>NC_142441.1:21736250-23085000 GCF_059453495.1 Arachis ipaensis
GAGAAAATTATTCTATTTGCATGCTATACACAAAATAGAGTACCGCACAAGAAGCTTAGCAAAATACCCTATAAACTTTGGTTTGATAGAGTGTCTAGTTTAAATCACTTAAAAATTTGGGGTTATTTGGCTAAGATTATGTTGCAAGATCCTAAGAAAAGAAAAATAGGTTCAAGAAAATGTGATTATATATTTATTGGATATACTCAAAATAGTAGTACATATAGATTTCTTGTTATTAAAAGTAATGTATTTGAACATAATATCATAATTGATTCTTGTAATGCATCTTTCTTTAAAAATATATACCCTAATAAGTCGAAAGATAAAAATATTTTTAGCATGCATGTTTTGTCTGATAATATTGTTGATAAACATGATAATGAAATAAGAAGAAGTAAGAGGCTAGAAAAGAAAATAATTTTGGTGATGATTATGTTACTTATCTTGTTTCTAATGATCCTTTATCAAATAATGATGCTATATCTTCTTTTGATGCTCATTTTTGAAAAGATGTTATAAATGCTGAAATTGAATCTATTATGTCTAATCATACTTAGGAATGAGTTGATTTACCTCCTATGAAAAATCTATCAGATGCAAATGGGTATTTAAGAAGAAATTAAATTGGATGATAGTATTGATAAATATAAAGTTAAATTAGTAGCTAAAGGTTACAAACAACAAAAGAATGTAGATTATTTTAATACATATAATTATTTTCTATTGCATCTATATTTAAACTTGTTGTACATCAAATGGATGTGAAAACTGCATTTTTAAATGGAGATCTTGATGAAAAATTTTACATGGATCAATCCGAAGGTTGCATGGTAAAAGGTAAAAAAAATAAGATATGTAAACTTGTCAAATATCTTTATAGTTTAAAGCAAATTCCAAAATAATGGCATAAAAAAATTGATGAAGTTATGTTTTCTAATTAGTATGTGACTAATGGTGTTGGTGTTATTGCATGCATATATGTTGATGATTTATTAATTTTCGGAACATGCTTAAAGAAAGTAAATGAAATTAAGAAGTTTCTATCTTTTCAATTTGATATAAAGGATATGGGTGTTGCAAATGTTATTCTTAGAATAAAGATAATAAGAAAAAATGATAGTTTCATCATATTATCTCAATCTCATTATATTGAAAATATGCTTAAAAAATTTGGATATTATGATTGCAAACCTGTATCTACACCATATAATTCAAGTTTACATATATTTAAGTATAAAGGTGATAGTGTGTCTCAAACTGAATATGCTCGTATAATTGGTAGCTTGATGTATTTGATGAATTGCACTAGATCTGATATTGCATATGTTGTAAATAGATTGAGTAAATATACTCATAATCCTAATAAAGATCATTGGATTGATTTAACTAGAATTATGAGATATTTAAAAAGAATTATGAATTTTGGTTTATTGTATTCTGGTTATTCCTCTGTTTTAAACAGATATAATGATGCAAATTGACTTTCTAATTTTGATGAGATAAAATCTACAAGTGATTTGTGTTTATGTTATTAGAATGTGCAATTTCTTGAAAATTCACCAAGCAGACATGTATTGCTAGATCAATTATGGAATCATAATTTATAGCATTAGAAAAAATAGTGACTGAAGCCGAATGGCTAAGAGATTTATTATTGGATATCCCACTATGCAATAAAAGAGAAACATCTGTGATTATACATTGCAATAATTAGGCTACTATTGCTAGAGTAAAGAATAAGATCTACAATAGTAAAAGCCAACATATAAAACTGCTATTGTTGCATTGTAAGATAACTTATTGAAAATTGTATAATATCCATGAATTTTGTAAGGTAAAAAAAAAAATTTGGCTGATTTTCTGACAAGCCACTAGCTAGGACGCTAGTAAGTAAAACATTGAGGGAGATGAGACTTGTGCCTATTGAATAAAATTGTATGATTGATATCCAACCACTCTGATTAGATCTGTTATGAAGATGGTTCAATGTGGTCAATGAAATTATATAAGTTTTAAAGGTATTGTCACTTCTTTATTTTCTGCATACATATGAGATGTTTGGCGATGAGTTCCTTCCTAAAGTGAATGATAGTACTAATGCAGTTATGGTGCTTTATTGTTTCCGCTATTCATATGAGATGCTTGGTAATGATGTTCATAATCCTAAAATATGGGAGTGGAGATGTTACTGCAGCATACTCTTGACGGATAAGCACAAAACTGAGAGTAGAGATGAGGTCGTCTCCTATGAGTTTGGGCACTTAACTCTAGAGTTCTCATGTTAACAGGATCTGACGCATGGCCATTAAAGCGCAAACCGCCAGGGACAGCATTACCTAAGAGAATGTTTTGTGGACTTGTGGATGTGCTCCAACCATAATCTCAGAAGTATAAGATTTAAAGAGTTTACTCTACTACGCTTCTACAGGGTTGTCACCCACTTGACCTAAGGTGAAGTTTAAATCCTTTTGGATACTCCGCTAATGCAAAATATTCTCAACCTCTCTTAATTCTTCTAGGTTTTTTTAAGTTTGAAACATATGGGGGATTGTTGTGTTTTTAAGATTGTGTTTCAAATTAAACTTAGTACCACATGAGACACTCTAATAAAAATAAGAGCTTTGAATAGATTTATGACTGTTGTTAATCTTCTTGAAAATATGGCTGTTGCTAATTAGGAAGAAAAGCATTAAATTGAATTATTACTAATTAAGAAGAAAATCATTGAATTATTTTATGACCGTTGCATGAATTGAATTATATAAAAGGAGAAGTATCAGATATATATATATATCCTCAAACACTTTCATTTTTTTATTCTGCAACTTTTGCTCTTTCTCCCTCTCTCAATAACATTAAGCTTTCTCAAAATATTAGCAAGAATTACTTGCAACATATTTTTTAATTAAGAAGAAGAATAAAGTTGTGCTGCTCTAAATGTTCCAAGAATATTGGTATGGACTGTATTTTTTATGATCCATGTCTAATCTTGGAGAATTTTCATTGAAGCCATTCCACCTACGGGTAGGACGGTAATAAATCCTTAAGAACAGTACCTAGCATGATTTGTGATAAACTCGTTCTAATATTCTTTTAATTTATTTATGTACAAAAATTTTATTTATATTTAAAATAGCTAAAATATTATTTTAAAAGTCTAATTTTTAACACCCTTGTCCTAAGGAGTTGAAAAATTTTTAAAAGAAATGCTTGTGAACATATTCTTTCTCTATCTAAAAATATTTTGTGAATAAATTACTTTAGATTTTACAAAATTCACCTTCATTCCAGAAGCTTTACCAAAACAGTTTAAGCTCTGAAGTGTTTGTTAGACTTGTGTCTTGGTTACTTTACAGAAGAGAACCAAGTCATTAGCAAATATTAGGTGTGCTATCGACAGGTCTTTCTAAAAATAACTACTGATTCCTATAGCCTCTGCTCCACCTGTTGAGTAATATAACACTCTAGTCTTTTCATACACATCACAAAGAGGTAAAATGATAAAGGGTTTCCTTGACGAAATTCTTTTTTGGCTGGAAGTTGTTCAACTTATTACCATTTCACATAATAGACAAAGAAAATGACCTAATGCAGGACATAATGAATCTAGTTACGACGGTAGAGAATTCAAACATAAATAGAGTTTGTTCTAAAATTTTTCAATTAACTCTATTATATGCTTTTTCTAGGTCAATTTTAAAAGTTAATTTTTCTTTTTTTTTTTTACACTTAGTCTTCTTCATGAAGTATGGAGCTTTTTGTACTAAAATGATATTATTTGAAATACCTTTTTAAAATAAAACTACACATACATTTTTTTATTTTATAATAATTTAATATTAATAACATAACTTTTGACAATGTATAAATATGACATTTCTTTAACATAATTTTTATGATGGTCTAAAATATATCTTTTATTATTATTTTGGTATAAAAGATGCAAATTTTATTGAAAATAAAAATTTATTTATTTTATTTATGTTCTAAAAGAATATATTAATTAATAAAAAAGACCATTTGTATGAAAACTATTAGAAAAGAATTTTCTAAAAAATAATTAAATAGAAAACCAATGTATCTTTAATTTTATATCGACATAATGTTTTTTCATTTTTTCTTTATTTTTTCCATCTTTCAAATTTATTGTTAAAATCAAACTTCTACACCTATGTTGATAATATATATTAGAATTTGAAAGAGATCAATGACCTCGTCTAGAAAGAAAACTAATGAATAAAATAACGTTAAATTGTCTTTGGCCATCGTCACGAAGTTACATATTAAATTTAGTTAGATTCAATTAGCGATCATGTATTATATTTCATTTAAGAGGTATCACTCTGAAAATAATGATTCAATAGTTTTATTTTTTAGTAATAAGAGTTGTCTAATTCGATAGAAAGTAAGAATAATTATATAAAGAGAACGATTTTTTAAATGCTTTTTATTATATAAGTTATGCCTATTATTTTTAGAATTTAATTTTAATATACTATTAGTATAAAATAATTTTACACGTGTATTCAATTATGTAACGTCATATCAACAAAAATAACTATCTTTTTTATTGACTATATAAAACGTTCTAAACTATTAATACATTAAAATTAAATTCTTATTTTTATAAAATAATTTGTTATATCTAAGTTTCTTCAAATATTTTTCTATTATTTCAAGAATATTTTAATTAACTTATATGTAACAAAAATAGATAAAATTAATAAGTATAAAAAATCATGAAAATTTTGAATTTAAAAAAAATAAAAAAAATTAGTTAATGGGCTAATTTGATTCACTTATGTAACATTATAGTAACACGTGGACAAATTATATTACAACATTTAATCTGTGTTATGATACATTTATGTTAATATGTCTTAAGTTATTAATTAATACTTCATCACCTTTTTACACATAGTCAAACCATATTTTGACACATGATATTAGTTGTCCACATCATCATACCATTAATGAAAAGCATTAGAAAGTCTAACATGAGTCACCAAGTGAAAATTTAGTGTCTAAATTAAGGCAACTGAAAATACAAGGACTAATTAAAAAGTTGAATAAAAATTAAAGAGCTACTTTTAAGTTTTTTTTTTTCTTTTATACCGAAAATATGGAAACTCGAACTCGTGATCTTTTAAGTGAATATGGAAAGATTATGTCATTTAAACTATAGCTCAAAACTACTTTTAAGTTTATTAATATAAGGTAAAAGTAAAGTATTATTTTGATCTCTTAATATTTGAACTAAATTTTAATTCGATTCCTAATATTTTAAACATTTTATTTTAGTCTAAAAAACTTTTAAATATATTTAATGTTACCCTATCATTAAATTTAACATGAATAATTTACTCTTTAGTTTCACTTTCCCTTTGTCTATTCTGAGTTTTTTTACTATGAATTTAGTTATAATAAATTGTAATTCTAACTTGAAAATTCTTAATGATTTTACTGGTTTTAGTTATATCATTTGTGACTTGAGTATTTATTAGTTGAAAAGTTATACTGAGAAGTTTTTTAGTGATAACATCTTTCATGATGAACTCCACCATGCTATTTCAAATGTAGCTTTCGTAAAGTTCTTTCTAAAACAGATTGTTTAAATACTTTTCTAAAGATTTATAAAAAAAATCTGATGCTCCTATCCTGAACCGAGACTTGGTAAATTGGAATTGAAAGGTGAAAGTCAACTTGATTCAAAGAATAATCAACTATGTATCTTATGGCCGTAATCATAAGTTTAGGAAAGTAAAAGGAAAAATAACTATTTGTACCTATGAACTTTATGAACGCTGATAGCCATCAAAGAAGGAAACTAATGTTGTATCCATTAAAGATGGATTCCGTATAATAAAAGTACTCAAACTCTAAATTTTGTTGATTTTTTAATAAAATTCTCAAATTAACCCCAACCTTTACCTTCAACCTCAACTCCATCACCAACCCTTCTTTCCTAAATCTTAAATTTTTACATCCTTCCATTAACACCACTTTAACTATCTTCTCTATTTTTTGCTACTCCATTACTGCCACTGCCACCATCTTTGGACGTCGACAATGATAAAGACGATGACAAGGCCTCCAGAAAATCTGTCTGTTCCCACGTAATGCTACCACTTCTGACAGTACCCACCCTAAGCCTCTGCACATAGATTACCTTTACCTCAACACGATGACGAGTCCAGAGTTCAAAGCTATTGGATTCAAGTTCCAGCAGGACCTTCGCACAGAGATGCTCCAACGCCTCTCCAGTAAGACCCCTCTTCTAGTGCCGCCACAAGATGGAGAAGCTCTGGAAACGATACTGAACCAAGATCCAGCGCATAAGGTCCCTTTCTGTGGTTCGATTCAACTCCTCTTGAGTTTACTTCAAACTCATGGACTCCATGGTGACAGGTTCCTCCCCTGTTAAGTCAGAGAATGCTGAACCAGAACGTTGGATCTAACTTCGGGACGAGGATTTTGGAGAAGAAGGAGAGAGAGGGAGATGGATCCAGTTGGAGAGGTTGTGTCTGCGATCAAGCTGCTTGGAGATGGGTTCGTGAGGATGGAGTAGATGAAGATGTAGATACCGTCATGGTGGCGGTGGTGGAGTAGCAGAGAAGAGAGAAGGTGATTAAAGTGGTGTTTATAGAGGAATGCGAAAGTTTGAAATTTAGGGAGGAAGAGATAGTGGTGAAGTTGAGGTTAAAGATAAGGGGTGGGAATAATTTGAAAATTTTATTAAAAAGTCAACAAAAATTTAAAGTTTGGGTACTTTTATCGTACGGAATCCATATTTGATAAGTACAACGTTAGTTTCCTTTTTTGACAGGTATTTTTGTTAGTGTTCATAAAGTTTATGGATACAAATGATTCTTCCGAAGAAAAAATATGTAAAATGGCTTTAGTCATAAAATGAGCTTCAACACATTATTAGCCTAGACTTAGGCCCCGCCAATTAGTTTGGTTTTATTTTTTCTTTTTTCTGTTTGTCTTTTTTTTTTCCTTTTATTTTTAAACAAAAAAAATCAAGAGTTTAATTTTGATGTATAAACATTATAAAATATTTTATATGACTCATATTCGTGTTTTTTGATAATTATTTATACAATCAATATAAAAAAATAGTTATTTTTATTGATGTGACAGTAAATATACGTATAAATTTTTTTTATAATGATAATGCATCAAAAACTAAATTAAAAAATTAATCGTAGAAACTAGGTATAAGTGGTGGATTACGGATAAAATTACATATAAAGTTAAAATTGGTGACAATATTATTTATACATAATGAGGCGTTAATAAAAAAAATCTTTTGAGACAAATAATTATATCAAATATAAATACTTTAACTTTAACTTAAAATATAAAAATAATACTATTTCACCCTAACTCATTGATTATATCTTAACTTATCCTACTTAATACAAAAGCGTTTACATATTTTTCGTTTTTTTTTTTTTAATGGCAATGCAGTAGGAACTAATATTAAATTAAATAAATAATTATACTAAGAAAATTGTAAAAATAAAACACCACTCGAACCATATGGATGTTACAGGATCTCATTAGGAATGCGCACGTGTCCCATGGACCCATCCAACGTCCTACACTAACTATAAATGGAAAGACACGTACCGGTCTCCGAAAAGCGGGAGCCACGTTGGCGGAAAATGGCACCATGAAACAACAATATCCATAGGGAGATGACCGGATGCAAGCGGTCACTGGCGCCACGCAATATGGGGACCCACGTCTGACAACTGGCGACGCTTTTACGGACTGATAAGCAGGGCGTAGAGTTTGTGGATGAGATTTGATTTGAGGGTGAGAAAAAGGACCCAACAAAATATAATAAAATAAAGGTAAGAAAATTGAAAAAGAGAAGCAATAAAAAATAAGAAAAAGCGCAACGGTGGGTGTTAGAAGCATCAACCACTAAATAAGTGCCACTTGGCAGGATGGATGGGAGTTTCCCTCTTGCGTCCTTAGCAGCCTCAAATTAAAACGACTCCTTCCTTTTTAAAAAATAAAAATGAAAAAATGAAAAATGGTAGAGAAATTATAGTGGCTGAGATTGCTTCTCCTTCGGGAAGAGTTTGGTGTCGATGCTTCTGGCTTGTTGTAGTTGTACTTGCAGAGTTTGCTCTCCCAAACACTCTTCTTCTAATCTTCTTCTTCCTACAGTTCTCTGTTGATTCTGCTTCTTCATTTTCTTCTTCCGATCCACAAGATTCAGATTCGCCATTGCTCGAGATGACTTCTCTGCCTCCGGGGACCGTTAGATGAATTCCCTCAATTCTCATGCATGATCGCTCTTCCAAGCCTCCTCCTCCTCCTCTTCTTCTTCTTCTTCTCCTCCTTCTTCTTCGTCACCATGACTTTGTTCCAAGGTACTTTACTGTTTGCTTTCTGTTTTCTCTTCTTCTTTCTTTATAATTTCTTTTTCCCCTCTTTTTGGTTTGGTTTCCGAGAAAATATAATCTCCAGAAACTGATAATCGATTTATTCTTCGCCTTTTCGTTTTCCTCTCTTTGGTTATGTTCACAAAATAAATTGCAGGATTCGAATACATCAGGTACGCTGAGCTGAACTTTTCTGCTAGGATAGTCTCTCGTTAAATATTCGCTACTACAAACAGCTGAACTTTCCTTTGCGATTAGTTTTTCTCGGTAACCAAACAAGAGAATGGAAATTGTTAATTAGTTTTTGTAGTGACAGAGATAGTATTAATTAAGTGATGTAAGAAGTCAGAAGCTAGAAGTGGTCTGAGATATTTACTAATTATAGTTGTTTCCACGTTTGGAAGGTTTCAGCGCTGTGGAGTTCGTTTTGGTGAGGATTCTGATTAAGGAATTTTCTTTTATTCTTTGGGAGAAGCGTCTCTCTCTCTCTCTCTCTGTCGCGGTGGATTCTTAAAATTTGATAAATCTTTTTCTTATAGTTCTTTCTATCTATTATCTTGTTTGTGTTATGACTTTATGAGTTGGAATGCTTATGAATAACTGTTGATTCCAAACAGAGACGGATCTCTACCTATTCTTCTCGCTTTGTTTATTTTGCAGTAGCAACCTCTTCTTTCTATCAGATACTGCTTACTTTCACCATAACGGCTTTAGGATTAGCTGTGCTCCATGTCACAAAGGACGAAAGGAGATATTCCTTTTATCCATTCCTTGTCAGGGAAGATCTGAAGCAGCGTCAGCTGCACACGTCCTGTAATGGATGCATACTCCTCTGGAGAAGAAGTGGTTGTTAAGGTCAGTTTATTGCAGTACATGGAAATCTTTAACTTGTCATGATGCAGCTCTGATTTTCTCTTGAAAGGAAATTAAACGATTTTAGTTTCATTAACTAATGAGATAACTGGCAATTGCAGACAAGAAAACCATATACAATTACGAAGCAAAGAGAACGATGGACAGAGGAGGAGCATAATCGGTTCCTAGAAGCCCTAAAGCTATATGGGCGAGCATGGCAGCGGATAGAAGGTAATATTTTACTCCCAACCGACGCCTAATTTTTTAATTTTTGTTTTTTGGCATTTCACCTGATGAATATGTTCAGTTTAGATTGCCAATTAATCTCGAAATATATCCGGACTCAAAATTTTGAAATTGATGTCAGCTGCTGACTTTCTTTTTAGGAAAAATAAATAGATCTTAACTGGAAACTCTTTTTTCTCCCGTCTTCTACCCGTTTTTCTTTTATCGTGTTTTGATTCTGTTGTGCAGAGCATATAGGAACAAAGACTGCTGTGCAAATCAGGAGCCATGCACAGAAATTCTTTTCAAAGGTCAATGGGTACCTTCTCATCTCGGATCATATGTTAGAAATATTGATCCTTTTACATGAATATATGCTTTTTCTTGACTTGCTATTGATTTATTTAGTAGTTTGGTACATCATTTAGTACACTTTAATCAATACAATTCCTGTCCATTGCCATAAAATAATTCTGTATCTAAACTGTTGCTTTCGAACTTGAAAGATCTTACATGAAAATTAAGTAAATCTGACAAATTGACCAACTTTGTCAGGGAAATTCAAAGCAAAAGTGATTCTTTGATGTTAATGTTTTGTTCAGAAAGTTGTTAGCTCTTTTTTTTTTTTACCAAAGATAGGAGACTCGAACCCGCAACCTCTTAATTGAGTATGGGGAGACAATGCCATTTGAGCTATAACTCATTGGCGAAAGTTGTTAGCTCTTTCTAAAGGCACTTGTGAGGATGGTATTGAATTATGGTTGATGAGTCATGGTACATCAAAATGAGATTGAGAAATTTACATTAGATAATAAAGGAGGTTAAAATCGTACATAAAACGTGATGGAAACTAAGTAATGGATATAACTATGTGTATCAGTAATGTTTCTAGATATGTCAAAAGATTATTTATGTTTAACATGGAAGCTTCTTTTTGGTGTATGTTCAAGTTGACTTAGAATGAAATAAATATAATACTCTGATTACAAAAACTTTTCATCTTATTGATTTGTTAAATTGTGATACTTTCAATGAAAACAAAATGTCATGAAGTTGATGCCCACTCCATAAACAATTAAACATAGTGTATGTAAGGATAGTATGACCCAATTTACATCACTGCACATTATGCATAGTGTTGGAGGCCCATTTTGGTATTCTAATCAGTGGCTTTTGGAGAACACATTACGCTACTGACTAAACAAGTAGAGAAAGTTTAACTACCTTCTACATTAAGGTTAAGCATTTCAAGGGTAAACCATCTTTGCAAAAGAAATCCAAATTTCCCTATGCTGCCGTAATATACAATAAATCCAAGTGCAAGAATCTTCAATATGCTATTGCGTATAAGTATAGAAGTTTCATGGATGTAGTTCAAATTAATAATGAGTAACGACTTAATGACTACTAGAGGTTCATTCAGAAAATTTAATGGATTTTAAGGCTGTAGGGTTCTTAAGTGAGATTTACAATGCTAATTTATAACTAAGAAAGTTGACCCTGCAAACCAACAAGTTTGGTTGGAATTCCAGCACTTTCAAAGCTAGTATGTAAGTCAGCCGGATCATGTGTGTATATGGACCAAGTGTAAGGATAATGTATTGGGTATTTAGGCTTTGTACTTTGTGTAGAGAAGTAAAGGAGGACAATAATTTAATGCCTAGAATGACAGGGTCTAGAGGATTGTTATCTAGCTGCAAAATCAGTGCCTATTAGAGTATAATGCAAGATAAGACAACACAGAGAGAAATGGAATCGTTTCTCATAACTCTTATTGAATACTCAATAACTCCAATGTTATTCTTCATTGAATATATCAGACGCACTTGTATATAGTATGTATATGCACAAAAGTAAAAGGATTTGGACACTGATAGTCTGATAGAGTAACTCCCTTATTCATTTGTTATGGCCTTTACTAAATTGCTTACAATTGCTGAAATTACAGTGCTCCTTAGGTGAAGGAAAAAGCTCAGGACATAACTTCAGTCTTAGGTATTTGTATGGGTTACATTTTCTGATGCACCTATGATTTCTGTGTTAAGCACAAGTCAATAACTGTTCTGAATTGAGTTACCATGCCAAACCCTTTTACTGGGTTCTATTTGGAGAATAGAAGGGGGCCTTCACTCTATTCGACAATAACCTACCGATAGCCACTTTGATACCAGCTATCAGTATTCAGTATTCACCTTAATCCAGCCTATAGATAACCCTTTCTGTGGCATCGATAACCAAGGGTCTGATACCATTGTTAAATACCTAAGGAAAGTGAAAAACCACACCTAAAAGCAATAGGATTTGGACTCTGGCAGTCTGATAGAGTAACACCCTTATTCTTTTTTTATGGCATTTACTAAATTACTTACAGTTGCTGAAATTACACTGTACGCATTAGGCGAAGGAAAAAGCTTAGGACATAACTTCAGTCTCAGGTATTTGGGTTACAATTGCTGAAATTACACTATACGTATTCGGTATTCACCTTAATCCAGCCTATATGTAATTTCCATGGTGCTGACAACCAAGGTTCTAATACCATTGTTATGTACCTAAAGAAGGTGGGAAACCACACCCAAAAAGCTAGCCATTAAGGAGAGAGAACCACTTTCCTTAAATATAACGTCAAGTATCCCAATTACCCGATGTGAGACTTTGGGCACTGTAATGGACATATAATATGTGAATTAATATTGGTTTTAAAGTTGAAAAAAGGAGTTGGGTTTGGGTGGGTTTTGGGTTTTGGATCCTTCCGGGTTTGCCCGGTTTTACCATGTCCAAAAAAAAAAAAAGTTGAAAAAAGCAGTGAAAGATGAGAGAGGGGGGGGGGGGTGGTTGGCCAAGTAGTCAGTTTGATTGTTTGGTCAAGGTCGCCCCCCCCCCCTCCCTTTTTTTTTCTATTTTTGTTCATTGCGATAGTATTTGTGCCTCATGTACAGCATAGAGCTACTTGTCAAAGCAAAAAGAGCAACAAATTAGTCACAAGGAACTAAGCCAGGTCAGGTCAGACGACGCCATAAAAAGTACCCGAAAATGGTTAAACCCACCCAGCTGAATTTGTGCTGCTTAATGTCAGAACCCAGCACAAACATTTAATAAGTACCACTGAAACCTCAAAGTTAACATTTTAGAGCTGACCTTACATGGAATTTATCAATTTAAACAGAAAACTAGCCTAATAGAAAATTTTATAAGTGGACTAAACCGGAAAAATGATATCGAAAGCTGTATTTTTTTAAAAAAAAACTTAGTTGTAGGATTGAAGATTAAACAAAATCATGCTCTGACATTAAATTATTCAACTTGCGAGTTATTGTCCTCATAGGAGATAGCTGGTCGATCTCTCATGGAGAATAACCGCTGGTTACTTTTGGACTTTCCTCAATAAAAGAAATATTTTTAAACTGATTACGGAGGAGCTGTAAAAGATCCCAGTATTGCACGACAAAACTTTTTCAAACATATACTATTCACATACCTCCACTTCAAGTCATTCACATAATACCTTGGTCCCTTTGACTTCTGTATAATGAGCTTGGTAGAAATGTTAGCTGTTTTTTCTACTGATGAGGAAAGGCTTTTTCTTTGATTTCCCAGTGCACCATACATGAAAGTTTTTAGTTGGAAAACTATATTCTGAGAAAAAGGGAACATTTATCAAATGTTTGTGGTTGTTTTCTTCATGTCAGATTCTTGTCAATAATTGCCTTTAGTCATGATTGTAATTGATAATATACGATATATGATTTGGTACTATGCAATCTCTTGTGGACTGTTAGTTGACATCTCCTGTTCCATGGAACTAGAACTCAGTTTCCAGCTCACTAATTCCACATTAATAATCCTTGATTACGCCTAAATTTATTTTTCCCCCCAACATGATTGGAGAAACTTTCTAGATACCGTCTTTTCTTGGCATTCTTCGAATAAAAAGGTCTTGTACATAGTTTTCTTCTCTTCATCTCAATAAAATTCCTTTTTTTTTTTTTGAAGAAAACAGTGTACAAAGTTGATTCTGCTACATGTGAGATCACTGTAATGTTCGTGTTAGATCTACCCAAAATTTACTGATTAGTATTTTGGAAATCATCAATCCCACCAGAATGCTTAGATGGTTTCTGTGAAACTTCAGCTGCTGATAATATTGTTACAATTTTTTACTTCCAGTTGGAGAAAGAGGCCCTTGTAAAGGGTGTTCCGTTAGGACAGGCTATTGATATAGACATCCCACCACCAAGGCCCAAAAGAAAACCAAGCAATCCTTATCCCCGTAAGACCAATGTTGGCACCCCAACCTCACATAGTGGAGCAAAATATGGAAAGCTTCTCATTTCAGTTGCATCTTCACATTGTAAACAAACTCTGGACTTGGAGAAAGAACCTCTACCAGAGGTTAATTTTTATTTTCTATATTTTGGTTCAGAAAATTTTATTGTGTATCCCTGTTAGTGAAATAATTGTGCTTGTTCCCTCTTCTGTCAGAAGCATAATGAAGATGAAAGGCCAACTTATGCAAACGAGAATAAGAGTGAAGGCTGCTCAAAAGTGTTTACTGTTCTTGAGGAGGCACCCAGTTCGTCCCCATCTTCAGCAGACAAGAATTTAATACCAATGTCAGTGCCAATGCAAAATTCATGTGCCTTGAGGGAGTATATACCTTTAGTGAAAGATGTAATAGCTGAAGATGAAGGAAATAAATCTTTTGTTACTGTTGAACTTGAAAATCAGAAGTTGGGGATAGATGATGGTAAGTGCACGCAAACCAATGGCATTTGTAAAGCCTCTAAGATGGACATTTATTGTGCTTCTAAAGCCAAAATGGTTCATACTGAGAAAGCAGATGGAATTCAAGGCAGTCAGAATTACCCAAGGCATGTCACTGTGCACGTCATTGATGGGAATCATGGAACTGCTACACAAAATCCATCCCATGATACATTGTTTCGAGACTCCGTAATTCCGCAAGGAGGGGTTAATGGGCAACCCAATCTTTTTACCAATCCAGCTGCATCAAACACAAGTGGAAGTCAAAATGACACAGCACGATCCTCTATTCATCAAACATTTCCCCCATGTCCTCCTTTCATGCAGCATAATCAGGAAGATTACCAATCATTTCTTCACATGTCATCCACATTTTCAAGTCTTATTGTTTCCACATTGATGCAAAACCCTGCCGCCCATGCTGCAGCAAGTTTTGCTGCAATGATTTGGCCCTGTGCAAGTGCAGAAACACCAGCAAATTCTCATTCGTGCTCTCAAGGAAGCTTTCCATCTAGCCATATTGGCTCTCCTCCAAGTGTGGCAGCTATAGCAGCTGCGACTGTAGCTGCTGCAACTGCGTGGTGGGCTGCCCATGGGCTGCTTCCTTTGTGTGCCCCACTTCATACTGCTTTTGCCTGTCCACCTTCATCAGCAACTGCAGCTCCCTTGATCAATACTGGCGAGGCATCACCCAAGACAGAGCAAGGAAACGTTGCTCCAGAAAATCCTCTGCAAGATCAGACAGCTGATCCAGAATATTCAGAAGCTCTTCATGCTCAAGATTCATCTTCTAAGTCACCAGCTGTTTCTTCATCCGAATATGAAGAGATTGGAGATGCCCAATTAAACGCTTCAACCAAGGCTACTACTGATCATGGGAAGAACCAAGAAGTTTCTGAACACCTTGACCCTGACAAAGTGAATGGCAGCAAACAAGTTGACCGCTCCTCATGTGGTTCCAACTCAGCCTCTAGCAGTGAAGAAACAGATGCACTAGAGAAGGAAGAAAAAGAAAAGGAAGAGTCCAAAACACATGATGCAAACCATGTAGATACTGAGCCAATTAATCGTCGTTGTAGAAGCATTAGCTACCTTACGGATTCTTGGAAGGAGGTCTCCGAAGAGGTGCTGGATAATATCTTATGACATAAATTTATTGTAATCTATGCATATATTGTTTTTCTCCTCATGCCATGTTTGTTATTATCAGGGACGGCTGGCCTTCCAGGCTCTATTCTCCAGAGAAGTGTTACCCCAAAGTTTTTCACCTCCGCATGATTTGATAAACAAGGATCATCAGATGGGCAATATCAAACATGACAAGCAGCAGGTTGAGTGCAAAGATGAAGAGGATCTTGACAGTAAGAAATGCAGTTCTCAGTGTGAAGGGGTGCAAAAAAACCTGCAATTTGAAGAAAATAAGAAAGACGAGGAGGGACTGCTGGCCATAGGTCTTCAACAAGGTAAGCTCAAGACTCGTCGAACAGGGTTTAAACCTTACAAAAGATGTTCAGTAGATGCCAAGGAAACAAGGATTGGAATGGCCTGTAACCATAGTGAAGAGAAGGGTCCCAAGAGAATACGCCTGGAAGGGGAGGCTTCAACATGACTATTGACATATGCAGCATTGAGCATGCAGGTGCAGTCACAGTCACACTAGGCACACCTCTTTTGCATATCATTAATGTCCCCTTCTTTGGTGTTGTATTGTTTTTATTCTACTTCAGCCCACGAAACTCATCGTGTAGGTGCGTGTACCATATTAAATTACCAGATACACTCTTTTACTTTCTTAAACTGATGTTACTGCTGTTAAAAACCCCGCTACATAGATAAGAAACATTAAGTACTGTTTGAGCATTGAACATTCAAGTAATTTATGATCCTTCATTCAGTCATTATCCCCGTTTTCTTTTCAAGTGTCGACATCTATGAATCATTTGTCTTCTATTTCAAACTATGCGCGCATTGACTAAAAAAGGTAGCATGACTGTATATGATTATTATAAATAATTTAATATGATGTATTACATGACACTAATGAAAGTATCGCTGTTTTCACTAAAAATTACTTACATGTACTAAGAAAGGTACTACAAATTTCTCCCGGTTGTGTGTACATTGCATATATTCCATGCATAAATGAACTAAGAACAGCTATTGTTTGAGGAAGGCGCTTTCTATATACAGATTTCAAAATCGTAGTAACTGCAATATAATTCCACCTTCTCAAAAGCAATTTGAATACATTGCACATGTAGTTGGTTCAGAACTGCATGTTAGACTATTTACAATTTCCACGTTGAAAGAATTAAGAACATTTATATACACGGAATTAAGCAAATATCAAGGTCCCTCTACAACGCCATAGTAGGTCATATATTTCTCTATACACTTAACGTATCTGTCAAAAGTTTAGTAGGCCACAATAATAAGAAGTTAGCCTTGACGCCACCAACAATTGCTTCACTTTATCCACAAATAACAAGTGGCCATGTAAGGACTACTGTACATAGCTGGTTATTTACTCAGACAAAAGAATATGGGTTGCTTTGGGAGAAGACTCTGATGAAGATTTTTGATGGGATTGCAAATTGTGAATATATTGTAGGATTCGCTTCTCGTTAGCAGCAGTAAGCAAAAATGGTGGGTTTAATGGAAGGTTCGTTGCTTCCCCCACAATAAAGGAAAGCAGAAGCATAGCTTTTGAATAAGATGCAGCTGCCCTACCTCTGTTCTCCATATATTCATCTACCTGGGAAAATGGCAAACACCTAAGTACTAGCATTTTCATTCATATACCCTTGAGGAAGACTAGGGCTCAGAAAAAATTGATTAGTGCACATTGGAGATGTACTTACAGCACCACTTTTACCAACTAGGAGTGCTTCTTGGAATATGATCTCCATTGCATCTGGCATCTCAGCTTCTCCTGTAAATATATTTTCTAGTACTATGAGTATATAGGAAGATAATTCCTTAGATAATATGGAACTAATGGAAGGATTAGAATAATTCCTGAAATAAAAAGCAGTCCTACCATCCATATTTTGAATATGACGTGACAGTGTCTGAGCACTATCAACTGCAGCAATAAACCCCTCTTTTGCCCACATGTAGACTGACAAAGGATCACAGAAATTTATTTTCTTTTCCACGTTTTGTGATGAACCCACATCTCCATAGGAAGTTCTGGCTTCATTGGCCAAAGTACTTGCAGGCAACACACCCTTATTCATCCAAGATTCACAAACGTCTAGAGCTTTCTTCCATATAGCCAAAACTACTAACTCAACTGCAAACGATTCCAGATACAATTTTGCATTGTACTGCAAGATATGGACATCCAAAATTATTATATATTTTGAAAAGACAACAGAAAGAGCGGCAGAGTACATTATAACTATTTTCATTTTCAGGCATATTTCAAAACCAATAAAAACCATATCACAGTGTGATGTAGTGAACAAGACTAACTCACCTTTTCACATGAAAGCTCCGCAAGGATCTGCACATACAGATGCAATAACTCTAGCCTGTTTGAAGAGCTCAGCGAGGAAGTTCCATGCATTTTACTTAAGACATCAAATGCACGGGATGCCACTAATGCCACAGGTTCACCACTTTTTGGATCTTCTAATTGACCAGCATGGCAATGGGATGGATCGTTTGTTTGCATTGGAACACCAGTTTCCATGTTAGTCCTCTTTGAAGAGCAAATAGAAACCTTGCAAGTGGAATTATCTTGCACAGATGCCTCAAAGTACTCAGAGAAAGCTTCCAATGATGCAAAATGATGATTGACTAGGACATAATCTTTTTCAATGGACTCCATTAAACGAGAAACTGAAAGGAAATTGAGGTTTGGAAGGATAAATAATGGGCAGGAAGCAATGCAAAAAGAAGAATGCAATTTTCAGAATGTATTAGACCTTGAGGTTCTTTTGACAAATGAGAACAACCAAAAACAGGCGTCTCAACAGCCTGAATGCCAATTGTTTTCTTCCCAGTATTTCTTTGCAGTGCCAAAGTATCATTGAGAACTGAATTGACTACAACTGGATCATCTACTAATGACTCAACATGATGCCCAGAATGCAACTGAGACATGTCTGAAGTGGAGGTAACTAAGTGTTGAACCACGGATCTCTCTGATGGATGCAATAAAGACTGCTCAACATGCATGATTAACCTGTAAGTTATGAAATTTAAGATATTAATATTAGTTATGACTTGGAAGGAAATGAGAAAGGAGGGAAGAAAATATCACCTGGGTTCCTGAAGGAAATTGTGATTGAAGAACTCCTTGAAAGTTAATCGCTCAACTGCATATTAAAATAAAAACTTTATGGAAGTTCTCCACATAAAATCTAACTGTCATGCAAAACATATGTATAATTATATTTAACCTCAGATTCATCATCCTTGTGCATCTGCAACATGATGCAGAAGATTTGACATACACACACAGATGTACATGCCATTGATACCTGGATTTCGACGTAAAAGGCCTTTGCAAAGATCCAAGCAATCAGAATGTAGCTCTTTTAAAGCCTCTTGGGGAAACTGCGGCTCGCTAGATGTCAAAATGTTTTGAAAAAGCTGCAATGCAAAAAATAAAAAATTGTCAGAGGAGAAAATAGGATCACAAGGAACTTTTATTTTTTGTTTTAATGAATTGAAGCAGAAGTAGCCTCTTCGAAAACCTGCAGTTGACTATTTCCATCAAATGGTGGCTTCCCAGTTACTAGTTGGAACAATATTGCCCCTACACTCCATAAATCAGCCTGCAATTACAATACAATTTTACTTTTTCATTCTTCATAAAAAAGAAAAAGGAGTAACAAATATTTGCATGTACAATCCAATATTGGTTCTAACTTTCATCACCTTGGCATCATATTTTTTATTTTGAATTATCTCTGGAGCCATGTATAATGGTGAACCACACAGAGTGTCAGCCAAACCCTGGGGTGTGAGAGACCTAGTATAACAGCACATTAGGAAAAGGAGTAAAGAAAGTTTTAGTATTCTTGATTCCATCCAGTTGGAGTTAAAAACCATTGGAGAACCAAATATAGGAAAACAGTTTGAATGCTTGCCAGAGAGAGAGAGAGAGAGAGAGAGAGAGAGAGAGAGAGAGAGAGAGAGAGAGAGAAGAGGAAAGCGGGGTGGGGGGGGGGGTGTTCCACAAGTAGAGAAGGTGCAGCATCAAGGATCAAACAATGTCATGGTATCATATCATAAATAATATTCATATTTAAACCATTAATATTTAAATGTCAAACAGTGTTGTTTATGGATAGTTTCCCCACTGGAGATGGCTGAGTGTCATGTAAATCTGCCATCAATCATTTATGAAGAAGCAAGACACAGCATCCTTTTTCAGAAAAACATTATTAGGTCATTCTAGCATAACAATAAGCCAGTGATAAGCATAAAATAATAATGGCATAAAGTTGTATTGTTTAACTCCAATGAAGCCATAGTACCTTGCAAAACCAAAATCTCCTATTTTCATGAGTGGTGTAGCTCCAGAAGTTGCCAATAGTAAGTTCTGCATGTATGTTTAGGGAAAAACAAGTATCATCAAGGCATGAACCATTTACAATGTGAAAGCCATAGTATCTTAAAAGAAAACTTATCAGCTTTTTGGTAGGAATCTAACAAAATATACTTGGTCACTTAGATACCTGTGGTTTCAAATCTCTGTGAATGAGGTTCTTCTCTTGAAGAACCTGCAACCCCGCAGCTACAAGGGAAAAGCACATGGCAACACAACATGAGTGATGGACACAAACATGAAAAAGCTTGAAATTATGATAATAAAGGAAAAAGCCATAAGAGGTTACCCAATTGGATCATGAAGTGCCTGGCAGTGGCTTCAGAAACTTTGCCATGGCGATGAATGTAAGCTGCAAGGTCGCCACCACTACAATACTCCAACACAAGGTAAATCCTGTCCTTGGTCTATAATCAGAGTAAAAAAACAGAAAAGGCAGCAACTTTGAGTATGAAAGAGTGAGTTGAATAAGCAGAATTGGGGTGCAGGGTGCCTCAGTTACCTGAATAGCTTCGAAGAGTCGAATGATGTTGGGATGATCGATTGTGCTGAGAATAGTAATCTCTTTAAACAGATTCTCACTCACTTTGGGGCTCAGCTGCTTCTTATCGATCTCCTTAACAGCCACCACCGTGCCGGATTTGCGGTGCCTTGAACGCCACACTACCGCGAAGGAACCCGACCCGATTTTAGGTCCAAGTATGTAATCTCCGATCACCCGGGTCCCTCCTCCTCCTCCGAAATCCATAACCCAATCGGAATTCCTATGAAAGAGAGCAAAGGAGAATCAGAAAACCTACGGAGCCATATGACGTGGTGTGTATGGCGTGCTGCCTGTGTGTAACTAACTAACTAACTCAGTGAAAGAGCGGAACGGAATTGAATTCAATAGGATTGGATTGTTGGGATGGATTGATGATATTTGGAAGGGAATCTAAGGAAAGATTGTGTTTTTCATTTTTTTTTTTTTTTGTGCGGAAACGAAGCCGAGAACAGCACAACAGGGCAACTGGCAAGTCACTCAAACTCACGGAAGTTGCTGAGTGGACCAACTACAACTTATCTGCGGAGATGACTTGGAAGAAACCTGCAAATTATAAAATAGGAACACCGAACACACACACTAACACTCTATTCATTATGCCTAATTAAAAAAACACTACTAATTTAATTTTAATGCGAATCTCACTTTATAACTCTATTCGTTTATTTTAATTTAGAATATCCACGTCAATAATAAATATAAAATCGCCAACTTTTTTTTTTTTATCAATTTTGCATTAAACAATTTTATTTTTATTGTACTTTAAATCTCTAACTATCTATCTTATAAGATTAAATAATTTTTTAAAATATAAATATGACAAATTCATTATTCAGGCATGCTACACATACAAGTCTTTTTGGCATACAAATTTATACAAATTGACCCAAACTTAACAAAAACAATTCTCCATTATGACAAATGGTTAATCTCCCTCAATCAAAATCGCAACACTCAAAATTCAAACAAGAATCAAAATCACTCAAAAATCTCTGAAAATCGTCGCGAAAAGTAAAGAAAATTTCGAAGCTGAATTCGAAAAGAATTATAAGAAAATGAAATAAGAATATGAAAAAGAAGAAGTAACAAAATATGAGGAGGAAGAGGAAGAATTTTAAATTATGCAGAACTTATCAGTATAAAAATACCGAAAATTCTTAAACAATACACATAAATATCTTATTTTTACACCGAAATTGGCTGTCAATACAGAAAAATGTTTCCTTTAATGTTGCATTTTTTTTTTAGTAAACTACTATTTCAATCTACGAATGTTGAAAATGCTAACAGATCTACCCATAAAAAAAAAAGAAATTACCATTTGTACCCATAAAACATGGGTTCCAAACAACAAAATTATTCAAACACTAAAAAATTACATAAAAATTCCAAATTACCCTTATCATCATCCATATCATCTTTTCCCTCCCCACTAACTACTCCATCATCCTCATATGCTCATCACCTTACCACCACTCCCACCACTAACCCCATCCTCTATCTCTCACCAATAATCAATTAATTTTCAAACAATCCTAGCAGTAATCTTTTCAGCCGCGAGCCACCTCTCCTCCTTCGTGACAAATGTCGCGGCCTCTGTTTTCGTTCCTGCAGCTTCCAGCGTCAGCGACCACCGCTGTCGTCCTCCTTCCACCGTGGCCACCCCTCCTTCTCTCCTTCCCTGTCTCGCTCTCGCCGATCAGAGGACCTTCGCACCAGCCCCTACTTTGCCGCCACCAGCAACCCTAGAGCCGCAGTTCCTCGCCTCTCCTCTCTTCACCGCTGACCACCCTCACCTATCGTAGCTACCTTCTCCTCATCACTGAACCAGTGCCGCCGATGGGCCACCACGCCAGCCGCCACCACCATGGCCCTCTTTGCGAACCAAAACCGCGACGAGCTCTCTCTCTTTCTGTTTCTTTCGCCATCTGTTTTAAACCAATGAACCCTAATTCACTTCTCTGTCTCCTCTTCTTCCCCTTCTTCTTTCCTCTTCAAGAACCAGAGATCTCTGAACCACCATCACAATCCTGCCATCATCACCTTCTGCACTTCTAGCCGCCAGAACCACCGCAAATCACCGTCGTCTCCACCATCTGCGACGAACCCGAGCCACCCTCACTGTCCCAGTCATTCTTTCTCTCGGTCCAGACCACCGCCAGGGAGCCACTCACCAGTGTCACACCTCCTCCACTGAACCCTAACTCAGCCCCTGTTCTCACTCTCTCTTCTACTCCAACGAGTTGTCGGCAACGTCACCATCATCATTAGCTTCTCAGTCGCTGAACCTTCAGAGCAACTACCGTAGCTAGCGTCTCTCTCGCCGAAACAGAGCTGAAACAGAACAAGCTCACCCCTGCCTCTCAGAGTTTGGATCAAGTGAGGATTACTCAATTCGTTCTATTCCCCACATGGCCTGTTTGAGTTTGGCAATTAATTTGTTGCAGGGACATTAGGTGGTAGCACTCTGTTTTGAGTTCAATGAAAAGTTAAAAACGATAATGATGATGGTAATTTGGGATTTTATGTGATTTTTTAGTGTTTGGATAATTTTTGGAACCCATGTTTTATGGGTACAAATGGTAATTTCTTTTTTTTTATAGGTAAATCTCGTTTTCAACTTTCGTGGGTAGAAATAGTAGTTTACTCTTTTTTTTTTCTTCTTTTTTTTTCCTTATTTCTTTCTTTCTTTTAGTTAAATGAATGTAAATTCATTCTCTTCCAAGTAATTTTGCAGCATTATATGTTTTTTCTTCTTCTTTGTTTGATTTTTTTTTGTTTTTATTCTTGTTAAAAGAGTAAAACAACAAGAAACTTGAGAAGGTAAAACAAGAAGAAAAAGATGATTAAGGAAAAAAAAAGAAGAAGATGGTGATGATGATGAAAAAAAAGAAGAAGAAGCAGTAGAAGATTAGGAGGAGGAAGAGGAAGAGTTTTGAATTATGTAAAACTTATCAGTACACATACACCGAAAATTCATAAACAATACATATAAATATCTTAGTTTTACACCGAAATTGGCTACAAATTATACACAAAAATGTTTCCTTTAATACTGCATTTTTTTTCTTCTTCTTTTTCTTATTTCTTTCTTTTTTTAGTTGAATGAATGTAGATTCATCCTCGTCTAAATAATTTTGTAGCATTATGTGTTTCTTCTTCTTTTTTGTTTGATTTTTTTTTTATTTTTATTATGTTAAGAGAGTAAAACAAGAAGAACCTTGACAAGGTAAAACAAGAGAAAAAGTTGAATAAGAAAAAAAAAGAAAATGATAATGATGATGATGATGATGATGATAAAAAAGAAGAAGAAGAGCAGCAGAAGATGAGGCGGAGGGAGAAGAAGAGTTTTGAATTATACAGAACTTATCAGTATATATATACTGAAAATTCTTAAACAATACACATAAATATCTTAGTTTTACACTGAAATTCGCTGCAAATACACAAAAATATTTTCTTTAATGCAGAACTCCTACATTACATTCAATTCAAACCATTAACGATAAATAACAATTTTCACAAACAAAAATATTATTCATCTACAGAATCATAAACTACTAACAAAGTAATGAAAACATTAATTAGAATCGAACCACACCTCAGCTAGTTGATTGAATTCAAAACAATAATCCACTTCGCTCTGGTTCAATCGACAATCTGAACTTGAATCATTAATTATCTTCAACAATGAGATAATTGTTCAAAACTAATTTCAGAGCTTGATTTCAAAAACGTAGACAATGAAGGAAATCGCAAAAAATGAAGAAAGAGAACGCAGAGAACAAACGAAGAGAAACACAGAAAACACAGAGATGGAAGAGAACGTAGATCGAAAATGCTGAGAAAATTCGAAAACAGAAATGAAATCTTTTCAAAAAAGGCAATTATATATTTGTGTGTTGATTGAAAAGTTGGTTAGATAGTGGCACGTGATGTGAATTAGGTTAAAGAGACTTGTATGGATTTGTATCGAAAAATTACTTGTAGGTGGAGAATATTTCTTCATTATTGGGAGGAAAAAAAAACAATTTCTCCTCTTCTAAAAGGTGGGAATTTTTTTAAATAAATAAAATAAATATTTTATTTTATAAAATAAATAATTTGTAATATTTTTACTAAAATGCATTAGAACTCTTATCTCGTTTACAGTGTAAATGAAATAATACTACACCTATCTTGTTTACACTGTAAACAAGATAAGGCCACATAACATTGACGGGTATATTTTGTTTACAGTATAAATGAGATACATGTATTCAGTTTACACTGTAAACAAGATATGTGAATAATTATGACGTTTACAGTGTAAACGATATACGTTACGACAAATTTTTAGCACCTATAAAAGGATGTGTTACCCTTTGTATTCTCCACAAATATTTCACTACTTCTTTTCTATCTTTTTCTTCCGAAAATAAGCTAAAATATCTAGTAGTAGTAGATATTTGGTTGTAAGTATTATCCCAATTGCCATTTGAGTGTGAGAATCCCATTCTGTTGCGTACCCGGTGAGTAAGTTCTTTGTCCGAACTGAAGAGATTGATATTGAGTAGCATCGGTGGTAGTAGTTGAAAAGAGATCATAAGGGTGGGGTATATATAGGTTGCTAACATCGATGAGAAACGAAATTTTTCGATTTCGTCTGTTTTTCCTCCATGGTGACAAGCATGTGCACCTGATGTTTGACATCCATATAGGAGAATCATGGCAGAACAAGTGATTGAGCTTTTTACAGAGGTTGGTGATATCAGTGGTGATGGATCTAGGCAGTCAGATTTCGTCCAGGATGAGCCACCTCTCGCACCACCACTGCTACACGTTACTCGTCCAGTGAAAGACATGGACGTTGGCAGGGAGGACTCAAACGAGGAGTATATTGCGGATAGCAACGAGAGCGGTTCTTCTGAAGATGATGACGAGGAGGATTTTGTACTGGAGACCCCGGTCAAGCCATCACGTCAGTATCTTCTGCCTGCCCCGAACCCAATTCCGACCTTGTCATCTATACCCAGTCACCTATCATACAATAGATTTGGATGCAATGCAAGAGAAAATCCATTTTCCAACACCGCTGAAAATGATTATAACTTAGACGGTGGTGTGGAGTTTTGGGTTGGCCACAGATTCAAAAGTCGAGATGCAGTATTGCAAGGTGTGAATAATTACAGCATTCACAGAAATACTGAGTACCAAGTTGCAGAGTCGGATCGATTAAAGTACTATGTGTATTGCCAACAATCTGAAGCAGGCTGTCCTTGGCGTCTCCGTGTTGCTCTCCGACAGAATCTCGGATATTGGTAAGTTCAAATTTAACTGTGTTCTATATTCTTAGTTATCATTGTTATGCTTGTTGTACATCTCAACCACGGTTGTTCTATTTCTTTAGGGAGGTGCGTAGAGTTGAAGGAGTGCACACGTATTTAGCACCCACCATGTCTCAACACCACTGATAGTTGGACATCAGTCTCATCTGCTGTGTCATCCTCCCGTTGATACAATCCTCGCCATCCATCAGCATCTCTATCCTAAAAGGTGCAGTTAGGCAAAGCTATCACTTCAAACCCTCATACAGAAAAGTCTGAATGGCAAAGCAAAAGAAAATTGCACAGATATACAGTGATTGGGAGGAGTCATACAATAAGGTGTCGAGGTTGTTGCAAGCACTGCAAAGTCAGTGTTGTACCGTACTATAAGAGACACCTTATGGTGTGTGATTGTAGCATGTTTGATAAGGTATTTTCGGCCTTTCCTTCCTATGTGAATGCTTTCAAGCATTGCAAGCCATTTGTATTCGTCGATGACATGCATCTATATGGCAAATATGGTGGTGTTTTACTTATTGCGGTGGCACAAAGTGGTAACATAAAAAAATACTCTCAATTAACATTCACATCAGAAATTAACTTACATAAAAATATTTACTTAATTAATTAATAACTTTATTAGTATACATGTACTTAATAAATTACTTAATTTAAATAAAAAATCGTAATAAATAATTAATAACCAAGATACTACCCAACTAGTTAATTAATACCTAAATTAATAAATAAGTAAAAACAAATTTGACAAATGAGTATAAATATTTATTTAATAAATTAACTTAAATAAAAATATTTACTTAACTAATTAATAGCCTTATTAGTAACATGTACTTAACAAATAACTTAATTTAAATAAAAAAGTCATACTAAATAATTAATAACTAAAATACCACACATCTAGTGAATTAATAACTAAAATAATAAATAAGTAGAAACAACTTCGATAAATCAGTAGAAACACTTACTTAATAAATTAATAAACATTAAGTTAGTTAATAACTAAACTAATAAATATCACGTTAATAAATAAATTTAAAATAACGATATTTAATAACTTAATCACCTAATGTCTACTTAACAACTTACTCTAAATAAAAACAAAATGAATAACATTTACTTACGAATTTAATTTAACCAATACAAAAAAGCAAAGCCTATCAGCCCTTCCTAACAATTCATTCATCCAACTAATACGTCTCGTACACTAGTTCTATAAAAATACCTTAATTATAGCTTCACTCACACATGTTCAAACATAAACACAAAGACAACAACACTAACCTTAAAGTCGACTAATCCTGCGATGTGCCATGTTACATTCAGGTGGTTGATATCCGGTCATGTGCATATGCGCACGCACCATACTCGCCTAATAAGTTGATAATATGGTCAGAAGAGGGTAGAAGTTTGAGAAAATTTGAAGAAATGGGTGAAAAACAACTCTAAATGGTCCTGTAAACAAATTGTATATATAAGCTGCGTTTAGTTTTATCTCGTTTACACTGTAAACGAGATAAGACCCTTACACAACACGTGTATATATAAACGTGATATGACCACGCCGTTTCGTACTTTATCTCGTTTACAGTGTAAATGAGATATATACAATTTTATTTTGTTTACATTGTAAAAAAGAGAAGAAATAAAGTACAATTTCGTAAAATTGCTACAAATTACATATTTTAGTAAATAAAATATTTATTTTATTTATTTAAAAAAATCCTAAAAGATGGACATTATATATTCATAGGAAGTATTAGATATTTAGATAGTAAAGACTATAGTATTATATAAAGCTAATAAGATAAATAATAAATAAAAGTATTTACTACTTTCTATAATTTTAAATAATTAATTCAATTTTTAAAGTATAAAACGAATTAAACTTATTATTTAGTTTTAAATTTAGATTAGATTAAATCAATTTTAAAAATTAAATCTAAAATCTAATTAAGTTTATACTGTTTGAATGGAATAAAATCACCTTCAAATAATTAATTTAACATTTCATTCATTATAAATTCTATTCAATGCTTTATTTATTGGCCTTTTTATTAAATATGCTACTCTTTACGAAATTTATTATCAAAATATGATTTTTTTTTGTAATTAATTAATCAAAGAAGTTATATAAATAAATTATTTAAAAATCAAATTTATATAAATACAATTTTTGAAAACAGGTTACATTCTTATTCTAAACCAATTCCCCTGCCATGATTTACAAATTACATATAATTTGTTATAGGGTATCACGGATTACAGCCAAAACGCACTAAATCATAATCTGATGCACCTTATCGTGAATTATGAATGAAAATTTTAAGGCATACACCGCTCTACCCTATAGCGGATTACATGTAATTTGTAAACCGAGGTAGGGTATAGCGGTTTATATAGAATTAGTTTAGGACACAAATGTAACATATTTTTAAAATTGTATTTGCGTAAATTTGATCTCCAAATGATTTATTTATATAAATTGTCCTAGTTACTCAGATGACAAATGTTATTTCTTTTGTCACAATGACAATTGATTCGTTATTTCATTTTAGTTAGACTTTTTTACTTAAATAAAATAAACACCTTCTAAAATTACTTGATTTTTCTAAAGTAATTTTTGAAACGTGAATCCCCTATTCCTAATAATATATAAATCATCCCAGGGCCTTATGGTTTATATAATATGTTAACCACCACACCCATAAATTGTCCCAGGGTGGCTAGCTTTACAATTTGTGTGTAAATATCCCAAGGTGGGAGGATGTACATGTTTCGAGGCAAAACACAAGGGGCTGGCACGATTTATTTGTAAAAGCTAACCCTCGGGAGTTTGGCACGATTTACCCTCAACTTAGCAAATTATCAAGACCCAACCATGATTTACCTTCAATTTGATAAAGCTTAAGACCCCAAGACCATTTACGAAGACCATGAGTCTATAAATACACGAGGATGGTGTATGCGGCTCAAATGTGAAGTTTATTGAGTTTGAGAGAGATGGATGAGAGTGTGTTTTTGCTAGTTTATCATCGAGGGAAAATTGATAAAAATACAAGTGAGGGTGTTACGTTCTTTAATAAAAAGCATATCAGTGTGTTTGTAAATCCATCAACGAATTTGATGGATTTACAGAATAGTATATTACAGAAGTTAGGAAAGTGCGGCAAAAAACATGTAAAGCAAATATTTTTTTGGATTCCTATCTCATTGAGGCAAGGTTATGTTAAGTTTCGAAAGTATGATGTGCTTGACAATGACGACATGCGAGTTATATTTCACAGTCAAGCAATATTTTCATATTTGGGCGCTATGAAGTTGTTTTCGAGAATGGTTGATGTAGATGGTAGCTTTGGTGGATCTGCTCCAAATCCATCAACTAACATGGTAGAAAGGAGTTCTAGCGCCATTCCAGCAGGTCAACAGGTTACTGCCTATGTCCATCATTTGTAGTAGATTTACCTATTCAGGCAGATAATGCAGATGACTTGGGGATGTGCATACCTTAGGAGAGCTTGCAGCTGCAATGAGAGCAGCACCTGTATTGGATGGTGCACCGGCATTCATGGAGGTCAGAGTTAGAGTTCCACTTGCAAAGGCTATAGGCGATGATGGTTCGGATTCGAAACCACCCATTATTAGTGATAACAGCAATGGCGAGGAAGACACAACACGTGCCGGTAGAGCACAAGCCCAATCAAGCTCTCAGACACAACAGTACCATTCACGCTTCTCTAATTTGGATCTTGAGGCAATGAATCAATCTACATTTCCAAACCACCAGCTCTCTATTATTCACGGAGATGGGCTTAGTATGCTTGGCACAGACGAGTTTCAAATTGGTCAGCGGTTCGAAAGCAAAGAAGAAGTTGTACTGACAGTGAAGAGTTATAATATTCGTTGTAATGTTGAGTATAAAGTGTTTTAGTCTAATTAATTGAAGTATCATAGAAAGTGTGTGCAGTTTGGAAATGGATGTAATTGGCTGATATGCGTGACTATGTGGCAGAAGAAAGGCTACTAGGAAGTTAAAAAGTACAATGGGCCGCACACATATCTTGCAACAGAGATATCCACTGATCACAGACAGCTTGATTATCATGTCATCTATGCGTCAATTCTATTGTTGGTCATGGCGGATGCATCAATCTCCATTAAAGTATTGTAGAATGCAGTCTCATCAAAATTTGGCTTCAAGCCCAGTTACAAGAAGGTGTGGATGGCTAAGCAAAAGGCGATTGCACAGATATATGGAGATTGGGAGGAGTCTTACAACCTGATTCCAAGGTGGATCATCGAGGTTCAGATATATATGTCTCGCACTATAGCAATGTTGCGCACTTCACATGTTAGGGCAGGTAACACAACCGATGGAACGAGGGTTTTTTTTCATCGATTATTTTTGACGTTTCCTCCATGTGATGAGGCCTTCAAATATTACAAGTCACTAATATCTACTGATGGTATTCATTTATATGGCAAGTATGGAGGTACTTTACTGATGGCAATTGCACAAGATGAAAACTCAAACATTCTCCTTGTTGCATTTGGGTTAGTCGAGGGCGTGAACACGGATTCGTGAAAGTTTTTCCTGAGTCATCTTTGTCAGCATATGACTCTTGAGCCTGGCATTCTAGTGATCTCTGACCACCACAACGCAATCAAGGCTGCCTTGGTTGCCGAAGATGGTGGGTGGCTTCCATCTATGGCATATCGTGCATTCTGTGCAAGATAAATTGCTGCTAGTTTCACACTAAACTTCAAGTCTATGGATGCCCAAAAGATCCTCGTGAATGTAGCATATGCGAAGACTGAACAGGAGCATCAATATTACATGGATATCCTGAGGCAGGAAGACCCAGCAATGGTTGATTGGTACAACAGGATTTGGTTAGAGTTCTGGACTCAATATTGGGATGGCGGTCACCGATACGGGCATATGACAACAAACATCTCTGAGTGTATTAACGCCGTTCTAAAGGTAACACGTAACCTACTAGTGGGTTCACTTGTTAAGCAACATATGGGTATTTGGCCGAGCTCTATGTCACAAAAGGAAAGGAAGCAGAGTCGCAGCTCGGGTCTAGGCAAGAATTTTGTTAGACACTTATGAAGGCATTTGAGAAGAATCTACATGCCTCAAGAAACATACGGGTTGATCTATATGACATAGGAAACTTTAAGTTTGTTGTTGAAGAGCTTGCTCCAATAGAGGGGAAGAATTGGTTTGAGTAACTGTCGGGTTTCGCATGCGACTGTGGAATTTTCAAGCCCTCCATTATCCATGTCGTCATGTGCTTGCAACATGTTCATATTACAAGCTAGCTAGATTGGAGGACTTATGTTGATGACGTGTATCGCCTCAACACCATGTTCAATGTTTATAAAATGGGTTTCTCTCCACCGATGCATGATGACTTGCTACCCATATATAAGGGTCCTCAGGTGATCCCCGATCCCGGCATGATGCGAGCTGCTATTAGTCATCCTCAGGCCACAGGGATCAGAAATAGTATAGATGAGATTGATCATGATTGCCCAAAGAGATGTGGAATATGTAGGCTTCCGGGTCATACTAGAAGACAACGTCCCCAGCGCCTAGGTGCTTCTGGTTCTCAAGCAGAGAGCAACGTATATTCGTTAGTGATCTAGCTGTTGGCTAATTTTATTTGTTGTTTATCTTTTGTCGTTAGGTTTTTATGTTCGCTTTAAGTTTACCATAATTCTAAATTTAGTGATGCATGACTTGTGTTTCTTAGTAGCCGTGTTTTGGACGAAGTGTTGTATCTTATCTATGGTCAGTAAATTTAACTAATTCAAAGTTATATTCTAATTCTTTTCCTTATTAAATTAGATTATACAATAACATATCAAAAGAAACTACCATCATATGTAAAGACTCCAAAATATGTGTTACAAACACAATGTACCATAATAGCTAGAAGATACATTAACATAGCGATAGATAAACTACAAAATTACCCTGACATATATAAACTTAATAACTAACGCATATGTGACCCAGTGCCACACTTGGCTGGCTTAATGACACGCTTCTTCCTCTAGGTGATCGGTACGAACGAATCTAGTGGCTAGACCACAGGTGCTGAAACCTGTTCCGGCTGATCGGTAGGTGAGAGCTGTGTATGTCCACCAAAGGCAGATGCAGGAGTACCACCCAACACAAATGGACCTTCCTAGTAACCAGTCAGCACTTCATTCAGGTCCATGTTAACATCCATTGCACCTCCCTCAAATTGTGGCCTATAATCACTACCAGGGCTGACAAATTGGGTAATCTCGGCAAAAAAAATCACTGCCCACACCAAAGACTTGCTCTAATTGCCTCAGGCTACTGAAGTCCGAAAATAGGGTTGATGCCTCAACATGGGAACCTCCATCCCCACCCTTAGCACCTCCACCAAATGCAAAACCCTCAACCCCTCCACCCCCACCCTCGGCACCACCACCAAATGCATAACCCCCAGCCCCTCCTCCTCTAGAACCTCCAGAACCACCAGCTTCTCCCCACCCAGTGCCACCCCCACCCCCTCCCCAACCAAAGCCACTTGCACCTCCTCTCCAACCGGAGCTACCACCACCCCAACCGGACCCACCTCCACCGTGTCCCCAACCTCCTCGATGACTTTGACTTCCAGCACCCCCACCCCCATTACCTTCATCATCATCATCATCAATGTCCTGCTCCTCATCCAACCCCAACACATCATTAAATCCTGCTGCCATAGGCTGGCTGTATTCTGCTGCCGACGTGCTCACGAGTTGCCCTAAGCCTGTTGTTTGGCACGTTTGGTCTCTGTTGTCTTGCTGGTGCAGCAATATGATCCCGAACAGGAGCATCTGCAGGAACCGATCCCTGGCAAGGATTTACAAGTAACCGATCATGTGAAAGGAACCTACGGGCTACCATAAACCACCAATTAAGATACTCTGCTGAAGGCCGAGGGTCTGGCACCAACTGAAATCCAAGCACACTCTGATGTCTATGGTCCCAATACGAATGCCATGTGGTGAATACTTTGGCAAACCATCGGGTCGGTCCACAACCATCCTTCGACAACAGGAAGTCAATGTTGATTACTGGTTCATGGATGTCTTGAACTCCCCTGAGCTGAGATAAAAACCTGTTAACCTGATGCCACTCAATTGACGCAAAGTATATCAACGCAGTAATCGACTTCCATAATAGTGTGTGATCAGACCTGAGGATATCAGGATGGACTACTTGGATAACCTCAAGAGCGTTGTACAGCATCCAAATGAACTGCAACATGAAAATTAGTCAAAATTAACAAAATTATAAATAGATACATGCAAGTATTATGTGAAAAACCTAAACAATTATCAAGTATAATCGAAAGTGATTAATGGAAGCTTATACTTGCATCATCTACACTCAACCTGTCTAGCTTGTGTTGACTAGTGATGACCTAAGGACCATTCTCGTCTGACGATGGTAGGTACCTACCTCACCTAGAAGATTTATAATGATAAGCATTAAACTTAGAAATAAGGTTTATGACTACTACACTGTAAACATCATCCATAAAAAGTACTCACCTCGATGCAAGCAGCTATAGTATGGTGTCAAATCCTCTGGTCCTGAACGTGGGAAAATGCTAAAAAAATCCAAGATTCCAGCAATGTCAGTGGTCCAGCTAGGTTTTTAACATTCCGGTTAGCTACTCTGCAAAGACACCTGTACAACCAAGACAAAGTAGCCGAACTCTAGCTATACTTGTCAAGCCTGTCGAGGTCCGCAACATACGAAAGCCACTGTAAATGAACCCTAGCACCAAACTTGCTCCCGAAAAGCATCGTGGACAATAACATCATAACATAACTACGCACGTAAATCTGTACCATTACCTCCGATGCATTAGTGAGAAAGACTTTGAACTTGTTCTGGAACCATGAAAAAGAAACTGTAAACTCATCGATAAAATCATCTGGTGGAAATTCACCGAACAATTCTCCAAACCACACCCAAGCAGGCTTCTCCCCCTCCATCAACTACTCGAAGTCGCTAAGACATCCACTAACTGCATGTCCATCAATAAGGAGACCAAATTGGTATGCCACATCCTGTAGAGTTATCGTGCACTCTCCAAACGGCATATGAAACGTATGGGGTCTCAAGACGCCATTGCTCCACAAATGCACTGATCAGTGGCTCATCAAGTTTAAACCAATAATCATTCAGTCTTGTAACATATAGTAAACTGGCACGATTTAAATAGGACATTACACGATCATGCATTATCATCTTCTATTGCCTACGGACACTCCTAATATATCAAGTTGGCTGATAAAACAGAAATATTAAAGCCACAATTTACAAGGTCATTATACACAAAAAAAATATAATTCAAAGTAAAAAAAAAAAGAATATGGAATAAGCTAGTGACGTAAAACAGGCCAGGTTATAAGTATCCATTATAATATCACAAATCTAACGTCACAAGCATAGATACATTATAAACAAAATTTTTGACTTTAAGTCTCTAGATTCACCTAGGTCTAACATCCTTTACAATCATCCAAAAACCTGAAAATTCACTAAACAATAAAACCCTAAATTTCATAATCACAAATATTCTAACAGTCAATCACATCTATCGACCTTTAAACCAGCCACGATCTCATTAGATATTCATATTGAAATTAGATTAAATTCATCAGGATATAAATGTCATCAACAGATCAATGGCATCAACTAAATACGGATTCTGATAACTAACCTCTTCATCGATAAATCCGGCAACATGCGCAATACCATTCAAGCAGTACATATATTCCTGATTGGCGGCCATCCTTGCCTCAGGGTTGATTCTTCCCACTCTGCCGCTCTATGCCACACTCCGCCGCACAGTGATTGCTCAATGCCAACCGCCGCCGCAACCTCGCCAATGTATGCTGCATGCTGCCACTCACTGCCCCTTCTCCCACCACTGCGGGCTCTCTTCCACCCCAATCTTGTCTTTGAAAGCTTCAATACAGTAAAAATGGAGGTTCTTCGTGTGCAACGTTAATCGCTGCAACGTCTTCAGCTTCTAAGTTGAGGGTAAATTGTGGCTGGGTGTTGAAGGTGTGCGTTTTGAACATAAATTGTGGTTGGGTGATGAGGGTTAGCTATTGCACATAAATCGTGTCAACCCCTATGCTTTTGCCTCAAAACACGTAAATCCTCTTACCTTGGGACGATTTATACACAACTGGTAAAGCTGGTCACCCTGGAACGAGAAGCTATTCATGCGTAAATCGTCCTAGGATGTGGTAGTTAATCTATTATATAAACCACAAGGCCTATAGACGATTTATATATTATTAGGAATAGGGGATTCATGTTTCAAAAATTGCTTTAGGAGAATCAAGTAATTTTAGAAGGTATTTATTTTATGTAAGTAAAGAAGCTTTTTAGTTATGATTGTTTAGAGTAATAAAATTCTTGGAGGCCAGTATTTTTTATTAATTTTGGTCAATATTTAACTAGTACAAATATCAAATTATCTTTAACAAATTAAATTTTACATATTTTTGTTTATAAATTTTGATAAATATAGGTATAAATTGTGTTGATTTTAATGTGAAAATTTGGATAAATATAAGTACAAATTATATATTTTATATATGTAATATTTACATATATGTGCAATTTTTTTATATTTAAATACTTATCCAAAATAACAATATTTGCTGGTGATGCATATAATATTATCTAGCAATTAGTTTTAATAAAAAAAATAATATTTTAGTAATAAGTTTCAAAAAGAATGGTACATGGATATAAAAAAAATTTATTTTACTAATACAAATGTAACAAATGAGGGTTATTATAGTAAAAAAAAAAAAAAAAGGAAAAGGTATGGACGTAAATAAGCAAGTTTGAAAATTCTACAAAACAAGTGTTGTGGTGAGCTTACATGTCTCGTCATGAAAGAGGCGAGGTATGCTCTCATGGCATTGACCACTTCTTCCTCCTTCTCTTCACCTCCCTATATAAATACATCGTCCTTCATATTTGCTTGGATCTGATCTCTCTTCTTCTTCTTCTTCTTATTCTTCTTCTTCAACTCTTTAATCTCTTCAATTCCTTCATAATATCATCGTCAACCTAATAAGGTACCTACGTGTTTTGTTTCCATTATTATTTGTTTTCTGCATTACATCAAATACCATGCATGCATTGTCATCCACATATACATATACATGGTTTTTTATTTTTGTTTGGTCATTGTTGAAAGATGAGTAAAAAGGATGAAGAATCCAAAGATAACCGCCAGGCACCAAAGTTGAATGAAAGGATCCTTTCATCACTGTCAAGGAGATCAGTAGCTGCACATCCTTGGCATGATCTTGATATTGGTAACTGCAAATTAAACTTTTTTTTTTCTTGATATGTTGCCATTCAATTTACGTACACTGCAAGGTTAAAATCATTTTCTTCTTCATTTTTCTATATGCAGGACCTGATGCTCCCAAAATTTTCAACTGTGTAAGTTTTTACCTTCTTGTGTCTGCAATAGCTTTGTCTTCTCCCAATGCAGCGAGTTTCTTTTTCGATTGATGGTTGTTTTTTTCTTTTTGTGCAGGTTGTGGAAATCACCAAGGGAAGCAAGGTGAAGTATGAACTGGATAAAAAGACCGGAATGATTAAGGTGTGAACTCTGAAAGAGAATTTCTTTTCTTTGATATTCTTGTTATTTAATTAATTAATTGTGTAAATGAATAATGGTCAGGTTGATCGGATTTTGTATTCATCGGTTGTGTATCCTCATAACTATGGTTTCATTCCTCGCACACTCTGTGATGACAATGATCCCCTTGATGTCTTGGTCCTCATGCAGGTAAACGAATGTTACTTCGTTCTTTTTAGGACCAAGTTTTTTATTACATGAGTTAATAATCACAACACTAAAATTGACCTCAAATCAAGAGTGACTTAATGAATTGAGTGATTTGTGAATGAATGAATGCATATAGGAGCCAGTTCTTCCTGGTTGTTTCCTGAGAGCCAGGGCCATTGGACTGATGCCTATGATCGACCAGGTACCTACCTACCTACCTATTTATGTATGTTATTTTCAGGTGGAATAGAATAAAGAATGGCATTTATTGATGAGAAAATTGAAAATGAATGTGTAGGGAGAGAAGGATGACAAGATAATTGCAGTATGCGCAGATGATCCAGAGTATAAGCACTACACTGACTTCAAAGAACTTCCGCCTCATCGTCTCACTGAGATCAAACGCTTCTTTGAAGATTACAAGAAGAATGAGAACAAGGAGGTTGCTGTCAATGAGTTCTTGCCTGCAGCCACTGCTTTTGAAGCCGTCCAGTCCTCAATGTTTGTATTTCTCTTTCTTCATCTATCATAATCATAATCAGATCTTGTTAGCTATGTGTATATCTGAATTGCATTTGCATGAAATGCAGGGACCTTTATGGAGAGTATATTATGCAATCCCTGGGGCGATAGGCAAGAATGCTGTTTTCCAATGGAATTCCATCCATCCATCAGAAATAAGCCGCACTTTTCTACTATGTTTTGATTTTTTCGTATCTCTACACCTTTTATACTTTTTTGTATTTAGTGGATACTATACCACTTGTTTCGGTATATTAAGACATCCTTAATGTGTAATGCTTCTGGTAGAATCCTTACATTGGAAATGTATAACTATATTTTACACTTTCCAAATGAATAACTTCATATGATTTTTCTCTCTATTTTGGCTCCAACTTAGAAATAGAATTATATTATGTGTATATTAAAAATTAACCACCGATCAACCATCTATATAAAATATTTGTTAAAATATAAAATACACATGAAAAATATATAAATTGACATATAAATATATATAAATATATTGTGGCTAAATTTTAATAAATACACTTGGCAAAAGGAATTGCAGCACTTCCAATTTTTCAGTTTAGGTAAATATTTTCTTATGAGTTGAAAATGCTCAACAATAAGTATTTTATTCAATTCATTGAAACAAATATAAATTTATCACCCATTCTAAGTTCCTCCAATGTCCTCCATCCAAACATACAACTGAGTGGAGGCGGAAGTAATTTAAGCAAAACCATAAGAGCTGGTATGTGCACAATATGCATCATTCAGAATAAGCTATAACTGTTACAATCATAAAGTGAACACACATAAAGCTCTTCTATAAAATTTTCACCTGTGTTTTACTCCCATCCAAACGCATAGTAAGTGTCATCCAAAATTTGCATGAAGTGTTTCAGGAGTGAGCATGTATAAGTTTGTACAAATATCACTAACAATTTGTTATTGGATTAAGATGTGGGCAATTTAGTTGATAGAAGTATAAATAATACTATCATTTTCAGTGACAGTGTCAACAGGTTACCTATAATATGAGCTCTAAAAAACAATCAAAGACTACAAAGTTGGCTGTTTCCCATCCTCTGCTGGAAAGACTGGCCTTGGTAAGTGCTCATAAACATTAATCATAACTTAGAAGAGTTGAGGACTTGAGGGTCATACATACTATCATCTCTTGTGTACTTTTATCAGCGGAATCAGAGATTTTGCTGCTGTTTATTTATTCAAGTATTCACTGAAACATGGTATATAAGAATTGTTGAATGTTTAGAAAAAATAGAATGAGAATAACCACTCACTCCATCTTTCATGAGTATAATTTATTTAGTAGTTCTAAGAGAAGAACAGCAGCAGAGTCTTTGGCCTTCTTGACACTGGGCATTGGCTCTCCAACACATTCATCTGTCCATCCTCTATCAGTAGTATTGACGCGCACCGCAAATGTGAAACGCTTCGCATGTGCTGGACCGCCCTCATTCACACATCTGCATGTTTTAAGTGAAAAAAGTTATCCTATTATCAAAGTTCCAGAGTTGGCTCTTGTTGGGATCCATACAACACAAAAAAACATAAGTAACTAACATACCGATAGAATGGCATAGGCCAATTTCTTCGCAAACAAATATCGTTTAATGTTTGTCTGGTAAATGTTTGGTTTCCATTCTTTTTCCCATTTTCATCATTCTTCTGATTCTTTGCCACCTCCTTTTCTTTCAAAGCAGCTAGGGCATTTCTGGCAGCTAATTTCTGAGCCATTTTCTTTTGTGGATTTTGAGCGGCCCCAACTTGCACGCCATCAATGAATACTTCAACAGTGGCCAGATTGCCAACACGACTTGCTCTGTATTCTAAGCCTTCGGCCTGCTGCTGGCATCGCTCTTGCAGCTCACGCACAGGATGCATTGGCAGAGTCTCTGGTGTAACCATGGGATGCAATAGAGGCTGAAAAACCTGGGAAGATCAGAAAACTCCATCAATTTTTATTTTTATACTTCCATTTTGGCAAAACATGGGGAAAAAATTGCCAAGCCATGTAGGTTTGAAAGGTGGATGCCAACCTTCCAAACGATAGTAGTATCCCTTCCACTATCAAGAAAAATGGAGCCAGCAATAGATTCAACAATGTCACCAAGGACCTTGGGAGCTTTGCAGTCTCCCAGGCCAAAGGAGTTAAATCCCGGCTTTGACAATTCATCCTGAACTTCCTTGACAAATTCTTTGATCTGCACACAACAAAATTACGTCGTCAGCAGAGATTGGGAGAATAGGCACAGGTTATAAGATCTGTCTACAAGCAATAATCTGAAAGGCCTCAGAAAGAAGACCTGCTTTTCTAAGGCACTAGACCCATGTCGGAGATGCACATGAAGATTGTGTTTAACTGCAACACGAGCAAAATTTTCATTATTTACAGCAGCAGCCCGAAGGTCAGTCAATCGTCCCGGTGGCAAATTTGTGTAAGTGAAAAACAAATGCCTGGTAATAAGATGGTCCAAAACTGCATCACCAACAAATTCCAACCGCTGATAACAGGATACTCCTGATGATGGTCTGGACGCATGAGTAATGGCTTCTACCAGAAGCCCCCTGTCTTTAAACTTCATATTCAAAGCACCTTCTAAAGCATCAAAATCAACACTCCTAAGTATGCTCTCTGGAACATTGAAAGGCTTTCTTGCACAGTCCATCTCATCAGGATCAAACTCTATCTGAATGCCAATCCAGTTCATAAGGTGGTTAGCGGCACTCTTACCTCCTTGGACATAATATACACCAATGAGTGCTTCCACAACATCAGCAAGTGTCTTGCTGGACAGTACCCTGTAAGAACTTGAATCACTCTCAAGCTCACCATCTTCCAGCTCATCTTCATATTCATCAGTGTGACAATCCATTCTCTCAGTGTTAGAAATGGATGTATCCTGGTCAAATAAAGTTGACTCTCCATCCTTGGTATCCTCATCGAAGACAGGCAGTACCCCAGGAGCCGCCCATCTTGATGGGGCAAAGCGATCTGCTTGAATATATGATTGAAGGCCTTTACTTAATGCATACTGATATAAAACCATGTTGCTGACCATTTGTTGCCTCATCCTAGTAAGTTGGCCCTCATGTTTCTGCGGGTATTTTAGGAAAAGAAATCGACTAACGACCCATTTCAGGTAAGCATCTCCAAGAAGCTCTGCCCTTTCATAGCAGAATGTCTCCTGACAAGATGCAGCAGTCAAGGCCTCCAAGATCTGTTCATGTAGAAGTAGAACACATGGGGTTAACAACAAAATCTAGCACTAAAAGCTAACTATCTTGAGCTGAGAAGATACCTTCAAAGCCTGCACAGGATAATTTATCATATTCCTAAGCTGAACTGCAAGTAGCATACTTTCAACCCTCCTCATGATTGAAGGCAATCTCTGGGCACCCCGAACAAGTGATCCAGGAAGAGGGTGTACTAGGCATAGTTCAGGAGGAAGGAACACGTAATATGTTTTGTCATGAGATTCTTCAGATTCTCCTTCATGTGCTACAATAATGACATGTGACATTTCCAATCGATGAAAAATCTATAAATTTGAAGAACAAAATAATTTGAGGATAGAAATCATCAAAACGCACCTTCACTGTGTTCGAATCGAGGGGAAAGAAGATTCTTACAGTATGACACACCACGCCCTCTTATAAGCGGTTGTTGCTTGTAAATCAAATCAACCCCATACCTACAATAAATCAACAAAATAACAAGTAGCCACATGCACCCTCTGTTGTACAGGAGGAGACAAAGTTTCTCTGATCTGGAAGGATCAACAAACTATTGGCACCTTCCGTGGGATATTGTTGGTAAGTCCCTCACATTTTAAAGGTGGCAATAGAAGTTTCCTTCACAGATCAAGATTAGCTCCTTGCTCTTCCCAGACAACATTCGTGGTGCACATTGGCAATCAAGTTATCAAAAGAAAAGGTTAAAAGATGGTGAAGTGGGAGGCTTGTTTTGACGGAAAAAGTATCTTCAAATCAAAATGGTAAACATCTTAGAAAATATTATAAACTAAAAGAGAATGCTCATCATACTTTTGCTTGTAATAATCAGCATATGAACTGTACTCGAGAGGACCAAGATAACCTTCTTTCCTAGGGAAAGAGTTCTCTGCAGACATATCATAACGTATTGAATCAACATAAAACCTCTTCCCAGAGTGTGCAGCAGTTACAATTTTCCCAACCAGATCCTCTGCGTTAGTACAAGTATCCGCCATCATCAATTTTCCTTTGGTCGTCAAACTGATATGTTTTTGTGTTTGCATGGCATCTCTGTTAGGAACCAATCCTGAAGCTTTTACCACATCAAACTGGGCTACAGCTCCTCTGATTCCATAGGTTGGATGTGCTTTTTGCCCAAACACCATGCCATGACGCAATTTTCCAAATCCATACTCCCTTCTGTCTCCACCTAAAGTTCTCTCATTAGTACCAAGGTAAACATCTGGCCGAGCCTTCTGGAGGGGATTTTTCCATGCATCCGATCCAATTATTGTCTCGACCAGAAACCAATCAATTTGTTTCACAGGATCTACAGACTTATCGCTAATCATTGGGACAAATAAATATGCTTTTGCGGGATCCCAAGGAGTGGTAGAAGGTTCAACATCCACATCCAAGACAATGCTCATTAACCTTACATGAAAGCTTTTCAAGGTCGCCAACTGCATGTCAAATATACGTATCATTCCAGCATCAGGAACTTTTTTTTTTTTTCAGTTACAAACATCTGAAATAAATATAGATAATAGTTAATTAGTAAACCTGACTCTCACTGATATCTATTGACCCTCTAAAGACAAGAGATGCCTTTGTAGTCACAGTTCGAGCGATAAATAGATCCATTGACATCGATAACACCTACAAAGAGAAATAATCAGGGGGAGCAAATGAATAGTCAACTATAAACTAGAAGCAGTAGCACAAACAGAAATTACTACCTCTGCATCCAGCTCATTGCCAAAAAGTACTGCAAAATCTGAAACTTGAGTTAAGAACGGATCCTTTGAAATTCCTACATTTTCGCACTCCACGGAATACATATAAAGATGAAACAATTTGGAATTGTTGTAAGCATCTTTTCCAGATAAGATCCATTCTCCCTGAAATCGAAGATAACACTAAGCAATAATGGATATTTTAGGGCAGGTGAATAAACCCAAGATAAGAACAAAACCTACTTTTAACTAGAGGCATAAGAGAAAGCTTATGTACTTTATAGTACATTTATACTTGATCTTTTGGTCTATTTTTATTCCCATAGAAGTATAGGTGTTGTTTTTTAGATGTAAAAATGTTAAAGATTGCACAAGTCTAATTTTTGTCCTCTCTACTCCATCAATAATCTATCTCCAGAATCTTCAAGATCAGAGCATTGATACCTATGCTTTCTTAGCAGACCAAAAATGGCAGTATTTTCATGCCAGCTATATACCAAAAGTCCAAAACCCACTCAGAAACTTAGACCATATGGCTTAGAGAATGAACCAACCTTCAGTGTGTCAGCCACACCTTCAGGATAGAACTCCCTGTGTCTAGCAGTCCCTGGAAGTGGATCCCCTTCATCATTTTGCTCAGCCTTTTCTCTTTCTCCCCCACTTCCTTTGTCCGGCAATAGCATGTCAGTGAATGCTCCCATCTCATGCAATTTCTTGCAAGCAGCCAGACAAACAGCCTACAAAACAACAATTAATTAAGCAATGCTTCTTGTCTGAAGATGCTCATAGTTAATCAAATCTATAATAATGATTGCATGCCTGTTGTGCCAGACGCATTGAACTGCAGATAGGACCCTCAAGATTTTCAAATGGTGCATTACAAGGTAGTTGAAGCTTGCAAGAATATTCAGTGGGACATCCTGGTTTTTCATGCTTCTCCATGATAAACTCAGGGCGAAGAATTGAATACCTGGATAACAGATGGAAAGAACCCAAGTTATAATTGAAAGGACAAGAATAAAGAAACTGCAAATGAAGCTATACTCTCGAGCAAAAATGTAGCACCTGTCGCTTGGTAGTTGGGAACAGTAGAAGTGGATAAGACCTACAGCAGAATTTAAGCTCACAACTGCCCCGGTTGACTTGACCTGGTAAACTGTTCCCGGTCGGGTATCTACTGAAATCAATCTTGAAGTGTCTTTCAGATGACTAAGGTCTGTTCTCTCTATTGCTTCTTTGCGTAAGGTCTCCTCGCTGTTTCTTGCATTCCTAAGGAATGCTTCATGTGACAAATTTCCCCTGTATACAACGCAAATCACAAAAACAGAATGACACACATATGGTAGTAAGATATTTTGGTTACTTAGCATCCATTATAATGCAAAACCATGCTATGAAAAGTAAAGCAGTCAAACAATGCTGATTAAGATACATTGAAGGAGGGATTTTGATGCTTTCACCCAAAAAAAAAAAAAACACTTCAATTCCATTAAAGCAAGTAATTGACTTAAATAGATGCGAATCAGCGAACAGATCATTCAAGGAAGAAAATAAACCCAGATGGGCACTGGCAGATCTTCAAAAGGGTAGGGTTGGCAGGTTCCCCTGAAATTCTTTTTATTCAATGATCATCCATGAAACCGTTACATCTCAAACAATTACCTCAACCATGATCCCCAGACCAAAAAACAAAAGAAAAGAAAAGACAATATGACTCCAGTTCTGCCAGTGCAAGAGGCCAAACATAGTAGTTCTCTCAGAGGATCAAAATCCTCTCAGGATTGCAACAACCTAGAAATGCATTTTGATCAACAAAGGAATATATCAATACTTAACAAGGACATAATCAGTACCTCTCAACCATCAGGATGTAATCAGACCCAGGCTTTCTAGCACGACCCCTAGATTGAATGTATGCCAGAACAGTCTTTGCAAGGTCAAAGCGAATAACGACATTGCATTGCCGGATATCAAGCCCTTCTTCAGCAACACTAGTAGCAACTAACAATGTAACCTACAAATGAATCCTAAGGTTAGATTGGGAGAACCAAAGTATTATTTCCCTCCCAGGTAACTGATAATGGAGAAGTGTGACTAAGAAATAGATCTCACCCTCCCATCACGGAACTTGGCAATTGTATCCTGCATTTGGTAGGTCCGCATTTCCTGACTATTGTTGTGACCAATCAAGCTTGCACATTTCACAAAACTAAGAGATGGGAGCTCTGCAAAGACCTACAAGATTGGTGAACAGTGGGCTTATAGATCTTGAACACACAGCAGAATCAACCAAAAGGAACTATGCAAATAATGCATATGTATAACCTTGGGTAGAACTAATGCAGACACAACACGCTCAACAAAGATGATTGCACGGAAGTCTTCTGTGTTCTGATACTTCAGTAGTATTTTGATGAGTGCCTGCACCTTGGGGGTCACCTTTCCATCAGCCACAGCTGCTCCTATTATGACATCCACATGCTCCCCACCAGAGACAACTACAAAAGAATGTTAGAATAAATAAAACGGAAAACTACTTTCAATCTCAATTCTCAACCATTGGTACTTCAATAGCGTTAGAAAGGGAGACAAAAATTAGACATTTGGAGGAAAGACCATGATGTTGACAAAGAACACGGTATGGAATGGCAAAAATCACAATCTCAGTGCATATGTTAGGCTTAGACAATATGAAACTCTTATGCACAAAGCAATACATAGCTGTAACACCTTTTTGTCTCATTAAAACCAATCTGTACCATCAAACCCAGAATATATGTGCCCAAGTGAATTGCGAAACAGTGATTTCCCTTTCGCAAAAAAATATATTTTTCCCAAAACCTGACTCCTTCAAATTCCTACATGCTCTGAAGAGTTACCGGAACAAACTTAAAATTTACATTTTATTCAGATAATATACAGATTCGGATAACCACAACATAACGCTAATAATCAGATATATTAGTCAGGGCCAGGTTTGCTAATAATAAAAAAGTGAGATCATCCAGGCTCACCATGACTGTCTGGAAGTTCTCCTTCCTCAATCTCTTCAGGTTCAGTCCCATTGCAAGTTGTTTCATGCTTTGAGTCATCAACTTCAGCATGTTTGTCAGAAACTGCACCCTCTGACAACTGACATTTCAGAAGAGAGACAACTTTGCTAAGATAAGATTCCTGAAACTTGACATCTAGTTGGTAGTTAGCCCTTTCATCATTCTGCAAAGCTGCTAGAAAAGATTGTGCAACCTGTACATAGAAGAGAGAAAGGGATTATAAAGTTAGCCAAGATACTCATCATCCTCATTCTCCATGAAATAGTACATACCTTAAATGCACACCACTGCCCCAGTTCACCAAGTGCATAATTGATAGCTCTCAACTTCTGAATTAGGTTTGCAGCTCCATCACTTTCTGTTCTCTCAGAAACACCATATACTTGTCGCAGCTCCTCCTTTGCGCCAGCATCTCTAGCTCCCATAAACTGCCATTTGCTTCTCCTTGAACTCGATTTTGCAGCTTCTTCAACTTCAACCTCCATCTGCTTTATTTGCTCATGTAGATAACATAAACTGCCGGCTTTGTCATACTCCACCACAACTTCAGAGGGCATGGGCACATGTCTCTCCAGCTCCTTGCGATCTTTAATGGTACAAACTATTGAATCCAGCTTGCTCTCAAGATTTCGAATTTTTATTGCACAATCTACTTGGCTGGAGACTCCTGAATATACGATAAACATGAAGAGATTTAAAATTAAAACAAGGAAAATATGACACTTAACAATCCTTGGGTAAACCTAAACCATGGCTTAAAAAAGTTATGAACAGAGTACAGGATCCAATATTAAGTTGAGAATTTGAATAAATACCCTTCAAGTTTACAGGAGAAGCAGTCATTCCAAATACAGATGGCCTGTTCTCTTTAGGAGTTGTGTGGTAGAACTCAGACATCACCAGCGAATATGGATGTTTCTTAACAGCATGATGGCACTCATCAAGAATTAGGAGATTGATTGCTTCCATTTTAATGATGCTATGCCTCAAGATGTTCAGAAGAATTTGAGCTGTCATGACTAAGACCTAAAACAAGAACAGACAGTTGAAAATTCTCAGCTATCACAATCTGGCCAAGAAAAAATTAAGAACCTTATGGAAAACAGCTACAATGACTTCAAAAGGTACACTCTGATTACAAATTCCAAGTTTTTACCTATGGAATGAGAGTTCTGGGTATACCAAAACCCCACGAATTCGGAAATCATATTGTTGAGGAACAACAGCCATCAACAATATCATGCTGACATGATTTGACAAAAAAATGCACAATACACTATACTACTAATGGAACTACGCTTAGATTTAAATCCAAACATCAACCATCGCTTCTAACTTCTACTTTATACATAAAAATAAGGTAAACCTCAAACCATTTATACAATTTTCCTTTATACAGACTATACTAAGTTACAAAAAATTCTATAAAAGTAGGAACTAACAATGCCCCATTCACTATGAAGACTGCTTGACTATAACTATAATATCTATGCAAGTTTTTCTTTACATTTCAACAACAAGGCATACATAGCCAGAAACGAAAAACTGATATTCAACAATAATTGAAACAACCAACAACTTTATACTTAATCAGTAGCCAATATCTATAAGGGACTAGATAAGTATCAACAGCTATGAAGAGAACAAATCATGATCAGACATCAAAAGTCAAATGTTTAGGAAAACACACATCTTAAATAAAACTCAGAATAAATCAAGAAACAGAAAGCACAGCCCAACTCATCTTGAAAAGAGGTTTTAAAGGCATACATGTTTAGTGTCGAATTCACGCTGCCACCTTCGAGCATCCCAGAAATCCTGACCCATTTCTCCACAGTAATGACCCACTTGATAGCCAGTCCGCTCACGAATTACTTCAGCTTGCTGTTTTCAGACAAAGAATTAGAATTACATCAACTTTACATTGCGTTGGATAAATCATTAATGTCTCTTAGCAGAAGCATTTATAAATATATAATTGTAAAATTGTATTACCTGGTAAACAAGTGGGACTTTTGGAACTAAAAATACTGCAAGCATTTTCTTATTTTGCTTTTGCAAACTCTCGTGTATACTTTTGATGAGAAGAACTGCAATGAGGGTCTTCCCTGCTCCAGTTTCAAGAAAAGCTATAGTATTCTTCGTCTTTGCCTGCTCAAGAACATCCAATTGATACTGTCTAGCTTTCTCCTCAGGAACCCTCTCCTTAGCCTCCTCAGATGTCTTGTCAAGCTTTCCATTGCTTTCCTGTTTTGTGTCATTAGCCATTTTCTCTTCTCGATCCCTATCGGCTTCCCAAGTGCCCATGCGAAAAACCATGTCATTAGAACCCAATTTATCCCTCTCCCAGTAACCCCTCTGCTCTCTATCCCTCCAATCCCTATCTCTAACATCTCTCCAGCCACAATTGCCATAATGTTCTTTTTTCCTGCTACTATCTTTGTCCCTCCTAACATCAATCTCATCTCTACTATCTCGAGGCCTCTTCCTATTAAAACATCTCTCTTTCTCCTTGAATTGATAATTAACTCTACCAGAATAATGTCTGTCATTCTTATAGTTGCCAAGCCTCGCCCTTTTGCAGTATCTCTCTTCACCATCAACATCATATTCCCTCAACTGATCGCGCCCTCTGCTCAGGCCTCCGTTTTCCACAAAACAACCAACCAAAACTCTCCCTTCATCATTACCATTCAACAACTTATTGCAGCCGTTAGTTTCAGCCCGTGGATGCTGAAAAGCATCTGCCGTGCGACCATGCTTCTCTGCAACCAATTCATTCTTCGCGGAACCATTGGAGGCAGGAAGTGGAGTCAGAGAGTGCTGCAGCTTGGAGTGTGCTGCTGCAGAAGGAGGGGCATCATGAGGCAACCATGGTTGTTGTGGTGGTGGTGGTGCTGCTGCTGCAGCTGGTTCAGCAGGAGCATTGGAATTGGATTCGGCATCAAGCGGGAGGCCACCACCATTCTTTATGCTATCAAGGATTCGATCAATCCCACCAAAGAAATCCTGGTTGGAAGCGTTGTCAGGCTGCTCAGACACAATTGAAGACACATCAAAATCAATGAAATCGCATGATATGTCCTCACAGGCGTCCAGCCAGTAAGAAGGGTCACCCTCCCCTGACCCCGGAACCCTATTCCCACCCTCCATATCCCCTAAATAACTAAAACTTCAATTTGATAAGGAAATAAAAATTAAAAATCGGATTCAACAGGTAGAATGATAACGAAAAGGTCGAAACTTGGAGGAAGAGAAGTGAAGCGTGGTGCTGCAGAAGCAAAAGAGGGTTAAGCTCAGAACTCTGGAGTAGATATTAAATAGAGCGCACGAAGCACGCAGAAGAAATAGGAACAAATAGAAAGAGAAAGAGCAAAGTGAGTGAGTGCACCAAAAACCACAAATCCTGTAGTGTGATTCTGTAAGATTCCGCTGTCTGTCAAAGAAAATTATTCTGGTGCTCCTTTTTTCTTTTCAATTCCGATTCAACCCTCTTCAGTCTTCTCCAACTCCCACGCGTGCGAGCGAGGGAGTGACTTCAACTCTCAACTCTTTTACCTAGAACACAAACACACACATAACACAACTCAAGCTTGTTAACAGTTACTGCAGTTGTTTCTGTTTTGCTACCGGATTCTGAATTTTGCTTCTTCTTCTTCCACTGTTGCCGCTTTTTTTTTTAATCTGTTTTTGGGCATAAAAGAAAAACCACAGCGACAGAGATAGAAGAAACAGAGCAAAATCTCAGACTCGGCGGAAAACACTCCCAACACACACAGGACAGCCACAACAAACATTAACCCAATAGAATTCCATCGCATTTATTAAGGAAAAAAATATAGAATTAAATAGGAGAATGTTTTCTTCTTTTCTTTTTCTTTTTTTTTTAATGTTAGATATTTTTTTCACGACTTATGGACCTGATTATGAGTCGGGTTTTACCCACCCGAATCAATATCCCCCAAACTGCAAATGCCTTCAAAATATAAATAAATAATATTAATATTATATCATCTATCTATATCTGTATCGATATAACATAATAACAACTTATGATATTCTCTACCCTTTTTATCTCATTTTTAAGATATCGAATATATTTGCAAAAAGATATTATTTGATGGGACAAAATTATTGGCAGCAGAAGATAATAGACTTGACTCTGTTGAATTGACTTAAAAACTGTCCATCAATGGCATCTCGGTCAAATGATTATTATTTACTAGTTACTAACTTTTAACAATTGGCATATATATCAATATTCTCCGAATAATTTAATATTGATTTAAGAGAATGTAAAACAAAAAATCTGAGAAGGGTAATATACTATGAAGCCAACGAGTTATAGCTCAATTGGCATAGTCTCCACATACTCAATTAAGAGGTGTCCGCGTGTCGGACACATTTTGGATACGACATTCACTGCGTGTCTACTGTGTCCAACCGTGTCTTAATAAAAAATAAAAATTTTTTTTTCTGAATACTCTTGAATACACCTAAATACAATCATGTATCTGCGTGTCTAGTCTTATTTTTAACATATATTTTTAAAATAAAATACTTTATATTTTATATATATGCGTGTCTCCGTGTCATGTAAAATTTTAAAATTCTCGTATTAGCATGTCCCGTGTCGTGTCGTGTCCCACGTATTCGTGTCAGTGTCCGTGCATCATAGGTAATATATATCAGTCAATTAATTTAAAGGTCAACAAATATCGATAATGCAATATTTTCTTCTTCTTTAATTAATGTGTCATATTTTTCGGTAGACCAGAAATGTGAGATTTTTTTATTTAAATTAAATAAATATAAAATTTATGAAAATACATACATATGTGTAATTATATAAATATACAATAAATTTGGATTTTCTAAATGAATATTGGATATTGAAAGGATTTCAAAAATTGAATACATCTCGGATCTTACCATTTCAGATACTAAAACTTCAATGTCAAAAAAGATAAATAGAATTTCAATGAGATATATGCAAAAATAGAATATGGGCTCAATATCTGAGATATGCACAATGTACAAACTAATGACTTAGTACTTGAGATGTGCTTTTTTTAATTTAATTCAAATAATTTTAAATTTTAAAATTATAAAAATATTTTATTTAAAATTTAGATAATTATAATTTAAATTAATAATTTAATTTAACTCAATAAAAATATACTTGTATTGTTGAACTAATTATTTATAAGTATTGCAAAATTAATTTTAAAAAAATGACATTAATAATTTAAGTCATGAGTGTATAAAAATAAATTTGTCTACACTCTACACGCACATTGAAAAACTTTAAAGGTAACTTTTTTAAACTTTTGACTTATGAAAATTAGTAGTTGTTCTTATCTTGACCCAACGCTATGGCCCAGGTCCAAATGAAATGCCCAATCCAAAAATTGAGCCTCACTTGACACCGACCTTCTCTCAAGAAGTCGGTTCCAACCACGACTTGCCCTAAGGAAGTCGAAAGTGAAGATTAGCTGGCAGATAACACTTATTCAAATAAGTAACTGCCCCCAAAAATCTCTCACCCACTTCCAGGAGCCATATCTCAACTTTCCTAAGATAAAGAGACAGTTATCCTCCTTAAAAAGTGAAACTACTTCAACGGTGGTTATTGGTTCACCACTATAAATACACTGACACCCCTCAGATATCACTAAGTTCCAATACTCTCTAAACTTGCTTAGACCATTGCTGACTTAGGCATCGGAGTGTCTTTGCAGGTACCACCCCCCATTCACTCTCACATACAAGTCGGAAGGAAGCTCCCAAACACAAATCCGCTCGAAGGCTTCTTCCCTCAAACGATTGGGCCAACCCAACGAGTCCAGCCCATCAATCTCCGGTTACCCATCGTAACATTGGTGCCGTTGCCAGGGACCCGAGAGATCAACCCAGAATGGCGGACAATTCACCCGAAGATGGCCACACGGCATCCGATTCTGAGCAAGAGAATCTGGATGTTGGGAACAATGACGCAGACATGGCCACTCACCAAGGCGCGATCAACCAGAACAGGGAAGCCACCTCTAGGTTAAAGGACCCAAAGGCAAATTCTTCCAAAGGGCGCGAATCCCGAAAAGAAGGACAGCCCCATGCAACCGATTTCATGGGACTGTTCCACGGCCACCAAGGACGTTTGGAGCAGCTGGAGCAGGAGTTAGAACGACAACGAGAGGCGGAGAGAAACTTGAGGAACCAAATAGAACGACGAAAAGAGCTAGAAGAAAAGCTCTTAAGGCTGGAGTCCACTCTCAAAAGTCGAAGCTCCCGTAATGACCGAGAATATTCTCCCTTGGGAGGAGAAGACCCATTCAGTGAAGACATAATGAGGGAAAAAGTTTCGAGGAACTTCAAAAGCCCTGATATGGACCTCTATGACGGAACCACGGATCTGAAACATCATCTAAGCAACTTCAAAAGTCGGATGTATCTCGCTGACGCTTCTGATGCTACTCGTTGCAAAGCTTTCCCGACTACCTTGTCGAAAGCGGTGATGAAGTAGCCTTCTTCCTAGGTCGGTCACTAGCTTTGATGACCTCTCGCGAAAGTTCCTGATGTGGTTCTCCATCCAAAAAGACAAAGTAAAGCACGCACCAAGCCTCCTGGGAGGAAAACAGGAGGTCGGAGAGCCTCTACGGGACTACATGGAAAGGTTCAATAAAGCGTGCCTGGAGATTTAAGACCTGCCCACAGAGGCAGTAATTATGGAGCTAGTAAATGGACTTCGAGAAGGTCCCTTCTCCCAATCCATATCAAAAAGGCACCCGACCTCCTTGAGCGATGTACAAAAAAGAGCTGTGAAGTACATCAACATGGAGGAAAATGCCAGATTGCGAGAGCCGAGTTGGCGACCTGGGCACTCTCACTCATCAAAAGAGAAAGAAAAAGAGCCCAAGAAAAAAGAGGAAGTCGGTCCTGAAAGGCCCAGGAGATATCACTCTTATACTCCTCTAAGAGTTTTCCTAGTTGACGTCTACAGAGAAATCTGCCATACCGAAAGGCTACCTCCCCCTAGACCCATCAAAAACAAAAACGGGGGGAGTCGCGGCGACTACTGTGAGTACCATAAGATATACGGTCACTCAACAAATGATTGTTATGACCTTAAAAATGTGATAGAAAAGTTGGCCAGAGAAGGTCGGCTTGATAGATATCTCTTGGAAAGGTCGGACCATCGTGAAAAAAAGAAGCGAGACGACGAGGACCGGAGAGATCTACCCCCACAAACCCCAGAAAGACATATACATATGATCTTAGGGAGATTCGGGGGAGGCGACCTCACAAAGTCGGCTCGCAAGAGGCATTTGAAGGAAGTCTACCAGGTCGGGGGCCAGGCTCCCGACCTCCCCACTATCTCATTTACCAAATAAGATGGACAAGGAATCATACTTGGATATGACGATCCGGTAGTGATAACCATGATCCTTCCCAATGCCCATCTCCACAAAACTCTGGTGGATCAGGAAAGCTCAGCTGACATCCTCTTCAAACCAGCGTTCGACAAGCTGGGGTTGGATGAAAAGGAATTGAGAGCCTACCCTGACACACTGTATGGACTGGGAAATACACCAATAAAATCACTGGGATACATACCCCTTCATACCACTTTTGGAAAAGGGGAAAAATCCAAAACTCTGAGCATCGACTTCATAATCATCGATGTAGGGTCAGCCTATAACGCCTTAATAGGCAGAACTACCTTGAATCGGCTCGAAGCAGTGGTATCCACCCCTCATCTCTGCATGAAATTTCCAACACCAGAGGGAATAGCAACCATCAGAGGAGACTAGAAGTTAGCAAGGAAATGCTACAATGAAAGCCTGAACCTAAGAAAGAATGGAAAGGAGGTGCACGCCATTGAACTCGGAGGAGTCAGAGCTAAGGAAGAGTTGCGACCACAACCCGGGGGAAAAACTGAGGAGGTACAGGTTGGAAAAGAGGAAGGAAAAAAAACCAATATAGGAGCCGACTTGAAAGAAGAGTTGAAGGAGAAGCTTATAAAACTCTTACAAGAAAATTCCGACCTCTTCGCCCGGAAAGCCTCCGACACGCCAGGGATAGATCCCGAACTCATGTCACACAAACTATCAGTTCATCCCGTATCGCGACCTATTCAACAAAGAAGGCGGAAGCTCGGACCTGAACGGACTCAAGTGGTGGAAGAACAAGTGCAAGCCCTCCTAGAAGTCGGGTTCATCAAAGAGGTCAAATATCCGTCATGGCTGGCAAATGTAGTGCTGGTCAAAAAACAAAACAGCAAGTGGAGGATATGCGTCGATTACACTGACCTGAACAAGGTGTGTCCCAAAGACCCATATCCACTTCCAAGCATTGATACTCTAGTAGACTCCAGCTCAGGGTACCAATACTTGTCGTTTATGGATGCATACTCGGGATACAATCAAATCCCAATGTACAAGCCGGATGAAGAAAAAACATCATTCATCACGCCTAGGGCAAACTATTGTTATGTGGTCATACCCTTTGGGCTAAAAAACGCTGGAGCCATATATCAAAGAATGATGAACAAGGTGTTTGCGCCTCACCTTGACAGACTGATGGAAATCTATGTAGACGACATGCTAGTAAAAACCAAGGATGAGACCAACCTCTTGGCAGACCTGGAGCAAGTCTTCAACACCATAAGGTTGCATGGGATGAGGTTGAATCCCACAAAATGCACCTTCGTAGTGGAGGCCGGAAAATTTCTAGGATTCATGCTTACACAAAGAGGAACTGAAGCTAATCCCGAGAAGTGTAAAGCAGTCCTAGAAATGAAAAGCCTGACTTGTCTAAAAGAGGTCCAGCAGCTAAATGACCGACTTGCCGCCCTCTCCAGGTTCTTGGCAAGATCAGCATTAAGATCCCTACCACTCTTCTCTCTACTAAGAAAAGGATGCCAATTCGAATGGACTCCTGAGTGCGAAGAAGCATTCTAGGAATTCAAAAAGTGTTTAAGCCGACCTCCCATTCTAACCCGACCTGAAATCGGGGAAGAACTCATCCTGTATCTGTCTGTAGCGGACAAAGCCATAGCATCAGCCCTGATACGGGAAGACAAGGTTGGACAGCATCCTGTATACTTCACCAGCAAAGTTCTACAAGACCCTGAATTAAGGTATCAAAAGCTTGAAAAGTTTGCATATGCCTTAATAGTAGCCTCTCGAAGGTTACAACCTTATTTTCAAGCTCACATAATAAGAGTCCGAACGAACTAACCCATGAAACAAATCCTCCAGAAGACGGATATTGCAGGTAGGATGGTTCAATGGGCAATAGAGCTATCCGAGTTCGACTTAAAGTATGAAACTCGGACAGCAATAAAAGCCCAGTGCCTCACCGACTTCGTAGCAGAATATGCAGGAGACCAAGAGAAAGAATTCACTACGTGGGAGTTATACATAGATGGATCCTCAAACAAAATAGGAAGCAGTACAAGCATAATTCTGGTCGACAAAGGGGGAACGCAAATAGAAGTCTCCCTCAAGTTTGAATTCCCAGCTTCTAACAACCAGGCAGAATACGAAGCTTTGATTGCAGGGTTAAAACTGGCAGAAGAAGTCGGTGCAACAAAAGTAGTGGTATTCAGCGACTCTCAGATGGTGACCTCCCAAATAAATGGAGAGTATCAGGCTAAAGACCCCAACATGAAGAGATACTTGGATAAGACCTTGGAGTATCTTAGGTGCTTTGCAGAAACTGAGGTCAATCATATAACTCGGGATCTTAACAGCAGAGCAGACGCCCTCTCCAAGCTAGCAAGTACCAAACCAGGGGGGAATAATAGGAGTCTGATTCAAGAAACTCTCTAAGAACCCTCTGTGGCAAAAACAGAGGCCAAGCAAGACGTCCTTGAAGTCTCCAGATTAGATCTCGGGTGGATGAACCCCTTAATCGAATATCTAAAATTCGACATCCTACCAAAAGAGGAAAAAGAAGCTAAGAAAATCCGGAAGGAAGCACAAAACTACACTTTGGTGAAAAATATCCTCTACAAAAGGGGGATATCAACACCATTATTAAAGTGCGTTCCGACCTCAAGGATGACAGAATTCTTAGAAGAGGTCCACAATGGTATCTACGGAAACTATCTCGGAGCGAGGTCACTGGCCAGGAAAGTCATCCGAGCTGGGTTCTACTGGCCAACTTTACAGAAAGATGCCACTGAGTTTGTAAAGAAGTGTCAGTCATGCCATATGCATGCAAAACCTCCACGTTGCTCCCCCCGAGGAGCTCATAAGTATAACTTTTCCATGGCTTTTTGCTAAATGGGGATTGGACCTGTTTGGACCCTTTCCCCAAGCACATGGACAAGTAAAATACTTGATATTGGGAGTAGACTACTTTACGAAGTGGATAGAAGTAGAACCATTGGCCACCATCACTGCTCAGAGAAGTCGGAAGTTTCTCTACAAAAACATTATCACAAGGTATGGGGTACCTCACTCCATCACAACTGATAATGGCACCCAGTTCACCGACTCAACCATCAGAAACCTAGTAGCCAGCTGATGAGCAGATAATTTATACGCTTTTTGGTATTATTTTTAGTATGTTTTTAGTAGAATCTAGTTACTTTTAGGGATGTTTTTATTAGTTTTTATGTTAAATTCACATTTCTGGACTTTACTATGAGTTTTTGTGTTTTCTGTAATTTCAGGTATTTTCTGGCTGAAATTGAGGGACTTGAGCAAAAATCAGATTCAGAGGTAGAAGAAGGACTGCTGATGCTGTTGGATTCTAACCTCCCTGCACTCAAAGTGGATTTTCTGGAGCTATAGAACTCAAAATGGCGCGCTTCCAATTGCGTTGGAAAGTAGACATCCAGGGATTTCCAGCAATGTATAATAGTCCATACTTTTCCCAAGTTTAGACGATGCAAACTGGCGTTCAACGCCAGCTCTCTGCCCAATTCTAGCGTCCAACGCCAGAAACAAGTTGCAAAGTGGAGTTCAACGCCCAAACTGGCACAAAAGCTGGCGTTCAACTCCAAGAATGACCTCTCTACGTGTAGACTTCAAGCTCAGCCTAAGCACACACCAAGTGGGCCCCGGAAGTGGATTTATGTATCAATTACTTACTTCTGTAAATCCTAGTGACTAGTTTATTATAAATAGAACTTTTTATCATTGTATTCGTAGTCTTGGTTACTCCGGTTCCCCTTTGGGGCCGAGACCAATGAACTCCATTATCACTTATGTATTTTCAACGGTAGAGTTTCTGCACTCCATAGATTAAGGTGTGGAGCTCTGCTGTTCCTCAAAGATTAATGCAAAGTACTACTGTTTTCTATTCAATTCATCTTATTTCGCTTCTAAGATATTCATTCGCACTTCAACCTGAATGTGATGAACATGACAATCATCATCATTCCCTATGAACGCGTGCCTGACAACCACTTCCGTTCTACATTAGATTGAATGAGTATCTCTTAGATCTCTTAATCAGAATCTTCGTGGTATAAGCTAGATTGATGGCGGGATTCATGAGAGTCCGGAAAGTCTAAACCTTGTCCGTGGTATTCCGAGTAGGACTCTGGGATTGAATGATGTGACAAACTCCAAACTCGCGAGTGCTGGGCGTAGTGACAGACGCAAAAGGATAGTAAATTCTATTCCAGTATGATCGAGAACCTCCAAGATGATTAGCCATGCAGTGACAGCGCATCGGACCATTTTCACATAGAGGAATAGGATGCAACCAACGACAAAGGTGATGCCTCCAGACGATTAGCCGTGCTGTGACAGAGCATTTGGACCATTTTTCCGAGAGGATTGAAAGTAGCCATTGGCACCGGTGACATCCTTACATAAAGCCAGCCATAGAAAGGAGTAAGACGGATTGGATGAAGACAGCAGGAAAGCAGAGGTTCAGAGGAATGAATGCATCTCCATACGCTTATCTGAAATTCTCACCAATGATTTACATAAGTATTTCTATCCTTATTTTAGTATTAATTTCGAAAACTCCATAACTATTTTATATCCGCCTGACTGAGATTTACAAGGTGACCATAGCTTGCTTCATACCAACAATCTCCGTGGGATCGACCCTTACTCACGTAAGGTTTATTACTTGGACGACCCAGTGCACTTGCTGGTTAGTTATGCGAAGTTGTGAAGATATGTTTAGACCATGGTTCTGTGCATCCGTTTTTGGTGCCATCGCCAGGGAATCAATTTCGAACAATAATTCACAACCTGAGTAACAATTTCGCATACAACGTTTTTGGCGCCGTTGCCGGGGATTGTTCGAGTTTGGACAACTGACGGTTCATCTTGTTGCTCAGATTGGGTAACTTTCTTTTCGTTTTCTTTTCAAAAAGTTTTCAAAAAAAATATTTCAAAAAAAATTTCTCCTTTGTTTTCAAAGAAAAAAAAATGTGTTTTCAAAAAAATATTTTTCTTCAGAATTTTTAAGAATGAATTCTAGTGTTTCATGAAACATGTTGAATCCTATCTGGCTGTAAATCCATACCCAAACTGCTTTGGGACTGGTCTTCAACTAATCACCTCAATGGATGTAATTTACATGCTAGAGCTTGGCTGGCTATTAAGCCATGCCTAACCCTCAGATTGGAGCTTTAGACTAAGAATGCTAGATTCCTGGAATTCATATTAAAAATTTTGGAATCCTTATTTTTGTTTTTCAAATAATTTTCGAAAAAATACAAAAAAATTAGAAAATCATAAAAATCAAAAATATTTTTTTGTGTTTCTTGTTTGAGTCTTGAGTCATGTTATAAGTTTGGTGTCAATTGCATGTTCATCTTGCATTTTTCGAAAAAAATTCATGCATTCATAGTGTTCTTCATGATCTTCAAGTTGTTCTTGGTAAGTCTTCTTGTTTGATCTTTGCATTTGCATGTTTTGTGTCTTTTCTTGTTTTTCATATGCATTCCTGAATTCTTTATGTCTAAGCATTAAAGAATTCTAAGTTTGGTGTCTTGCATGTTTTCTTTGCATTAAAAATTTTTCAAAAATGTGTTCTTGATGTTCATCATGATCTTCATAGTGTTCTTGGTGTTCATCTTGACATTCATAGCATTCTTGCATGCATTCATTGTTTTGATCCATAACTTTCATGCATTGCATCATTTTTCTTGTTTTTCTCTCTCATCATAAAAATTCAAAAAAAAAAATCTTTCCCTTTTTCTCTCTTAAAATTTCGAAAATTAGATTTGACTTTTTCAAAAATTTTTAAAATCTAGTTGTTTTTATGAGTCAAATCAAATTTTCAATTTAAAAAAAATCTTATCTTTTTCAAAATCTTTTCAAAAATCAAATCTTTTTTCAATTTTTTTAGTTATTTTCGAAAATTTCAAAAATATTTTTCAAAAATATTTTTCTTAATTTTACATCATATTTTCGAAAATAACATCATCAATTAATGTTTTGATTCAAAAATTTCAAGTTTGTTACTTACTTGTTAAGAAAGATTCAAACTTTAAGTTCTAGAATCATATCTTGTGATTTCTTGTGAATCAAGTCATTAATTGAGATTTTAAAAATCAAATCTTTTTCAAAAACTAATTTCTATCATATCTTTTCAAAAATATCTTCTTATCTTACCTTTTTCAAAAAAGTGATTGCAAAATATCTTTTCTAACTTCCTAACTTCTTATCTTTTCAAAATTTGTTTCAACTAACTAACTAACTTTTTGTTTGTTTCTTACCTTTTTCAAAACTACCTAACTAACTCTCTTTCTCTAATTTTCGAAAAAATCTTCCCTCTTTTTCAAAATTTCTTTTTAATTAGACTAATTATTTTATTTTTTATTTGAATTTTCGAAAAACTACTAACCTTTTTCAAAAACTATTTTCAAAAATCACTAACTCTTTTTCAAAAATTATTTTCGAAAATTCTCTCCTCCTTTCATCCCCTTCTATTTATTTATTCATCTACTAACACTTCTCTTCATCTCACATCTCTGCTCCTATCATCACCTTTGTGTTTGGATTCTTCATTCTTCTTCACCCCTATTCCTTTTCTTCTTCTACTAACAATAAGGAACCTCTTTACTGTGACATAGAGGATTTCTCTTCTTTTCTTTTTCTCTTCTCTTCTCTTTCTTATGAGCAGGGACAAAGAAAAAGGCATTCTTGTTGAAGCTGATCCAGAACCTGAAAGGACTCTGAAGAGAAAACTAAGAGAAGCTAAATTACAACAATCCAGAGACAACCCTATTGAAAATTTCGAACAAGTAAAGGAGATGGCAGCCGAACCCAACAACAATAATACAAGGAGAATGCTTGGTAACTTTACTGCACCTAATTCCAATTTACATGGAAGAAGCATCTCCATTCCTACCATTGGAGCAAACAATTTTGACTGAAACCTCAGCTAGTTTCTCTGATGCAGCAGAACTGCAAGTTTCATGGACTTCCATCTGAAGATCCTTTTCAGTTCTTAACTGAATTCTTGCAGATCTGTGATACTGTTAAGACTAATGGAGTAGATCCTGAAGTCTACAGGCTCATGCTTTTCCCTTTTACTGTAAGAGACAGAGCTAGAATATGGTTGGACTCTCAACCCAAAGACAGCCTGAACTCTTGGGATAAGCTGGTCACGGCTTTCTTAGCCAAGTTCTTTCCTCCTCAAAAGTTGAGCAAGCTTAGAGCTGATGTTCAAACCTTCAGACAGAAAGAAGGTGAATCCCTCTATGAAGCTTGGGAAAGATACAAGCAGCTGACCAAAAAGTGTCCTTCTGACATGCTTTCAGAATGGACCATCCTGGATATATTCTATGATGGTTTATCTGAGCTATCAAAGATGTCATTGGATACTTCTACAGGTGGATCCATTCACCTAAAGAAAATGCCTGCAGAAGCTCAAGAACTCATTGACATGGTTGCTAAAAACCAGTTTATGTACACTTCTAAGAGGAATCCTGTGAGTAATGGGACGCCTATGAAGAATGGAGTTCTTGAAATTGATACTCTGAATGCCATATTGGCTCAGAATAAAATATTGACTCAGCAAGTCAATATGATTTCTCAGAGTCTGAATGGAATGCAAGCTGCATCCAACAGTACTCAAGAGGCATCTTTTGAGGAAGAAGCTTATGATCCTGAGAACCCTGCAATAGCAGAGTTAAAATACATGGGTGAACCATATGGAAACACCTACAATCCATTATGGAGAAATCACCCAAATCTCTCATGGAAGGATCAAAAGCCTCAACAAGGCTTTAATAATGGTGGAAGAAACAGGTTTAGCAATAGCAAGCCTTTTTCATCATCCACTCAGTAACAGACAGAGAATTCTGAGCAGAATCCATCTAGCTTAGCAAATTTAGTCTCTGATCTATCTAAGGCCACTGTAAGTTTCATGAATGAAACAAGGTCTTCCATTAGAAATTTGGAAGCACAAGTGGGCCAGCTAAGTAAAAGGATCACTGAAATCCCTCCTAGTACTCTCCCAAGCAATACAGAAGAGAATCCAAAAGGAGAGTGCAAGGCCATTGAATTAATTACCATGGCCGAACCCACAAGAGAGGAGAAGGACGTGAATCCCAAGGAAGAAGACCTCCTGGGACGTCCAGTGATCAATAAGGAGCTTCCCTCTGAGGAACCAAAGGACTCTGAGGCTCATCTAGAGACCATAGAGATTCCATTGAACCTCCTTATGCCATTCATGAGCTCTGATGAGTATTCTTCTTCTGAAGAAAATGAGGATGTTACTGAAGAGCAAGCTGCCAAGTTCCTTGGTGCAATCATGAAGCTAAATGCCAAATTATTTGGTATTGAGACTTGGAAAGATAAACCTCCCTTGTTCACCAATAAACTAAGTGATCTGGATCAACTGACATTGCCTCAGAAGAAACAGGATCCTGGAAAGTTCATAATACCTTGTACCATAAGCACCATGATCTTTAAGGCTCTGTGTGACCTTGGTTCAGGGATAAACCTCATGCCCCTCTCTGTAATAGAGAAACTGGGAATCTATGGGGTGCAAGCTGCTAAAATCTCATTAGAGATGGCAGACAATTCAAGAAAACAGGCTTATGGACAAGTAGAGGACGTGTTAGTAAAGGTTGAAGGCCTTTACATCCCTGCTGATTTCATAGTCCTGGATACTGGAAAGGAAGAGGATGAATCCATCATCCTAGGAAGACCTTTTCTAGCCATAGCAAGAGCTGTGATTGATGTGGACAGAGGAGAATTGATCCTTCAATTAAATAAGGACAACCTTGTGTTTACAACTCAAGGATCTCTCTCTGCATCCATGGAGAGGAAGCAGAAAAAGCTTCTCTCAAAGCAGAGTCAACCAAAGCCCCCACAGTCAAACTCTAAGTTTGGTGTCAAACCCCCATATCCAAACTCTAAGTTTGGTGTTGGGAGGTCTCAACAAAGCTCTTCACATCTGTGAGGCTCCATGAGAGCCCACTGTCAAGCTATTGACATTAAAGAAGCGCTTGTTGGGAGGCAACCCAATGTTTATTTATCTAATTTTATTTTTGTTTTTCATGTTTTCTTAGGTTCATGATCATGTGGAGTCACAAAATAAACGAAAAATTTAGAAACAGAATCAAAAACAGCGGAAGAAAAATCACACCCTGGAGGAAGCACCTGTCTGGCGTTCAACGCCAGAACAGAGCATGGTTCTGGCGCTGAACGCCCAAAATGGGCAGTATCTGGGCGCTGAACGCCCAAAATGGGCAGCATTTGGGCGCTGAACGCCAGAATTGCACCCTGGAGAGGAGCTGGCGCTGAACGCCCAGAACAAGTATGGTTCTGGCGTTCAACGCCAGAAATGGGCAACAAATGGGCGTTGAACGCCCAAAATGGGCACCAACCTGGCGCTGAACGCCCAGAGTTGTGTGCAAGGGCATTTTACATGCCTAATTTGGTGCAAGGTTGTAAATCCTTGAACACCTCAGGATCTGTGGACCCCACAGGATCCCCACCTACCTCCACTCACTCTCTTCTCTCTTCTCAATCATCCTCTATTCCCAATAAACACTCTTTCCCAAAACCCTTCACCTATCACCTCCATCTCTCTTCCCTATTAACCCTTCACCACTCACATCCACCCACTCTTCCCCATAAACCTACCCAATAAACTCCACCTACCTTCAAAATTCAAATCAATTTCCCACCCATATGGCCGAACCTTAACCCCCCCTCCCTTTCCTATATAAAGGCTTCCATTCTTCCTCATTTTCACACAACACAACCCTCTCTTCTTTTCTTAGCCGAAACACACCTCCCCCCTCTTCTCCATCTTTTCTTCTTCTTCTTCATCTAATTCTTTATTTTCTTGCTCGAGGGCGAGCAATATTCTAAGTTTGGTGTGGTAAAAGCATAAGCTTTTTGTTTTTCCATTACCATTGATGGCACCTAAGACCAGAGAATCCTCTAGAAAAGGGAAAGGGAAGACAAAAACTTCCACCTCCGAGTCATGGGAGATGGAAAGATTCATCTCCAAAGCTCATCAAGACCACTTCTATGATGTTGTGGCCAAGAAGAAGGTGATCCCCGAGGTCCCTTTCAAACTCAAAAGAAATGAGTATCCGGAGATCCGACATGAAATTAAAAGAAGAGGTTGGGAAGTTCTAACAAATCCCATCCAACAAGTCGGCATCCTAATGGTTCAAGAGTTCTATGCCAATGCATGGATCACCAAGAACCATGATCAAAGTAAGAACCCGGATCCAAAGAACTATGTTACAATGGTTCGGGGGAAATACTTGGATTTTAGTCCGGAAAATGTGAGGTTGGCGTTTAACTTGCCTATGATGCAAGGAGATGAACGCCCCTACACTAGAAGGGTCAACTTTAATCAAAGGTTGGACCAAGTCCTCATGGACATATGTGTGGAAGGAGCTCAATGGAAGATTGACTCCAAAGGCAAGCCGGTTCAACTAAGAAGATTGGACCTCAAGCCTGTTGCTAGAGGATGGTTGGAGTTCATCCAACACTCCATCATCCCCACTAGCAATCGATCTGAAGTTACTGTGGATCGGGCCATCATGATCCATAGCATCATGATTAGAGAAGAAGTAGGGGTTCATGAAGTCATCTCCCTTGAACTCTACAAAATAGCCGAAAAGCCCTCTCCTGGGACAAGGCTAGCTTTTCCTCATCTTATCTGTCATCTATGTTACTCAGCTGGAGCTTCCATAGAAGGAGACATTCACATTGAGGAAGAGAAGCCCATCACTAAAAAAAAGATGGAGCAAGCAAGAGAGCCCATTCATGGAGCTCAAGAGGCGCAGGAAGCTCATCACCATGAGATCCCGGAGATGCCTCATATGCATTTTCCTCCACAAAACTATTGGGAGCAAATCAACACCTCCCTAGGAGAATTAAGTTCCAACATGGGACAACTAAGGGTGGAACATCAAGAGCACTCCATCATCCTTCATGAAATAAGAGAAGATCAAAAAGCAATGAGGGAGGAGCAACAAAGACAAGGAAGAGACATAGAAGAGCTCAAGGACATCATTGGTTCCTCAAGAAGGAAACGCCACCATCACTAAGGTGGACTCATTCCTTGTTCTTACTTTCTCTGTTTTTCATTTTCTCTATGTTAAGTGCTTATCTATGTTTGTGTCTTCATTACATGATCATTAGTAGTTAGTAACTTTGTCTTAAAGTTATGAATGTCCTATGAATCCATCACCTCTCTTAAATGAAAAATGTTTTAATTCAAAAGAACAAGAAGTACATGAGTTTTGAATTTATCCTTGAACTTAGTTTAATTATATTGATGTGGTGACAATGCTTTTTGTTTTCTGAATGTATGCTTGAACAGTGCATATGTCTTTTGAAGTTGTTGTTTAAGAATGTTAAATATGTTGGCTCTTGAAAGAATGATGACTAGGAGACATGTTATTTGATAATCTGAAAAATCATAAAAATGATTCTTGAAGCAAGAAAAAGCAGCAAAGAACAAAGCTTGCAGAAAAAAAAAAATAAAATAGGCGAAAAAAAATAGAAAGGAAAAAAAAAGCAAGCAGAAAAAGCCAAAAGCTCTTAAAACCAAGAGGCAAGAGCAAAAAGCCAATAACCCTTAAAACCAAAAGGCAAGGGCAAATAAAAAGGATCCCAAGGCTTTGAGCATCAGTGGATAGGAGGGCCTAAAGGAATAAAATCCTGGTCTAAGCGGCTAAACCGAGCTGTCCCTAACCATGTGCTTGTGGCGTGTAGGTGTCAAGTGAAAACTTGAGATTGAGCAGTTAAAGTCAAGGTCCAAAGCAAAAAAAGAGTGTGCTTAAGAACCCTGGACACCTCTAATTGGGGACTCTAGCAAAGCTGAGTCACAATCTGAAAAGGTTCACCCAATTATGTGTCTGTGGCATTTATGTATCCGGTGGTAATACTGGAAAACAAAGTGCTTAGGGCCACGGCCAAGACTCATAAAATAGCTGTGTTCAAGAATTATCATACTGAACTAGGAGAATCAATAACACTATCTGAACTCTGAGTTCCTATAGATGCCAATCATTCTGAACTTCAATGGATAAAGTGAGATGCCAAAACTATTCAAGAGGCAAAAAGCTATAAGTCCCGCTCATTTAATTGGAGCTATGTTTCATTGATAGTTTGGAATTTATAGTATATTCTCTTCTTTTTATCCTATTTGATTTTCAGTTGCTTGGGGACAAGCAATAATTTAAGTTTGGTGTTGTGATGAGCGGATAATTTATACGCTTTTTGGCATTGTTTTTAGTATATTTTTAGTAGAATCTAGTTACTTTTAGGGATGTTTTTATTAGTTTTTATGTTAAATTCACATTTTTGGACTTTACTATGAGTTTTTGTATTTTTCTGTGATTTCAGGTATTTTCTGGCTGAAATTGAGGGACTTGAGCAAAAATCAGATTCAGAGGTAGAAGAAGGACTGCTGATGCTGTTGGATTCTGACCTCTCTGCACTCAAAGTGGGTTTTATGGAGCTACAGAACTCAAAATGGCACGCTTCCAATTGCGTTAGAAAGTAGACATCCAGGGCTTTCCAGAAATGTATAATAGTCCATACTTTGCTCAAGTTTAGATGACGCAAACTGGCGTTCAACGCCAGCTTTCTGCCCAATTCTGGCGTCCAGCGCCAGAAACAAGTTGCAAAGTGGAGTTCAATGCCCAAACTGGCACAAAAGCTGGCGTTCAACTCCAAGAATGACCTCTCCACGTGTAAAATTCAAGCTCAGCCCAAGCACACACCAAGTGGGCCCCGGAAGTGGATTTATGCATCAATTACTTACTTTTGTAAACCCTAGTGACTAGTTTATTATAAATAGAACTTTTTATCATTGTATTCATAGTCTTGGTTACTCCGGTTACCCTCTGGGGTCGAGACCAATGAACTCCATTATCACTTATGTATTTTCAACGGTAGAGTTTCTGCACTCCATAGATTAAGGTGTGGAGCTCTGCTGTTCCTCAAAGATTAATGCAAAGTACTACTGTTTTCTATTCAATTCATCTTATTTCGCTTCTAAGATATTCATTCGCACTTCAACCTGAATGTGATGAACGTAACAATCATCATCATTCCCTATGAACGCGTGCCTGACAACCACTTCCGTTCTACATTAGATTGAATGAGTATCTCTTAGATCTCTTAATCAGAATCTTCGTGGTATAAGCTAGATTGATGGCAGCATTCATGAGAGTCCGGAAAGTCTAAACCTTGTCCGTGGTATTTCGAGTAGGACTCTGGGATTGAATGACTGTGACGAACTCCAAACTCGCGAGTGCTGGGCGTAGTGACAGACGCAAAAGGATAGTAAATTCTATTCCAGTATGATCGAGAACCTCCAAGATGATTAGCCATGCAGTGACAGCGCATCGGACCATTTTCACATAGAGGAATAGGATGCAACCAACGACAAGGGTGATGCCTCCAGACGATTAGCCGTGCTGTGACAGAGTATTTGGACCATTTTCCTGAGAGGATTGAAAGTAGCCATTGGCACCGGTGACATCCTTACATAAAGCCAGCCATAGAAAGGAGTAAGACGGATTGGATGAAGACAGCAGGAAAGCAGATGTTCAGAGGAATGAATGCATCTCCATACGCTTATCTGAAATTCTCACCAATGATTTACATAAGTATTTCTATCTTTATTTTAGTATTAATTTCGAAAACTCCATAACTATTTTATATCCGCCTGACTGAGATTTACAAGGTGACCATAGCTTGCTTCATACCAACAATCTTCGTGGGATCGACCCTTACTCATGTAAGGTTTATTACTTGGACGACCCAGTGCACTTGCTGGTTAGTTATGCGAAGTTGTGAAGATATGTTTAGACCATGGTTCTGTGCATCCGTTTTTGGTGCCATCGCCAGGGAATCAATTTCGAACAATAATTCACAACCTGAGTAACAATTTCGCATACCACCAGCATGAAGATCAAGCATCAGTTCACCTCGGTAGAACATCCACAGGCAAATGGGCAAGTCGAGGCAGCTAACAAAGTCATACTGGCAGGGTTAAAGAAAAGGCTACAAGATGCAAAAGGAGCCTGGGCTGAAGAACTCCCACAAGTACTTTGGACTTATCGGACTACACCTCAGTCTGCCATAGGAGAAACACCCTTCTGACTTGCTAACGACGTAGAAGCCATGATACCAGTGGAAATCAATGAGCAAAGTCCAAGGGTGAGCTTCTACGATGAGGTTGGAAACATATAGGGGCACAAAGAAGAACTGGAGTTACTCCCTGAGGTCCGAGAACAAGCCCAGATAAGAGAAGCAGCATTAAAGCAAAGGATGACTACAAGATACAATAAAAAAGTCATTCGAAGAAGTTTCACCCCAAACGACTTAGTTTTGATTAGAAATGACATCGGTGTCAATAAGTCTGGGGAGGGAAAGCTCGCTGCCAATTGGAAAGGACCATACAAAATTAGTGAGGTCTTAGGAAAAGGCTATTATAAGGTGACCGACTTAAACGGCACCGAGCTACCTAGATCGTGGCATGCTTGTAATATGAAAAGGTACTATAGTCAAAAGTGAACCCCGCTCACTGATGTACTCTTTTTCCAACTTCATGTTTTTTTTCCAAAGAAAAGGGTTTTCTTGAAGGATGGTTTTTAACGAGGCATCAAAGTGGGTACTAAGGGGAAACAAATTGTCAAAGTCCTTAGTAGCAAAAAGTACATTCGCAAATAAATAAAGATATTTTTCCTACATCTCTTTATAAGTTCCTTTATACATTATTCTTTCTACGAAACGCGCCGACTTAAACTCGATAAAATGTGAAAATCCCATGAACCGACCTAGATGGTCGTCAGGATAAAACGACGAGGTACAAGTCGGTGTAAAGAGGTCATAAAAGCAGATCATGATAAACTTGGAAATTACCTAACCTACAAGTCGGGAAAACCGAGAAGAAAAATGCATCGCAGAAATAACCTAAGCCACGAAAACTCAGTAAATCAAAAATTGAGTACAAAGGAATATAAAAAGAGAAAAAGAAAATCCAACAAAAATTAAAGGCACAGGCTGTCCCATGTCTCTGAGAAAACCTAAAACCGCTAAGGCAAAAGATAGCCAGCCAGGATAAAGGATTTTCCAAAGCAAAAAGATCAAAAAGGGGTTTTGGAAAAACATAAATCATGCACACTAAAAAGATATCCTAAACTCTTACCCAAAAAAGGGTATTTTTAAATATTTTGTTTACGACCATGAAAGGTCAAGAAATGTCAATTAACCGCCGCCACAACAAAGAAACAAAATATAAAATTATTTAAAAAACAGGGAGCGCACAGGCCAGCCCCATATAGCCAGAATCAATTAAGAAGGAAGACTACCACCACCAGGAGAAGGGCCATCACCATCAGGACCAGGAAGAGAGGTCAGAACAGCACCAGGAGGTGGTGGAACAGGCTGATCAGGGTTTTGAGAAAGAACTCCCGAGGAACTCGGCGCATCCCCCCAAGGAGGAGACTCCACTATCCTTTTTCCCCTCGTCTTCAACTCGGAATCGGTCGCAGGTCGGGGAAGGGAGACAATGGCACCGTCCACTACGATCTTGTCAGGATCCAATGGAGAGAGGTCCAAGTCAGGAGCAATGACTCCGACTTGTTCCTTAAAAATTCTCCATGCCTCCTCTGCACCCTCAGCGATCGAATCCTCCAAGTCCTGGAAAGAGTCCCGACACCCAGAAAGCTCCTTCTTCAGATCCAGATTCTCCCCAAAGAGCCTAATGTAATTTTGCTCTGCCTTCTCCTTAAGGCCATCTGCCATGGCACACTGGCCCAGCAACTTCTTCTCCCTCTCTCGAATCCGATCCTTTTCCTCCTGTAACTTGGTAACCTCCTCCTTTAACCTCTTTTCCTCCTCCTGGTATAAAGAAATTCTCCCCTCAAGCTCCTCAACCCGTCGGGCAAAACCCAAAGAGCTAAGGAGAGTATGTTCAAAAATATCCAGGAGTTTTGTACACACCCAGCCGCCCGGACGCTCCCCTAAACTATAATATTCAGATGGTTCTGAACCATAGCATCATCCATATTAATAGATGAATGGGGAAAAATATGGTTCCGGACAAATTGGGGGCCATCGAATGTAACCCCGGAAGAAGAACCAGAAGTCTTTCGCTTCTTCTTCTCGGGTTCAGGGGAAGATCGGGGCGGAGGTGAAGGAGAAGGAAGAGAGAAGTAGAGGAAGAGGATACCATGATAGGACGGGAGGAAGTCCCCAAATTATGAGGAGGAGGAGGAGGAAGGTTGCCAGTGGCCCTTGCAGCGTCCACCCGCGCCCGATATCTTTTCTTAGCATCCTGAACTTTTTGATAAGAGGAGGCAGAAGCTTTCTTCACCATTTCTGAAAAAGAAGAAGGCAAAAAATCAATTTACAAGGAAATCGGAAATCCAGAGTTAGAAATAATTAAAACAAGTCGGAGAAAATAAAAAAATAATCATATCTACCTATTTGGGTTCGAACAAAATTTGGAGACCCTTGAAGAAATTTTTTTGTATCCAAGTAAGGGGCCTTCACCCACTTCCAGGAGCCATATCTCAACTTCCCTAAGATAAAGGGACGGTTATCCTCCTTAAAAGGTGGAACTACTTCAACGGTGGTTATTGGTTCACCACTATAAATACACTGACACCCCTCAAGTATCACTAAGTTCCAATACTCTCTAAACTTGCTTAGACCATTGCTGGCTTAGGCATCAGAGTGTCTTTGCAGGTACCACCCCCCATTCACTCTCACATACAAGTCGGAAGGAAGCTCCCAAACACAAATCCGCTCGAAGGCTTCTTCCCTCAAACGATTGGGCCAACCCAACGAGTCCAGCCCATCAATCTTCGGTTACCCATCGTAATAGTAGTATTAATGTTTGGTGCAATTTTCAAAACCAAATTACATATTTCTAAGAAGCTATTTAGGAGCTTATAGAGAAGTTAAAAAAATGACTTCTCTCGTAATACTACTACTTTTTATCACATTTCTATAAAATAAGCACTTTTAAAACTAAAAATCCAAACACAAAATAACTTATTTATAAGCTACTTTTAATATAGTCATTTATTGTTTAAGTTATTTTTTTAAAAGTAGCTTAATTAAGCTGTTTTCCTAAACTGGACTTTAAGCATCCTTACTAACCTTAATTTCCATTCATAGCTTAATCCCAACGTTGTTATGATTTTTTAATCTAACAACGCCATCTTCTATGTTGGTATGGTAAAATAATATCTATATAATATAAACTTAATCTAATAATATCGCATAATAATATCTAGGAGACAATAATTTTATTAAATATAGTATTTTTTAAAATAATCATAAATAATTTAATTATAAATAATCAAATATACAAGTATAAATAATTAAATATAATAATTTTTCAGAACTCATAAATATTTAGTATAATAATATGAGTATATTTAATTAATAATTTAATTTATTTCAATAAAAACAAATAAACATATTCATTATTTATAAAAAAGACCTTACTTTTTTTATAAAAAATTTAATTTTTAATTTATTTATTATTTATTATTAAAATACAAATTTAAAATTTTTATTTATAAATATATAAATACCATTGGAATCTAAAAAATAACATACTCATTAGAAAAACTTGAATTCATTGAAAACAGTTATAAAGTGGAATAAGAAGCATCCATGGCGATTTCACATAATCCAAAACCAGCACATATGCGTCTTTTCATCCTTATGTACTCTCCCTCACCTCATTTAGTGTCCCGTGAGTTCTTAACAAACCAATAATTAGTACCAGTTTCATTTGTATCATAATCAACTACCATAACACCATATGATTAAGTTCATATACCCATGTGTTCTATCAAAATATAACGACTCAACTTTTCGCCTGTCATGACCAAGGCTAGCAGTCAGGCGCTACTATTTAGCTAACCTTAGATACTTTAGACCATAGATTAAGTGTATACATATGAGCCTGTAGCGCTAGTCGAGAATCGTGTATATAGTCATGCATATTGGAATAATTGTAAATTAAGCACTTAATACAAGAAACGAAAAAGCATAGCATATCATACTCATATCATACATGAAACACACGGAGGCTTAATTCATCACAAAACCCAAGTTCATACTTAATTACTTACTATATTATGTACATACTATATCTTTAATGCTTACAAGCCCCGGCTCACAAGAGCCACCCTAGACTAGAACCCGATCTACATTATTAAATAAATAAAAAGAGCCAGCCCTCTAAAAAGATTATTCAAAAGCGAGGGCAAGGACCACTATTATTAAGACTACTACTACTACTGCTGCTGCTGCTGCTACTGTTGCTGATACTGGATCTCCAAAAACTGCTGTCACAATATGCTGAAGCGAGGGAATCACTTTGACGCGCCGATGATGTTGCTATTGCTCGCATCCTCTATGGAGTCCTCTTCTGCGGTCTCAAAAGAGCTAGAGTACAGATCCACCATCATCTGGTCAATCCACGCCTCTGAGCTAAACTCGGTTGAAGGTGCAGAACGAGAGCTTTCAGGAACCCTTGGCCCGTCAAATCCTGGCTCAGCTACAGGGGATAGTGGTGGAACGTCGGGCATAGGTACATCAAGAACTACTTGATCCTCTTCGGGGTCGGGTATGTCAATGATCGGAGACTCCGGTATTAGCTCTGCCATATTCAGAGGGTAAGGCGGAAAAGGATACTGGCCTCTGCCGGGGTGAAGCTCGGATAGCTGTGTATCATAAGGCATGTTAGGGTCAAACTCCTGGCTGAGCAGAGGGTGAGAGAAAGGATGGTCAGGAAGATAGTAGGTGCGTGTACGCGGACTACCCTAAAACACCGCACTCCCCGTTGCGGGGTCCATGTATCTGCCGTACGCTGGGTACTCAAAGAAGATCACGTCGGTCCCCATCTGCGGACATGGGAAAAAGGGAGTGAGAACCTAAGGTTCCTAGCAGGATACTTTACGAAGAACCTAAGGGGGTCCGCAGCCTAAGTCTAATCGTTTATAAGGTCACAACAATAATCAATCATACAAACAGATGCAATCACAAGTATATAACCGTATAACAGTCACATATACAAGTAAGCAGACACAAGCAAGGAAATGTAGCAACCAAGTATAATGCATGTCTGGTCCTGCGCAGGTCATGACTCATGCGTCGGTTGGCTACCCGCAGCCCGACGTTACTTGGTGCTCCCAGTGAGTAGCAATCCATATGGCGGGCGTCCCCATATTCATATAGTCTTTGACCAGGTGGGATGGAAGTCCGCTCTGCCAGGTACTTCTTAGCACCTTGGGGTTTATAGTTTCTTCTTCCGCAACACATCTCAACAGAATTTATTTCTAAGGGACTTCTCCTCCCTTCTTTTGTAAAAACTTGTGTCCGGCTCTTTCTTAAAATTTCTCAGCCTTGTCACATTTTACCATTTTCTCTTTTTTTTTTTACTTCTTTTTTACCGTTTTCATTAGGTTTTTAATGACGCTTTCACCCCCTAATGCTATTATTTTACTATTTTATCTTCATATTTTTTCTAATATACCCTTTCTCATTGATTAAGTTAATTATTCATTTTTAATTTGACTTTATGCCTGAAATTACTAATATGCCCCTAAGTACCCTAGTTTTACCGTTTAACCTTATTTAGCATCCAAATTTCACCGGATTAGTCCTAATAGTTGCCTATGCTTAAAATTGTTCCTAATATTTTTATTAAATACCAATTTTTACATAAGAAACCTAAAATCAAATTTATCCTTTATTAATTTAATTACTTATTCTAGTTACTGCTTTTTACCATTTTACTTCTAACTTTTACTAAAACTTTTATTTAGGCCCGAAACTTTTTTATAATTATAATCTTGACCCAAATAATTTATATAATTACTATTTTACTCCTAACAACACTAAATTCGTAATTTTAATTATTTTTCATTTAAATTATATTTTAACTCTCTTTTTACCCAAAAATGACCATAACACCTTTTTTACCTTTTCACCTTTGTTTTATAGGATTAAAACTGTTTTTCTAACTACTTTTAAGTCTTTTCTATCATAATTTTCGTACTCTTAGTGACTAAAAATTTCAGAGGTACAGTTTTTATATTTTTCTTCACTTTTTGTGACGTTTAAAGCTTGAAACTTAAACTCCAAGCGCTTCCATGCTTCCAGTTGTTTTCAAGAAAAATCCAGAGGCAATACAATAGTATGTTACACATGTTTAGCATGCCAAAACAATGGTAACTCACAAAATTTTCAGAAATTCAAAACAAGCACAAATTCACCACAAAGTGGCTCATATAAGCACTGACAACAAGCACAACTGTACTCTAACTAATCCTAACCCTTACCTCTTATGTAATTCAGTTAGTAAACCTTTTTCATACTAGAAAATATGCATACAAGGGCAGAAACACAGCTGGTGGTGGTGAATTTCGTTTTGGGCCTAAAGTGTCGCAAAACGTTGAAATTCATCCATTGTGAGCTCGAAACTCCTTAACTCCTTAGGCGTGATCCATGGGTGCTTCAAGAGGAGTTCTCTATATATGGAGGAGAGTAAGAATTCATCATGGCTACTATTTTTTTAAAAGAAAAAGAAAAGGAGAAAGAACAAGAGTTTACCTAGCCGAAATTCGGTATAAACGCAAAGATTGGCGAAAACGGACAAGAGTTTGTGCTTGTATGCTTTGAGTACTTGAAGAACACTTGAAGAATAGTATATGAATGGTGAGATAAGGGGCTGAAAACGCAGGTAGTATGTGCAGAATTTTCTCTGTTTCTCCTCTCTCACTCACGGTTCTTATCTCTCTCTTTATAGTAAAATGTTATTGAATTTTTGCTTAGTAATTGTCTTAAATAAAATTTGAAGTCTAACCTAATTAAATGTGGTAAAAGAGGGCTAAAAAATTAGAGAGATATGGGTTGATAGAAAGAGAGAAGAGGTGTGATTTTGAGGAAACACACTCAGCGCCATAATGACGTGTTAATCTGCAGTTAACTCCGGTTAATTACTCGTGGTTAAAAATATAGCAGAGAGAGATGAGAGGCTGAGATAATCTCAGCCCAGAGACTATGAGAGGGAGGTCAAGTTACTTGGGTAGCAAGCAAGAGGATTCAGGACTCTAGGAGTCATTTGCGAAATACTAGGCAGAAATTTGGTTCGGATAACTTTTACCGGGCAGTAAAATAATTAATGGCTAATAACTATTCTTAAAGAAGTAAATCATGAATAGATAACTAATATAAATCTAGAGACACATTTACTTGAGTAGAAATTACTTTTTACCACTCGTTCTAAGATTTTTTGTTACTAGAATTTTTCTTGGTGCATGCACAATCATCACTAAAAGCGTTTTTACGGTTCAAAAGTTTCTGGTGTGGTAACTAAGCCAATGGTAAGATAGTATTTAATATCTATTAGTCAAATTTGACTTAGAGGAATTAATTACTCTTATAAAGCCAAGTTTGACCTCGTAACTCTCTTTTTTTTTTCAGCTAAAAAAGTCTATTTACCTTAAATCTGGTTCTTACATCCTAACCTTCATAAAGTAAATTTTGTCCTCAAAATTTAGTCACCTGAGAATAACTGTGGGTAATCCGTCTTTATTATGCTCTCTAGCTCCCAGGTGTGTTCTTCCATGCTATTTCGTCCCCAAGCAACTTTTACTAACAGAACCTCCTTGCCTCTCAGCTGTTTGATACTCCGGTCGACTATTTGTACGGGTGGTACTCGAAACGTCAAGTCATCCCGTAACTGTTCTGTTTCAGGTTCTAGGACATAACTTTCATCTAGATTATATTTTCTAAGCTGGGAAACGTGGAATACCTCATGAAGATTGGATATATAAGGGGGAAGAGCTATTTGGTAGGCTACTGATCCCACTCTTTTTAGAATCTGAAAAGGACCTATGAACCTAGGGCTTAGTTTCTTGGTCTTGAGATTACGACCCACTCCGGTGGTTGGTGTTACTTTAAGAAAAACATGATCACCCTCAGTAAACTCTAAAGGTTTCCTTCTCCTATCGGCGTAGCTCTTTTGTCGGCTCTGGGCCGTCCGAATCTTCTCGCAAATTCTCTTGATTTGCTCAATTGTCTCCTGAACTAACTCTGGTTCTAGCATACTGGATTCTTTCCCTTCATACCAGCATAGTGGGGATTGACATTTGCGATCGTAGAGTACTTCGTATGGTGCCATCCCGATACTTGCATGGAAACTATTGTTGTAGGCAAATTCTACAAGCGGTAGGTATCTTTTCCAACTTCCTTTCTGGTCTACCGCACATGCTTGTAACATATCTTCCAGGGTCTAAATAGTCCTTTTCGACTGGCCATTCGTCTGAGGATGATAAGTTGTACTCATGTGCAGACACGTTCCGAATGCTTTATGAAAAGCTCCCAAAATCGTGAAGTGAATCTCGGGTCCCTATCTGACACAATACTAGATGGTACCCTGTGTAACCTGACTATTTCTCGAATATAAAGTTGTGTGAGCTTTTCCATTGAATAGTCCATTCGGATTGGTAAAAAGTGAGCAGACTTGGTCAATCTATCCACAATTGCCTAGATGGCGTCATTTCTGGATGTGGTTCTTGGCAGTCCTGAAACAAAGTCTGTAATACCCTAATTAGCCTAAGCTTTACCTCGCATCGTAAAGCCAAGGTTAATCAGAGATTACGACAGTTCTAAGCTCATACATAGTATATATAGAAGGAATAGTATAATCTAGAAGTCTGATGAAAGATATAGCTCAAATTTTGGATTTCAAAAGCGCAAAATATACTAACGAAGCTACTAGCTTAAGGCACAAGAAACAGATAAGATACAACAAAAGATAAGTATATAATATCATAGGAAACTAGCCACGGCTCGCGAAGTTTAAGTTGGTTAGCCATATACAAGTATACAGATCCATACAGAGACCTGACAGTTTAAAAAAAACAGCTTATACGAGTTTTTCTCTCATAATACAAGCCTCTAGGTAAAGACAAAATACAAAAAGAGAGATGTATAAACAAGATAAACCAAAAAGACTCCAAAAGAATCTAAGATCCTCCGCTTCTATCACCATCCAAAGCAACTCACCGAGGTGGATTGCGACTTGCATCTGAAAAACACAACAGAAATATGGTATGAGAACCGGAGGTTCTCAGTATGGTAACAGTGCCCAATGATGTAGGATATAAGATCTCGGGACGCCAAAGGCAATCCTACGCTCCATATCCATCACAAGATTCAAACTTAAGCATTCTAAAACAAATAAGCATAATTATATAAATCTTAACATAACTAAACCGAGTAATCTATCTTAAGGGGTTTCTATTCTAACTAAACATCGCTGTCCCACAGCCTTCACCAACCTATCTTCCATGTGATCCCATTGTCACCGCCTTCCAAACCTCCTCAGCCCCAGACAATCACAATTAATGCAAACAAGTAAAACACAGATAATATTCATATACAATAAGTAGATCAAGAAGCAGGTAGGCATGTTATACAATTAGGCAAACTCAAGTAAACAAAACAAGTAAGCATATAGAAGATGCACATGATGAATGTCTGCCCTATTGGATGTGATATCACATGTCAGTTAATGCCAAACCCGACAGAAAATCTGGTCGACAACGCCCGGATTAGTCTCTCTATTGCGCATAAGGAGGAATAATTCCGAGGGATGAGTGCCCTACCACCTTCTCCTTTCAGAGGGAAACATTCCGAGGGAGCGTGCACTACCATCTTCCTCTGGTTGCCGCATGGTTCCATAGTTTAGTGCCCTACCACCTTGCAATCAGAGAGAAGTCGCATTTTCAGGAGGAATAATTCCGAGGGATAAGTGCCCTACCACCTTCTCCTTTCAGAGGGGAACATTCTGAGGGAGCGTGCCCTACCACCTTCCTCTGGTTGCAAGAAATATGAGGGAGAAGTCCAGCTTCAACTCTCACATTCGAATGTAGGCGGGAGACTGCCACAGCCCCTACGACAGAGAACACTGCATATCGTAATTACATATTCAGTCTTAGAGGCCACTCCTCTAAACACACTTCCCCTCATACTCATGACAACCATCATCAATTCATAAGTTCCATTCCGAACTCTCTAGTTCATTAGTTTCTCAATTTTGTTATCAGAAATCACCATATTCACCACTCTTCCTTCTCTCTCAACTAACTCATCTTCACTACACCAGAAACCTAAACCTTCGTTTGCTAACTTTTCAAAGTAAAACCCAAATTAAACCTCCTAAGACCTTTCCCATATTCCAACATCCAAAATTGAGCCCAAGAGTCTTAAAATGGTGTTATAGAAGCTTACAACCTTGTTGGGAAGGTAGAATAGTAGAAAAACAAGTAAACTTTGAGAAACAGGGTGTGTGCAGCCGCACAGGAATGTGTGCGTGCATACGCCCAGGAGATTTTAAAATGTGTGCGTACACACAGGATTGTGCGTACGCACAAGTGGCAAAACTTACAGAATCTGTTCACTCGTACAACCTGTGCCAGCGCCCCTAACAGACTGGCCTTCCTGATGTGTGCGTCCGCACAGGTTGAAATTCTTCCTTAGATATGTGCACACACAAGCTGTGCTAGCACTGCAAACAGAATGCATTTTCCTGCCTGTGCTTGCACACAGGTGTGTACGTCCGCACAGCTCAAAATTTTCGCAGGGTGTGGGTCCGCACAAGGGTGTGCGCTCGCACATATCAGAAATCATGAAATTCTGCAACCTTGCAGAATTTTAGATTTTTAACACCAACTTTGAATGATCATAACTTCCTCTACAAAATTCCAAATTTTACAAACTTTATATCGATTTAAAGGGTTTTCAAAGATCTTTAATTCTAAATAAATTTCACCCAATTTTGAAAATCGAGGAAAAAGTTATGATCAGACAAAGTTCACCAAAAACTAAGTTTTACCCAAAATCACAATTTTCACAATTCCTTTATAAAACACAACCAAGACCAAACCAAACCATTCCAAACTTCATTTCTCATCAATATTAACCCTTTATGTCATATAATACCAAGCACACCACAATTTCCTTTACCATTCATCATCCTCAACTTCCACATCAATAAATCATATTATAATCAATCCTCATTAATACTTTTCCAACTACCTTACCAAATTATCAACATTATCATCATATATACTAACACAATCCACTTCTTAACTTCACAATTCATTCATCCTTATCATATCAATAATCATAATCAAACTCAACAACCATCAACTCATCATAAATCAACATATAACAACATTTAATACTCATCAACCATTTTTAATTCAAACCTATCCTATGGGTCACTAGCCTAAGTATCCATGAATATTATATACTACATAGAGGAAATCGAAACCATACCTTGGCCGATTTCCAATATGTCCAAAACTCAAAATTGAGCACCAATGAGCTTTCCAACCATAATCCAAGCTTCCAACAATCACCAACAAGCTCCAAACTCACAATAATCAAACTATATATGCACAAACCATCACAAATCAACCTAGGGCTCATAATAAATCAAAATTTCACAAGAGTTCAAAGCCTCTTACCTTGTCCAACAGTTTTGAAAGCCAAAACCAACATCAATCAAAGGTTAGAGTGTACCTAAACACCAAAAACACAAGATTTCACTCAAAACCAAAACCTAATATTTTCGAATTTATTAAGACAAAAACTGGGCAGGATTTTTCGAGATTCATACCTCTTTGGCTAGATGAAACTAACGGGCTCGAAGAGAGCTTCACGTAGCAACTGACGGCACACGAATCGGAGCACCGTAGGTTAAGTTATAAGAGAAAGAAGGAGAAGATGAATAGTGAATGAAACCCTCACCTCTCCTCTCTTCACCTCAACGTTGATGCTGCTTGTGTTGTGTTAAATTGGCTGAATTGGCCACTTAAAGGGTTTATATAATGTTGGGTTTGGGCCCAACTTAGGCCCGGTCCAACTCGTTAGCATTTTTAGCCCGTTTGGCCCAACTTTGTGTCAAACATTTAAAATTAACGCCTGATTTTTTACTTCTAATATTTTTCTAAGGTTTTTAACTGTTTTCATTTTTTCTCGTGTGGTACCAGGCAGACTTGAACTGGTTCAACTGCCAGTTCGCAGTTTTTTGCAGAAAGTACATTTTCTGACTCGGAAGGACCTACTGAGTCCAAAAATCATATTTAAATCCCCAAATTCTCATCCTAACTTTCCAGAATTTAATTTGGGCATTTAAATGATTTTATTCGTGAAAAATCCAGTTCTTACAAAGTCCATGTTAATCGCCTCCCATTTCCATTGTGGCACTTCTAGAGGCTGAAGAGTTTCTGACGGCTTCTGGTGCTCAATCTTAACCTTTTGACACGTGAGATACTTTGAAACAAAGGTAACTATGTCTTTCTTCATTCTGGGCTACCAGAACATCTGGCTCAAATCTTGGTATATCTTAGTGATGCCTAAGTGGATCGAAAATCTTCCATGATGTGCCTCCCTTAATATTTCCTGTCGCAGATTATCGGATTTCGGCACACATATTTTATCTTTGAATTGCCATAGTCCTTCTGCATCCCGTCTTACTTCTCTCTATTGGTCCTTGTCGACACATGACAAGCCTGGTCATCTTTGACTCTTGAGCTTGCACTTGTCGGATTTCCGTCTTAAAGTCATAAGTTAACTGCATCTGTGCCAAATATGTTCCCCGTGAAGTCTCTTTTGGTTCCAACTTGGGTCCTTCAAAGGTCGTCCTTAATTCTTCTTCCTTAATTTTCATCCAGGAGAGAATTGCATTCTTCTTGCTAAGGGCGTCTGCGACCATATTTGCCTTCCCGGGATGATAGTTTAGTTTAAATTCTTAATCCTTTAAGAATTCCATCCATCTCCTTTGCCTCACACTGAGTTCTGATGAGTGAATAATTTATACGTTTTTTGGCATTGTTTTTAGACAGTTTTTAGTATATTTTAGTTAATTTTTATTATTTTTTGTTAGTTTTTAAATAAAAATCACATTTCTGGACTTTACTATGAGTTTGTGTGTTTTTCTGTGATTTCAGGTATTTTCTGGCTGAAATTGAGGGACCTGAGCAAAAATCTGATTCAGAGGCTAAAAAAAGACTGCAGATGCTGTTGGATTCTGACCTCTCTGCACTTAAAGTAGATTTTCTGGAGCTACAGAAGCTCAATTGGCACGCTCTCAATTGCGTTAGAAAGTAGACATCCTGGGCTTTCCAGCAATATATAATAGTTCATACTTTGCCCGAGATTTGATGGCCCAAACTGGCGTTCCAAGTCAGCATAAAAATTTTGGCGTCAAAACGCCAGAACTGGCATAAAAGCTGGAGTTAAACGCCCAAACTGGCACAAAAGCTGGCGTTTAACTCCAAGAAAAGCCTTTACACATGAAAGCTTCAATGCTCAGCCCAAGCACACACCAAGTGGGCCCGGAAGAAGATTTCTGCATTAATTACTTATTTCTGTAAATCCTAGGCTACTAGTTCTCTATAAATAGGACCTTTTACTATTGTATTTTCATCTTCGGATCATCTTGGTTCTTCTGGTTCCCTCTCTGGGGCCGAAGCCAATGATCACCATTATCACTTTTGTATTTTCAATGGTGGAGTTTTTACACACCATAGATTAAGGTGTGGAGCTCTGCTGTTCCTCATGAATTAATGCAAAGTACTATTCTTTTTCTATTCAACTCAAGCCTATTTCTTCTCTAAGATATACACTCGTTCTTCAACCTGAAGAAGGTGATGATCTGTGACACTCATCATCATTCTCACCTATGAATGCGTGCCTGACAACCACTTCCGTTCTACTTGCAATAGCTTGAGTGCGTATCTCTTAGCCTCCTGGTTCATGACGCATGGTTGCCTCGCCTGACAACCGAGCCTTCCATTCCGTGAGATCAGAGTCTTCGTGGTATAGGCTAGAATCAATTGGCAGCATTCTTGAGATCCAGAAAGTCTAAACCTTGTCTGTGGTATTCCGAGTAGGATCTGGGAAGGAATGAATGTGACGAGCTTCAAACTCGCGAGTGTTGGGCGTAGTGACAGACGCAAAAGGATCAATGGATCCTATTCCAACATGATCGAGAACCAACAGCTGATTAGCCGTGCGGTGACAGTGCATTTGGCTATTTTCACTGAGAGGATAGGAGGTAGCCATTGACAACGGTGAAACCCAACATAAGCTTTCCATGGAATGGAGTATGAATGATTGGAAGAAGGCAATAGGAAAGCAGAAGTTTAGGAGGAACAAAGCATCTTCATACGCTTATCTGAAATTCTCACCAATGAATTACATAAGTATCTCTACCTTATTTTATATTTTGTTCATCTTTTAATTATCAATTCTCCATAACCATTTGAATCTGCCTGACTGAGATTTACAAGATGACCATAGCTTGTTTCAAGCCGACAATCTCCGTGGGATCGACCCTTACTCACGTAAGGTTTATTACTTGGACGACCCAGTGCACTTGCTGGTTAGTTGTGTGGAGTTGTGACAAAGAGTTGAGATTACAATTGTGCATACCAAGTTGTTGGCACCATTGATGATGACAATTTCGTACACCAAGTTTTTGGCGCCGTTGCCGGGGATTGTTCGAGTTTGGACAACTGACGGTTCATCTTGTTGCTTAGATTAGGTAATTTTATTTTATGTTTAAGCTTTTTACTTTTTATTTTCGAAAAAATTTTCAAAAATACAAAAAAAAAAATTTCTATTATGTTCTTTAGAGTTTTTAAGAATGAATTCTAGAGTTTCATGATGATTTGTTGAAGTCTGGCTGGTTGTGAAACCATGTCTAAACTTTTGGACCGAGGTTTCAACTTATCATCACAAGAGCTTATTGATTTCTATCAATTTTTCTATTGAAAGTAATGATCTGCTAAAGCTTGGCTGGCCATTGGCCATGTCTAGTATTTTGGACCGAAGCTCTCACTGAAAGCTTGGCTGGCTAGTAAGCCATGTCTAATTCCTGGACCGGAGTTTTAGACTAACATTGCATGATTCCTGGAATTCTTATTAAAAATTTTGAATCCCTTTATTTTCTTTTCCAAATAACTTTTGAAAAATAAAAAAAATTTTAAATCTTAAAATAAAAAATATTTTATGTTTCTTGTTTGAATCTAGTGTCTAATTTTAAGTTTGGTGTCAATTGCATTCTTCTTGCATTTTTCGAAAATTACATGCATTATGTTCTTTATTAATCTTCAAGATGTTCTCGATGATTTCCTTGCTCTGATCTTTAAATTCTCTTGTTTTGTGTGTTTAGTTGTTTCTCATATGCATTCTCAATCTGTTGGTGTTTCTAATATGAAAATTTCTAAGTTTGGTGTCTTGCATGCTTTGTTTATTTGATCTTAGTTTTCCATGATTAGTTTCATTTTATTGTTTCTTATTGTTCATACCCTGGGTCGAGCTATCCGACCTGGGATGATCAACGATGCAGCGACCGACCTGTTAAGGTCAAGCGGACCGACTTCGTTACAAAGAACTCGGCCATATCGACAAGAAAGCCCAATAAAGGGCCCAAATAGAGGAACACGACCCAAATCCAAAGGCAATCCCAGCCTATAGAGATAAAGGCGGTTCCCTTGAAGATAAGCTGACTTCATCCAAAACAGGATAAGATAAGATAAGATAACTAACTTATCTTATCAGAAAGGTCAGCCCACACTACTATAAATACACTGGAGCACCCAGGTATAACTCATACTCTGATTCTACATAAAACCTGCTTAATACCCATGCTAACTTAAGCATCGGAGTCTCTTGCAAGTACCCCCCACCCTCCGGTGGCCTAGGATCAGCAGTACAGCAAGTCCAACAAGTCAGACACAACAGCTCCGGCCGCCACCAGCCAGCCGGACACGTCATCTCCGACCAGTACCAAGGATCTCATCCGAGATCGACCTCCAGTTTCAGGTAACCCTCGGAACATTGGCGCCGTTACCGGGGAACCTGAGAGTCATCCCAAAACCATGGCGGACGGCCATGACAATGACCACGACTCGGATCTGGAGAACAGAACACCGCACAAGAACGCGGACACTACGCTAAAAGATACTCCGGAATCCAACGGGAACAAAAACTCACCAAATCCGGGAGCCATGGAAGCACTTCAAAATTGCTTAAAGCAACTTGAGAAAGAAACCCAGCAACAACGGGAGATCGGAAAGGATCTACAAAGAGAGGTACGGCGACGCCGAGAACTGGAAGAAAAACTACATCAATTAGAGGCCGACCTCAAATCAAAAGCTCCTCGGACCACTCCTGAGGAAAATTCGCGCAAAGAACAGGATCCATTCACCAGGGAAATCATGAAGACCAAAATCCCAAAGGATTTCAAGCTCCCGGATATGGTTTTGTATGATGGCACTACAGATCCCAACCATCATCTCCGCAATTTTAGAAGCAGAATGTACCTCACCGATGCCTCAGATGCCGTTCACTGCAAAGCTTTCCTAACAACTCTCACGAAAACGGCGATCAGATGGTTCGACAACTTACCGCCGAAATCCATCTCAAACTTCGATGACCTGGCCAAAAAATTCCTGGCCAGATTCTCCATCCAAAAAGATAAGGCCAAGCACGCACCCAACTTACTAGGAATCAAGCAAGGAGATCGGGAGAGCCTCCGCAACTACATGGAAAGATTCAACAAAACATGCATGGACATACAAAATTTACCAACAGAAGCCGCCATCATGGGGCTTATTAACGGCTTACGAGAGGGATCTTTCAGCCAATCTATATCAAAAAAGTATCCTACCTCCTTAGACGAAGTACAGGAGCAAGCAGAAAAATACATCAACATGGAAGAGAACGCTCGGCTGGGAGAAACCTCAAAATCTGGGGCCTCCTACCGAGACAAAGACAAGGACTCCAAAAGGAAAGAAGATCGACAGGGTGAGAAAATCAAAAAATACCACAACTACACTCTTCTCAGAGCATCCCTGGTCGAGGTGTACAAAAAAGTCTGCCATACAGAAAAAATCCCCCAGCGCGGCCACTCAAAGGCAAAAGGGGAGGAGGAAATCGGAAGGAATATTGTGAATACCATCGAGTTCAAGGGCACTCTACCAACGAATACTTTGACTTGAAAAATATCATAGAAAAATTGGTAAGAGAAGGAAAATTAGATCGATTTCTGGCCACCCGGGATGATGACCAAAGAAAAAGACGAAGAGACGAAGATGATGGACGAGCTGAACGGTCACCTCGGACACCAGAAAGACACGTCCACATGATACACGGCGGATTCACAGGAGGTGGGATCTCCAAATCGTCCCGAAAGAGACATCTCAAAGAAGTATATCATGTTGAGGGAAAGGAGGAAGCATCCGACATCCCGGCGATAACATTTACTAAAGAGGATGCATCCGGCATCACCTCGGGACACGACGATCCCATGGTCATCACTATTATACTGGCAAACGCCAATCTACACCGCACACTAGTAGACCAAGGGAGTTCTGCCGACATCTTATTCAAAACAACTTTCGACAAGCTCGGCTTAGACGAAAAGGAACTTAGAGCATACCCGAACAATCTGTTTGGACTAGGAGACACTCCGATACAACCATTGGGATACGTATCGCTACACACTACTTTTGGAAAAGGGAACCAATCTAGGACTCTCAGAATAGACTACATTGTGGTCGACGTAAGTTCAGCCTACAATGCTCTCATAGGTCGGACAACACTCAATCAACTCGGCGCAATAGTCTCAACTCCGCACCTATGCATGAAATTTCCAAATACAGAGGGGATAGCCACGATAAAAGCAGATCAAAAGATGGCACGTCGCTGTTATAACGAGAGCTTAAACCTCAAAGGCAGAGGAGAAGAGTTTCATACAATTGAGCTTGGTGGTGGAGCTCAGCGTCGAGAAGAACTCCGTCCGCACCCAGAAGGCGAGGTAGAGAAGGTCCAGATTGGAGACACCTCGGACAAAACGACCAATATCGGCACGGTCTTAAGAGGAGATTCAAAAGAATTACTGATACAATTCTTACGAGATAATGTCGACCTCTTCGCATGGAAAGCCGCAGACATGCCAGGCATAGATCCTAAGTTAATGTGCCACAAGTTGGCGGTCTATCCAGGATCTCGGCCGGTGCAGCAGAAACGAAGAAAACTCGGACCAGAACGATCCCAAGCTGTGGAAGAATAAGTACAAACGTTACTAGAGGCAGGATTCATAAGAGAAGTCAAGTACCCACTATGGCTAGCCAACGTCGTCTTGGTGAAAAAATTAAACGGGAAGTGGCGCATGTGTACCGATTACACCGATCTCAATAAAGCCTGCCCAAAAGATCCATACCCACTCCCAAGTATTGACGCTCTGGTAGACGCTTCCTCTGGATATAGATACCTCTCGTTTATGGATGCCTATTCGGGATACAACCAAATCCCCATGTATCCACCAGATCAAGAAAAGACCTCGTTCTTAACACCAAAGGCGAACTATTGCTACATCGCGATGCCTTTCGGTCTCAAGAACGCAGGAGCTACCTATCAAAGGCTAATGAATAAAGTCTTCTCGGATCACATCGAAAAAATCATGGAAGTCTATGTGGACGACATGTTGATAAAAACACAAAGCGAAGATGCATTATTGTCCGACCTGGCTCAAGTGTTTGACACTATAAGGAAGCATAACATACGACTCAACCCCGCAAAATGCACCTTCGCAGTTGAAGCAGGCAAATTCTTGGGTTTCATGCTCACACAAAGGGGAATTGAAGCAAATCCAGACAAATGCCAAGCTATACTCAACATGAAGAGCCCAACCTGTGTCAAAGAAGTACAACAACTCAACGGGAGATTGGCCGCCCTATCCCGATTCTTAGCAGGAGCTGCGATAAGATCTCTCCCCTTCTATGCTACGTTAAGAAAGGGAAAACAGTTCGAATGGACGACAGAATGTGAGCAAGCTTTCCGAGACTTCAAGGAATTCTTAGGACGGCCACCTATCCTATCTCGACCACGAGAAGGAGAACCACTCATATTATATCTCGCAGTAGGAAGCTGAGCGATAGCTTTAGCACTAGTCAGAGAAGACGAAAATGGGCAACAACCCGTCTACTTCATTAGCAAAGCACTACAGGGATCTGAGCTGAACTACCAGAAAATAGAAAAATTTGCCTATACTCTCATCCTAACATCTCGACGACTCCGCCCGTACTTCCAGGCTCACACCATTAAGGTTAGAACTAACCAGCACATAAAAGGAATATTGCAGAAAACAGATTTAGCAGGCAAAATTCTACAATGGGCAGTCGAGTTGTCAGAATTCGACCTCCAATATGAAGCTCGGACGGCCATCAAATCACAGTATCTGGCCGACTTCATCGTAGAATTCACAGATACCCTGGAAACCCCCACAGAATGGAATCTATACGTGGACGGTTCCTCAAATAAAACTGGAAGCGGCGCAGGCGTGATAATAGAAAGCAACCAAGGAACCCAAGTTGAGCTCTCCCTCAAGTTCGGGTTCCCGGCCTCCAATAACCAAGCGGAATATGAAGCATTATTAGCTGGTTTGAAGCTGGCTAAAGAGGTCGAAACTAAAAAACTCAACATTTACAGCGATTCACAAGTGGTCACATCACAAATAACAGGGATCTATCAAGCCAAAGACCCCACCATGAAAAAATATTTGGATAAAACCAAGGAACTACTCGGACAAATCGGGGAATATAAGATCTGCCACATACCCCGCGAACAAAATGCCCGAGCTGACGCACTCTCAAAACTAGCCAGCACCAAACCAGGGGGCAACAATAGAAGCCTCATCCAGGAAATGTTGCAAAACCCGTCAATCTCGGAAGAAGAAAAAGTCCTGGCCATAACAAGTCAGGACCAAGGATGGATGACCCCCATAATCAACTACCTCAAAGAAGGAACACTCCCTGCAGAAGAAAAGGAGGCAAAGAAGTTAAAAAGGGAGGCACAGTACTACACCATCATAAACAACATCCTGTACAAAAGAGGAATCTCAATACCTTTACTAAAATGCGTGCCGACCTCCAACACAAGGGAAGTGCTAGAAGAAATACATGGCGGCATTTGTGGCAATCATCTCGGAGCACGAGCTCTCGCCAAAAAAGTACTTCGGGCGGGATTTTATTGGCCAACTCTACAGAAAGAAGCCACAGAATTTGTAAAGGCATGTCCACCATGTCAAAAACATGCCAACTTTCACATCGCCCCGCCAGAAGAGCTCACCAGCGTGACTTCGCCTTGGCCGTTTGCAAAATGGGGACTCGATCTTCTCGGCCCCTTCCCACAGGGATCAGGACAAGTAAAATTTCTCATAGTGGGAGTAGATTACTTTACAAAGTGGATCGAGGCAGAACCCCTAGCCAATGCCACCGCTCAAAGAAGCCGGAAGTTCTTATATCGAAACATTGTCACAAGGTTCGGGGTTCCATATTCAATAACCACAGACAATGGCACCCAATTCACAGATGCAGGCTTCAGAAAACTGGTAGCCGACTTGAATATAAAGTACCAGTACACCTCCGTCGAACATCCATAAGCCAATGGGCAGGCCGAAGCTGCCAACAAAGTCATATTGGCTGGATTAAAACGGAGATTACAAGATGCAAAGGGAGCCTAGGCAGAAGAGCTCCCACAGGTCCTGTGGGCATATCGAACAACGCCACATTCCACCACGAAGGAATCCCCCTTCCGATTAGCATACGGAACAGAGGCGATGATTCCAATAGAGATCGAGGAAAGGTCGCCCAAAGTAGTTCACTACAATGAGGACGCAAACTTCCAACTTCAGAGAGAAGAGCTCGACTTGTTACCCGAAATCCAAGAAAGAGCTCAGATCAGGGAAGAAGCTCTAAAACGCCGAATGGCTTCCAGATATAATCAAAAGGTAGTGCCGAGAAATTTCACAGAAAATGATCTCATCCTAATTCGAAATGATATCGGAACAACTCGACCAGGAAAGAGAAAGCTGGCAGCAAACTGGAAAGGACCCTACCGAATTGTAGAAGTACTGGGAAAGGGCTACTACAGACTGTCTGAACTCGATGGACGAGAGCTTCCCAGGTCATGGCACGCCTGCAACCTCAGAAGGTACTACAGTTAGAAAAGATAAAAGATCTCATCATAGGATGCACTCTTTTTCCTGAAAAGGTTTTTTAATGAGGCACCAAGTTGAGACTCAGACAATCCCATATGTATATATTTGCACTTTTCCTTTAAATAAAATATATTCTACAAAGATTTCAAGACGCATTAATCTAAAGTATTCATCGTCCGATTATAAAGCAACAGATCGGCAGAAAGTGAAAAACAATTTCACTGCACGATCACGATAAAGACAACCGTCCGATAAAGGTGAAAACGCGATTCACCCAAAGGACGATCTAGAAATGACAACCACTTTCTACAGATCGGCAAAGATGAACACAGACTAATGTAAGAAGTTATCGAAAGCGATCCAAAAAAAAGAACCTGACGAGGTCTTATGGATTGCTAAAATAATAACTTAAAGACTGGCCGACGTTGAGAGGTCGGACCAAGTCAAACCAAGTTATAAGAAAACCCTGGAAAGAGGTCTGGCCAACCCTATTAAAGAGGATTACTTTAACTTAGAAGGGCTCGACATGACAAAGTCAGCCCAAAATGAGAAGTTATCAAAGTAGTCCCTGAAAGAGATCTGACAAAGATCCAAGAAAGAGGACTACAAATAACTTAAAGGAGACCGATATAACCAAGTCAGACTCCTACTACTTAAAAGTTATCAAAGTAGTCCCTGAAAGAGATCTGACAAAGATCCAAGAAAGAGGACTACAAATAACTTAAAGGAGACCGATATAACCAAGTCGGACTCCTACTACTTAAAAGTTATCAAAGTAGTCCCTGAAAGAGATCTGACAAAGATCCAAGAAAGAGGACTACAAATAACTTAAAGGAGACCGATATAACCAAGTCGGACTCCTACTACTTAAAAGTTATCAAAGTAGTCCCTGAAAGAGATCTGACAAAGATCCAAGAAAGAGGACTACAAATAACTTAAAGGAGACTGATATAACCAAGTCAGACTCCTACAACTAAAAAGTTATAAAAGTAGTCCCTGAAAGAGATCTGACCAAGATCCAAGAAAGAGGACTACAAATAACTTAAAGGAGACCGATATAACCAAGTCAGACTCCTACAACTAAAAAGTTATAAAAGTAATCCCTGAAAGAGATCGGACAAAGATCCAAGAAAGACGATTACAAAAATAAAAAAGGACTGCGAAAACAACTCGGAGGACTAACTTGAAGAAATTAGCTACAAATCGTCAGAAATGCAAGCCGGAGCGAGAACGAACCAAAAAGCAAGTTAGACCTACCTAGTCACAACCACAAAGGATTCAAGATACAAAGTACAAAGCAATCCAAAAAAGGTTAAGCAGCAAGGTTCCAATATTCGCAGAAAGAGATACCAAAGTCAAGAACAAAAAGCGCAATATCATCCACAAGGTTATAACAGCCTCAGAGGCCACCAAAACCTATCTCAAAAAAGCTAAAGCATGCTACCATTTGTTTTTCATAAAAAACAAAAGTTGCTAGGCAAGCAACGGGAAAGTGTCAGCAAACTAACAAAACATAAAGAGTTTAAAAAATCCCACAAGCCGGGCCAACTACATATCCAGAATAAAGATAAAGCTAAGGGTCAGAAGATTTTTTAGCAGCATCAGGCCGAGGAGACGGAGGCCGAGTCTGGAGAGGAATGGCATCTACAGTACCGTCATCCCGGTTCAAGATCTGGCAGTCGGGATCAGAAGCGGGAGGACCAACCTCGGCAAGGGCAGCAGAAGTCGACACCTTGGTAGAGGTTACAGGGGAAGGATCGACATCATCCTTATCCTCGTCGTCAGGGACAACCTTGCCATCCCTGACAACGTTCTCCAAGCTAAAGAGGGTCAGGTCGGCCTCGGGAGCAATAACCCGAACTTGTTCCTTCAGGTTCTCATAGGCAGCAGTTACACTGCCAACAAAATGACCTTGGAGTTCGGAATAATTCTCCCGGGCATTCTCCAACTCTTCTCTCAGACGCAACACCTCCCGGTAAGACGTCAAATAACTATCCTTATGCTGCATAGCCGTGTCCTCGGCCAGTTTCAGAGAACTAGCCAGGGAAGTAGAAATAGCCTTTTCATTTTCCAAGTCTTTCTCCAACCTGGCCACCCTTACTTCAAGCTCCCCCTTCAAGTCCTTCATCCGATCAAACTCCTGTTTGGCCTCCTCCATAAAAGCTTTAGTGGCATGGAGAGGAAGACTTTGAGCAGTTCGATATAGGGCCGCCCCCATATGTGCCAACTTGATACCACTCCGGGTGATATAATTAAAATGATGAAGAATCGACACGTCGTCCATAGGAAGAACACCATAAGGGCCGATTTGTTGATCTACAAACTCAACCGCATCAAAGTCAGGAGCATCAAGGTTGAAAGGCTCAGTTGTTCTTTGCTTTTTACTAGGAGGGGCACCGGAAGCTGCAACGGAAGATTGTGGAGGATCGACCAGACGGACCCGAGGAGTAGGAATTGCTCTCCTCGGCCCGGGAGAACTCGGTATAGGAGGTTTAACTAGAGGCTGAGAAGACCCCTCTCCGGCCGCCTTGGCCGAGATGTTTAAAGCAGCGGTCGCCTTCTTCGCCTTCTTATAGGCTCTCATAGAATCATTATTCTTCGACATCTCTGAAAACACAAAAAACAAAGACAAGTTACAACACAGGAGAAACAAAGCTTGGGAGCAAGTATAAAAACAAATCAGGCAGTACCCAAAGCAGCCCGAACCAAAGATGGATCACTCAAAAATCTCTTCGTGTCCAGGTGGGGTGGCTTCCCCCACAAATCTTCAAGAACAACTACAAATGCCCGCTCAACCTCACTAAGCATTTCCCATGTGTAACGTGGCACTCTTACATTCTTTTGCCACTCCAGAGGAAAAGCAGGCTCATCATTTTCATCAAGAAAAAAGGGGCGAACCCCCTCAACGGCACGGACTCGGAAGAAATAGTTCTTAAAATCTTTAAACGACTCATCATACATGGCAAAAACTTTATGCCCCTGGGCCGACCTGAAAGAGACCCAGTAAGCTTTCTTTTTGGAGGAACCTCCAGGTTTGGCCGAGACAAAAAGATAAAGGAAAAGAGTTTCAGAAGGTGTTATGTCCAACTCCTGACAAAGAAGTTGAAATATTTTGATAAAACCCCAAGAGTTTTGATGAAGCTGGGACGGAGCAATATTGCAGGACCACAACAAGTCAGTTTCAAAAGCAGTAAAAGGGAAAGTAACGTTCAGTTGGCTGAAGAAGTATTCATAAGCATAGAAAGAGGGACGCTCCCCCTCGACGGAAGTCGAAAAACAAACTCTCTCATCGGAATCAGGAGCAACAAGCTCATAATCACCCTCGCAGGCACTGTTAGCACAAATCCTATGGCACTTCCTCAACTCTGTGCAAAATTCAGCATCCACAATAGAAACACACAACAAAACAAGGGAGTCCAGCCAATCGGACATCCCCTCGGGAACTCTGGAAGACATCTTTACAATGTTATTGCGAGAAGACATGAGGCCAAGTAATCCTACAAGTAAGAAAAGAAGCGGGGATTACTAAAAACATCTCGGACAAGGGAGAAAACAACTCAATACGATGCAGGTGATCACACAGAAAAGGAAAACCCCAAGACTCAAACCAAAATCTTGGGGCATCCTTTGGAGGCAGTAACAAAGCAAGGTTTCCAGAAAAATCTACAGCTCTCACCCCAGCATCTTACAAACAAGAAAAAGACTTCAAACAAGCAAGCATTTCCAGAAGCATAAGTCATCACAGTCAACCAAGCAAAAAGCATTCCCAAAACATCAAAACACGTCAAATGGAAATCATCAAAGGTACAAACTTTTGAGAAATCAGACAAAAAGCAATCAAGCAAAGCAAGGAACGGATGCAAAGTTTCTATCAGTAAACAAAAACCATATAAAGCCTCGATAGGAAATGCCATAGGAACACACAAAAGAAAGCCAAGAAAAAACGCATTTACAGCGACAAATAGATGCAAAATCACGAAAAGGTTCAAACTTTCAAAACATGCAAAAGCAAAAGCTTCACCAAAAAACTAAAGATGAAGCTGTGAAAGAAGCAAGAAAGTTAGTACCAACCTGAAAAGGCAGCAAGACTTCAGGGAAGGTGAAGAGGGACGGCGAAATCTGGAATCACTACCTCGAAGCAAAAGAAAAGACACGAGCAAAAGAAAACGTCGCTGGGCTGAAACGCGAAACCACGAACTCCAGGCAGAGGCTTCAGAAAAATCAAACAAATGCCGCAACACAAAGAAAAGTTGAAAGCGAGAGAATGAAGGGAAAAATGCGAAGAAGTTACAAAAAGGGCGAAAGAAGAGAAACCGTTTCTGGGTTTTCAAAATTAAAATAAAGAGCCAAAAGGAAACGGGGCAATTAATGCTAAAATTAAAAGGCATTAAACCCTCGCACGTTCCCAAAGCACCGATATAAAAGCGCGCGCTTGTAGAGAAAAACGTTCTACATTCAAAAGCTGCTACAAAAGAAGTCGACAAAATACTTGAGTCTGGCTTCACTACGAGAAGGACCGAAGTCAAGGACTCGACCTCGACAAAGAAGACCGAGCTCAAGCAGGGGCACTGTTCATACCCTGGGTCGAGCTATCCGACCTAGGATGATCAACGATGTAGCGACCGACCTGTTAAGGTCAAGCGGACCGACTTCGTTACAAAGAACTCGGCCATATCGACAAGAAAGCCCAATAAAGGGCCCAAATAGAGGAACACGACCCAAATCCAAAGGCAATCCCAGCCTATAGAGATAAAGGCGGTTCCCTTGAAGATAAGCTGACTTCATCCAAAACAGGATAAGATAAGATAAGATAACTAACTTATCTTATCAGAAAGGTCAGCCCACACTACTATAAATACACTGGAGCACCCATGTATAACTCATACTCTGATTCTACATAAAACCTGCTTAATACCCATGCTAACTTAAGCATCGGAGTCTCTTGCAGGTACCCCCCACCCTTCGGTGGCCTAGGATTAGCAATGCAGCAAGTCCAACAAGTCGGACACAACAGCTCCGGCCGCCACCAGCCAGCCGGACACGTCATCTCCGACCAGTACCAAGGATCTCATCCGAGATCGACCTCCAGTTTCAGGTAACCCTCGGAACACTTATCATTAAAAAAAACAAAAAAAAAATTCAAAATTATGTCTTCTCAAGTCAATAATACAGAGAATTGAAGATTCAGAACATGCAGCAGAAGAATTACACAGAAAAAGCTGGGCATTCAAAACACCAGTGAAGAAGGAAAACTGGCGTTTAAACGCCAGCCAGGGTACCTGGCTGGGCGTTAAACGCCCAAAAGGGTAGTATTTTGGGCGTTAAACGCCATAATGGATACCATTCTGGGCGTTTAACGACAGGATGGCACAAGAGGTAAGATTTTGTTTTTAATTCAAATCTTTTGCAAATTTTCATAATTTTTCAAAATCAAATCTTTTTCAAATCATATCTTTTCAAAATCAATTTCTTTCCATTTTATATTTTTTTTTACTATTTTCGAAAATCCTTGCTACAATTAATGATTTAATTCAAAAAATTTTCAAGTTGTTACTTGCCTATTAAGAAAGGTTCAATCTTTGAATTTTAAAATCATATCTTTTAGTTTCTTGTTAGTCAAGTAATCAACTTTAATTCCAAAAATCAAATCTTTTTTATTTCCTTTTTAAATCTTTTTCAAAATAATTTTCAATCATATCTTTTTCAAAATCAATTTCAAATTCTTTTCTAACTTCTTATCTTTTCAAAATTGATTTTCAAATCTTTTTCAATTAACCACTTAACTTTTTGTTTGATTTTAAAAGTTTATTATTCCAATCATATCTTTTTCAAAATCACCTAACTAATTTTCTCTCTCTAATTTTCGAAAACTCCTCCCCTTTTTTTCAAAATTCCTTTTAATTAACTAATTATTTTAAATTTTATTTTCCTTTTTAATTTTCGAATTTTTAATTAATATTTAAAATAAAAAAAATATTTTTATTTTATTTTAATTAATTTTCGAATTTTTCTCTTCTCCTTCTTCTATTCTTCTCTTCTTCTACTCACATAAAGGAATCTCTATACTATGACATAGAGGATTCCATACTTTCTTGTTCTCTTCTCTTTCATATGAGTAGGAACAAGGACAAAGACATTCTTATTGAAGCTGATCCTGAACCTGAAAGGACTCTTAAGAGGAAACTAAGAGAAGCTAAAGTACAATACTCTGAAGAGGACCTAACTGAAATTTTTGAAACAGAGAAAACAACTATGGCCGAACCCAACGACAACAATGCAAGGAAGGTGCTTGGTGATTTCACTACACCAACTTCCAATTTCTATAGAAGAAGCATCTCAATTCATGCCATTGGAGCAAACAACTTTGAGTTTAAGCCTCAATTAGTTTCTCTAATGCAACAGAATTGCAAGTTTCATGGACTTCCATTGAAAAATCCCCATCAGTTCTTATATGAATTCTTGCAAATCTGTGACACTGTCAAGACCAATGGAGTTGATCCCGAGGTCTACAGGCTTATGCTTTTCCCTTTTGCTGTAAGAGACAGAGCTAGGATATGGTTGGATTCACAACCTAAGGAAAGCCTGAACTCTTGGGAAAAGCTAGTCAATGCCTTCTTGGCAAAGTTCTTTTCACCTCAAAAATTGAGTAAGCTTAGAGTGGAAGTCCAAACCTTCAGACAGAAGGAAGGTGAATCCCTCTATGAAGCTTGGGAAAGATACAAGCAATTGATCAGAAGGTGTCCTTCTAACATGCTTTCAGAATGGAGCATCATAGGTATCTTCTATGATGGTCTATCTGAACTGTCCAAGATGTCATTAGACAGCTCTGCTGAAGGATCTCTTCATCTAAAGAAGACGCCTGCAGAAGCGCAGGAACTTATTGAAATGGTTGCAAATAACCAATTCATGTACACTTCTGAAAGGAATCCTGTGAATAATGGGACGAATCAGAAGAAAGGAGTTCTTGAGATTGACACTCTGAATGCCATATTGGCTCAAAACAAAATATTGACTCAACAAGTCAATATGATTTCTCAGAGTCTGTCTGGAATGCAAGTAGCAACAGGCAGTACCAAAGAAGCTTCATCTGAAGAAGAAGCTTATGATCCTAAGAACCCAACAATGGAAGAGGTGAATTACATGGGAGAAACCCATGGAAACACCTATAATCCTTCATGGAGAAATCACCCAAATCTCTCATGGAAGGACCAACAGAGGCCTCAACAAGGCTTCAACAACAGTAATGGTGGAAGAAATAGGTTTAGCAATAGCAAGCCTTTTCCATCATCTTCTCAACAACAGACAGAGAACTCTAAGCAGAGCCATTCTGACTTAGCAACCATAGTCTCTGATCTAATTAAAACCACTCAAAGTTTCATGACTGAAACAAGATCCTCTATTAGAAATTTGGAGGCACAAGTGGGTCAGCTGAGTAAAAAAATTACTGAACTCCCTCCTAGTACTCTCCCAAGAAATATAGAAGAAAACCCAAAGAGAGAATGCAAGGCCATAAATACGTCCCACATGGCCAAATGCATAGAAGAGGGAAAGGTAGTGATTTCCACCGAGGAAGACCTCAATGGACGTCCACTGGCCTCCAAGGAGTTCCCTAATGAGGAACCATGGGAATCTGAGGCTCATACAGAGACAATAGAGATTCCATTGAATTTACTTCTGCCATTCATGAGCTCTGATGAGTATTCTTCCTCTGAAGAGGATGAAGATGTTACTGAAGAGCAAATTGCTAAGTACCTTGGAGCAATCATAAAGTTAAATGTCAAGTTATTTGGTAATAAGACTTGGGAGGATGAACCCCCTTGCTCACCAAAGAACTGGATGACTTGACTAGGCAGAGATTACCTCAGAAGAGACAGGATCCTGAAAAGTTCTCAATACCTTGTACTATAGGCACCATGATCTTTGAGAAGGCTCTGTGTGACCTACGGTCAAGCATAAACCTCATGCCTCTCTCTAATGGAGAAGCTAGGGATCCTTGAGGTACAAGCTGTAAGAATCTCACTAGAGATGGCAGACAATTCAAGGAAACATGCTTATGGACTTGTAGAGGATGTCTTGGTAAAGGTTGAAGACCACTACATCCCTGTTGATTTCATAATCCTAGACACTGGGAAGTGTATGGATGAATCCATCATCCTTGGTAGACCCTTCCTAGCCACAGCAAAAGCTGTGATTGATGTTGACAGAGGAGAATTGGTCCTTCAAGTGAATGAGGACTCCCTTGTGTTTAAGGCTCAAGGATATCCCTCTGTAGTCATGGAGAGGAAGCATGAAAAGCTTCTCTCAATGCAGAGTCAAACAGAGCCCCCACATTCAAACTCTAAGTTTGGTGTTGGGAGGCCATCATCATGCTCTGAGTATCTGTGAGGCTTCATAAGAGCCCACTGTCAAGCTATTGACATTAAAGAAGCGCTTGTTGGGAGGCAACCCAATTTTATTATATCTACTTATTTTCCATTGTTATTTTATGTTTACTGTAGGTTGATGATCATGTAAAGTCACAAAAACAACTGAAAAAGCAAAAACAGAATAAAAAATAGTATTAAAAATAGCACACCCTGGAGGAGAAGCTTACTGGCGTTTAAACGCCAGTAAGGGTAGCAGAATGGGTGTTAAACGCCCAGTCTGGCACCATTCTGGGCGTTTAACACCAGAAAGGGGCACAGAGCTGGCGTTAAACGCCAGAAAGGGGAGAAAAGCTGGCGTTAAACGCCAGAAATGGGCAGCAACTTGGCGTTTAACGCCAGGATTGGCAATCAAGGGGGCGTTTACACGCCACATGGTGCAGGGATGAGAAATCCTTGACACCTCAGGATCTGTAGACCCCACAGGATCCCCACCTACTTCATCTCTCTCTCTCTTCTTCACACCCTTCCATAACACTCTCCCCAAAATACCCTTCACCAATCACCTCAATACCTTTTCCCCAAAAACCCCTCTCCTATCAAATCCTACCCTCTTCTCCATAATCCCTTCACCAATCCACATCCATCCATCATAAAACCCCACCTACCTCACCATTCAAATTCAAACCACTTTCCCTCCCAAACCCACCCATACATGGCCGAACCCTACCCCTCTCTCCACTCCTATATAAACCCATCTTTCCTCATTCATTTTCACACATCATACACACTACTAATCCCCCTTGGCCGAACCACAAACCCCCCTCCATCTCCTCCATTTTCTTCTTCTACTCTTTTCTTTTTTCTTTTGCTCGAGGATGAGCAAACCTTCTAAGTTTGGTGTGGTAAAAGTGTTGCTTTTTGTTTTTCCATAACCATTTATGACACCAAAGGCCGGAGAAACCTCTAGAAAGAGGAAAGAGAAGGCAAAACCTTCCACCTCTGAGTCATGAGAGATGGAGAGATTCATCTCAAGGGTGCATCAAGACCACTTCTATGAAGTTGTGGCCAAGAAAAAGGTGATCTCCGAGGTCCCTTTCAAGCTCAAAAAGGGTGAATATCCGGAGATCCGACATGAGATTCGAAGAAGAGGTTGGGAAATTCTCACCAACCCCATTCAACAAGTCGGGATCTTAATGGTTCAAGAGTTCTATGCTAATGCATGGATCACCAAAAACCATGATCAAAGTGTAAACTCGGACCCAAAGAATTGGCTTACAATGGTCCGGGGGAAATGCTTAGATTTCAGTCCGGAAAATGTAAGGTTGGCATTCAACTTGCCCATGATGCAAGGAGATGCACGCCCCTACACTAGAAGGGTCAACTTTGATCAAAGGTTGGACCAAGTCCTCATAGACATTTGTGAAGAGGGCGCTCAATGGAAGAAAGATTCAAGAGGGAAGCCAGTTCAACTAAGAAGGCATGACCTCAAGCCCGTGGCTAGGGGATGGTTGGAGTTCATCCAACGCTCAATCATACCCACTAGCAACCAGTCTGAAGTTACTATAGACCGGGCTGTCATGATCCATAGCATCATGATTGGAGAGGAAGTAGAAGTGATAAACCACTATTTTATGGTTTATAATGTGTTTAATTGTGTGGTTTTATCATGATCTTTACCCACTTATTCATATAATTAGCATGCATTTATATTTCCTTCCTAAAATTATTACATGATTGAAAACTTGCTTCCTAGAGATGTTTAATTATGTATTTTAATTCTCCTTTATTCTATTCGATGCAGTAATCTGTGTGTTAAGTGTTTCAGGCTTTATAGGGCACAAATGAGTTAGAGATTAGAAAGGAAGCTTGCAAAAATGGAAGGAACACAAGAAATTAAGGAGATGACCAGCAAAAAGTGACGCGGCCGCATGGCTCACGCGACCGCGCGAAAGAGAGGAAATCGTAGTGACACGGCCGCATGGCTCACGTGACCGCGCGGATTGGAATAGCATAAATGACGTGGAGGTGTGGACGACGCATCCGCGTGGAGAAGCAAAACGCCGAATGACGCGTCCGCATGAATGACACGATTGCGTGACGTGCGCGATCTGCATAATCTGCAGAATCGCTGGGGACGATTTCGGGCCCTATTTTGACCCATTTTTCGGCCCAGAAAAGCATACTAGAGCCAGAGAACATGCAGAAACCAAGAACATCATTCATTCCTCATATTTTTAGTTTTTTTTTTAGATCTAGTTTTCCTCTCCTCTAGGTTTTTTTCTCTCTACACATTCATAGTTCTTAGGATTTTTATTTCTATTGCTTTTTGCATTGGAATATTGAGAAGAGTCATTACCTCATCAAGACTTCGTCATTCTAGTTCGTTTTCTTTACTTGGCTTTACTCTTCCATGTCCTTTAATTTACTTCAATCTTACTATTGGATTATTTTAGAATTTATTAATACAAGAGTTATTTTTATTTTAATTGATTCCTTTGAGTTTTATTTATCATGTCTTTCTTTAATTCCCTTTCCTATGTTATGAATTCCACATTCACAATGAGTGAGTAGTTCCCTAACTTGATGGGGAGTTGATTGAAAGGAACCCTTGGGTTGGAATGCTCAAAAGAGAAATTGTAATTGGGTTTATTGTTGGATTGCTCTCTAGTCACTAACACCAGTCCTTCCAAGTAAGCGGACTGGGACTTGTGAATAGAAACAGTATTCCAACTTGTTTGACTTTCCCTTACCTAGTAAGGGATAACTAAACAGAACAACCCCCAATTATCAATTAATCTTGAAAGTAATGCAACAAGAATAAGGCCTCCAACTAATCTACTCCCAGTCAAGGCTTTTATTTAAATTACATTAATTCTCTGATTTAATTTTCTATCATTCAACTCAAATCTTTTTGAAAACCATCTGATTAATAAAATAGCACACTTTCCTACAACTCGTTGGGAGACGACCTGGGATTGATACTCCCAGTATTTTAATTTTAATTTCTGTGACACCCTTTTAAATTGATAAGCGAATTTCTGGTTGGTTGAGAACTATACTTGCAATGCATATCTTATAACAATTCTTAACTCGCCAATTTCCGCCACGTCAATTTTTGGCGCCGTTGCTGGGGAGTTGCAATAGAGTGCTAAAGTTATTGATTGGATTTTATTTATTTGTATTTTATTTTATTTTGCTACTATGAGATGCTTGTTTTTTTCACTAGATGACGTGTTCACTTCCTGATCCAAGCTTGCCAGTATTCGATCCTGAGATTGAAAGAACTATTTCACGAATAAGGCAAGCTCGGCGTCGGTTAGTCCTCTCTGAGGGCGGATTTGAAACGTCATTTGAGGAAGAAACCAGCCCCCGTTCTACTGATTCGGTTGATTTACGTATAGGTGACATGGCAGCACCTAGGAGAGTTACTATCCAGGAGGCTGGAGCCCCTGATTTTACAATGCAACCGTTTCAAGCGCATCATCCAGTGGTGGCTACAGACTTTGAAATAAAGACGGCACTGCTCAATTTGATGCCCAAGTTTCATGGCTTACCTGCTCAAGAGCCTATCAAGCACCTGAGAGATTTTCAAGTAGCCTGTTCTACTGTCAGGCGTGATGGTGCAGATGAAACTTCAATTTTGTTGAAAGCCTTCCCGTTTTCTCTTGAGGGAAAGGTAAGAGAGTGGTACTACACTCAACTTGCAGCAACTGTATCTAACTGGGATACACTCAGAAGAGAATTTTTGGAAACGTTCTTTCCAGCTGAAGTTACTGATAAACTGAGGAAAGATATTTCCATGATTGTTCAGGATGAATCTAAAACTCTCTATGAGTACTGGGAGCGCTTTAATAATCTTCTGGAAGCTTGCCCCCACCATATGATTGACAAGATAGTATTACTTGGTTACGTCACACAGGGCATGAGGCCCCAAGATAAGACCACATTGGAAAGTGCTAGCAATGGGTCTATGAAAAAGTACAAGACCACTGATGAGGCATAGCAATTGATCAGCGACTTAGCTGAATCTACTAGGAATCACAGGCAGAAACAAGGCCGTACAAAAGCCGTTGCAGAAGTATCCTCTAGCAGAGAGACTGCTGCTTTAACTCAGAGTATCTGTGAAATGACCAACTTGCTGAAGCAGATGCAATTGAACTAACAACAAGTTCAGCAAGCTCAACCTTCTCCACCACAGCAAAACCAACAGTTAGTCCCACAGAGAGTTTGTAGAATCTGTACTGATTATAGCCACTATACTGATGAATGTCCGCAGCTCCAGCAGGAAGACAACACCGTGGCAGCCACTCATAACTTCTATGACCACCCCAACCAAGGGTACAATCAAAGTGGCAATTACAACCATGGATGACAGGACAATTCTAACCAGAATTGGAGGGACAACAACAACAACAGAGGTGGCAGAGATAATCAGGAAAATCAGAGGTGAAATAACAACAACAACAGGCAGCAGAACCAGTAATAGCCTTACAGAGCACCTCACCTGAGGCAATCCCAAGGACCACAGAATACCCAACAGCAGACCTCTCAAATTACCTATCCTTCTTCTTCTGCTAATGATGACTTACTACAATCTATTGATCGGAGACAACAGACCATAGAAAATAACATTAATGCTACTCTAAATGGTCTGAATGCTACTTTGCAAGCTCTTGTCTCCCAGATTGGATCAATGAATAACTCCAATAACCAACCTTTGAGCTCCAGTGGAATTCCCTCTCAACCATTATCCAATCCCAAGGGTGGTATTAATGCCATCACCCTAAGGTCCGGAACCACACTGCAGGAAAGGAACCAGGAGGAGCCAAGCCCACCAGAACACACCTCAGCTGAAGAGGTAGTGGAAATAGAAGATGTTGAAGAGGAAGAAGACATACAGGACATAACTAAAAAAGAAGAAGTTCAACCACAGGAGAAAGCATCAAAAAGCACAGACACTGCAGAAGACACCACTCCTATTCCATTTCCACAACTTGCAAGGAAGCCCAGGAAGCAGCTGGAACCTGATCCAAAAATGGTAGAGATATTCAAAAAGGTTGAGGTAACTGTTCCTCTATTTGATGTTATTCAACAGGTACCTAAGTATGCAAAGTTTCTAAAAGATTTATGTATACATAAGGACAAAATTAATGAATTAGAAACTATTCTTTTAGGAAGTTCCATATCTGCTTTAATGGGTGGTTTACCTGAAAAGTGTAGTGACCCAGGTCCTTGTATGGTTAATTGTACTATTGATGGTGTAGTATTTTCTGATTGCATGTGTGATTTAGGAGCATGTGTGAGTATAATGCCTTTGTCTATATATGATATTTTGAGGCTTCCCCCCTTAAAAAGGTCGGCAGCTCGTTTTGTGTTAGCAGATAAAAGCATTATTACAGTGGTTGGAGTTGCTGAAGATGCATTAGTGGGCATTAAGGGACTCACATTCCCCACTGATTTTTATATCCTGGAAATGCCCCCAAAATGACTCAGACAAGCCATCATCAATCCTACTCGGAAGACCATTCCTGAAGACCTCAAAGTTTAAATTAGATGCTTTTTCAGGAACATACTCTTTTGAAATAGATGGCCGAGTAGTGATCTTCAATCTGAATGGAGTTATGAAGTATCCTCCGGAGGATCACTCTATCCTTCAGTGTGACATTATAGATGAAACCGTGGCTGAAGTCCATCAGGAGGAATTTGAAGAGAAGTACGCAGGACAAGGTCCAAGTGTGGGGACATTCTCAGAGGACAATGACAGTGTTCTACCATTGTTACCAGTTCCAGACAACCCGGAGCCTGAACATGATCAGAAGTTAGAATTAAAACCCCTTCCTCCACACCTCAAATATACTTACCTTGAAGATGGGTAGAGGTTTCCAGTTATCATTGTAAGGGAACTTACTTCTCAACAAGAAGAGCAGTTACTTAGTGTGCTGAGGAGGCACAAGAAGGCAATTAGTTGGAGTTTGGCAGATATAGTAGGCATCAACCCTCAAGTCTGTGAGCATAGAATATTTTTAGAAGAGGGAGCAAGACCTGTCCGTCAACCCCAGAGGAGACTGAACCCCACTATCTTAGAGGTTGTCAAGAAGGAAGTGACCAGACTACTAGAGGCAGATATCATCTATCCCATCTCAGACAGTGAATGGGTAAGCCCAGTACAAGTAGTGCCAAAGAAGTCTGGAGTCACTGCAGTGAAGAATGAGCACGGAGAGCTCCTGACAACCAGAGTTCAGAACGCCTGGAGGGTCTGCATTGACTACAGATGCCTCAACCAAGCAACCCACAAGGATCACTATCCTCTTCCATTCATTGATCAAATGCTGGATCGCCTGTCAGGTAAATCACATTATTGTTTTTTAGATGGGTACACAGGTTATTTCCAGATTCATATAGCTCCTGAGGATCAGGAAAAAACCACTTTTACATGTCCTTTTAGGACTTATGCTTACAAGAGAATGCCCTTTGGTTTGTGCAATGCACCAGCTACTTTTCAGAGGTGCATGATAAGTCTTTTCTCTGGTCTTATTGAGGACTGTATGGAAGTTTTTATAGATGATTTTAGTGTATACGGCGATTCCTTTAGCCTTTTCTTAGATGGATTATCTAGAGTATTAGATAGATGTGTCAGTACAAACCTTGTATTAAATTTTGAGAAATGTCACTTTATGGTAAAACAAGGTATTGTACTAGGACATGTTGTGTCTAATACTGGCATTTCTGTAGATCCAGCAAAGGTGGATGTTATTTCTAGTTTACCTTACCCCTCTTCTGTGAGGGAAGTCTGTTCATTCTTTGGCCATGCAGGTTTTTACAGGAGATTCATCAAGGACTTCAGTAAGGTAGCACTTCCCTTATCCAGGCTACTGCAGAAAGATATTGAGTTCGAGTTCAGTGAAAATTGCAAACAAGCGTTTGATAAGCTGAAGACCGCCCTGACTCAAGCTCCAATTGTGAGAGGACCAGAGTGGAGCCAACCATTTGAAATAATGTGTGATGCTTCCAACCATACCGTAGGAGCAGCACTGGCTCAGCGTGAAGGTAAGGATCCTTTTGTTATTGCTTATGCGTCTAAAACATTAGATGCCGCTCAGTCTAACTATACTACTACTGAGAAAGAGCTTCTTGCTATTGTTTTTGCTCTGGATAAATTCTGAGCCTATTTACTTGGTACTAAAGTAGTAGTGTATTCAGACCACGCAGCTCTAAAGTATCTATTAGCTAAAAAGGAGTCCAAACCAAGGCTTATACGCTGGATACTGCTATTACAAGAATTTGATTTAGAAATTAAGGATAGAAGTGGTAACCAGAATTTAGTGGCAGACCACTTGAGTCGCCTTGAGCATATTACAGATGACTCCACTCCTATAGCTGATAATTTCTCATTTGATAACCTGCAAGCAGTATCTGAGATAGTCCATTGGTATGCACCTGTAGCTAATTATCTAGTTAGCCGCACTTTTTCTCCAAACTTTTCTAAGCATCAAAGAGACAAGCTGAAAAGTGAGTCTAAATTTTATATATGGGATGACCCATATTTATGGAGATGTGGTGCTGACCAGGTAATTAGACGGCGTGTGCCTCAATCAGAATTCCAGTCCATCTTAGAGGCCTGTCACTCATCTGAGAGTGGAGGACATTTTGGCCCTCAAAGAACTGCTAGAAAAATCTTAGACTGTAGAGTCTGGTGGCCTACTCTTTTTAGAGACGCTGCTGAATTTTGTAGATCTTATTTCCCATGCCAGAAATTTGGTAATATATCCAGGAAGGATGAGATGCCTCAACAAATTATGCTTTTCTGTGAAATTTTTGATGTTTGGGGGATTGACTTCATGGGTCCATTTCCAAATTCTAATGGTTATTTATATATATTGTTAGCTGTAGATTATATTTCCAAATGGGTGGAAGCAATTCCTACCCGCACTGATGATGCTAACACTGTTGTTTCCTTTGTGAGAAACCATATTATTTGTCGCTTTGGATCACCACGAGCAATCGTGAGCGATCAAGGCACCCATTTTTGTAATAGGAGACTAACCAGATTAATAAAAAAGCATGGGATAATTCATAAGGTTGCAACAGCATACCACCCTCAGACTAATGGCCAAGCCGAGGTGTCAAACAGAGAAATAAAGCGTATTTTGCAGAAGATAGTCAAACCTCATAGAAGAGACTGGAGCACCAGGATACAAGATGCACTTTGGGCATACAGAACCGCATACAAAACACCCATTGGGATGAGTCCTTTCCGCTTAGCTTATGGAAAAGCTTGTCATCTCCCTGTTGAAGTAGAGCACAAAGCCTTCTGGGCAGTAAAGGAGTGCAACATGGGAATTGAGAAAGCCGGAGCTGAAAGGAAATTGCAACTGCAAGAATTGGAAAGCCTTCGCCTGGAAGCTTATGAGAACTCAAGACTATACAAGGAGAAGATGAAGGCTGTACATGATCAGCACATCAGGAGGAAAGAGTTCCAACCTGGGGATTTAGTTCTCCTTTACAAATCTCGACTGAGGCTCATGCCAGGCAAGTTGAGATCAAGATGGGAAGGTCCATACAGAGTAGAGAAGGCCGAACCGTACGGAGTTTATCACCTAAGCCATCCTTCAAGCTCTGAACTTATCAAAGTTAATGGACATCATTTAAAGCTGTACCATGGCGAGCAGCTGAGGAAAAATAAGGAGCTCGAGATCTTCCTCTTGGAAGATCCCCACATAGCCGAAGACTGAGCTAGTGGAGCGTCCAACTTACGGACTTTAAAGCAAAGTGCTAGGTGAGAGACAACCCACCATGGTATGATCGTTCTTTTTTTTATTTTTAATTTTCCTATTCAATAACTCTTCTCTTTATTAGTGCATTTCGTGCATCTGCATTTACATACCTTTAAAAAAAAAATTTACGCGACGCGTCCGCGTCGCAAGGAGATGGGAGAAAATAATAAACGAACAGAGAGTCACGCAGGAGCGTGGCTGGAGGCGTGCCAATGGCACAAATCGCCTCACACGACCGCGTCGCTGACGCGTCTGCGTCGATTGGGAATGCTGGCCTCCCACGCAACCGCGTGCCCCACGCGGCCACGTGACCTGGACTTCGACGTAAAAAAAAGATGCACGACAGAAAGTTGTGCTAGAGTGGTGCTGGATTGGTGCTGAACGCATAATCCTTTCCACGCGATCGGATGACCGACGCGACCGCGTCACCTCGCAACAATTGACCACTCACGCGATCGCATGCCCCGCGCGATTGCGTCACCCAATATTTGGCAATTAATGATTTTGAACAGAGAGTTGTGCGAGCGCGAGGCTGTCCTCGCGCCATTAGCCTAAAACGGGTCACGCGACCGCGTGACCGACGCGACCGCGTCAATCAGTTTAAGCGCAAGTCGCGCGACCGCGTGCCTCACGCGACCGCGTCGCTTGCGCCGCACAGTTTTCCTAATTTGCCAATTATCTTATCTTTTTCTCCCCAAATCCTATTTTCTCTTTTCCCTCCTTATTTCTTCTTCTTCCCTTCTTCATTCTTCCTTCTTTCTCATTTTTTTACACACACACTCTCTCTCACCCCCATTAACAAGGTTTTTCTTTTTCTCCTTCCCTCCTTACTTTTCTATTATTCTTCTTATTTTTATATGTTATCTTCTTTTCTTTTCATTTTACCTTCATTATTCATATTTTCTTTTTCTTCCTTTTTCCTTTTTATTTGGTGTTATAAATTTATGTGAGTCATTATTTCTCATTATATGCTTGTGGATTGTTATAAATTTGTTTGACAATTATATATTAATTTTTCAAGGGATGCTTGCATGTTCACTTTCATACTTTCCATAACTTAATTATCGTGCATGCTATGTGTTTGTGAAAAGGCCCATATGGCATTATGCATTTTTCCTACTTTATTCTACTTTTCAATGCTTGCTTTTCACAAAACCCTTTTTATATTTTATTAATTTAATATAATTGTTATTACAAATAAATTGTTAGTTTGAAAGACTTGGTAATCTAACTTGGACATTGAATGCTTGATCTATGCTACTCATGCCTTTGCCTGCATGCCAATAAACCCCTTGCATTTAATTGTCCCCACATGCACTTGCTATATTTTCATTGATGAACTTCTCACATGTAGTCATGACCATGTGTTAACGTCATTCTTCTTTATTGTGTATTGATTACCACTTTTCCCGCCCTCTTCCTTGCTCTATCCCTTTAAATTTGATTTACTTTCTCTTCCCTTATTCAGGATGGCAACCAAGAAAGGAAAGGAGAAAGCTACCCCCAAACAACCAGCAAGAAGAGGAACAAAAAGAGCATTAGTGGCAAAACCCTCTTCAACTGCGGTTAAGCCCTCAACAAAGAAAATTAAGAGGATTATAAAAGTTGATGATAAAGAAAGAGCCTTCCCAGCAAAGGACACTGCGCGATTCCCCAATCGCTACTGTGAGCAGATGTTCCCCATCCTGGCAGAAAGGAGTTACAACAACGAATACCTTCTTCTCCTCCCAAACCATATTGCTACATTTGTTGAACCAAAGATTGCACGAAGACAATGGGATTTCCTACAGAGACAGCCAAGGCAGGTCAATCTTTCTTGGATAGTCGAGTTCTACTCCAACTTCCACTTACCAACCCTGCAGTTTGTCTACGTCCGTCAGAAGCAAGTCCCCATTATAGAAGAGGTCATTCAAAAAGCTCTAGGTTTTCCCCTATTCTAGAAGGTTTAGATGCCTTTCAAGAAGCCGCACTCAAGCGCCAGCTGTACCAATTTGACTGGGACGCCGTTCTCAGAGTGATCGCACTACCTGGAAGCCGTTGGATCTACGGATACCATTGTAACCGCCCTAAGGGAATTTCGGCTTCAGCACTTACCTTGGAGGCTCGCGTATGGGCACAGATCACGTCCCATTACATCTTTTTGAGTACTCACGAATCATCCTTCACTGCGGACATGGCCGTTCTTCTATGGTGAATCCTTACAGACCAATCTCTGAATCTACCAAGACATATCCGGAATGCCATGGGACACGTACAAATCGCGGGCAACTTACCTTTCCCTGCCCTGGTCTCAGATCTTGTCTCAGCAGCCGGAGTCTCCTACAGAGCTGGGGACACCAAAGCCATACTTCCACGGGATGATCAATACGTCCCTAATAGGAAATATATCAGACCTCCAGCCGCCACTATCAGCCAGCTTACTGAACCAGTTGAAGATATTCCTTCTTCAACACCACAAGCACCTACTATAGACCAACTGCTCCAGCAGATACTTGCCAGGTTGGATCGGCAGGAACAGAAAGCTAAGATGAGAGAGCGCCGTAACAAGCGCCGATTCACATACCTCAAGGAGCTGATTTTGGGAAAATTCAAGGACTCAGACACCCCGGACTCCACTTCCTTTACCAGCATAGGGAGCCATGATGGTCCCAACTGTGGAGATACTGCTACCAGCCCACCTTTATTCCTGACAGATGGCACCGAGGACGATGCAAAATCTTAAGTGTGGGGAGGTCGGTCAGTACCTGACTTTCGGAGGTAATTTCTCTTCCCTAAACACCAAGAAATTAGGATATTTAGTTAGATTTTTCTTTTGTAGAATAGGATAAATTGCATAGTAATAGGTTAGTTGCATGCATGTTCTGCTTGATTGAAAAGACAATAAGTTTCTTCTAAGACCCTATCTTTGGAACAAAATTTTACTAATCTTAATTAAAACTTTATGTTAAATTTGCTTGAAGTTATATTTGGAACATGATTTTTTAGCAAAAGAACACACAACCTGTGAGATTTGAGCCTTTATGAATGGTTACATTATTTAACCATAACTATTTTATTCTTGTGTGTTTACTCCTCTATAATTGTAATCTATATTTTGTTTCATCCTATATGTCCAATGTTTATTATATTTATATGTTTGCATATGATTGAGGCCATTATTTGTTTAGCCCACTTATCCAAATTAAGCCTACCCCTTTCAATTACCTTTGTTAGCCACTTTGAGCCTTTAAATTCCATTTGTTCTATATTTTACCACATTACTAGCCTTAAGCGAAAAAACAATTATATATCCCAAATTAAATCTTTGGTTAGCTTAAGATAGAATTGTGTGTGTCAATCAAGTATGGAAAATTGTGGGAACAAAAGATAATAAGGGAATGTGTCATGATAATATAATGGGAATTTGGATACCTACTCATGTGAAATTATAAGAATTAAAAATCTATGTGCATTGATAAGCTATGTTTATTTTTATGTTTATGAAAAAAAATCCAAAAATATTCAATAAATAAATAAGGGGACAAAAATTACCCCAATTAAGAATTCGAAGGTCAATGCATGTATTATAAAATTAAAAATAAGAAGTTGAAACATGAGTATGGAATGTGAAAGGAATTTCTGGGTAGCTAGGTGTGAATTCTAAAGTTATATAGAATATATATATGTTATGTGAGAGCTTAGGTTAATTAAAGATTCAATTTATAAGCTTACTTAGCCATATATATATATATATCCTTACCCTTACTTTGGCCCCATTACAACCTTGAAAAGACCTCATGATGTTTGCATTGGTATATTAAATGTTGTTGATTGGTTAGGAGAAGAACAAAATTTAGAAAGCATGATTAGAGAAGGATAGAGTAATTACCCTATACACTAGAGAGACTAGAGTGTACATACACTATCAGTGAGGGTTCAATGCTTGAAATTTTATGTTCCCTGCTTTCATGAGTTGTCTTCTTGCATTTTTAGCTGTTCTTACTGTATAAGAATTGAATTAGTGGAATTTGATTTGTAATTGTTTTGAAGAGCTTATTTACTTTTGATCAAGTGGACAAGAATCATATAGTTGCATTTACATATATAGGTTGTATTGCATTGCATGAGTTTCACATGTTCCTACTCATTTATTTTATCTCCTTCAACTAAGCATGAGGACATGCTAATGTTTAAGTGTGGGGAGGTTGATAAACCACTATTTTATGGTTTATAATGTGTTTAATTGTATGGTTTTATCATGATCTTTACCCACTTATTCATATAATTAGCATGCATTTATATTTCCTTCCTAAAATTATTACATGATTGAAAACTTGCTTCCTAGAGACTTTTAATTATGTATTTTAATTCTCCTTTATTCCATTCGATGCCGTGATCTGTGTGTTAAGTGTTTCAGGCTTTATAGGGCACGAATGAGTTGGAGATTGGAAAGGAAGCTTGCAAAAATAGAAGGAACACAAGAAATTAAGGAGATGACCAGCGAGAAGTGATGCGGCCGCATGGCTCACGCGACCGTGCGGATTGGAATAGCATAAATGACGCGGAGGCGTGGACGACGCGTCCACGTGGAGAAGCAAAACGCCAAATGACGTGTCCGCATGAATGACGCGATCGCGTGATGTGCGCGATCTGCATAATCTGCAGAATCGCTGGGGACGATTTCGGGCCCTATTTTGACCCAGTTTTTGGCCCAGAAAAGCATACTAGAGCCAGAGAACATGCAGAAACCAAGAATATCATTCATTCCTCATAGTTTTAGTTTTTTTTAGATCTAGTTTTCCTCTCCTCTAGGTTTTTTTCTCTCTACACATTCATAGTTCTTAGGATTTTTATTTCTATTGCTTTTTGCATTAGGATATTGAGAAGAGTCATTACCTCATCAAGACTTCGTCATTCTAGTTCGTTTTCTTTACTTGGCTTTACTCTTCCATGTCTTTTAATTTACTTCAATCTTACTATTGGATTATTTTAGAATTTATTAATACAAGAGTTATTTTTATTTTTAATTGATTCCTTTGAGTTTTATTTATCATGTCTTTTTTTAATTCCCTTTCCTATGTTACATTCACAATGAGTGAGCAGTTCTCTAACTTGATGGGGAGTTGATTGAAAGGAACCCTTGAGTTGGAATGCTCAAAGGAGAAATTGTAGTTGGGTTTATTGTTAGATTGCTCTCTAGTCACTAACGCCAGTCCTTCCAAGTAAGCGGACTGGGACTTGTGAATAGAAACAGTATTCCAACTTATTTGACTTTCCCTTACCTAGTAAGGGATAACTAAACAGAACAACCCCCAATTATCAATTAATCTTGAAAGTACTGCAACAAGAATAGGGCCTCCAACTAATCTACTCCCAGTCAAGGCTTTTATTTAAATTACATTAATTCTCTGATTTAATTTCCTGTCATTCAACTCAAAGCTTTTTGAAAATCATCTGATTAATAAAATAGCACACTTTCCTGCAACTCGTTGGGAGATGACCTGGGATTCATACTCCCAGTATTTTAATTTTAATTTCTATGACACCCTTTTAAATTGATAAGCGGATTTTTGGTTGGTTGAGAACTATACTTGCAACGCATATCTTATAACAATTCTTAACTCGCCAATTTCTGCCACGTCAAGAAGTTCATGAGGTTATATCCTTAGAACTATACAAAGTGGCGGACAAGTCCTCTACTTTGGCAAGGTTAGCCTTCCCTCATCTCATTTGTCACCTCTGCAATTCAGCTGGAATTGACATAGAGAAAGACATCCTCATTGATGAGGACAAGCCCATCACTAAGAAAAGGATGGAGCAAACAAGAGATCCGACTCATGGACAAGAGCATGAGAAAATTCCTCATCATGAAATCCCTGAGATGCCTCAAGGGATGCATTTTCCTCCACAAAACTATTGGGAGCAAATCAACACATCCCTAGGAGAATTAAGTTCCAACATGGGACAACTAAGGGTGGAGCACCAAGAGCATTCCATCCTCCTCCATGAAATTAGAGAAGACCAAAGAGTCATGAGGGAGGAGCAACAAAGGCAAGGAAGAGACATTGAAGAGCTCAAGGACTCCATAAGATCTTCAAGAGGAAGAACAAGCCGCCATCACTAAGGTGGACCCGTTCTTTAATTTCCTTGTTCTTATTTTTCTGTTTTTCGAAAATTATGCTTTATGTTATATCTATGTTTGTGTCTTTATTACATGATCATTAGTGTCTTAGTGTCTATGCCTTAAAGATATGAATGTCCTATGAATCCATCACCTTTCTTAAATAAAAAATTGTTTTTAATTGCAAAAAGAAAAAGAAATACATGAATTTTGAATTTTAAAATAGTTTAATTATTTTGATGTGGTAGCAATACTTTTTGTTTTCTGAATGCATGCTTGAACAGTGCATATTTTTTAATTTGTTGTCTATGAATGTTAAAATTGTTGGCTCTTGAAAGAATAATGAAAAAGGAGAAATGTTATTTGATAATTTGAAAAATCATAAAATTGATTCTTGAAGCAAGAAAAAGCAGTGAAAAGCTTGCGAAAAAAAAGAGGCAAAAAATAAAATTAAAAAAATAAAAAAAGAGAAAAAAGAAGAAGGAAAAAGCAAGCAGAAAAAGCCAATAGCCCTTTAAACCAAAAGGCAAGGGTAATAAAAAGGATCCAAGGCTTTGAGCATCAGTGGATAGGAGGGCCCACAGGAATAAAATCCTGATCTAAGCGGCTAAACCAAGCTGTCCCTAACCATGTGCTTGTGGCGTGAAGGTGTCAAGTGAAAAGCTTGAGACTGAGCGGTTAAAGTCGTGGTCCAAAGCAAAAAGAGTGTGCTTAAGAGCTCTGGACACCTTTAATTGGGGACTCTAGCAAAGCTGAGTCACAATCTGAAAAGGTTCACCCAGTTATGTGTCTGTGGCATTTATGTATCCGGTGGTAATACTAGAAAACAAAATGCTTAGGGTCACGGCCAAGACTCATAAAGTAACTGTGTTCAAGAATCAACATACTGAACTAGGAGAATCAATAACACTATCTGAATTCTGAGTTCCTATAGAAGCCCTAGGCTACTAGTTCTCTATAAATAGGACCTTTTGCTATTGTATTTTCATCTTCGAATCATCTTGGTTCTTCTGGTTCCCTTTCTGGGGCCGAAGCCAATGATCACCATTATCACTTTTGTATTTTCAACGGTGGAGTTTCTACACACCATAGATTAAGGTGTGGAGCTCTGCTGTTCCTCATGAATTAATGCAAAGTACTATTGTTTTTCTATTCAACTCAAGCCTATTTCTTCTCTAAGATATACACTCGTTCTTCAACTTGAAGAAGGTGATGATCCGTGATACTGATCATCATTCTCACCTATGAACGCGTGCCTGACAACCACTTCCATTCTACTTGCAATAGCTTGAGTGCGTATCTCTTAGCCTCCTGGTTCATGACGCATGGTTGCCTCGCCTGACAACCGAGCCTTCCATTCCGTGAGATCAGAGTCTTCGTGGTATAGGCTAGAATCAATTGGCAGCATTCTTGAGATCCGGAAAGTCTAAACCTTGTCTGTGGTATTCCGAGTAGGATCTGGGAAGGAATGACTGTGACGAGCTTCAAACTCACGAGTGTTGGGCGTAGTGACAGACGCAAAAGGATTAATGGATCCTATTCCAACATGATCGAGAACCAACAGCTGATTAGCCGTGCGGTGACAGCGCATTTGGACCATTTTCACTGAGAGGACGGGAGGTAGCCATTGACAACGTGAAACCCAACATAAGCTTGCCATGGAAAGGAGTATGAATGACTGGAAGAAGGCAATGGGAAAGCAGAAGTTTAGGAGGAACAAAGCATCTTCATACGCTTATCTGAAATTTTCACCAATGAATTACATAAGTATCTCTATCTTATTTTATATTTTATTCATCTTTTAATTATCAATTCTCCATAACCATTTGAATCCGCCTGACTGAGATTTACAAGATGACCATAGCTTGCTTCAAGCCGACAATCTCCGTGGGATCGACCCTTACTCACGTAAGGTTTATTACTTGGACGACCCAGTGCACTTGCTGGTTAGTTGTGCGGAGTTGTGACAAAGAGTTGAGATTACAATTGTGCGTACCAAGTTGTTTGCGCCATTGATGATCACAATTTCGTGCATCAAGTTCCTTTTGGTAAAAAATGTACTTCAAGCTTTTGTGGTCGGAGAAAACCTCGAACTTGACTCTATACAAGTGGTGCCTCCAGATCTTGAGAGCAAATACTACAGCTGCTAATTCTAGGTTGTGAGTTGGATAGTTCCGCTCGTGAGGTCTGAGCTGTCTTGACGCTTTTTTAAGCTACCACGTTCCTATTTTTCATCAGTACACACCCTAAGCCTTTAAGCGAAGCATCGCAAAATACCTCAAATGGTCCTTCACGATCTGGCAGAATTAACACCAGCACTGTCGTCAACCTTTCCTTGAAGGTACTGAAGCTCTCTTCACACTCATTCATCCAAACAAAGGGTAACTCCTTCCTAGGGAGTTGAGTTAGTGGTAAAGCTAACTGTGAAAATCCTTTAATGAACCTTCGGTAATATCTGGCTAGTTCGAGAAAACTTCGAATCTCAGTGACCGTCTTAGGTTGCTTCCACTCTAAAATTGCTTCTATCTTAGCAGGATCCACTCTTATACCTCCCTTTGATACTACATGTCTCAGAAACTTGACTTCTTTTGCCCACAACTCACACTTAGACAGTTTGGCATACAGTCTCTTTTCCTTCAGAATTTGTAATACCATTCTTAGGTGTTCCTCGTTCTCTTCCTCTATCTTTGAGTAAATCAGAATATCATCAATGAACACTATTACAAACTTGTCCAGGTACGGGTGAAAGATTCTGTTCATGTAGTCCATGAATACGGTAGGAGCATTCGTCAATTCGAAAGACATAACTGTATACTCATAGTGACCATATCTGGTTCTAAAAGCAGTCTTTGGTATATCTGATTCTCTGACTCGGATCTGATGATATCCCGACCTTAAATCAATCTTAGAGAAAACCGAAGCTCCTCGCAACTGGTCCATCAAATCATCGATTCTTGGAAGAGGGTACTTATTCTTGATAGTGATCTTATTCAGCTGCCGATAGTCAACGCACAACCTTATACTACCATCCTTTTTCTTTACTAGTAGTACTGGTGCTCCCCATGGTGACGCACTCGGTCGGATAAATTTCTTCTCCATAAATTCTTCTAGTTGTGATTTCAATTCTTTGAGTTCTAGAGGTGACATTTTGTAAGGTGCAATTGAGATCCGTCCTGCTCCCGATACCAGTTTAATGGTAAACTCTATCTCGCGCTGTGGAGGAAACTCGGAAATATCATTTGGAAAAACTTTAGAAAACTCCTTTACTATTGGAATTTTCTCCATATTCTATTCATTTTTAGTCGAGCTAGCCACTAAGAGAACAAAACCTCCACACTCTCTCCCACTAAGGTTTACTATTACTGAGTTTAGATAGTAACAGGCATACTAATAGATGAAATTAAAATGATTTTCTTAAAGAAATCAAGAAGGACATGATGCACAGATAACCAATCTAGTCCTAGGATGATATCCATACCACGCAAAGGCAAACAAACCAGGTTATGTGTAAATAATTTCTCTTTAATGATGAAGGGCACACATCTACAAACCGAGCTGGTCACAGCATTTTGTGCGGTGGGTGTGTGGACAATTAGATCATATTCAAGTTGAGAGGTTCCTAGTCCTAGCATGCATGCACATTCTATGGATATAAAATAATGATATGCACCTGAATCGTACAGTACAGTTAGGGTCTTGCCATTAACAGAGCACTCAACTTGGATGAGGGAACCTGACACAGAAGCATCTCCAGCGGTTATTGCAAAAACCCTTCCCTGTTGTTGAGGTCGAGGGGGGACTGGTCCATTTCGTTTAATACGACAATCTTTTGTTATGTGCTCTGGCCTGCTTCCATGGTCCTTCCCACACTTAGCACAAGTGGGACTTGCCTGAGCTCGCTGTTGCTGCCTCCCCAAGTCTTGTCTCTGATTATGATTTCCCGGGTAGAATCGAGAGTTAGAGTTTCTGCTGGGTGGATGGTGGACAAAATCGTGATTCACACTTTTCACAACTTCGCACAACTAACCAGCAAGTGCACTGGGTCGTCCAAGTAATACCTTACGTGAGTAAGGGTCGATCCCATGGAGATTGTTGGCTTGAAGCAAGCTATGGTCATCTTGTAAATCTCAGTCAGGCGGATTCAATTGGTTATGAGGTTTTGATAATTAAAAGATAAATAAAACATAAAATAAAATAAAGTTACTTATGTAATTCATTGGTGGAAATTTCAGATAAGCGTTTGGAGATGCTTTGTTGCTTCTGAACCTCTGCTTTCTTATTGCATTCTTCCAATCATGCGTGCTCCCTTCCATGGTAAGCTGTAAGATCCTCTCAGTGAAAATGGTCCTCTACGGTTTCTGCACGGCTAATCAACTGTGGGATTTCTCGTCTCGGATAAAAAATACCAGGCACAGCTACCACATGGCTAATCATCTGTCGGTTCCCACTAGCGACGGAATAGAACCCTTGTTCTTTTGCACACTGTCACTGCGCCCAACATTCGCAGGTTTGAAGCTCATCACAGTCATCCCTTCTCGGATCCTACTCGGAATACCACAGACAAGGTTTAGACTTTCTGGATCCCAGGAATGCTATCAATGATTCTAGCCTATACTACGAAGATACTAATCTCACGGACTCAGTCCATGTATTAGATATCCAAGAGATACGCACTCAAGCTGTCGCCCAATGACTACGTTGAGCTCAGATAGAACGAAAGTGGTTGTCAGGCACGCGTTCATAGAATTGAGAATAATGATGAGTGTCACGGATCATATCATTCTCCAGATTGAAGTACGAGTGAGTATCTTAGAATACAATCAAGTGTGATTGAATAGAAAACAGTAGTAATTGCATTAATTCATGAAGAACAGCAGAGCTCCACACCTTAATCTATGGGGTGTAGAAACTCCACCATAGAAAATACATAAGTGAAAATAGTTTAGGCATGGCCATGTGGCCAGTCTCCAAGTCCAAGTCTTAGATCTAATCAAAGATATGAATACAATAGTAAAAAGTGCTATTTATACTAAACTAGTAACTTAGGTTTACAGAAAATGAGTAACTAAGTGCAGATAGTGCATAAATCCACTTCCGGGGCCCACTTGGTGTGTGCTTGGGCTGAGCATTGAAGCTTTCACGTGCATAGGCTGTTCTTGGAGTTAGACGCCAGCTTGGGTGCCAGTTTGGACATTTTACGCCAGTTTTAGTGCCAGTTCTGGCGTTTTACGCCAGAAATCTCTGGTGGGCGTTTGAACGCCAGTTTGGGCCATCAAATCTCGGGCAAAGTATGGACTATTATATATTTCTAGAAAGCCCAAGATGTCTACTTTCCAACGCAATTGAGAGCGCGCCAATTGAGCTTCTATAGCTCCAGAAAATCCACTTTGATTGTAGGAGGGTCAGAATCCAACAGCATCTGCAGTCCTTTTTTAGCCTCTGAATCAGATTTTTGCTCAGGTCCCTCAATTTCAGCCAGAAAATATCTGAAGTTATAGAAAAATACAAAAACTCGTAGTAAAGTCCAGAAATGTGATTTTTGCATAAAAACTAATAAAAATATAATAAAAAGTAATTAAAACATACTAAAAACTATGTAAAAACAATGCCAAAAAGGGTATAAATTATCCGCTTATCAGTGGATCTCGGCGATGTGGCTGACCATTTCTTTTAAAGTTCCTTCCCTGTGGTGCTAGGTTTCTGTTGAAATTCCTAGAGGAAAATTCCCGACGGTTAGCTCGAGCAGCTGCCAACTTCTTAGTGCATTCCTCATCCAACTGACTCTTATTTACAAGTTCTGCAAAGTTCTTAATCTCCATGGGTCCCACAAAAGCCATCAATTCCTCCCTAAGACCTCCTTCATACTTGATATACTTCTACTCTTCATATTTCGCAAGATTTTCCTTACACACCTTTGAAAATCAACACAAGTCTTCAAACTTCTGAGTGTACTCAGCCATCGTCATGCTTCCCTGCCTTAACTGTAGCAATTCCAACTCCTTGGCGGTACGAGCAGATGGAGGGAATAATTCTTATAGAACTCAGTACAGAAGTTTGCCCAAGTGATCTCAGCGCCTCCTTGTCTCAACAACTGGCTCGCTCCCTGCCACTAATATTGTGCATCCCCTTTCAGCATGTAAGTGACGAACATCACTTGTTGTCCTTCATGGACATGTTGCACCTGCAGAGCCCGCTCCATAGCGCATAACCAATCATCTGCCCCGGTCGAGTTGGTGGTTCCAGAGAAAGTGGGTGGATTAACTTTAAGGAAAGATGCCAAAGTCATTGGCCTTTCCCCTTCAGATACATGTTTAGCATGCCAAAACAGTGGTAACTCACAAAATTTTTAGAAATTCAAAACAAGCATAAATTCATCACAAAGTAGCTTATATAAGCACCGAAAATAACCACAACCATACTCTAAATAATCCTAACCCTTACCTCTTATGTAATTTAGTTAGTAAACCTTTCTCACACTAGAAAACATGCATACAAGGGCAGAAACAAAGCTGGTGGTGGTGAATTTTGTTTTTGGGCCTAAAGTGTCACAAAACGTCAAAATTCATCCATTGTGAGCTCGAAACTCCTTAACTCCTTAGGCGTGCTCCATGGGTTCTTCAAGAGGAGTTCTCTATACATGAAAGAGAGTAAGGATTCATCATGGGTACTATTTTTTTAAAAGAAAAATAAAAGGAGAAAGAACAAGAGTTTACCTAGCCGAAATTTCGTATAAACGCAAAGATTGGCAAAAATGGACAAGAGTTTGTGCTTGTATGCTTTGAGTCCTTGAAGAACACTTGAAGAATAGTGTATGAATGGTGAGATAAGGGGCTGAAAATGCAGGTAGTATGTGCAGAATTTTCTTTGTTTCTCCTTTCTCACTTACGGTTCGTATCTCTCTCTTTATTGTAAAATGTTATTGAATTTTTGCTTGGTAATTGTCTTAAATAAAATTTTAAGTCTAACCTAATTAAATGTGGTAAAAGAGGGCTGAAAAAATTAGAGAAAAATGGGCTGATAGCAAGAGAGAAGGGCGTGATTTTGAGAAAACACAGTCAACATCATAATGACGTATTTATCTGCAGTTAACCGTAGTTAATTACTCGTGGTTAAAAACACAGCAGAGAGGGGTGAGTGGCTGAGATAATCTCGGCTCAGAGACTAAGAAAGGAAGGCCGAGTTACTTGGGTAGCAAGCAAGAGGATTCGGGACTCTAGGAGTTATTTGCAGAATACTAGGCAGAAATTCGGTTCGGATAAACTTTTACCGGACAGTAAAATAATTAATGGCTAATAACTATTCTTAAAGAAGTAAATCATGAAGAGATAGATAATATAAATCTAGAGACTCATTTACTTGAGTAGAAATTACTTTTACCACTGGTTCTAAGATTTTCAGTTACTAGAATTTTTTTTGGTGCACGCACAATCGTCACTAAAAGCGTTTTTGCGGCTCAAAAGATTTTGGTGTGGTAACTAAGCCAATGGTAAGATAGTATTTAATATCCATTAGTCAAATGTGACTTAGAGAAATTAATTACTCTCATAAAGCCAAGTTTGACTTCGAAACTCTTTTTTTTTTAGCCAGAAAAGTCTATTTACCGAAAATCTGGTTCTTACAAAAAACACCACTGGAATAAAAAATGATCATATCTCGGATACTAAGTTACCAATTTGTGCATTGTGTATATCTCGGATACTAAGTCCGTATTCTATTTTTGTATGTATCTCGGGTACTGAGACCCATTTAACTATTCTGACACAGATTTGAATCTCAGTAACCAAGATATGGTCAATTGTGTATTTATTTGATTATGTTCTACTTTATTTATTTTTTAAAAATATTATATTTATTTAATTTAAATATAAAAAACCTAGAAATGAGTGCTTTCTACAATATTTTTGTTTTGTTGTCACGTTTAAAATGTGATTATAATTAAAAAAAATTATGACTATAAATTAATGGTCATTGTTTTTAGTTTCATGTCACGATTTAAAACCGTGATCAATGTCAGCATGATCATAGTTCAATAATCACGAATTTTTTAGCCAACGTTAGTTTTATTTTTATTGCTAAAAAATATGTCTATAGATACATAATTGCATTTTGTTTAAATATTCTATAGTCATTTTTAAACCATTCGACAAGATATTCTATAATCACAATTTGAAATTGTGACAACAAACTATTCTATACTCGCTGTTTAAAATCGTGACAACAGACTATTTTATTGTCACTATTTAAAATCGTGATGACCAACTTTTATATATACAGTCTTTTTATACATTTCTATAGTCACGGTTTTTTGCGACAATATAATTCTATATATTCACTATTTTTAAAACACGATATTTTAGCTTTTTTTAATTCTTTTTTCCCTCTTAATGTGTACCATTTTAGAATTTTTATTCATATTTTTTATATACAAGTTTGATTATTTTATTTATTTTAATATAAAATTTTAATAATGAAAATAAAGTCATGTATATAATTTAAGATGCAACAATAGTCTTTGCATAATCAATACGTTGTATTGTACACATAACTAGCAGAAGATCTGTACAATGTACGAAGATATCCATTGTTAAAATTCTTATCTTCAATGCACCTCTCACGAAATAATACATTATTATTTGTTTTAAAAATTTTTGTGATACCCATAGATTAAAAAAAATTAAACAACACATCCACTCTATTATTTCCAACAAAAAAAATTAGTAAAATTCAAGAATTACCAAAATATGATGGCTTGAATATTTTTATAAAAAAGCATAATTTTATTTATGTTCTCCCAATTCATAGAAATAAAAATGAAACAAAAATTATGATTAAAATTATTCCTTCAAGATGCACATGCATTTTGCTGATTTTCTCGCGGTGTCTTAGCACCTGTTTCTGATTTTCTCACGATGCCTTAGCATCAATCTAAGAGGGATCAATGAGAGAGAGATTGAGAGCGCGCTAAATGAAAAGGGATAATTCAATAGCAAGATCAAGAAGTAATATTATAAACCAACCCCATAATAAATAAATTACAAATTATATAACCTTAAACAATATGAGAATATAGAGCAATGAGAGTTACTGCATTTTATTGAATTTTATAAACATGATCTACAAATATAAAGGACTACATACTTAACTTTGCCTGTAAGTTAATGATTCAATGTTTACATTCTAGTAATTGATGCATTACATCAGCAATAAGACTAATAAAAAAGTACAACCCAAACTTAAAATATCAATTCTTATTACATGTACACAACCAAAAAATTTCATATTCTTCACAAAGAAGAGTGCACACTAATTATACAACCTGTATCTGTTGCCCTATATAAATCCTAATTAGTAGCTTTAGGTGAGACTCATGTCACTTAGCCCTTTGTCCAGATGCAGTATCATTTTCAAAAGCATCAGTTTCATCGGATTCATCAAATTAAATCTTCAAGGACCTTTTTAACTTCTTCAAGAGATCCTTTTTCTTTTGTTTATCCTCAGCACAACCTCTTTTAAACCCAGTAATATATTCCTAATTTTAAAATTTTCCAATAATGGAAACCAAATTTAGTACCTCAATATAAATAGTTATGCAAAAAAAAAAGCAGCAAACAAAATCCAAAAAATTTCCTATTTCAAAAAACAAATGATAAATATCAGGACATTATCTATAAAAAAAGAAATATTTAATATTGACCTCTTCATTTTCAACAATTTTATCATATAAATTTTTCTAATGATCACCTTTTATTTGACTTGACATCTCTCTCATAACATTAGCAGACTTTCTTTTAAGAGAAGGACACTATTATAGCAGACACAAAATAATATTTTGTATTAACATAACTTAAAAAAGGGAGAGGGGGATTTGGAGGAATAGATAATAGAAACTTTCATATCTTCATCAGTTACCAAGTCAACAACATTTACTTGATTATAGGGACATTGAGGTGAAATAGCAAAGAGCTAAGAAAAGCTATAAAGAGTCAACACATCATTGAATATTTTGGTAAGTTTCGAAGGACTCTCAACGGATCCTTCACCTCTTGGAAGAAAGTCAGCCTTGTACAACATAACAAAACCCATCTAATATAGCATAACATATCATCAACAATCAACAAACCAAAAGAGAACCAAACTAATAACCAACTCAGTAAAAATATACAATAGGACAGAATTCAATTGTATATCTTTTCGGGGCTCAAATCTGATTCGAAAAGCTCAAATATTCCAACTATGACAGCATCATAACAAACACGCCTCATGGGATAAGTACCTTTGAACTTGTCCATTCCAACAGACCTACTAAAAATTTTAAAAAGCATAATCTTTCCAACTATCTCTTGGTAGATAGGAGGAGATTGTGTACCAAACACAACCTACACAACCAAAAAAAAAAAAAAAGATAAAGCAACAAAAATAAAAAATATAAACAAAAAACCATGGATAAAAAAATTCTATAACCTAAACTCAACAGATATAAAAGGGTATGATTAAAATATCTTACATTCACATCCTTGAGATGTTGTTTAAACAACTAAGCGCAAGTCTTTGTCACCAGATAACTTGCTTCACGATCAAATAGTACGAAGATTAACATAGCAGTAGAATCCTCAACCAACACCTTCACTCTAAAACTGTAATTTATTTTTTAATAATGCAAAAAAAATGAAAATAGCTCACCACTATATAAAAAAAATCATAGGCGAACAAACAACAAAGAAAACATTCTGATTAAATAAACCTGGGTGTAACATTTATAACATGAATGTTACAGAATTGACAGAAGTAAACCCCAAATTCTACCTGAACACTTCTACCATACACACAGGTAGAGTACCACCAAGGACTATCTTCAACTATCTCAGTAATTTTTGCAAAAACAACAAAAGTTCCACCCTAAAAAAATTTACAAAAAGTACAATGGACCCATGTTATAACCAAACATTTATTGAAAGGTGACTTGTTAGGACTGTGGCAGTCTCCCGCTCACGTGATATGCATTGAATTGGTAAGTCGTTATGCGCCTCGGACAAGGGCTGTGACAGTCTCCCGCTTGTCGAAGTAGCGGTGCCAGCGTAGGGACTGAGGTAGTCTCCCGCCTACGTTGAGATGTGAGGGTCGAAGCTGGACTCCCCACTCACATTTCTCTCTGGTTGTAAGGTGGTAAGGCACTAATCCCACGGAATCATACGACATCCAGAGGAAGGTGATAGGACACTCTCCCTCAAAACGTTACCCTTTGATGGAGAAGGTGATAGGACACTCATCCCTCAGAATCATTCCTCCTGAGTATGCACAACAGAGAGACTAATTCGAGAGTTATCGACCGGATTTCGTGTCAGGATTGGCACTATAATTGACAAGTGTTATCACGAACCAAATAAGATAGACATTCATCATATGCATCTTTTATTTGTTTGTATGCTTTGCTTAATTTCTGTTGTGTCTAAATGTATCACATGCTTACTTGCTAATTGTTCTACTTGCTATATATGTACTTTACTTGTTTGCATTACCTGTGTTTTCTACTTGGATTGAGGAGGCTCGGTACGTGGTGGCGATGGGATCGCATGGCGGATAGGTTGGTGATAGTTAGAAATCCCTTAAGTTAGAATACTCTAATTTTTTGTTTGAGTTATTTATTTTGTTAAGTTTGAATATTCTGTATCGATGTGAAGTTCTAGGATTGCCTTTAGCGTCCCAGAACCATATATCTTACATATTGGGCACTGTTACCATGCTGAGAACCTCTGATTCTCATACCATATATTATTGTTGTTTTTTAGATGAAGGTCGCAACCCACCTTGATGAGTTTTCGGACATTGTGACAGAGAGTTTCTCTTTTGTTTTATTTTGCTTTATTTCTGTTGTAGTTACTCTCTCATCTTTTGTATATATATAGCATTGTTACCTTAGAGGCCTTGCTTTAAACTTTGAGAGATAGGAAATAAATCTTTTATAAAACTCTGTTGTATATCTTGACTAGTCGGCCTAAACTCCGCAGGCTGTGACTAGTTCCTTCTGTATATCATATATATTTACTTTGTTTATCTACTAGCTACTACCTTGTATCTTGGAGCTCTAATGCAAGGTTGTATATTTAATATTCTATTCTTATCTTACCTACGCGTTTAGACATTGTGTGTGAATGCTTCGCGTTTTGAAATCCCGCTTTATGCGACTTTGAGCTTATTTCCTTCTTCGAGCTTCTAGTTATATAAATTCTTAAAAATATATTTTATAATAAGAGCTTTAGATCTGTCGTGGCACTTTGTTATCCTTTGCTTTACGGAATGAGATAAGGTTTAGGGTAATAGGGTGTTACACTTACAAATTGCAATAAGAGCATTACATCTACATCAAAATCAGAAGATGAACTATAAATGAGAGGAGGTGCAATATTCGATTACAAAGAATCTTAATGAATAGAAACATAGACAAAATTGAGTCTCTTCCATTTCTAAATCTACACAGATGTGCTGCAATATGGTAGGATACCTTTTCCTTGACTCCGAATAGATCTCATCACTTTCCAAATTTGTAAACAGTTCCATGAATATCAATCTTTTCTCGAAATATCTTCCACTCATATTAGGGCCTTACTACAAAAGTCAAAACACCCACAAATAAAGAGCAGTACACTATAAAAGGGAATCATTATTCCACAAAAGGAAAAGAATAACAGCCAAAGAATTATTGTCAAACTATATCTGTTAAAAAAATTGAAAAAACCAAAAATAGAAAATCAAAAACAGAAATTAGAACAATAAACATGGGAAAGGGAGAAGAGAAAGTGAAAAGAAAAAGGAAGGGAAGGAATAAATGAAAAAGCGAAATAATTTTTTGAATCTAAAACAAGAGGTCGAAAAAACACAAAAAAGCAGGGGAAGAAGAGAGAAGAAGAGAAAAAGAGAGAAAATAAAGATGGATGGTTACCGTTGCCAAGACTGAGGTGGTAGTGGTAATCCTCAAGATGGTATCTTTGTATACTTTGCTATGAGAGAGAGAGAGGAAGAGAGAGAGAGAGAGGGAAGGAGGGAATTTTATTTTGCTAATGCTATGCAAAGTTAAAATTAAAAAAATATATTAAAATATAGTAAAATAACAACTTTTTTCTTATTTTTCATCCAATATTAAAAAATTAAGTGGATCTTATCTATTTTTATCCAATAAAAAATAGTTGTGGTTTGTTAGCAACAATAAATATAAAGAAAATAGAAAAAGTGACGGTGAAAATTGGTTATTGTGGTTGTAATAATTGTGCTTATGATGACAGTAGATTAGGAGTGAAAATAGAATATGCTTTACTCTTAACATATCAGATTTGTCATGTAATTAATTGGCTTGGACTTGGTCTACTACAGACTTTTTTTAAATTATTAAGTTTGGCCTGAACTTGTTAAAAAAACTTGATAAATTTTTTTTACAAAAATAAAAATATTTAAAAATATTATTTAAAAAAAGCTATTTTTAATAAAAATATTTATATATAATATGTCATATTTAATATTTATAAGAATTTTTAAATTATAAAATATAATAAATTTAAAATATTTAATAATTTTATTAATAATAAAAAGTTATTTATATATATAATTATATTTTAATAGGTTCAAGTAAGTCTGACAAGCTAATAAAGTTAATTAATGGACTTGTGCCTTACCTATTAATATATTAAAATTTTTACAAGAACCTGAATCTATGTCTATTTTATAACATGCTATGTCAAGCCAAATTTAATAGTTAATACAAACTAAGCTACAGGTTCTTGATAGGCTGTTCGACCTATTTTTATCTTCGGTAGTAAAATGAAAAATATTAGTAACAAAATTATAATATAAAGTTAAAGACGAAAAGATATTTGTTGAAAAAAGAAAAAATGAAGGATGACATATAGTATTAATGGGAATGAATTTAAGGAATAAAAATAAAAAAATGACTTTGATTAACAGTTAATTATAAAAAATTTAATTGTATAAATATAATTATAATTTATTTTAAATACCAAAAATTAAATTAAATTAAATATTAGATGTATTTTTAAAATTTTAAAGACAAAAAATATATTATTATTGTTATTATTATCCTTTTTGTTGGTAGACCATACAAAAAAGGAATTGATGATTAAGTTTGAACAATTGACAAATGTCTTTCTTTAGATCAAGAATATAGAAAACGAATAATGTTTGTATTATATTTTTATACAGAAGACCAAATTTTGTTTTTGTTAATTATTTTTAATATTAAAAATAAAAAATATATACAAGAAAAATAAATAAAATGGTAAAGCATATAAAATTCCCTTAAAAGAAATAGGTACCAATATAATTGAGAATCACCACTAAGCAATGATGGGGTCCTTACCTGTGGAAGAAAAGGAAAGGACATGGAAACACTTGCACATAGCATATGTCGTAGACAAGTGGATATTCACCTTTTATGGGTCATCAAATTAAGTAGCATCTTGGGTACATTACATTTCATGATAAGTAGTCAACGGGAGCATCGTCAATTCACTCAATTGTTCTTCACGGGTCGCTCTCTATTTCGGAAATCCTCCTAGTTGCATCAACTACATTAGACGCGAATATATTTTATCCTTCATCTTCAAATTAATTACAGCAGGAAGATTATCTTCGATGAAAGAAAAAATATGGATTCTAGGCGAGGCGTCGGAGATATAGTGGGTGTTTGTTTTAAACAATTTCAATTTATTTTAAGGACTTATCAATGAAAATATATTGTTTTATGTTTGTTTGAAGTTTTAAAGTCTCAATTTTATAAAAATATTTTTGTTTAAAATACAAAATTTTATTTCCATAAAAAAGGTGGATATTTAATATTAAAAAGTGCTACACATACAATTTATTTTGATTTACAAGTTATACAAGTTGGGCCAAATCCAACAAAAAGGACGCTCACCCATACGAGCGTGTCAACACACGCACTACTCAATGTTTTTCATAGTGTGTTTAGTGTTCCTCCTCCTCCTATTCCTTCTTCTTCTCTTTTTTCTTTGCGTTTCTCCTCTTTTTTCTTCACGTGTTTCATCTTCATCGTCAATTTTTTACTACTGTTATTGCTGCATTTTTTCCCCTCCTTCTCTTTTTATTAATTTTGCAACATTATGTATTTTTTTTGTTTAATTTTTCCTCTCAAGAAGAATTATGAGAATATGAAATAAGAAGATAAAGAAGAAGAAACAAGAGATAGATGAGAAGGAGAAAGAGGAAGAGTTTTAAATTATGCAGAACTTATCAGAATAAAAATACACCCAAATATCTTCGTGTTATACCCCAATTTGCTACAAATACAGAAAAATATTTTCTCTAATGCTGCATTTTTTTTTCTTTTTTTTTCTTTATTTCTTTCTTTCTTTTAGTTAAATGAACGTAAGTTCATCATCTTCCAAGTAATTTTGCAGCATTATGTCTTCTTCTTCTTTATTTAATTTTTTTGTTTTTATTATTGTTAAGAGAGTAAAACAAGAAGAAACTTGAGAAGGTAAAACAAAAACGAAAAGATGAATAAGAAAAAAAGCAGTAGAAAATGAGAAGGAAGAAGAGGAAGAGTTTTAAATTATGCAGAACTTATCAGAATAAAAATACTCCTAAATATCTTCGTATTACACCCAAATTTGCTACAAATACAAAAAAATATTTCCTCTAATGCTACATTTTTTTCTTCTGAATTGAACCACACTTCAACCACTTGATTGGATTAAAACAATAATCAATTTTATTCTAGTTTAATTGACAATCTGAATCTAAATTATTCATTATCTTCAACGAGATAACTGATGATTGAGGAGAAAGAAAAAAAGGAGGAGAAGAAATTCCAATGAAAAAAGAAGGAGAAAGAGGAGGAGGAGGAAGATGTGGTGTTGATGACGACGATAACGAAGAAGAAAAATAACGTATAGTAACGGTACGAAGCGCGTGAATATAAATGACTTATAAAGATTTGTATGGAAAAATTCTTGTACGTGGAGAATAATTCTTTAATATTATCATGTCAAAAAAATTAAAATGCAAAATTACTATTATATTATTTAATTTTTTCTTAATAAAAATACCCTTTTATTAGTATTGGAGTTATTTTAGAAATTAAATATTTACTCTAAAAGATATAAATAATAAAACAAATTTTTTTTAATTTATTTTTAAAATAAAATATTAAAAACAATTCTAAATTATTTATAGCACTAAAATACAAGTTTTTAATGATTTTAGAATATAATATTTTCGGATATAATATTTATTAGAATAAAATTTCTGACTATTTGGAAAATTTTGATTGTCCATGTTTTAAGCGTTTAAGAGGCGAAAAAGGAAAAGAAAAGAGAAGAAAGAAAAAGAAATATTTGATTTACCAAAACGGATCATACGTAAGAAATAGTAGGTTGCATAAAGGGACATTGCCACTAAACTTGCAAGAAAAATGATGACGGGCTTGATAAGAGGCCCAAATATGTGTAACGGGCTCCAAATAAAGCGGCCATGTTACTCTAATCAGTCATGGGTTACAACTCCAAAGTCCAATCTGCCTTTTATTTTTTGATCCCACAACAAGAAGATTGAATACTCCTTTCTCTATTTGTTCTCCGCCATATTTTGTTATCAATCAGTAGATTTGTTAATTTTCCAACTTCTAATTTTGTTGTTTTTATTAATTTAGATTAGCCCGTTTATGTTAACTAGAAATTGATTATCTGGCCTTTGACTACTCACACACATGAGCTTCAGGTAGCTTTGGCCATTTGGGGCTACGCTAGAATGCCGTTATTTGTTGGGGTTTTTTTTTTTTTAAATAAATTGATAATAGTAATCTTCATACTTTGACCCAAAAATATAGTCAGATCCAAAATGAATCAGAGTCCACTTAAGAGAGTTAGTCTCATCTACACTTATCCGATCTCATAGAGGTCAGGCACGACGATAGCAGTGTCTAGCCCTACTTATCCAAATAAGTAACCAACTCCTGAGATATCTTTCACTCATTTAGAAGGGAAATTTCAACAACTTCTATAAAAAAAACAGAACGGTCATCCACCATCAAAGGTGGAACTACTCTAAAAGGTGGTTATCTATTCTACTATAAATATACTAACATCCTCAAGTATATTCAGGATCTAATCTACTAAAAACCTGTTTAAACCATTGCCAACTTAAGCATCGAAGTCCTTTGCAAGTACTACCCCCACCTCATCACAAGGAACTTGGACGGCGGCACTTCAGCACCAGCGAAAGTTGGACGCTGCCTCAAAAGGAGTATGGACATCACGTTTAGGCCTAAAAGCAACCCAGTTTTAGGTAACTCTCGGAACATTAGCGCCATTGCCGGAGACCTGGAAGTACGGGTGTTCGCGGTGCGGTTTGGATCGGTTTTGAGTAAAAAATTCATCCGATCCGAACACTAGTTTTACTTGTGGTGCGGTTTGGTTTGGATGCTTTTTTTAAAAAAAAAAATCCGATCCGATCCAATCCGATTTCAAGCGGTTTGGATTGGGTTGGATTTGCGGTTTTGTAAATTAAAAAAAATTAAATACATATAACAAGTCTCAACATCAAATTTTAAATAATCAATAATAACATAACAAATCTCAACAATATCTTAAAAAACCAATGATAACATAACAATGGAAATAAATTTCTAGGTTAATTAAAATAAATAAATAAATAACATTTTGAACATAAAATATTTATTAAATAATAATAATAATACATGAATAATATAAAAATGTATAACAAATTGAACATGTTATAAGAATAATTGTAAATATAATAATAAAATAATAATATTATAACAGATTGTGCGGTTTGGATTGGATTGGATCGGTTATGAAAAGTAGATCCGAAATCCGATCCGATCCAGTGGTTTAAAAAAAATAGAATCCAATCAAATCCGAATTAGTGCGGTTTTAGTCGGTTTTCGGTTTGGATTGGATTGGATGAACGGTTTAATTTGGATCGGTTTGGATTTGAACACCCCTACCTGAAAGTCTACACCCAACCATGACGGACGATCAGTTTGAAGACGAACATATGGCGTCTAAATTAGAACCCGAACCACATAACGATGACCGAGCACTCATGATACCACCACGACATGATAGAGCAAGTGATCCTAGTGGAGAGGGAACATCAAGAAATCCTTAACCCCGATGAATCCATTCAAAAGTACATCCACCTGAGAATGAGGAGCCTCTGCACCCGACCGAAATCATGGGACTCGTACATGGGCATTACGGCCGATTAGAGCAACTCAAGCAAGAGATAAAGCAATGAAGAGAAGTTGAAAGAGACCTACGAAAGAAAGTAGACGTTGAAGGGAAATAGAAGAGAAGCTTCTGAGATTAGAAGCCGATCTACCAAAATTGGGTAATTATGCAGATCGGGAAGAAAGTCCTTTAGGTGAGGAAGAGCTCGTGTTGTACTTAGTAGTTACAAGTAGGGCCATAGCCTCGGCTTTAGTCCGAGAAAATGAGAACGGGCAGCAACCAATTTATTTCGTTAGCAAGGTTCTACAGGGGTTTTAGTCCGCCCTGCCAAAAGTATGCTAACTTCTATGTGGCACCTCCTGAAAAGCTCATTAGCATTGCCTCACCTTGACCATTTGCAAAATGGGGTTTAGACCTCCTCAGGCCATTTCCATAGGCACCCGAGCAGGTAAAGTACCTTATAGTTGGGATTGATTATTTTACTAAGTGAAAAGAGGCAGAACCTCTAACAACCATTACAGCTCAAAAAAGTCGGAAGTTCTTCTACAAGAATATTGTCACCTAGATTGAAGTTTCACGCTCCATCACCACGGACAATGAAACTCAATTCACTGATTCAGCATTCAGAAGCTTGGTGGCAAGCCTCAAAATTGAGCATCAGTTCACGTCAGTAGAATACTTCCAGGTCAATGAAAAAACAGAAGCTGCAAATAAAGTCGTACTGGCCGTGCTAGATGCAAAGGGAGAATGGGCTAATGAACTCCCTCAAGTCTTGTGGTCTTATTGGACAACCCCCACTTAATAATTGGGGAATCTCCTTTTCGACTTGCTTATGGCATAGAATCCATGATTCCTATAGAAGTCAATGAAGGATCTCCAAGGGTTAGATTCTATGACAAAGTAGGAAATGTCTAAGCTCAAAAAGAGAAACTTGATCTCCTCCCAGAAGTTCGAGAACAAGCTCGGATAAAAGAGGAAGCATTAAAGTAAAGAATGACCCTAAGGTACAACAAGAAAGTCATCAAAAGAAACTTTGCCGCAAATGACCTCATACTAATGCGAAATGACATTGGAGTACCAAAGTCGGGCGACAAAAAGTTGGCTGCAAATGGAAAGGACCTTACAAGATCACCGAAGTCTTAGGAAAATGTTACTACAAAAGTGTCTAACCTGGAGGGGAATGAGCTCCCAAGGTCGTGGCATGCATATAACTTGAAGAGGTACTACAGTTAGAAAGCGCACCTTATTTCCTAGTGTATTCTTTTTCCAGACTTCACGGTTTTTTTTTTCGAGAAGGGTTTTTCTGGAGGAGATTTTAACGAGGCACCATAGCAAGGGCTAAGAGTTAATGAAAAACTCTTAGTAGCAAGAAAACTTATGTAAATAATTTTTTCCTATTAATGATAGTCTATTTTCTTATTAAATTTCCCCTTCAAAGGCACTAATTTAAGCTTGAAAAACCACAAAAATCATTGTCTAACCAAGGTTGTCGACAAGATGAAGCGACGAGGTACAAATTAGTATAAGAAGTTATATAATCGATCATGGTCTGACTTTATTGAAACTCAAAGAGTTAGGCCTAAAACAAATCACAAAAGTTACTTGTTAAAATCGACTACTTAAAATTGGAGCACAATTAATTAAGAGAAAACAATATTGACTTTACAAATGAAAGGTCCAACATAACGTCCGATCTCCCTTGACCGACATCTTCAGGGACATAACGAAGTTAGAATCAAAAGTGATCAAGTGACTAAAAATTTTACTAAGTCATAAAGAACTAAAACGCCAAACAAAGGCAATCCAAGAAGAAATAATTAAACGATATTTCAAAAATCTACCGCAATAGTAGGAAAAAGTTTTTAAGTAGCAAAATAAAAAGGAAAAATGATCCAAAACGACAACTATTACAAAATAAATTATTTACAAAGACCCACAAACTGGGCCAGCCAAATTCTAAAAACTAAAACTAAGAGGGAGGAAGCTGCTCATTGGAAGTAAGGTTGGAGGTATCTTCGACAGGTACTGAAGAGGATGGGAGAGCTTCAGGTTGAGAGGAAACAGGCTCGTCTTCCATCTAAGTTGGAAAGCTCTGAGAAGCTCCCTCAGCTCGGACATCCGAAGTCTTCGGGTCGGGCATGGGAATGTCTTCCTCGTCATCAGGAGTAGGGATGATCTTCCCATCAGCCACGATCATATCAGGACCGATAAGGGAGAGGTCTGCCTTGGGAGCTATAACTCGGAACTGGGCCTTCAGATTTTCAACTAGTTCATCCATCTCCTGAGCTATAGTTTCCTCCAAATCTGTATTCCTTTCCTTTGACTTGGCAACCTCATCCACCAAATCTAATTTCTCCCCGAAGACCCTGATGTAGCTCTCTTCAGCCTTCTTTTTTAAGCCCTCCCCATGGCACAGGTGACCTCGGATTGCTTCACCCTCCCATTTTGACTCCCTCAAAGATGCCACTTCAGCTTATAGGCCAGCCAAAGTGCGCCGAGTGGCACCAAAGGAAGTCTTCTCTAATTTCCTCAACAAAGTAGTGCATACTCTGGCCGTCCAAATTCCACCTCAGACAAGTACTTGAAGATGGTTCTTTACGAAAACATCATCAATACTAATAAAGCTATGTGAAAGGATGTGTTTCTCATAAAACTCTATATCATCAAAGCTCGGATCATAGACACTTGTAGAATTAGATGTCTTACACTTTTTAGGCTTAGGCTCGGGAGTAGGAAGCGCCAGGGAAATTGTTTGACTACCAGGAGGGGTGGGGGGGAGGAGGAGTTGGATCAGGAGTAACCTTAAAGGAGGAAGAGGCACCCGAATCTGATTTGGAGGGAGAAGGAAAGTCGTCTAATTTTCCGGCTTCTTTTAACTGAATGGTACGAGCAACATCATTCTTCCTAGCAGAACGAAGAGATTTCATAGCAGCTGACTTTCCAGACATCTTTTTTGCATGACATCAAAGTCGAATTACATTAGCCAACAAAACAGTCAACAAAATTATATCTATAAAATGAAAATAGAATGCTACCTAGCTTGGATTGAATTTGGCTTGGATTTCCTAAATATTTCTTGGCGTCTAGATTAGGAGCTCGGCCCCAACAATCCTGGAATAAAGTGACTAAATTCTCCTCAACCTCATCCAAGTCATCCAAACTATATTTAATGACTACATGATCCTCCTTCCAATACAAGCTAAAAAGAGGCTCATCCCTCTCATCCAGGAAAAAGGTCGGACACCTCAACAGCTCGAATTTTAAAAAAAGATTTTTAAAATTATGGAAAGAATCATAAAAAATTGCAAAGACCTTCTTCCCTTAGACAAATCAGAAGGAGATCCAGCCATGTTTCTTGGAACTAAAAGGTTTGGTAAGTACAAAAAGTTAAAAGAAAATCTTAGAAGAAGGAGGAACACCGAGTTCACGGCAGAGGAGTTGATAAATTTTCAAGAAATTCCGAGAGTTAGGGTGAAGTTAGGAAGGAGCAACATTAAAAAGCTTAAGGACTTCAGATTCAAAGTCGGTAAAAGGAAGGCCAATCCCCAACTTTGTGAAAAAACATTCGTACATGTATATAAAATGGCGTTCCGACTTATTAAGTCGGGGCAAACAAATTCTCTCCTTGGGATCAGCAACTACAACTCATACTTATGCTCATTCTCCGGATCTGCACATAACCTATGGTGCCTACGAAGGGTTTCGACATATTTGTTATCAATAACAGGAACAACGGAAAGAACAGATACATCTACCCAAGTTAGAGCGGACAGAACTTTAGACGACATGTTGAGAATAACTGACCGAGATATAAAAGCTATACCTACAACACAACAAAAAGAGATCATCACAACAAGTCAGAAAGTCGGGTACAGCAATGAAAGCATTCTGATAGAGGTTGGGTCATCTTTAATAAGACCAAAACCATTATAGTTCTTCCAACCTCTCATATACGAAACTAACACATCACATTATCAAATATGGAAATGGCGCCATCTTCAACAGATAAAGTAGTACCATTTGGGGGCAACACTGAGTAAAACCCCACATCCAGATTCACAGTGGCAACAACATACAATTAAAGTTCAAATTCAAAAAAGAAGCAAACTTTTAAAAATTTATTTTTGAACAAACAAGGAAACATTGCCAAAGTAACAAAAAATAAAGCAACAGCACATCACCCAGAACGCAAAGAGAAAATTAAAAGATTATAGGAACTAATTTCAAAAGAATGCGAAGTGGAAAGGATGCACAACAACAGCAAAATACGTACGATCTAAAACCTCCAATAAACGAACGAAAATACCTAAAATAGGAATTCAAGATAAAAGAATCTTGAAAGAAGAAACGGGGTTACGAGGAACATTTTGAGAGAAAATGAAGATGAAGCAATTAAGAAAAAGAAGTGAAAAAAATAAAAAGAAAGGGTTTTTGGTATTTATAAGATGCTAGGGGCAAAGGAGTAATTCCATACCCCTCATTTATGACACGCATAGTTACCAAGATAACCACAGAAGTAACGTACAGAGACTATGAAAAGATGCTACGTTTCAAAATTTTCACAAAAATATGTTGAGTACCCGACTTAGTCCCCAAAAAGCCAGTGTATCCGACGTGATCTATTAAGCGCACAAGCAAGCAACATGATCTACAAATGCTTGAGGCCGACCTTGTCAAGCTCGGACTCAAGTAGGGGTACTGTTCATACCCTGACCCAAAAATATAGTCAGGCCCAAAATGAATCAGAGCCCACTCAAGAGAGCTGGTCTCATCTATACCTACTCGACCTCATAGAGGTCGGGCGCGACGACAGCAGTCTGGCCCTACTTATCCAAATAAGTAACGAACACCTAAGATATCTTCCACTCATCTAGAACGGAGATCTCAACAACCTTCCTAGAAAAAGGGAACGGTTATCCACCATCAAAGGTGGAACTACTCTAAAAGGTGGTTATCTATTCTACTATAAATATACTGATACCCTCAGGTATATTTAGGACCCAATCTACTATATATAAACCTGCTTAAATCCTTTCTAACTTAAGAATTAGAATCCCTTGCAGGTACCACCCCCACCTCCTCATGAAAAATTCGGAAGGCGGCACCTTGACACTAGCAAAAGTCGAATGCTGCTTCAAAAGGAGTTTGAACTTTATATTCAGACCCAAAAGCAATCCAGTTTTAGGTAACCTACGGAATAGATAAGTTTAAGAAAAAGTGTAAAGTAGTTACTTTATTCAAAGATTTTTCTTTTTAAAACCATAACTACTTTATTCAAAGATTTGTTGTGACTGCAATTGCTTTTTTGTTTTAAAAAATAAATTGTATATTAGGGTAACAAAATAAAAATAGGATAAAGTATACTTTTGTGTTTAAGGTTTGCATTTTTTTTTTCAAAAATATTTCTAATGTTTAATTTTATTTAATTTTGCCTCTAATGTTTTTGATTTATTCAATTTTGTACTTAACGTTTTCGATTTGTTTCAAAACTATTCCTAAATGTTTTTAATTTTATTCTCAATATTTTAGATGAAATTAACATCCAAAAATAATTTTGATACAAATAAAAAATATTAAGGACAAAATTAACTATAATTAAACGTTAGGAATATTTTTAAAAAAAATCACAAACGATTAAGAATAAAAAGACATACTTTACCTATAAAAAATATAGATGACCAACACTTTTTTCTTTACTTTTACCTTATATTTTTCTTTGGTATTTATTTTTTCGTTATATTTGAACTAATATTAACTGGCTCTTTACTGTTTATCACTTAAAGTATTGACTCTAAAACAAAAACAAAAATTATATATATACCGAATTCCTTTTTATTTATATACTATATATATAACATATAAAAAATATTAGATAATCAATATTTTTCTATTTAGTAATAGAATTAATACTAACAAATTTTAATCTTTTTCCACTAAAACTATTGGTGTAATACTTTCCAGTAAGTATAACTTCCCTAACCATTAATCTGCCTTAATAAGTCGCAAATCCTTGTAGGCTGTAGCATCTCATGAGTGATAAGTTCTCAGTGTGATTTTGGGATAAAGTGATATGTACACATATACAGAAACAAAACTGTCTTTTTTATTAGAAGTTCCCAAAAGACAGACAGGAAAAGAACCACACAAAACTCAATTAAAATATATGTATATATTTGAGCGAAAGAAAGAAGATGTTTCATGATTTGTATTAGTTAGGAATGAAGGCGGTATGTACTGTAAGGTGAGAGAGTGTATATGAACTGAATATCTGTATATCTATCTGATATAATTGACTGTATATATTGATATGGAATCTTCTGCTACTACTATTCTTTGCAGTGGGATCATGAATTCACATGCATGAAATGTCAAAAGATGCTAAATACGAAAGAGAACAAGAAAAACAATAAGTCATCCGAGTTGAAAAATGCTGTGACTGAGTGTGACGGAGACGTTCTAAACTTCTAATCATTCTTACGCTTAGACTGCATGTGTATCAGTGTATAAATAACGTAAAAAAACTTTTATAACTCATTTCTGTACGTTTGAGAAATAATAAAAATTAAAAAGTAGTCCAAATTAATACAAAATTACTTTATTTTACATTTATAAATTATCATTTTTTTTCTAAAGAGAAAAATATATTTCATTAAATTTAAAAATATAGAATCCATGTCAGGACAAAAATAATGAATGATGGGGATTTTTCAAATAAATCACACTTAGATAGAAATTTAACAATGAAAAATATTTAACAATGAAAAATAGAAAAGAAAATTATAAAAAGTGAAAGTAGACTTCTTTTCAGAGAATAAGACTTGTGAATTAAATCAATGAGAAGCTACATGGAGGCGTTGAATCTTTCGAAAGAGTTTACTAGAAGCATCGAGAATAGAAGTTGGGGCAATGTTGGTTCCTTCATAGACAAAGAGATTCCTAGCTTTTCAACAGTTCCAACATAGAATAGCAAGCAGTTGTTGGTTCCAATTGTCACTGCCCATTGAATGAATCTGCTCCGTCGTGGTGTTCCACCAAGACCAAAATTCAGTAATTGGATGGGTGGGGAGGCATAAACTCAGAGAACTATTGGACCAAGCATCTCTTATAGCTGGACATTGCATAAGACAGTGAGGGATTGTTTCGTTCTCTTCTTGGCAATAGAGACACAATGCTGGTGTTGCAGAAAATCTTCAGTAAATCTGGGTTAGAACCGGAAGTCGATCATGGAGGCACTTCCAAATAAACAGTTTGATTTTGTGAGGGAGCTTCATCTTCCAAAGGTTGATCTAGGGGACTTTTTGCTACATATGGGTTAGACAGAGTTTAAGCGGAGGGTGTAAGAATAGGTATACCACTCTATAGCCTGATATTGTATCATACTTCTTTTGTTTGTTTAGTTCCCATTGTAGTGTGTCATCTCCACCTTCAATTTTTAAAAATAGAATTCTAATTGAAATATCACTTGGAAAGATCTCTATAATTAACGGCTGATTCTAAATTCTTTCTTCAATAATCAGGTCTTTTACTTTGGGAGCAACAATGGCCGAGTGTTGAACATTTATTGACACAGTGAATGGATATGGGGGAGGCAGCCATGGGTCACCAAACGTACGAATGTTTATACCATTACCTGTTCTCCAGGTAAGTCCATTCTCCACCACATTTCTACCTTTCAAATACTTCTCCATCCCCAAAAAAGAAGTGTTCCAGGTACTGCATTTAGAATATTTTTGTTTCTGAAATATTTATGGTGCACGAAATTGTGATCTCCAGGCTCGAACAAATCCTGGTAATGGCTCCAAAGCTTGGTGCTCTGATCTTAATTCATAATTGTCACAACTTCGATACAACTAACCAGCAAGTGCACTGGGTCGTCCAAGTAATACCTTACGTGAGTAAGGGTCGAATCCCACGGAGATTGTTGGTATGAAGCAAGCTATGGTCACCTTGTAAATCTCAGTCAGGCAGATATAAAGTGATGATGGTGTTTTCGAATATCATATAATAAAATAGGGATAGAGACACTTATGTAATTCATTGATAGGAATTTCAGATAAGCGAATGGAGATGCTTTCGTTCCTCTGAACCTCTGCTTTCCTGCTATCTTCATCCAGTCAGTCTTACTCCTTTCCATGGCTGGCTTTATGCAAGGGCATCACCGTTGTCAGTGGCTACATCCCCTCCTCTCAGTGAATAATATGCTCACGCACCCTGTCACGGCACGGCTATTCATCTGTCGGTTCCCGATCATGCTGGAATAGGATTCACCCTCCTTTTGCGTCTGTCACTAACGCCCAACAATCGCGAGTTTGAAGCTCGTCACAGTCATTCAATCATTGAATCCTACTCGGAATACCACAGACAAGGTTTAGACTTTCCGGATTCTCTTGAATGCCGCCATCATTCTAGCTTACGCCACGAAGATTCTGGTTAGGAGATCTAAGAGATACTCATTCTAGCTTAATTCATGTAGAACAGAAGTGTTTGTCAGGCACGCGTTCATAAGGGAGAAGGATGATGAGCGTCACACATAATCATCACCTTCATCACGTTCTTGGGTGCGAATGGATATCTTAGAAGAGAAATAAGAAGAATTGAATAGAAAACAGTAGTACTTTGCATTAATCTTTGAGGAACAGCAGAGCTCCACACCTTAATCTATGGAGTGTAGAAACTCTACCGTTAAAAATACATAAGTGAAGGTCCAGGCATGGCCGAGATGGCCAGCCCCCTAAAACGTGATAAGAGGATCATAAGGTAATCCAAAGATGCCTAATACAATAGTAAGAGGTCCTATTTATAATAAACTAGTCACTAGGGTTTACATGAGTAAGTAATTGATGCATAAATCCATTTCCTGGGCCCACTTGGTGTGTGTTTGGGCTGAGCCTGAGTGTTTCACGTGCAGAGGTCATTTGTGGAGTTGAACGCCAGTTTCTGTGCCAGTTTGGGCGTTCAACTCTGGTTTTGGATCCTTTTCTGGCGCTGGACGCCAGATTTGGGCAGAAGGCTGGCGTTGAACGCCAGTTTACGTCGTCAATTCTTGGCCAAAGTATGGACTATTATATATTGCTGGAAAGCCCTGGATGTCTACTTTCCAACGCAATTAGAAGCGCACCATTTCGAGTTCTGTAGCTCTAGAAAATCCACTTTGAGTGCAGGGAGGTCAGAATCCAACAGCATCAGCAGTCCTTTTTCAACCTCTGAATCTGATTTCTGCTCAAGTCCCTCAATTTCAGCCAGAAAATACCTGAAATCACAGAAAAACACACAAACTCATAGTAAAGTCCAGAAATGTGAATTTAACATAAAAACTAATGAAAACATCCCTAAAAGTGACTAGATCCTACTAAAAACATACTAAAAACAATGCCAAAAAGCGTATAAATTATCCGCTCATCACAACACCAAACTTAAATTGTTGCTTGTCCCCAAGCAACTGAAAATCAAATAGGATAAAAAGAAGAGAATATACTATAAATTCCAAACTATCAATGAAACAGAGCTTCAATCATATGAGCGGGACTTATAGCTTTTTGCCTCTTGAATAGTTTTGGCATCTCACTTTATCCATTGAAGTTTAGAATGATTGGCATCTATAGGAACTTCAGATTTCGAATAGTGTTATTGACTCTCCTAGTTCAGTATGATGATTCTTGAACACAGCTTCTTTATGAGTCTTGGCCGTGGCCCTAAGCACTTTGTTTTCCAGTATTACCACCGGATACATAAATGCCACAGACACATAATTGGGTGAACCTTTTCAGATTGTGACTCAGCTTTGCTAAAGTCCCCAATTAGAGGTGTCCAGGGTTCTTAAGCACACTCTTCTTTTGCTTTGGACCTTGACTTTAACCGCTCAGTCTCAAGTTTTCACTTGACACCTTCACGCCACAAGCACATGGTTAGGGACAGCTTGGTTTAGCCGCTTAGACCAGGATTTTATTCCTTTAGGCCCTCCTATCCACTGATGCTCAAAGCCTTGGGATCCTTTTTATTTGCCCTTGCCTTTTGGTTTTAAGGGTTATTGGCTTTTTCTGCTTGCTTTTTCTTTTTCTTTCTTTTTTTTTTATATTTTTTTTTCGCCTATTTTTTTTTTCTGCAAGCTTTGTTCTTTGCTGCTTTTTCTTGCTTCAAGAATCATTTTTATGATTTTTCAGATTATCGAATAACATGTCTCCTAGTCATCATTCTTTCAAGAGCCAACATATTTAACATTCTTAAACAACAACTTCAAAAGACATATGCACTGTTCAAGCATACATTCAGAAAACAAGAAGCATTGTCACCACATCAATATAATTAAGCTAAGTTCAAGGATAAATTTGAAATTCATGTACTTCTTGTTCTTTTGAATTAAAACATTTTTCATTTAAGAGAGGTGATGGATTCATAGGACATTCATAGCTTTAAGACATAGTTATTACTACTAATGATCATGTAATGAAGACACAAACATAGATAAGCACATAACATAGAAAACGAAAAACAGAGAAAATAAGAACAAGGAATGAATCCACCTTAGTGATGTCCTTGAGCTCTTCTATGTCTCTTCCTTGTCTTTGTTGCTCCTCCCTCATTGCTTTTTGATCTTCTCTTATTTCATGAAGGATGATGGAGTGCTCTTGATGTTCCACCCTTAGTTGCTTCCAATAATTGTGTGGAAGAAAATGTATCCCCTGAGGTATCTCAGGGATCTCTTGATTTGCAGTCAAATGTTCTACCACTGAGCTATAGACCCTTGATGGAAGCTTTTGTCTTCCCTTTCCTCTTTCTAGAGGTTTCTCTGGCCTTAGGTGCCATCAATGGTTATGGAAAAAAACAAAAAAGCTATGCTTTTACCACACCAAACTTAGAATGTTGCTCGCCCTCGAGCAAAAGAAGAAGGAATAGATGAAGAAGATGTGGAAATAAAAACTAGGATTATGAGGAGGTAAAGTGGGGATCCTGTGGGGTCCACAGATCCTGAGATGATCCTGTGGTGTCCACAGATCCTGAGGTGTCAAGGCATTTACATCCCTGCACCAATTTAGGCATGCAGAATGCCCTTGCACACAACTCTGGGCGTTCAGCGCCAGGTTGGTGCCCATTTTGGGCGTTCAACGCCCCTTTGCTTCCATTTCTGGCGTTGAACGCCAGAACCATGCTTGTTCTGGGCGTTCAGCGCCAGGATGCTCCCATTCTGGGCGTTCAGCGCCAGAACTATGCTCTGTTCTGGCGTTTGAACGCCAGACAGATGCTCCTCCAGGGTGCGATTTTTCTTCTGCTGTTTTTGATTCCGTTTTCAATTTTTATATTTATTTTGTGACTCCACATGATCATGAACCTAAGAAAACATGAAAAATAAGAATTAGATAAACATTGGTTTGCCTCCCAACAAGCGCTTCTTTAATGTCAATAGCTTGACAGTGGGCTCTCATGGAGCCTCACAGATGTGCAGAGCTTTGTTGAAACTCTCCAACACCAAACTTAGAGTTTGGATATGGGAGTTCAACACCAAACTTAGAGTTTGGTTGTGGCCTCCCAATACCAAACTTAGAGTTTGACTGTGGGGGCTCTGGTTGACTCTGCTTGGAGAGAAGCTTTGGCTGCTTCCTCTCCATGGTTGCAGAGGGAGATCCTTGAGTTTTGAATACAAGGGAGATCTCATTCCATTGAAGGAATATTTCACCTCTGTCAACATCAATCACAGCTCTTGCTGTGGCCAGGAAAGGTCTTCCTAGGATGATGGATTCATCCTCTTCCTTTCCAGTATCCAGGACTATGAAATCAGCAGGGATGTAAAGGCCTTCAACCTTTACTAACACGTCCTCTACTTGTCCATAAGCCTGTTTTCTAGAGCTGTCTGCCATCTCTAATGAGATTTTAGCAGCTTGCACCCCATAGATTCCCAGTTTCTCTATTACAGAGAGGGGCATGAGGTTTATTCCTGAACCAAGGTCACACAGAGCCTTAAAGATCATGGTGCCTATGGTACAGGGTATTATGAACTTTCCAGGATCCTGTCTCTTCTGAGGCAATGTCAGTTGATCCAGATCACTTAGTTCATTGATGAACAAGGGAGGTTCAACTTCCCAAGCATCAATGCCAAATAATTTGGCATTCAGCTTCATGATTGCACCAAGAAACTTGGCAGTTTGCTCTTCAGTGACATCCTTATTCTCTTCAGAAGAGGAATACTCATCAGAGCTCATGAAGGGCATAAGGAGGTTCAATGGGATCTCTATAGTCTCTAGATGAGCCTCAGAGTCCTTTGATTCCCCAGAGGGAAGCTCCTTATTGATCACTGGACGTCCCAGGAGGTCTTCCTCCTTGGGATTCACGTCCTCTCCTCTCCTCACAGGTTCGGCCAGGGCACTTATGTCAATGGCCTTGCACTCTCCTTTTGGGTTCTCTTCTGTATTACTTGGGAGAGTACTAGGAGGGATTTCAGTGATCCTCTTACTCAGCTGGCCCACTTGTGCTTCCAAATTTCTAATGGAAGACCTTGTTTCATTCATGAAACTTACAGTGGCCTTGGATAGATCAGAGACTAGATTTGCTAAATTAGAAGCATTTTGTTTAGAGTTCTCTGTCTGTTGCTGAGTTGATGATGGAAAAGGTTTGCTATTGCTAAACCTGTTTCTTCCACCATTATTAAAGCCTTGTTGGGGCTTTTGATCCTTCCATGAGAAATTTGGATGATTTCTCCATGTTGAGTTATAGGTGTTTCCATAAGGTTCACCTAAGTAATTTACCTCTGCTATTGCAGGGTTCTCAGGATCATAGGCTTCTTCTTCAGAAGATGCCTCTTGAGTACTGTTGGATGCAGCTTGCATTCCATGCAGACTCTGAGAGATCATATTGACTTGCTGAGTCAATATTTTATTCTGAGCCAATATGGCATTCAGAGTATCAACCTCAAGAACTCCCTTCTTCATAGGCGTCCCATTATTCACAGGATTCCTTTCAGAAGTGTACATGAACTGGTTATTAGCAACCATGTCAATGAGTTCTTGAGCTTCTGCAGGCGTTTTCTTTAGGTGAATGGATCCACCTGCAGAAGTGTCCAGTGACATCTTTGATAGCTCAGACAGACCATCATAGAATATATCCAGGATGGTCCATTCTGAAAGCATGTCAGAAGGACACTTTTTGGTCAACTGTTTGTATCTTTCCCAAGCTTCATAGAGAGATTCACCTTCTTTCTGTCTGAAAGTTTGAACATCAGCTCTAAGCTTGCTCAGCTTTTGAGGAGGAAAGTACTTGGCTAAGAAATCCGTGACCAGCTTATCCCAAGAGTTCAGGCTGTCTTTAGGTTGAGAATCCAACCATAATCTAGCTCTGTCTCTTACAGCAAAAGGGAAAAGCATGAGTCTGTAGACTTCAGGATTTACGCCATTAGTCTTAACAGTATCACATATCTACAAGAATTCAGTTAAGAACTGAAAAGGATCTTCAGATGGAAGTCCATGAAACTTGCAGTTCTGCTGCATCAGAGAAACTAACTGAGGTTTCAGCTCAAAGTTGTTTGCTCCAATGGCAGGAATGGAGATGCTTCTTCCATGTAAATTGGAATTAGGTGCAGTAAAGTCACCAAGCATCCTCCTTTCATTATTATTATTTTCGCCTGCCATCTCCTCTGCCTGTTCGAAAATTTCTGAAAGGTTATCTCTGGATTGTTGTATTTTAGCTTCTCTTAATTTTCTCTTCAGAGTCCTTTCAGGTTCTGGATCTGCTTCCACAAGAATGTTCTTATCCTTGCTCCTGCTCATATGACAAGGAAGAATGGCCAGAAAAATGATAATAATAATAGAGATCCTCTATACCACAGTATAGGGATCCCTTTGTGAGTGGAAGAAAAGAGGGGGAGATAAAGAATGTGATGTAAAGGAAGAAACACAACTGTGAGAATTGGAAGAGATGTAAGATGAGATGTTAGGATATGAATGAATAAATAGAATAAGATGAAAGAGAAGGAGGGAATAATTTTCGAAAATTATTTTGAAAAAGAGTTAGTGATTTTTGAAAATTGGTTTTTGAAAATTTGTTAGTAATTTTCGAAAATTAAGATTTAAAAATTAATAAATTAAAAAGAAATTTTGAAAAAGGGGAGAGATATTTTCGAAAAATGAGAGAGAGAGAGTTAGTTAGGTGGTTTTGAAAAAGTTAAGAAACAAACAAAAAGTTAGTTAGTTAGTTGAACCAAATTTTGAAAAGATAAGAAGTTAGGAAGTTAGAAAAGATATTTTGAAAAGATATTTTTGAAAAAGATAAGATAAGAAGATATTTTTGAAAAGATATGATAGAAATTAGTTTTTGAAAAAGATTTGATTTTTAAAATCACAATTAATGACTTGATTCATAAAAAATCACAAGATATGATTCTAGAACTTAAAGTTTGAATCTTTCTTAACAAGCAAGTAACAAACTTCAAATTTTTGAATCAAAACATTAATTGATTATGTTATTTTCGAAAATATGGTATAAAAATAAGAAAAAGATTTTTGAAAAATATTTTTGGGATTTTCGAAAATAACTAAGAATTTTGAAAAAGATTTGATTTTTGAAAAAGATTTTGAAAAAGATAAGATTTTCAAATTGAAAATTTGATTTGACTCATTGGCAACAACTTGATTTTTTTAAAAATTTTTGAAAAAGTCAATTCAAATTTTCGAATTTGATGAGAGAAACATGGAAAGATAAATTTTTTTGATTTTTGAATTTTTATGATGAGAGAGAAAAACACAAAAAGGATGCAATGCATGAAATTTTTAGATCAAAACAATGAATGCATGCATGAATGATATGAATGTCAAGATGAACACCAAGAACACTTTGAATGCCAAGATGAACATTATAGACACAATTTTAAAAACTTTTAATGCAAAGAAAACATGCAAGACACCAAACTTAGAATTCTTTAATGCTTACGCACTAAGAATTCAAGAATGCATATGATAAACATGAAAAGACACAAAACAAAAAATCATCAAGATCAAACAAGAGGACTTACCAAGAACAACTTGAAGATCATGAAGAACACCATGAATGCATGAAATTTTCGAAATATGCAAGATGCACATGCAATTGACACCAAACTTATGATGTGACTCAAGACTCAAACAAGAAACAGAAAATATTTTTTTTATTTTTATGATTTTCTAATTTTTTTTTTGGATTTTTATTTATATTTTTCGAAAATTTAAAAGAAAAAATAAGGATTCCAAAATTTTTAATATGAATTCCAGGAATCTTGCCATGTTAGTCTAAAGCTTCAGTTCAGGAATTAGACATGGCTCACTAGCCAGCCAAGCTTTCAATGAAAGCTCCAGTCCAAAACACTAGACATGGCCAATGGCCAGCCAAGCTGTGATATATGGAATTACATGCATTGAAGTTATTAGTTGAAGCCTCAGTCCAAAAGAATTTAGACATGGCTTTACAGCCAGCCAGGCTTCAACATGCTTCATGAAACACTAGAATTCATTCTTAAAAATCTTGAATAAAATTTTTGAAAACATTTTTATTTTTTTAATTTTTTATTTTTTTTCGAAAACAAAGGAGAAATTTTTGAAAAATATTTTTGAAAAAAATTTTTTTTTGAACAGAAAACGAAAAGAAAGTTACCCAATCTGAGCAACAAGATGAACCGTCAGTTGTCCAAACTAAAACAATCCCCGGCAACGGCGCCAAAAACTTGGTGCACGAAATTGTGATCTCCAGGCTCGAACAAATCCTGGTAATGGCTCCAAAGCTTGGTGCTCTGATCTTAATTCATAATTGTCACAACTTCGATACAACTAACCAGCAAGTGTACTGGGTCGTCCAAGTAATACCTTACGTGAGTAAGGGTCGAATTTCACGGAGATTGTTGGTATGAAGCAAGCTATGGTCACCTTGTAAATCTCAGTCAGGCAGATATAAAGTGATGATGGTGTTTTCGAATATCATATAATAAAATAGGGATAGAGACACTTATGTAATTCATTGATAGGAATTTCAGATAAGCGAATGGAGATGCTTTCGTTCCTCTGAACCTCTGCTTTCCTGCTATCTTCATCCAGTCAGTCTTACTCCTTTCCATGGCTGGCTTTATGCAAGGGCATCACCGTTGTCAGTGGCTACATCCCCTCCTCTCAGTGAATAATATGCTCACGCACCCTGTCACGGCACGGCTATTCATCTGTCGGTTCCCGATCATGCTGGAATAGGATTCACCCTCCTTTTGCGTCTGTCACTAACGCCCAACAATCGCGAGTTTGAAGCTCGTCACAGTCATTCAATCATTGAATCCTACTCGGAATACCACAGACAAGGTTTAGACTTTCCAGATTCTCTTGAATGCCGCCATCATTCTAGCTTACGCCACGAAGATTCTGGTTAGGAGATCTAAGAGATACTCATTCTAGCTTAATTCATGTAGAACAGAAGTGTTTGTCAGGCACGCGTTCATAAGGGAGAAGGATGATGAGCGTCACACATAATCATCACCTTCATCACGTTCTTGGGTGCGAATGGATATCTTAGAAGAGAAATAAGAAGAATTGAATAGAAAACAGTAGTACTTTGCATTAATCTTTGAGGAACAGCAGAGCTCCACACCTTAATCTATGGAGTGTAGAAACTCTACCGTTAAAAATACATAAGTGAAGGTCCAGGCATGGCCGAGATGGCCAGCCCCCTAAAACGTGATCAGAGGATCATAAGGTAATCCAAAGATGCCTAATACAATAGTAAGAGGTCCTATTTATAATAAACTAGTCACTAGGGTTTACATGAGTAAGTAATTGATGCATAAATCCACTTCCTGGGCCCACTTGGTATGTGTTTGGGCTGAGCCTGAGTGTTGCACGTGCAGAGGCCATTTGTGGAGTTGAACGCCAGTTTCTGTGCCAGTTTGGGCGTTCAACTCTGGTTTTGGATCCTTTTCTGGCGCTGGACGCCAGATTTGGGCAGAAGGCTGGCGTTGAACGTCAGTTTACGTCGTCAATTCTTGGCCAAAGTATGGACTATTATATATTTCTGGAAAGCCCTAGATGTCTACTTTCCAACGCAATTGGAAGCGCGCCATTTCGAGTTCTGTAGCTCCAGAAAATCCACTTTGAGTGCAGGGAGGTCAGAATCCAACAGCATCAGCAGTCCTTTTTCAACCTCTGAATCTGATTTCTGCTCAAGTCCCTCAATTTCAGTCAGAAAATACCTGAAATCATAGAAAAACACACAAACTCATAGTAAAGTCCAGAAATGTGAATTTAACATAAAAACTAATGAAAACATCCCTAAAAGTGACTAGATCCTACTAAAAACATACTAAAAACAATGCCAAAAAGCGTATAAATTATCCGCTCATCAATTTACATCTGTAAATTCTAGCCAATAGAAAATTAGAATGTGTTGCCATTCTCCAATACTGTTTGCCCAACAGAGCAAGGTTTTGAGTTTTAAGATCTTTAAAATCAATACCTCCTTTCTTTCTTGGGTGGGTTATAGTGTCCCAGCTGGTCCAAGCCAGTCGCCTTTCATTTTCTTTTTGATCCCACCAGAACTGAGTTAGTAAGGAGTGAATATCGGAGATTAGATTGTCTGGTAATCTGAAGCAGGAGAGAGTGTAAATTGGGATGGCCTCCCCAATTGCCTTTATTAATAAAACTAATCTTCCCCCAGCAGACAATAAGTTATGCTTCCAACCTTGAATTCTTTTCTATACCTTCTCCTTAACCATGTTAAAAGTGGCTCGCTTTGATCTATTAACAACAGATGACAGCCCAAGAAATTTATCTTGAGCTCCTATATGTGAAATGTTTAAGGAGGTAGCCAGACGAGCACGAGAGTCAAGAGGAGTGTTATGACTGAAAAAACTGCAAACTTGCCAAGATTAACTTTCCGACTGCTGAAGCACTCATACGTAGTTAATAAATCAAAGATATTTCTGTAAGACCCAGTTAATTAATGGCTAATTAATCCATAAATGAGAATTTATTCTAGAAAGCCAAAGATGTTATTTTTATGGCTTAATATAATAGAGGAGATTGAGACGAGAATTTTGGTACCAATTTTATAAAAATCGGACCAAGATTGGACCGAACGGGCCAAACCGGTCCAATCGGACCCAAAATGGGCCCTTGACCCAACTAAACTAAACCAAAACCCTAGTTTTCAGCACCATATCTCCTCATTTGTTACATACACACGCTGAAATGGAGGCCATGGAGGGAAGAACACTCTCTAAAGTTCTCTCCCTTGGTTGATCTTCAAATCACCATAACTTTTGATCCAGAGCTCCGATTGCCGCACCGTTTGTGGCCACGCGTTCACCGTGGAGAGATCTACAAAACCCATAAAATTAATCTTGAGGTAAGCCACGTTTTTCTCTTCGAATTTCTAGCCTTGATTTTGAGTTTCATTAGCAAAAATGTTGAGATTTTGGGTTCTTTGATGTGGTGCGCAGAAATTGTGATTACACTTTGATTATGTAAAATTTATCGCTCTTTCTTTCCCTGGTAATGGTGCCAAAAACATGATGCCAATACCATGGTTCACAACTTCGCACAACTAACCAGCAAGTGCACTGGGTCACCCAAGTAATACCTTACGTGAGTAAGGGTCGAATCCCACGGAGATTGTTGGTATGAAGCAAGCTATGGTTACCTTGTAAATCTCAGTCAGGCGGATATAAAATAGTAATGGGGTTTTCGAAAATAATTAATAAAATAGGGATAGAAATACTTATGTAAATCATTGGTGAGAATTTCAGATAAGCGAATAGAGATGCTTTCGTTTCTCTGAACCTTTGCTTTCCTGCTATCTTCATCCAATCAGTCTTACTCCTTTCCATGGCTGGCTTTATGTAATGCATCACCATTGTCAATGGCTACTTTCGGTCTTCTCTCGGGAAAATGATCCAAATGCCCTGTCACGGCATGGCTAATCGTCTGGAGGCATCACCCTTGTCAATGGTTACATCCTATCCTCTCAGTGAAAGTGGTCAACGCACCCTGTCACGGCACGGCTATTCATCTGTCGGTTCTTGATCATGCTGGAATAGGATTTACTATCCTTTTGCGTCTGTCACTACGCCCAGCAATCACGAGTTTGAAGCTCATCACACTCATTCAATCATTGAATCCTACTCGGAATACCATAGACAAGGTTTAGACTTTCCGGATTCTCTTGAATGCCGCCATCATTCTAGCTAACACCACGAAGATTCTGATTAAGAGATCTAAGAGATACTCATTCAATCTAATGTAGAACGGAAGTGGTTATCAGGCACGCGTTCATAGGGAATGATGATGATTGTCACGTTCATCACATTCAGGTGGAAGAGCGAATGAATATCTTAGAAGTGAAATAAGATGAATTGAATAGAAAACAGTAGTACTTTGCATTAATCTTTAAGGAACAGCAGAGCTCCACACCTTAATCTATGGAGTGCAGGAACTCTACCGTTGAAAATACATAAGTGAAAGGTCCAGGCATGGCCGAATGGCCAGCCCCTCTGATCTAAGAACCAGGCATCCAAAGATAATCCTAAGATTCAAAGATGTCTAATACAATAGTAAAAGGTCCTATTTATAATAAACTAGCTACTAGGGTTTACAGAAGTAAGTAATTGATGCATAAATCCACTTCCGGGGCCCACTTTGTGTGTGCTTGGGCTGAGCTTGAATGTTACACGTGCAGAGGTCATTCTTGGAGTTGAACGCCAGCTTTTGTGCCAGTTTGGGCGTTGAACTCCACTTTGCAACTTGTTTCTGGCGCTGGACGCCAGAATTGGGCAGAGAGCTGGAGTTGAACGCCAGTTTGTGTCGTCTAAACTTGGGCAAAGTATGAAATATTATACATTTATGGAAAGCCATGGATGTCTACTTTCCAACGCAATTGAAAGCGCGCCATTTCGAGTTCTGTAGCTCCAGAAAATCCACTTTGAGTGCAGGGAGGTCAGAATCCAACAGCATCAGCAGTCCTTCTTCAACCTCTGAATCTGATTTTTGCTCAAGTCCCTCAATTTCAGCCAGAAAATACCTGAAATCACAGAAAAACACACAAACTCATAGTAAATTCCAGAAATGTGAGTTTTACATAAAAACTAATGAAAACATCCCTAAAAGTAACTAGATCCTACTAAAAACATACTAAAAACAATGTCAAAAAGCGTATAAATTATCCGCTCATCACAACACCAAACTTAAATTGTTGCTTGTCCCCAAGCAACTGAAAATCAAATAGGATAAAAAGAAGAGAATATACTATAAATTCCAAACTATCAATGAAAAATAGCTCCAATCAAATGAGCGGGACTTATAGCTTTTTGCCTCTTGAATAGTTTTGGCATCTCACTTTATCCATTGAGGTTCAGAATGATTGGCATCTATAGGAACTCAGAGTTCAGATAGTGTTATTGATTCTCCTAGTTCAGTTTGATGATTCTTGAACACAGCTATTTTATGAGTCTTGGCCGTGGCCCTAAGCACTTTGTTTTCCAGTATTACCACCAGATACATAAATGCCACAGACACATAATTGGGTGAACATTTTCAGATTGTGACTCAGCTTTGCTAAAGTCCCCAATTAGAGGTGTCCAGGGTTCTTAAGCACACTCTTTTTTTGCTTTGGACCTTGACTTTAACCGCTCAGTCTCAAGTTTTCATTTGACATCTACACGCCACAAGCACATGGTTAGGGACAGCTTGGTTTAGCCGCTTAGACCAGGATTTTATTCCTGTAGGCCCTCCTATCCACTGATGTTCAAAGCCTTGGGATCCTTTTTATTTACCCTTGCCTTTTGGTTTTAAGGGTTATTGGCTTTTTGCTCTTGCCTCTTGGTTTTAAGAGCTTTTGGCTTTTTCTGCTTGCTTTTTCTTTTTCTTTCTATTTTTTTTCGCCTATTTTTTTTCTGCAAGCTTTGTTCTTTGCTGCTTTTTCTTGCTTCAAGAATCATTTTTATGATTTTTCAGATTATCAAATAACATGTCTCCTTGTCATCATTCTTTCAAGAGCCAACATATTTAACATTCATGAACAACAACTTCAAAAGACATATGCACTGTTCAAGCATACATTCAGAAAACAGGAAGCATTGTCACCACATCAATATAATTAAACTAAGTTCAAGGATAAATTCAAAACTCATGTACTTCTTGTTCTTTTGAATTAAAACATTTTTTATTTAAGAGAGGTGATGGATTCATAGGACATTCATAACTTTAAGACAAAGTTACTAACTACTAATGATCATGTAATGAAGACACAAACATAGATAAGCACATAACATAGAAAACGAAAAACAGAGAAAGTAAGAACAAGGAATGAGTCCACCTTAGTGATGATGGCGTTTCCTTCTTGAGGAACCAATGATGTTCTTGAGCTCTTCTATGTCTCTTCCTTGCCTTTGTGGCTTGATTCCTAGTGATTTTTGGTATTTCTATCCTCAGTTGCTTCCAATAACTATGTGGAGGGAAGTGCATCCCCTGAGGTATCTCAAGGATCTCTTGATTTGCAGCCACATGTTTTACCACTGAGCTATAGATCCTTTACATAATTGTTTTACCACACCAAACTTAGAATGTTGCTCGCCCTCGAGAAACAGAAGAAGGAATAGATGAAGAAGAAGATGTGGAAAAAAAACTAGGATTATGAGGAAGGAAGGTGGGGATCCTGTGGGGTCCACAGATCCTGAGATGATCCTGTGAGGTCCACAGATCTTGAGGTGTCAAGGCATTTACATCCCTGCACCAATTTAGGCATGCAAAATGCCCTTGCACACAACTCTGGGCGTTCAGCGCCAGGTTGGTGCCCATTTTGGGCGTTGAACGCCCATTTGTTGCCCATTTCTGGCGTTGAACGCCAGAACCATGCTTGTTCTGGGCGTTCAGCGCCAGCTCTTCTCCAGGGTGCAATTCTGGCGTTCAGCGCCCAGATGTTGCCCATTTTGGGCGTTCAGCGCCCAGATACTGCCCATTTTGGGCGTTCAGCGCCAGAACCATGCTCTGTTCTGGCGTTGAACGCCAGGCAGGTGCTTCTTCCAAGGTGTGATTTTTCTTCTGCTGTTTTTGATTCTGTTTCTAAATTTTTCGTTTATTTTGTGACTCCACATGATCATGAACCTATAAAGACATATAACTAAGAAAAATATAGTTAGATAAATAAAAATTGGGTTGCCTCCCAACAAGCGCTTCTTTAATGTCAATAGCTTGACAGTGGGCTCTCATGGAGCCTCACAGATGTGCAGAGCTTTGTTGAGACCTCCCAACACCAAACTTAGAGTTTGGATATGGGGGTTTGACACCAAACTTAGAGTTTGGTTGTAGCCTCCCATCACCAAACTTAGAGTTTGACTGTGGGGGTGATGAGCGGATAATTTATACGCTTTTTGACATTGTTTTTAGTATGTTTTTAGTAGGATCTAGTTACTTTTAGGGATGTTTTCATTAGTTTTATGTTAAATTCACATTTCTGGACTTTACTATGAGTTTGTGTGTTTTTCTGTGATTTCAGGTATTTTCTGGCTGAAATTGAGGGACTTGAGCAGAAATCAGATTCAGAGGTTGAAAAAGGACTGCTGATGCTGTTGGATTCTGACCTCCCTGCACTCAAAGTGGATTTTCTGGAGCTACAGAACTCGAAATGGTGCGCTTCCAATTGCGTTGGAAAGTAGACATCCAGGGCTTTCCAGAAATATATAATAGTCCATACTTTGGCCAAGAATTGATGACGTAAACTGGCGTTCAACGCCAGCCTTCTGCCCAAATCTGGCATCCAGCGCCAGAAAAGGATCCAAAACCAGAGTTGAACGCCCAAACTGGCACAGAAACTGGCGTTCAACTCCACAAATGGCCTCTGCACGTGTAACACTCAAGCCCAAGCCCAAGCACACACCAAGTGGGCCCCGGAAGTGGATTTATGCATCAATTACTTACTCATGTAAACCCTAGTGACTAGTTTATTATAAATAGGACCTCTTACTATTGTATTAGGCATCTTTGGTCTCAGTTTTAATCTTTTGATCATCTTAGGATCTTAGGATCATCTTTGAACGCATTGTTCTTAGATCAAGGGGGCTGGCCATCTCGGCCATGCCTGGACCTTCACTTATGTATTTTCATACGGTAGAGTTTCTACACTCCATAGATTAAGGTGTGGAGCTCTGCTGTTCCTCAAAGATTAATGCAAAGTACTACTGTTTTCTATTCAATTCTTCTTATTTCTCTTCTAAGATATCCATTCGCACCCAAGAACGTGATGAAGGTGATGATTATGTGTGACGCTCATCATCCTTCCCCCTTATGAACGCGTGCCTGACAAACACTTCTGTTCTACATGAATTAAGCTAGAATGAGTATCTCTTAGATCTCCTAACCAGAATCTTCGTGGCGTAAGCTAGAATGATGGCGGCATTCAAGAGAATCCGGAAGGTCTAAACCTTGTCTGTGGTATTCTGAGTAGGATTCAATGATTGAATGACTGTGACGAGCTTCAAACTCGCGAGTGCTGGGCGTTAGTGACAGACGCAAAAGGAGGGTGAATCCTATTCCATAATGATCGGGAACCGACAGATGAATAGCCGTGCCGTGACAGGGTGCGTGAGCATATGATTCACTGAGAGGAGGGGATGTAGCCACTGACAACGGTGATGCCCCTGCATAAAGCCAGCCATGGAAAGGAGTAAGACAGATTGGATGAAGATAGCAGGAAAGCAGAGGTTCAGAGGAACAAAAAGCAACTCCATTCGCTTATCTGAAATTCCTACCAATGAATTACATAAGTATCTCTATCCCTTTTATTTTTTATTTTAATCTAATAAAGTATCATGTTTAAATCCGCCTGACTGAGATTTACAAGGTGACCATAGCTTGCTTCATACCAACAATCTCCGTGGGATTCGACCCTTACTCACGTAAGGTATTACTTGGACGACCCAGTGCACTTGCTGGTTAGTTGTATCGAAGTTGTGACAATTATGAATTAAGATCAGAGCACCAAGCTTTGGAGCCATTACCAGGATTTGTTTGAGCCTGGAGATCACAATTTCGTGCACCAAGTTTTTGGCGCCGTTGCCGGGGATTGTTTGAGTTTGGACAACTGACGGCTCATCTTGTTGCTCAGATTGGGTAACTTTCTTTTCGTTTTCTTTTCAAAAATTTTTCAAAAAAAAAAAAAAATTTTCAAAACTTTTCTCATATGTTTTCAAAAAAATTAAAAATGTTTTCAAAAATAAATTTTTTCAGAATTTTTAAGAATGAATTCTAGTGTTTCATGATGATTTGTTGAATCCTGGCTGGCTGTAAGCCATGTCTAATCTTTTGGACTGGGGTTTCAACTTACCATCCCAAATGAAGAGATTCTCACACACTTAGTTGTTCTATACATGAAAAGTATCCATATCTGCTGAAGCTTGGCTGGCCATTGGCCATGTCTAGTGTTTTGGACTGGAGCTTTCATTGAAAGCTTGGCTGGCTAGTGAGCCATGTCTAATTCCTGGACTGAAGCTTTAGACTAACATGGCAAGATTCCTGGAATTCATATTAAAAATTTTGGAATCCTTATTTTTTCTTTTAAATTTTCGAAAAATATAAATAAAAATCCAAAAAAATTAGAAAATCATAAAAATTAAAAATATTTTCTGTTTCTTGTTTGAGTCTTAAGTCACATTATAAGTTTGGTGTCACTTGCATATGCATCTTGCATTTTTCGAAAATATCATGCATTCATAGTGTTCTTCATGATCTTCAAGTTGTTCTTGGTAAGTCTTCTTGTTTGATCTTGATGATTTTTTGTTTTGTGTCTTTTCATGTTTATCATATGCATTCTTGAATTCTTAGTGTCTAAGCATTAAAGAATTCTAAGTGTGGTGTCTTGCATGTTTTCTTTGCATTAAAAATTTTTCAAAAATCATGTTCTTGATGTTCATCATGACATTCAAAGTGTTCTTGGTGTTCATCTTGACATTCATAGCATTCTTGCATGCATTCATTGTTTTGATCTAAAAATTTCATGCATTGCATGTTTTCCATGTTTTTCATAAAAATTTCAAAAATCAAAAAAATATCTTTCCCTTTTTCTCTCATCAAATTCGAAAATTTGGATTGACTTTTTCAAAAATTTTTAAAATCAAATTGTTTCTCATGAGTCAAACCAAATTTTCAAATTTGAAAATCTTATCTTTTTCAAAATCTTTTTCAAAAATCAAATCTTTTTCAAAATTATTAGTTATTTTCGAAAATTTCAAAAAAATATTTTTCAAAAATCTTTTTCTTATTTTTATACCAAATTTTCGAAAATAACATAAACAATTAATGTTTTGATTCAAAAATTTGAAGTTTGTTACTTGCTTGTTAAGAAAGATTCAAACTTTAAGTTCTAGAATCATATCTTGTGATTTCTTATGAATCAAGTCATTAATTGAGATTTTAAAAATCAAATCTTTTTCAAAAAAATTAACTTCAATCATATCTTTTCAAAAATATCTTCTTATCTTATCTTTTTCAAAAAATATCTTTTCAAAATATCTTTTCTAACTTCCTAACTTCTTATCTTTTCAAAATCTGTTTCAACTAACTAACTAACTTTTTGTTTGTTTCTTAACTTTTTCAAAACCACCTAACTAACTCTCTCTCTCTCATTTTTCGAAAATATCTCTCCCCTTTTTCAAAATTTCTTTTTAATTTATTAATTATTTTAATTTTCAAAACTTAATTTTCGAAAAATTACTAAATATTTTTCAAAAACTGTTTTCAAAAATCACTAACTCCTTTTCAAAATCAATTTTCGAAAATTCCTTCCTTCTCTCTCATCCTATTCTATTTATTCATTCATATCCTAACATCTCATCTCACATCTCTTCCATTCGTACAGTTGTATTTCTTCCTTTACATCACATCCTTTATCTCCCCCTTTTCTTCTACTCACATAAGGGAACCTCTATACTGTGGTAAAGAGAATCTCTATTATTGTTATTATTTTTCTGTGCCTTCTTCTTTGTCATATGAGCAGGAGCAAGGATAAGAGCATTCTTGTGGAAGCAGATCCAGAAACTGAAAGGACTCTGAAGAGAAAATTAAGAGAAGCTAAAATACAACAATCCAGAGAAAACCTTTCAGAAATTTTTGAACAGGAAGAGGAGATGGCAGCCGAAAATAATAATAATATAAGGAAGATGCTTGGTGACTTTACTGCACCTAATTCCAATTTACATGGAAGAAGCATCTCCATTCCTGCCATTGGAGCAAACAATTTTGAGCTGAAACCTCAATTAGTTTCTCTGATGCAGCAGAATTGCAAGTTTCATAGACTTCCATCTGAAGATCCTTTTCAGTTCTTAACTGAATTCTTGCAGATATGTGATACTGTTAAGACTAATGGAATAGATCTTGAAGTCTACAGGCTCATGCTTTTCCCTTTTGCTGTAAGAGACAGAGCTAGATTATGGTTGGATTCCCAACCCAAAGACAGCCTGAACTCTTGGGATAAGCTGGTCACGGCTTTCTTAGCCAAGTACTTTCCTCCTCAAAAGCTAAGCAAGCTTAGAGCTGATGTTCAAACCTTCAGACAGAAAGAAGGTGAATCCCTCTATGAAGCTTGGGAAAGATACAAACAGTTGACCAAAAAGTGTCCTTCTGACATGCTTTCAGAATGGACCATCCTGGATATATTCTATGATGGTTTATCTGAGCTATCAAAGATGTCATTGGATACCTCTGTAGGTGGATCCATTAACCTAAAGAAAACGCCTGCAGAAGCTCAAGAACTCATTGACATGGTTGCTAATAACCAGTTCATGTACACTTCTGAAAGGAATCCTGTAATCAATGGGACGCCTATGAAGAAGGGAGTTCTTAAGGTTGATACTCTGAATGCCATATTGGCTCAGAACAAAATATTGACTCAGCAAGTCAATATGATTTCTCAGAGTCTGCATGGAATGCAAGCTGCATCCAACAGTACTCAAGAGGCATCTTCTGAAGAGGAAGCCTATGATCCTGAGAACCCTGCAATAGCAGAGGTAAATTACTTAGGTGAACCTTATGGAAACACCTATAACTCAACATGGAGAAATCATCCAAATTTCTCATGGAAGGATCAAAAGCCCCAACAAGGCTTTAACAATGGTGGAAGAAACAGGTTTAGCAATAGCAAGCCTTTTCCATCATCAACTTAGCAACAGACAGAGAACTCTGAACAAAATGCTTCTAATTTAGCAAATCTAGTCTCTGATCTATCTAAGGCCACTGTAAGTTTCATGAATGAAACAAGGTCTTCCATTAGAAATTTGGAAGCACAAGTGGGCCAGCTGAGTAAAAGGATCACTGAAATCCCTCCTAGTACTCTCCCAAGCAATACAGAAGAGAACCCAAAAGGAGAGTGCAAGGCCATTGACATAAGCGCCATGGCCGAACCTCTGAGGAGAGGAGAGGACGTGAATCCCAAGGAGGAAGACCTCCTGGGACGTCCAGTGATCAATAAGGAGCTTCCCTCTGGGGAATCAAAGGACTCTAAGGCTCATCTAGAGACCATAGAGCTTCCATTGAACCTCCTTATGCCCTTCATGAGCTCTGATGAGTATTCCTCTTCTGAAGAGAATGAGGATGTCACTGAAGAGCAAACTGCCAAGTTTCTTGGTGCAATCATGAAGCTGAATGCCAAATTGTTTGGCATTGATGCTTGGGAAGTTGAACCTCCCTTGTTCATCAATGAACTAAGTGATCTGGATCAACTGACATTGCCTCAGAAGAGACAGGATCCTGGAAAGTTCATAATACCCTGTACCATAGGCACCATGATCTTTAAGGCTCTGTGTGACCTTGGTTCAGGAATAAACCTCATGCCCCTCTCTGTAATAGAGAAACTGGGAATCTATGGGGTGCAAGCTGCTAAAATCTCACTAGAGATGGCAGACAGCTCAAGAAAACAGGCTTATGGACAAGTAGAAGATGTATTAGTAAAGGTTGAGGGCCTTTACATACCTACTGATTTCATAGTCCTGGACACTGGAAAGGAAGAGGATGAATCCATCATCCTAGGAAGACCTTTCCTGGCCACAGCAAGAGCTGTGATTGATGTTGACAGAGGTGAAATAGTCCTTCAATGGAATGAGAACTCCCTTGTATTCAAAACTCAAGGATCTCCCTCTGCAACCATGGGGAGGAAGCAGGAAAAGCTTCTCTCCAAGCAGAGTCAACCAGAGCCCCCACAGTCAAACTCTAAGTTTGGTGTTGGGAGGCCACAACCAAACTCTAAGTTTGGTGTTGAACTCCCATATCCAAACTCTAAGTTTGGTGTTGGAGAGTTTCAACAAAGCTCTGCACATCTGTGAGGCTCCATGAGAGCCCACTGTCAAGCTATTGACATTAAAGAAGCACTTGTTGGGAGGCAACTCAATGTTTATCTAATTCTTATTTTTCATGTTTTCTTAGGTTCATGATCATGTGGAGTCACAAAATAAACAAAAAAATCAAAAACGGAATCAAAAACAGCAGAAGAAAAATCACACCCTGGAGGAGCATCTGTCTGGCGTTCAAACGCCAGAACAGAGCATAGTTCTGGCGCTGAACGCCCAGAACAAGCATGGTTCTGGCGTTCAACGCCAGAAATGGCAGCAAAGGGGCGTTGAACGCCCAAAAAGGGCACCAACCTGGCGCTGAACGCCCAGAGTTGTGTGCAAGGGCATTTTACATGCCTAAATTGGTGCAGGGATGTAAATGCCTTGACACCTCAGGATCTGTGGACCCCACAGTATCCCCACCTACCTCATCATCTCTCTCCCACCCAATCCCACCCATATGACCGAATACACACTCCCATCCATCTCCTCCATATCCTCTTCTTCTTCTTCTATTCTTTCTTCTTTTGCTCGAGGGCGAGCAACATTCTAAGTTTGGTGTGGTAAAAGCATAGCTTTTTTGTTTTTTCCATAACCATTGATGGCACCTAAGGCCAGAGAAACCTCTAGAAAGAGGAAAGGGAAGACAAAAGCTTCCATCAAGGGTCTATAGCTCAGTGGTAGAACATTTGACTGCAAATCAAGAGATCCCTGAGATACCTCAGGGGATACATTTTCTTCCACACAATTATTGGAAGCAACTAAGGGTGGAACATCAAGAGCACTCCATCATCCTTCATGAAATAAGAGAAGATCAAAAAGCAATGAGGGATGAGCAACAAAGACAAGGAAGAGACATAGAAGAGCTCAAGGACATCACTAAGGTGGACTCATTCCTTGTTCTTACTTTCTCTGTTTTTTCGTTTTATATGTTATGTGCTTATCTATGTTTGTGTCTTCATTACATGATCATTAGTAGTTAGTAACTTTGTCTTAAAGATATGAATGTCCTATGAATCCATCACCTCTCTTAAATGAAAAATGTTTTAATTCAAAAGAACAAGAAGTACATGAGTTTCGAATTTATCCTTGAACTTAGCTTAATTATATTGATGTGGTGACAATGCTTCTTGTTTTCTGAATGTATGCTTGAACAGTGCATATGTCTTTTGAAATTGTTGTTTAAGAATGTTAAATATGTTGGCTCTTGAAAGAATGATGACTAGGAGACATGTTATTTGATAATCTGAAAAATCATAAAAATGATTCTTGAAGCAAGAAAAAGCAGCAAAGAACAAAGCTTGCAGAAAAAAAAAAAGAGGAAAAAAAAATAGAAAGAAAAAGAAAAAACAAGCAGAAAAAGCCAATAACCCTTAAAACCAAAAGGCAAGGGCAAATAAAAAGGATCCCAAGGCTTTGAGCATCAGTGGATAGGAGGACCTAAAGGAATAAAATCCTGGTCTAAGCGGCTAAACCAAGCTGTCCCTAACCATGTGCTTGTGGCGTATAGGTGTCAAGTGAAAACTTGAGACTGAGCGGTTAAAGTCAAGGTCCAAAGCAAAAGAAGAGTGTGCTTAAGAACCCTGGACACCTCTAATTGGGGACTTTAGCAAAGCTGAGTCACAATCTGAAAAGGTTCACCCAATTATGTGTCTGTGGCATTTATGTATCCGGTGGTAATACTGGAAAACAAAGTGCTTAGGGCCACGGCCAAGACTCATAAAGAAGCTGTGTTCAAGAATCATCATACTGAACTAGGAGAGTCAATAACACTATTCGAAATCTGAAGTTCCTATAGACGCCAATCATTCTGAACCTCAATGGATAAAGTGAGATGCCAAAACTATTCAAGAGGCAAAAAGCTATAAGTCCCGCTCATTTAATTGTAGCTATGTTTCATTGATAGTTTGGAATTTATAGTATATTCTCTTCTTTTTATCCTATTTGATTTTCAGTTGCTTGGGGACAAGCAACAATTTAAGTTTGGTGTTGTGATGAGCGGATAATTTATACGCTTTTTGACATTGTTTTTAGTATGTTTTTAGTAGGATCTAGTTACTTTTAGGGATGTTTTCATTAGTTTTTATGTTAAATTCACATTTCTGGACTTTACTATGAGTTTGTGTGTTTTTCTGTGATTTCAGGTATTTTCTGGCTGAAATTGAGGGACTTGAGCAGAAATCAGATTCAGAGGTTGAAAAAGGACTGCTGATGTTGTTGGATTCTGACCTCCCTGCACTCAAAGTGGATTTTCTGGAGCTACAGAACTCGAAATGGCGCGCTTCCAATTGCGTTGGAAAGTAGACATCTAGGACTTTCCAGCAATATATAATAGTCCATACTTTGGTCAAGAATTGATGACGTAAACTGGCGTTCAACGCCAGCCTTCTGCCCAAATCTGGCGTCCAGCGCCAGAAAAGGATCCAAAACCAGAGTTGAACGCCCAAACTGGCACAGAAACTGGCGTTCAACTCCACAAATGGCCTCTGCACGTGTAACACTCAAGCCCAAGCCCAAGCACACACCAAGTGGGCCCCGGAAGTGGATTTATGCATCAATTACTTACTCATGTAAACCCTAGTGACTAGTTTATTATAAATAGGATCTCTTACTATTGTATTAGGCATCTTTGGTCTCAGTTTTAATCTTTTGATCATCTTAGGATCTTAGGATCATCTTTGAATGCATTGTTCTTAGATCAAGGGGGCTGGCCATCTCGGCCATGCCTGGACCTTCACTTATGTATTTTCATACGGTAGAGTTTCTATACTCCATAGATTAAGGTGTGGAGCTCTGCTGTTCCTCAAAGATTAATGCAAAGTACTACTGTTTTCTATTCAATTCTTCTTATTTCTCTTCTAAGATATCCATTCGCACCCAAGAACGTGATGAAGGTGATGATTATGTGTGACGCTCATCATCCTTCCCCCTTATGAACGCGTGCCTGACAAACACTTCTGTTCTACATGAATTAAGCTAGAATGAGTATCTCTTAGATCTCCTAACCAGAATCTTCGTGGCGTAAGCTAGAATGATGGCGGCATTCAAGAGAATCCGGAAGGTCTAAACCTTGTCTGTGGTATTCTGAGTAGGATTCAATGATTGAATGACTGTGACGAGCTTCAAACTCGCGAGTGCTGGGCGTTAGTGACAGATGCAAAAGGAGGGTGAATCCTATTCCAGCATGATCGGAAACCGACAGATGAATAGCCGTGCCGTGACAGGGTGCGTGAGCATATGATTCACTGAGAGGAGGGGATGTAGCCACTGACAACGGTGATGCCCCTGCATAAAGCCAGCCATGGAAAGGAGTAAGACAGATTGAATGAAGATAGCAGGAAAGCAGAGGTTCAGAGGAACAAAAAGCAACTCCATTCGCTTATCTGAAATTCCTACCAATGAATTACATAAGTATCTCTATCCCTTTTATTGTTTATTTTAATCTAATAAAGTATAATGTTTAAATCCGCTTGACTGAGATTTACAAGGTGACCATAGCTTGCTTCATACCAACAATCTCCGTGGGATTCGACCCTTACTCACGTAAGGTATTACTTGGACGACCCAGTGCACTTGCTGGTTAGTTGTATCGAAGTTGTGACAATTATGAATTAAGATCAGAGCACCAAGCTTTGGAGCCATTACCAGGATTTGTTTGAGCCTGGAGATCACAATTTCGTGCACCAGGGGGCTTTGGTTGACTCTGCTTTGAGAGAAGCTTTTTCTGCTTCCTCTCCATGGATGCAGAGAGAGATCCTTGAGTTGTAAACACAAGGTTGTTCTCATTTAATTGAAGGATCAATTCTCCTTTGTCCACATCAATCACAGCTCTTGCTGTGGCTAGGAAAGGTCTTCCTAGGATGATGGATTCATCCTCTTCCTTTCCAGTATCCAGGACTATGAAATCAGCAGGGATGTAAAGGCCTTCAACCTTTACTAACACGTCCTCTACTTGTCCATAAGCCTGTTTTCTTGAATTGTCTGCCATCTCTAATGAGATTTTAGTAGCTTGCACCCCATAGATTCCCAGTTTCTCTATTACAGAGATGGGCATGAGGTTTATCCCTAAACCAAGGTCACACAGAGCCTTAAAGATCATGGTGCCTATGGTACAAGGTATTATGAACTTTTCAGGATCCTGTCTCTTCTAAGGCAATGTCAGTTGATCCAGATCACTTAGTTCATTGGTGAACAAGGGACGTTCATCTTCCCAAGTTTCAATACCAAATAATTTGGCATTTAGCTTCATGATTGCACCAAGAAACTTGGCAGTTTGCTCTTCAGTGACATCCTCATTCTCTTCAGAAGAGGAATACTCATCAGAGCTCATGAATGGCATCAGGAGGTTCAATGGAATCTCTATGGTCTCTAGATGAGTCTCAGATTCCTTTGGTTTCTCAGAGGGAAACTCCTTATTGATCACTGGCCGTCCCAGGAGGTCTTCCTCCTTGGGATTCACGTCCTCTCCTTCCCTTACAGGTTCGGCCATGGTGCTTATATCAATGGCCTTGCACTCTCCTTTTAGATTCTCTTCTGTATTGCTTGGGAGAGTACTAGGAGGGATTTCATTGATCCTTTTACTCAGCTGGCCCACTTGTGCTTCCAAATTTCTAATGGAAGACCTTGTTTCATTCATGAGACTTACAGTGGCCTTGGACAGATTAGAGACTAAGTTTGCCAAATTAGAGGTATTTTGTTCAGAGTTCTCTGTCTGTTGCTGAGTGGATGATGGAAAAGGTTTACTATTGTTAAACCTGTTTCTTCCACCATTATTAAAGCCTTGTTGAGGCCTTTGATCCTTCTATGAGAGATTTGGATGATTTCTCCATGATGGATTATAGGTGTTTCCATATTGTTCACCCATGTAATTTACCTCTGCTATTGCAGGGTTCTCAGGATCATAAGCTTCTTCTTTATAAGAAGCCTCTTGAGTACTGTTGGATGCAGCTTGCATTCCAGTCAAACTCTGAGAAATCATATTGACTTGTTGAGTCAATATTTTGTTCTGAGCCAATATGGCATTCAGAGTATCAATTTCAAGAACTCCCTTCTTCATAGGCGTCCCATTACTCACAGGATTCCTCTCAGAAGTGTACATGAACTGGTTATTAGCAACCATGTCAATGAGTTCTTGAGCTTCTGCAGGCGTTTTCTTTAGGTGAATGGATCCACCTGCAGAAGTATCCAATGACATCTTTGATAGCTCAGATAAACCATCATAGAATATATCTAGGATGGTCCATTCTGAAAGCATGTCAGAAGGACACTTTTTGGTCAACTGTTTGTATCTTTCCCAAGCTTCATAGAGGGATTCACCATCTTTTTGTTTGAAGGTTTGAACATCCACTCTAAGCTTGCTCAGCTTTTGAGGAGGAAAGAACTTGGCTAAGAAAGCCGTGACCAGCTTATCCCAAGAGTTCAGGCTGTCTTTGGGTTGAGAGTCCAACCACACTCGAGCTCTGTCTCTTACAGCAAAAGGGAAAAGCATGAGCCTGTAGACTTCAGAATCTACTCCATTAGTCTTAACAGTATCACAGATCTGCAAAAATTCAGTTAAGAACTGAAAAGGATCTTCAGATGGAAGTCCATAAAACTTGCAGTTCTGCTGCATCAGAGAAACTAGCTGAAGTTTCAGCTTAAAGTTGTTTGCTCCAATGGTAGGAATGGAGATGCTTCTTCCATGTAAATTGGAATTAGGTGCAGTAAAGTCACCAAGCATTCTCCTTGCATTATTATTATTTTCGGCTGCCATCTCCTCTTCTTGTTCGAAAATTTCTGAAAGGTTATCTCTGGATTGTTGTATTTTAGCTTCTCTTAGTTTCCTTTTCAGAGTCCTTTCAGGTTCTAGATCTGCTTCAACAAGAATATTTTTGTCTTTGCTTCTGCTCATATGAAAAAGAGAGAACAGAAAAATAATAATAATAGGGATCCTTTTTACCACAATATAGAGGTCCCAGTGTGAGTAGAAGAAAAGAAGAAGAAGAAATTCGAACACAGATGGAAGAGAGGGTTCGAATTTGGGTGAGATGAAGTGTTAGTAGATGAATAAATAAATAGAAGGAGATGAGAGAGAAGGAGAATTTTCGAAAATAATTTTTGAAAAAGAGTTAGTGATTTTCGAAAATAGTTTTTAAAAAAGGTTAGTAGTTTTCGAAAATTAAGATTTAAAAAGTGAAATAATTAGTTAATTAAAAAGAAATTTTGAAAAAGAGGGAGATATTTTCGAAAATTGGAGAGAGAGAGTTAGTTAGGTAGTTTTGAAAAAGATAAGAAACAAACAAAAAGTTAGTTAGTTAGTTAAAACAAATTTTGAAAAGATAAGAAGTTAGGAAGTTAGAAAAGGTATTTTGAAATCAAATTTTTTTGAAAAAGATAAGATAAGAAGATATTTTTGAAAAGATATGATTGAAATTAGTTTTGAAAAAGATTTGATTTTTAAAATCACAATTAATGACTTGATTCACAAGAAATCACAAGATATGATTCTAGAATTTAAAGTTTGAATCTTTCTTAACAAGCAAGTAACAAACTTGAAATTTTTGAATCAAAACATTAATTGTTATTGTTATTTTCGAAAATTTGATGTAAAATTAAGAAAAATATTTTTGAAAAATATTTTTATAATTTTCGAAAATAACTAAAAAAAATTGAAAAAGATTTTATTTTTGAAAAAGATAAGATTTTTAAATTGAAAATTTGATTTGACTCATAAAAACAACTAGATTTTAAAAATTTTTGAAAAAGTCAAATCTAATTTTCGAAATTTTAAGAGAGAAAAAAGGAAAGATATTTTTTTGATTTTTGAATTTTTATGATGAGAGAGAAAAACAAGAAAAATGATGCAATGCATGAAAGTTATGGATCAAAACATGTGATGCATGCAAGAATGCTATGAATGTCAAGATGAACACCAAGAACACTATGAAGATCATGATGAACATCAAGAACATATTTTTGAAAAATTTTTAATGCAAAGAAAACATGCAAGACACCAAACTTAGAATTCGTTAATGCTTAGACACTAAGAATTCAAGAATGCATATGAAAAACAAGAAAAGACACAAAACATGCAAATGCAAAGATCAAACAAGAAGACTTACCCAGAACAACTTGAAGATCATGAAGAACATCAAGAACATGAGAGTTTTTGAAAAATGCAAGATGAGTATGCAATTGCTACCAAACTTATAACATGACTCAAGACTCAAACAAGAAACACAAAAAATATTTTTGATTTTTATGATTTTCTAATTTTTTTGTATTTTTATTTTATATTTTTCGAAAATCATTTTGAAAAAAGAAAAATAAGGATTCCAAAATTTTTAATATGAATTCCAAGAATCTTATGCTCTTTAGTCTAAAGCTCCAATCAAAGGATCAGGCATGGCTTAATAGCCAGCCAAGCTTTAGTATGTATTGATACTTTTCATGTATAGAGCAACTAAGTGTGTGAGAATCTCTTCATTTGTGATGGTAAGTTGAAACCCCAGTCCAAAAAAATTAGACATGGCTTACAGCCAGCCAGGATTTAACAAATCATCATGAAACACTATAATTCATTCTTAAAAATTCTGAAGAAAAAAATATTTTTGAAAACATTTATTTTAAATTTTTTTCGAAAACAAAGGAGAAAATTTTGAAAGATTTTTTTTTTTGAAAAATTTTTGAAAATAAAACAAAAAAAGAAAATTACCTAATCTGAGCAACAAGATGAACCGTCAGTTGTCCAAACTCGAACAATCCCCGGCAACGGCGCCAAAAACTTGGTGCGCAGAAATTGTGATTACACTTTGATTATGTAAAATTCATCGCTCTTTCTTTCCCTGGTAATGGCGCCAAAAACATGATGCCAATACCATGGTTCACAACTTCGCACAACTAACCAGCAAGTACACTGGGTCTCCCAAGTAATACCTTACGTGAGTAAGGGTCGAATCCCACGGAGATTGTTGGTATGAAGCAAGCTATGGTTACCTTGTAAATCTCAGTCAGGCGGATATAAAATAGTAATGGGGTTTTCGAAAATAATTAATAAAATAGGGATAGAAATACTTATGTAAATCATTGGTGAGAATTTCAGATAAGCGAATAGAGATGCTTTCGTTCCTCTGAACCTTTGCTTTCCTGCTATCTTCATCCAATCAGTCTTACTCCTTTTCATGGCTGGCTTTATGTAATGGATCACCATTGTCAATGGCTACTTTCGGTCTTCTCTCGGGAAAATGATCCAAATGCCCTGTCACGGCACGGCTAATCGTCTGGAGGCATCACCCTTGTCAATGGTTACATCCTATCCTCTCAGTGAAAGTGGTCAACTCACCCTGTCACGGCACAGCTATTCATCTGTCGGTTCTCGATCATGCTGGAATAGGATTTACTATCCTTTTGCGTCTGTCACTACGCCCAGCAATCGCGAGTTTGAAGCTCGTCACAGTCATTCAATCATTGAATCCTACTTGAAATACCACAGACAAGGTTTAAACTTTCCGGATTCTCTTGAATGCCACCATCATTCTAGCTTACACCACGAAGATTCCGATTAAGAGATCTAAGAGATACTCATTCAATCTAATGTAGAACGGAAGTGGTTGTCAGGCACGCGTTCATAGGGAATGATGATGATTGTCACGTTCATCACATTCAGGTTGAAGAGCGAATGAATATCTTAGAAGCGAAATAAGATGAATTGAATAGAAAACAGTAGTACTTTGCATTAATCTTTGAGGAACAGCAGAGCTCCACACCTTAATCTATGGAGTGCAGGAACTCTACCGTTGAAAATACATAAGTGAAAGGTCCAGGCATGGCCGAATGGCCAGCCCCTCTGATCTAAGAACCAGGCGTCCAAAGATAATCCTAAGATTCAAAGATGTCTAATACAATAGTAAAAGGTCCTATTTATAATAAACTAGCTACTAGGGTTTACAGAAGTAAGTAATTGATGCATAAATCCACTTCTGGGGTCCACTTTGTGTGTGCTTGGGCTGAGCTTGAATGTTACACGTGCAGAGGTCATTCTTGGAGTTGAACGCCAGCTTTTGTGCCAGTTTGGGCGTTGAACTCCACTTTGCAACTTGTTTCTGGTGCTGGACGCCAGAATTGGGCAGAGAGCTGGCGTCGAACGCCAGTTTGCGTCGTCTAAACTCGGGCAAAGTATGGACTATTATACATTTCTGGAAAGCCCTGGATGTCTACTTTCCAACGCAATTGGAAACGCGCCATTTCGAGTTCTGTAGCTCTAGAAAATCCACTTTGAGTGCAGGGAGGTCAGAATCCAACAGCATCAGCAGTCCTTCTTCAACCTCTGAATCTGATTTTTGCTCAAGTCCCTCAATTTCAGCCAGAAAATATCTGAAATCACAGAAAAATACACAAACTCATAGTAAAGTCCAGAAATGTGAATTTAACATAAAAACTAATGAAAATATCCCTAAAAGTAACTAGATCCTACTAAAAACATACTAAAAACAATGTCAAAAAGCGTATAAATTATCCACTCATCATGATGTTTTTAGTATGTTTTTAGTAGGATCTAGTTACTTTTAGGGATGTTTTTATTAGTTTTTATGTTAAATTCACATTTCTGGACTTTACTATGAGTTTGTGTGTTTTCTGTGATTTCAGATATTTTCTGGTTGAAATTGAGGGACTTGAGCAAAAATCAGATTCAGAGGTTGAAGAAGGACTACTGATGCTGTTGGATTCTGACCTCCCTGACCTCCCTGTTGGATTCAAACTCGCGAGTGTTGGGCGTAGTGACAGACGCAAAAGGAAGAGACATAGAAGAGCTCAAGGACATCATTGGTTCCTCAAGAAGAAAACGCCACCATCACTAAGGTGGACTCATTCCTTGTTCTTAAATTCTCTGTTTTTTGTTTTCTTATGTTAAGTGCTTATCCATGTTTGTGCCTTATTACATGATCATTAGTATTTAGTAACTTTGTCTTAAAGTTATGAATGTCCTATGAATCCATCACCTCTCTTAAATGAAAACTGTTTTAATTCAAAAGAACAAGAAGTACATGATTTTCGAATTTATCCTTGAACTTAGTTTAATTATATTGATGTGGTGACAATGCTTCTTGTTTTCTGAATGAATGCCTGAACAGTGCATATGTCTTTTGAAGTTGTTGTTCATGAATGTTAAATATGTTGGCTCTTGAAAGAATGATGACAAGGAGACATGTTATTTGATAATCTGAAAAATCATAAAAATAATTCTTGAAGCAAGAAAAAGCAGCAAAAAACAAAGCTTGCAGAAAAAAAATGGCGAAAAAAAATAGAAAAAAAAAAGAGAAAAAGCAAGCAGAAAAAGCCAAAAGCTCTTAAAACTAAGAGGCAAGAGCAAAAAGCCAGTAACCCTTAAAACCAAAAGGCAAGGGTAATAAAAAGGATCCCAAGGCTTAGAGCATCAGTGGATAGGAGGGCCTAAAGGAATAAAATCCTGGCCTAAGCGGCTAAACCAAGTTGTCCCTAACCATGTGCTTGTGGCGTGAAGGTGTCAAGTGAAAACTTGAGACTGAGTGGTTAAAGTCAAGGTCCAAAGCAAAAAAAGAGTGTGCTTAAGAATCCTGGACACCTCTAATTGGGGACTTTAGCAAAGCTGAGTCACAATCTGAAAAGGTTCACACAATTATGTGTCTGTGGCATTTATGTATCCGGTGGTAATACTGGAAAACAAAGTGCTTAGGGCCACGGCCAAGACTCATAAAGTAGCTGTGTTCAAGAATCAACATACTGAACTAGGAGAATCAATAACACTATCTGAACTCTGAGTTCCTATAGATGCCAATCATTCTGAACCTCAATGGATAAAGTGAGATGCCAAAACTATTCAAGAGGCAAAAAGCTACAAGTCCCGCTCATCTGATTGGAGCTATGTTTCATTGATAGTTTGGAATTTATAGTATATTCTCTTCTTTTTATCCTATTTGATTTTCAGTTGCTTGGGGACAACCAATAATTTAAGTTTGGTGTTGTGATGAGCGGATAATTTATACGCTTTTTGGCATTGTTTTTAGTATATTTTTAGTAGGATCTAGTTACTTTTAGGGATGTTTTTATTAGTTTTTATGTTAAATTCACATTTCTGGACTTTACTATGAGTTTGTGTGTGTTTCTGTAATTTCAGGTATTTTCTGGCTGAAATTGAGGCACTTGAGCAAAAATCAGATTCAGAGGTTGAAGAAGGACTACTGATGCTGTTGGAGTCTGACCTCCCTGCACTCAAAGAGAATTTTCTGGAGATACAGAACTCAAAATGGCGCGCTTCCAATTGCGTTGGAAAGTAGACATCCAGGGCTTTCCAGCAATATATAATAGTCCATACTTTGGCCGAGTTTAGACGATGCAAAAGGGCGTTGAACGCCAGTTCTACGCTACAGTCTGGAGTTAAACGCCAGAAACACGTCACGAACCAGAGTTGAACACCAAAAACACGTTACAACTTGACGTTCAACTCCAGAAAGAGCCTCTGCACGTGTAACATTCAAGCTCAGCCCAAGCACACACCAAGTGGGCCCTGGAAATGGTTTTATGCATCAATTACTTACTTCTGTAAACCCTAGTAACTAGTTTAGTATAAATAGGACTTTTTACTATTGTATTAGATCATCTTGGGACGTCTGGTTCTTAGATCAGGGGGGCTGGCCATTCGGCCATGCCTGAACCTTTCACTTATGTATTTTTAACGGTAGAGTTTCTACACTCCATAGATTAAGGTGTGGAGCTCTGCTGTTCCTCATGAATTAATGCAAAGTACTACTGTTTTTCTATTCAATCCAACTTATTCTGCTTCTAAGATATTCATTCGCACTTCAACATGAATGTGATGAACATGAAAATCATCATCATTCCCCCACGAACGCATGCCTGACAACCACTTCCATTCCACCTTAGATTGGATAATTATCTCTTGGATCTCTTAATCAGAATCTTCGTGGTATAAGCTAGATTGATGGCGGCATTCATGAGAATCCGAAAAGTCTAAACCTTGTCTGTGGTATTCCGAGTAGGATTCTGGGATTGAATGACTGTGACGAACTTCAAACTCGCGAGTGTTGGGCGTAGTGACAGACGCAAAAGGAGGGTGAATCCTATTCCAGTATGGTCGAGAACCTCAGATGATTAGCCGTGCCGTGACAGAGCATTTGTACCATTTTTACAAGAGGATAGGATGCAGCCATTGACCACGGTGATGCCTCCAGATGATTAGCCATGCAGTGACAGCGCATCGGACCATTTTCACAGAGAGGATGAAAAGTATCCATTGACAATGGTGATGTCCTTACATAAAGCCAGCCATGGAAGGGAGTGAGATTGATTGGATGAAGACAGCAGGAAAGCAGAAGTTCAGAGGAACAAACGCATCTCCATACACTTATCTGAAATTCTCACCAATGATATACATAAGTATTTCTATCTCTATATTCTGTCTATTTATTATTTATTTTCGAAAACTCCATAATCAATTATTATCCGCCTGACTGAGATTTACAAGATGACCATAGCTTGCTTCATACCAACAATCTCTGTGGGATCGACCCTTACTCACGTAAGGTTTATTACTTGGACGACCCAGTGCACTTGCTGGTTAGTTGTGCGAAGTTGTGAAGTTATGTTTGGACCATGGTTCTATACACCCGTTTTTGGGGCCATTGCCAAGGAGAGAACGAATAACAAATTTTACAACCTCAGAGTAATAATTTCGCGCACCAGCCGTTCAAAGAACGGGTGAAAAACAATTTAAAATGAGAAAGTTATGTTCGTCGGAAGATTGGGGGTTGAATCTGTAAATTCTGCAACTTTTAACTTAGAAAATTTTTAGCAGAATGACCCTCCGCGCGTAGGCGCACTTGGCGCGTACGCGCCGTTCTTCGAGAAAGCACCATCCACGCGTGCGCGTGGTGTGGCGGGCGCGTCGATACGCTGCACCAAATGCCCAGCCATTTTCCAGAGAGTTGTGCCATAGTTGTGCCAGTTTTGTGCCTGGGGCGCAAGAGCACCCACGCGTACGCGTGGCTGACGCTTGCGTGTCGTTTGGCTAATTTTCAATCCGCGCATTCGCGCGTATGACGCTTGCACGTCGATGAGTTTTAAGGCCATCCATGCGTGCGCGTGGAGTGCGCGTACGCGTGGCCCTGTTTTCATCCCAAAGTTGATTTTTGAGTTTTAAAAGCCAAATTTCATACTTCTAAGCCTCCGATCTCACCACTTATGTCTTGAATCATTATGATTTGCCTAGCATGAGAAAAAGGGCTAGTGAATGTGGTAACTTGCGAGTGAAGCAAGGGGAAAAATGAATGATCATTGAGGATCAAAGATGATTATGTGAGATGCGGAGGATGGCGGTGGAAGTGCTTGTTGTGCCATGGGCCGAGGGGCCGTAATTGTTAATGAATTGGCTGGTTATGGATTTAACCGTGAGCCGGATGGCTAGATTATTGCCGTGTTACGGTGGAGCCATGATTATGGCTAAGTATAAATGCATATATGCTGTTGAATGAATTGTGAATGTTTGCATTTCCACCATCGGAGATGAGGGTTTCCCTGGGAGGAAGCAGTGGCTAGCCACCACGTGCTCCAGGTTGAGACTCGAAGCTCTTTTGACCCTATGTCGTAAGTGTGGCCGGGCACTGTGAAAGGCCCGGATGAGCTCGCCCTCGTAAATATTCACCAGTGAGGGTGATGGATATGGATCATGATTATGATCAAGTTTTTGATGAGTATAACTCGAGTTGGGGATGCGCGACAGAGGGACAGTCCAATGGTTAGCTACCAGGACTTGTCGGGTTGTCTCTATAACCGACAGATGATATCGTCAGCCACTAGAGACAGGCATGCATCATAAGCATACTACATGAATTGTTTGAGATTGCCTATTTTGACTGTATATTACTTGCTAATTGTCTAAATGCCTTATCTGTTCCTAATTGTAAATCTCTTGTCTGATATAACTGTGTTTGCTATATTATACTCCTGCTGGTGGTTGGGAGGTCTGAAAGAATTGGAAAGGGAAGTATTAGTTAGACTGAAGAATCTTTAGTCAGTTGCCACTTATGGTTTAGCTCGTCTATAAGCTTTGATATTATCTAGAGGAAGTTCTAGGATTGCCTTCGGCTTTCCTCTATTATTATGTATTATATATGTGGAAGCTGTTACTATGCTGGGGACCTCTGGTTCTCACCCATGCAGATTTTGTGGTTTTCAGATGCAGGACGCGAGGCTTCTCGTTGAGGCATGCTGGAGACTTCTGGATTAGCGAAGATCCTTGTTCTCGGGACTCTGTTTTGGTTTATATATCTTGTTTAGATACTTTTATCTCCATTAAATAATACAAACTGTGATGACTCCTCTTATAGGAGGTTTTGGAGATTAGATTTCTGTATTTGTGTCCCTTTGGGGTTTTCCTTATTTTATTATATGTATATATTGCTACGCTCGGACCGGTTATCTTCGCAGCCAGATTTTGAGTCTTGATATTCCTGCTTTTGACACTCTTTGTATATATATGATCTTGCGTTAGCTTATCCTTTGCTCGTTACGTTATCGATCGGAGTGTTGCGCGTTCGAGTTACGGTTTTTGTTTACCCCCTTTTCTACAAAGGCTCCTAGCTATAATCAATTATTCATACTACTATATGTACTAAATTTTTTGTTTTAGAGGTCGTAATACCTTGCCATCTCTGAATTATGACTTAAGCATAAGACTCTGTATGGTAGGGTGTTACAATTTCTACAAACAGTTGAATTAGCCTTACAAAAAAGAATAGAGTCGTCTGTAAATAGAAGATGATTGACCTTAGGACAACGCCTATTAATCTGAATGCCCTCAATGAGACTATTTTGTTATGCTTTGTATAGTAAGAAAGAGAGACTTTCTGCACAAAATAACATATAGAAAAGTATAGAGAGACAATAAAAATACTAAATAATGTGAATAATGGAGTAAAAAAGAAAATTAAAATTAAAATCATAAATCAGATTATTAATTAATTATTTTTAATTTCAAATTTTGAAATTTGAAAGATAAGGATTTGCAATTAAACTAAATCACAATTGGCACAGTTATTCCCAATATCACTCCTCCCGTTCTCCATTTGCGATCTCCAATCTGCAGATTCACGCGGTATCGCTACACTTCCCCGCTGTCCGGTCCGACATCGCGCAACCGACGCCGCCCATTCTCCTGCCGACACCGCCTAATTTCTCGGCGTTCTGCTTGCGTGCTGTAGCAACGGGAGATTGCGTCGCAGCATATCAAATTCAGGATCTGCCGCTTGAAGCTAAAAACGTTGTTAGGGGTGTCCGCGGATCGGATCGGATCGGATATGGCCGAAAATTCGATCCGATCCGCACAATTTTCATCGGATCGGATCGGATATGATATCCACGCTTTTTAGTGCCAGATCCGATCCGATGCGATCCGCAAATGTGCGGATCAGATCGGATCGGATATCGGATATATCCACATAATTAAACCTTCTCTTTTTAATCATATTTCTATGTAAAAAAATTCAATAAAAATATTTTTTTTATACTTTTAAACTTATTTATTCCTAAAATATTTTTAATCAAACTTTTTTTTAAATAACAAAAATAAAATAATACAATATATGAATAATAATTACTAACTAAAAACATACAAACAAGTAAATATAATACCAAATATATATATTTATTTATTTTTAATTATTATTGTGCAGATTTACGGATCCGCGGATCGGATACGCGCATATAGAGCAGATATCCGCGATCCGATCCGTAAAGGGTGCGGATCGGATCGTATCTGCAATTTTCGAATCGGATGCGGCGCGAATCTGCGGATACGATCCGATTGATGAACACCCCTAAACGTTGTGGTGGTAAAAATTTTCTTGCAAGTAAACCCGCACAGAGCATCACAACCCATTAGAGTTTTTTCAAATTCTCGTTCATCTTCGATTTCATACAGGTAATGTCTACTGTTTCTTTTTTTTTTAATTTAATTTAATTTTTAAAAAAATTACCGTTATCATCATTATTCAATTTAGATTTATTTATTCAATCTCTGCAAAGAAGACTAAGAACTCAAAGCTTTTTGTGCTTGGTGAATTTCACAAACACATGGTGCGATTTGGTTTTTCGGATTAAATTATCCATGGTTGGCTGTTCCGTCGGATCTCTTTTCCTGCCTTCATGCGTTACCGTCGACTCTCTCCACGGTTCTACCCCACAAATGTGCTAGATGTTCAATTCAATAGGTATGTAGATGGTTATTTTAATTCTTAATTGAATGGTTATTTTATTCGATTCAGTTTATGTATATATAATTAACAAATAGATGATCATTTCACTAGGTAGTCGGATGATTATTTTAATAACTACGTGAATAGTTATTTGACAATAGTAATGGGGAGGGGCTACAAGAGTGGATGATAATAGCTGGTGAGGGAGCTTTTAACGCTGGAGAGGTGGGATGATTGATGAGGGTGGGGATGACAGACGGTTTGGAGGAAGAAAGTGTTTGGATGAATTCCTTTAGTAAATTAGGGTTGAGATGGTTAATTTTTTAAAATAACTGTTTGGATTTTTTAGCTTAAGTAATTTGGAGAGTTTTTTTTACTTGTTTTTTTCTTGTATTAAGCCAAATTCAAAATCTATTGTTTATATTGTTTAAATTCCTCATTATCTCCCTAATAGAATTGATAACATATAATTATGAATGAAATTATAAATATTAAATTGAACAAGATAATTTAATTTATTGTTTTCGTCGCTCTAATAAAAAAGTGATAATAAGAATACAAATACAGTGTTTTAAACTGAAAAGTCTAAATAAAAGACATATATACATTTTTTTTTCAGAAATAAAATAAAAAAATAATTATATTTTTATATATAATTTTTTAACTTTAATTTTTTAAATACGATTTTTTTTGGTAAACTCTGTAACTTTTATACGAACTCTATAAAAATTATAGAGTTTGCCTAACCCGGCGTAGTTCACTTCAATTTTTTCCAAATTCCACGCAACTTAAATTTTTAAGCTATTATTATCGTCTCCAAGAATACATAGGAGTACATAAAAATATACGGACAGCAACTATGACTTCTTCAATATTGCTAGCGGCAATGGCATCTATTATCATCGTCTCCAGACATACACAGATAACGAGAATAAACTATATTTAACAAGGATTTTTTCTCATTATAAATAAAAAAAAAGTCATTATTTATCCAATAAAAATATGACTTATTCATGTGTACTCCTATGTACTTTGGAGACGATGATAAAAGTTGCCATTATCCATTGTGAAGCTTAAGAATTTGAGTTAGCCATTTTTTTGAAATTTGAAGTGGAGTTTACTGGGATAAGGTGAACTCTATAAAGATTATAGAGTTCGTCGGGAGTGTGGTAAACTTGCTTTAGATAAAAAAAAAATCGTATTTGAGAAATTAAAGTTGAAAAATGGGGTTTTGGAAAATAATAAATTTTTTTATTTTATTTTAGTGAAAATCCCACATATATATGTATTCAGGGTTGTGCGTACACATGCCTCGTGCATATGCATGAATTTCATGTTGTGCGTACGCATGTTTTGGGAATTCGCAAATACATGCATACGCATGACTGCCAGCACGTGATTTCAGGCCTTTTCAAACCCAATCCAACTCATTTCTGAAGTATTTCAAGCCAAACTCAAGAAGGAACAAAGGGAAAGAGCAATTAGGATAGTTCTTAGCATATTTTAGGTTAGATTTCTAGAGAGATAAGCTCTCTCTTCTCTCTAGAATTTAGAATTTTAGGTTTAGTTCTCACCCTAGATTTAGGTTTAATTCTTGTTTTGGATTTATTTTCATTTACATTCTTGCCCTAGCATTTTTATTCTCTTATTGTCACTTGTTCATTTCTATATTTTGTTGCTCTGAGTTTCATGAACCTTTGTTAATTTTGATTTCCATTTAATGTAATTTCATATTTTTATGTTCTTTCATGTTTGCCTTAGTTATTATTATTGCTTTCTTACATTTGGTAGCTTTGGATTTTATTATTCTTGCAATTTTATCATGCTTTTCTTTTACGTCTTCTAAATGTTTATGAAAATACTTTTCTTAGTTTTAAGGTAGATTGTTGTACTCTTGGCTTGGAATTGAGTATTTGATGTGACCTTTTGAGTCACTAATGTCCAAATTGATTGACAATTTAGAGATTTTAATTAATCTCGTTTCCATTAATGAGTAAAATCTATGAATTGAGATTGATTAAGCCCGGTTGACTTAGCTCACCATTAGAGGTTGACTAATTGGGTTTACTCTTATAATTGTCATGTCGTGGTTATTGACGCAAGAGTCATTGGTGTCCAATATTGATTAGTGATTTAAGGTTGTTAGTTGTTCTTGTTTCCATTGGCGAGTAAGACCTATGGATTAAGAGTGACTATGCTTATTTGACTTTCTCCCGATGTTGGGGATGATTAAGTAGGATTAACCCTAGGTAATCACCATGTTTATGGTCAATTACTTGGATAGGAATCCTTGGTTCTCAATCCTTGCCAGGAGTGCCCTTTAGCATTATATCCCTTTAGTTATTAGCTTTACTTTCTTGTCATTCAATTTCCTGTCCGTTTATCTACAAACCTCTTATACTCCTAACCGATGATACGCACATGGTACACGGAATCGTGATCTCAACACTTCTTCACAACTCCGCGTAACTGACCAGTAAGTACACTGAGTGGTCCAAGTAATACCTTACGTGAGTAAGGGTCGATCCCACAGAGATTGTCGGCTTGAAGCAAGCTATGGTCATCCTTGTAAATCTCAGTCAGGCGGATTCAATTGGTTATGAGGTTTTGATAATTAAAATATAAATAAAACAGAAAATAAAATAGAGATACTTATGTAATTCATTGGTGGAAATTTCAGATAAGCGTCTGGAGATGCTTTGTTGCTTCTGAACTTCTGCTTTCCTACTGCCTTCTTCCAACCATGCGTTACCTCCTTCCATGGCAAGGTGTATGATCCTCTCGGATGAAAACAAATCCATATGCGCTGTCACCGCACGGCTAATCATCTGTTGGTTCCCGCTAGCGTCGGAATAGGACCATTGTCCTTTTGCACACTGTCACTGCGCCCAACATTCGCAAGTTTGAAGCTCGTCACAGTCATCCCTTCCCAGATCCTACTCGGAATACCACAGACAAGGTTTAAACTTTCCGGATCTTAGGAATGCTGCCAATGGTTCTAGCCTATACCATGAAGATACTAATCTCACAGACTCGGTTCGTGTATTAGATATCCAAGAGAGTATACTCCAGTTGTCGTCCAATGACTACGTTGAACATCATGTAGATCGCTTTGTGGTTGTCAGGCACGCGATCTTGGCTAAGCGAGTAACGAAGATTGGGTGATTGTCACGGGTCACCCCTTCATTCTGACTTAACTGAATTAAGAACAAGGGTATATCTTGGAGAAGAAGTAGGCGTGAATTGAAGGAGAAACAGTAGTAATTGCATTAATTCATGAAGAACAGCAGAGCTCCACACCTTAATCTATGGGGTGTAGAAACTTCACCGTAGAAAATACATAAGTGAAAAAGATCTAGGCATGGCCATGAGGCCAGCCTCCCAAATGATAGTCTATGATTACATATGTTCCAAAAGATGGTCAAAAAGACTTTTAAATAAATCACTAAAAGTAGTTTTTATACTAAACTAGTAACCTAGGATTATAGAAAATGAGTAACTAAGTGCAGATAGTGCAGAAATCCACTTCCAGGGCCCACTTGGTGTGTGCTTGGGCTGAGTATTGAAACTTTTTCGTGCTTAGGCTTTTCCTGGAGTTAAACGCCAGCTTTGGTGCCAGTTTGGGCGTTTTACGCCAAGATGTTTTAGGCTGACTTTGAACACCAGTTTGGGCCATCAAATCTCGGCCAAAGTATGGACTATTATATATTTCTGGAAAGCCCAGGATGTCTACTTTCCAACGCAATTGAGAGTGCACCAATTGGGCTTCTGTAACTCCAGAAAATTCATTTCGAATGCAGCAGGGTCAGAATCCAACAGCATCTGCAGTCCTTTTTTAGCCTCTGAATCAGATTTTTGCTCAGGTCCCTCAATTTCAGTCAGAAAATACCTGAAATCACAGAAAAATACACAAACTCATAGTAAAGTCCAGAAATGTGATTTTTGAATAAAAAACTAATAAAAATATAATAAAAAGTAACTAAAACATACTAAAAACTATGTAAAACAATGCCAAAAAGGGTATAAATTATCCGCTCATCAGCACACCTCACTGTAATTCCTTTGAGAGACAACCTGAGATCTAATACTCTTAGATTTTATTGGTTTACACTTGTGACAAACAAATTAAACTTTGACATGGGTCCATTGTTGGTTTAAAACTATAATTGCAATACAACAATTCTTTTATTGAGAAAATTCCAAACCGTCATTTGGTTCGCGTCAAGTTTTTGGTGCCGTTGCCGGAAAATTGCAATGTGTGCTTGTTATTGGTTATTGCTCATATGTGAATATTGTGAATAGTTTGCTTCTTGTGTTTGTTTGTTTGCTTTTGTTAGTTTTAGGAATTTGTTTGTCTTTGTTTCTTATTAGCTTTTGTTTTGATTTTCTCTTGTCACTATGAATTCTCACCCTTTTGGCTATAAGTTTGGTTATAACTATGTTGCAGGAAATGTGAACTTTAATGATGGTATGTGCTATGGGATTGGAAGTCAATTGAAAGAGAAATCACATTCTTATGAACGGACTTCATGGTATTCATATCAATTTCCTCCATCCGACAATGATCACACTCCATCCTATAATGCACACCAATATGACCCAACTCCTCAACATAGGCCACAACCGCTATACTCACAAGCCCCATACAACCAAATACCTTCCTATAATCCGTATCCACCATACCACCAACCTCATGTACCACACCCTTGTGACCATTATGAACGAGTACCCATAAAACTACCACCATTCTAACACCAATACTCCCAAGAGCCACCAATCCCATATACACCACCTTATTACTCTCACCAATTTGAACCGTCCTTCCAATTATGAAACCTTTCTCCCAAACAATGGACCCTCTTTTTCACTTCAATATGAAGATCTCCAATCCTTAATTCTAGAACAAGAGTTTCGAGCTTTTCTCCAAGAGCAAAGTGAAGCTCAAAGGAGGCAAGAAAATATAATGGCTACCTTAGCCGAATTTGTCAATGCTCATGTAATCAAAGTACTCTCGTTGACGAACGAGGAGAATCAACTGAAGAGCGTAGTATGAAAGAGAGGTTGGAATCTCAAGTGGAGAACGAGGAGTGGACTTATGTTTTGCAATAAGTAGAGGAAGCTGAAATCATTGAAGAGGAAGAAGTGGTTGAAGATCTATGAGAAGTTGAGTGTTAGGTGGTGAAAGAGAGCGGAGAATTGATGGTTTAGAAGTTATGGTAAATACTCGTTGCAAGTATAGTTACTAAACTAAGCAATCAACCTTTCTTATAAACGTTTTGGTTGTCACAAGTAACAAACCCCTTAAAATTGATAACCGAGTATTTAAACCTTGGGTCGTCTTCTCAAGGAACTGCAGGGAAGTATGTTCTTATTATTGGTTATGGAGATTGTAAATTGGGGTTTCGAGAATAAGGAATAAGTAACTTAATGGCGGGTAAATTAAATGGCAATTAAAATAAATAAATAGCTGCAAGGAAAACTTTTGGCAAGATATGAGAAATTGGAAGTCCAGACTTAGTTATTCTTATCAATAACAATGAAAGTTGAATCTTAATTCCACTTAGTCAACTTTTACTAAAGTAAAGGAAAGTCAAGGGACTAATTAGTTTGATCTTCGAATCCTATTTATTTCCTAAGAAAATGTTGGGATTATTGAAGCTCAGTTCAATTAGCAAAGATAACGGTTATCAATTATGTTGAGATAAGATAACTCCTAAGTTACTGCTTTCTTAACCAAGACTAAAAGAGGAAAAAGTAAATTTGCTGGAATAAAAATGCCTTCAGATGTAAAGCAACAATAACATAAATTAAAGAAAGCAATCATGAATTGAAATACCTCAAATAACATTAATAAGGGAAATTATTATCTAACATGAAGGGTTCATAAACTAAATTGGAAAATTAAATAAAAATAAAGAACCTGGGATTGAGAGTCACTCCTAAAACTAAGAGAAGTCCTAAATCCTAAGAGAGAGAGAGGAGAGAACCTCTCTCAAAACTAGATCTAAAACATGGGAAATAACTAAATTGGCGAGCTCTCCCTGAATGGATGCGTTCCCACACTTTATAACCTCTGGTTTATGCCTTCTGGACTTGGATTGGGCCAAAAAGGGCTTCAGAAATTGCTGGAAGCGTTTTCTGCAATTGCTGGTGCGTGGCCTCTGTCACGCGTCCGCGTGGGTCATGCGATCGCGTCATTCGGAGCTTTTCTTGTCACGCGGTCGCGTCAGTCATGCGACCGCGTCATATTCGTTCTGCTTAAGGCGCGCGGTCGCGTCAGTCATACGGCCGCGTCGCTGTTGATTCGCGCTTGGCACGCGATCGCGTCATCCATGCGATCGCGTGGATGCCAGTTTCTTCAGAACTCTGTTTTGCACTTTCCTTCCATTTTTATATGTTTCCTTTCCATCCTTTAAGTCATTCCTGCTTTAGAAGATCTGAAAACTACTCAACACACTAATCATGGCATAGAATGGAATTAAAGGTGATTAAAATAATTAATTTAAAAGCATAGGAAACATGTTTTTCACATACATCACATAATAAGGAAGGGAGAGTAAAACCATGCAATTAACATGAATAAGTGGGTGAAGGATTGAATAAATCACTCAAACTAAGCACAAAATATATCATAAAATATGGGTTTATCAGGTGGATTCCAAAGTTGTAGAACCTTCTTCCATTGAGCTTGAAATTGTTGTTGAGGAGGATAATGCACAACCTCCAAGGCATATTGTGAATAGTGAAGAATTAGAAGAAGTTCAGTAAGCGACAAGTCCCACTATTGATGATGGTTTCCCACCAATTGATGATCTCTTTGAGTTTGATAAACCTTCCTCCATTGAATTCAAAATGGATGTTGACATTAAATTTGTGCAACCTTTGAAGTATGATTTGAGTGATGAGAAAGAGCTAGAAGAAGTAGGTGAGGAAGAAAATGAATTTGAGGAATCTTGTCAAGAGGTAGAGATTGAAGAATCTTGTCAAGTGGTGAAATTCCTTCAAAAATGACGGACGGGAGTGGAAATTGCCTTGTCAAGACCGTTGAAAATGTCTCTTTCCAAGTCGCCATCATCCATTATATCATTCAAGTGGGTAAAATTCATATCCCTTAGCTTTGTTATTCCACTTGAATATGATTTGCTTGAAATGGATGGTCAACTTAGAGCTCTTTGTGGATTCAAGAGCAAAAGAGAGATGGTTAGTGGTTGAAAATACCATTCTAGGTTTATTATAGTTGCATCATCAAGGTTTAAGTGCAAAGGTTGGTATAATGCTTCATTGAATGGGTTTAGGAGGATGCTTTGGTGTCGGTTTGAGAATTTTGAATGCTTACCACCCGAATAGAATTTTGATGATCAACTTGAAGATGGGTGTGAAAACAAGATTTGGGACCCCAGATTACAAGCTGATGATCAATTTTGGGAGCTCCTGACTTGTGTGAAATTTCATCATAGCATGGTACATTTGGTTGGAAATTGGTGCACGAAACTGGCTCCGCACAGATAGACCGGCAAGTATATCGGGTCATCCAAGTAATACCTCAAGTGAGTGAGGGTCGATCCCACAGAGATTGTTGGTTTGAGCAAGCAATGGTTATATTACAGATCTTAGTCAAGCGGATAGAAAATATAGTTGTCACGAGAAAACGCATAAAACAGAATAAATAAATAAAACGTTACTAGATAGGTGTGAAATCAATGGTATGAGAACGGTTGAGGATTCGTAGATGCTTCTTCCTTTTAGATCAAATTTTCTCACCATCTACTCCAACTTCTGATTGATTCATTCCATGGCAGGCTGTATATGATTAACGCCGGATCAACGGTCATTAATCTCCTCTGCTTCAGATCAAACGCCGGGTCAGCGGTCATCTAATCTGAACGGGGGTGAAGCTCTAGTAGTCTATTCCGTTGGTGGTCCTACTCAAAGCGCCACAGACAAGGTCGGATCTTCCGGATCAGAGAACGCTTCTCCTTTGGTTCTAGCCTAAACCACAAAGGCCCTAATCTCCCCGCACCTCGACTGAGCTGATGTCTCGAGAAGTCCCCAATGAAGCCGTATATTAGCCGTCCAAGAGATGTATAATCAAGCTTGTGGTTCAGTACTATCCTTTCAAGGACTCACAAGAACCCATCTGGAATTGGGATGACGGTCAAGTTACACTCCCAACCCATTAGGATGAAGAACAAAGATACATCTTAGAATAGAATCAAGCATGGATTGAAGTAGAATAGTGATATTATTAATTCATAAGAATCAGCAGAGCTCCTAACCTTAACCTTAGGAGGTTAGTGACTCATACTGTACATAATGATGTTCAAAAATAAAGTGGGGAAAGAAGAAGATTGGCGGATCCCTAAACAAGGGTGATCTTCTCCTATAAATACTAATCTGCTAACTAAGAATTACAGAAATAAGATAAACTAGTCTTGTAGTGCAAAAATCCACATTCTAGGCCCACTTGGTGAGTGTTTGGGCTGAGCTAAAGGTGTCTCCACGTCCTAGGACACCCTAGGGGCGTTGAAAGCTGGCTTGGGACTCCCTTTTGGGCGTTGGACGCCAGCTGCTCCCTTTTGGGCGTCCAATGCCAGGAATAGGGTAGGTGGCTGGTGTTGAACGCAAGTTTTGGGCCTTCATTTCCAGAGCAAAGTATGGACTATTATATTTTTGGAAATCCCTGGATGTTAGCTTTCTATAGCCATTGAGAGCGTGCCATTTGGACTTCTGTAGCTCCAAAAAAGCTCCTTCGAGTGCACAGAGGTCAGATCCTGACAGTATCTGCAGTCCTTTCTCTGTCTCTGAATCAGACTTTTGCTCAAACTCCTTAATTTCAGCCATAAAATACCTGAAATCACCATAAAACACACAAACTCAAAGTAGAATCCAAAAATGTAAATTTTGCACTAAAATCTATGAAAATATAATAAAACTTAAACAAAACATAACAAAAACTATATGAAAATGATGCCAAAAAGCGTATAAAATATCCGTTCATCAGAACACCAAACTTAAACTATTGCTTGTCCCCAAGCAACCAAAAACAAGTAGGATTAAAAAGAAGAGAAGGATACAATAAATCTCAGAGTTTTCAATGAAGCTCATTTTCAATTAGATGAGCGGGATTAGTAGCATTTTGCTTCTGAATAGTTTTGGCATCTCACTTTCCTTTGAAGCTCAGAATAATTGGCATCTCTAGGAACTCAGAATCCAGATGATATTATTGATTCTCCTAGTTTAGTTATTTTTTATTCTTGAACACAGCTTCTTTAGAGTCTTGGCCGTGACCCTAAGCACTTTGTTTTCCAGTATTACCACCAGATACATAAACGCCACAGACACTTAACTGGGTGAACGTCTTAGAATTGCGATTCAGCTTTGCTAGAATCCCTGGCCAGTGGTGTCCAGAGTTCTTAAGCACACTCTTTGCTTTGGAACACGACTTTAACTGCTCAGTTTCAAGCTTTTCACTTGACACCTTCACACCACAAGCATATAATTAGGGAAGCAGCTCAATTGAACTGTCTAGGCCAAGATTTTGTTTCTTGTAGGTCCTCCTAACCATTGATACTCAAAGCCTTGGATCTTTGATCTTGTCTTTTGATTTAAAGAGCTACTGGCTTTTTGCTCTTACCTTTTGGTTTTTAGAGCTATTGGCTTTTTCTTTTTTTTTTCTTTTTTTTGCTTGCTCTTTTTTTTCGAAACTTTCTTTTTCTTTTTTTTCTTTCTTTCTTTTTGCTGCTTTTTCTTGCTTCAAGAATTAATTTTTGGATTTTTCATATTACCAATAACACTTCACTTTTATCATCATTCTTTCAAGAGCCAACATTCTTAACTCCAACCTCAAATATGTACTATTCATTCATACATTCAGAAAATAAAAGCAAGGCCACCACATCAAATGATTGAACTATTCTTAATATATAACTCAAAATTCATGCATCTTACTTTTCTTTTTCAAATAAATTTTTCTTTTAAGCAAGGTGAGAGATGCATAGAATATTTCATAGCCTTAAGACATAAATAAAGATGATCATACACTAGAAACAGACAATAAGACAAAATACATGGAAAACAGAAAAAATAACATAGGCAACAGGGGATTAAGGGAACGAATCCACCTTAGTGATGGCAGCTATTACTCCTTCTGGAGGATCCAATGGAGTACTTGATTTCTTCTATGTCACGCCACTGCCTCTGTTGTTCATCCCTCATAACTCTTTGATCTTCCCTCATGGCTCTTTGATGTTTTCTTATTTCATAGAGGATGGTGAAATGCTCTTGATGTCCCATCCTCAACTGATCCATGCTAGAGTTTAATTCTCCTAGAGAAGTATACAATTGGTCCCAATAGCCTTGGGGAGAAAAATGCATCCCTTGAGGCATATCAGGAATTTCTTGTTGAGGCAGCTCCACATGCTCTTGTTGAGGTGCATGTGTAGGCTCTCTTGTTTGCTCCGTCCTCTTCTTAGTGATGGGTTTGTCCTCCTCAATAGGAATGTCTCCTTCTATGAAATTTCCAATTGAATTGCATAGGTGACAGATAAGGTGGGAAAAGGCCAACCTTGCTAAGGGGGAAGGCTTTTCAGCTTTCTTGTACAATTCTTGAGGTATTACCTCATGTACCTCCACCTCACTTCCAATCATGATGCAATGAATCATGATGGCCCTGTCAATGGTCACTTCTGACTGATTGCTAGTAGGAATGATAGACCGTTGGATAAATTCCAACCATCCTCTAGCTACGGGCTTGAGGTCAAGCCTTCTTAGTTGGATGGGCTTGCCTTGAGCATCCTGAAGAACATATTTTCTGCTAGTAAATAATTTCACAATAAATTCCCGTTGTAAGTATAGTTTCTAAACCAACAAAGAATCCTTTCGTACAAAAACTTGTTTGTCACTAAAGCAAACCCAATAAAATTTATAACCGAAGTATTCAAACCTCGAGTCGTCTCTCAAGGAATTGCAGGGAAGTATGATTTATTATTGGTTATGGAAAAGTATCTTTTTGGGTTTTTGAAATAGGGAACAAGGAAATAAATTGGCAAGAAAGTAAATTAATTATCATGAAAACCATCGCAAGGTATGAGAACTGGAAATCCCATCCTAGTTATCCTTATCAATTGTGATGAGAATTGTTTATTGCTCCCACTTAGTTAACCCTTACTAAATAAAGGAAAGTCAAGTAGACTAATCAATGGGATTCCTCATGTCCTAGTCAACTCCTATGGAAAGACTAGCTTTAGAGGGATCCAAATCAACCAGCAAATTCCAATTTTCAATCAACAATTGAGTTTGATAACTCAAGTGTCACCAATTACTCAACCAAAGCCAAAAGGGGAGAAATCTAAATTAAATTGAAAGCATCAATAATATAAATTAAAGAAAGCAATCATAAATCTGAAATATCTCAAATTGCATTAAATAAAGAAATCAAATCTAACATGGAGTTCATAAACCAAATTGGGAAAATAAGTAATTAACAAGTGAAATAGATAAACCAAAGTACTAGAATAAATAAAAGTAGAAGAGAAACTAAATTAAAGGAACATTGAACCTGGAATAGAGAAGAAGTAAACCTAACCTAAAAGAAATCCTAAATCCTAAAACCTAAGAGAGAGGAGAGAGCCTTTCTCTCTAGAGAACTACATCTAAAACCTAAAATTGTGAATTATGAAAGTTATGTGAATGAATAAATGGATTTCCCACTTTATAGCCTCTAATCTGTGTTTTCTAGGTCGAAAACTGGGTCAAAAACAGCTCAGAAATCGCTGGGGGCGAATTCAAATACGTACAGGTCATTGGTTTTTTGTAAAACCACGCGTGCGTGTGGATTCACTGGTGCACGTTACTTTTCGTCAGAGAAAATATGGCAAATTATATATCATTTCAAAGCCCCGAATGTTAGATTTCCAACGCAACTAGAACCGCTTCATTTGGACCTCTATAGCTCAAGTTATGGTCAGTTAAGTACGAAGAGGTCAGGCTGGACAGCTTAGCAATTTCTTCACTTGTATTCCTTCCACTTTTGCATGCTTCCTTTCCATCCTCTAAGCCATTCCTGCCCTATAAATCCTATAACCACTTAACATACATATCAAGGCATCGAATAGTATAAAGGAGAATTAATTTTTGGTAATTTAAAGGTTTGAGAAGCAAGTTTTCAATTATAGAACAAAATTAGGAAGGAAAATATAAAACCATGCAAATTATATGAATAAGTGAATAAAGAGTTGATAAAAACCACTCAAATTAGCACAAGATAAACCATAAAATAGTGATTTATCAAACTCCCACACTTAAACATTAGCATGTCCTCATGCTAAGCTCAAGAGAAGCTATAAAGGAGTGAAGAGGAATGGTAGAATGTATAAAATGCAGTTTATCTATATGAATGCAACTACATGCTAAGATGTTTCTACTTACTTGGTTAAAAGTAAATAAGCTCTTCAAGACAAACATACATCAGATTTCATTAATTCAAATTATACAATAAAAGACAAGTAAACTTGTAAGAAGATAGCTCATGAAAGCAGGGAACATAGAATCAAGCATTGAACCCTCACTTATAGTGTATATGAACTCTAATCTCTCAAGTGTCTAAGGTGAATCACTCTACTCTTCTCTAATAATGTTTTCTAAACTTTATTCTTCATCTAACCAATCAACAAATATTTAGTATACCAATACAAATATCATGAGGTCTTTTCAAGATTGTAATGGGGCTAAGGTAAAGATAAGGGTATATATATAGCTAAGTGAGCTATAAATTGAATCCTTGACTAACCTAAGCTCTCACCTATACACACACATACATTCTTATGTAATTCTAAAATCATGCCTAGCTACTCATAATTCCCACTTTTGTATCACATACTCATGTACCAAAATTTTTTTTCTTTAACTTCACCACCTATGCATTGATCTTTTATTAAACTTAGCATTGGGGTAATTTTGTCCCCTTATTTATTTATTTATATCATATATATATATATATATATATATATATATATATATATATATATTCTCTTTTTCTTTTTCTTTTTCTCTTTTTATTTATTTATTTATTTTTTTTATTTTTTAAAAAAATATAAAAGTAAACATAACATATCAATGCACATGGATTTTTCTGGTTTCACATGAGTATGCACCCAAATTTCCAATATTTTTGTTAATAGAACATAATGCTTTTTCAGCAACCCAAGTTTCCACAATTCCCCACACTGAATTGATACACAATCTCTATCTTAAGCTAACCAAAGATTCAATTGGGGTAATTGATTGTTTTTCCGCTTAAGGCTAGTGATATGGTAAAATATAGAACAAACGGGGATTAAAAGGCTCAAGGTGGCAAACAAATTTGATTGAAAGGGTAGGCTATTTGGGATAAGTGAGCTAATAACAATTAATGGCTGATAAACCCTTATTTTATGATTCATCTTGTGCTCAAATTGAATTTTTTTATCAATTCTTCACCCACTTATTCATATGAATTGCATGGTTTTACTTTTCCTTCCTTATTTTATGATATATGTGAAAAACATGTTTCCTATGCTTTAAAAACATTTAATTTAATTATCCTTCATTACCATTCGATTCCGTGATTTATGTGTTAAGTATTTTCAGGCTTCATAGGGTAGAAATGGCTTAGAGGACAGAAAGGAAACATACAAAAATGGAGTTTTGAAGAAAAGGCAGTGATGCGGACGCATGGATGACGCGGACGCGTGCCTAGCGCGAAATGGCATCGACGCGAACGCATGGATGACGCGGACGCGTGCCTTGAGCAGAACGCAAATGACGCGTATGCATGACTGACGCGTACGCGTGACAAGAAAAAACTCCAGATCACGCGAACGCGTGACCTACGCGCTCGCGTGACAGACGCCACGTACATGAATCTGCAGAAAATGCCCCTAGCGATTTCTGGACCCTTTTTTCGGCCCAGATCCAAGCCAGAAACATAGAATATAAGCCAGAGAATGGAGGAATCAAAGGGGAGCATAATGACAACATTCATAATACACAATTTTAGGATTTAGATGTAGTTTTTAGAGAGAGAGGCTTTCTCCTCTCTCTCAAGTTTTAGGATTAGGATTTCAACTTCTTCTCAGGTTCAATGTTCCTTTAATTTATTTTCTACTTTTATTTATTCTATTACTTTAATTATTATTTATCTTTTCAATTTGGCTTATGAACCTTTCCATGTTAGGATTTGAATTTATGTTTAAATGCAATTTGAGGTATTTCAGATTTATAATTGTTTTATTCAGTTTATGATGCTTTCAATTTAATTTAAGATTTATTTTCTTTTTGCTTTGGTTAAGTAATTGGTAACACTTGAGTTATCAGACTCGGTAGTTGATTGAAAATTGGGAATTGCTGATTGATTTGGATCGCTCTAAAGCTAGTCTTTCCACAGGAGTTGACTAGGACTTGAGGATCAAATTGATTGGTCCACTTGACTTTCCTTTATTTAGTAAGGGTTAACTAAGTGGGAGTAAAATCCAATTCTCATCACACCTGATAAGGATAACTAGGATAGGATTTCCAGTTCTTATACCTTGCCAAGAGATTTTATAATTATTAATTTATTTTTTTTGCCATTTAAATTACTTGTTCCTTATTTCAAAAACCCAAAAATATACAATTTCCATAACCAATAATAAATCATACCTCCCTGCAATTACCTTGAGAAGACGACCCGAGGTTTCAATACTTCGGTTATCAATTTTATTGGGTTTGCTTAAGTGACAAACAAGTTTTTGTACGAAAGGATTCTCTGTTGGTTTAGAACTATACTTACAATGTGATTATTTTTATAAAAATTCTTTACCAGCAGAAATCCGATCGTTCAAAAATGGCGCCGTTGCCGGGGAATTGCAAACGTGTGCCTTATTATTGGTTATAGTAAATATTTTATTTTACTTGTTTATTTATTTTTGCTTTTTAATTTTTATTATTTACTATGAGTTCTCACCCCCGTCACTTTGAGTTTAGTTCTAATATTGTTGAAAGGAATGGAATCTATAACAGGAACATGCATCAAGCTCAAAACAATCAAAGATGGACGGAGCCACAAGGATCTGATCTACCCTTTAGGCAACAACACCTTCCAAGATACCATGGACAATGACTATTCTACAATGCATGGCAAGACAATAGTTACGGTGGACCGTCTCGTGACAACCAACCCCCACCAGTATACTACAGTCAAGAGCCATTCCGAGGTGCATACCAAGATGATAAATATGGTGGACCCCCTCGTAGTTACTAACAAACCCCATCATACGCCTATAACCACCTCATCAACATAACTATCAACCACCACACTCACAAGCCCCCTACTACCATTCACCTCCATATGACCCTGACCCATACCTACCCCAATTCCAATCCAATTACTCCCAAGAACCACCACATCCCTATGCACCATATCCATATCCATCAACCCAAGGATCAAGGGAGCAACTCAAGGCAACAGTGAAAAAATTTCATGCAACCCTTCACCAACTGGAGCAAGTGATTAATCGATTACCTTGCCGACGTTTGGACACTCAAGGAACCCCCATGGCTTCATGTGGACAATTTAATGAAGAACGCAGCATGAAGGAAATTCTAGAAATTCCACTGGACAGTAAGGAGCACGATTTTGTACTGGAACAATTGGAGGAAGCTGAAATTATCGAAGAAGAAGAATTAGTTGAAGACTTAGGAGATGCTGAACCTCTATGGGAATCTAGAATTGTGCAGAATTCCGTCAAGGAATTTGCAATTGATGCTAAGGAGGATAGTGCACAGCCCCCAAAGCAGGTAGCTTATGAAGAACTGGACGGAACAACTCAAGAAGCGAGTTTCCTTGATAATGATAATCACGAGTCAAGTTCTCCTAGTAATGAACTTGCATCCGCAAGTGAATTCTTTGAGATTGAAGAATCTTCCTCAAATGAATACGAAGATGATGCGGAGGTAGACTTTTTTCAACCTCCAACTTATGACTTGAGTGATGAGGAAGATATCGAAGACTTTGATCAAGACGTGGTTGCAGTTGAAGAAGTTCGCAAGGAAGAGGAGGAATTTACGGAAGAACACAAGGGAGTAGTGCTTGCAAAACCACTGGAAACACCTTTTTCAAGGCCATTACCATCCAATACAAATTTCAAGTGGGTAAAATACTTAACCTTTATCTTTAATTTTCCTCTTGAATATGGTTTGCTTGAAACAGATGGCCAGCTCAGAGCTCTTTGTGGCTTTAAGAGTAAAATGGAAATGGTTCGTTATCAAGGCTAGTATGCAAGATTCAATGAGGTTCCACGCTTCACTTTGAAGTGTAGGGATTGGTTTCGAATTCGATTGCAAGGGTCTCGGAAGATGTTTGGTCATCTTGGTGAGAATACAACTTCCAAACCGCCCAGCTGGAAAGATATAGATCGAAACAAAGGTGGTTATAAAAGCAAGGTTTGGGATCCTGGAATCTATTCTGACATTCAGCACCCTGGGAGCCTGAAAACCTGTTTGAATTCACTCAAAGGCTTTACATGCCTAGTTTGGGACCCCGGAGGCTGTTGGCATTCTAAACAGTGGTGGAGATTTTTGGATGAATTCAAGCACAAGCCACCATAACAGGAAGCTCATCAAATGTCCAACTTAAGGACTTTAACTAAAAGTGCTAGGTGGGAGACAACCCACCATGGTATGATCATTCTTTTTCTTCAATTTTGATTTTATTTTGTTTTGTTTGTTTTTGAGATTTATTTTATTCTATTTTCATTGAACCTGGAATTATTCATAGCATCCACATTATCATTGCATTTTGCATCCTGCATAAAAAAAAATGGCACCCCACGCGTGCGCATAGGCCACGCGTGGGCGTCGATTGCAAATCGGCGTCAAAATCCAACGCCCAGAAAGTTGGGCTGGAATCGTGCGGCTGTGGTGCATTAGGCACAAATTGGGCCACGCGTTCGCGTCAGTGACGCGAACGCGTCACTTTCATTTCACAAACACCACGCGAAAGCGTGGGCGACGCGTACGCGTCGCCTGGAAATCTTAGCCCCCTAATTGGAAACAGAGAGTTGCGCCAAAACGACGTTGGAATTGTGCGTTTAGCACAATTCTCAGCGACGCGTACGCATGCCCCACGCGTACGCATCACCTTCATTATCCCTCAACCACGCGGTCGCGTCATCCCCCTTTTCGCCCTAAACACGCGATCGCGCGCTCCATGCGTTCGTCTGGATTCAAATACTCTAACCCCACTCCACGCGAAACCCTACCCCCCGCATCGCCATTCACCCCCTAACCCCCTCTGCACTCTCTCTTCTATTTCCCCCCAACCACCATATCAGCACCACCACCACCCCCCACCGAGTCGCCCCACCATCGCCGACAACCCCTGCCGCGCCGCCGTCGCCGTAACCCCCCTCCCTTCTCCTCTTCTCCCATTCAACCACCCCCACCATTCTTCCGCGCTGCCCCCACCGTCCCCAAACCAACGAACCGCCACCGCCACCATCCCAGAAGCTCCAGCCAACCACCACCACCCCTATTACCCTAACCAAACTCGCCCCTCTTCTCCCCTCTCTCTCAGCCAACCCAACCGCCACCAAGGACCGCCACCTCGCAGCCCTGCCACCACCGTGAAACCCCATCGCTTCCGTGTCAACCACCCAACCCAACACCATCTCTCTGATCCCTAATTCCGTTCCTCTGCCCACCAGGTTCCGCCAAATAGCGATTCCTCTTTCCGTTAGTTATTTAGTTTTTTGAATTCTGTTCAAATTAGGATAGTTAGAGATGTATGATCGCAGTAGATTTTAGGTGGTTAGGTAGCTAGGATGTGATTAGTGGATTTAGGCCTGATAATTGCACCGTTCCTGTTAATTATTTAATTTGTTTTGCAATTTCGAAAATGCTGTGATGATGATGTTGTTCATATGCTATCCCTTACTATTCTTTGATGCAGATTGAGTTTTGTTTAATTTGAATTCCTCTGCATTACTATTTGTCATTCTATTCTGCACTATTTTATTATCATATAAACTGGTTTTTGCTGCTGTTTATTACCCGGGAATGTCCAATTTTTAGACGAAATGCTGCCCAATTTTTTTTTCAGCAAATTGTTTCAAACAACCACCATTCATGAACTAATTTTGGATATTTTAAGTTTGCACTAATTGTTTTCAACCAAAGCAATTCATGAATGCACGAGCCAGCTTTCTCATTCTTTCTGATTCCCCTATTTAATCAAATCAAATTATTGATGATTTCACTTTGAATTTGCAATTCTTTCCCGTGATTAATCATCCACAATATGCAATTTCTACCTGAATTTGAGTTACTTGTTTTCAAATTTGTGCAATTTTAGTTATTGGGAACCACAGCACCATGCCATTGACTTTAACTTCATTTTTAACTCTTAACCACTTTTAACTTTCTAACTTTTTAATTTTCCACTAACTACTTTCAAAACCACTTTAAGGCATGTTTAGTGTTGTTTCTAATTACAAACAATTCCGCACATCAAATATTTTGAATTGTGATTTTTCTTCTCCAACTTTTAACTTGCCTACAATCCAAAAATTTTACATCAAATTAACTCAATTCATGCTTATATGGCCACTTTATTCCTCTTTTGCCAATCTATGCTTCTATTGATATATTCCTATTTGCTTACCTGTTTTCCTGCTTTAATTCTTAAACTGTCTTATGGAAATTCTGCTTTTCAGGATCTCTGACCCTAAAATTAAAGGAAAGGGTAAAGCAACCACTGACAAAAGGAAAAGAGGAGAATCCTCTACCTCTATTTTGAATATCCTCCACGATGATTCCTGGCAGGAGAAGAACTTTACCCCGCAGGAAAAGGCCGATCAGCTACTGCCTGCCACAGACCCTGTCAAGTTTACCAACAGATACTGTGAGCTAAAGTATCCAGTTTTTACCACTTCCAGGAACTTATACCTGGAAAGGACCCTCAAAATTCTAGAAGAACTCAAACAATACACTTCAGAACAAATTAAACAGAGAGGCTGGTTCTTCTTGGAAAGGAACTTGACTGAAGTCAACTCATCCTGGGTTAGAGAATTCTATTGTAACTTCTTCAAAACATCCCTGGATGCAGTCCAATTAAGAGGCAAGTAGATACTGGTTACTGAGGAGGCACTTGAAGAAATCCTCCAACTTCAGCCTAAGTCAGATCAGCCAGATGGTTACCAAAAGGATGAGGAAGATATGAGATTCATGAGATTTGACTGGGACGCAGTCAAGAGGACTATAGCTCTTGATCCTACTGTCCCATGGGTCATGGGCAAGTCCACAGTGGCCCCCAAAGGAATTAAGATCATTTATCTGAATGATGAGGCTCTGATTTGGCAGCAGATTCTGAGTAACTATGTGATGACGAGCACTCATGAGACAGAGGTGCCAGCTGCTATGATTACCCTCATCTGGTGTGTGATGGAGGGAAAGGACTTATATCTGCCCCGATTTATCCGGTATTACATGGCCAGGGTCTATGTTAGAGGCACTCTCCCCTTTCCATACTTGATCACTCAGTTGGGCCGCCGAGCTGAAGTGCCCTGGGAGCTGGCAGATGAGAAGCCAACCGCTGCAGACAGCAAGAAGATTATCCCTCACAGCAGAAAGTTCCAGGCTTTAGGCTACAGACCTCCATTTCTCACTGACTCTGCTGAGGTAGCCACAGCTTCTGCTGCCCCTTCAGGCCCTGCTGCACCTGCCACCACTACTGCACCCTCACCTGCTTCAGAGCCCATCTACCACCTCGTGCATCGCTTATTTGACCGGTTAGACCAGATGGAGCGCCGCAACCAGCGGCGATATGAGAGCTCTGAGCGTCGCAACAAGCGACACTGTGAGCACTTAAACTTGATGATCCGATCTGGCCACCACGATATCCCCTCCGAGCCTGACACCCCTTCTGAGCCATCTCAGGAGGAGGCGGACGATCATGAGGAGGAGGCAGATGCAGAGGCTGAGCAGGCAGGACCTGAGCAGGCTGTGCCATACCATGAGAAGTCCCATCAGATACAGTCGGCTGACCCAGAGATCCCTCTACAGGCAGAGCCTCCACTTCAGCAGGCAAACCCTCCGACACTCATCTAGACTGCAGAGCCTCAGACCACCACAGCGACACCTACTGCACACCCCTCCGGAGATAACACTTCTTCACACCCAGCTTGAGTGAGCATCGAGGACGATGCTATTATTTAAGTGTGGGGAGGTCGCCATCTCTGGCAAACTTTATTTTAGTGAACCACTTTTCAGACTCTCTTTTTATCCTATTTTGCTTATTTTTCTGTATTTTTATTTTTATTTTTATCTTATCTTATTTATCTTCCAGTACTTGCACATTTTTCTGTATTTTTACTATATTTCTATATTTTGCACTTTGGTTTATATATTTATCTTAGATATCTAGTTTAGTTGCACTTTTAGCTTATTAAGTTGTGATATAGAATATATGAATTAATTAGTTTAGTTTACCCTTTATAGCATACGATAATTTGGATTAATTGGAAATAAAAAGAGTAAACTAGAGACCTTAGTATAACAGAATCACAACAATCCACACACTGTATATATATATATATATATATATATATATATAGCAACAAATGTGAGTTAGTTAACAATATTTCTTCAAGGAAGAATACTAAGTTTTTAAGAGCCATCCTAAGATTCACATTGAGAACAATGGGAACTCTTGATTTCTACTTGCATGACATACATAACTGATATATGGTTTTTGAGCCAAAGAACACACAACCTATGAGTTTTTGAGCTTAATTGTATGGTTACATTCAACCATAAATTTCATTCTTGTGTATTTCGAACTTCTTTTCTATGCTTGTAATCTTTACTTTGTTTTAATCTATATGTCTAATATAGAATGTAGATACATACCCACATATGATTGAGGCCATCATTGAATTTTCTCTCACTTATCCCAAATAAGCCTACCTCCAACATCACCTTTGTTAACCCCCTTGAGCCTTTTTAACCCCCTCTTGTTCTATAACCACGTTACTAGCCTTAAGCAGAAAAACATTAAAAATCCCAAGTTGAATCCTTGGTTAGCTTAAGATAGAGACTGTGTATCCACTAAGTGTGGGGAAACATGGGAACATGGGTTGATAGGAAAGGATTAAATTAATGAAATAATCAGGATTTTGGGAGCATACTCATATGAAACCAAAATAAATGAAAATACCATGTGCATTGAAAATGTCATGCTTATGATTCAAAAAAAAATATTTTTATTTATTTAAATAATTAAATAAGGGGACAGATTCGCCCCAATGATAAGTTTAATAAAGGAATCAATGCACATGGAGGTAAAAACAAAATAAACTTGGTATATGAGTATGTAAAAAGAAAATGGGAAAATTGGGCAACCCATGATAATTTTAAATTTTTTTATAGAGTATGTATATGTTAGGTTAGATCTTAGGCTAATTAAGGATTCAACTTATAGCTCACTTAGCCTTATTTATACCCTTACCTTTACCTTGGCCCCATTACAACCTTGAAAAAGACCTCATGATGTTTGTATGTATACATTATATATTTGTTGATTGGTTAGATGAAGAACAAAGTTTTAGAAAGAATGAATAGAAAAGAATAGAGTGATTAACCCCAAACACTGAATGACTAGAGAGTAAACACAAAAATTCAGTGAGGGTTCAATAGCTCATCTCCATATATCCAGATTTAATTATTTAACTGTCTTGCAAGTTTGTGAAATATTTTAACCCAACTCAATTGTGAAAGCACTTTAACATGATATAGGCTTGGCTATATGATTCCTTGAAATTATGAATCAAATTAACCACATGAAAACTCTATATATATAGGTGGATAATAATTAAAAAAAATTGCATGATTCATTTAGGTAGCTTGCATTTAGAATAGATTGCATTGCATAAAATTCCACCATTCTACCTTTACTCTTTCTCTTGGATTTAGCATGAGGACATGCTATTGTTTAAGTGTGGGGAGGTTGATAAACCCCTATTTTATGATTCATCTTGTGCTCAAATTAAATATTTTTATCAATTCTTCACCCACTTATTCATATGAATTGCATGGTTTTACTTTTCCTTCCTTATTTTATGATATATGTGAAAAACATGTTTCATATGCCATAAAAACATTAAATTTAATTATCCTTCATTACCATTCGATGCTGTGATTTATGTGTTAAGTATTTTTAGGCTTCATAGGGCAGAAATGGCTTAGAGGACAGAAAGGAAACATACAAAAATGGAAGGAAAGCACAAAAATAGAATTTTGAAGAAAAGGCAGCGACGCGGACGCATGGATGACGCGGACGCGTGCCTTGAGCAGAACGCAAATGACGCGTACGCGTGACTGACGCGTACGCGTGACAAGGAAAAACTCCAGATCACGCAAACGCGTGACCCACATACAAGAATCTGCAGAAAATGCCCCCAGCGATTTTTGGACCTTTTTTTCGGCCCAGATCCAAGCCAGAAACACAGAATATAAGCCAGAGAATGGAGGAATCAAAGGGGGGGCGTAATGACAACATTCATAATATACAATTTTAGGATTTAGATGTAGTTTTTAGAGAGAGAGGCTTTCTCCTCTCTCTCAAGTTTTAGGATTAGGATTTCAAATTCTTTTCAGGTTCAATGTTCCTTTAATTTATTCTCTACTTTTATTTATTCTATTACTTTAATTGTTATTTATCTTTTCAATTTGGCTTATGAACCTTTCCATGTTAGGATTTGAATTTATGTTTAAATGCAATTTGAGGTATTTCAGATTTATAATTGTTTTATTCAGTTTATGATGCTTTCAATTTAATTTAAGATTTATTTCCTTTTTGCTTTGGTTAAGTAATTGGTAACACTTGAGTTATCAGACTCAGCAGTTGATTGAAAATTGGGAATTGCTGATTGATTTGGATCGCTCTAAAGCTAGTCTTTCCACAGGAGTTGACTAGGACTTGAGGATCAAATTGATTGGTCCACTTGACTTTCCTTTATTTAGTAAGGGTTAACTAAGTGGGAGTAAAATCCAATTCTCATCACACCTGATAAGGATAACTAGGATAGGATTTCCAGTTCTTATACCTTGCCAAGAGATTTTATAATTATTAATTTATTTTTTTTGCCATTTAAATTACTTGTTCCTTATTTCAAAAACCCAAAAATATACAATTTCCATAACCAATAATAAATCATACCTCCCTGCAATTCCTTGAGAAGACGACCTGAGGTTTCAATACTTCGGTTATCAATTTTATTGGGTTTGCTTAAGTGACAAACAAGTTTTTGTACGAAAGGATTCTTTGTTGGTTTAGAACTATACTTACAACGCGATTATTTTTATAAAAAATTATTTACCAGCAGAAATCCGATCGTTCAATGGCCTCAGTCATATGCAAGCATGTAAATACACTAAACATTGGACATATAGAGTGGAACAAAGTAAAGGTTACAATTATAGAGAAGAAAACACACAAGAATAAAATATCATGGTTAAATAGTGTAACCATGTAATTAAGCTCAAATCTCACAGGTTGTGTGTTCTTAGCTATAACCCATGTTCCAAATACAACTTCCAACAAGTTTTTCAAAAAGTTTAATTCAAATTAGTGAAATGCTATAAAAAGTTTCTTGAAAAAGAAAATATTACTTCAACCAAGTGGTAAAATATGCACAAAATCAAACAAACATGCAAATGCAACAACTAATTTAACAAAAAAAGTTAAACATTGGTGTTGAGTCAAGAAGTACTAACCAGCGAAAGTCGGTATCGACCTCCCCACACTTAAAGATTGCACCGTCCTCGGTGCATGCAGAGATGTACAAGAGGACGGGTGGCTCCAACTGATGCTCTTTCTTTAGTGGATTATGCAGATGGTCTTGTTGTTTGCCCCATTTAGAAACTTCTCCTTTCCCTTCTTGGTGGCCACCTTGAAAGAAGAGGAACAGGAGGAAAAGTAACCCAGAGGAAAAGATAGAAAACAAACAAAATATGGGTGGGTTTATGCCACATAACGAGGGTCTCAATTACATGGTAGCTACAACATGCAAGTGAGAAAATAGTAGAAGCAAATGGTATATCAATAGTGCAAAAATTGCAACAATGGGGAGAAATAGTAGGTGATGAAAGATAATATAAATTCATGTCAATGCAAAAGGAACACGTGTATCATAAAAGATTGGCATTGATAGATAAATAACATCATCTAACAGTGTGAACAAGTCACTAAGCACCAAAATAATACCAGAAAAGAGACAACAGTTGAATAAGAACATTTAACACCAATGGAAAAATAATTGACTTAGAAAATAAAATAAAAATATGCACAAAATTAAAATGTAGTGAATGAAAGTATGTAAATGCAATAGAAAAAATAGAATGTAAGAGAATAAGGATGAGAAGTAATGAAGAAGAAGAAAGTAAGAAATAATTAGGATTGAAAAGAATTAGGATTTGAGGGGAGGATGATTTGAAATCAGGCGCTGAGGTGTTTTAGTTGGGCGTCGTGTGCGACGCGTACGTGTGCATCATGTGTACGCGTGGATCGCGTTAATTTCAGGCGACACGTACGCATCTGGGACGCATTCGCGTGCCTCTGGGTGTGCGAATCGCGCGAGACCAGCCCCGCGCACGCACAACTCTCTGTTTGTCTCGCACAGTGGCTAAAATTGCTTATGACGCGTCCGCGTCAGGTACACGCACGCGTGGATGACCATATGGTGAAAGTGACGCGTACGCGTCTAGGACGCGTACACATGGGTGAATTTGTACTTTTAGCACGATACCATCGCCAGGCCATCACAACTCTCTGCCAAACACATTTTTACGCCGAATTTAAGGGAGACACGCACGCGTCAGGGACGCTTGCGCGTCATCCACTTTTTTTTGTTTTTTTTTTAAATCTGAATGCAAAATGCAAAGTGCAGATGCTGATGCAGACATTATGAATGGATACTTAATAAAAATAGAATAAAATAAACAAAAAATAAAACAAAGTAAAATAAAACTGAGATTGAAGAAGAACGATCATACCATGGTGGGTTGTCTCCCACCTAGTACTTTTGGTTTATGTCCTTAAGTTGGACATTTGGTGAGCTCCTTGTCATGGAGGCTTGTGCTTGAACTCATCCAGGAATCTCCACCAATGTTTACAATTTCAATAGCCTCCGGGATCCCAAACTAGGCGTATTAAGCCTTCAAGCAAGTCAAAGCAAGTGACAAGGCCCCAAGCGTATTGATTGATAGAATGAATTTCGGGGTCCCAAACCTTACTTTTGCACCCGTCTTCTTGTTGACCATCTTTATTCCAACCGGGTGGTAAGCAACCCGAATTCTCACTGAGGCATCCAAACAGCTTCCTAGACCCATACAATTTAGTATTCTTCCAACCATGATAATTCAGTCATGAGCTTCCTACCACAATGAACCTAGGATTGTGTTGCCAACCACTAACCATCTCCCTCTTACTCTTAATGCCACAAAGAGCTCTAAGTTGACCATCTGTCTCAAGTAAACCATATTTAAGTGGGAAAGTAAAGGTCAAGGATAAGGATTTTACCCACTTGAATGTTGTATTGGATGGTAATGGCTTTGGGGGAGAGTTCTCCAACATCTTTGGCAAGGTGATTTCAAGCTCCATTCCCTTGTGCTCTTCCCTGATAACTTCCACCTCTTTGCAAGCTTCTTCAATTTTAACCTCTTCCTCTTGGTAGCTTTCTTCCAATTCAATCTCTTCTTCATTACTTACCAATGGCATTGGAGGTTGTGCTTCTTCATTTTTAATCTCCATCTCTTGATCAACCTCAGCAAAGTCTTCAACCATGATATGTATCGGAGGTTGTACACCCTCCTCAATATCGACATCAAACACCTTGGAAGGAGGCTCTATGACTGGACTTTCCTATGGAGGTTTCGCATCTCCTAAGTCTTCGACCACTTCTTCCTCTTCAATAATTACTGCTTTGTCCAGTTGTTTTAGTATAAAATCGTACTCATCCTTGATGATTTCCTTTCCATGACAACTCCTTTCAGCTATTCCTTCATCTTCAAGGGTCTCTCCTATCTCCACATTTTGGGCCTCCTCTTGCTCTAAGACAAAATCAGACTCCTCCTTGATGTCTTTCTCCACTAATTCTTCAACTACTCCTTCGACTTCAAGGGTCTCTGCCACCTCCACTTGTAGAGCCTCCTCTAGCTTCTTATGAAGTATGAATTCGCGAAGATGATCCCTTTTCTCTTGTTCCTTGTCAATAGCATAGAAAGGATCATTTTGCTTTTGGATTGATGGATGTGGGTGCTCTTCCATGGAGGGTAATGATGGGATGGAAAGATTATTATGTGGTTGAAATGGAAGTGCACTATAGCTTGAGGGTTGAATATTGGAGGTGGAGGGTTGGTTCATGCGGGATATAAGATTTTGGAGTGTAGAGGTGAGACAAATGATATTAAAGATGAGTGTGTTGTTATCCAATGGAGGTTGGGGTGGATGGGAGGGTTCATTTGTTGGGAGAAAAGGCTCATAATGCGAAGGTGGTTCTTTTTTATAAGGATATGGAGATGGTGAATATTGAGGTGGTGGTTCTGGGTGTGGTTCATGTCGTGGTTGGTGTGGTGGATGTGGGTCAGGGTCATATGGAGGTGAATGGTATAAAGGGACTTGTGAGTTTGGTGGTTCAAAGGTATGTTAGGGAGGTGGTTCATAAGCATATGGTGGGCCTTGTTGGTAACTACAAGGGGGTCCACCATATTCATCATCTTGGTACGCTCCCTGGAATGGCTCTTGACCATAGTAATTTGGTGGAGGTGGTTTGTCATGAAAGGGTCCACCATAACTATTATTCTGGTATGCATCACAGAATGGTTGTTGGTTATAGCGCATTGGAGGGGTTGTTGCCAAGATGGTTGATCAAATTCTTGTGGCTCCTCCCATCTTTGATTCTTCCAACCTTGATGCCTGTTCTCATTATAGCTTCCATTCCTTACAACAACATTGGAACCAAACTTAAAGCCAGAGGGGTGAGAATTCATAGTAACAATTAAAGACAAAAATTAATAAAAATTAATGAAAATAAACTCCTAAAACTAGAAACACTAACAAAGAAACGAAAAAGCAAATATTTACAATAACCAATAATAAGGCACACGTTTGCAATTCCCCGGCAACGGCGTCATTTTGACGAACGGATTTTCTGCTAGTAAATAATTTCACAATAAATTTCCGTTGTAAGTATAATTTCTAAACCAACAAAGAATCATTTGAACAAAAACTTGTTTGTCACTAAAGCAAACCCAATAAAATTTATAACCGAAGTATTCAAACCTCGGGTCGTCTCTCAAGGAATTGCAGGGAAGTATGATTTATTATTGGTTATGGAAAAGTATCTTTTTGGGTTTTTGAAATAGGAAACAAGGAAATAAATTGTCAAGAAAGTCAATTAATTATCATGAAAACCATTGCAAGGTATGAGAACTGGAAATCCCATCCTAGTTATCCTTATCAATTGTGATGAGAATTGTTTATTGCTCCCACTTAGTTAACCCTTACTAAATAAAGGAAAGTCAAGTGGACTAATAAATGGGATTCCTCAAGTCCTAGTCAACTCCTATGGAAAGACTAGCTTTAGAGGAATCCAAATCAACTAGCAAATTCCAATTTTCAATCAACAACTGAGTTTGATAACTCAAGTGTCACCAATTACTCAACCAAATCCAAAAGGAGAAAAATCTAAATTAAATTGAAAGCATCAATAATATAAATTGAAGAAAGCAATCATAAATCTGAAATACCTCAAATTGCATTAAATAAAGAAATCAAATCTAAGATGGAGTTCATAAACAAAATTGGGAAAATAAGTAATTAACAAGTGAAATAGATAAACCAAAGTACTAGAATAAATAAAAGTAGAAGAGAAACTAAATTAAAGGAACATTGAACCTGGATTGGAGAAGAAGTAAACCTAACCTAAGAGAAATCCTAAATCCTAAAACCTAAGAGAGAGGAGAGAGCCTCTCTCTCTAGAGAACTACATCTAAAACCTAAAATTGTGAATTATGAAAGTTGTGTGAATGAATGAATGGATTCCCTCACTTTATAGCCTCTAATCTGTGTTTTCTGGGTTGAAAACTGGGTCAGAAACAGCCCAGAAATCACTGGGGGCGAATTCAAATACGTACAGGTCGCTGGTTTTCTGCAGAACCATGCGTGTGCATGGATTCACATGTGCGCGTCACTTTTCTTCAGAGCAACTATGGCAAATTATATATTATTTTGAAGTCCCGGATGTTAGCTTTCCAACGCAACTGGAACCGCCTTATTTGGACCTCTGTAGCTCAGGTTATGGTCAGTTAAGTACGAAGAGGTCAGGCTGGAGAGCTTAGCAATTTCTTCACTTCTTGTATTCCTTCCACTTTTGAATGCTTCCTTTCCATCCTCTAAGCCATTCTTGTCCTATAATTTCTGAAATCACTTAACACACATATCAAGGCATCGAATGGTATAAAGGGGAATTAATTTTTGGTAATTTAAAGGTTTTGGAAGCAAGTTTTCAATTATAGAACAAAATTAGGAAGGAAAATGTAAAACCATGCAATTTATATGAATAAGTGAGTAAAGAGTTGATAAAAACTACTCAAATTAGCACAAGATAAATCATAAAATAGTGATTTATCACATTCCTCTTCCACTGAGCTTCTTCTACACAAATGTCTGAAAGGACTTGGTCCAGCCTCTGATCAAAATTGACTCTCCTAGTGTAAGGGTGTGGGTCTCCTTGCATTATTGGCAAATGGAGTGTCAACCTTACACTTTCCGGGCTAAAATCCAAGAGACGCCTTTGGACCATGGTAGGCTAATTTTTGGGATGTGGGTTCATGCTTGTATCATGATTTTTTGTGACCTATGCATTAGCATAGAACTCTTGTACCATCAAGATTCCAACTTCTAGAATAGGATTGGTTAGGACTTTCCAACCTCTTCTCCGGATTTCTCTTCGGATCTCTGGGTACTCATTCTTTTTTAGCCTAAAGGGGACTTTGAGAATCACCCTCTTCTTTGCCACTACTTCATAGAAGTGGTCTTGATGAGCTTTGGTGATGAATCTCTCAATCTCCCAAAATTCGGAGGTAGAAGCAACAGCTTTTCCTTTCCTCTTTCTAGAGGATTCTCCTACTTTGGGTGCCATAAGTGTGAATGGAAAGTAAAAAGCAAGGATTTTCTAACATCAAACTTAAAAGCTTTACTCGTCTTCGAGCAAAATAAGAACACAAGGAAAGAAAAGAGTAGAAAAAGAAGAGAATATAGGATATGGAGGGAGAGAGTTATTTCAGCCAAGTGGGGCTTTAGTGTATGAATGGTGTGTGTATGAAGGGTAGGAAGAAGGTAGGAATTAGGTGGAAAATTTTAAATTTGAAGTGGGTGGGGGGTTGGTGGGAGTTATGATGGTTTTGGGAAGAGATATGGATGTGATTGGGTTAGAGTTTATAGGGAAGAGTATGTGGGAAAAAGTGAAAGTAAGAGAGAGAAGAATGTAGGGTAAGTGGAGATTCTGTGAGACCTACTGATCCTGGGAGGCTAGGAAATTCGAATTCCCTGCCCCCTTGTGGACGTTGAATGCCCAGCTCCTACTACTGGCTAGCGTTCAATGCCAGCTTGATGCTCCTTATGGGGCGTTGAACGCCCATTGAGGTACTCCTTCCTGGCGTTCAATGCCAGGTCTCTGCCTCCTTTGGGGCATTGAACGCCCAGTCTCTGCCCCCTGGCTGGCATTCAACGCCAGCTTCATACTCCCTGGTTGGCATTCAACGCCAGCAATGCTGCTCCTCATGGGCGTTGAACGCCCACTCCTGTCTCCCTGGCCGACGTTCAACGCCAGCAAGGTACCTGCTCCAGGGTGTTCTGTTTCTGGCTCAGACTGTTTCTATTTATGTTTTAACTACTGCACATGATCACAAACTTAAACAAATATAAAAATTAAACTAATATAGCTAAAATAAACTTAATGAAAAATAGGAATAACTTTAATTATGGTTGGGTTGCCTTCCAACAAGCGCTTCTTTAACGTCACTAGTTTGACGGTTCACCCCTGCTATGTAACCAAGTGAATGGTTTTCTGGCGGTCAATGTCGCTACCAAGATAGTGTTTCAATCTCTGGCCATTTATAGTAAACCTCCTATCAATTTTTTCATCCATGATTTCAATATGACCATGAGGAGAAACCTTGGTGACCAGAAACAGTCTTGACTACTGAGATTTCAGCTTTCTGGAAAATATCTTGAGCCTTGAGTTGAACAAAATGACTTTCTAACCCAGCTCAAACACTCTGGTGGCTATCTTTTTATCATGCCACGCCTTCGTCTTTTCCTTGTAGAGCTTGGCATTTTCATAAGTTGTGTTTCCAAACTCATCAGTCTCATTGAGTTGGAGAAGCCTCTTCTCTTCAGCAGTCTTAGCATCAAAGTTCAGGAACTTTGTAGCCCAGTATGCCTTCTGCTCCAACTCTACAGGCAAGTGACAGGTCTTGGCATAGACTAACTGGTATGGGCACATGCCGATAGGAGTCTTGAAAGCTGTCTGGTACAGAGAGCATCATCAATATTCTTAGACCAGTCCTTCCTTGAAGCATTGACAGTCTTTTCCAGAATCCGTTTGAGCTCTCTGTTGGAAACTTCCACCTGTCCACTTGTCTGGGGGTGATAGGGGGTGGCGACCTTATGTCAGACTCCATACTTCTGAAGAAGAGAATCCAGCTGTTTATTGCAGAAGTGACTTTTTCCATCACTGATCAAGGTCCTTGGACACCAAACCTGTTGAAAATATACCTCTAAAGGAAGCTCATCACAACTCTAGCGTCATTGGTGGGCAAAGTTATAGCCTCCACCCACTTGGACACATAATCCACAGCTACTAAAATGTAGTTGTTTGAGTATGAGGGAGGAAAAATTCTCATGAAGTCAATTCCTCACACGTCAAACAACTTAATCTCCAGTATACCCTGATGTAGCAATTCATTATGCTTAGGCAAGTTCCCATCTTTCTGACACTGGTCACAGTTCCTTAGAAATTCACTGGCATCATTGAATAAGGTAGGCCAATAGAAACAACACTGGAGGACTTTTGCTGCAATCCTCTCCCCACCAAGATGGCCACCTGATGCCAAGGCATCTTAGGCTAGTTTCACTAGTCTTTTTCATTTGTTTTTATTAGGTTTTATGCACTTTCATGAGCAATAAGTAAGTATTTGGATGGAAGTTTCATACACATATTGATTCATTCAAACATGGTTAAATTGATGCATTTTCATAAGATTTAAGCTACATCTACTTATTGATTATGAATGATGCAAATTCTTTTGAATCTAGCAAAGTTTTGATGTATATGTTGATCGATGATAGGTGAAGAAAGGCAAGCAAGCAAGCAACAAAAAGGGCCATGGAAAGGAGAAGAGGAAGCAACGTTGGTGGCCAAAGTTGGCTCACCAATGTTGCCTCAAACGTTGGAGGAAAAGAGGTGGAATGCAATGTTGGTGGCCAAAGTTGGCTCACCAACGTTGCTGGCAACGTTTTGCAATTTCTGGTGCCAACGTTGAAGGGAACGTTGGTAAACCAACATTACCTCCAACGTCTTCGATAAATTTTAATTTCTGGAGTTGGAAAAATTGGTTGCGACGCGCACGCATGACCGTGGGAAATTTACACTCTACGCATACACGTGGATGACGCGCACGCATGACAAAGCCAACGTTGGAGTGAACGTTCCCGAACCAACGTTGAGTCCAACGGCTGCGATAAGTTTTTATTTCTGGAGTTGGGAAAATTTGCAGTGACGCGTACGCGTCGATGACGCGTACGCGTGAGGGCGAATTTTAGCAGTTTGACGCATATGCGTGGACGACGTGCACGTGTGGAATGGAAAAATTGACCATTCACGCGTACGCGTGGGCGACGCGTATGCGTGACCAGGCGAACGTTGGTGCCTCAACGTTGAGTCAAATGTTGCTGGAGACACCCAGAATTCATTTTCTTTAAGAGAACGTTTGACCCAATGTTCACTCAAAAACATTGATCACCAACGTTGACACTAGAACTATACAATTGAGCACCATGCAGAATGCAAAACGTTAGTTTGCCAACGTCCCTCCTCAACATCATTGAGAGCCACTTCAATATGCTTCAACAAGGGCCAAAAGCCCAATCCAAAGACTTGAAGACCAAATAAAGAAAGTGTATAAATAGAATAGAGTTTAAGTTAGTAGGAGGTTAGGCAGATAGGGATCTGGGGATCCAGAATTAGAAACACTCTGCAATTTACTTTCTCTGTAATTTTGTTTACTTTCAATGCACTTTTCAATTTCAATTTCCATTCCCAGAGCTATGAACAACTAAACCCCTCTTCATTGGGTTAGGGAGCTATGTTGTTATTCAATGGATCAATAATAGTTTTCATTCTTCTTCCTCTGTCTTTTCTCTTGATCTGCTAGGAAGATTTCGTTCTTTATTCAAGCATTCAATTGCCTTGGAAGAGAAATTGAATGTACTTGGGTTCTGTGATAGGCTTGGAAGAGAAATCACAGAACCATGCTTGAAATCTTTCTCACATCGGATTAGGTTGGGGGTTGGATGGATATAGTGACATGTAATCCTACTAATACTTTGATCTATGAAGGTGTGTGGTATATTCAGTGACCAATGAATGCATTAATTGAGGAAGAGATGAGAATGAACTTGATCCGGAGAATGCAATATCTCCTAAGCCCAATGAATTCCACATTCTGATCTTTTCCATTCTTTAAATTCTGTTGTTTACATCTATGCTGAATCATTCCCAATCCCTTTTAAGTTTCTGTAATTCAATTTCCTGCAATTTAAGTTTCTGCACTCTAGCTTCTGCTCTTTACATTCTGTAATCTAAATTCAGTCATTTACGTTTCTCGCTCTTTAAATTTTCCGCCAATTTAAATTATGTAATCCTCAATTCAATTATGTTTAGTTCAACTAGAATACTCCTTCAATTAAAGTTGCTCAACCAATCAATCCCTGTGGAATTCGACCTCACTCTATAGTGAGTTTTTACTTGACGACAATTCAGTATACTTGCTGAGGGAAATTTGTTGAGAGACAAATTTTCGTGCATCAAGTTTATGGCGCCGTTTCCGGGGATTGATTTTGTATTGACAATGATTAAATTGGAGGATAACTAGATTGAACATTTTTCTTTTCTTTTGTTAATTAGTTTCAATTTCAGCAGTTTACTGTCATTCCCTGCAATTTAAGTTGATTTTCTTTATTTCTTTACTTTTTAGCACACTAATCCACTAACTATTTGATTAATTGTACTAACTCAGAACCATGATAGTGCCAGAGTACGACCCTTGTTTCTTCTTTTGGGATGCACCTACGGATGATTCCATCTGAGCACATCTTAAACAAATAAGGCTCCTTCCATAAGTAATACTTGGTATCATGAAGCAACTTCTTAACTTGTTGATTAGTGAAATCAGTGGAAATAATTCGGTTGGCCTTATAGTTTGCAATGTCTGCAAACTACGGGGCTCTAAATATAGCAAAGAACTGCTCATCAGGAAATGCCTCATTCACTGGGGTGGGGTTAGCCGTGGCTTCCTCAGGCTCAATTCTGGAAAGGTGGTCGGCTACTTGATTCTCTATGCTCTTCCTATCTCTGATCTCAACATCAAACTCCTGAAGAAGGAGCACCCACCTAATTAACTGGGCTTAGCATTCTGTTTGGTCAAAAGATACTTTAAAACAGTATAATCAGTGTAAACAATGACTTTCGAACCAATAAGATAGGACCTAAACTTGTCAAAAGTATAAACCACGGCTAATAATTCCTTTTTTGTAATTGTGCAATTTTTGTGTGCGTCATTCAAGACACGACTTGCGTAATATATAACATGGACAAGTTTGTTTTTCCTCTACCCTAGAATAGCTACAATAAAATAGTTATTGGCGTCACACATCAACTCAAATGGCAAATCCCAGTTATGAGGAGCTATGATGGGTGCAGAGACAAATTTTGCTTTCAGAGTTTCAAAGGCATATAGACAGTCATTATCAAAACAAAAAAGTACATCTACTACTAAAAGGTATCTTAGAGGTCTAGCTATTTTTGAAAAATCTTTTATGAACCTTCTATAAAAACCTGCATGGCCTAGAAAACTCTGTATTGCCTTCATATTAGCCGGTGGTGGTAATTTCTCAATTACCTCCACTTTGCCTCTATCAACCTCTATTCCCTTGTTTGAAATTTGGTGCCCAAGAACAATACCTTCAGTCACCATAAAATGACGTTTTTCCTAGTTTAAAACAAGGCTTGTCTCTTGGCACTGTTTCAAGACCAAGGATAGATGGTGTAAGCAAGAATCAAAAGAATTACCAAACACATAAAATTCATCCATAAATATCTCGATAAAATTTCCAACCATGTCAAAGAATATGGAGAGCATGCACCTTTGAAAAGTTGCTGGGGCATTGCACAAACCGAACGGCATCCTCTGGTAAGAAAACACTCTAAAAGGACACGTGAATGCCATTTTTTCTGGTCTTGAGGGTCCACCTCAATTTGATTGTATCCAGAATAGCCATCCAGAAAAGAATAAAACGCATGTCTAGCTAACCTCTCAAGCATCTAATTAATAAAAGGGCAGGGAAAAGTGGTCCTTCTTAGTAGCAGTATTAAGCCTCCTATAGTCAATGCACATATGCCAACCGGTAACGGTATTTGTAGGAATCAGCTCATTCTTCTCATTTGTAACCACCGTCACTCCTCCCTTCTTGGAAATGACTTGCACCAGACTTACCCAAGAACTATTAGAAATAGGGTAGACGATTCTGGCTTTTAACAGCTTTATAACCTCTTTCTGAACTACTTCTTTCATAGTTGGATTAAGCTATCTCTGTGGTTACACAAGGGGTTTAGAATCTTCCTCAAGCAAATTTTTGTGCATATACATAGTCGGGCTTATCCCTTTTAAGTCACCAATGGTCCATCCAACGGCAGTTTTATGATCTCTTAGTACATGTATCAATACTTCCTCTTCACCACAGCTCAGAAAGGAGCTTATAATCACCGGATATGAATCCTTCTCACCCAGAAAAGCGTACTTGAAAGAAGGAGGTAAGGGCTTCAATTCAAGCTTGGGTGGCCCTTTCTCCTCATCAAGCACGTTTAGTGCCTCCTTGGAAGGTGAAAAATCATCAATCTCAACCACATCACCCTTCAAAGGGAGCTCTAAAACACTCTCAAGTTCCTGTGCCTCCAAAACATCTTGAATTAATGGTTCAATTAAATCAATCTTTATGCATCCCTTAGAATCACTGAGATATTGCAGGGCCTCAAGCACATTAAGCACAATTTCCTCATCATTGACCCTCAATGTCAATTCGCCTTTTTGAACATCAATCAAGGCCCTTCCAGTAGCTAGGAAGGGTCTCCCTAAGATAATAGAGGCATTGACATCCTCTTCCATGTCCAATATAACAAAATCCATAGGAAAAATAAAAGTTCCTACCTTCACTAGTAAATTCTCAACAAATCCAAGAGGGAATTAAATAAAACGATAAGCAAGTTGAAGAGAAATTCTAGTGGTTTTACTTCATCAATGTAGAGCTTTCTCATCAAAGAAAGTGGCATAAGGTTGATACTTGCTCAAAGATCACACAACGCCCTCTGAATGGTGACATCACCAATGGTGCACGGAATTAAAAAGCTCCTCGGATCTTTCATCTTTTCTGGGAGATTCTTCTGAATAATGGCACTACATTCTTTAGTAAGCACCACAATTTTCGCTTTCCTTCCAATGTCTCTTTTTGGTCAGGAGCTCCTTCATGAATTTGGCATAAAGAGACATTTGCTCTAGAGCCTCAGCAAAGGGAATATTGATATATAATTTCTTGAAAACCTCTAAGAACTTTGAAAATCACTGGTCATTTTTTGCCTTTTAGAGCCTCTGAGGATATGTAATTTTAGAACCTCAGCACTAGAACCTCTTTGGTGGCTCGGCCTCAACTTGAATTAGATAAGGGGAGGCGTCATCAGGGGAGTGTTCCCTAGAGGGGTTGGCTTCCTTTGCAGCCTCTTCAGTACCTTCCTCATGACTCTTAGCTTCCATGCCTACCACTTTGCCACGCCTCAGGCTGATAGCCTTGCATTCTTCCTTTGGATGTGGAATTGTATTATTAGGAAGGATGTGGGTAGGTCTCTCAGCAGCTTGCTTGTTCAACTGGCCCATTTGAACCTCCAAATTCTTAATTGAAGCTCTCATTTTCTGTATGAAGCTTTTTATAGTTTTGGAGAGTTCTACTAAGGCCACTACCAATTCTGAAGATTTCTGAGGACCCAGATATGGATTGTGTGATTGATAAGGCTGATATTAATAGTTGAAATTATTCTGGGGGAAGTTATTGTTGTTGAAGTTGGATTGTCTTTAATTATGATTCTAATTTCTCCAATCAAAGTTTAGGTGATTTCTCCATCCCATATTATATGTCTTGGAGAAGGGATCATCATTAGCCGATCTTGAAGAATTACCCATATAATTAACTTACCCAGGAGGAGGTTGCTCATAGCCAAAGCCTCCAAATTGAGACACTCCACCACTCATGTCAAAAGAAGGATCTTGGGTAGTAACAAATGACACTTGCATACCTCCTCAATGTTGAGTGATGGCATTAATCTGCTGAGACATAGTTTTGTTTTGAGCCAGAATAGCATCTAAGACATCCAACTTTATGTCAACTTTCTTCATGGTTCTTTCTGAAGAATATAAGTACTGATTGTTGGCTACAATCTCTATCAAATCCAAGGCCTCAACAGTGGTCTTCATATGCAAAGAACGTCCTGCAGAATTATCCAGAGAAAGTCTCAAAGCCAGAGTGACACCATGATAGAAAATTTTTAATTGTACCCAATTCACAAACATGTCTAGAGGGCACTTTCTCACCATAGCTTTGTATCTCTCTCAAGCTTCATAGAGAGACTCCCCTTCAAGTTGTCTGAATGTCTGAATGTCATTCTTCAGCTTAGTCAACCTCTGAGGCGGAAATAATTGTAAAAAAGTTACCAACCAAATTTGTCCAGGTTGCTATACTTTCCTTAGGTTGTGTCTCAAGCCACTGACTACCTGGGTCCCTCACAGCAAAAGGGAATAACATCAACCTATAGACGTCAGCGGAAACCCCATTGGTCTTGACTGTATCATATATCCTCAGAAAATTGGATATGAATAGATTAGGGACCTCCTGCGGGCTTCCACTAAACTGACGATTCTACTGAACTAAAGAGATGAGTTGAGACTTCAACTCAAAGTTGTTAGCTTGCACAACCAGTGGTACAATACTTGCTAAACAATTCCCAGGATTGGGGTTAGTGTATGATCCCAGAGTTCTTCTGACTAGCGGGGCATTGTTGGCGTTATTGACCACAAGATTCTCAGTATTATCAGCCATACTGAATTCAGCTTCCTCTTTAGACTCGTCCCCAAATATCTCTTGAACCTCCTGAGCTCTAGCTTGTTTCCTTTGCTTCTGAAAAGTCCTTTCAATCTCAGCATTGTATAGAAGATGTTCTTTATCCCTGTTTATTTGTATAAACAACTAGAAACAAGAAAAAGTGGGATTCTCAATGTCACACTGAAGAGAATCCCAATGAAGCACATAAAAATAAAAGAGAAAGAACTAAAATAAATAAGGACTAAAAGGGCAAAAATTAAGAAGAAATATAAAACTAAAAAGAAATGAAAATCTAAGAAGAATAGAAATAAAAATAACAGATAGCAGCTAAAGAAAGCAAAACAAAGATAAAGTCTAATCTAGGCAACTAATCAACTGGTAGTTGTTAGTTACAGTTAATCCCTGGTAACGGCGCCAAAAACTTGATACAAAATTTCTAATCGATATCTTACCGGCAAGTGCACCAGGTCGTACCAAGTAATAACCTCATGGTGAGTGAGTGTCGATCCCACGAGGATTAACAGACTAAGCAAGCAATGGTTGATTAACCATTCTAGTTAGAAAAATTGAAATGAGAGTTTTGAAGATCAAATAGCATAAAAAGCAATAAACTAAGAAAAGTAAATAGTGAATGGTTGAGAAAAAGGTATGAGAATAAAGTTAAGGCTTTGGAGATGTTTAGATGTCCGGATTAATACTCAATGTCAACTACCTTGATCATGCAATGATTAAGTTTATAACAAACTCTAAGTGCTTGAATTCCTATTCCTAGGCAATCCAATCTCCTCTAATCCATTCAACCGTCAACCCTTGATCAATCAATTGTATTAGACAGTTAAGTCCAATTTCTTATTTATAAGCCACACAAACCCTAAGAACCCAAGAATGATGCTATTATATGTCACGTACCACATTAAACCCATATAATTAAGAATTTTTTAGAAATTGGTTTCAAGCTATAATTCTAATGATATACCTTTTCCAAGATTCAATAGAATTCAAGTTAGATTGGAGTTATTTTCCAATACTCACTAATCCATAGGATAAAGAATGAAACCAATTCTTAAACAATAATCAGTGGATTAATCAAGAGTAGAAGAAGATATAATTATCAATCCATCAAAGTAAACAGAGCTCCTAACCTTAACAATGGAGGTTTAGTTGCTCATGGTGTGTAGAAAAGCCTAGCAGAGAAAAGTGTAAAAGTGTGGAATTAAAATTAGGAGAAGAGAGCTCCTCCGCCAGGGGGAATCTCAATCCTATTTATAGTCCTAATTAAAATTAATTTGAAACTTAAATAAAACCCTCACAAATCTTTTCTAATTATTATTTGATTTGAAATTAAATCATTAAGCCTTCCATTGATTCCTTGCAAATGTGTGGTCCCCATTGTAAAACACGCTTCCAGCGTTAAATGTCGGTGACTAAGTGTTTAGCGCCAACCAAATAGAATGGCTTGCACACAACAAAAGGGTCTCGGTGTTAAACAACGGTGACTGAATGCTTAGCACCAGCTATCCAGGAGCTTGGCACGAATTACAAAGCTTTCTGCGCTAAACCCTAAGTCATGGCGTTTAGCGCTACCTGTCCAGAGGAGAACTGCCTCGTTTAAGCTCCTGCAGTCATGTGTATGCATGGCTCATGTGTATGCATGACTTCCCTTGCTACTCCAGTGATGCGTACGCATGCATGATGCGTACGCATGAGGCTCCTTTACTTTTCCATGCCCTTTTTACCAGTTCTTCATCCGAATGCTACTAGAAATCAGTCAAAAGCCACAAAAAATCAAAGTAGCATCCAATGGGGGCATAATCCACTAAAATTCTCTAATAAATCAATAGAATCCCATATAAATCATATAGAAAAGATACTAATGATGCTCACACATCAACTTTGAAAAGGTACAAGTCGGGGAAATGGAGGACCAATACACTTTCGTCAATCGCAACCTCCCGTACGAATTAAAGGCTCCATTGGCATCCCTCCTAAAAGAGAACGGGGATCCTTTTGCATGGACACTGGCAATCATACCTGGTCTAGACCCCAGTTTCATGTCTCACCAACTGGCCGTGAAGGTGGATGCAAAACAAGTAGCACAGAAGCGGCACAAGATGTCGGCAGATAGAGTGGCTAAAATGAAAAGGCAAACAACCAGCCTCCTATAAGCCGGCTTCTTTCGAGAGCTCACATACTCCACTTGGCTGTCGAATGTGGTTATGGACCGGAAGCCCAACGGCAAGTGGAGGATGTGCATCGACTACTCAGATCTAAACAAGGCTTGTCCCAAGAACTACTTCCCGCTGCCCAACATCGACAGCCTTGTCGACTCCTCATCCAGGTATAAGTACTTGAGCTTCATGGATGCGTATTCTAGGTACAACCAAATACAAATGCATCCACCAGACGAGGAAAAAATGGCATTCATTATCCCGAACAGCATTTACTGCTATACAGTCATGCCCTTTGGTCTAAAAAATGTCGGGGCCATGTACCAACGGTTGATGACCAAAATCATCTGCAAAATGATAGAAGTATATGTGGATGACATGCTGGTCAAAACCGCCGATTCGGAAATGCTGCTAGATGACCTCCGTTAGATCTTCGAATCCCTCCATGAACACAAGATGCACTTAAACCTGGCAAAATGTGCCTTTGCGATGGAAGTGGCTAAGTTCCTTGGGTTTATGCTAATCCAGCGAGGTGTCAAAGCCAACCCGGAGAAATGTGACACAATCATCCACATGGCTAGCCCAGGGTCCATCAAAGACATCCAAAACTATCAGGGAGACTCACGGCCCTTTCACAATTTCTCGGGGCCTCGGCAGAAAGGGCTCTCCTCTTTTTCAACTTGATGAAAAAGGGGTCACTTTCCAATGGACGGAGGAGTGCAAAACCGCTTTCCAACACTTCAAGAAACTCTTGTCAAAACCACCGTTGTTGTCAAAACCACAAGTCGGAGAGCCATTATATCTATACCCCCGGGAAAGAAATGCTAGGCCAGATCTGCTATCAGAGTTGACCAACACCAATACCTCGGGAGAAAATCACTCCCTCATTCATGAGGTAGTCAAAGAACTGTCGGTAACCTTGGTGGTGGGCATAGCTAAGGATGCTGACTGGACCACGCCCATCCGACAATACTTGGAGGAAGGAAAGCTTCCCGATGATGCGTCGGAACAGAAATGGGTAAAAAAAGAGGCCGTCAAATACACGATAATCAGGGGACCCTATATCAAAGGGGAGCTTCCCAGCCCCTCCTAAAATTTCTATGTCCCGAAAAGATGGACTATGTGCTGAGGAAAATTCACGAGGGATGCTGTGGCCATTACATGGAGGGAAGGCGCTAGCTCAAAAATTCATAAGGACCGGGTACTATTGGCCCACAATAACCCAAGAGGCAATGAAGCTTGTTAGATCGTGTGTTAAGTGTCAGGAGAATGGCGATTTTCATAAGGCCCTGGCAGAGGAGATCTCACTCATCACGGCCTCCCGACCTTTTGCCACGTGGTGGACTGACCTCATGAGACCCTTCCCAACCGTGTCAAGTCAGCTCAAATATCTCATACTGGCTATAGATTACTTCACCAAGTGGATCGAGGTAGAGGCCCTAGCTACAATAATAGTAGCCAGGTGTGGAAAGTTCTTTAGGAAGCAAGTGTCAACCATTTCGATATCCCGAAAGACGTCATCTCCGACAATGGTACCCAGTTCACTGACAAAAAATTTTGGAGTCTTCTCGAAGGATTGGGAATTTGGCATCGCTTTTCCTCCGTTGAACACCCTCAAGACAATGGCCAGGTAGAGGCCGCCAACAAGGTAATCCTAAAAGGTATCAAGAAGAGGCTGGAACAAAAGAAGGGTGATTGGGCGCAAGAATTCGGCTCAGTCCTCTGGTCCTACCGCACCTCTCCGCGGTCGGCAACAGGGAAAACTCCTTTCTGCCTAACTTATAGCACGAAGATCGTGATCCCAGTAGAGATTGGGGAGCCCAATCGCATATTCCTCCTCGGAACAATTGACCGAGAAGTGGAGTTAGACCTGTTGGACAAGGTCCAAACCCTAGCCCATCTAAGGGAAACAGCCCTTAAGCAACGGCTAGCCCTCAGGTATAACTAGGGGGTCATCAAAAGGGCCTTTGAGGTGGGAGATTTGGTCCTACGATGAAACAACATTGGAACCCGAAATCCCGGAGAAGGCAAGTTAGCGGCAAAGTGGAAGGGACCTTACCGTATCCAAGAAGCATATAGCAAGGGAGCATATCGGTTGGAACGACTTGACAATCCAACCATTCCTAGGACTTGGAACATCATCAACCTCAAAAGGTTCTACTAGTAAGAAGTCCAAATTATGAAAGGTTGATCCTCTATTTTTGAACTTTACGTTTTTTAAACAACATTGGAACCTCCTGGTCCAAAAAAGGAAGGTTTTAACGAGGCCTAAGTAATAAAGTAATTCCCTTTTAGTTTTTCCAAGTACTGAAACCCATATTGATAGACGCCAGTCTTCTATGCTTTAAAAAATGTTTTTATATAATTAAGTAGTAAAGCGACGCAACGGGCCTGATCAACCCGGAAGCCATAAAACCTGTAACAACCTAATTTTTTGGTATGTCATGTCATGATTCATGTCTAACCTTACGCAGGTCATGAGCTTCAAAAAGGTATTCATTATTGTTCTTCATCATACTCAAAGTGTTATTTGTGTTCTTCGTAAATTCTTCATATTCTTTCTTTGTTCTTACCCGTTTTTCAATCTTTTCGATAACCGATTTTTACCATAATTCATAATAAATTAGAAGCCACAAAAACCCCTTAATTTATACTTGATTACAATAAAATTTCAACCCTAATTTGAGGGTTAGGGTTCGAATTTTCCAGTTACCAAGAACATGAACTTCTTAAATTAAATTTCATCAAATTTCATCAAATTTTCACCAAATTTTCACCAAGAATCACTCATATAAACAATCAATTTCAAGCATAAAAAAATCATATCGTAATCACACAACTCAAACATAATTAATTAAGATTAATTTTACCAAACCCTACCTTGATTTCCTGACTCAAATTCAGTTATCCTTCAAAGTGTTCATAGAGCACTTTTTTCTCCTAAATCACATCAACACCAACTTTAAATTCTTAAAACCTCAACTGACTGAACCTTAATCAACATGTTAGGAGGGGATTCCTCACCCTAAACTTTCTGAAAATGAAAGATCTTTGGCTCACAAGTCAACTAGACAAGAGATCTAAGAAGAAATATCAAGAAAAGACTAGTTTAGGCTTAGTACTCATGGCCAAATTTGTCTTGGAGAGGGAGCAGCCACCATACCTGATTTTGATCCATGAAAAATGCTATGGATTTGAAGAGGGAGAATAGAGGATCACTTTGATTGATTTGGAATTTTGATTGGAGTTTTGGTTTGGAAGAAATCAAGATTCGAAGTTCTATATGTTCAAAGTTTTCTCTCTTTTCTTTCTCTCTTATTTTCGGCCATTCAAGATGAAAATGAGCAGCTTGGAGTGTCTTGGGGGTGAGAGGAGAGACGTAATTGGATGGCTTGGGAGATGGTTAAAATAATATTAAAATATCTCAGGTGTATAATTACTGAAACTAGATGTATTAGAACACACACTTAACAACAGTTCTAGAGATTAATATCTGAGCTACTAGTATAAATGACACTAATAACATGATTAACATGATAATAGAAGGTACATGATGAGACATTAGCATTGCTAAAGTCATCAAAGAGTGCTGGTGTTAACCTGCACCAGAAGACTGTGAATCCAGTTAAATCGATCTCCTGTTTTCACTAAAACAGATCAAATAATATTATAATACTATTCCAGCAGCTCTAATATTAATATGATAATGATATTATATTACTATTTCTCTTCTCTCATGAATCGAGTTTGACTAATCAAACTGAGACTAATTAAGGATACCAGAATCTAAATCTCCTAAACAACACGACTTAAAAACTAGGTTCTTCGTGATTATGTCGTCGAGCTTAACTCAGAAGAGGTTATTGCTTAATGATGACATAATGATGATATAGATCGAGGTGCTTGATGATACAGTAGAGGTGCTTCCTTTACTGATCTTTTGGAGAACTCTATTTCTTCAGAAAAAGTCTCATGCATCCAAAAATTAGGTTGTTACAAAACCACCCAGGCAGATATCCAACAAAAAAGTGGCATTTACAAAAGGGTACCAAACAAAATGGTCTCAAGACAAGTCGGCCCCTCGGGCATAAATACAAAGTACAAAAAGTTCAATATATAGAAAATGAAAGAAAAAAACAAAGAGAAAGGAAGCTGCTACGTCCTCTTCTCAACGTTGAGGTCCACAATCTGGCCATCACGAAGTGTCTTGAAAGTGCCAATCCTGGAAACATCAAAGTCGGGGGCCAGAAGAGCTATCTGCGACTTCAGGGATTCCTCTATGGTAGAGATGGCCTCCTTCGCATTTCGGATGACCTCTTTGTTCCTCTTCCTCAGAGTATTTGCCAAGGCCTTGACAGCCTTCATCTTCTTCTTGGCCTCTGCTGCCCGACCCTCCGCTCACGACCATAGACCTTAGCAGCATCTCCAAATCCTTAAGGCGTTGAACCTCACCCACAGCCTCCTGAACCGACTTCTCTGCCTTAACACTGGCCTCCTCAGCCGACTCCTTCTCTTGACGGGCTGTCACTATATCTCCCTGGGCCTGGCGAAGCCTGCCGACCAAGACACAAGATTGTCCTAGAAGATTCTCAGTCTTGCGTACCATGGCGGCCAAACGAAGCAGGGAGTGATAAATCTAGTTCGCTTGAGCTGCCAGGTCACATTCGGCAAAAATAAAGACAGGGGCATTGAAGGCCTTCTCCATTATGGAGGGAACAATGGTTCCTTTCCCCTTCTCTCCGGGCATGATCTTCCTCTTCTTCTAAGGCGACGAGGGCATAATTTCATGGACATCATCTTTGGGTCACACCCCAGCCACCTCATGGGATGCTCCGGCCTCGGCCCCTAAGACGGCGCCCGAGTCAACAGCCTTCTTGGCTTGGGGCTGCTCCTCGTCTTCGTCCTCAATGAGGAAGACAGCCATCAAGTTCTCCATGGTAGTTAGACCGCCTGATAAACCGCTATTTTACAGTTTATTTTGTATTGAATTGAGCAGATTTTATCAATTATTCTCACACTTATGCATATAATTCGCATGTTTTACATTTTCCTTCCTGATTTTGTGCTATGATTGAAAACATACTTCTTTGGCCTTAAATTTACTAATTTTTAATCATCTCTTACTAACATTTGATGCCGTTATATGTGTGTTAAGTGATTTCAGATTTTCTAGGGCAGGAATGGCTCAGAGGATGGAAAAGAAGCATGCAAAGGGGGAAGGAACACAAGAAATCAAGTTTTTCAGAATTTGGTAGCGACGCACACGCATGGACGAAGCGTACGCATGACCAGCGCATCAGGCAAGCGATGCGTACGCATGGATGCGCATACGCGTGACCAGGAAAATGACCAGCGATGCGTATGGTACACGAAATCGTGATCTCAACACTTTTTCACAACTCCGCGTAACTGACCAGCAAGTGCACTGGGTCGTCCAAGTAATACCTTACGTGAGTAAGGGTCGATCCCACGGAGATTGTCGGCTTGAAGCAAGCTATGGTCATCTTGTAAATCTCAGTCAGACAGATTCAATTGATTATGAGGTTTTGATAATTAGAATATAAATAAAACATAAAATAAGATAAAGTTACTTATGTAATTCATTGGTGGGAATTTCAGATAAGCGTATGGAGATGCTTTCTTGCTTTTGAACCTCTGCTTTCCTATTGCCTTCTTCCAACCATGCGTTACCTCCTTCCATGGCAAGCTGTAAGATCCTCTCAGTGAAAATGGTCCTCTACGGTTTCTGCACGGCTAATCAACTGTCGGATTTTTCGTCTCGGATGAAAAATATCAGGTACAGCTACCGCATGGTTAATCATCTGTCGGTTCTCACTAGTGTCGGAATAGAATCCATTGATCTTTTTGCACACTGTCACTTGCGCCCAACATTCGCAGGTTTGAAGCTCGTCACAGTCATTCCTTCCCAGATTCTACACGGAATACCACAGACAAGGTTTAGACTTTTCGGATCCCAGGAATGGCTATCAATAATTCTAGCCTATACCACGAAGATACTAATCTCACAGACTCGGTCCGTGTATTAGATACCCAAGAGATTATACTCCGGCTGTCGTCCAATGACTACGTTGAACATTATGTAGACCGCTGGTGGTTGTTAGGCACACGATCTTGGCTAAGCGAGTAACAAAGATTGGGTGATTGTCACGGGTCACCCCTTCATTCTAACTTAACTGAATTAAGTACAAGAGTATATCTTGGAGAAGAAGTAGGCGTGAATTGAATAGAAAATAGTAGTAATTGCATTAATGCATGAAGAACAGCAGAGCTCCACACCTTAATCTATGGGGTGTAGAAACTCCACCGTTGAAAATACATAAGTGAAAAAGGTCTAGGCATTGCCGTGAGGCCAGCCTCCAAACGTGTACAATAGCATAAGATGGTAAAAGTCTCGATGCGAATACAATAGTAAAAAGTGCTATTTATACTAAACTAGTTACTAGGGATTACAGAAAATGAGTAACTAAGTGCAGATAGTGCAGAAATCTACTTCAGGGGCCCACTTGGTGTGTTCCTGGGCTGAGCATTAAAGCGATTTCGTGCATAAGCTGTTCCTGGAGTTAAACGCCAGCTTTGGTGCCAGTTTGGGCGTTTAACTCCAATTCTGGTGCCAGTTTGGGCGTTTTACGCCAAGATGTTTTAGGCTGTCTTTGAATGCCAGTTTGGACCATCAAATCTCGGGAAAAATATGGACTATTATATATTGCTGGAAAGCCCAGGATGTCTACTTTGCAAATCAATTGAGACCGCGCCAATTGGGTTTCTATAGCTCCATAAAATCTACTTCGAGTGTAGAAGGGTCAAAATCCAACGGCATCTGCAGTCCTTTTTCAGCCGCTGAATCAGATTTTTGCTCAGGTCCCTCAATTTCAGCCAGAAAATACCTAAAATTATAGAAAAACACAAAAACTCATAGTAAAGTCTAGAAATGTGATTTTTAAATAAAACTAATAAAAATATAATAAAAAGTAGCTAAATCATACTAAAAACTATGTAAAAATAATGCCAAAAAGGGTATAAATTATCCGCTTATCACAACACCAAACTTAAATTGTTGCTTGTCCCCAAGCAACTGAAAATAAAATAAGATAAAAAGAAGAGAATATACAATGAATTCCAAACTTATCAATGAAGATTAGCTTCAATTAGATGAGCGGGACTTGTAGCCTTTTTGCTTCTGTATAGTTTTGGCATCTCACTTTATCCTTTGAAGTTCAGAATGATTGGCATCTATAGGAACTCAGAATTCAGATAGTGTTATTGATTCTCCTAGTTCAGTATGTTGATTCTTGAACACAGCTACTTTATGAGTCTTGGCCGTGACCCTAAACATTTTGTTTTCCAGTATTACCACCGGATACATAAATGCCACAGACACATAACTGGATGAACCTTTTCAGATTGTGACTCAGCTTTGCTAGAGTCCCCAGTTAGAGGTGCCCAGAGCTCTTAAGCACACTCTTTTTGCTTTGGACCACGACTTTAACCGCTCAGTCTCAAGTTTTTCACTTGCACCTTCACGCCACAAGCACATGGTTAGGGACAGCTTGATTTAGCCGCTTAGGCCAGGATTTTATTCCTGTGGGCCCTCCTATCCATTAATGCTCAAAGCCTTTGATCCTTTTTCTACCATTGCCTTTTGGTTTAAAGGGTTACTGGCTTTTTCTGCTTGCTTTTTCTTTTTCTCTCTTTTTTTTCTTTATTTTTTTCGCCTTTTTTTTTTCGCAAGCTTTGTGTTCGCTACTTTTTCTTACTTCAAGAATCAATTTTATGATTTTTCAAATTATCAAATAACATTTCTCCTCTTTTTTTATTCTTTTAAGAGCCAACAATTTTAACATTCATAAACAACAAATTAAAAAATATGCACTGTTCAAGCATTCATTCAGAAAACAAAAAGTATTACCACCACATCAAAATAATTAAACTAATTTCAAGATAGAATTTGAAGTCCATGTACCTCTTGTTCTTTTGCAATTAAAAACATTTTTCATTTAAGAAAGGTGAAGGATTCATAGGACATTCATAGCTTTAAGACATAGACACTAGACACTAATGATCATGTAATAAAGACACAAACATAGACAAAACATAAAGCATAATTTTCAAAAAATAGAAAAATAAAAACAAGGAAATTAAAGAACGGGTCCACCTTAGTGATGGCGGCTAGTTCTTCCTCTTGAAGATCTCATGGAGTGCTTGAGCTCCTCTATGTCTCTTCCTTGCCTTTGTTGCTCCTCCCTCATGGCTCTTTGGTCTTCTCTAATTTCATAGAGGAGGATGAAATGCTCTTGGTGCTCCATCCTTAGTTGTCCCATGTTAGAACTCAGTTCTCCTAGGGAGGTGTTAATTTGCTCCCAATAATTTTGTAGAGGAAAGTGCATTTCTTGAGGAATCTCAGGGATTTATTGATGAGGAATTTTCTCATGCCCTTGTTGAGGTCCATGAGTGGGATCTCTTGTTTGCTCCATCCTCTTCTTAGTGATGGGCTTATCTCCTTCAATGAGGATGTCTCCCTCTATGGCAATTCCAGCTTAATTGCATAAAGTACAAATGAGATGAGGGAAGGCTAACCTTGCCAGAGTAGAGGTCTTGTCCGCCACCTTGTAGAGTTCTAGGGATATGATCTCATGAACTTCTACTTCCTCTCCAATCATGATGCTATGGATCATGATAGTCCGGTCTATTGTAACTTCAGACCGGTTGCTAGTAGGAATGATAGAGCGTTGGATGAACTCCAACCATCCCCTAGCCACGGGCTTGAGGTCAAGCCTTCTTAGTTGAACCGGCTTGCCTCTTGAGTCTCTCTTCCATTGAGCTCCTTCCACACAGATGTCCCTAAGGACTTGGTCCAACCTTTGATCAAAGTTGACCCTTCTAGTGAAAGGGTGAGGATCTCCTTGCATCATTGGCAAGTTGAATGCCAACCTCACATTTTCCGGACTGAAATCCAAGTAATTTCCCCGAACCATTGTGAGCCAATTCTTTGGGTTCGGGTTCATACTTTGATCATGGTTCTTAGTGATCCATGCATTGGCATAGAACTCTTGAACCATTAAGATTCTGACTTATTGAATGGGGTTGGTGAGAGTTTTCCAACCTCTTCTTTAAATTTCATATCGGATCTCCGAATATTCACTCTTTTTGAACTTGAAGGGGACCTCGGGGATCACCTTTTTCTTGGCCATAACTTCATAGAAGTGGTCTTGATGGACCTTTGAGATGAATCTCTCCATCTCCCATGACTCGGATGTGGAAGCAATTGCCTTCCCTTTCCTCTTTCTAGAGGTTTCTCCGGCCTTAGGTGCCATTGATGGTTATGGAAAAACAAAAAAAAGCTTAGCTTTTCCCACACCAAACTTAGAATTTTTGCTCGTCCTCGAGCAAAAGAAGAAAGAAAGGAGTAGAAGAAGAAGGAATGGAGGAGATAGAGGGTAGTGGTGGTTTCGGCCAAGGGGGTAGTAGTGTGTATGATGTGTGAAACTGAAGGCAATGAGGAGGGGTATTTATAGGGTAAGAGAGAGGGGGAATTTGATAGGTGAAGGGTATTTGGGGAAGAGTTATTGATGGGATTGGTCAAGGGTATTTGGGGAAGAGTATTATGGAAATGTGTGAATAGGTGGGGTAGGTGGGGATCCTATGGAGTTCACAGATCCTGAGGTGTCAAGGAATTCTGCTCCCTGCACCATTCTAGCGTTCAGACGCCCATTGTGTGCCAATTCTGGCATTTAACGCTAGCTCTGCTACCTTCCCTGGCATTAAACGCCAGCTCTGCTACCCTTCCTTGCGTTAAACGCCAATCTGCTGCCCATTTTTGGCGTTTAATGCCAGCCAAACGCCAGACAGCCCTTTCTGGCGTTTAACGCCTAGAATACTGCCAGGCTGGGCGTTAAACACCCATTCTTCTATCCTTACTGGCGTTTAAACGCCAATAAGCCTGTCTTCCAGGGTGTGTTGTTTTTGATGCTGTTTTTCATTTTATTTTTTATTTTTCAGTTCTTTTTATGGCTTCACATGATCATCAACCTAAAGAAAACATAAAATAACAATGGAAAATAAATAAATATAATTAATTAACATTGGGTTGCCTCCCAACAAGCGCTTCTTTAGTGTCAATAGCTTGACAATGAGCTCTTAGAGAGCTTCACAGAGACTCGGAGCTTGATGTTGGCCTCCCAACACCAAACTTAGAAGTTGAGTGTGGGGGCTCTCTTTGACTCTGTACTGAGAGAAGCCTTTCATGCTTCCTCTCCATGGTTACAGAAGAAGATCCTTGAGCCTTAAACACAAGGTAGTCCTCATTCAATTGAAAGACTAACTCTCCTCTGTCCACATCAATCATAGCTCTTGCTGTGGCTAGGAAGGGTCTTCCAAGGATGATGGATTCATCTTCATCCTTCCCAATGTCTAGGATTATGAAGTCAGCATGGATGTAATAGCCTTCAACCTTCACTAAGACATCCTCTACAAGTCCATAAGCCTGTTTTCTTGAATTGTTTGCCATCTCTAGTGAGTTTCTTGTAGCTTGTACCTCAAAGATCCCTAGTTTCTCCATTACAGAGAGTGGCATGAGGTTTATACTTGAACCAAGGTCACACAGAGCCTTCTTAAAGATCATAGTGCCTATGATGCAGGGTATTAAGAACTTTTCGGGATCCGATTTCTTCTGAGGTAATTTCTGTTGAACTAAGGTATTCAGTTCATTGATAAGCAATGGAGGTTCATCCCCTCATTACTAAATAACTTAGCATTCAGCTTCATGATTGCTCCTAGATACTGAGCAACTTGCTCTTCAGTAATATCTTCATCCTCTTCAGAGGAAGAATACTCATCAGAGCTCATGAATGGCAACAGTAAGTTCAGTGGAATCTCTATGGTCTCTGTATGAGCCTCAGATTCCTTTGGTTCCTCATTGGGGAACTCTTCAGTGGCCAGTGGACGTCCATTGAAGTCTTCCTCACTGGAAATCACTGCCTTTTCTTCCTCCCTAGGTTCGGCCATGTTGAGTATATTGATGGCCTTGAATTCTCTCTTTGGATTTTCTTCTGTATTGCTTGGGAGAGTACTTGGAGGAGTTTCGGCCACTCTTTTACTCAGTTGACCTACTTGTGCCTCCAAATTTCTAATGGAAGACCTTGTTTCAGTTATGAAATTGAGAGTAGTCTTAGATAGATCAGAGACTATGGTTGCTAAGTTAGAGTGGCTCTGCTTAGAATTCTCTATCTGTTGCTCAAAAGATGATGGAAAAGGCTTGCTATTGCCAAACCTATTTCTCCTACCATTATTATTGAAGCCTTGGTTGGTCTTCTGTTGATCCTTCCATGAGAAATTTGGATGATTCCTCCATGAAGGATTATAGGTGTTTCCATAGGATTCTCCCATGTAATTCACCTCTTCCATTGCAGGATTCTCAGGGTCATAAGCGTCTTCTTCAGAGGAAGCTTCTTTAGTACTACCGGATGCAGCTTGCATTCCAGTCAGACTCTGAGAAATCATATTGACTTACTGAGTCAATATTTTATTCTGAGCCAATATTACATTCAGAGTATCAATCTCAAGAACTCCTTTCTTCTAAGTTGTCCCATTATTCACAGGATTTTTTTCAGAAGTGTACATGAACTGGTTATTTGCAACCATTTTAATGAGTTCATGGGCTTCTGCAGGCGTCTTCTTCAGACGAAGAGATCCACCAGCAGAGTGATCTAATGACATCTTGGACAATTCAGACAGACCATCATAGAATATACATAAGATGCTCTATTCTGAAAGCATGTCAGAAGGACACCTTCTAATCAATTGCTTGTATCTTTTCCAAGCTTCATAGAGGGATTCACCTTCCTTCTGTCTGAAGGTTTGGACTTCTACTATAAGCTTGCTCAACTTTTGAGGTGGAAAGAATTTGGCCAAGAAAGCATTGACCAACTTTTTCCAAGAGTTCAGGCTTTCTTTAGGTTATGAGTCCAACCATGTCCTAGCTCTGTCTCTTACAGCAAAGGGGAAAAGCATAAGTCTGTAGACCTCAGGATTAACCCCATTGGACTTAATAGTGTCACAGATTTGCAAGAATTCAGCTAAAAACTAATGAGGATCTTCCAATGGAAGTCCATGAAACTTGCAATTCTGCTGCATTAGAGAAACTAATTGAGGTTTAAGCTCAAAGTTGTTTGCTCCAATTGCAGGAATTGAGATGCTTCTTCCATAGAAGTCAGAAGTGGGTGCAGTAAAGTCACTAAGCATCTTCCTTGCATCTCCACCATTGTTGTTATTTTCGGCTGCCATGTCTTCTTCTTTTTCGAAAATTTCTGTTAGGTCCTCTCCAGAGTGTTGTGCTTTAGCTTCTCTTAGTTTCCTCTTCAGAGTCCTTTTAGGTTCAGGATCAGCTTCAACAAGAATGTTATTATCCTTGCTCCTGCTCATATGAAAAAGAAGATAACAGAAAAGAATAGGAATCCTCTATGTCACAGTATAGAGATTCCTTTATGTGAGTAGAAGAATAGAAGAAATAGAATGAAGAAGGGAGAAGAAGAATTCGAACACAGAGAGACGGAGATGATTCGAATTATAAGAAGAAGAGAAGTGTTAGTAAATAAATAAAATAAATAGAAGCAGATGAGAGAGAGGGAGTATTCGAATATTAGTTAAAATAAAAGAAAAATATTTTTGTTTTTATTTTAATTATTAGTTAGAATTCGAAATTTAAGAAGGAAAATAAAATAAAATTGAAATTTTAAACAATTAGTTAATTAAAAAGAATTTTGAAAAAGAGGTTAGTTATTTTCGAAAATTGGAGAGAGAAAAGTAGTTAGGTGATTTTGAAAAAGATAAGAAATAGTAAAACAATCAAAAGGTCAAGTAGTTAATTGAAAAAGATTTGAAAATCAATTTTGAAAAGATAAGAAGTTGGAAAAAGATTTGAAATTAAGTTTTGAAAAAGATATGATTGAAATCTATTTTGAAAAAGATTTGATTTTGAAAATTAAAGTTGATTACTTGACTAACAAGAAACTAAAAGGTATGATTCTAGAATTTAAGGATTGAAAAATGTTAGTAATAAATTCGAAAATTATGAAAGAAAAATGAAAAAGATTTGATTTTTGAAAAATATTTGAAAAGATAACTTTTTTAAATTGAAATTTTGACTTGACTAACATGAAACAACTAAATTTTAAAAATTTTTGACCAAATCAATTCAAAATTTCGAAAATTATGAGTAAAATAAGGGAAAGATATTTTTTAGATTTTTTGAATTAATGAAGAAAGAGAAAAACACCAAAATGAAACAAAACATAAAAATTTAAGATCAAAACATGTAATTAGGGGTGGAAAAAGGCCAGGCGGCCTGCCAGGGACCTGCAGCCTGGCCTGTGTTTGGCCTGGCCTGGCCCAGCCTGTTATAAATAGGTACAGGTCCAGGCTCTTTTAAAAGCCTTAATACATTAATAGGCCAGGCTCAAACTCACTAATTAGCCTTATAGGCCTGTCAGGCCTGCCTGGGCCTGTTAAAATATAATTAAATATATAAATAATTATTTATTATTAATAAAATTATGAGATATTTTAATTTTATTATATTTTATTATAAATATTTTTGTATATTTTAAATATGTTAAAAGTTTAAAATTTTTTATAAATATTAAATATATGACATATTACATATAACTATTTTTATTAAAAAATAATTTTTTTAAATAATATTTTTATTTTTGTAAAAAAAAATTATCAGGCCTTTTAACAGGCTTCAGGCCAGGCCAGGCTGAATAACAGGCCAGGCCTAGTACTTTATAAAGAGCCTATAACAGGCTGTAGGCCAGGCTCAGGCCAATCAACTGTATGACAGGCCAGGTCTGTTAAGAGCAAAGCCTGACCTGGCCTGACCTATTTCCACCCCTACATGTAATGCATGCAAGAACACTTTGAATGTCAAGATGAACACCAAGAACACTTTGAATGTCAAGATGAACACCAAGAACATATTTTTGAAAATTTTTAAGAAAAGAAAAACATGCAAGACACCAAACTTAAAAATTTTAATGTTTAGACACTAATAATTCGAAAAAGCACAAGAAAAACAAGAAAATACACAAAATAAGAAAAATCAAAGATCAAACAAGGAAAATCATCAAGAACAATTTGAAGATCAAAGAAGAACACGTGATGAATTTTCAAAAATTTAAAGAAAAATAAAGATATGCAATTGACACCAAACTTAAAACTTGACACAAGACTCAAACAAGAAACACAAAATATTAATGGTTTTATGGTTTATTAAATTTTTTTGTATTTTTCGAAAATTATTTTGGAAAAATAAAGTAAAGGGATACAAAATTTTTAATAAGAATCCCAGGAATCATGCAATGTTAGTCTAAAGTTTCGGTCCAAAAGATTAGACATGGCCAAATGGCCAGCCAAGCTTTAGCATAAAACATACAAGCATGTCAATGAGAAGTGGAAGCCTCATTCCAAAAGATTATACATGGCTTCTCAGCCAGCCAAGCTTCAATATATCTCATGATAATCTAGAATTCATTCTTAAAAATTCTGAAGAACAAATTTTTTTTTTTGAAAATTAAAATAAAAAGCTTAAACATAAAATAAAATTACCTAATCTAAGCAACAAGATGAACCGTCAGTTGTCCAAACTCGAACAATCCCCGGCAACGGCGCCAAAAACTTGGTACACGAAATCGTGATCTCAACACTTCTTCATAACTCCACGTAACTGACCAGCAAGTGCACTGGGTCGTCCAAGTAATACCTTACGTGAGTAAGGGTCGATCCCACGGAGATTGTCGGCTTGAAGCAAGCTATGGTCATCTTGTAAATCTCAGTCAGGCAGATTCAATTGATTATGAGGTTTTGATAATTAGAATATAAATAAAACATAAAATAAGATAAAGTTACTTATGTAATTCATTGGTGGAAATTTAACATAAGCGTATGGAGATGCTTTGTTGCTTCTGAACCTCTGCTTTCCTATTGCCTTCTTCCAACCATGCGTTACCTCCTTCCATGGCAAGCTGTAAGATCCTTTCAGTGAAAATGGTCATCTACGGTTTCTACACGGCTAATCAACTGTCGGATTTCTCGTCTCGGATGAAAAATACCAGGTACAACTACCGCATGGCTAATCATTTGTCGGTTCCCGCTAGCATCGGAATAGAATCCATTGATCCTTTTGCACACTGTCACTTGCGCCCAACATTCGCAAGTTTGAAGCTCGTCACAGTCATTCCTTCCCGGATCCTACTCGGAATACCACAGATAAGGTTTAGACTTTTCGGATCCCAGGAATGGTGATAAACCACTATTTTATGGTTTATCTTGTGCTCAATTGAATGGATTTTATCAATCCTTCACCCACTTATTCATATTAATTGCACAGTTTTACTTTCCCTTCCTCATTATGTGATGTATGTGAAAAACATGTTTCCTATGCTTTAAAACTAATTATTTTAATTACCTTTAATTCCATTCGATGTCGTGACTAGTGTGTTGAGTAGTTTCAGATCTTCTAAAGCAGGAATGACTTAAAGGATGGAAAGGAAACATACAAAAATGGAAGGAAAGCACAAAACGGAGTTTCTAAAGAAACTGGCATCCACGCGATCGCATGGGCGACGCGGACGCATGCCAAGCGCGAATCAACAGCGACGCGGCCGCATGACTAACGCGACCGCGCGCCTTAAGCAAAACACATATGATGCGGCCACATGACTGATGCGACCGCGTGACAAGAAAAGCTCCGAATGACGCGACCGCGTGACCCACGCGGACGCGTGACAGAGGCCACGCACCAGAAATTACAGAAAACGCTCCCAGCGATTGCTGAAGCCCTTTTTGGCCCAAATCCAAGTCCAGAAGGCATAGACCAGAGGTTATGAAGTGAGAGAATGCATCCATTCAGGGAAAGAGGACTTTTAGTTTTAGTTTTCATGATTTAGATTTAGTTTAGAGAGAGATTCTCTCTCTCTTTTAGGATTAGGATTTAGGATTTCTCTTAGTTTGGGAGTGACTCTCGATCCCAGGTTTAATGTTCCTTTACTTTAAGCTTCTCTTTTACTTTTATTCGTTACTTTAGTTGATTATTTACTTTTGCAATTTAATTTATGAATTCTTCCATGTTACAGATTATTATTTTGGATTAATGTTATTTGAGGTATTTCAGTTAATATTGCTTTCTTTTATTTATTAGTTACAATTATTCCCAATCTGAAGACATTCTTATTCCAGTAGATTTACTTTTCTCCTTTTGGTTTTGGTTAAGAAATCAGTAACTCAGGAGTTATCAAACTCAAACATGCTTGATAATTGTTATCTTTGTTAATTGAATTGAGCTTCAAGAATCCCAATCTTTTCTTAGAAAATAAAACAGGATCCGAAGATCAATCCAATTAATCCCTTGACCTTCCTTTATCTTAGTAAAGGCTAACAAAGTGGAATTAAGATTCAATTATTATCATCATTGATAAGGATAGTCAGGATAGGACCTCTAATTTCTCATACCTTGCCAAAAGTTTATTTACAGTCATTTATTTATTTCACTTGCTATTTAAATTACTTGTTCTTCATTTACTTTAATTGCCACTTAAATTACTTGCTCCTCATTCTCAAAACCCTAATTTACAATCTCCATAGCCAATAATAAGAACATACTTCCCTGCAGTTCCTTGAGAAGACGACCCGAGGTTTGAATACTTCGGTTATCAATTTATTTAGGGGTTTGTTACTTGTGTCCCACGCGTCCGCGTCACCCAACCTTATCGCGCACCACGCGACCGCGTCACCCACGCGACCGCGTCGCCAGCGTCGCACAACCTATCCAGATTAGTGCCAATTATCTTATCTTTTCTTCCCCAATCCTAATTTTTCCCCTCCTCTCTTACTTACTTCTTCTTCATCTTTTTTAACTTCTCATCCTTTTTCACTTTCATTTTATTTTATTTAATTTATTTGCATACTTTCATTCATTGCATATTTTTATTTTTTTAAATTTATTATTTTACCATTGGTGTTCAAATGTTCTTATTCAACTGTTACATCTTTTCTGGTATTTTCTTGGTGCTTAGTGACTTGTTTCATTCTTATTGAGTAATATTATTTAAATCAATGCCAATCTTTTATATCTGTATTACTTTTGCATTGACATGAATTTATATTATCTCTCCTTCCCCACTTTCTTTCCCATTGTTACAAATTTTGTACCACTGGTATGCCATGGCTTCTATTATTTTCTTATTTGCATGTTGTAGCTACCTTGCAATTGAGACCCTTATTATCTGGCATTAACACCCATCTTTTATTTTCTATCTTTATTTTTGGGTTACTTTTCTTCCCTTTTTCTTTTAGGATAGGCCACCAGGAAGAGAACCGGAAGACGTTACATGCGAGAGACAAACAAGTCCATCTGCACAATCCTTGAAGAAAAGTATCAGTTGGAACAACCCGTCCACCTGCACATCTCAGCATGCACCGAGGACGGTGCAATCTTTAAGTGTGGGGAGGTCGATACCGATCTCCATGGGTTAGTTACTCTTCTATCTCAACACCAATGATTTATTTTCCTTGTTAGTTGTTACATTTGCATGTTTGATTGCATATTTATTTGATTTTGTGCATTTAGTTACTACTTGGTTAAAGTAATAAATTTCTTTTTAAGACCCTATTTTTGAAAAATTTTACTAATTTAAATTGAAAAAATTTTTTATGTTAAAACTTGTTTGGAAGTTGTATTTGGAACATGGTTGGTGCACGAATTGTGAATCACACTTTTCACACTCGTACCACTAACCAGCAAGTGCACTGGGTGTCCAAGTAATACCTTACGTGAGTAAGGGTCGAATCCCACGGAGATTGTTGGTTTGAAGCAATCTATGGTTATCTTGCAATTCTTAGTCAGGAAGTCAATTATATTTATCAGTTGAGTTGCGAATAAACAAGAGAGCATGGATTAAAGGTTACTTGTTATGCAGTAATGGATAATATGTTGGAGTTTTGGAGATGCTTTGTCTTCAGAATCTCTGCTTTTCTCTATCCTCTGATTCACGCACGCACGTCCTCCTATAGCAAGCTGTGTGTAGGTGGATCACCGTTGTCAATGGCTACCATCCATCCTTCCAGTGCGCTGTCACCGCACGGCTAATCATCTACAGGTTCTCAGTCGTACCGGAATAGGATTTACTATCCTTTTGCGTCTGTCACTATACCCAGCACTCGCGAGTTTGAAGTTCGTCACAGCCATCCAATCCCAGAATCCTACTCAGAATACCATAGACAAGGTTTAGACTTTCTGGATTCTCATGAATGCCGCCATCACTCTAGCTTATACCACGGAGGTTCTGATTAGGGAATCTAAGAGATATTCATTCAATCTGATGTAGAACGGAAGTGATTGTCAGACACACGTTCATGGATTGAGGAAGGTGATGAGTGTCACTGATCATCACCTTCTCCATAGTTAGGCGCGAATGGATATCTTAGATAGGAACACGCATGTTTGAATGGAAAATAGAAATACTTGCATTAATTCATCGAGACACAGCAGAGCTCCTCACCCCCAACAATGGAGTTTAGAGACTCATGCCGTCAAAGAGTATAAAGTTTTTATCTAAAAATGTCATGAGATGCAAAATAAATCTCTAAAAGTTGTTTAAATACTAAACTAGTAACCTAGGTTTACAGAAAATGAGTAAACTATAACAGATAGTGCAGAAATCCACTTCTGGGGCCCACTTGGTGTGTGCTGGGGCTGAGACTAAAGCTTCTCACGTGCCTGGGGCTGTTTTGGGTGTTCAACGCCAGCTTTGGATCCTTTTCTGGCGTTGAACTCCAACTTGCAACTTGTTTCTGGCGCTGGACGCCAGAATTGGGCAGAGAGCTGGCGTTGAACGCCAATTTACGTCATCTATCCTTGAGCAAAGTATAGACTATTATATATTGCTGGAAATCCCTGGATGTCTAATTTCCAACGCAATTGGAAGCACGCCATTTGGAGTTCTGTAGCTCCAGAAAATCCATTTTGAGTGCAGGGAGGTCAGAATCCAACAGCATCAGCAGTCCTTTTTCAGCCTGAATCAGATTTTTGCTCAGCTCCCTCAATTTCAGCCAGAAAATACCTGAAATTACAGAAAAATACACAAACTCATAGTAGAGTCCAGAAATGTGGATTTTTCCTAGAAACTAATGAAAATAAACTAAAAACCAACTAAAACATACTAAAATCTATATGAAATTAACCCCAAAAAGCTTATAAAGTATCCGCTCATCACAACACCAAACTTGAACTGTTGCTTGTCCTCAAGCAACTAGACAAATAAAATAGAAGACTAATAAGTCAAGAAGCAATAATATCTCAGAGTTTTTGAGTGAAGCTCAGATTCTAATTAGATGAGCGGGACTAGTGGCTTTTTGCTTCCGAACAGTTTTGGCATCTCACTTTATCCATTGAAGCTCAGAGTGGTTGGCATCTATAGGAACTTAGAATTCAGATAGTGTTATTGATTCTCCTATTTCAGTATGATGATTCTTGAACACAGCTACTTTATGAGTCTTGGTCGTGGCCCTAAGCACTTTGTTTTCCAGTATTACCACCGGATACATAAATGCCACAGACACATAATTGGGTGAACCCTTTTAGATTGTGACTCAGCTTTGCTAAAGTCCCCAATTAGAGGTGTCCAGGGTTCTTAAGCACACTCTTCTTTTTGCTTTGGACCTTGACTTTAACCGCTCAGTCTCAAGTTTTCACTTGACACCTTCACGCCACAAGCACATGGCTAGGGACAGCTTGGTTTAGCCGCTTAGGCCAGGATTTTATTCCTTTAGGCCCTCCTATCCACTGATGCTCAAGGCCTTGGGATCCTTTCTATTACCATTGCCTTTTGGTTTTAAGAGCTTTGGCTTTTTCTGCTTGCTTTCTCTTTCTCTCTCTCTTTTTTTTTTTCTGCAAGCTTTGTTCTTTGCTGCTTTTTCTTGCTTCAAGAATCATTTTTATGATTTTTTAGATTATCAATAACATGTCTCATGTTCATCATTCTTTCAAGAGCCAACATATTTAACAGTCTTAAACAACAAATTCAAAAGACATATGCACTGTTCAAGCATTCATTCAGAAGACAGAAAGCATTGCCACCACATGTTACTAATTAGAATTTTTCTTATTAAAAACTCGAATTTTATTGCCTCTTATTCAAAAGATCTACTATTTTATTCATGTTTGCTGATGATGAGAAAAATAGACTATAACTTAATTGGAGGTAAAATCAAAATAGACACTAATTACTACTATATGACTCCTAAGGTAAACTCTTATAACGACAACTATCACAGAGTTAAAGCAGAAATTGGAATTTAACAACCTTTGTTCTGGGAAGTGGATGTTCCTCGGATCTGTGGGGTGCTTGGTCCTTCAAGAGATAACTTCTGGTGCTTCAATTCCCTCAAGTCACGCCCTTGCTCTTCCTGTTCTTTAATCAAATAGCAAAGAATTTGACTTTGTTCCTTCTGTTCCTTTATTATTTGTTCCATAGCTTCTTGCATCTTGGTAACTGATGTTTTAAGATACTCCCAATATTCAGATTGAGGGATTTCTAGGAGAAATTCCTGTGTTTTCTTCTTGATGGGGTCATCCTGTGCTTGTTGTTTTTCCATTGATGCTTTGGTGATTGGTTTCTCAATTGAGATATACTCAGTTATTCCCATCCTTACTCCAGCGTCCTTGCAGAGCAGAGAAATCAAGCTTGGGTAAGCCAACCTGGCCTCTTTAGAATTTTTATTAGCAATTTTGTAGAATTCAGTTGAAATCAGTTGATGAACTTCCACTTCTTTTCCCATCATGATGCAATGGATCATCACTGCTCTTTTAACAGTGACTTCAGAACGGTTGCTGGTGGGCAGCAGAGAATGCCCAATGAAGTCCAGCCATCCTCTGGCGACTGGTTTGAGATCTTCTCTTTTGAGTTGATTTGGGACACCCTTCGTGCTGGTGGTCCACCTGGCTCCAGGGATACATATATCCTCTAGAATCTTATCCAGGCCCTTGTCTGTTCTCATCATTCTCCTGTTGAAAGAGTCTGGATCATCTTTCAGCTGAGGTAGCTTTAAGATCTCCCTGATCTTGTCAGGGTTGGTATGAACAATCTTTCCTCTGACCACGGTCCGATATTCATAGAAAGCAGTTCCAGATAATTTTTGCTTGTCTGTCTGCCACATGTTAGCATAGAACTCCTGGACCATATTCCTTCCCACTTTCGTCTCAGGATTAGCTAGGACCTCCCAGTTCCTGATTCGAATTTGCTCCTGGATCTCCGGATATTCATCTTCTTTCAGATCGAATCTAACTTCTGGGATCACTGATCTTAGACCCATTATTTTGTAATAATGGTCTGAATGTTCTTTAGATAAGAACTTCCCTTGATTCCAAAGTGGTTTTGGAATGCTCTCTTTCTTGCCTCTTGAAGTGGGTTGTTTTCCCTTAGGAGCCATGATCTTAGTGATCACGGATAAACACACCAAACTTAGAGGTTTGCTTGTCCTCAAGCAAAAGAAAAGAAAGGAGAGGGATAGAAGGAGAGCTAGGTGCAATTGTTGATGGAGGGGGGAGGCCGAACCCATATTTAAAGGGAGGGGGTGGGTTCGAAAATTTAGAAAAGATATAAAAAATTTTTGAAAAAGATAAATCTAGATTTTGAAAAAGATAATGTGGAGATTTGAAAAAGATATTGATGAGTTGAAAAGATTTTTGGAAAAGAGTTGGATTGGATTGAAAAAGAGGATTTGTGCTTATGGATTAAGATACATTTGATATTTTTAAAGTAGGATTTTTAGAAATTAAGGATTTTAGAAATCAGGGTTCTTAACATGTGTATGCAAGAAATCATTATTTGAAACATGGAAATTAAAATTAGAATGAAAAATATGAAGAAGAAACGAATTTACCTCCTTCCCATCATGCTGGCGTTTGAACGCCCAAACGCTGCCTGTTTTGGGCGTTCAACGCCCAAATGCTGCTCTCCTGGGCGTTCAACGCCCAGTTGTTGCCCTTTTCTGGCGTTGAACACCAGATAGCTATCCTTACTGGTGTTCAGCGCCCACTAGATGCCTCTTTTGGGCGCTGAACGCCCAAAACAGGCTCTTACTGGCGTTTTCTTGCCAGTGAGCTCTTTTTCTCTGTTTTGTGTGCAGATTCCTTCTGTAACCCTGTGAACTTATGCAATTGATTTTTTTACCTTGTTATTAATGAACTTTATATAAACAAATAAAAATAAAAATAGGGCAAAATGCTTAGAGGATTGATGCCCCATGGCTGGGTTGTCTCCCAGCAAGCGCTTCTTTATTGTCTTTAGCTAGACCTTGCTGAGCTTTTAATCTAGCTTTAGCCTTGAGCACTCTTGCTCAACGTTGCCTTCAAGATAGTGCTTGATTCTCTGTCCATTGACAATGAACTTCTTATCAGAATCAATATCTTGAAGCTCCACATAACCATATGGTGATACACTTGTAATCACATATGGTCCCCTCCACCGGGATTTCAGTTTCCCGGGGAATAGCCTGAGTCTAGAGTTAAACAGCAGAACCTTCTGTCCTGGTTCAAAGATTCTAGATGACAGCTTTCTATCATGCCACTTTTTTTATTTCTCTTTATAAAGCTTGGCATTTTCGAAAGCAGTGAATCTGAATTCCTCTAGCTCATTTAGCTGGAGCAATCTTTTTTCTCCTGCTAATTTGGCATCAAAGTTTAGGAATCTGGTTGCCCAGTAGGCTTTATGTTCCAGTTCCACGGGCAGGTGACATGCCTTACCATACACAAGTTGGTATGGAGAGGTCCCTATAGGGGTCTTGAATGCTGTTCTGTAAGCCCACAGAGCATCATCCAAGCTCCGTGCCCAATTCTTTCTACGGGTACTTACTGTCCATTCTAGGATTCTCTTTAATTCTCTGTTAGAGACTTCAGCTTGCCCATTAGTTTGTGGATGATATGGAGTAGCTACCTTGTGGCGAATCCCATACCGAACCATGGCAGAGTAAAGCTGTTTGTTGCAGAAGTGAGTGCCCCCATCACTGATCAGTACTCTAGGGACACCAAACCTGCTAAAGATATATTTCTGGAGGAACTTCAGCACTGTTTTAGTATCATTGGTGGGTATGGCAATGGCCTCAACCCATTTTGATACATAGTCAACTGCCACCAGAATATAAGTGTTTGAGAATGATGGTGGGAAAGGTCCCATGAAGTCAATTCCCCATACGTCAAACAACTCAATCTCCAAGATTCCTTGTTGAGGCATGGCGTAACCATGGGGTAGATTACCAGCTCTTTGGCAACTGTCACAGTTACGTACAAACTCTTGGGAATCTCTATAGAGTGTGGGCCAATAGAAGCCACATTGGAGGACCTTGGTGGCTGTTCGCTCACCCCCGAAATGGCCTCCATATTGAGATCCATGGCAATGCCATAGGATCCTCTGCGCTTCTTCTCTAGGAACACACCTACGGATTATTCCGTCTGCACATCTCTTAAAGAGATAGGGTTTATCCCACAAGTAGTACTTTGCATCAGTGATTAATTTTTTCTTTTGTTGCTTGTTGTACTCCTTGGGTATGAACTTTGCAGCTTTATAGTTTGCAACATCGGCAAACCATGGTGTTTCCTGGATGGCAAATAAATGATCATCCGGAAAAGTCTCAGAGATCTCAAGAGAGGGGAGGGACGTCCCTTCTACTGGCTCTATCCAGGACAGATGATCAGCCACTTGGTTCTCTGTCCCTTTTCTGTCTCTTATTTCTATATCAAACTCTTGCAGAAGCAACACCCATCTGATGAGCCTGGGTTTTGAATCCTGCTTTGTGAGTAGATATTTAAGAGCAGCATGGTCAGTATACACAATCACTTTTGATCCTACTAAGTATGATCTGAACTTGTCAATGGCATAAACCACTGCAAGTAATTCTTTTTCTGTGGTTGTGTAATTTTTTTGGGCATCATTTAAAACGCGACTAGCATAATAAATGACATGCAGAAGCTTGTCATGCCTCAGTCCCAATACTGCACCAATGGCGTGATCACTGGCATCACACATTAGCTCAAATGGTAATGTCCAGTCTGGTGCAAAAATAACTGGTGCTGTGACCAGCTTAGCTTTCAGCGTTTCAAACACCTGCAGACACTCTGTGTCAAACACAAATGGCGTGTCAGTAGCTAGCAGATTGCTTAGAGGTTTTGCGATTTTTGAAAAATCCTTTATAAACCTCCTATAGAATCCTGCATGCCCCAGAAAGCTTCTAATTGCCTTAACATTGGCAGGTGGTGGTAATTTTTCAATTACCTCTATTTTTACTTGATCCACCTCTATTCCCTTGTTTGAGATTTTATGCCCAAGGACAATCCCTTCAGTCACCATGAAGTGACATTTTTCCCAGTTTAAGACTAGGTTGGTCTCTTGGCATCTCTTCAGGACAAGTTTCAGGTGATCAAGACAGGAGCTGAATGAGTCTCCATATACTGAGAAGTCATCCATGAAGACTTCCAGAAATTTTTCCACCATATCAGAGAAAATAGAGAGCATGCATCTCTGGAAGGTTGCAGGTGCATTACACAGCCCAAATGGCATCCTTCTATAAGCAAACACTCCAGATGGACATGTGAATGCTGTTTTCTCTTGATCCTGGGGATCTACTGCAATTTGGTTATAGCCTGAGTAGCCATCCAAAAAGCAGTAATAATCATGACATGCCAGTCTTTCTAGCATTTGGTCTACGAATGGTAAAGGAAAATGATTCTTTCTGGTGGCTGTATTGAGCCTTCTGTAGTCAATACACATGCACCACCCTGTAACTGTTCTTGTAGGAACCAGTTCATTTTTTTCATTATGAATCACTGTCATGCCTCCCTTTTTTGGGACGACTTAGACATGGCTCACCCAGGGGCTATCAGAAATAGGATAAATAATCTCAGCCTTTAGTAATTTGGTGACCTCTTTCTGCACCACTTCCTTCATGGCTGGATTTAGCCACCTCTGTGGTTGAACCACTGGTTTAGCATTATCTTCCAATAAGATTTTGTGCATGCATCTAGCTGGGCTTATGCCCTTAAGGTCACCTATGGACCACCCAAGAGCTGTTTTGTGTGTCCTTAGCACTTGAATAAGTGCTTCCTCTTTCTGTGGATTTAAAGCAGAGCTTATGATCACTGGAAAAGTGTCACCTTCTCCCAGAAATACATATTTCAGGGATGGTGGTAATGGTTTGAGCTCGGGTTTAGGAGGTTTTTCCTCTTCCATAGAAAATTTCAGAGGCTCTTTCATCTCCTCTGAATCCTCCAAATCAGGCTGAACATCTTTAATGATGTCTTCCAACTCTGATTCGAGACTCTCAGCCATGTTGATCTCTTCTACCAAAGAGTCAATAAGATCAACTTTCATGCAGTCTTTTGATGTGTCTGGATGCTGCATGGCTTTGACAGCATTCAACTTAAACTCATCATTATTGACTCTCAGGGTTATTTCCCCTTGTTGGACATCAATGAGGGTTCGTCCAGTTGCTAGGAAGGGTCTTCCTAGAATGAGAGTAGCACTCTTGTGATCCTCTATTTCCAGCACTACAAAGTCAGTGGGAAAGGCGAATGGCCCAACTCTGACAATCATGTCTTCAATCACGCCTGATGGGTATTTAATGGAGCCATCAGCAAGTTGGAGACATATCCGGGTTGGTTTAACTTCTTCAGTTAATCCAAGCTTTCTGATAGTGGATGCAGGTATTAGGTTGATGCTTGCCCCAAGATCGCATAAAGCTGTCTTGGTGCAATTACCTTCTAATATGCATGGTATCAGAAAACTCCCAGGGTCTTTAAGCTTTTCAGGAAAGCTTTTTAGAATGACTGCACTGCATTCTTCAGTGAGGAGAACTCTTTCTGTTTCTCTCCAATCCTTTTTATGACTCAGGATCTCTTTCATGAACTTGGCATAAGAAGGTATTTGCTCAAGTGCCTCTGCAAATGGAATCTTTATTTCAAGAGTCCTGAGATAATCTGCAAAGCGAGCAAATTGCTTATCCTGCTCCTCTTTCCGGAGTTTTTGAGGATAAGGTATCTTGGCTTTATATTCCTCAACCTTAGTTGCTGTAGGTTTATTGCCTACAGAAGTGGTTGAAGAAGCCTTTTTAGAGGGGTTGTCATCAGCACTTGTGTGTGTCTGATCCCTCACTGGCAATTGAGTGCCAGAGTTAGAAGCTGGAGTGACGTTAGACGCCAACTCCTTGTCTGTTCCTGGCGTCTGAACGCCAGAACTGTGCCCATTTTGGGCATTCAACGCCAGATCCTGCCCATTTTGGGCGTTCAACGCCAGATCCTTGCTTGTTTTTGGCGTTGAACGCCAGTCCTTGCTTGTTACTGGCGTTGAACGCCAGTCTTGGGCATGGTCTGGGAATTCAGCGCCAGCCTTCCACCAGATTTCTGGCATTTTAACGCCAGAATTACTTTTCCCTGGGCTCTTACTGTCCTCAGGTAAATTTTGGGTGGTTTGCTCATTCCTTGGCTCTTTGCTGCCTTGAGGTGGGGTATTTAATGTTTTCCCACTTCTCAATTGAACTGCTTGGCATTCTTCTGTTATTTGTCTTGACAGCTGCTGCTTTGTTTGCTTCAATTGTTCTTCCATATTTATATTAGCCATCCTTGTCTCTTGTAGTTTATCCTTGAATTCGGCTAACTGCTTTGTTAGAAAGTCCAATTGCTGATTGAATTCAGCAGCTTGTTTTACAGGGCTGAGTTCAGCAGTTACTGTTTTAACCTCTTCTTTCATGGAAGGGTCACTGCTTAGGTACAGATGCTGATTCCTGGCAACTGTATCAATGAGCTCTTGAGCCTCTTCAATTGTCTTTCTCATGTGGATAGATCCACCAGCTGAGTAATCTAGAGACATCTGAGCTCCTTCTGCAAGCCCATAATAGAAGATGTCTAACTGAACCCACTCTGAAAATATTTCAGAGGGGCATTTTCGTAGCATCTCTCTGTATCTCTCCCAGGAATCATAAAGAGATTCCTTATCTCCTTGTTTAAAGCCTTGGATGTCCAGCCTTAGCTGTGTCATCCGTTTTGGGGGAAAGTATTGATTCAGGAATTTTTCTGTCAGCTGTTTCCATGTCCTTATGCTGGCCTTAGGTTGGTTATTTAACCACCTTTTAGCTTGATCTTTTACAGCAAATGGAAACAGTAATAGTCTGTAGACATCCTGATCTATTTTCTTATCATGTACTGTGTCAGCAATTTGTAAAAATTGTGCCAGAAACTCTGTAGGTTCTTTCTGTGGAAGACCGGAATACTGGCAACTTTGCTGCACTATGATAATGAGCTGAGGATTCAACTCAAAGCTACTGACTCCAATGGAGGGTATGCAGATACTACTCCCATATGAAGCAGTAGAGGGGTTAGCATATGACCCCAGAGTCCTCCTGGACTGTTCATTTCCACTTAGATCCATAATGGAGACAGGGAGATGATGTCAAATAAAAAAAATTATTTTTATTTATTTATTTATTTATTTAATTCGAAAATGAAATAAATTAAAATAAAATAAACAAAAATGGTTGAAAAATTTTGAAAAAATGAGGAGAGAGAAAGTGGTTAGGAAGTTTTAAAAAGGATATGATGATTTTTGAAAAAGGTTTTAAATTAAAAAAAATCTGAATTTTTAAAGGTAAATTTCGAAAATTTGCTTTAAAATTGAGAGAAAAGATATTTTTGAATTTAAAGAGGAGAGAGAAAAACAATAAGATGGCACAAGATTTAGGATTTTTAGATCTGATGCTCCTTGTTTTTGAAAATTTTGGAGGGAAAACACCAAGGAACACCAAACTTAAAATTTTTAGAAAACTAAACTAAAATTTTCGAAAACCAAGAGGGAAATCAACAAGAAAACACCAAACTTAAAGTTTGGCACAAAATTTAATAGAGAAATTATTATTTTTGAAAAAGATTTTTAAAAAGAGTATACCAAACTGCCACGGACTTAGACCTACGCTCTAGCCAATTGGGCAGTAAATGTAACACTTGTTTTGAAGAAGTATAAAATATTAACCAAGAACAATAATAAGAGACTCTAAACCAAAAAAGAAAAATTTTCCTAATCTAAGCAACAAAATAAATCGTCAGTTGTTCAAACACGAACAATCCCCGGCAACGGCGCCAAAAACTTGGTGCACGAATTGTGAATCACACTTTTCACACTCGTACCACTAACCAGCAAGTGCACTGGGTCGTCCAAGTAATACCTTACGTGAGTAAGGGTCGAATCCCATGGAGATTGTTGGTTTGAAGCAATCTATGGTTATCTTGCAATTCTTAGTCAGGAAGTCAATTATATTTATTAGTTGAGTTGCGAATAAACAAGAGAGCATGGATTAAAGGTTACTTGTTATGCAGTAATGGATAATATGTTGGAGTTTTGGAGATGCTTTGTCTTCAGAATCTCTGCTTTCCTCTGTCCTCTGATTCACGCACGCACGTCCTCCTATGGCAAGCTGTGTGTAGGTGGATCACCGTTGTCAATAGCTACCATCCATCCTTCCAGTGAAAAGGGTCCAGGTGCGCTGTCACCGCATGGCTAATCATCTGTAGGTTCTCAGTCGTACCGGAATAGGATTTACTATCCTTTTGCGTCTGTCACTATACCCAGCACTCGCGAGTTTGAAGTTCGTCACAGCCATCCAATCCCAGAATCCTACTCGGAATACCAAAGACAAGGTTTAGACTTTCCGGATTCTCATGAATGCCGCCATCACTCTAGCTTATACCATGGAGATTCTGATTAGGGAATCTAAGAGATATTCATTCAATCTGATGTAGAACGGAAGTGATTGTCAGACACACGTTCATGGATTGAAGAAGGTGATGAGTGTCACTGATCATCACCTTCTCCATAGTTAGGCGCGAATGGATATCTTAGATAGGAACACGCATGTTTGAATGGAAAACAGAAATACTTGCATTAATTCATCGAGACACAGCAGAGCTCCTCACCCCCAACAATGGAGTTTAGAGACTCATGCCGTCAAAGAGTATAAAGTTTTTATCTAAAAATGTCATGAGATGCAAAATAAATCTCTAAAAGTTGTTTAAATACTAAACTAGTAACCTAGGTTTACAGAAAATGAGTAAACTATAACAGATAGTGCAGAAATCCACTTCTGGGGCCCACTTGGTGTGTGCTGGGGCTGAGACTAAAGCTTCTCACGTGTCTGGGGCTGTTTTGGGCGTTCAACGCCAGCTTTGGATCCTTTTCTGGCGTTGAACTCCAACTTGCAACTTGTTTCTGGCGCTGGACGCCAGAATTGGGCAGAGAGCTGGCGTTGAACGCCAGTTTACATCGTCTATCCTTGAGAAAAGTATGGAATATTATATATTGCTGGAAAGCCCTGGATGTCTACTTTCCAACGCAATTGAAAGAACGCCATTTGGAGTTCTGTAGCTCCAGAAAATCCATTTTGAGTGCAGGGAGGTCAGAATCCAACAGCATTAGCAGTCTTTTTTCAGCCTGAATCAGATTTTTGCTCAGCTCCCTCAATTTCAGCCAGAAATACCTGAAATTACAGAAAAATACACAAACTCATAGTAGAGTCCAGAAATGTGGATTTTGCCTAGAAACTAATGAAAATAAACTAAAAACCAACTAAAACATACTAAAATCTATATGAAATTAACCCCAAAAAGCATATAAAATATCCGCTCATTAATGGTTTTTGAGCTAAAGAACACACAACCTGTGAGATTTGAGCTTATTTATATGGTTACATTATTTAACCATAAATATTTTATTCCTGTGTGTTTCCTTCTCTATGATTGTAATCTATATTTTGTTCCAATCTATATGTCCAATATTTAGTATATTTACATGCTTGCATATGATTGAGGCCATTGTTTGATTTTAGCTCACTTATCCCAAATAAGCCTACCCTTTAAATCACCCTTGTCAGCCACTTTGAGCCTCTTAATCCCCATTTGTTCTATTTTATAACCACATTACTAGCCTTAAGCAGAAAAACAAATTAAAAATTCCAAGTTGAATCTTTGGTTAGCTTAAGATAGATATTGTGTATAATTTAAGTATGGGAAATTTTATGGGAACATAGGATGACAAAATAAATAAAAAAAGGGGAGAAATTAAATTGAATAAGTTATTTAAAAATTTGGGAAGCATGCTCATGTGAAATCAAAATAATTAAATTACCATGTGCATTGAAAAAAAATATTAAGTAATTAAATAAGGGGATACAAAAAAAAAAGAAAAAAAAATAATATTACCCCAAATGCAAAATAAAAAGAATCAATGCACATGGGACAAGATTCAAAAATAAGTTTGATACATGAGCATGTAATACAAAAGTGGGAAAATTCGGGTAGCTAGGTAAAGTATTTTAAAATTATATAAAGTATGTATATATTAGGTGAGATCTTAGACTAATCAAGGATTCACTTTATAAAGCTCACTTAGCCATATGTATACCCTTACCCTTACGTTAGCCCCATTACAACCCTGAAAAGACCTCATGATGTTTGCATTGGTACATTAAATATTTGTTGATTGGTTAGGTGAAGAACAAAGTTTAGAAAGCATGACTAGAGAAGAGTAGAGTGATTACCCTATACACTTGAGAGATTAGAGTGATATACACTACTGGTAAGGGAATGCTTGATTCTATGTTCCCTACTTTCATAAGCTATCTTCTTACAAGTTTACTTGTCTTTTACTATGTAATTTGAATTAGTGAAATCTGATTCATGTTTGTCTTGAAAAGATTTGTTTGCTTTTAACCAAGTAGGTAGAAACATTTTGCATGTAGTTACATTCATATAGATAGGTTGCATTTCATATTAATCTACTATTCCTCTTCACTTTTATAGCTTCTCTTAAGTTTAGCATGAGTACATGCTATTGTTTAAGTGTGGGGAGGTTGATAAACCACTATTTATGGTTTATCTTGTGCTCAATTGAATGGATTTTATCAATCCTTCACCCACTTATTCATATTAATTGCATAGTTTTACTTTCCCTTCCTCATTATGTGATGTATGTGAAAAACATGTTTCCTTTGCTTTAAAACTAATTATTTTAATTACCCTTAATTCCATTCGTTGCCGTGACTAGTGTGTTGAGTAGTTTCAGATCTTCTAAAGCAGGAATGACTTAAAGGATGGAAAGGAAACATACAAAAATGGAAGGAAAGCACAAAACGGAGTTTCTAAAGAAATTGGCATCCACGCGATCGCATGGGCGACGCGGACGCATGCCAAGCGCGAATCAACAGCGATGCGGCCGCATGACTGACGCGAACGCGTGACAAGAAAAGCTCCGAATGACGCGACCGCGTGACCCATACGGACGCGTGACAGAGGCCACGCACCAGAAATTGCAGAAAACGCTCCCAGCAATTTCTGAAGCCCTTTTTGGTCCAAATCCAAGTTCAGAAGGCATAGACCAGAGGTTATGAAGTGAGGGAATGCATCCATTCATGGAGAGGTGACTTTTAGTTTTAGTTTTCATGATTTAGATTTAGTTTAGAGAGAGATTCTCTCTCTCTTTTAGGATTAGGATTTAGGATTTCTCTTAGTTTGGGAGTGACTCTCGATCCCAGGTTTAATGTTCCTTTACTTTAAGCTTCTCTTTTACTTTTATTCATTACTTTAGTTGATTATTTACTTTTGCAATTTAATTTATGAATTCTTCCATGTTACAGATTATTATTTTGGATTAATGTTATTTGAGGTATTTCAGTTAATATTGCTTTCTTTTATTTATTAGTTACAATTATTCCCAATCTGAAGACATTCTTATTCCAGTAGATTTACTTTTCTCCTTTTGGTTTTGGTTAAGAAATCAGTAACTCAGGAGTTATCAAACTCAAACATGCTTGATAATTGTTATCTTTGTTAATTGAATTGAGCATCAAGAATCCCAATCTTTTCTTAGAAAATAAAACAGGATCCGAAGATCAATCCAATTAATCCCTTGACCTTCCTTTATCTTAGTAAAGGCTAACAAAGTGGAATTAAGATTCAATTATTATCATCATTGATAAGGATAGCCAGGATAGGACCTCTAATTTCTCATACCTTGCCAAAAGTTTATTTACAGTCATTTATTTATTTCACTTGCTATTTAAATTACTTGTTCTTCATTTACTTTAATTGCCACTTAAATTACTTGCTCCTCATTCTCAAAACCCCAATTTACAATCTCCATAGCCAATAATAAGAACATACTTCCTTGCATTTCCTTGAGAAGACAACCCGAGGTTTGAATACTTCGGTTATCAATTTATTTAGGGGTTTGTTACTTGTGACAACCAAAACGTTTGTATGAAAGGAATTTTGAAGGTTTAGAAACTATACTTGCAACGAGGATTTATCCGCAAATTTCTAGACCACGTAAAAGTTTCTCTCATCAAATGGCTGCCAATAATTCTAGCCTATACCACGAAGATACTAATCTCACAGACTCGGTCCGTGTATTAGATACCCAAGAGAATATACTCCGGCTGTCATCCAATGACTACATTGAACATCATGTAGATTGCTTTGTGGTTGTCAGGCACGCGATCTTGGCTAAGCGAGTAACGAAGATTGGGTGATTGTCACTGGTCACCCCTTCATTCTGACTTAACTGAATTAAGTACAAGAGTATATCTTGGAGAAGAAGTAGGCGTGAATTGAATAGAAAACAGTAGTAATTGCATTAATTCATGAAGAACAGCAGAGCTCCACACCTTAATCTATGGGGTGTAGAAACTCCACCGTTGAAAATACATAAGTGAAAAAGGTCTAGGCATGGCCGTGAGGCCAACCTCCAAACGTGTACAATAGCATAAGATTGTAAAATTCTCGATGCGAATACAATAGTAAAAAGTGCTATTTATACTAAACTAGTTACTAGGGATTACAGAAAATGAGTAACTAAGTGCAGATAGTACAGAAATCTACTTCTGGGGCCCACTTGGTGTGTTCCTGGGCTGAGCATTAAAGCTTTTTCGTGCATAGGCTGTTCCTGGAGTTAAACGCCAGCTTTGGTGCCATTTTGGGCGTTTAACTCCAATTCTGGTGCCAGTTTGGGAGTTTTACGCCAAAATGTTTTAGGTTGTCTTTGAATGCCAGTTTGGGCCATCAAATCTCAAGCAAAGTATGGATTATTATATATTTCTGGAAATCCCAGGATGTCTACTTTCCAACGCAATCAAGAGCGCGCCAATTGGGCTTTTATAGCTCCAGAAAATCCACTTCGAGTGTAGGAGGGTCAGAATCCAATAGCATCTGCAGTCCTTTTTCAGCCTCTAAATCAGACTTTTTGCTCAGGTCCCTCAATTTCAGCAAGAAAATACATGAAATTACAGAAAAACATACAAACTCATAGTAAAGTCTAAAAATATTATTTTTAAATAAAAACTAATAAAAATATAATAAAAAGTAGCTAAATCATACTAAAAACTATGTAAAAACAATGTCAAAAAGGGTATAAATTATCCGCTCATCAGCGTACGCGTGGTTGACGCGTACGCGTGACAGAGCGTCACGTGCTGCAACTTACAGAAAATGCTGGGGGTAATTTCTGGGCTGCTTTGGACCCAGTTTCAGGCCCGAAAATACTGATTAGAGGCTGAAGAGTGGAGCTGGATGGGGGGGATCATTCATTCACACTTTCATACACATTAGTTAGGTTTTAGATGTAGTTTTCTAGGGAGAGAGGCTCTCTCCTCTCTCTAGGTTTTAGGATTTTTAGTATTATTTCTTCTCAATTTCAGAATTCTAACTTGGTTTAATTTAGTTTTTCTTCTACTTTTATTTGTTCTAATACTTTAGTTCGTCTACTTCTCTTGTTGATTTCTCTATTTTCCCAATTCAATTTATGAACTCTTCATGTTATATTCAATTTTCATAGTAATGCAATTTATGTTCTCATGTTTATGATTGCTTTCTTTAATTTGTGTTATTGATTCTTGCAATTGGTTGTTTAAATTTAATATTCTTTGTTACTTTTCTATGCTTTTAATGTTGTGCCTACCAAGTATTTGATAAAATGTTTGGTAGGATTTTAAATTAGATTTTTGGTATTCTTAGCTTAGATTGAGTAATTTGGAGACTCTTGAATTGTCAAAGTCTCTTGTTGGTTGGTGATTGAAAGTTGCTAGTTGGCTTGAGCTTCACTAACTCTAATCTTTGATTTGGACTTGTGAACTCAAGTTGAATTGCTCACTTGACTTACCTTCAATTGTTAGAGGTTAACTAAGTGAGAGCAAAAGGCAATTACCATCACAAATGACTATGATCATGAGGATAGGAATTCTAATTCTCAATCCTTGCTAGGACTTTTCTTAGTTGTTACTTTATTTCCATGTTATTTACATTACTTGTTTCTTATTACAAAACCTAAAAATATGCTTTTCCATAACCAATAGTAACATACTTCACTGCAATTCCTTGAGAGACAACCCGAGGTTTAATACTTCGGTTAATTTTGTTAGGTTTGCTTAAGTGACAAACAATTTAAATATTGATTGAGGTTTAATTGTCGGTTTAGAACTATACTTGCAACGCGATAATTTTTGTGAAAATCTTTACCGACATTTTTCCTTCGTCACCACCTGCCATATCAACTGCAAGGAAGAAAGCTCATAAGCCAGAGGAAGTAATAATGAAAAACAGAAATGAAAGACAGTACAAAATGATGAGGCACTTACCCACATACTGATGACCAGTAACCCGATTTCACATCACGTGACGAGGATTAAACAACCTACTCCCAAATATGGCCGTCAGCACCTCCACAATTTTCTTACTTTTCTGGACCTAAACCTCTCGTAAGTCACTTTCACGAGGTCAGCCAGAAGGGGTGGTGACCCCTTGCTAGCCAAACCGTGAAGTATTCTTCCTTGAATCCATGAAACGAGTGCTAAAAAATCCCAATAATCTTGTGATGGAGCAAAATTGCACCAGATTAGAAGCCCGATGATGAAGTCGGAGAACGGGAGCCAAACTCCACAACATCGAACACAGGTCTATAAAACCACATCCAGTTCAGGACCCAGGGAGCATCCGAATTGATATAGCAAACCCTTTCGTGGGGTTCGGAAGGGAGAGCTCATATTGTTCTTCTGCAGCGCCCCCACCGTAGATCGCTCCAACGTCCTGAAGTTCTTGAAGGTCCCCCTAGGTGAGACACAAGGGGGTCCCCACCACCTCCGTATTGCACCAGAAGTATGTTTGGGGCACACCCGCTGCCGGAAAGATAAGTCCTGGAGGCTTAGCTCTCCTCTACGCCATACCTACGAATAAGGCACCACCACCACTGTGAGCCTACAAGCTACGACCGAAGCACAAAGGCCGAAAGACTAAGGGAAGAAACAAAAGCAAAGCTAGCCTAAAACCCAGACCGAGAAGGTAGTGGCACCCCCGCTAAACCACCCAACGCTGCCACGGTGGTGTCTAACCACCATGGCTAATACAACAAAATAGGAAAATATAGCAAAATAGGAATAGAAAAATAAGCGCAGCAAAACAGATAAAAAGAAAGGCAAAGCAAGGCCTACGCAAGGCAAGGGAAGAATTACCTGGATAATGATGGGGATGAATGAACGATACTAAGCAGTAATTGCTTGGACAAGCAAAATAGAGCACGAAGCAAGGAAGGAAGCTGGAAAAAATGGCAAATTTGAGCTGAAGAAGGTGACAAAATTTGCGAAGAAGAAGAAGTGGGATTAAAAGAGTGAGAAAAGCAAAACTGAAAATAAAGTTAAATTGAAGGCACCCCAAAAAGTGCGAAGTGAAGGGACTGCAGGGGCAATATGGTAAATTTAACCCCCCACGATAATAAATTCCCCTCCCATCGAACAGACGTAACACCTCAAAAACTGCAAGCTTGCCTCCCAAGATTAGGAGCTTCTGGAAACCGTTCGTCTCTAGTTAGACTCCAGAAGAACAATCACCATCTCGGGACCCGAGAAATGTGATGACGCTATAACAACTAAGCATGCCACGTTTGAGGGCTATTGTTGCAGGCCTGGGCATCGGACTAGGTGGCCCAACAACGGGCGAATCCCAAACCCAGCTTAATCGGGTGCCACCTCACTCGATTTTTGGTATTTTTCGATAGGGTGTCAAAATCGAGCTTGTATCAAGATCTCAGTTCGGGGAGCAGATACGACTCCTCTGAAAAGAGTGAGTTCGACCCGAGAATTACTTAGTAATAATGTCGAAATGACATGTGTCGAAATTACTAGTGGCAGATTAATAATGAATAAAGTAAAGGAATAAATTAATTAAATAAAGAAAACTCAACAATGAAAGTATAAAAATTTTAATAAAAGCAGAATACCAACAAAAGTGCAAAGAAATGAAATAGGATGAATCAAATAAATAAAGAAAAACAAATTAAAAGTTAACTTCTAACACTCACATGTACTTGCACTCCATATTCTTCCGTTACGTCATTGGGACTAAGAATTTTATGAATTTATGTGATGATCTAGTTTTTTTCATTGAAGTCCCAGAACTCTTCTGAGTTTCTACTATTTATAAACCATGGACTTGTCATGTAGCATGTTGTCCACTATCTTACTTCCTTCTTTTTCTCAGCCATGACTTTGCCTTAACCATGAAGAATTTTGTCCCCCATGTTTTGACACCCACATCCTCCTTGGTCTTCAAGTCCCATATTTTCTTCAACTTGGTCTTCAAATTTCGCACTCATGTTCTCTACTCAGCCTAAAGGTCAAATAGCAAGCTTTGATACTCAAGGAAAAGTATAATAACTACCTTTCGACTTCGACTCTCTTTGTACCATCTTTCTTCGATTTCAGCTTACCTATCTCTGCTTCTATAGTCAAAACACTTTTTCTGTAGTTGATCCTTGTCGAAAAAAAAATCTATTTTTTGTACCAATAGATAGTAACTCCAATTTTATTTTATTTTTTTAAGTTATACTCTAATACACACACTCCTCTCTCTCTCTGATTTCTATATATATAACTACTTCTTAGTTAGAGCAAGAAGTTGAACCCGACCTACATACTACGGTACACTTTTTAAACAAGACATACATGCAGTTGAGACTTTAGTTGAGTAATCAAATATGGTGTTTTTCAATATGCTGCACTCGAGTTTAAAATTTGTTGATGATTAAGTAATAAATAGAATCCTTAAATGTTATGTATATAAATGCATAGTGTGTATGAGTATGTGATTTTATAATGGCCAAAATTTTAGACTGTCCAATTTATCTAACTAAAAAAATAATATATACATAGATGCTACTAAACTAAGTCTTGTAGTGCAATAGTAACTCCAATTTAAAACCATGGAGTCGCAAATTTTGGGCCAAATTATAAAAACCTTGAATAAATAATGAACACTGTGTTGCGCAATAATTTATTTATTTATTTATATCGTGAGCAATAATTTATTTAATGGAGGGTCGACGTCGCCCCCTGTGACATTATTATACACATTCGATGGACCACCATTACCTGACATAATATTTTTCGATCATTATATTTTGAGTTATCTTCTTAAATCTTAAAGAAAACCATAATATATCGCTCGGACCTCAGAAAATTAAAGAGGAAAAGTCTAGCTAGATAGCTAGGGAGGCAAAGTTATAATGTTTGCTTGTTAGCTTTATAAGTACTTGCAACTTACATACATGTACATGAGTTGTCACTACTACCTTTCAATAAAAGTAAGTTCCTGCAATTTATTATCAGAAGATACTACTGTCCGCGATATGATAATGGATCATCAAGTTAGATAGCAATATATTGTTCCATCGAGCTTTCTAGGACGGGGAAAGATTTTTTCTTATACTTAATACTTTTATTGGTCTTTAAAATTATACTTATATTTCAATTTGATTTTTCAAATTTTAATTTATTCAATTTGATAGTGTTCTTAATTTAGTATTTGTGACTCATTTGTCTCTAATTTTATTTTTGTCACAAAATTATTAACCATACTAAAATAGACTAACAATTGTCATGCTGGACTTTTTAATAACCACTATCTAATATGACAATTGAAACTTTTTATCTTAATATATTCTTTAAGAAGTATTTAAAACTCTAAAATAAAATTAGGATTAGGATTTTAAAAACTTCATAAAAATTTGAAGTAAAAAATTTTAATTGTCACATTAAATAGTCGTTAGAAAGTTTAACGTAGTAACCATTAATTTATCTCAACATGTCATTAATGGTTCCTTGACGAAAAAAAAAATAGTGATCAACATGAGTTACGAATACTAAATTAAAAGATTAAATTGAGATGAGAGTATAATTTTAAAGACCAATGTAATTATTAATTCTTTTTTCGTATTTTTAAGGTTATAGATGTGTTAAGAATTTAAAGAAGTGTGGAATTATTGTGAATGTTGGTTTCTCAGAAAAAAGCCTCAATTTTGAAATATTGATAATAAGATATAGTGGTAATTGGAGGTGATTTTGTAGCTTTGTAGCTAATAAGTTGCTAAGGGAACAATTTAATTGATTGAATTTTCCAAAACAACGTCGTGTGGTATTGTTGCGAAAGAGCAAGGGTTGCGTTTTTGTCACAAGTTGTGTCGAAGTAGAAGAGAGACGGAAGAAAATTGGTACAAGCACAGAAGGAATTGAAGTACGAAGTTGGCTGTGGAATAGCTCATTTCGTTGCAAGCCCGTATATTTATTGCTTTGGATGTATGCGAGGCTAGTATTTTTTTTTTTCTTCTATGTCTTGGGATCTATTTTTCTTCAGTTTATTTAGAATGTATTTGATTTAGTGTTTGAAACGCAGAAAACACATTTATTTTTTGTTTGGCTATTTGTTTTTAAACGCAAACATATGATTCTGTGTTTTAATTTCTATCTACTAGAAGTAATAAATTATAGCTTTTGCATTCAATTATTAGATTGAGAAGAAATTGAAAAAATGTAATATTTTTTTACCAATTTTGTCATTTAATCTCATTTGTAATAAGAGATACTAAAAGTATAGAGGTAAAGATTAGGGAAAACATCCTACGAAAAGTTAAAAGTTTTAAATATTTTGAGTGCATCATACATGATAATGGAGAGATTGAACATGATGTAAATCATAGGATCCAAGTAGGTTGGTCAAAATGGCGGAGTGCATCTGGTTTTATATGCGACAAAAAAGTGCCTTTAAAACTTAAAGGTAAATTCTATCGCACTGCTATAAGACCGGCTATACTTTATGGTACGGAGTGTTGAGTGGCCAAAGGGGAGCACGAACATAAGCTGCGTGTGGCAGAGATAAAGATGTTGAGATGGATGAGTGGTCATACGCGATTGAATAAAATTAGGAATGAAGATATAAGGGAGAGAGTTGGAATAGCACTCATTGTGGAAAAGATGGTAGAATCGTGTCTCAGGTGGTTTGGACATGTGAGAAGAAGACTGACAGAACACCCAGTCAGGAGGGTGGATGAGATGGAAGATGGACAAGGGGTGAAAGGCAGAGGAAGACTGATGGGCAAAAATTGTTGTCGGTCTAGATTTTCTCTTGTAGAAATAAGAATTTCGTTGTAAGCATAGCTTCAAACCAACAAACAACTCTCGCATCAAATTAAAATATGGTTTTGTCACATATAACAAACCCCAAATGAAAATTAACCGAAGTATTTAGACTCCGGGTTGTCTCACAAGGAATTGCAATGAAGTGAATAATTATTGGCTATGAAGGGGTAAAGGGGGGTTTGGTTGATAATTGGGCAATAAAATATAAAGGGACAAGAATTTAAATGACAAGAGTAAATCAAGCAAGTAAATAAGAGAAAGCAAGTAATAAAGAGAGACATTCATGGCAAGTGTTGAGATCATAGGCTTTCTATCCTAGTCATGCAATGATTAATTCATCTTATTTAGTCAACTCCAACAAATAGGGAGAAAGTCAAACAAGATTAATCAATCATACCACAATAATAACGAGAATTTATCTTATTACGTCATCTCCAACATTGGAAGAAGGTATCATATTATCTTCCATGAGAGAAAGTCTAACAAGACTAGCTAATCTCAATCCAAAAGTCCTAATCAACTTACTAATTAAATTAGCAAAAGATTAGCGTCAATGGAAACAATATTAGCTAACAACTCTAGATCACCAACATAAGTTGGGTTTTCATGACTCAAGATTGCCCAATTACTCTTTCCAAGCCAAGAATGCTCAAAATCTACTCTAAAGCCCATCCAAGCATTTTGTCAAACACTTGGTGGGTAATAAAGGAAAGCATAATAAAAGTGCAAGAATAATAAATCTACCAACTACCAATTGCAAGAAATCAATAATAACAATCAAGATCAACATGAGAGAGCATGAAAACATAAAATTGCATTAAAAAAAATTAAGATCCAACAATTGTTCATCAACATAAAAGAGAGCAAAATAAGAAAATGACTAGAGAAAATAAGAAGATTAAGACAATAGAACACCAAAATATAAAGATAATTGAATTCAAAACAAGAATTGAAAGAGAAATTTGAGAGTGATTAACCTAACTTTACCCTAATTTCTATCCTAAATCTAGAGAGAGGAGAGAGCCTCTCTCTCTAGAATTCTATCCTAAAACATGATGAAAACTAAACTATGACTACTTTGTTTCATTCCCCCTCAACCCTTGGGTTCAATAGCATCAGAAATGAGTTAGGTTGGGCCCAAAATGCTTCAGAAATCGCTTGGGCAATTTCACTAAAGTGGACCCACGAGCAGCATCGGCGCGTGCGCATACATAGCGCGTGCGCGCCCCTATGTGTCAGGAAACATATGACAAATTTTCTATCATTTCGAAGCCCCAGATGTTAGCTTTTCAACACAACTGAAACCGCCTCATTTGGACCTCTGTAGCTCAAGTTATGGTCGATTGAGTGCCAGGAGGTCGGGCTTGACAACTTTACGGTTCCTTCATTTCTTCATGAGTTCTCCCACTTTGCATGCTTTTTCTTCATTTCTTCCATCCAATACTTGCCTTATAAACCTGAAATCACTCAACAAACACATCAAGGTATCGAATGGAATTAAATTGAATTAAAATCACCAATTTTAGGGCCTAAAAAGCATGTTTTCACATTTAAGTACAAATCAAGGGAGAATTGCAAAATCATGCTAATTCATTGAATAAATGTGAGAAAAGTTGATAAAACCACCCAAATTAAGCACAAGATAAACCACAAAATTGGGATTTATCAAATCCCTAAGAAGACCATTCACGAGGTGGTCAAACAAGACCTACATGTAAACGGTCTCTCTGTAGACATGATACACGTAACACCCTACCGCACTGAGCTTTACGCTTAAGTCGTAAAACAGAGGTAGTATGGTATTACGACCTCTAAAATAAAATATGTATATATAATAGCAGAAGAATTATAATATACTAGGAGCCTTGAAGAATAGGGGAAATAAAAATCGCAAAATAAAACCACAACGCTCAAGAAACGAGTTAACTTGCGTGCTAAGAAAGCTATAACCATCAAACATAAGATTAAAAAAGTAGGAATAGAGTGCCAAATATACAAAATAAAAAACTCCTAACTCAGCCCACGAAGTCAGGACTGGCCAGAGAATATTTACACATATATATACATATCCAAAACCCAAATGTACATAAACAAAATCCTGCCTCTCCATAAACCTCTAAGAGGATAAAAAAGAATAAGTTATGCGGAGAGAAATCTATATATATATATATATATATATATATACATCACTGTACAATAAAATAACCCAATAACCACTTCGCCTCAGGGGTCCAGACGCCTAATGAGATGCCTCTCGACCTGCATCTGAAAAACAACAACATAGTATGGAATGAGAACCGGAGGTTTTCAGTATGGTAAAGGTGCCACGCACATAATATATAAGGTCCTGGAAATGCCAGAGGCAATCCTAGAATGCCAACACTCAGATTATAGAGCTTAAAGTATTAAACAGAAGCCATAGAAGGTGGTTTTCTAAGAGTATCTAAGCCTAATTCAACTTAACCTTAAATCCAAGTTCCATACTACCATTCCTCCATACCTCCACCTCCGTTAGCACTTCACAGACAAATAAACAGGTAAAAGCAAGCACAGGAAGGGTACAAATACTGCAGACAACAAATACACACTTAGGCACACCCAGATAATGCACAAACAAGTAATTCAAGTAGAATGCATATGATGCATGCCTGTCCTATGGCTGATAAGGCTCATCTGTCGGTTATCCAGCCAACCCGACAAGTTCGAAAACCTTAGACTGTCCCTCGACGTGCATCCCCAAGAGTCTATGCATAGCTTTTTCTCAAATAATCAATATTTCTTAATGGGGGTTAACATTCCCGGAAATTTATAGTGTCCAGTCACCCTTACGCTGTAGGGTCAACAGAGTATCAAATTTTTAACCTGGTACATGTGGTGGCAAGCCACAGTACTTTACCCAGGAAATCTCGTATCTCAGATGATTTAATCATTCAAGCCAAGTACCATACATTATCATTCATTTGACTTTCAAGTCAAGTATCATACATGATCATCCATAACATTTCATAGCCAATTCATCACTTATCAGCTTTACTGCATCTCCAAATTATCCTCATTTCCTAACTTCATCTGATTAATAAGTTTAACACTATTATTCATGACTAAAGGAATGGAAATAGAGGTTTAGAGGTTTGAAATACAGTTTAAAACGTTGAAAACCATGTTTGCTGAAACAGGGGCCACGCGTACGCATGGCTCACGCGTGCGCATGGGAGTGTAAAGCTACAGCTCGTGCGTGCGTCCCTTTGTCATGCGTACGCGTGGGTGAAAACTTTATGTCACGCGTGCGCGTGGGTCACGCGTACACGTGGACGTGCTTACTAACCCCTTACGCGTGCGCATGGCATCAGTCTCGTACGCTTCGCCAAAATCCCATGCCATGCGTACGCGTGGACGTACGTTCTCTTAAAAACCAGATTTCAAGAGCAGAGCTGCAGAATCACATGAAACTTCCTGCATTGTTACATATAGATTACATATTCCACCTCAAATTTTCCGACGGCCATAACTCAATCGTTTTAAATCGTTTTCTTCCATTCTTGAAGCAGCATAAACTTCATAAACCCAATTTTCATTTAAAATAAGTTGAAATTAATTTGGAATTCCGGAAGCCGAGTTATAGCCCGCCGAAGTTCAATCCAAAACCAAAGTTTTGAAAATTCCTCAAAACCTCCTTTTCATTCAATTTTTCCATTCCATACATTTCCAACCTATCAATATCAACTCAAAATGCCAACAACAATACTCAATAAACTCTACATCATTTCAGCAACCACCATTCTATAATATTACACAATTTCATGTTTCAACAAATCCATCAAGCTTTCCTTCAATATACCTGTAATCATATAATCAATAATTTAACCATGATTCTTTCTAAATTAACATAATAACAATCTCCATCCATAACCAATCAAACACCAACCAAGCATATTCATCAACAATTTACTAAATATTAAACATACACCTGCATTCCAACTTATCCTATGGTCATCTAGCCTAAGTTTTCACAGAATATTATATGTTAAATGCAAAAAATCTAAACCATACCTTGGCTGATTTTCACGTAGCGACCAAAACAATTTATTTAAAACCAAGGCAGCCCCTCAAAACGCAATAAACTCTAAGCTCAACTTTCTCCAAGTTCCAATATTCACAATTTCAAGCTCCAATTATTTATTTTGAACCTAATACACATTTATAACACATATATATCCAATTTAATACTCAAAGCTCAAATTCAATGAAATTAAAATAGAATTATAGTATCTCCACCTTACCCAAGCTTCACATAAGTAAGAGTGAACGTTTTCCTCAAGCTAATTGGATCCTAAAACATCAAAGAGCAAGGAAATTCAATACCTCCACTTAATTTAGTGAGAATTGGGGGAAAGGAGTGGCTAGGAGTGTTTAGTAGCTTACCGATGAAATTGTTCCGGTAGAAACGTAAAGCTCAACGCGGTGGTCGCGTGGTCACAAACGGTGTGGCGATCGGAGCTCGGACAGAGAAGTTACGGGAGTTGGAAACTGGCTTAAGGGTTTCAGGAGTGTTTCGTTTCTCTTCTCCCTGGAAGGCTTTCAGCTTCGTGCTGCTGAAATGAGGGAGAAGACAATGCTTGGGTTCATTTAATGCTGGGCTGGTTGGGCCACGGGCCCAGTTTGGACCCGGTTCGGTCCAATCTTGGACCGTTTCCTTCGAAATTAGTGTCAGAATTCTTGTTTTGATGAGCTCTATCCTAATTTGATATAATATTCGTATTTCTAATTTTCTTTATTAAAAACTAATTTATTGACTAATTATTTAGTAATTTAACGGGGTTTACAATACATGACAAAGGTCAATGGCGTCATTTAATTCATGTAGTCGACCCCATCTAGTGGGACAAGACTTTGTTGTTGTTGTTTGACTATGTTTTACAAACAAATATTTTTTATATTATTATTTTTACTATTCTTTTCTAAATTTTGATTATTTTTATCAATTTTTTATTTATTTTTCTTGTTCATACTATGGATTTTTTGTTTAGAGTTCTTTTTATGTTCTCTGAAGCATATTGTTATATTTTTATAACGAAATTTTTGGTATTTATTGTTCATATAATTTTTTTAATATTTTTATTAATACATATTTTTTTATAGAACTTTGTTATTTTTTTGGTTTGGTTTTGTATAATTTTCATTATGCGTTCTTGAATTAGTATTGTTCCGAGAGTTACTTGAAACTGTGTTGCTTTTGGGTCTGGATGTGAGGTCCAAACTTCTTTTAAAGCTACGTCCGATTTTTTCGTGAGGAGGTGGCGGATGGGGGGCGGTACCTACAAGGGACTCCGAGATTTAAGTTAGCAAGGGTTTTACGCAGCTTTTTAGTAGTTTGGAGTTCGTATTATACCTAAGGGTGTCAGTGTATTTATAAGTATAGATGTAGAATCAATAACTACCTTTTAAAGTAGTTCCACCTTTGATGGTGGGCTGGTTACTCCCTTTTGGAAGGAAGGTTGTCGAAATCTCCTTTCTAGATGAATAGGAGAGATAGTAAGAGTTTGTTACTTATTTAGATAAATAACACTACAAAAAAAAAACGTTGAGTACCATCAAATTTACCGTCAGATTTAGTGTCGCTGTGTCCGACATCTATGAGGTCGATTAGGTGTATGTCGGTCCAGCTAATACCTGTTGATTGGGTTTTATTTATTTTGGGGTTGGCTAAATTGTAAACCAATGTATGAACAAGTATGTACTTTATTTACTATTATTATTTTTTTATTATAATATAGATTATTAATTTAATTAGAAATGCTAAATTAAATACAAATAGAGTACTAAAAATGGTTCTGAAATATTATGACTAAAGGAGCACTAAATTTCGATATATAAATTTAAATTATTTTAAAAAAAGTTATAGCCAAAATTACCAAACATAAATCACATTAATATCAACTCACTTCTTATCAATTTAATATAAACTTTAATGCAAACACACGGATAGATTTTATAAATAATGTTTGTTGAGGTAGCCAATTGTAGTAAGTTGAGATTTTTTTGTAACGTCATATCTGAATATACGAAAGGAAAAGAAATCCTAACTTTAAAATCTTTGGATATTGCATGATAGAGAGAATTGATGAGGCGTCGTCAAGTACAATAAAATCATGGCAGAGGTAATTCTTTGTTTATAATATTGTTGGGGTTGGAAAGCATTTTGAAAAGTACTATAAAAAAACAATTATTACCTTCAAATTTTTTATCCATCACAAAAAATAACGTTATTATCATCGGATCTTTTCCACAAAAATTGTCATGATTGACTATTGAAAAAATTACTTTATTGCCAGATTTTTCAACACTAAATCCAACCGTAACATATTCTAAAAAATTTTTTATAATTACTGTAGAAAAATTCCAAGGATAATGGTGTTTTCTTTAATAAATATTTGTTTTTTATTTTTAATTATCCATAATCCTATAATAAAATTTACTATTTAACAAATTTGAATATAAATAATATTATATTATTAAATCATAAAAAATATCAATACAAAATACCAGTTTAAACACTACAGATCATAGATAATAAAGTTAATGGCAGCTATGCGTCCACATAATTATATGCATCGTCCTCCTTGTCATCCTTCTCTACTTGCGTCAGCAGTATTGATGTTGATGATGAACCCAATCAGCAACATGAACATATTAATAGTATGTTGTGATGTCTTTTGTCATCATCTTATAAATATCCTCACTATCCCTCAATATTTCGGCATGGGTACTGCAATAACTTGTCCATCCTCCTCTACCATCAACTCTCATTAATCTAAGAGAACAACTAAAATGTGAATCAAATCCTAATCTTTACATAAGTGTTGGCCTTGATGATATAAGTTTTGGACGATACTTGACTATTAAATATTGTGGATTGACAAGTCAAAAAGTGTATCAATAGAAATTTAAGGATAAGAAAGGGAAGAAGCAATATTAAAATATAGATAGATATATTTAACTTCATAGAATTTTAAAATTAAAAGTTACAAACAAAATGAAAAATGAGAAAACATAATGAAAGTAAAATGAGAGCAGAAGAAATTAGAGTTAGAATTAACAATATTTAATGATGATGAATATTGGCTGGGTTATGAATTTTTATTTTGGTTACCTATAGTATCCATTTACCCGATATGTTAAGGACAAATTCGTTGTGGATTTGAGCCCTATTTAAGGGTCTGCCACTAGTTAATGAGTTATTGCATGCATAAGATAGAATTTAAACCCTTGACACTTGCTTAAGCAGACGAATGAGCTAACCACTACTCGACCAAACCAAATTGGTTGGTTGGATTATGAATTAGTAGCCTAAATTATTTGCAAAATTTAGGCCTTGTTTGTTTGGAGTGAAAATTAAGGGAAAGAAAACAAAAGGAAGAAAGTGAGAGAAAAAATGTACATTTTTCCTTGTTTGTTTGGAGTGAAAAATTTTAATTGAAAATTAAAATAGTTTATAATTGAGAGTGGGTCTCACCCAAAATTTTTTCTCCCATTTAAAGATGGAAAACTGAGATGAAAACCAAGGACATGAGTAATTTTCCATATTTGTCTCTTCATACAAAAAAAAAAACAGAAACGAGAAAATAATTCTTCTGCATAACGTTGAGGTGAGTATCAAATAGAAGTATTTAAGTTCTGTTTCTACCACAAATATAGAGTGCATTTCTCCTTTAACCTTTGTGTTATTATCAACATTCTACTACAATTATTCTCAGTCTAACCTTACACAAACATGTTAGGGTTCTATGCTTTTTAATCTGAAAAAATTGTCATTTTTTTCCTTCATATATGAAATTACTTCTGTAGTATGGATTCTATGGGAGTTCTTGAAATGTATTTTTCATCTTTAATTTGTAGTGATAGCATTATTGTCTCTATTTTTTTGGTTTATTCTTTCTTTTTTGCATTAAGTTGCCGGTCTTATGATTTGAGTGTGTTATTTTGTTTTGCTATGTCACAACTAAAAAAAATCAAAAGCTGTGATAATAAAAAATTTAGAACTTTTTAAATTATTGGGTTAGTTACAAATAAAATATTAGGATTTTACCTATTTTAGATATGGGTATTTAATCTTTTGCATATGTACATTGTTTATTCTGTTGTTGTTAATGTTAAGTTTTAGCTATTGTTAAAAATGGTATTATAGGATCTAAATTTGGAATCCATTAAATATAGGAAAAATTTGCTTTTCATTCACTGTTTACTTTAAACATGGTTTGATTATCTTTGTAATTTGGGCATGTAATATACGTTGGTGGTGAAGATTGGAAGTTGTTTGATTGTATAATTGTAATTGTAATCATGGCATGGAAAATATTTTCTTTGATGATTTTTTTGTTATCTCAAATATTCAATCTTATGGTTGAAAATCAAGAGCATAGATTAGCGGTTCCTATAGATAATCTGGGACTTATATGTACTATTGAGAGTCAAGGATATTTATTAACTGTTCTCAAAGAAAACTAGAAGAGAGGTAAGCAACTTTGTACAATTACAATGCTGTGTTATACTGTACACATGTTATATTTACTGAAAGTGATGGCAAAAAAATTGAGAACCCCATAAGAGATCACATTATTAGGAGAGAACATATTCGAGCCACTTTGTTACAACAGTTGCACGAAACTAATAGGTGTCGTGATATTTTGCGAATAGGTCCACATGCCTTTCTAGAGTTATGTGAAAAATTAAGGGCAACCGGTCATGTGAAAGATACTATACATGTCACAGTTGAGGAGCAAGTAGCTAGATTCTTATACGTTATACCTCATAATATTAAAAATAGAACCATTTCATTTTTCTTTCACCACTCTGGAGAGACAATAATTTTCATGTTGTTCTAAGAGTTGTAATCTCACTTGAAGAAGAGTTTTTTCAGCAACCTTTCGTAATAATCGTTCCCTCAGAAATTCTTCGTAGCAATAGATTTTATCCATATTTTAAGGTATGATTAGTTGTACATTGAAGTAGACAATCATAATTAGTATACACAATGAAATTTTTCTTTTTAACTAAGTTATATATATAGGATTATATTGGAGCCATTGATGGAACACATGTTAGAGTCAAGGTTCCAATAGCTGATCAACCTAGATTTCGTGATAGAAAAGAATGGCTAACTCAGAATGTACTTGCTGCGTGTGGCTTTGATATGAGATTCATATATGCTTTAGCAGGATGGAAAGACACCGCATCTCACTCAAAATTTCTTAAAAGTGCACTATCAAGGGATGATAGGCTCAAAATTTCAAGAGGTCTATTTGTTTAAAAAACCTTTGACATATTTAAATAAAGTGGTGATATCTAAAGTATACTATTTCTATATGAATTATTTTAAGAAAATTTTATCTTGGAGATGTTGTATTCATGCTTAAACATGCTCTAATAACTCCATATCGAGGCATAAGATACCATCTAAAGGAGTTTGCTGGACATGAACTTGAAAATGCATATGAATTATTTATTCTCCGTCATTCTTCATTACGAAATGTGATTGAACGGTCCTTTGGAGTTTTGAAAAAAAGATTTACAATCATAGCAGGTGGCACAGAACCATATTATGACGTAGAGGTTATGGTTGACATTGTCCTAACATGCATTATACTCCACAATTATTTTATGGGTATAGATCCTAATCAAAATTTAATTTCTCAAGTGGATCAAGAATTATAAAATAATAATTCAGAAGCCACTAATGAGGAAAGAGAATAAGTAAATGAAGATTATAGGCGAGGTGCAGCTCTTAGGGATAATATGGCGGCTCGAATATGGACTGACTATCAAATGAAAAGATGAGACTTATTTGAACCTGTCATCCTTACCAAGGGGAATGACATGTTATTTTCAAATTAAATGTAACATGTGAATATCATGTGACTGTTATGACTATTATGTGTCAAACTAATATTTTAAAATGTGTAATACTCATTAACATTGTGAAAAGCATGATATTATTATGTATGAAGTGTGTAGTTGAAACATTCATTTATGATGATGATCATTTTCTAGAATTAATTAAATTATTTGTATTATAGGAATCACTTCTTAAGATAATATCCTTGGTTAATTGATGAATTCATTATTAACACTTTTTATATTATGTTTTTATTGAAGTTATTTTATAAAAGATGGTTTTTATAATTTAGTATTTAGTTTTCAGGTTAAGACAGTCAATAGCAAAGAAGATGGCATCCCAAAGTGACACATCAAGCAAAGACAATTTAAGATGGATTGAAGAAATGAATGCAGCTTTTCTTAACGCTTTGATTGAGGAATGTAGCAAAGGAAATAGAGTTGACCGTACTTTTACAACAAGTGCATATGACAACGTTCTTGTAACTCTAAAAGCTTCATTTGAAAACCACCTTTACAAAGATAATCTTAAGAATAGACTGAAGACTTTCAAAGATCACTTTGGAGTTTGCTATGATCTCTTTCATAGCTTAAGTGGATTTTCATGGAACCCAGACACTAAACTCTTTACAGCTGAACCTGAAGTTTGGGCGGATTTAATTAAGATAATTAATGTCATGATAAGTTGCTACTAAGGTTTATAGATTTCTTTGCGCGTAATTTTTTATAGCATTTGTTTTTGTTAACCTTATTCATTGTAAAATTAATCTTGGAGTATGAAATTATTTTGCCTTTTGATTCTAAATGATTATAATTCTTCATAAGGAGTCAAATTTACAGACAGTATATGCTTCTTTAATCTAAAAAATTTATACAGATAACTAATATTTTGGGACTAGATTTTTATGGAGCTATTGCTTTTATGTATATTTATCTATAAAACTACTCACAACTTAAATAAAGTAAACTGTGTAATTAAATTAACATATATGAATCTATTTTTTTTATATAGGCAAGACCAGATGTAAAGAAGTGGATGCGAACTCCCATCAAATATTATGATAAGCTATATTTTATATACGGTCAAGATAGAGCAACTGAAAATATTGCTGGACGTGCCAAGGAAAGAAATAAAAGCATGGATAAGATGAAGGAAATAATTAATTTGAATGATGATGATTATCAAGAGTTAGTTTGACTGTGAATGGAATGATTGGCAACCTATTACTCATTCAACTAGCTTTGTTGTAGGGGAGAGCCCTGATTTAGCTAACTCAAACCAATCTAATGGAACACAAGGGAATCATAGAGGTTGTAAGCGTAAAGCACCAATGAGTGGTTTACTTGAAGCTGATATAGAACAAATGAATAAAGGTGTTCAAGGATTGACAGATATGTTGAAGGATGAAAATAGTTATTATGATAAATCACTTGATATTGCTACGAAACAAGCGTTAACAGCTGAAAGGCAAGCTAAAACAGCTGAAAAACAAGTTATGTTAGGTGAAAGACAAGTTTTGTTGACTGAAGAACAAATTGAAGTTGCCAAGATCTAAGCTCAAGCGGTTGAAAGAGGGATTACATTCTTGGAACAAAGAAGTGTTCGAGTTTATTCTAAAAATGATGTGTATAATGAGTTAAAGAAATTGAGTGTTGTGAAGGAGATATTTTGGAGTTGCTATCGTTTTCTCTATAGAGATGAAAGAGCAAAACGAGAATTTTTTTGGTGTTCCCTTTGAAGATCGTCACGATGCATTATATGACTTAATGAAGGAAGCTGGTGCAATTTAAGAGCAACGCTTTCAATAGTAGTAAAATATATATTGTGCATATTTATGATTTTAGGATCTAGTGTTATGTAATCTTAGTAAAGTCTCTATATTTTGTAATCGATATACTGATGAGAGTCTTAAAAGAGGCTAACGGTTGCTATATGCTTATGCATTTTGAATATATAGTTATATATCTTGAATATTGACTGAAATATATATATATATATATATATATATATATATATATATATATATATATATATATATATATATATATATATATATATATATGCGTGCATACGTGCGTGCGTGTATGTATGTATGTATATACATGAAAAATTGCATATTATGATATTGGTGTGTTAAAGTTACTCTACTATTAATAGACCTTTGAGAGCTATAAGAGTTTACGTGGTTGATTATAATGAGGGTGCTATTCGAATTCCAAAGATATAAAAATTTTGAGTGTTGATAGATTTGTGTTGTTGAAATATTAATTGAGTTAAAAATTAATATTGTGCTTGGGAGTTAAAACATATTATTTTTTTGTTGGAGATATCAAACTTATAAGAATTAACTAGAAAAGATATGAAACTTTAAATTCTTCAAAATATATATACCATCAAAAGAGCAAGCACATGTTTTAGGATTTTTTATTTTCTATGTGTATGAAGAAAATTTCACAAAATTTGTACTAGCTATCTATCATGGTTTGCATAGACTTGAGTTATTATTTTTTCCTATAATTCAAAAAATATATTATTTTTTGTCTTAAGCTGCATGAAGTGATATTTTATGTGATCTATTATTTTATTTCTTATGATTTAAATTTATTGTAATATAAAAAAATTGTGATTATTCATGATTTATTTTAAATTATTAATTGTGTTAGTATATTTTATTTTATTTTAGTTATTTTAAATTAAATAGTAAACTCATATAGATAAATTATTTTTTTTTGTAATACAAGGATAAAAATATCATTCAATACTAATTTACTTTTTTTTCTTTCTAATTTTCTTTTTAACCAAACAAAGAAAATTATTCTTTCTTTTTTTTCCTTTCTTTCTATTTTTCTTTCATCCAAACAACTCAAAAAAAAATAAAAATACATTTAAATTCTTTCTTTTCTTTTTTTTTTTTCTATTTCCTTCTTTTTTAATTTCCATCCTTCCATCAAACAAGACCTTAATGTGTATGGCAAGCAAATCAGATTAGGTTCAGTCCATAATGAAAACTTTCAAAATCGGCCTATTCAAGCTCAAGTATAGCAATGTTCATAAGCAAAGTGTTGATATTTGAAGCAAAAGAAGGAAAGAAAATATCAGCACAATGAAAAATAATTTAGAATTAGAAATAAGAGCATATCTTGATTATCATATTCATGAGTAAACCAGCACATATCATGATACTTCCTATACACGATGATCACTTAAAAAGAAAAAGATAAGACAATATCATAAAATCAACACTTGACTAATATAGATAGGTAAAAGAAAATCAATTTGGTTAAATCAAAATTGGAGCAAACAGTCATGACCATTCATTGCATCAACAGATTTAAGATTAAAGAGAAAAGAAACACTACAAGAAATATCGTTAAAATCGACGACCAAATCGACGGTTAAGCCGTCGATAATATTAAAATTCGACGGCAAAATAGACGGCTGTGGTGATCGCTATTAAGCTTGTCGATTTTTCAAAATTCTAATAAAATCGACGGCTTGCCTATCTGTCGATAAAAATTTAATAAAATCGACAGTGTTTCTGTCTATAATATGAGGTTAAGAATTTTACCTTCTTATTAAAATTGACAACATTGTCATCGATATTATTATATAAAATCGACGCAACTTCTGTCGATAATTGATTCAATAAAATCGACAATATTTTTTTCTATAATATGCTTAATAAAATCGACGACGTAGCCGTCGATATTTGATTAATAAAATCGACACAGTTTCCGTCGATTTAATTATTTAGATACCGATAAATTCTTTATATATTTTTTGTTTTCTTTGTCTATTTTAAATTTAAAAAGCAACAACTTTACCGTCGATTTTAATAGTTATATGTTTTAATTATTTTTTTATTTGAAAAATAGTAAACCATTAATGCAAATAAATTTTTAAATATAGAAATAAAATTTATACAGAATATTAGATAACAAGACAAAATAAATTTTTAAATATAAAAATAAAATTTATACTAAATATTAGATAATGAGTTTACAAACTTATCAAAATAATAAATAATCCTCTAACATAAAGACTCAAGACAAGATAAATAACTAGTAAGAGAAAGATGTCAAAATAAAAGGAAAAAGAAAAAGATGCATTAAAATACAAAAATTACTATGTCTAATATCATACAGTTGGACCAGCAATTGAAGAGGTTCCTGAATCCACAATTACTATGTCTTCTTCTTCCAAATTTGCACACGCAAGTTCTTCTTCTTCTCCTCCTCCTCCTTCTTCTTCTTCCAAATTTGCATACGGAGGTTTTTCTTTTTCTTCTTCTTCTTCCTCTTCTTGAATAGCCTTTCTTAGAAAACTTAGCAATAGATAGGTAACTTACTAATAAGATGCAATGTTTAGTAACTATTATAATATCTTGAAACATAGTATTCATATCCAATCATAAACATAAGAAATAGTGAAACAAACAATGTATATAGCTTAAATATCTTGCTAGAAATCACAGAAATATAAGAGAACTTGTTGATCTATTTGCAAGTAGAACATCTCCAACATCAATCTGAAGGTATAAGAGAAAAAGTTAATATTGACATGGTTGATGAGGAGTATTAGAGATGAAGTTCTAAATCTAGAATTAACCTGCCAGTAACTCTTTTGAGATATTGGAACATAAGTGTGTTCACCTCTAAAGTGTCTCGAGTTAATACCACCAAAAACAATCTCACCCCCTATCTCTGCCATTGGATCTTTATTTAGCCAAAGAGAGAAAACATTTTGATATATGTACCCTTGATCTATCATATTGTACCTATATTCATAGAAATAATCACTCTTTTGAAGAATCGTACTTTAAACTAGTCACACCACTAATCATGCAATATTGTTTAATAACTATATGATAAGAGAAAAATGAAAAAATATGTGAATTATTGAAACACTCAAATAAACAAAAGTTACCATACTGGTATGACTTCTCCAATTGAAATATTTTTTGAAGTTATTGCGTGTGTTGTTTCTCGAATTTATTGCTTTCTATGGCCTTTGAAATTTAGATGCTATTATATTTGGTGTTTTAAGGGTTGCAAGATCTGTGCTTCCCCATGGCAGTGGCATAAGGAAGAAAATAGTGCACTTTATTAATTGTGATAATATGATGTGTGTGACTGATCTATCACTTGTTCTGTTGTTTACTGCATCATTTTGGATTTTATATATATCCTTTTTGTAGTTTTTAGATTTCATTTGTTTTTCTCTGATTTGGTTGTTTTAGCATTCTTTACATAAGAGATTTGGAATAATGGTGATGTTGCACTTGTCTTCTGTTCTATGGATATAAGCATTCTTTACATCTAGTCTTTACTTAATACAATTTATGTGACGATGTCTCATCCTCTTCTGTGCATTCTACTTTACCTTAATAACATTTTTTTATTGAAATATCTTTTATTAGCTTATGCTTGTTAAACTATGAATATGTGAGATTTGAAAGATTCTTTCCATTTTAAAAGAAAGCATATGAAACTTAATAACACCGTTCGAAATAAAATAAAATAAAGAGGGTAAAATACTGACTTGGTCTTTGATGACGATATCCCCAACTTTTACAACATCTTGGCTGAAGAATCTATAAATGGATCCATGGCCATAAGGGATTTTGCAAGATGTGCCTAGATAATTTTCCCAATCAGTTCAACACCAACTTTAGAAACTGAGTTTCACAAAACAAACTTTCTATCTGTACTTTGTACATATAAACCCAAACAGAAGCATGTCAAAATGAAAAACATTATGATACATCATCAAATATCAAAATAATTCAAAGATACCTACCAATATCAGTATAGGTGCTAAATATCTTTGACTTGTACTTGGAATGAAAATAGCAAGGAATCTGCATTGCAGTCACATTTACTTCTAAAATAAGTTCAATATGAGAAACTAGCATTGTTCCCAAATCCATTATGTGAGGAAGAGTTTTGTTTTTCATGTAAAGTTATCAAACTCTCGAGCAACCTCAAAGTTTCATGAGTTTATGAGTTTAGATTCTCAAATCGAGTTTAGTTTTTCTGGTAAACTCATAGCTGAGTTTCTAGATTCGAAATTACCTAAGCTCCACGAGTTTAGATGAACTCTCAAGTTTGATTACATTTGCTCTGTTGTCGTCTTAAAAAAATATGAAAACATTAAAAAAGGATCATTCAAAAAAGTTTTGCTAACTAAAGCAGGGCATTTCTTAAAGAGTCAAACAAAAATGTCTAACTTTTCAATGCAATAAACATGTCAAAACTCAATTTTGGCTCCTTAAGCAGCACTGGATAGCAAAACCTTAACTCAATTTTGGCTCCACCAATATCGTATTCCACTCCCCCCTCCCCCTATTTTATAAAGCTTAAATCTCTCTCCAATTGCAAACAGAACATAACAGAACATAATTTTGCATATTTTCCAAGTATAAAAGAGATAGACACATAATACATCAAGAAAAAACAATCACACTATTCATGCTTAGCACGGTATAATCAAAGTCGAAGCCAATCATATAGAAAGATAACAAATCAATAACATTCAAACTAAAATAAAATAGAAAACTCACCGCCTTACGCAGCTTCTTGATGAGTGCCATAGGCTTGTGAGTCAAACCGCGCTGAAACCTGCAACAGCGAAAAACAATTAAAAACTTCAACACATAAATACAAAATCCAAATGCAAATGTTTGACATAGGTACCTTCTGCGAGCACGAATAGTGAAGAGCTTAACGACTTCATCGGTGGACATGTCCAAGAGTGCATCGAGATCCACGCCTCTGAAACTGAACATCTTGAACGTCCTCTTCTTTGGTGCTCCAGTGTAAGACCTAAAATCTTTGAAAAAGGGCTATCATTAGCTAATTTCAAATTCAGTGTTTCTGTAGCTTTAATTTCAGAAATTTCTCTATTAAAGAAAATTAAAGCAAGTTTTGATTTATTGAATTTGAAATAAATTGAGATTATTATCCAATTTTACAATTATTGGATTATTTTCTATATTCAAATTATAAAGTTGGTAGTTGTGAAATAATAAGGATTTCTATATGATTTGGATTAAATAATTAATATTTTAAATATTAATACTGCTATTTTGGAAAATAGAAAAATTAATTATATTATTTCTAATTTTTAGATTTGGACATTTTATTGAAAATAATTTGTAAAGTTGATGAGCAAATAGTATTTTCTATGTACAAATAGTATTGGATTTAATTTGGGTTTCAATTACTATATTATTCCCAATTTTATGTGAAATTACTATATTGCCCCTAAACCTAATTTATCTAAACCCTAGCCTTCCCCACTCTCCTCAGCACCGCACCTTTCACCAAACAGCCCACACCCCCATAGTTTTCTCCACCGTGAAAGAAAGAAGAAAGAAAGAAAGATGGGGAAATAGGGAAGATAGGGCCGCGGGAGAAGGGAGGAGGAGAGGAAGGAGATTCGCGCCGGCGTGCTGGGCTCCACCGCCGCCGTCGCGTCGTCGCCGTCAACACTGCGAGATGCCATCCGCGTCACTGTCGCTGAAGCTCTGCGCCGCTGTCCAACCACCGCGCCTCGCTGTCAGTTGCTGTTCATCTTCATCGCGATCAGAAGGAAGACCCGCGCAAGAGTCAGTGGAGGAGGAGCCTCGCGTGTCACCGTCAAGCTTGAAGAAGAGGGGCTGAGTTCCGCGCGACTGCCGTTCGAAGGGCTGAGCTTCGCCGCCGTTCGGCCCAGCCACGAGCTGCTGTCGGAATCGTGTGAGGAGGAGTGCGACTCACCGCGCGGAGCTGCGCCGCCGTGTGCTGTCGCCGTGGCCTCGGACTGCCGCCGCCGTCCCTGTGCCGCCACTGCTGGAGATCCACCCGATCTGGTCTGAAGGAAAGGAAGAGGTTCAGGCCGCCGTTGCTACTTGCGTTGTGAGCTTCTGCACCATCCACCACCGCAGGTGTCGCTGCCGGAGAAGGGAGCTGCATCTCTGTGATTCTAGCCGCCGGGAGTGGTTCTGTGACTTCCGAAATCGCCGCCAGAGCTCCGGGCTGAGCTTCTGCCACTTGAGACCCTGCTGCCGTCGCTGAAAAAGTTTGCCGGTAAGGGTTTTAATTGAGGTTTCTGCCTTTTTAGAATTCAAGAAGGTTTTAACGCTGCACGATTTTTATAGTTGATCCATCGAAGCTTCTGGCCGCCGCCGGAGCTGTTGCCGGGCCGATTCGAAATCGCAGCTGCCTCATTGTGTTACTTTGATAAGAAATTATGTTTCGAATAATCTCGCGTTAGTATTCTGTTGTGTTTGGTTAATGAATATGAGTCTTGGTAACGTGGGATCGAGTCCTGATTATTATATGTTGCGATTAGTGTTGCTTTGGTTATTATGAACGTGACTGGAAGCTGAGGTTTTGGTTGCCGTCAGTTCGGGTTGAGGCGAAAAGGACTCTGTGAGACGTTTGGATTATGGAATTTGCGTTTTGAGGTAGGGGCGCTTTCCAAAAACTATATTCTTATATATTGGAATTATTACATATGGATACTGATGTGAGAGAATGTGTATTTGGTGATTGTATCGGCCTTATGTATGGCTTGATTTGCCTTGGTTGATTATGAACGTCTGTTGGTTGAATTGTTGTGTGGTTTTGTGAAACGAAATGCTTTTCAAGTTGATTCTTTTAAAGCTTTGAGATCGAGTTTAATCCGTTGAGAATTGAATTGAGTTAATTTTATTGAGAATGTGAAAAAATAGAATCCACTCTTGAATTCAGCCTGGCTTGCTTTAAATGATCTGGTTTTTGATGAATGATTGTTACTGAACCGTTTCTTTGAAACTTTAGAAATGAGTTTATTCGGCTGATAATAATGATTTGATTTTTGAAACGGTTTTCTTGAAATATGGTATTGAGGTTAATTGTTGGATTTTGGCTTGCCTTTGAATTGATTTTGGATTTTGGGCTGTTGGAAAAGGATTGTGGAATGGCTTTGTTGGGACCCTGACCGGGTGGCAAAGTCCAAGTTTTAGGGGAGATGCTGCCGAAATTTCTATAAAATCCGAGTCTTTATTGAAATATTGTCTGGGAAAAATGATGAGCTGAAGGCTTCTACTATTTTAGTTGAAATATCAAGAAAGGATGATTCATGCTTTTGAAATAAATTATTAAAGAGGGAATTGTGATTTAGTCTTGCTTCTTAAGAAAGGCATTGTATCTTTTTCAGGAGAAAGTTATTTAGATGAAACTTATGTTTTAAAGCTGTTTTAAATGTGATAAGGGCAATGCCTTTGAATTTGACTTGAGGGTTTCAATTAGAGGAGTTTTAATGATGTTGAAAGAACCTAAATGTCTATTGACAAGTTTCATTTTGAAATATTTTGAGAAAGGTTTTAAGTTCTTTTTGAACTCTGAATTCTTGCAAGACTAAAACAATTTTGAACAGTTGAAACGTTCTAGAATTTATCATGGGGGTTGAAGTTAGTTTTGCCTAAGTAAAGGAAACGGCTTGAAAGAAGTAAATGATTACGTGACTCGGTTTGGCTTAGATCCTATTTTATTACTCAAATCGGAAAGCCAATGTTTTAATGATTTTAAATGAATTTGGCGAAATGAGTTATGCTATTCTCCCCTAAGGACTTGGGACCTTGCCGAGAAACTTTGTTATAAAATCCCATTGTTGGATGGATGATTTTGAATGTTTCAAAATGAATCTTTAACTTTCCATGGTTATGGAAGTTTTGAAAAGAGGATGCCGAGAGTGGCATGGTTTTAAAAGGGGAATTTACCTTGAGTAAAAGTGGCTTATGAACCTGAGATGATTTGAGAAATGAGATCTTTAAAGCCAAGGCTGAAAAGAGTTGGAACTTGATTTCAAAGTGAAATGATTTGGGAAAAAGTGATTTATGGCTTAAATGCCGATTTTATGAATTGATGATGTTGAATGTGGAAGTGTTGTTTTGTTGTGAGCCGGAATGGCTGAGTATGATATGAATATTGGTTGGTTCTGGACTGAACCGTGAGCCGGATGGCTGAGATGGATGTTGATCCATGGATGAGATTGAATGCATGTATATGCTGAATCATTGATAAATGTGAATGTTGCACTTCCACTATCGGAGATAAGAGTTTCCATGGGAGAAAGCAGTGGCTAGCCACCACGTGCTCCAGGTTGAGACTCGAAGCTCTTTTGACCCTATGTCGTCAGGGTGGCCGGGCACTGTGAAAGCCCCGGATGAGCTCACCCCCATAAATATTCACCAGTGAGGGTGATGGATATGGATCATGATTATGATCAAGTTTATATTGAGTATAACTCGAGTTGGGGAGACACGACAAAGGGACAGTCCAATGGTTAGCTACCAGGACTTGTTGGGTTGGCTCTATAACCGACAAATGATATCATCAGCCACTAGGGACAGGCATGCATCATATGCATCTATGTGACATTATTTGCGTGTGCATATTGTACTTGGTTTGTCTATGTGATTACTTGAAATTAACTGCTACTTGTTCTACTTGCTGTAACTGTTTGTTTGTGCTTGAACTTCCTATCTGTGTTTGCAACTGGGACTCTGTTGGATTGTGATGATTGGTTGTTGGTTGGATTGTTTGGGCCTAGGACCGTGGTTGAATTGAGATGGACCGATGGTTGGTTTCGGTTTTGTGGTTATGGTTTGGAAATGTGTGAAAGGCTAATTTGGTTCAGCATAGATAAACCTTTTGAAATGCTTTTGAATATTGTTTTAAATGAACAGTTTCCTCTTTCAGAAAAGGATCTCAGATTTCTCTTTTATTGTAAACCTTTGTTTTTAAAAAGAGGCATAAGACAGTTATTAATCACTGGTACGGTTTATCTTCACGTATCCTATTACAGTAATTCCCAAAAACCCTCTACTGAGAACCCTTTCGAGGATGATGTTCTCACCCCCCCTACATTTTTCCCCTTTCAGGATATGGGCGCAGAAGTCATGAAGAGTTTATTTAGTTATTGAAATGCTCTGTATTGCTTTAGATTATTACTTGTTGTACCCTCGCCTTTATCTTGATATATTCTGTAAGAGGGATAGGAATTGTATTGGCTACTACTTGTAATGTTATATATATATGGATGTATCCTTTATGAGTCTTTGTAAGTTGTATGGTATCTATAGATGTACGTTATCGAACAAAAGTATTTTTGGAGCGACTTTGCGGTTTAAAGTTTTAATATTAAATAGTATAAGTGTCGTCGTAATGTCCGAGCTATCAGAGTCACGCAGCCGGAAGCATGAACTTTGGTAGTTAGGGTGTTACATCCAGCTTGCGCTATCTCTGCATCCACATCAGCCTTCAACACACAAAAACAAAAACGAAAATTAATCACCGGAAACAATCAATCGATGAGAGTGTTCAAATCAAATTGAATTTTTTGTTCTTGTCCGAGTCATTTTCATTTTTGCATTTTAATTTATTGTTCTTGTCCTTCTTTTTCGGTAGTTTATTATTCCAGCCACTTACATTTCTACAACTTCTATATGTGCCATTGTCACTTGAGCACTGGTTATATTTTTACGCATTTTAATATGAGTTATATTATTTCATTTCTTCACGTCCTTTATCGTCTCTTGTTCACCAACACTTGTTTCAGTTTTTTTCTGTTACCTTGAGCATTTTTTATACTATTATAAATTTCACCTGCAACAGAAAAAAAAATGTAAATAATTACTCAAAACCATTTCTAAAATTCTTAATATTGAGTCTTTTAAATTTTAAAATACACAAAATAATTTCTAATATTTATTTTCGCTAACAGTCATCTTCTAATATTTAACTCTTTTAATCAAAATAACTGTTTTAAAATTTTTAAAATTTATCAAGAACTCTGCTTTAAGATTTTTAAACTTTTTAGGATTATTTTATAATTCACTCTTAGAACAAAATTGGAAAGGAACTGTATTATTTAGCAAATATAAATATTGGAGGATTATTTTGTGTAGTTTATATCTAAAAAATTAAAATATCCGACTTTAAAAATTTTAGAAAATAATTTGGATAATTACTTAAAATTGTATATATCTACTTTTCGAATTAAGATTTTATTAGTACAAATTTAGTTAATGTTTATTTATTTTTATTGAGCAGAATTCAAGCAAAACAATTCTCTAATGCGGTTGATTTGATTATTACCACTATGATTTATTTTGGATTCAAATAAGTATTTTCTTTTAACAGAAGAATGGAAGCAACAAGAAGTAGTACTATATAAATGAAGCAAAATACTAAGAAACATGAATTAGCACTACAACATTTTGGGTTTATGACCACAATTTTTTTGGTTACGGTAAAAAATCGTGACAATAGACCCTCTATAGTCACGGTTTTTTAGGGTGACTAAAAAACAAAAAGCTATAGTCACGGTTTTTTTGGAAAGGGTAACTATAGAGTACCTATGGTCACAGTTTTTTAAAAAAGGGTGGTCTAAAAGGGTCTATGGTCACGGTTTTGAGGAGTGACCTAAAATGGTCTATGGTCACGATTTTTTATAACGACCAAAAAGGGTATATGGTCACGATTTTTCAAAAAAGGGTGACCTAAAAGGTCTATGGTCACAGTTTTTGGGGATGACCTAAAGGGGTCTATGGTCACGGTTTTCGGGAGTGGCCTAAAAGAGTCTATTATCACGGTTTTGGGGTGACCTAAAAGGGTCTATAGTCACGGTTTTTTACAGTGACCAAAAAAGGGCTATGGTCACGGTTTTTCAAAAAAGGGTGACCTAAAAGGGTCTATGGTCACGGTTTTTAGGGGTGACCTAAAGGGGTCTATCGTCACAATTTTGGGGGTGGCCTAAAAGGGTCTATAGTCACGGTTTTGGGGGTGACCTAAAGGTGTCTATGGTCACGATTTTTCAGAAGGGTGACCTAAAAGGTCTATGGTCACAGTTTTGGGGGGTGATTTAAAGGGGTCTATGATCACGATTTTAGGGGTAACCTAAAGGGGTCTATGATCACGATTTTGGGGGTAGCCTAAAAGGGTCTATGGTCACGGTTTTGGGGATGACCTAAAGGTGTCTATGGTCATGGTTTTTTACAGTGACAAAAAAGGGTTTATGGTCATGGTTTTTCGGAAGGATGACCTAAAAGGCTCTATGGTCACGATTTTGGGGGGTGACCTAAAGGGGTCTATGGTCACGGTTTTAAGGGGTGACCTAAAGGGATCTATGGTCACGATTTTTTACAGTGGCAAAAAAGAGTCTATGGTCACAGTTTTTCAAAATGGTGACCTAAAAGAGTCTATGGTCACGGTTTTGGGTGGTGACCTAAAGAGGTTTATGGTCACGATTTTGGGGATGACTTAAAGGGTCTATGGTCACAGTTTCGGGGGGTGACTTAAAGGAGTCTATGGTCACAGTTTTAATCATTTGAATTTTAATTAATTAATATTTTTATGTATTTTTTATTATTTTAAATATTTTATCTTTTTAAAATTTAAAAATTTTAATAATTAAAACTAATAATAATTTTATACGATTTACTTTAAATATTAAAATTTTAAATATAATTTTATAAATAAAAAATTAAGTTGAATACTATTTTAATTTTAAATGGGAGTATTATATAATTAAATTTAAGAAATTTCTATGATAAATAAATTATGGTTTATTTTATTAATTTGAGCTCTTATAGATTAATTTATTAGGAATGATTAAATTAATCTTTATAAATACATTGAGTTTAAGTTAATTAATGTTTATGTACAATCTTTACTATAATTAGTTATTTTATATAAATTAGAATTAAAGTTTTGTTAATAGAACAATAATGAAAAATTATATCATATAATCTGAATAATTAATATTCTCGAATTTAAACCAAATTTTATAAAATGTGATTAGTATGTTCATTTTATAATTTAAATTGAAAATAATTTTTTGAATTCATTGATAAATTGATAAATAAAATTATGTGTTCCGAAATTAATTTTTATAGTATTATATTTAATTTCTAAATTGTTATTCTATCATGAATATTTTGTAAAATTATTATATTACTCATGTATATTTTACCCTAACTCTAATTTCCCAAATTAAAACTCAATTCTGGCCTAATTTCACAAACAATAAACGCATACATACCTTTAGAAAGGGGAAGAACGAAAACAGGGGAAGCTTGAGGGGGAAAAAAAGAGACAGAGAAAGGAGAAGGGGAAATCGAGAGAGAAGAGAGGGGAAGGAAGTCGTCGTGCCCTGTACACTCATCGCCGCTATTCCGTGGAGTCCGCCCTGGTGCCGGTTGAACAGGGATGAGGGAGAGGTGTCGAGAGAGATTGACAGAGACGTTCACGTTATTCGTCCTCGTCCCTGCCATGCGTTGCCGCCGTCACCGTTAGTTCCGCTGCCGTCGAGCTTGAAGGAGAAAGGGAGAGCAACGCTGAGAGAGAGAGAGAGATTGACAGAAGCCAATGAAGCGCATGAGAGAAGGGAAGCCGATTCTGTCACCGCCGCCGTACCCAGTCGCCGTCACTAGAGCTCGCCGTCGCTGGAGGTGAACTAGTATCGCGTCCTTGCTGCCAGAGTCATGAGCGCCACTACTACTCCTCAAATTACGCCTCTCTTCCATTAGGGTTTGCTATCTCAGCCCCTTTGAAGCTACTGTCGTTCTGTTAAAGGTTCCGGCCGTGAATGCTAGCACCAGCATCACCATCCTTCTTGTCTTGGTCTCAATTTCGTAATTCCTGAACCTATCATGCTTTTACCTTTGTTTTATTCCAATTTTGTTGATCTCTGCCAAGTTGTTCTAATTTTATCAGTATACATACATCTCTGTTTTAGTGTTTTACTGTTTTGTAATTGCTGGATTTAGTCTGAAATTTTTGTCAAAAACTTTAATAAGAGTATTAACTTGTTTTACTGTTATCACATTCAAGAACTTTAATAAGAGTATTAGGTTCATCAGTTTGTGCTTTCCATCTCGCTACAAAAGCCTCACAGCGGATTCTAAGCTGACCACTTTGTTGACCAGCTCATCAATCTTCTCTTCCATTTCTATCACAGTAAGAGTTGTATGAGAGCCAACCTCAAAGTGTTCTTTAATCTCTTCCTGTAGTAACTGCACCTCCTGTTGATGCTGACTTATGTTATCAGCATCTTCTTCCAACTTTTTTGTTTCAAATTTACTGATTTAGTCTGAAATTTTTGTCCAAATTTAATGATGGCTCTGTTTTGTAATTACTAGTTGCTGATAGCTCTTAATTTTTTTGTTCAAATTTGCTGATGGCTTTGTTTTCTAATAGCTCTTAATTTTTTTGTTCAAATTTACCGATGGTTTTGTTCAAATTTTATTGAGTTGCGTGTTTCACATCAAGCAGAAAGCATAAAAAATGTAAAATTAACTTTATATGTTCATTGCCTCCCTAGAGAATTCAAGTTTTTCTATGTATTATGCTTAACCTTCATTACTTTGACAAGTTTATATTCTATCTTAATATGTTTGTTGGCATTCAAGGACGTTGTATATAGGTCAGGTTCTTGCCACATTTCTGATTTTGGTTTTTTGCTATTTGCTTTGTTCTAGGCTTGCCATCTACTTTGCTTTTTATCCAAGGAACTCTTGGGAGATTTTGAAGCTTGTGCTGAAATGTTTATACCAATAAGTTCTATTTGTTTTCTCTAATTCGGTGTTGTGATGTGAACGAAGACTTATTTGTTTGACTATTTCTGATTTCCTGTAGAACTAAGATTTTTGGAATGAGAATGATAGAAGATAGACATTGCGAAAACAAAGAAAAGAAACTTTTTGAATTGAAAATGCCTTGAACCAGTAATCTGATCTATCTTAAATAGAAAATATGATTCTGATTGGTATAAAATAGACAATAAATGCCAAATAAATCAGTAGTGCTTTTATAAAGTATGAATTTTTGGGAAAAAAATTAAAAACGAAAACGAGATAATAAAGATGATGAAGCTTAGTAGAAGAGGTGATAATAAAAAGAAGAAAATAGCATTTGATTTGATTAGTAGGTAGTATTTATATTAAGGAGTTGAATGAGTTAATAAGAAATAGTAGCTAGTAATGGTAGGAGAGTTGAAGACGGTGAGAGCAGAGGGTACAAAAGTACTGTTGCTTGATGTTGAAGCACATGGGCAAGAAGCTAAAGCAGTGGTGTTGTTTGTATGTATTAAGGTTGCATTAGTTTAGCTTGAATTTTTAATATAGCTAGTAAAAAAATAATTTATTTTAATCGAGTTGAAACTGTTAAGAATATTTTTGCTTATTCAAGTTTCTATTATCATATGTGTGTATTTGTTGTTAAAACTGTTAATCTTCTTCTTCTCAATTCTCATCCACCACCACTGGAGTTCAGATTTACACTCACATTTGCCATACCCAGAAAGCATTTGCTGTTTTGGATATAAAAAGTTTACTTTTTTGAGAACTGGGTAGATTTGGGTTCCTTGTTTTGTGTGTTACCCATAGTCAAAGATCTGAGCTTTTTGGGTTTAGTCTCTTTGTGTAAAAGGGGAGACTCATGTTAAGGGATTTCAGAAATCTGGGATTTGTGGTTTTGACCTTGTGAATCTGAGTCCGTACAAATAGGTAAGAGTTAGAAAGACTATGTTCAAATGCTTGTATTACTTAGAATGTTTATGCTTATGTAATAATATCTACTAACACAAGTTGGTTTATGATGTAAGTGCTGAATATTCTGTTTCCTTTTTTAGCCTAATTGTGTTGTTGTAAGGCATTATGATGCTTGCTCACATTGCTTTTTAGTTAAATGGTATCCATCAATTAAGATTCCATGGTCTGATATATGCATGATGTTACCAATTAATTAACGAAAAAATTGAATGTTGATGCGATTTGTTTAATGTTTCTTTCTTATCCGAATTTTGTTTGTTCGTTTTGTTACATATATTGTAGGCATCAAGGCTTTTTCTAAGAAATGGGTTTGATCTGAAAGTTGAAATATCCAAGAAAACTCCAATTTTTTGTTGTTATTAGTTTAATTAGTTTTAATTTAGGTCTTTTGTGAAATTGTAGCAGTGTAGCACTAATTAGTTTTAATTTAGGTATTTTGTTATTAGTTTAATTAGTTTTAACTTGTGCTCCATATTCATTACTCAACTGTACTACATCATCAAAAATATTTTTACTCTGTTCTAACATGTTTATTTCTTTTGCTAGCAGGAGCAGGAGGACATGATGTGAAGAAAATATGTTCTATACAAATATAAGATGGGATGAATCTTATAATAATTTTTGTTATCTAAATGTATTATTTTGATGTGTTCTTTATTTTTTGATAAGAGACTTTATCCGATATTACATGTAATGGATAAATTACACCTTATTTTGATTTGTGTTGTAATGGATATCTAGTTTTTAATGAAACTTTTATGATTTAAATTTATTAAATTTCTCATTTTTAGATTTATTTTGTGATTATCATCATTTTGGGATGTGATTATGCTTTAAAAAAATTAAATCTCATAAAACAAAATAGGCTATAGTTACCATTTAAAAATAGGGTGACCGTAGATAAGCTATGGTCACGGTAAAAACTGTGACCATAGATAAGCTATGGCCACAGTGAAAACAGTGACCATAGATAAGGCTATGGTCACGGTTTTAAGGAGGGGTGACCATAGATAAGCTATGGTCATGGTGAAAACCGTGACCATAGATAAGGCTATGGTAACGATTTTAAGGTAGGGTGACCATAGAGGCTATGGTCACGACGAAAAACCGTGACCATAGATAGAGCTATGGTCACGGTTTTAAGGAGGGGTGACCATAGAGGCTATGGTCACGGTGAAAACTGTGGCCATAGATAGGGCTATGGTCACGGTTTTAAGGAGGGGTGACCATAGATGCTATGGTCACGGTTTTTACGCGTGACCATAGATTAACCTATGGTCACGGTGAAAAAACGTGGCCTAAAGTGTCAGAATTTGAAAATAAAAACCGTGACCATAGATAAAAAAAAACGTGACCATAGACCTATGGCCACGAGAGAATAGGCCACGGTAAAAAACCGTGACCATAGATCTATGGTCACCCTTTTTACTAGCTATGGTCACGGTTTTTTACCGTGACCATAGGCCTTTTTTTGTAGTGATGGTTTAGGCCAGGTCGAACACACTACGCATATAAGAGCTGCTGTTAATTTGACTACGCCAACGGTTGCGTATACATAGTATAATGCACAGAAAGAATGGCAGTTAAGTTCGTTGCTGGTTGTATTCTTGACTATACATATAGTTCTCTTATATATAAAAGATATGGGAAATGATGGTTTGTGCCTATTTCACCTGGATTTTGCTTTTTAGACTTTCATCGTAAGTGTTGATTAAATTTGTATCAATGATCTTAATTTGAGGAATAGATATGACTTCTTTTTATGAGTTGTTCTTAGCCTCCTAGAATTAAGAGATCGTATCTAATAAAAATATAAAAAGCAATAATTATTGAAAGCAAGAAATAAGAAAGAACATGTACAAAAAGTAAAAAATTATAAAACTTAAATTAAAATCTACATAAATTGACAAGGAGTTGAATAAAAATAACAGAAAGAAAAAAAATAAAATTGAAATGACTAAAATAAAAATGGAGTTTCCAATACTTACATATACTCATGACTCATGTTTCGATACGTCAGTATGACTAGAAATTTTAAGAATGAATGAGTGTGTAAATGAATGTAAGTTCCTCTAATTTATTGAAATTAATCATATTTATATTTATAGAGAAAAATCCTAAGCTTATTGATATAACTTTAGACTTTAAGTAAACTTGTACTTCAAATAGTATTAGAGCTCAAACAAACTTGGATTTCAAGTAGTTTTGAACTTCAAAAAGTCTTAGACTTCAAGCAAACTTGAACACCAAGTAGTCTCACCTAAAGCAAACTTGGGCAACAAGTATAAGGTAACTTGACCACCAAGCCTAATTCATTCTTATTTTCTCCAACCATGGTGTGCTTCATGTATATAAGATTTTTTACTTTAATTGTTGAATTCTTTCCGACTTCAACCATTTGTGCCAAATTTTTTGCATAACAAAATGCCCCTTAAAGTTTTGGATGGCTTCGATTTGGATAAAGTAGCATTAAAAATTTTGAAACCACCTTTGAACTCAATCCAAAGTAATAAAATTGATCTTCGTCTTCTATATCAACTTTCACAAGTGTGTCTTTTATCTTGATTGTTTGTCGACTACTTTTTTTTCTCTTTTACAATGCACCTAAAACATATAGTTATATTCATTTTCGACTTTTTTTGTTGGGTCAAAAAGTCTAACAAATCTTTACCAGCCTTAAGGTGTATAGGACTTACTTTGAGCGTCAAACTGAATTTCTTGTTTCATCATCGTGTTGACAACAAACCCCTTAAATTTAGCAAAGTTTGAGGTCAACTCGCAAGAATTTTTGCTAATTTTTGTATCTAGTATCTTGTTAGGAAATCTTAACTTGCTTTTAATAACTCCTTTCTTTGGGAATACCTTTTTCATGACACAGAATGTAACTTATCTTTTGTTTTGATTCCAAGCACATCATTTTTGACCTTTAACTCACAATACATCATACAACTAACAAAACTACTATTTTTTCTTTAAAAAAATCTCATCTTCTTGCTCTTTTTCTTTTTGTAACCTTTCGATTTGTCAGACATTGTCTACCAATTGAGCAAGGTCAATAAATTGTTGGCTAACTAACTTCTTTCTAATTTTAAAGTCAAAGGCATTCATCAGTATCCTAACAATTTCAGGCTCTATGATCAAATTATACCACTTAGTTTTTATATTTTTTAATCGAACAAGATAGTATTCCATTATTTTTTTTCTTGGATTTTTTTATTGAAATCAGAGAGTGTAATTTTTAGTTCTCTTCTAAAAATTTAATCATGAAAATTCTTTTCTAACTGTTTTCACTAATGGATTGACTTGGACTGTAAATTTAAAATCAAGTGAAAGCAATCACAGTCAAAAAGAAGAAAAGTATCTCATTTTAAGTTGCTCATTGCTAGCTAGAGCTCCAATTTTGACTGTGTAGCAAGCCACATGTTCGATAATCGACTCACCACTTTCTCTTGAAAATTTAGTGAGTGACTTTGGTGCTTTGACTCCTGAAAAGAATTCTTCTTGCAATACATGATCAGGGAAAAGAGATATAGATATGATTGGTGAGTCAACTTTATGTTAAAACCTACCCTATTTAACATATGCTTGACATCTTGTGTAATATTCTATTTATCAACTTGTGCAATGTCATATTAGGCAAATTGATTTTGTCAAGCACAATTCACTATACATCATGAAGGTTTTGTCCCCTGTTAACTATTACGGGTAACTAACGATCTCCCAAGTGAGGTTGGTGACCTCCTAGTGGATTTGGTGCTTTATAGTTACCCTGGACTGCCCCAATGAATTCATTCATCTGCTTTGCTTCACATAAATGCATATGATACATGCCTGTCCTACTGGGCATGAGCTCACGTGTCAGTTATTCTGTCAAACCTGACACAAATCCGATTGTCATCTCTTGGATCAGTCTCTTTGTTGCGCATCCTTAGTAGGAATAATTTTGAGGGAGAGTGCCCTACCACCTTCTCCTGGAGGTATACTCAAGAAGAAATATTTCTAGGGAGAATGTCCTACCACCTTTTCCTAGATGCTAGAAGATTTCGTGGGATAATGCCCTACCACCTTGCAACCAGAGAGAGGCGTGGGAGAAATATTCCAAGGGAGAGTACCCTACCACCTTTCACACTTTCAACATACGTAATTAACGAGGATGTGGGAGAAATATTTAGAAGGAGAGTGTCCTACCATCGTCCCCTGTAGGTAGTGCCAACTGAATACGCAAGTGGGATAACACCCAATCCTTACCACTTAAGCGGGACGAACCTCCGTCCATGCCAGTCCAGTCATTTAGGCCACAATCAATCAATATCAACATCTTTAAGCAAAATTCATAAGTTATGAAATTCCTTAACCCCAATCTTAGATCAGTTACCAATTTTATTATCACGTGAATGGGAGGACACCACCATCCTTACCGCAGGCGGGATAAAATCACTATCCTTGTTTTGGCATTACTCAGCTCAACAAAAGCAAAATTTAATCTCAGCCCTTGCCGTATAGTAAAATCAAATCATCATTAGTCTTATCATTCGTGTCTTAAATTAATTTAGTGTTCAGTAATTTCATTATCTACAGACTTCTCTCAATTATCATCAACTCTGACACTTTATTTTTCAATCTCATCCAAACATATCAACCTAATCTATTAAATATGTTCACACTCATTCCAAAGCCTAAAAATTAGCTAGCGGACCTTAAACAGGAGTTACAGAGGTGAAAAAGCGGATTGGATAGGCAAAACTGTTAAAAATCAATATTTTCTTGGAAAATAGGACAGTCGTACATATACAAGCCTCGTGCATATGTATGAGTCCCCTTTTGACGCGTCCACGTGAAACATGCGTGAAAAACATTCAGTTCTGTATTGCAAGTTTTGCGTAAGCATGGGTAGTACATACGCATGTCTTGACTTTTATGCGTATGCATGGTATGCGCACGAAAATCTTTCAATTTTGTAACACCCCTCATGCATACGCATGGGTCATGTGTACGCATGATCTCAATTTTCTGCACCTTCTGCAAAATTCAGATTTTAACCAAAAACTTCAAACGTGCATAATTTTTTTGTTAAAAATTATTTTTCGTCCATTGTTTAAACTCGTAAACTAAACAGACCCAATTTTCATTTAAGATAAGTTTAACAAAATTTAAAGGTCTGAGAATGAAGTTATCGCCCGTCGAAATTGATTAAAAATCTATTTTTAGTTTTTACCAATTTTCACTAGATCAACAATTCCACCTACTCCTTTATCTAATTCCCATCAAAACAGCCCCAAAACATTCCCTCACAACTTATTACCAATTTATAAGCATTCCAAACCTATCAACCCAATTTTAATTTATATATCACAATCCATCAAATAATCCATTCACAACACAACACACAATACTTATACATCCAAAATTCATATGCACACTAAGAATCACTCATCATCATTATTATTTCAACATATAGCTAGCAACGAGGTAACACTACGACTTACCTCAACTTATCAAGTATGGGAGTTCTCACCCTATAACCGCCTCCGGCCCAGATTTCACACTGATTACCATTATAAACAATCAAACCACAACCCCATACTCAATTCAATTCACATAAATGCATTTATATTACTCAATAACCATTCTATTCACAAATCACAATCAACTAATCACAACAATTACCATTTTCATTCAATCCTATCCTAAGGACAATTAACCTAAACATTCATATAATTTTACATAATGCCTACTTGAAACTAAAATCCGTATCTCTTAGATGGCAGTCCCAAATTCTCGAATCATTTCCATCGAAACTGAAGCCTCAATTGAAATAATCCTTATCACTTTGATCTTTGTAATCACTCCCGCACTGAAACCACACCAAGCAATTTTTGCTTCCCGCCAAATTCAATCCAAACAAGCTCTATTCCATCTAATCACATAATTTTCACAAAATTCAACCTAGGTTTTCACACAAAATGGGGAAATTGGAGAATTAAGATTCCTTACCTTGTCTCACACAACTTTGGGTTAAAAATCCAATAGAACTCAAGGTTGAACCTCCCCTAAACATTAAAATTGAAACTTCTCAACAACTCAATCCCAAAAATGCAAAATTGAAGAGAATAGAAAACTGGTCAAGAATTTGGGATTTACTTACCATAATACCTAGACAGAATTGAAGAGAGATCTGAGACGAACACGTGGCCGCAAACAGCTCGTCAATTGAAGCTCTGGATTGGAAGTTCTGGGCAATAGAAGGAGATGGAGAATAGTGATATTGGGGTTTCCTCACTCTCTTCTCTTCTATCCGTTCCCTCTCTCTATCACTAAGGAAACTGTACTGAAATGGTTCCTAAGTGTGGATTTATATGTTTGGGCTTGGGTCCTGTGAAGGTCCGGTGCGGGTTCTAGCCCGTTTGGCCCAACTTTGCGCCAAAACCTTTAAGATAAGTTTCCAGTTTTCTATTCTAAATCTTTTTCTTGCCATCTCTACAGTTTTAATTCCCACACACGTAGTACCAGATAGAGTTAAGCCGGTATAGCTGATTTTAACGTCGTTACGCATTTTTTCGCAATTAATTGTTTACCGATTTTCTGGATTTTACAAATTTATCTGATGGTAAATCCTACGGCAATTTTATTTTTTTTTTAATTTTTTTGGCACAGTTAAGCCACAATTAGTAGACTCTTATTAACAAAATTATTAGCAGAATTTTAACGTTGTCAGAAATTAAGAAATTATTTTATTAAAAAATAAATGGTCTGAATGAAATAAAACGTCACAAATGTAGAATACGATGAAGTAGACAAATAAAAATGCATAAAACCCTAAATTCTAAAGATCCCAGTAACCTTTGTTGTCGTCGTCAACGGCCTCGTGGTCCCCCTGCTAAGGCGGCGGAGGAGGTGCTGCTATCGGTGTCCAACCGGCAGCGTCACCACTGGAACCAACAGCGTCGCTGCCTCCAACGCGCATTTGCTGGATGTACTCCACCATCTGCTGTTGCAACTGATCGAGCTGTTCTAACTTCTCTGTCAGGTCCGAGCTGACGGCAACACGTGCAAGAATGTCTCGATACGTCGGCTCAAACTACTCTGCCTGCTGGTAAAGCTCCTGGGGTTAGCTTATGCACCTCCTCCCTCAGGTCGACAACTTCCTGGGGATCAGTAGGGCTGGTGGCAGAGGCAAAGGCAAAGGAAGCTGCCAATGCGGAGGAGCAGAGGCCACTGGCGAAGAACGACCCCAACCCAAAGCGGCGATTCTTGTGGGGTTCAAAGGCGATCTCGCGTAGAATCCTATCAAGATCCACCACTGAGGTCTCAGAGCCAGTTTCGTCGGTCCCACTAGGCAGCTAAGATTGCTGGGTCGCGGCCTCCAACCTCTGCGTATACTCCTTTTATGCCACACACGTTAGTTGTGATTAGGATAATAGCTAAATAATTGACTTTAAGATAAATAAAGTTGAAATTTAGGATTAATTTAAACTCACATAATAGGCCACAAACCGCTCGTCAGTAAATCTTTTCTTATTTGCCTTCAAAGTATAGGTATACTTAAAGGTCTCCGCCAGTGTCGCCTTACAATCCAGCGACTTATACTACAAATTAATATATCAACCAAGCAATAAAATAAACGAACAAATTAAACAATGACAGACAAATATAAGTATGAACCAAAATACAGGAAATCTTAATTCTAATTTCAAAAACATAATTTTAATTTTTTTGATTTTACTGAAAATCTTATGAAAATTTTGATAGAGTCTCTCCTAAAATTTGAATTTAGCCACCTTTAAAGGGTTCCCTCCAATATTTTTCAGTAATCTCAGAGAAAAATCTAACCTATTATAACCTATCCTAACCACTTAAATCTACTCGACCTACCTTTACTACCTGTCGTCATGTTTATACAATAAATATATTAGTAACATGTTAATAATATGATAAACACTAATAAATAATAACATAAGAAGATACTCAAGAAATAACAAATAATTGTAAAATTGTTTTAGTTTAGTAAATAAAAAAAGGAAAATTGCATAGTATTTTAGTTTCAAAATAATTAAATTAAAAATGAATAATAAAAAACATAAACTAAGATCAAAATAATTATTCAAATTAACAATTACACAAAAATTCAGTAACCCAACAATTAATTTTTTATATTATTTCGAAAGCATAATTTTAATTTTTTCAATTTCACTGAAAATTTTATAAAAAATTCTTAAGAGTTTTCCCTAACATTCGAATTTCTCCAGTCTTCAAGGGTTTCATCCAATACAAATATCCATCAACCCTTCTCAACCAGTTAATTTTTTCAATCATTATTAAGGTAACATACAAACAGCTCAATCATTATTAATATAGTCAAGAATTTTTGTAATAATTTCAGTAGCAGAAATCAGCAAACAGCTCAATAATCTAATATTTTTCAGCAATCTCAGAGTCTAATATAATCTATTCTAACCTATCCTAACCACCTAAATTCACTAAAACAGAAAATTAAATTAACTAGTCTCTACTAACTAATTAATTAACTTGATATAACAAAATTTAAAATTATCAGAGTTCAAACAAAAAATCTTGAAGATGGGTGGAGGTGCAGTGGCGGCAGAAGTAGAAGCGACAAGGGCATTACAGCAGCGGCGGTAGGGATGTCCAGCAGCGGCAGCATCGTCTTCAGCAGCGGCGACAGCGTCGTAGGCAGCTGCAGCAGCGTCGGAGGTAGCGGCAGCGAGGTTGAAGGAAAGGAGAGATGAGAAGGTTAGAGAGAGAGAGAGAGAGAGAGAGAGAGAGAGAGAGAGAGAGAGAGAATTCGAAATGAAAGGGGAGCGATTCGCAGTTCCAATTTAAGGCATACTTATCGTCGGATTTACCCGCGGATATTTCCGACAGTAACGCGGGAGGATCACCAAAATGCAGCGTTCCATTAAACGTCTCTACTGTTGGATATTTATCCGACGATAACTCCGACGCTAAATTTTGGCGCCAATTTGTTGTCGTTTTTCGCCAAACGTTACCGGCGGATTTACCGTCGGAAGCGACTATCTACCGGTAACTATTTGACATGACAAATTTCTCATCAAACTTGTTGCTAAATCTGGCTGTAATCATCGCCGCTAAATCCGATGGTTCTTAGTGTTTTTCTTATAGTATGATATAATGGGTCCCGATATATTCAATTCCAAATAAGGGGGATTGGCATCACGTATTAATATAAGTACCGGTTGTATCTTTGCACAAAACCTTGTTGATTTATTCCAACAATTGGGTTCGAATGAACATTTGTATATACCCCAAGAATAGGTGGATTAGAAAAAAAAACGCATAGATAGGCCAAGTAGTCGGATTTACTTCGACTACATTAGGAGAAGCCACTGAAGTCACATTTGTATTGTTCATATGCCTAGTTGAGCTTTTAGCAAAAGTCATAGGCACTTATACCGATTCAGTGACTTATGGTTGTGGATATAGTATTATTTTTTCAGAGTCGTGGTCTGACCCTTCTATTGAAGAGGACGACTAAGATGACATAGAAATAGATGTGTTTGGACAGCTTTAGGGTATTAATTTATCACTTCACAAACGCATACACAACAACCACTTTAGGCAGCCAATCTTACCCAAGGTTCTACCAAGTGTGCCAATTTATTTTGCCTGAATTTTACTTTTTAGACCTCAACAAGAGGTGTCGATCAAGCTTGTATCAATAATCTCAATTCAAGGAGTAGATACGACTCCTTTTTGTGGGTTGCTCTTAGAATTTAGAGATCGTGCCCAATAGAAATGTAAAAAATAATAATTATAGAAAGCAATAAGAAGTAAGAAAGAACAAATGCAAAAAATAAAGAATTAAAAATTACAAAACTTGTATTAAAATGTTTAAAATTCACAAAGGCTTGAATGAAAATAATAGAATTAAATAACAGAACGAAAAATTGAATATAAATGACTGAAATAAAAATGGTGTCTCCCAATATTTTTATGGACTCGTGACTCATGTTTCTGTACATCAATGTGTCTAGAAATTTTTAAGGTGAGTGAATGTGTGAATGAATAGAAGCTCCTCTAACTTATTGAAACTAATCCTATTTATAGAGAAAATAATTCTAAGCTAACTGGTATAACTTTAGACTTCAAATAAACTTGTATTTTTCAAGTAGTCTTAGACCTCAAACAAATTTGGACTTCAAGTAGTTTTAGATTTAAAGCAAACTTGCACTCAAGCAAATTTGAGCACTAAGCATAAGGTAACTTTTTTTTATCAAAGATAAGGAGACTCGAACTCACGACCTCTTAGATGAGTATGAAAAGACCCTGTCATTTGAGTTATAACTCATTGGCAAGCATAAGGTAACTTGACCACTAAACTTAACTCATTTTTATTTTTCCCAACCATAGTGTGCTTCATGTATAGATAATCTTTAATTTTAACTGTTGAATTCTTTCTAGCGTCGACCATTTGTGCCAAATTTTTTATATAAGTTTAATTATTTTAATATACTGTGAGTCTAAAATATTTTTATATATGAATTTAATTATATATTATTATATTAGTAAAAACAACTATTTTTTATATTATTCACGTAATTGATCATAAAAAAAATAAATATAATTAAATAATTATATAAAATATTTTATGTTGTTAGTATATCAAAAATAAATTGTTAAAATATTATGAATGATTTTTTTTATTTTTAAAATTTGAACGGATGGAAATCAATAATAGTTATTACTAGATTAACAAATTTATATATATTTATAAATTTGTATACTTTTAATAAAGAAAAATGTGAATTAATATATTAGGGGAGGAAAGTGATATGATTTTTTTTTGTTTTTGTAAGGGAATAAAAAGAAATAAAAGGAAGAGGCATGAGGTGGGAAGTGCAGTGGGGAGAATACAGGTTGGCATTGGGAGGAGCATATATATAAGGATAATAATAATAGTAATTAATTATAGTGGCATGCATATATATAATTGATAATACGGGAAAGAGGAAGAGGGGGCTGCTTTAGAGTGGCTTAGGCCATTGAAGATTAGAAAGCGACCCAACACGAAGAGAGAGAGAGAGAAAATGGCCAACGGTTTTCTGAGACACAGCAGTAGAGTCCAGACTCCAGACTCCAGAGTCCAGAGAGGGTATGTAGTAGAGTGGGGTTCATTCATTCGTTTTCATTTCATGTTTTTTCTATCAAATAAATAAATCCAGAAATTACTAAAAGATAAAAAAAAAAAGGCTTAACTCCTCTTTCTTATTATTCTCATCAACTGTAATTACATATGCTTCTATACGCACCTACCTATATACCTATTACCTGCACCCTCCACCACCTATGCATACAGTACTGTTTAGTGGCATGTATATGTTCAATTAAATAATGAAGTAGCTTAGTGTATTATTCCCCGCCCGCCCGAGGGAGAGCATTATTAGCAATTAGCAATTAGCAATTAGCAATTAGGAATGGAAAGAGGGTGGTAGCTAGCTTAGCTAGGTAGAGTGATGAGTTAGATGTTATATATATGGGGTATATATATGTGCATCCCAAATGGAATTATTTGGGTAATCTCGCCAGTGCAACCACTGAACAAACTTTCTTTTTCCAGCAATCTGGTTGATTTCTATGTGTCCCCATTCCCTTACATATGGTCCCACCCACCATTTCTGTGCTGCACCTCCCACAACATATATACAATACAATCACCAAACCAGTTTAATTTGTCTTTTAATAACACCCACCTAGCTCATCTCTTTGTCCTTTCTCTCTCTACAATAATATTATATGTTAATTGTTAAGTGATGAGTAAATATTATTATCTTAAATTAATATTTAATTAATAATAATTTGTATTTATATTAAAAAAAATTTGTATACAAAAATATATAATTTATATTTATTTTATAAAAATTTACACACATAAATCAATTTAATTTATATTTATATTTATCAAAATTTATATAATAAATTGATAAAATTTATTTATTAAAAATAATTAAATATTTATATTAGTCAATTATTAATCAAAATTACAAAAAGTTATTACTGATTCTCAAAATTTTATGTGTACTAATTATAATAACAACCCTAACATTTTTCATGCTAGTTAGGATTATACTATCCATTCTTGATTTTACATAATTACGGTTTTTACATTTTTAAAAATTTTATATTAGAATATTTTTTTAATGTAAGATTTCTAGTTATACCAAAGCATCCTACAAAGTTGGCAATAGTAATTAATTCAAGGGAAAGTATGGGAACAATATTAATTGTGTACAATGTGTACAATGAATTAAAAAAATATATAAAATTAAAATTAAAAATTAAATTATTAATTATTTAATTTTAAATTTTGAAATTTGAAAATTAAGATTAGTATTTAAATCCATTCACACTATGTACAGTTATTTCTAATCCACGTCCAAAACTCACCGTCATCTTCTCTGATTCTCACCTCGCGTCACTGAATTTTTCCGGCCATACCGAGGCCGCCGCATCCTCCCACTGACACCGTCCTCACCTCCGTCGGTCAGCCCGATGCGCCTCGCCCTCCGACGATCAGCCTAACGTTGCTGCCGCTGTTTTCGTGCCTCTCTTCCAAACCGGCTTCGCTTTCTCCAATTCCTTCAAACCTCTTCTCAACAATGATACCACCATGCTCTTCTTCTTCTTCGGATCCAAGCATGGTTAGCTTCTTTCATGATTTGAGCCCTATGCTTCACAACAGTGCCGCTTTTGTCATGACTAGTCCTTCAAAATTATGTTTCACCACAATAATAATTTCTTCTCTTTATTCATCTTCTTCTTCTATTTTAATGGTCAATTTAGGATGGTCATTTTAGTAGGTATATGGATCGTTATTTTATTTTTATGTAGATGATTATTTTGATTGGATTGAGTTTGGTTATATATAATTAAAATATGTTAGATGTTCAATTCATTAGGTATGCGGATGATTATTTTTATCCTTAAGTGAATGGTTATTTTTATTAAGGGTGAGTGGCGTGTGACAAGCCAAGTAGCGATGGTGAAATGGGATGATTATTGATGAAGGTGGGGTGGCCGTCGGTTAAAAAGAAGAGAGTATTTGAGAATTTCAGATAGTTATTTTTTTGAAATAACTAACTGAATTTTTTAAAAATTTGAAATTTGAAATTGGAGAATTTGAAATTTAAAATTTGATGTGAAATAACTGAATAAGAATTTTTAAATTTATTATTTCGTGGGTAATTTTTACTTTTAATTCATATTGGGCTAAATAAACAACCTATTGTATACATTGTACAAATACCTCATTATCTTTCTAGCGAAACTCTTAATTCAATTTCACTAGGTATATATTTTTTATAATAAATATAATTTTGACATTAATATCATTTTAATAATTAAATACATATTTTTTTATTTTATTAATTAAAAAATAATTTAAACATTATATTTTTATATGGATATCAAGAATAGTTAATATACAAATAATATTTTTTTAATTAATATAATCAACAATATTAATATATCAAATTATATTAGGTGTATATTAAAATTAAATATTAATATAAAATATAAATTAAAATATAAAATATATATTAAAAATAAATTAATTAATATATATTTATATATAAATATATGATGATAAATTTTAATACATAATTTTAGTATATAATTAGTATTTTTGTTAATATATATGTCCAAATGGCCTTGTTGTTGCTTTAGTTACTAAGCTACTGCTTAGTTTTGCTAAGGGAAACTATACATATACGTGGCATGGCCCCTACATTTACACCTCACAGGATTGCTCTTGACAAAATAAATAAATGAAGACCATTACTATATTCCAGTTACTTGCAAAAAATGGCGTTTCATTTGGACAAACGAGAGAGTTGAAAAAAAAAGGACTACTGGGACCACATGAAAGAACAGATCTAGTTGAATATCTTGCTTTTTATGCGAAGAAAGTCTTATATATCAACCAAATTAGATTAGGTTAATAGTTAGTTTATTAGCCTATTTAAATAAATATTAAAAATTTAAATTTTATTTTGTGTATATAGCAATTCATTGATTAATGATAATTTTTAAATGGAACTTCAATTCGCGACAGATTAATCCTTTTCGTTTAAATGAGAAACAAAAAAAAAAAAGTCTTATATACGTAATTTACGCTGCTCGTCATCAATTATGATGTTATAAGTTATAACAATGTTCAACTTAGTTGTGGCTTGTGCAGTATAGTAAACAAGTTGCGTTTCATTTTTTTTGTTTATTTATAAAAATTTATTAACCGTTTAAGTAAATTCCATGGTGTGTGTTTATATGGAGAGAAATATTAAAAGACTAATACTTTTTTTAATATTAATTAATAGTTTAAATTAATATTTTATTTTTATATTATTAGAATTTGAAACTTAATATAAAAATATTTTTATTAATCAAATATTAAAAAAAATTATTGGTCATGTAATTCCATCTGAGCAGAGAAATTTTGAGATTCCAAGAGAAGATGACTAACAAATAACATGACCGCGTATGACCCCAACTCTTTTTAATTAATATTAATTATGTCAGTATCAGAAAAGAATCGAAGCCAATTGGTTGATTTTGGAAGTCAAAGTTATGGGACAAATTAAAATGCTAACCTTTTATTTATTTATTTATTTATTTATTTGAGAGAGAAGAGAAGGAAAAAAAGAGAGGGGGGGGGGGGGGTTTGATTTTGCTTATGGAAGAAATCTTAATCTAGTTTATCCTTAACTGGCATGAGACGTAAACATCTTTTTCTTTTCTAATCAAAGTTAACCTATGCCTTGACGGAGCCCTATTTGGTAGACTATACTTTTGGGCACATGTCGTGCTAACAAAAAATAAATCAATGTTCAATAAACCCTAAGTATAGAGATTACTGAATACTGATTAATCTGTCCCTGCCTGAAATTAAATTAGCAAACCAATTAAGAGAACTAGTGCTTAATTAAATCACATGTGAGATATCAATTTCGTTTATAATTAAAAAAATTGTCGTTTTATTATTTTGATATATTAAAAAGTTAATATATCTAACAAAATAACACAATACACAGTGACGGATCCAAAAAATTTTAAGAGTGGTGATAAAAATATATATATACTAAAATAAATTTTGTTAAATATTATCAATTATATGGAGATATAAAAATTAAAAAGAGTTAGGGAACATTTTTATTCTTAAAATACTATTCATTATATATAATTTATAAAAAAATATTTTTTATTTCTAAAATTTGAATTTAAAATATTTTAATTAAATTATAAATACCTTATTATTCTAACTAATTTTTTATACACATTTAATAATAAAAGACTGAATTAATTGGCACAATAGCGTCTAATGATACACTAGTATTTATAATTTGAAACTAGAATTATATATAAATACTAAAAAAATTAAATTTGTATATAAAAATTATGTTTATATAAAATAACAGAAACATAATTCATAATTTTTTCTTTCTTTCTTTTAAAATAATTAAATTTGTTATATATTTTTTAATTTAATTTTGATATAATATTAGATGAAAAATTTTATGCATCTGTTTAATTATATATTATAATTAAAATATTTTTCTATTACTATTTCTAAAAATAAAAAATATATTCTAAATTAGTAAATTAATCAATTCATTTTAAGATTTTATACGCAACATAGGTATATATAGTAGAATAAAAGATAAAAAATAAGTAATAAAAATAAATAAATTAAGAATAAAATAAAATATATAAAGTCACGAAAAAAATAAAATATTAGATTAATACCTAAACTATAATTGTTTGAATTAAAATTTGCAATTGAAAATATCAAAAAGAGAAACAATAAAATTTGAAGATACAGAGAGTCATGAAGAGCTATAAAAAATTTAAAATTTATTTTTTGATGAAGAGAAGATGACCACTAGATAAGAAATAGAAAAAAAAAGTTGAAAATATAAAAATAAAATGGTTTAAGGGAATAAAAGAGCTAGTGACAACACAAGAATTAAATTTGATTAGGTTAAATAATAATCAACATGATAGAGTATAAAAAAGTGAATTTGAAACTTTAACTAATTGAGTTTAATTTATTTGTAGTGGAATCATTTAAAATTTAAAATGGTGACATATTATATATAACTACATTTTTTTTAAAAAAAATTAAAAACACCGTGGAGGCAAGTGCCCAAATTGTTGCTACTCGGTCCGTCCGTGACAATAAGAGATAATTATTAATTTAAAACGGAGAAATAGCAAATAACTTATATAAGTTCCTAAATCATGCTACGTTAAATATTATGAATTTGAAAGTTATAATGATGTACTAGTGTGAGCTACGGTTAATCTTAAAACTGCAATTTTTCTTAAATCGACCTTAAAAATTGGCTGGAACTATAGATCACCTAACAGCTGGACCGATAATGGGCCTAAAATAAATAGTACAAAATTGAATTAATGATGAGATAGCACTCATCCATAAAAGTAAGAAATAAATGAGAAGACAAAGGAAGAAGAAGTCTCTGAATTCAGGTTGGTATGTAGCGCGGGCTATAATCTCGTTTGTGGTTTAATGAGCCATAGCTGTCCCTAAAGTACTTCATTGGAGACATGGCATATGTAGTTGTCTCTTGGTGGTAAGAAAATATATTTATGCTCTGTAGTCCTATAGCGGCTAATTGCATCCTTCAATTTAAAATAGTTACATCACTTTGCTCGGTTAACTACTGCTCCATCCAGCCCCCACCTGCCCCCTCTTACCCTAAAACCCTAGTAAATTTGTAGCTAGTAAAAATTAAATTAAAAAATTATAGAGGAGATAAGAGGCTGATTTTTTTTTTAGATAATGACCAGATTTTTGTGTAACGCTGAGTTATTAGATTTTATAGTTTTTTTAAAGTTATGAGAGTGGAACAATTTACACAAAATAATACGTAGGAGACCATGATGGATCTAAAAAATTTTAATATCGGGGCAAAATATATATATAATAATAATAATAATAATTTTTAGAATAAAAATATTATGTGTACATAAAAATCAGTTATCAAATTATTCATTAATTATTATGTATTTATATCTAAATACATGTATTGTTTAATTTATTTTAATATATATTTTTTATTTCAATATATATACAGGTGATTATTTTCTATGTACATATGACATGATTAGTTTTTAAAATATCTAATTTACAAATTAAAATACTAAAATAGTAATTTAAATAATAACATATAATTTAGAATTTTATTATTTAAGTTTTATATTTTAAAAAAATTAAGTAATCTTTTTCTTAACAACACAATCGAAATATCTGTCTATTTATATAAGATAATGCTACAAATTCATGTGTTTTTGTTAACCAATTCCATCCGAGTTAGTCTAAGATAACAAAAATCAGTTATGACTAATAACATTATTTCAAATCTTATTGTTTAACTTGGTTAGACTTAGTTCATAAAAAGACTTGAATGTGTAGTATTACTCTTACATATATATAAGTAAATACTTATTTAAAAATTTACTTCTCATACAATTAGAAGTCAATTCTTATTGAGATTCATAGTTAAAAAAGTTCTTTCAATTAATGTAGTTGTTATGGAAAAAAAATTAAAACTAATATAAAAAAAAAAGATAAATAATACTCTTTCGAGTCGATTTTTAAGAAAAAACACAATTTTTTTTTTAAATTGAGAATTGATCATTCTAATGACATCTAATATGAAATTTTTAAATTAACTATGAAGTACCAAAAATTGAGTAAAAAATTATTGTGAGGTCAAATTCAATAATTTAGTGGGGACAAATAAATATTATTATCATATACTACTTAAAAAAATTTTAAATTGTAGTGGGGCGGTTGCCCCCACAATCATATACATACATCCGTCTCCGGTAGGAGATGTATTATATTATTTTAATATTAAAGATACGATATACAAGAGTGTATTGTATTTTTTTATTAAAAAAATATAACTAATATTATAAAAAGAAAATTGAATTTATTAGATTGAGTGTGAGTGTGAGAGTATAAAAATGAAAAGATGTGTTAGTTTAAGAATATATTATAATGGTCAGATTTTTTCTCAAACATACGAGGGTGTGAGTTTTGTATGTAAAACTTTATGTGATGTTGTTATTCCTTTTGCAATAACATATGAAAAATTTAAGAATATATTTTATCAATGTAACACCCTAACTACCAAAGCTCACGCTTCCGGCTGCGCGACTCTGATAGCTCGGACATTACGACGACTTTTATACTATTTAATACTAAAATATGAGCCTGTTTAAAACTTTAAACCGCAATACCGCTTCCAAAAACTTTCATCCGATAACATACGTCCATAAATACCATACAACTTACAAAACTCATAAAGAGTACATCCATATATATACAAAAATATATATAAATAATATTACAAACATAATCCAATACAATTCCTATCCCTCTTACAGAATATCTCAAGATAAAGGCGAGGGTACAAATAATAGTCTAAAGCAATACAGAGCATTTCAACCACAACTAAAAGAACTCTTCGTAACTTCTGCGCCCATATCCTGAAAGGGGAAAAATGTAGGGGGGTGAGAACATCATCCTCGAAAGGGTTCTCAGTAGAGGATTTTTGGGAATTACTGTAATAGGATACATGAAGATAAACCGTACCAGTGATTAATAACCTTCTTATGCCTCTTTTCAAAAACACGGTTTTCAATAAAAGTAAAGTCAAAAATCTTTACTGAAAGAGGAACCATTCAATTCTCAAAACTCAAAAGCCTTTCAAAACGGTTTATCTATGCGGAACCAAAATAGCCTTTCATAATTTTATTCCAAACCAGAAACACAAAACCGAAATCAACCATCAGTTCATCTCTTTCCAACCACGGCCCTAGGCCCAAACAATCCAACCAACAACCAGTCACCACAAATCCAACAGAGTCCCAGATGCAAACACAGATAGGAAGTTCAAGCACAAACAAACAGTTATTACAAGTAGAACAGTTAGCAATTAATCACATAGGCAAACCAAGTATAATATGCACACCCAACCAATGTCACACAAATGCATATGATGCATGTCTGTCCCTAGTGGCTGATGATATCATCTGTCGGTTATAAAGCCAACCCGACAAGTCCTGGTAGCTAACCATTGGACTGTCCCTCTGTCGTGCATCCCCAACTCGAGTTATACTCATCATAAACTTGATCATAATCATGATCCATATCCATCACCCTCACTGGTGAATATTTATCCATCACCATCACTGGTGAATATTTATGGGGGCGAGCTCATCCGGGCCTTTCACAGTGCCCGGCCACACTTACGACATAGGGTCAACAGAGTATCAAGTCTCGACCTGGAGCACGTGGTGGCTAGCCACTGCTACTACCCAGGGAAACTCGTATCTCAGATAGTGGAAGTGCAACATTCACATTTATCAATGATTCAGCATAAACATGCATTCAATCTCATCCATGGGTCAACATCCATCTCAGCCATCCGGCTCACGGTTCAGTCCAGAACCAGCCAATATTCATATCATACATAGCCATTCCGGCTCACGGTTCAATCCAAAACCAACCAATATGTATAATCATACACAGCCATTCCGGCTCACAACAAAACAGCACTTCCACCATTCAACATCATTAAATTCATAAAGTCGGCATTTAAGCCATAAATCATTTCCTCAATTCATTTCACTTTGAAATCGAGTTTCAACTCTTTTCAGCCTTGGCTTTAAAGATCTCATTTCTCAAATCATTTTAGGCTCATAAGCCACTTTTACTCAAGGTAAATTCCCCTTTGAAAACAATGTCACTCTCGGCATCCTCTTTCCAAACTTCCATAACCATGGCAAGTTAAAGATTCTTTTTGGAAACACTCAAAATCATCCATTCAACAATGGGATTTTATAACAAAGTTTCTCAGCAGAGTCCCAAGTCTTTAGGGGAGAATAACATATCTCATTTCGCCAAAATCATTTAAAATCATTAAAACATTGGCTTTCTGATTTGAGTAAGAAAATAGGATCTAAGCCAAACCGAGTCACGTAGCCTTTACTTCTTTCAAAACCATTTCCTTTACTTAAACAAAACCGGCTTCAATTCCATAATTAAATCTGAAGCGTTTCAAACTGATAAGAGAATCATTTTTGTTGTGTTAAACTAGAGTTCAAAAGATACTTTGAATCTTATTTAAAACGTCAAAATAATGAGGCTCATCAATCGAAATCCAATTCCTTTTAAAATCACGAAAACTCTCCCAAGGGACAATCTTTGTGTTTAATAGAGAAAAACATAAACCCGCTTTACCTTTTAAAACAGCCTCAAAGCAAAATTCTCTTTCAAATGACTTGTACCCAAAGACATACTGTTCTTCTTGGAAAATAAGGATAAATCATGATTCTCTTTTCAATAATTCTTTCAAAGCATAACTTCATTGCTTTCTTAATTGCTCTAAGTAAAGGTAATAAAGAAGCCATAATTTCACAATCCTCAAAATAGATAGGAAAGGCATTAAACTCAAAATTCCCCAATTAACATTTCAAATAAGGACTCGGATTCTATAGAAATTTCGGCAGCACCTCTCCTAAAACTTGGACTTTTGCCACCCGGTTCGGGTCCCAACTAAACCGTTTCTCATTCCTTTTCAACAGCTCAAAACCAGAAATCAATTCAAAAGCAAGCTAAATCCAACAGTCGCCTCAGTGGCATATCTCAAGGAAGCCATTTCAAAAATCAACTCAATATCAACCGATTTAACTCATTTCCAAAGCTTTAAAGAATCGGTTCAGCAATAAATCATTTATCAAAACCAAATCAATTAAAGCAACACAGGCTGAATTTCAAGAGTATTCTATCTTCCACATCATCAAAATAATTGACTCAATTCAAACCAATCCTCAACGGATTAAACTCATTTCAAATCTTTAAGGAATCAACTTCAAACATTACATTTCACAAGCCACACAACAATTCGGCCAAACCAACATCCATAGTCATTCGAGTCAATCAAATAATACATAAGGCAGATACAATCACCAAATACACAATATCTCACATCAGTACCCATATGTAATAATTCCAATAATAAACTATAGTTTTTGGAAAGCGCCCCTACCTCAAAACGCAATTCCATAATCCAAACGCGTCACAGAGTCCTTTCCGCCTCAACCCGAAATCAACAACAACCGCAACCTCAGCTTCAAGCCACATTCGCAACAACCATAGCAACACTAATAGCAGCATATAATAATTAGGACTCGACCCTACGTTACCAAAACTCATATTCGTTAACTAAACATAACAGGATACTAACGCGAGGATTCTCGACACATAATTTCTTACCGGAATTTCAACACGAAGCAGCTGCAATTTTGAACCGGCCCGACAACAGCTCCGGCGGCGGCCAGAAGCTCTGGTGGATCAACTATAAAAACCGCACAACGTCAAAACCATCTCGAAAACCAAAAAGGCAGAAACCGTAATTAAAACCCTTACCGGAAGAGTTCTCCGGCGACGGCAGCGGGGTTTTGGACGGCACCCAGGAGCTGGCAGCAGCGGTGATAACCCCACACCTGCTCCTCCGATCGCACCTCCTCTCCCTCAGATCGGATCGGTGGCAGATCCCCCCAACCGTGGCAGTGCAGCAGCTCACAGCGCAAGCAGCAGTGGCGGCCTGAACCTCTTTCTTTCCTTCAGGTCAGATCGAGCGGATCTCCAGCAGTGGCGGCGGCAGACCAGAGCAATAGAATGGAGGGGATGATGACTACTCAAACAGCAGCGACAGCACCCGACGGCGCGCGCGACGGCAGCGGCGAGTGCCTCCCTGCGCGTTGCCGACTCCACGCCCCTCTCTTGGTCTCTCGCTCTCTTCTGGTCACGACTCACGGCGGCGCTGTGCTCCCTCCAAGATTGCGAGCTCGACGGTGGCAAAGCAGTGAAGACGACGGAGCTGGCGGCGAGTCCTTCTCTGCGCGACGCTGACTCCATGTCTCTTTCTCTTTCTTCCTTCGGTGTACAACGATGGCAGCAAGGCGTGGAACGCGGCGGCACAATGCGACAGTGGCGGTGAGGCCCCGCGGCTCCGACGCGTCTCCTCCTCTCCTTCTTCTCCCTGCCGCACTCCGTTCCCTCTTTCTTTCTTTGCTTCGTTTGGCAGCTGTTGCTGCTATGTGTCGCGTGAATGATGGGAGGAAGGGAAACGGGTAGGGTGCGGCGGCGTTGAGCTGGACGGCGGCGGCAGTGAGGCCCCAGCCATCATCGCCCCCTCTCTCTTCCCCACTCCTCCGATCTGCTACTATTGGTGCGTATTGGTTTGAGGAAGAAGGGGAAACATTTGTGTTGCTGCTGCTGGGTTGGGTGAGAAGAGAACCGGGTCGGGTACGGGTCACTGGGTTAGGGTTTCATTTTTTGAAAATTAGGGTTAGGGGCATTTTGGTAATTTCACTTAAAATAGGGATAATATAGTAATTGAAACCCAAATTAAATCCAACACTATTTGTACATAGAAAATACTATTTGCTCATCAATTTTACAAATTATTTTCAATAAAATGCCCAAATCCAATAACTAGAAATAATATAATTAAATCATTTATTTTCCAAAGTAGCAGTATTAATATTTAAAATATTAATTATTTAATCCAAACCATATAAAAATCCTTATTATTTCACAACTACCAATTTTATAATTCAAATATAGAAAATAATCCAAACATCCTATAAAATTGGATAATAATCATAACTCATCTCAAATCTAATAAATCAAAACTTGCCTTAATTACCTTTAATAAAATAATTTCTGAAATTAAGGCTATAAATAACTATATGATTTGAGACTTGATCATAATAAGACTTTTCAAAAGTTCTGGGTCTTACATCCTACCCACCTTATAAAAATTTTCGCCCTCGAAAATTGATACAAAATAAAAGAAATTCCATAACAGTTCACCCTTGAACACATTTAAGGAAGAAGCAAAAATATCTCAAAATATAATCATATATATATGATTTTCAAATACTTTTAATCGTCATATGCTTAAGAGTGTAAAGGTAGGAGTGTGATTGCAAAGCAAACATTACAAGGTAGGCTCGATACAAAAGATAACATGGGTCAATCTTGTGATAGTAGGGCAAAGCATCAAAGGCTATAAAACAGGATGGAGTTAAAACGATGTGCTCAATATCCGCACACTAATCTTATATCAACCTCAAGGTTTCAACTTTCCAATTCCATCAAGCACCTTACAAACCCCAAATTTGATCACAAGCCTGACAATCACAAACCCGTTCGCAAGGAACAAAATGCCCACAACTCATACGTTGCACACCTACCGCTTCAACTTCCGTATACACATCACATCTTAAGGAACTAACGTATCGCGTTACTACGTCTACAAGTCGCACGTGATACCAAAACAATTCTCGAGTCTACTCAGAAGAATATGAGATCTTAGAAAGGAGAGACGGATGTCAAAGACAATAGTCATAGATTTGAAAGAATATATCCAATCCCAGATAAACATGGATGTTCAAGCAATAAAGTTTGCTAGACATAATTCAATTGACAACTTCAAAGATAACCCTTAGATCAAAGAAGTTCAATAGGATCAACAAGAAGATAACCAGCGCATCAGCTTGAAACAAACTCAAACTGAGTCGATGAAGTATGAGGTTTACAAAAGAGAATATCTCAAACCCAAGGCAAAGCTCACAAAACTCAAGGGCATGATTAAAAATACTTCTGAATACATTGTTCTTAAAAGAATCGAAAACTTGCAGGAAAATCACCTCGCAGTCTAAAAGAAAAGTTAAGCAACAAATGTCCTTCAAGAGAGTAACAAAAGCATAAATGTGGCTTTACTTCAATACAATTCCATGTTGAAGTAGATTTTGTAGAGTTCCAAAAACAAATGCACACAACTTTGGCTAAGAGCTAAAATATTTCCTCAAATATTTTAGAAAGATAATTAAATGCACAACTTAACCAAAAGCAGTTCATAAAAACTCGGAAATAATCAGATGCTTGTTCAAAATTCTCAAAATTTCATATTCAAACAAGCATGTATAACATTTATAGCAAGTACGAAAGAGGAAGTTAAACTCTTTTTAGAAAAGAAACTCCGAGATAAAAATTTGCTTACAATCTGGTAAGGAAATAAGTGGTGCATTACAAACAAACCGGTTTCCACTAAACAAGGAAACTTTCCAAAACCTCATTTAAAATAGCGCATGCCGATTTTTAAATTAACTTCATCAATATTGAACAATGGTTTCAATCTAAATCAAGAAACAGAAAATAAATTCCGTTTAAAACTTCTTACAAGAGAATTCAAAACTTCTTTAAAAAGTCCAAAACAATACTCCAAAAGTGTTCTTGAAATCCCCATCTCAGAAGAACATTCAAGAAGTTTAAGATGTACTAAAAAGGAGTCAAGTCTTGCAAGAAAGGATCTTAAATTAGAGTAGTTCAAACAAGATCCACTAAGCATGAAATATCAAACAAGTTTTAAATGGATCCAAAAGAATACAAAAGTCATAGAAAAGACAACTCAATCATTTGTAATTTTTAAATGATAAATCTTTAACTAAAAACTCTTGTAGAGATAATGGGAGAATAAACAATGTACTATCCTGAAACGAATCAAACTGACCCACATAAGGATGAGATTCACAAGAGGGGACAAACCAAGATCAATGGTAATGTTCACAAGATGTAAAAGATTAGTTAAAAAAACAGAATCACGTATGACATTCATAGAGGTGAAAAGCTTAAGAAGGAACCAGTCCGTTCATAAGAAGAAAGCTATGAATCCAACATTTTCAAAAGAACAACAATGGCATAAACTATGTAGTATGCTAAACCAAACTCAATTCAAAATAAGTTAAGTAAAGCTTATCAAACGAAACTCAACCGGAATGAAAGCGAAAAATTCTTTCTTTCCAGTATTTCAGAAAATATCCAAATACACAATCAAATAAAGATGTCCATTGGAACTATAGTAAAATTACTAGAAGGTCAAAATTTACTTTTAAAATAAGTACAATTGCGTAAACCAGTAAAAGTACAGGCAAAGTATTAGAAAGAAATAGTTGTTAAACTGTGTAAATAATTTCAAAGTCTCATATATAGAAAAGCATATATCTAATCAACAGCAATTTATAAAATCTCAAAATTGGCTGTGATCACTGTCAAGTAAGAGAAAAACTGAATCAACAATTTCTCAAAGAATGGACTCAGAATCCGGAGTTAAAAGTCACAGCACATTAAGACAGGTTCAAGGCTATATCAAAGAATACTTGAATCAAGAAGAACTCAAACAGAGGAAGATAGATGCAACAAAGATCTTAAACCAGCATATGCACTTAAGGTCAAACAAGAATACATATGGATAGAGGAATAGAGTGAAGACATCAAATTACTCTTCAAAAGGTCTAGCAAATAAGAACTTCAAGTTAGGATATGAAAGAACATGTCAACTCGAACAGAATTCAAGACACACAACTGAATAGCCTCGAGAAGTAGTTTCCAACTTTTCCAAAACCCGCGATTCGCTTTACTCAAAACTAGGATTTCATCTATGATAACCCATCAGTGCTTTCATATACATATTTCACTAGTATTAAGCCGGCCAAACTTAATATCAGGAATTATGTAATGCAAGACTAACAGCGTTAATCAATAGATCATCATGTGCATAAAGCTCTAATTCTCGTCATTCGACAAGACCTAATACATGACAAACGCTCAGAGTATGCAACTGAAGCATAGTCAGTCCATTCCTCAGGCTCTACAGGAAGAACTGCTCTGATACCATAATGTAACACCCTAACTACCAAAGCTCACGCTTCCGGCTGCGCGACTCTGATAGCTCGGACATTACGACGACTTTTATACTATTTAATACTAAAATATGAGCCTGTTTAAAACTTTAAACCGCAATACCGCTTCCAAAAACTTTCATCCGATAACATACGTCCATAAATACCATACAACTTACAAAACTCATAAAGAGTACATCCATATATATACAAAAATATATATAAATAATATTACAAACATAATCCAATACAATTTCTATCCCTCTTACAGAATATCTCAAGATAAAGGCGAGGGTACAAATAATAGTCTAAAGCAATACAGAGCATTTCAACCACAACTAAAAGAACTCTTCGTAACTTCTGCGCCCATATCCTGAAAGGGGAAAAATGTAGGGGGGTGAGAACATCATCCTCGAAAGGGTTCTCAGTAGAGGATTTTTGGGAATTACTGTAATAGGATACATGAAGATAAACCGTACCAGTGATTAATAACCTTCTTATGCCTCTTTTCAAAAACACGGTTTTCAATAAAAGTAAAGTCAAAAATCTTTACTGAAAGAGGAACCATTCAATTCTCAAAACTCAAAAGCCTTTCAAAACGGTTTATCTATGCGGAACCAAAATAGCCTTTCATAATTTTATTCCAAACCAGAAACACAAAACTGAAATCAACCATCAGTTCATCTCTTTCCAACCACGGCCCTAGGCCCAAACAATCCAACCAACAACCAGTCACCACAAATCCAACAGAGTCCCAGATGCAAACACAGATAGGAAGTTCAAGCACAAACAAACAGTTATTACAAGTAGAACAGTTAGCAATTAATCACATAGGCAAACCAAGTATAATATGCACACCCAACCAATGTCACACAAATGCATATGATGCATGTCTGTCCCTAGTGGCTGATGATATCATCTGTCGGTTATAAAGCCAACCCGACAAGTCCTGGTAGCTAACCATTGGACTGTCCCTCTGTCGTGCATCCCCAACTCGAGTTATACTCATCATAAACTTGATCATAATCATGATCCATATCCATCACCCTCACTGGTGAATATTTATCCATCACCATCACTGGTGAATATTTATGGGGGCGAGCTCATCCGGGCCTTTCACAGTGCCCGGCCACACTTACGACATAGGGTCAACAGAGTATCAAGTCTCGACCTGGAGCACGTGGTGGCTAGCCACTGCTACTACCCAGGGAAACTCGTATCTCAGATAGTGGAAGTGCAACATTCACATTTATCAATGATTCAGCATAAACATGCATTCAATCTCATCCATGGGTCAACATCCATCTCAGCCATCCGGCTCACGGTTCAGTCCAGAACCAGCCAATATTCATATCATACATAGCCATTCCGGCTCACGGTTCAATCCAAAACCAACCAATATGTATAATCATACACAGCCATTCCGGCTCACAACAAAACAGCACTTCCACCATTCAACATCATTAAATTCATAAAGTCGGCATTTAAGCCATAAATCATTTCCTCAATTCATTTCACTTTGAAATCGAGTTTCAACTCTTTTCAGCCTTGGCTTTAAAGATCTCATTTCTCAAATCATTTTAGGCTCATAAAGCCACTTTTACTCAAGGTAAATTCCCCTTTGAAAACAATGTCACTCTCGGCATCCTCTTTCCAAACTTCCATAACCATGGCAAGTTAAAGATTCTTTTTGGAAACACTCAAAATCATCCATTCAACAATGGGATTTTATAACAAAGTTTCTCGGCAGAGTCCCAAGTCTTTAGGGGAGAATAACATATCTCATTTCGCCAAAATCATTTAAAATCATTAAAACATTGGCTTTCTGATTTGAGTAAGAAAATAGGATCTAAGCCAAACCGAGTCACGTAGCCTTTACTTCTTTCAAAACCATTTCCTTTACTTAAACAAAACCGGCTTCAATTCCATAATTAAATCTGAAGCGTTTCAAACTGATAAGAGAATCATTTTTGTTGTGTTAAACTAGAGTTCAAAAGATACTTTGAATCTTATTTAAAACGTCAAAATAATGAGGCTCATCAATCGAAATCCAATTCCTTTTAAAATCACGAAAACTCTCCCAAGGGACAATCTTTGTGTTTAATAGAGAAAAACATAAACCCGCTTTACCTTTTAAAACAGCCTCAAAGCAAAATTCTCTTTCAAATGACTTGTACCCAAAGACATACTGTTCTTCTTGGAAAATAAGGATAAATCATGATTCTCTTTTCAATAATTCTTTCAAAGCATAACTTCATTGCTTTCTTAATTGCTCTAAGTAAAGGTAATAAAGAAGCCATAATTTCACAATCCTCAAAATAGATAGGAAAGGCATTAAACTCAAAATTCCCCAATTAACATTTCAAATAAGGACTCGGATTCTATAGAAATTTCGGCAGCACCTCCCCTAAAACTTGGACTTTTGCCACCCGGTTCGGGTCCCAACTAAACCGTTTCTCATTCCTTTTCAACAGCTCAAAACCAGAAATCAATTCAAAAGCAAGCTAAATCCAACAGTCGCCTCAGTGGCATATCTCAAGGAAGCCATTTCAAAAATCAACTCAATATCAACCGATTTAACTCATTTCCAAAGCTTTAAAGAATCGGTTCAGCAATAAATCATTTATCAAAACCAAATCAATTAAAGCAACACAGGCTGAATTTCAAGAGTATTCTATCTTCCACATCATCAAAATAATTGACTCAATTCAAACCAATCCTCAACGGATTAAACTCATTTCAAATCTTTAAGGAATCAACTTCAAACATTACATTTCACAAGCCACACAACAATTCGGCCAAACCAACATCCATAGTCATTCGAGTCAATCAAATAATACATAAGGCAGATACAATCACCAAATACACAATATCTCACATCAGTACCCATATGTAATAATTCCAATAATAAACTATAGTTTTTGGAAAGCGCCCCTACCTCAAAACGCAATTCCATAATCCAAACGCGTCACAGAGTCCTTTCCGCCTCAACCCGAAATCAACAACAACCGCAACCTCAGCTTCAAGCCACATTCGCAACAACCATAGCAACACTAATAGCAGCATATAATAATTAGGACTCGACCCCACGTTACCAAAACTCATATTCGTTAACTAAACATAACAGGATACTAACGCGAGGATTCTCGACACATAATTTCTTACCGGAATTTCAACACGAAGCAGCTGCAATTTTGAACCGGCCCGACAACAGCTCCGGCGGCGGCCAGAAGCTCTGGTGGATCAACTATAAAAACCGCACAACGTCAAAACCATCTCGAAAACCAAAAAGGCAGAAACCGTAATTAAAACCCTTACCGGAAGAGTTCTCCGGCGACGGCAGCGGGGTTTTGGACGGCACCCAGGAGCTGGCAGCAGCGGTGATAACCCCACACCTGCTCCTCCGATCGCACCTCCTCTCCCTCAGATCGGATCGGTGGCAGATCCCCCCAACCGTGGCAGTGCAGCAGCTCACAGCGCAAGCAGCAGTGGCGGCCTGAACCTCTTTCTTTCCTTCAGGGCAGATCGAGCGGATCTCCAGCAGTGGCGGCGGCAGACCAGAGCAATAGAATGGAGGGGATGATGACTACTCAAACAGCAGCGACAGCACTCGACGGCGCGCGCGACGGCAGCGGCGAGTGCCTCCCTGCGCGTTGCCGACTCCACGCCCCTCTCTTGGTCTCTCGCTCTCTTCTGGTCACGACTCACGGCGGCGCTGTGCTCCCTCCAAGATTGCGAGCTCGACGGTGGCAAAGCAGTGAAGACGACGGAGCTGGCGGCGAGTCCTTCTCTGCGCGACGCTGACTCCATGTCTCTTTCTCTTTCTTCCTTCGGTGTACAACGATGGCAGCAAGGCGTGGAACGCGGCGGCACAATGCGACAGTGGCGGTGAGGCCCCGCGGCTCCGACGCGTCTCCTCCTCTCCTTCTTCTCCCTGCCGCACTCCGTTCCCTCTTTCTTTCTTTGCTTCGTTTGGCAGCTGTTGCTGCTATGTGTCGCGTGAATGATGGGAGGAAGGGAAACGGGTAGGGTGCGGCGGCGTTGAGCTGGACGGCGGCGGCAGTGAGGCCCCAGCCATCATCGCCCCCTCTCTCTTCCCCACTCCTCCGATCTGCTACTATTGGTGCGTATTGGTTTGAGGAAGAAGGGGAAACATTTGTGTTGCTGCTGCTGGGTTGGGTGAGAAGAGAACCGGGTCGGGTACGGGTCACTGGGTTAGGGTTTCATTTTTTGAAAATTAGGGTTAGGGGCATTTTGGTAATTTCACTTAAAATAGGGATAATATAGTAATTGAAACCCAAATTAAATCCAACACTATTTGTACATAGAAAATACTATTTGCTCATCAATTTTACAAATTATTTTCAATAAAATGCCCAAATCCAATAACTAGAAATAATATAATTAAATCATTTATTTTCCAAAGTAGCAGTATTAATATTTAAAATATTAATTATTTAATCCAAACCATATAAAAATCCTTATTATTTCACAACTACCAATTTTATAATTCAAATATAGAAAATAATCCAAACATCCTATAAAATTGGATAATAATCATAACTCATCTCAAATCTAATAAATCAAAACTTGCCTTAATTACCTTTAATAAAATAATTTCTGAAATTAAGGCTATAAATAACTATATGATTTGAGACTTGATCATAATAAGACTTTTCAAAAGTTCTGGGTCTTACAATCAATATATTGATAATCGAGTACTAAAGAAAATCACAAATATTCTTTATAAACAGTCTATGTTAATGGTAGTCGCATTCAGTTTCAAATAATGTGCTTGACTGATAAAACAAGTATGCAAAGAATGTGTTTGATTTACCAACAAACATGGATACAAGTATCAATTATTGAGTTATATGTTGAGTTTGAAGAATTAGTTGAGGTTGATTTATTGAAGCCTAACATCGGCTAGAACGTTTATAATACTAAAAGTAAAGAGGAATTTGAGGGCACTTATCATATTGTTGGTCAAATTAAAAATATGGATGAAAATGATATAATAATTGAGCCTGACGTTGTAAATATGATAAACGCACTAGCAAGCCATCTATTTGGAGAACCTTCTTTCATACACGCTTTGGATCTAGATACTATGAATGCACCAAAATTTTCTGAGTATGTCAATGCAGGTAAGTATCATTATTATTATTATTATTATTATTATTATTATTATTATTATTATTATTATTATTATTATTATTATTATTATTCAATCATATAATAATAGTTGGAATATTTTTTGTTGTTATCGATGTAGACCCTGTTGTTATGGATGGTGAATTTGTCGTCGACATGTAGTTTAGTTCTAAAAAGATTGTGATTGAGATAATTAAAGATTAGAGAAAAAAATCCTAAACGTCCGTGACAATTATTTCGAAATACAATGAGACCCTCAACAAAGAAAATACATTTTTTGGCCCCTGATCTTTACTTCTATGAGATTGATTAGCCCCTCTATCAATATTTTTTCTCTATATTAACGAAATAAGCCTACATAGCATATTAAACTGTTGATTTATCCATTAAGAGTCAACTAGGATTCACAAATTCTTTTTTGTTGGGAATCTCTTTGTCTTTTAAAGATAATTGTCAATATCGTTTAATATTTTTATATTTTTCTGTTACCTTTTTCAAATACATCAGCTAAATTTACGGTATAAAACTAAGAAATATTAGTGATTTTTAAATTGTTTTTACCTATAAAATTAAATAGAAGATATATTAGTGATTAACGTGTTACATAAGTATGTTCTGAAGAAAGATCATTGACAGAAGGGCTAATCACTAATCAGTCCCACAAAGTTAAATATTAAGAGCCAAAAAGGGAAAAAAAATTTTGTTGCAGACCTCGAAGTCCTTCGAAAAAATTATCAAGAGCTGGGATGGGTATTCACCCTAAAGATTATATCATGCGTAAGAGTGTGGATTACCGGGTATGTGAATCTGAGCCAACCACATCTTATGCCAAGTGTGTACAATATAGAATAAGTTGTAATTGGCTAATCAGGGATAGTCTTATTAAGAGAACGTTTTGTTGAATTATAAGGTGGTATAATGGTAGTCACACATACACTAAAACTACCATTTCTCAATATCATACTAAGTTGAATTCAGACATGATTATAGAGGTGATAAAGTCACTAGTTGAAGGCTTGAAGCAGATCCATCTTTAAAAGTAAAATCTGTTATTATTGAAGTGCAATCGAAATTCAATTATATCATAAGTTATTGAAAAGCATGACTGGCAAAACGAAAGGCAATTACAAAAATTTTTTGTGGTTGAAAAACTTCTTATAAAGTTTAACTACAAGAAAAGTAATATTTGTAACAAAAAAAAATTGTTACAAATAAAAATCTAAATTTTGAAACGAAAAAAATTTGTAACAAAAAATGTTACAGAGTTGTTGTAATGTGTTCCGTTTCAAAAAAATTTTGTAACAAAAAATGAAACTATTATAATAAGTAATATTTTGTAACAAATTTTTTTAAAACAAAAACTAAAATTTATTACAAAAGTAATAATAAATTTTATCTTGTGAAATATTTTTCGTAACAATATAATTTTTTCTATCACAAAATTTTGTTACAAAATATAACTCGATTTTGTAACATTTTTCATTCATTTAGTTACAAAAGCATAATATTTATTTTGTAACAATTTTTTAATACAAATTACACACATAATTTATCAAATTGTATTATTTTTTAAATAATTGATATATTAACTAATTTATTGAGCAAGTCAATATTTATATAATATATAATAATATAGATAATTCAAACATCTTTTATTTAACTAAGATTGTTTTAAAACAAAATAATATTAAAATTAATTCTACAAGTTCAACCATAATACAAAAATTCTATATAGATTAATGTGTGCATAAATCAAAATATTTTTAAGTCTTATAACTAATATATTGTTATCATTTTTACACTCCTATAAATATAAAAAATCAAACCAAAAATTAAAAATATAAAATAATACTAATTACAATTAAAACATCAATTATCCACCAATTAATCACTCAATTCAATATCAAGATAAATCTAAATATCAGAGATATTAGCATAATTTTAAAGACAATTTCAAATAATCAAATTATATATAAGTTTAGATCTCTCATATGAAGATAAAAGATAAACAAAAAACTAAAAACAGACCCAAGTTCCCATGATTATTAAGCACTCCACAATTATCATATTATGAACGAATGAGTAGCAATTATAGATTCAGATATAGCTTTCGAGTTTTTTTTTTTTTTTTTTTTATGTTTTGGTATTATTTAATACTACTATTTATTTATTAATTTACTAATTAATTTTAAATAATTATGTAATTTAAAATTAAATAATCTAATTAGTTTTTTTTAGTTCATAAAATTAAATTACAAAATTTATTTTTTTAAATTAAATTATCAAATTTTCATTATTTTTTAATTACTAAAATTTTAAATTTTAAATAAAAAATATTCAATTATTATAAAATTTATACGGTCCAAAATAATTTTAAACTCAAAGTATTATCGATTTGATTTGAATATTTTTAGTGAAATAATTTTTTGAATATAAAATCTTAAACAAATTATAAATAACTCATTATATTAATTTTGAAAAAATACGGAGTCTTACATTTAATATTTTGAAATAAAATTTCTTATTAGTTACAAAAAAATCTTTGAATTTTTTGACAAATAAATAACTTGTTACAAAAATATTACGTTTTGTAATAAATTAATGTTTTATATATTTAGAGCTTTTGAAACAAATAGATATTTTGTTATAAAATATTTTGAATTTTTGTAATAATATAATCTTTTGTTACAAAATATTATAACATTTTGCCACAAAACAACAATTCAATATGAAAACCAACATAATTTGTAACAAAAAAAAATCATGTTATTACAAAACACTGAAACGTTTTGTAACAAATTTTTTTGTTATTGCAAAATCTTATTCTGTAACAATAATTAATTATTGTTATAAAAAAATTATAATTTATAATCATTTTAAATTTGATACAATTTTTTCTTATAAATATTTTATTTTCTTGTGGTGCTTTACCGTCATGGCTTGAATCAATGGTACAAAAAGAACCATCAGCAGCAGTTGAGATTGAAATTGCACTAGCATATTGAGGGAATGAGATGGTCCAGGATATTAGGATACTAATTCGGGTGTTATGAAACTTTTATCCTTACATTAGAGTATTTAGGAGCTGCAAGATGAGTAGGTTGTCTAGAAACTTCCTACTGCAAATTGAATTGTCTTCTTACCTTATCTGATGCATGCCACTCAATACACTCAAAAGATATTAGTGACATGGTTGTGCTTCATATTAAGAGATGCTGCAAAATACATTTGGAACTACAATATTTTTCATACGATCATGATTGTACGGTTTTCACACAAATTACAAAAGCATAACAAAATAAACGTATAAGTATAAATACAAAACAATGCACAATAATAGTAACACTATTAAATAAAATAAAAAAACTACCTCATTTATATGAATATGATTTAGTAACTGCTTGATATGAGAGATGGTCCACTTTTTGTATCCCTGAAAATTGCAATCGTTAATTAATCCAGTTAAAATAAAATGAAACCTTATTATTCTTAATCGATATATTTAAATAATATATTTAAATAGTACATATTAAACAATATATATTAACATATTATATGAAGTAAATTTATCTACACGCAAGCGAAAAGATTTGCTGCAATTGCACCGGTGCTAGGAACGGTAACCATTCCCAAGCCCATACACATAGCAGTACCAAAGGGTCATCTACATCCTTGTAATCATAACTTGATATCCGACATAATGCTCTAAACAAATGTGTCAGACAAGCCGATCCCTAACTAAAGCTCCTAATCTCAGCAAAATTTTGAAGTTGAGGCAAAATCAAACTTCTAGTGGATCGACAAACTTGACTTGACACAAAATAAATTTGTCCTAAACAACAATAATATGTGAATCTTCGTGTACATTTGTCCGCCAAATACGGTATCCAACTACGTGTGCTGCTTTAGGGTGAGGAGCCATGCAAGCTTGACACCGCTTTCTTTTATGATTAGTTGTAGTAGGTATAATGCCAAACTGCATCATATAAATTCATTTTCAAGGCCAATAGTATTGCTATCTATAAATCCTAACATCGGCATATCATTTGTTGAGAGTCCAAATATCATTGCAATATCTTCCAAGATAATCGTGCATGTAATGTGGAAGATAAAACGTATGAGTTTCTGGATGTCACTATTCAATCAAGACATTATTTATAAGTGCGTCGTGTAAGGTAAGTTTTCCAATTTGAGATACATAATAGAATTCACTATCCCATAACTCTATATCAACTCAAGGATCATATGCATCTTAGTAGAGATGTCTTGATTCCAAATTTCTTGAACTTTGAAATAATAATAATAATAATAATAATAATAATTGATGAGTGGAAATCGAATTTCACGGATATTGACAAGTGCATTGAATCGCTCAGGTAATACCACAGTGAGTGGATATCGTTCCCACGAGAATTAAAGGATTGAACAAGCAAATATCATATTAAAAAATAAAAACCTAATTAGATTAATTAGACCTAATTGATAATCGGAGAGGACACGAGAAAATCTTGGAATTATGCTGAGAATCTTGAGAATGCTTGAATGCTTCAAATAGTGGATCTTGAATATTGATTGAGAAAAGACAGTAATGATGAGAGTTAAGGGGTTTAGAGATGCTTGTGCTCTTAGGATAAGTAATCTTATTTATTTATCTTGAAGTTTGTAAAGATTTTTCACGACAAAACCTTTAGTAACTAATTTTCTAATTCTTTGACTCCTCAGTTTCTCAAGCATTAATTAGGCATCTCTTTAATTAATCAAGAGATTAAGCATAAAAACTGATTTTAGATTCAAATAAGATTTAAAAGTAGTCCTTAGGTCGAATTATATGTCACGTATTCAAACTAGTCCTGTACAGTTAAATTTTAAAAGAAAACATAATTTTCAAAAGTTGTTCTAATCCGAATTATATGTCACTTATTCAAAATTAGAGTGATTAAAAATCATGTATGTGTCGCACACTAATTGAACCACTATTCCTAGCCGAAACCAAATAGTCATGTGAAAGAGTTTTCAAGCTTCGTTTCAAATATCAAATTTATCAATTATAATAAAAGAGATTAGCTTACCTTTCATTAAACTAATCCAAATGAAGAACATGAAATAGATCAATGCAAGACTTTGAAATAAAATAAACATAGATTAATTATCCATAAAAAATATAAACAGAGCTCCTAACCCTTTGACAGAGAATTAATTACCCATGAGAAAGTAAGAAAAACAAGAAGATAAGTAGTCGGTGGACTTGATGCCCTCCTTTGTGAGCTATGCTCACTTATTTATAGTCTAAATTCTAGAATTCAAATTCAAAATTAAACTAATCTTATCTTTAAGAGAGATAAAATAACTACTTATCTTCCGAAGAGAAAGATAAGCTATTGACTTTAATTCAAATTTAAAAACGATAATTCAAATTAAATCCTAACAACCAAATTTCTTATTCTTCTAGAGAGAATTAATAACTAATTTTCTAGATCTTCAACTCTTCTGAATATGATTGAGGCTTTTGATGATGTGGTTGATTAAGCTTGGGCCTTAATTATTCCATCCTGAGAGTTAGAATAGGCGGGACTTGCATTTTGAGTTGTCTGGGACACTATTTTTTTGTTTCCTAAAGATGATGATGGTACGTGGCTGAAACTAAATATTCACTATAGACATATGCATATTATTATGAAGCTCTAGACGTTAGCTTTCTAACTCAACTAGAACCGCCTCATTTGGATTATTATAGCTCAAGTTATAACTATTAGAGCATGAAGAGGTCAGAGCTGGGAAGGAGGCCGCCGGGCGTGGACCTTGTGTGCGTCATTTGCTTGTGTGGCTTTAGTTACTTGGACCGTGCTTTCTTGGTGAAAAGGCATTGATTCTTGCTATTTTTAGTCCAAAATTTCTGAAAACATAAAAATACTATCCCAACTCCAAATATTTGATTAATTATAAAATTCTATTAGAAAACATAAGAAATTTAATTCAAACTTAAGAAAATAAATATAAAAAATCCTAAAAATTACTTAAGATGACGTGTCACCTATAATAATAAACATAAAAAATAATTACATATAGTGGACGCTCAAGATATTTAACAATGTAATTTTTAGGATGCATAATATCACGAACCATCTTCTACTTTTATTCTTTCTGAAAAAAATCCTATTATATTATATAATCTATCTTTAATATATATTCTGTAAGAATCCGAATTTAAAACTAGCCACTTAGATAAAATAAATAATAATTTAATTGTCCAGAATAGGTTCAAAAAATTTAGAAGTGTTAATTTAAAAATTTCAAAGTGAGATTTGAATTTAGCGAATTTTTCCGAGGGAAAAATATAATTTTCTGCGAAAAATTGCGTAAAAATTCGTATCGATAAAATAGCCGACAGTATCGACTTAAGTCTGTCTGATACTGCGTGAGGGAAAATAAAACTGTAGGAATCCTTAGAAAACATTTAGAGTTGAAAATTGGGCACTAATTCTAAAGGTTTTGGCCGAAAGTTTGGCCAAACGAACCAAAAATGCTAAACAATTAGACCGGACACAATTTGGGCCCAAGCCCAACATATAAATACTACTTTAATGAGAAATTCAGCTCATTTTTCTTTGCTGAAGAGAGTGAGGCACGTTGGTGAGAAGAGAGGAGAAGAAGGATTGTTACTATTTACCCCCATCTTCTTTCAATCATATATTGAGTTACGGTGCTCCGATTCGCATGCTGTTTGTGGTCACGCATAGCTCTTACCGAGCCCGTCATTTCTAGTTAAACAAAGTAGGTAAGAACTCGAAATCCATTATCCAATTTTCTTCCCTAATAGTTTCACATTTTTAGGTTTGGTTTTGAGTAGATTTTGTGATTTTGGTTGTTTAGGGGTAATCTAGTTTTGAGTTATTATTGCATTTTGTCCCTAATAGCATCAGACAAGGTAAGTCACTTCAAAATTCTTGTGGTTTGATGTTTGATTAGTCCTAGTATTGATTTTGGTATGTTATAGGATGTTAGATTGAGGTTTGGTGTCTATTGGAGTTGGCTTGGTGGATTTGGAGCTTTCGAATTAAGCTTGGTGGCTTGGTTTTGGTGTTTTGTGCATGTTAAAAATCGGCCAAGGTATGATTTTAGTTTTCTTTAGGTAATATGTAATGTTTCATAAAACTTAGGCTCGTTTCCTTAAGATAGGTTGAATTTTTATGAATGATTAAATTGTGATTGAAAATGTTGAATGGAGGTTGAACGGATTTGTAAGATAGACTTTGTGTTGATGTTTTATGGAATGGATGGGTTAGGTAACATAAATTAGATATTTTCTATTAATGAGTTTAGAAGACGGTGACTTAGGCTTGGAAAGTTCTATGGATGGTTTAACCTGAGTGGATTAGCGGAGTGTAGGATGATTATACATTGAGAACTGATGATGGTTATGAGGAGTTTGGAACTTGGAAAGGAATGATGAACTTGTTGAATATTGAAAGTGATTACTGAATAATGAGAATGATATGCATTGAATTGGTAAGTCGCTATGCGCCTCGGGCAAGGACGGTGGTGAATCCCACTTGTCGAAGTTGCGGTGCCGACGTAAGGACGGTGGTTAATCCCACTTACGTTTAGATATGAGGGCTGAGGTGGTATCCCGCTCGCATAATCTTCTCTGCCGTAAGAGTGTGTCAGGCACTGTATCCTTAGAATGAGCATGCAAGTGTGCCAGATACTATATCTTTGGAACGATAGTGTGCCAGGCACTACATCCCTGGGTGCACAAGAGTGTGCAGGGCACTATATCCCTGACGTGGCAGAAAGGCTACATCCAAAAGGATGTGTCGAGTTGGCAACTTTGACCGACAATGTGATATCACAGCCAATAGGACAGACATTCATCATATGCATCTTCTATATGCTTGTTTGCTTTGCTTAATTTCAGTTATGCTTAAATGAATCACATACTTATTTGCTATTTGTTTTACTTGATGTATATGTATATTACTTGTGTTTTATTTGTTTGCATTATCTATGTCTTCCGATGGGATTGAGGAGGCTCGTTAGGCGGTGGCGATGGGATCGCATGGAGGATAGGTTGGTGGAGGTTGTGGGACAGCGGTGAATAGCATTAGTTAGAACTTCTTTAAGATAGTTTACCCTGTTTATGGTTTAAGTTATATATTTTCCAAGGTTGCGAGATCCAGACCGGTCATCAAACTGGTCAAGTGACTGGTTCAATAATTCAATGGTTCAACCGTGGTTGAATCAATTTAATTAAATATAGAATAAAGTTATAAAAAATTCAATACATAATTTTAAAAAGTTAAATGCAATAATTTTTAAACTAATAAGATTCAAAATTTAACAATTTCACAAAATAAACAATACATAATTTATCATTAAAAGGTCATAAACAACTTCAAATATCAAAGTTTATAACTAAAAAAATTAAAGCGCAAATAAATGACAAACACAATGTTTTGCAACCAAAAGAAACAATATTCAACAAACAATACTTCAACTAAACAAAGACACTAGAAGTTATAATCATCATTAAGTGTTCCGATGTCTCCATCATAAACAGGTAATCCAAAGCCAGCATCTTCAGAAATACCACCAAAAGAAGTATTTGAGGATTCAATTACAACATCAGGTATATCCACTTCAACTTCCATGTCTCCACCATCTAATAAAATAGAAAGAGAACTCAATAAGAAATCAATATTAATGACATGTATCTTTATGGAAGGAAACAAAGTTTGCTATGTCACTCACCATTAGGATATGAAGGCATAGCATTATCAGTGTATATTAAACTTTCAATGCCTTCAACATCTCCATTAGTAAATTCAAGATCATCCTCATCTGCCATTACCCAAAAATCTACCGTGTCAATGCTTTGAATGTCAATTAGATCATAATTCCTCTTCTTTTAATGCAACCTAGATTGAAGGCGTAGGTTATAGGTGACATAAACAATGTCACTTAGCCTTTGATGCTCTAACCGGTTCCTCCTCTTTGAATGGATTTGTTCAAAAAGGCTCCAGTTCCTCTTACATCCAGATGAAGAAGAGGTTTGATGAAGAAGACGGACTGCCAATTTTTGCAAAAAGAGGTATGAGATTCTTGTACTTGTTGTTGCTGATCATTTTGTGACTGTTCCATCTAATTTCAGAATGCCAGCAATCCAGAATCCAAACCAACACATCAATTCATAGTTCATAGTTCTTACAATTTATATGGCATTCAACAGACCAGAATTGACAAAATAAAAAATTGAAGAACAGAGCAGAATTGAAAAGATAAAAAAATTGAAGAACAGAGCAGAGCAGAATTCTCAAATTCAACATACATCAAATTTATTCTCAAATTCAACATACAACAAATTTATTCAACATTTGATTAATCATATAAAAAACAAAATTAAAAAATTAAAAAACAGAAGAACAGAAGCCTAGAACAAAAAATGAAAACAGCACGAACAAAAGCCAGAAACCCAGAACTTACTGCAAGAGAAGAACGCCAGAAGCTCGAGCCTCAAAGTAGAGAACAGCACGACCCGCGACGGTGAGAAACGACCCGCGACAGTAGGAGTGGGAGTGTTCTTAGGGTTGGGAGTAGGAGTGTTCTTCACGGCGTCGGTTGTCTGTCGTATGCAGAAGCTCCAGCCTCGAGCTTAGGGTTGGGACTTGGGAGTGGAGTGTTCTTCGAAGATTTTGGGAGATTAGGGATTTAGGATAAACTGTTAAAGTGGCTGGCTGCAACACGCGTTCTTCAGCGGTTTTTTTTTAAGCCAAACGACGCCATTTCATTAGTAGGGGGAAACCGATACTTGCAAAAACCAAACCGGTTCGCACGGTTTGCCGATTAACCACCGGTTCGGCCAGTTTTTCTACCAGTTTTTTATAGCACGATTTTGCAGGTGGACCGGACCGGCTAGGTCTCCGGTTTCTGGTTAACCCGGTTGAACCAGTCGGTCCGGTCCAATTTTCAGAACATTAATATTTTCTTTAAGCTTGAATATTTATATCGATGTGAAGTTCTAAGATTGTCTTTGGCTTTCCGAAACCTTATATCTTATCTATTGGGCACTGTTACCGTACCAAGAACCCCTGGTTCTCATACCATATGTTATTGTTATTTTTCAGATGCAGGTCGCAACCCACCTCGGTGAGTTTGCGAACGTGGTGACACAGCAGAAGATGATTCGGCTTTGTTTTATAATTTATTTTGCTATTATTTTTCTCACTTTTGGATTATTGTATTTGATGCCTTAAAGCTTTTGTTTTTAAACTTTGAGAGATAGTAAGTAAGTCTTTTATAAAACTCTGTTGTACCTCTTGGCTAGTCGGCCTAAACTCCGCTGGCTCTGATTGGTTTCTTTTGTATATCATATATATTTATTTTGTTTATCTATTATTTACTACCTTGTATCTTAGAGCTTTATTACAAGGTTGTATATTTATATGTTCTGTTCTTATCTTGCCTACACATTTAGTTATCGTGTGTGAACGTTTTGCGCTTTATAATTTTGCTTTAAGCGACTTTGAGATTTTATTCCTTCATCGGGCTTCTAGTATTATTACTTTTTCCTATATATAGTATTGCATGCGTTTTAGAACTATCGTGACACTTTAGAACTATCTTTGTATTTAGGATATTCATATAGATTTGAAACTCTTTCAGTTTGTTTATGTGATTTACCCTATAATATACTTTTCGTATTTCTCTAACATTGAATAAATATATTAAAATATATTTGGTAATATTACATATAATATTATTTAAATATTATAAATAATATAATCCTACAAATTATATTTAAATAATAATATATTAAATAACATATTAAATAATATTACAACTTACTAAATTTTAACATATTTAAATATATTTAAATATATGTTTAATTAAAATATTTTAAATATTTCCAATTTTATATAAAATATATATTTAATATAACTAAAATACTTTTGAATATATGTTTAATTATATTCAATATTATATAAAATATATATTTGAATATATAAAAATTTACAATTCTATTTTAAATAAACAACAAACCCTATTTTATGATATGTTAAATATATATATTTTTTAAAATATATTCAACATATTTAAGCAATATATCCCATCAAATCTTATATTTTATATACATTGAAATAATATATTTAAAATATATATATTAACATATTATATTAAATATGTCTAATATAATTTTAAATATATAAAATATATATTCAAATAATATATTTAAATAATACATAAAATAATACATAATATATATTATAATACATAAAATATGTATTTAAATAAAATAAATTTAATATATTTCATCAATATATATTATATAAAATACATATTTAAATATATTTAAGATCACTACAAGAAAAACATTGAATACTGTCAGATTTAGCGTCGGAAGTTAGCGGCGGGTTTACTCTCGGATTTGGCAATAAATTCATCGGGTAAAAAGGTTATCGTCGGATTTTGTTTTCCGACAATAAATCCGATGGTAAATTTTGAGAAAAAAAAGAAAAATTGGCGCGATCATTATCGTCGGAATTACCGGCTAATTTATCTACCGGTAAAGCTCAACTAATGGAACGCTTCGTTTTAGTCACGCGCAATGGTTTACTATCGGATTCAGCCATTGATAAATCCGACGGTAAAGCTCAATTAATGGAACGTTGCGTTTTGGACACGCTCAATGCATTACCGTCGTATTTATCCACCGGTAAATTCGACGGTAAATTTACCCTAAATTTGAATCGTGCGCTTTCTCCCCTCATTTTGAAACACTCGCTCTCTCTCTTTCTATCTATGTCTAAACCTCCTCTCTCTCTCTCTCTCTCTCTCTCTCTCTCTCTCTGCCTCTCTCTCCCCCAAACCATGTAAGACCCAGAATCTTTGAAAAGTCTTATTATGATCAAGTCTCAAATCATATAGTTATTTATAGCCTTAATTTCGGAAATCATTTTATTAAAGATAATTAAGGCAAGTTGTGATTTATTGAATTTGAGACAAGTTATGATTTATTATCCAATTTTACAACTATTGGATTATTTTCTATATTCAAATTATAAAGTTGGTAGTTGCGAAATAATAAGGATTTCTATATGATTTGGATTAAATAAGTAATATTTTAAATATTAATACTGCTATTTTGGAAAATGAAGAAATTGAGTATATTATTTCTAATTATTTGGTTGGGACATTTTATTGAAAATAATTTATGAAATTGATGAGCAAATAGTATTTTTATACATTATTATTAATGGATTAGAATTTATTTCTAATTACTATAATATCCCTATTTTTATTTGAAATTACCAAAATGCCCCTAACCCTAATTTTGAAAGAGAAACCCTAACCCTAAAAACCCTACCCGGTTCCCCTGACCCGGTACACCTAGAGTACCTAATGCAGCAGCAGCAGCTGCAAGCTGCTTGAAAGAAAGAAAGAAACAGGAGTAGGGAACGAATTGAGAGGGAAGGAAGAAGGAAGGTTCGCCGGCGTGGAGAGGGAAGGGAGCTCACAGTGCCGCCGTCGCCCTCACCGCGTCGCGCCGCCGCGGCAGTCCACGCGTCCTTGTCACCGTCGCGAGCCTCCTTGCCGTCGCCACCATGAAGCCGCCGATCTAGTCCGAGTAAGAGAGAGATCCGAGAGGGGAGGAGGCCAACGCAGCCGCCGAGCCCGTCACTGTGCCGATTCGTCGCGCGAGGAGCTCGTGCCGTCACCGATCATCCTTGCGCAGCATCAGAGGCAGAACCGCGACCTGAAGAGAGCGCGAGCCATAACCACCGATGGAGAAGGAGGAGCGAGCGCGGAGAAGGTGAAGTCACCGCTATCGCCGGCACCTCCATCCCGCGTCACCGCCGAACGCGCCGTGACCTCTGCCGTCGCCAGTCTGGTTTGCTCTGCCGTCGTGCCGTTGAGGAGAAGGCCGTCCAGTCATACCGAACAGGAGAGACAGAGAGATCTGAGGCTGAGCTGGGGGTTCAACCACCATGCCCAGCCGTGCTTGCGTCGCCGGCGCCGCCTCGGTTGGAATTGTCGCCGTCAGAAAAGGGTCCAGGCCGCCGCTAATGGAGCTAGCCGGAACTGTTCCAAGGTTTTGCCGCTTATTTAGATCCTGCTCTGTTTTGGTTAGTGGCGTTATCATTGTTCTGGCTGCCGGAAAACCTTGCTGCCGTCGCCGAAAAAGTATGCCGGTAAGGGTTTCAAACTTGGTTTTCATTTCTTGTGAGATTATGGGAGTCTTATTGTCGTGGCATGTTGGTTTCAGGCACCATTGCCGGAGTCCGGTCGCCGCTGCAACTTGAGATGGCTGCCGGGATGCTGCCGAACCGGTTCGGAGACCGCTGCTGTTTCGGTTCAGTCGTTCCTTCTTCGGTTCGGTAAGCGTTTCGATTTGAAAGCCCTTTTGTTACTGTTCTGTAATCTCACGCTGAGGTTTGTGACGTTAATTGCTATACGATTGAGTTTCAGTTGTTATATGTTGCGATTAGAGTTGTTGAGACTGTTGCGAAAGTGGCGTGGAGCCGAGGTTTTGGCTGACGGGATTTTGATTGTTGATCTCGGGTCAAGGCGGAAAGGATTTTGTGACGCGTTTGGGCTATGGTTTTGCGTTTCGAGGTAGGGGCGCTTTCCAAAAACTACAGTTTATTGTTGGAATTATTACATATGGGTACTGATGTGAGATATGGTGTAATTAGTGATTGTATCTGCCTTATGTATTATTTGATTGACTCGAACGATTATGGATGTTGGCTTGGCTGAATTGTTGTGTGGCTTGTGAAATGTAATGTTTGAAGTTGATTCTTTAAAGATTTGAAATGAGTTTAATCCGTTGAGGATTGGTTTGAATTGAGTTAATTATTTTGATGATGTGAAAGATAGAATACTCTTGAAATTCAGCCTGGGTTGCTTTAATTGATTTGGTTTTGATAAATGATTTATTGCTGAACCGATTCTTTAAAGCTTTAGAAATGAGTTAAATCGGTTGATATTGAGTTGATTTTTGAAATGGCTTCCTTGAGATATGCCACTGAGGCGACTGTTGGAGTTAGCTTGCTTTTGAATTGATTTCTGGTTTTGAGCTGTTGAAAAGGAATGAGAAACGGTTTAGTTGGGACCCGAACCGGGTGGCAAAAGTCCAAGTTTTAGGGGAGGTGCTGCCGAAATTTCTATAGAATCCGAGTCCTTATTTGAAATGTTAATTGGGGAATTTTGAGTTTAATGCCTTTCCTATCTATTTTGAGGATTGTGAAATTATGGCTTCTTTATTACCTTTACTTAGAACAATTAAGAAAGCAATGAAGTTATGCTTTGAAAGAATTATTGAAAAGAGAATCATGATTTATCCTTATTTTCCAAGAAGAACAGTATGTCTTTGGATACAAGTCATTTGAAAGAGAATTTTGCTTTGAGGCTGTTTTAAAAGGTAAAACGGGTTTATGTTTTTCTCTATTAAACACAAAGATTGTCCCTTGGGAGAGTTTTCGTGATTTTAAAAGGAATTGGATTTCGATTGATGAGCCTCATTATTTTGACGTTTTAAATAAGATTCAAAGTATCTTTTGAACTCTAGTTTAACACAACAAAAATGATTCTCTTATCAGTTTGAAACGCTTCAGATTTAATTATGGAATTGAAGCCGGTTTTGTTTAAGTAAAGGAAATGGTTTTGAAAGAAGTAAAGATTATGTGACTCGGTTTGGCTTAGATCCTATTTTCTTACTCAAATCAGAAAGCCAATGTTTTAATGATTTTAAATGAATTTGGCGAAATGAGATATGTTATTCTCCCCTAAAGACTTGGGACTCTGCCGAGAAACTTTGTTATAAAATCCCATTGTTGAATGGATGATTTTGAATGTTTCAAAATAAATCTTTAACTTGCCATGGTTATGGAAGTTTGGAAAGAGGATGCCGAGAGTGGCATTGTTTTCAAAGGGGAATTTACCTTGAGTAAAAGTGGCTTATGAGCCTGAGATGATTTGAGAAATGAGATCTTTAAAGCCAAGGCTGAAAAGAGTTGAAACTCGATTTCAAAGTGAAATGAATTGAGAAAATGATTTATGGCTTAAATGCCGACTTTGTGAATTTAATGATGTTGAATGGTGGAAGTGCTGTTTTGTTGTGAGCCGGAATGGCTGTGTATGATTATACATATTGGTTGGTTTTGGATTGAACCATGAGCCGGAATGGCTGTGTATGATATGAATATTGGCTGGTTCTGGACTGAACCGTGAGCCGGATGGCTGAGATGGATGTTGATCCATGGATGAGATTGAATGCATGTTTATGCTGAATCATTGATAAATGTGAATGTTGCACTTCCACTATCTGAGATACGAGTTTTCCTGGGTAGTAGCAGTGGCTAGCCACCACGTGCTCCAGGTCGAGACTTGATACTCTGTTGACCCTATGTCGTAAGTGTGGCCGGGCACTGTGAAAGGCCCGGATGAGCTCGCCCCCATAAATATTCACCAGTGATGGTGATGGATAAATATTCACCAGTGAGGGTGATGGATATGGATCATGATTATGATCAAGTTTATGATGAGTATAACTCGAGTTGGGGATGCACGACAGAGGGACAGTCCAATGGTTAGCTACCAGGACTTGTCGGGTTGGCTCTATAACCGACAGATGATATCATCAGCCACTAGGGACAGGCATGCATCATATGCATTTGTGTGACATTGTTTGGGTGTGCATATTATACTTGGTTTGCCTATGTGATTAATTGCTAACTGCTCTACTTGTAATAACTGTTTGTTTGTGCTTGCATCCTTCTATTTGTGTTTGCTACTGGGACTCTGTTGGACTGTGGTGATTGGTTGCTGGTTGGATTGTTTGGGCCTAGGGCCGTGGTTGGAATGAGGTGAACCGATGGTTGATTTCACTTTTGTGTTTCTGGTTTGGAATAAATTATGAAAGTCTATTTTGGTTCCGCATAGATAAACCGTTTTGAAAGGCTTTTGAGTTTTTGAAAATTGAACCGTTCTTCTTTCCGAAAAGATTTCCGACTTTACTTTCATTGTAAACTGTTGTTTTTGAAAAGAGGCATGAGACGGTTATTAATCACTGGTGCGGTTATCTTCATGTATCCTATTACAGTAATTCCCAAAAACCCTCTACTGAGAACCCTTTCGAGGATGATGTTCTCACCCCCCTACATTTTTCCCCTTTCAGGATATGGGCGCAGAAGTTACGAAGAGCTTATTTAATTGTTGTTGTGATGCTCTGTATTGTTTTAGTTATGGTTTATTGTACCCTCGCCTTTATCTTGATATAATCTGTAAGAGGGATAGGAATTGTATTGTATTATGTTATTAATATTATTTATATATCTTTATGTATATATATGGATGTACTCTTTATGAGCTTTTGTAAGTTGTATGGTATTTATGGATGTATGTCATCGGATGAAAGTATTTTTGGGAGCGGTATTGCGGTTTAAAGTTTTAAACAGGCTCATATTTTAGTATTAAATAGTATAAGTGTCATCGTAATGTCCGAGCTATCAGAGTAACGCAGCCGGAAGCGTGAGCTTTGGTAGTTAGGGTATTACATTATGGTATCAGAGCAGTCCTTCCTGTAGAGCCTGAGGAATGGACCAACTATGCTTCAATTGCATACTCTGAGCGTTTGTCATGTATTAGGTCTTGTCGAATGACGAGAATTAGAGCTTGATGCACATGACGGTCTATTGATTAACGATGTTAGTCTTGCATTGCAAAATTCTTTGTATTAAGTTTGGCCGGCTTAATACTTGTGAATTTTGTATATGAAAGCGCTAATGGGTTATCATAGATGATAGACGAGTCTTGAGTAAAGCGAATCACGGGTTTTGGAAACGTTAGAAACTATTTCTCGAGGCTATTCAGTTGTGTGTCTTGAATTCTGTTCGAGTTGACCTGTTCTTTCATATCCTAATTTGAAGTTCTTGTTTGTTAATCCTCTTGAAAAGTAGCTTGCGTTTTCAACTCTATTTCTCTATTCATATGCATTCTTGTTTGATCTTAAGTGCCTATGCTTGGTTGAAATCCTTGTTGTATCTACCTTTCTCTGTTTGAGTTCTTTTTGATTCACGTGTTCCTTGATATAGCTTTGAACTTGTCTTAATGTGCTGTGCCTTTTAACTCTGGGTTTTGAACTTGTCTTAATGTGCTGTGCCTTTTAACTCTGAGGAATTGTTGATTCAGTTTTTCTCTTACTTGACAGTGATTACAGCTAAATTTGAGATTTTTATGGAAATTGCTGTTGAATAGATGTATACTTATCTATATGTGAAATTTTGAAGATTTCTTACATAGTTTAACAACCACTTATTTTTGATACCTCGCCTGTACTTTTACTGGCTTACGGAACTGCACTTGCTTTAAAAAGTAAATTGACTTTCCAGTAATTCTATTATAGCTCCAATGTATATCTTCATTTGATTATGTATTTGGGTGTTTTTCAGAATTCTGGAAAGAAAGGATTTTTCGCTTTTGTTCCGGTTGAGTTTCATTTGATAAACTTTACTTAATTCATTTTGATTTGAGTTTGATTTAGCATACTACATGGTTTATGCTATTGTTGTTCTTTTGAAAATGTTGGACTCATAGCTTTCTTCTTATGATCAGACTCGCTCCTTCTTAAGCTTTTCACCTCTATGAATGTCATACATGATTCTGTTTTTAACTAATCTTTTACATCTTGTGAAATTACCATTGATCTTGGTTTGTCCTCTCTTGTGAATCCCATTCTTATGTGAGTCAGTTTGATTCGTTTCAAAATAGTGCATCGTTTATTCTCTCATTATCTCTACAAGAGTTTTTAGTCAAAGATTTATTCTTGAGGAATTACTAATGATTGAGTTGTCTTTCCTATGACTTTTATATTCATTTGGAGTCAATTGAAAGCTTGTTTGATGACTCATGCCTAGTGAATCTTGTTTGAACTACTTTGATTTAAGACCTTTTCTTGCATGGCTTGACTTCTTTTTAGTACATCTTAAACTTCTTGAATGTTCTTCTGAGGTGGTGATTTCAAGAACACTTTTGGAGTCTTGTTTTGAACCTTTTAAAGAAGTTTCGAATTCTCTTGTAAGAAATTTTAAACGGAATTTATTTTCTGTTGCTTGATTGAGATTGAAACCATTGTTCAATTTTGACGAAGTTAATTCAAAGTTGGCAAGCGCTATTTTAAATAAGGTTTTGAAAAGTTTCCTTGTTTAGTGGAAATTGGTTCGTTTGTAATGCACCACTTATTTCCTTTACCAAATTGTAAGCAAATTTTTACTTCGGAGTTTCTTTTCTAAAAAGATTTTGACTTCCTCTTTCGTACTTGTTATGAATGTTATACACGCTTATTTGAATACGAAATTTTGAGAATTTTGAACAAGCATTTGATTACTTCCGAATTTTTATGAACTGCTTTTGGTTAAGTTGTGCATCTAATTATCTTTCTAAAATATTTGAGGAAATATTTTAGCTCTTAGCCAAGGTTGTGTGCATTTGTTTTTAAAACTCTACATGACTTACTTCAACATGAAATTGTATTGAAGTAAAGTCACGATTATGCTTTTGTTACTCTCTTGAAGAATGTTGTTACTTAACCTTTCTTTTAGACTGCGAAGTGGTTTTTTCCGCAAGTTTTCGACTCTTTCATGAACAATGTATCCGAAAGTATTTCTAATCGTGCTCTTGAGTTCTGTGAGCTTTGTCTTGGGTTTGAAATATTCTCTTCTGTAAACCTTATACTTCTCTGGCTCAGCTTGAATTGGTACCAAGCTAATGCATTGACTTTCTTCTTATTTGTCCTGTTGAATTATCTTAATCCAAGGGTTATTTTTGAAGTTGTCAATTGAATTGTGTCTAGCAAACTTCATTGTTTGAACATCCTTGTTTATCTGGAATTGGATATATTCTTTCAAATCTATGAGTATTGTCCTTGACATTTGTCTCTCCTTTCTAAGATCTTGTATTCCTCTGAGTAGACTCGAGAATTGTTTTGATATCACGTGCGACTTGTAGACGTAGTAACGCAATGCGTTAGTTCTTTAAGACGTGATATGTGTATACGGAAGTTGAAGCGGTAGGTGTGCAACGTTATGAATTTTGGGTGTTTCGTTCCTTGCGAACGGGCTTGCAGTTGTCTGGCCTATGATCGGATATGAGGATTGTAAAGTGCTTAATGGGGTTGGAAAGTTGAAGCTTCAGGTTGAGATGAGATTGATGTACGGATGTTAAGCACGTCATTTTAACCCCATCCTGTTTTATAGCCTTTGATGCTTTGCCCTACTATCACATGATTGACCCATGTTATCTTTTGCATTGAGCCTACCTTGTAACGTTTGCTTTGCAATCACACCCCTGCCTTTGTACCCTTATGCATATGACAATCAAAGTATTTGAAAATCGTATATATGTTTATATGATGAGATATTTTTGCTTCTTCCTTAAATGTGTTCAAGGGTGAACTGTTATGGAATTTCTTTCATTTTGTATCAATTTTCGAGGGCGAAAATTTTTATAAGGTGGGTAGAATGTAAGACCCAGAATCTTTGAAAAGTCTTATTATGATCAAGTCTCAAATCATATAGTTATTTATAGCCTTAATTTCGGAAATCATTTTATTAAAGATAATTAAGGCAAGTTGTGATTTATTGAATTTGAGACAAGTTATGATTTATTATCCAATTTTACAACTATTGGATTATTTTCTATATTCAAATTATAAAGTTGGTAGTTGCGAAATAATAAGGATTTCTATATGATTTGGATTAAATAAGTAATATTTTAAATATTAATACTGCTATTTTGGAAAATGAAGAAATTGAGTATATTATTTCTAATTATTTGGTTGGGACATTTTATTGAAAATAATTTATGAAATTGATGAGCAAATAGTATTTTTATACATTATTATTAATGGATTAGAATTTATTTCTAATTACTATAATATCCCTACTTTTATTTGAAATTACCAAAATGCCCCTAACCCTAATTTTGAAAGAGAAACCCTAACCCTAAAAACCCTACCCGGTTCCCCTGACCCGGTACACCTAGAGTACCTAATGCAGCAGCAGCAGCTGCAAGCTGCTTGAAAGAAAGAAAGAAACAGGAGTAGGGAACGAATTGAGAGGGAAGGAAGAAGGAAGGTTCGCCGGCGTGGAGAGGGAAGGGAGCTCACAGTGCCGCCGTCGCCCTCACCGCGTCGCGCCGCCGCGGCAGTCCACGCGTCCTTGTCACCGTCGCGAGCCTCCTTGCCGTCGCCACCATGAAGCCGCCGATCTAGTCCGAGTAAGAGAGAGATCCGAGAGGGGAGGAGGCCAACGCAGCCGCCGAGCCCGTCACTGTGCCGATTCGTCGCGCGAGGAGCTCGTGCCGTCGCCGATCATCCTTGCGCAGCATCAGAGGCAGAACCGTGACCTGAAGAGAGCGCGAGCCGTAACCACCGATGGAGAAGGAGGAGCGAGCGCGGAGAAGGTGAAGTCGCCGCTGTCGCCGGCACCTCCATCCCGCGTCACCGCCGAACGCGCCGTGACCTCTGCCGTCGCCAGTCTGGTTTGCTCTGCCGTCGTGCCGTTGAGGAGATGGCCGTCCAGTCACACCGAACAGGAGAGACAGAGAGATCTGAGGCTGAGCTGGGGGTTCAACCACCATGCCCAGCCGTGCTTGCGTCGCCGGCGCCGCCTCGGTTGGAATTGTCGCCGTCAGAAAAGGGTCCAGGCCGCCGCTAATGGAGCTAGCCGGAACTGTTCCAAGGTTTTGCCGCTTATTTAGATCCTGCTCTGTTTTGGTTAGTGGCGTTATCATTGTTCTGGCCGCCGGAAAACCTTGCTGCCGTCGCCGGAAAAGTATGCCGGTAAGGGTTTCAAACTTGGTTTTCATTTCTTGTGAGATTATAGGAGTCTTATTGTCGTGGCATGTTGGTTTCAGGCACCATTGCCGGAGTCCGGTCGCCGCTGCAACTTGAGATGGCTGCCGGGATGCTGCCGAACCGGTTCGGAGACCGCTGCTGTTTCGGTTCAGTCGTTCCTTCTTCGGTTCGGTAAGCGTTTCGATTTGAAAGCCCTTTTGTTACTGTTCTGTAATCTCACGCTGAGGTTTGTGACGTTAATTGCTATACGATTGAGTTTCAGTTGTTATATGTTGCGATTAGAGTTGTTGAGACTGTTGCGAAAGTGGCGTGGAGCCGAGGTTTTGGCTGACGGGATTTTGATTGTTGATCTCGGGTCAAGGCGGAAAGGATTTTGTGACGCGTTTGGGCTATGGTTTTGCGTTTCGAGGTAGGGGTGCTTTCCAAAAACTACAGTTTATTGTTGGAATTATTACATATGGGTACTGATGTGAGATATGGTGTAATTAGTGATTGTATCTGCCTTATGTATTATTTGATTGACTCGAACGATTATGGATGTTGGCTTGGCTGAATTGTTGTGTGGCTTGTGAAATGTAATGTTTGAAGTTGATTCTTTAAAGATTTGAAATGAGTTTAATCCGTTGAGGATTGGTTTGAATTGAGTTAATTATTTTGATGATGTGAAAGATAGAATACTCTTGAAATTCAGCCTGGGTTGCTTTAATTGATTTGGTTTTGATAAATGATTTATTGCTGAACCGATTCTTTAAAGCTTTAGAAATGAGTTAAATCGGTTGATATTGAGTTGATTTTTGAAATGGCTTCCTTGAGATATGCCACTGAGGCGACTGTTGGAGTTAGCTTGCTTTTGAATTGATTTCTGGTTTTGAGCTGTTGAAAAGGAATGAGAAACGGTTTAGTTGGGACCCGAACCGGGTGGCAAAAGTCCAAGTTTTAGGGGAGGTGCTGCCGAAATTTCTATAGAATCCGAGTCCTTATTTGAAATGTTAATTGGGGAATTTTGAGTTTAATGCCTTTCCTATCTATTTTGAGGATTGTGAAATTATGGCTTCTTTATTACCTTTACTTAGAACAATTAAGAAAGCAATGAAGTTATGCTTTGAAAGAATTATTGAAAAGAGAATCATGATTTATCCTTATTTTCCAAGAAGAACAGTATGTCTTTGGATACAAGTCATTTGAAAGAGAATTTTGCTTTGAGGCTGTTTTAAAAGGTAAAACGGGTTTATGTTTTTCTCTATTAAACACAAAGATTGTCCCTTGGGAGAGTTTTCGTGATTTTAAAAGGAATTGGATTTCGATTGATGAGCCTCATTATTTTGACGTTTTAAATAAGATTCAAAGTATCTTTTGAACTCTAGTTTAACACAACAAAAATGATTCTCTTATCAGTTTGAAACGCTTCAGATTTAATTATGGAATTGAAGCCGGTTTTGTTTAAGTAAAGGAAATGGTTTTGAAAGAAGTAAAGATTACGTGACTCGGTTTGGCTTAGATCCTATTTTCTTACTCAAATCAGAAAGCCAATGTTTTAATGATTTTAAATGAATTTGGCGAAATGAGATATGTTATTCTCCCCTAAAGACTTGGGACTCTGCCGAGAAACTTTGTTATAAAATCCCATTGTTGAATGGATGATTTTGAATGTTTCAAAATAAATCTTTAACTTGCCATGGTTATGGAAGTTTGGAAAGAGGATGCCGAGAGTGGCATTGTTTTCAAAGGGGAATTTACCTTGAGTAAAAGTGGCTTATGAGCCTGAGATGATTTGAGAAATGAGATCTTTAAAGCCAAGGCTGAAAAGAGTTGAAACTCGATTTCAAAGTGAAATGAATTGAGAAAATGATTTATGGCTTAAATGCCGACTTTGTGAATTTAATGATGTTGAATGGTGGAAGTGCTGTTTTGTTGTGAGCCGGAATGGCTGTGTATGATTATACATATTGGTTGGTTTTGGATTGAACCATGAGCCGGAATGGCTGTGTATGATATGAATATTGGCTGGTTCTGGACTGAACCGTGAGCCGGATGGCTGAGATGGATGTTGATCCATGGATGAGATTGAATGCATGTTTATGCTGAATCATTGATAAATGTGAATGTTGCACTTCCACTATCTGAGATACGAGTTTCCCTGGGTAGTAGCAGTGGCTAGCCACCACGTGCTCCAGGTCGAGACTTGATACTCTGTTGACCCTATGTCGTAAGTGTGGCCGGGCACTGTGAAAGGCCCGGATGAGCTCGCCCCCATAAATATTCACCAGTGATGGTGATGGATAAATATTCACCAGTGAGGGTGATGGATATGGATCATGATTATGATCAAGTTTATGATGAGTATAACTCGAGTTGGGGATGCACGACAGAGGGACAGTCCAATGGTTAGCTACCAGGACTTGTCGGGTTGGCTCTATAACCGACAGATGATATCATCAGCCACTAGGGACAGGCATGCATCATATGCATTTGTGTGACATTGTTTGGGTGTGCATATTATACTTGGTTTGCCTATGTGATTAATTGCTAACTGCTCTACTTGTAATAACTGTTTGTTTGTGCTTGCATCCTTCTATTTGTGTTTGCTACTGGGACTCTGTTGGACTGTGGTGATTGGTTGCTGGTTGGATTGTTTGGGCCTAGGGCCGTGGTTGGAATGAGGTGAACCGATGGTTGATTTCACTTTTGTGTTTCTGGTTTGGAATAAATTATGAAAGACTATTTTGGTTCCGCATAGATAAACCGTTTTGAAAGGCTTTTGAGTTTTTGAAAATTGAACCGTTCTTCTTTCCGAAAAGATTTCCGACTTTACTTTCATTGTAAACTGTTGTTTTTGAAAAGAGGCATGAGACGGTTATTAATCACTGGTGCGGTTATCTTCATGTATCCTATTACAGTAATTCCCAAAAACCCTCTACTGAGAACCCTTTCGAGGATGATGTTCTCACCCCCCTACATTTTTCCCCTTTCAGGATATGGGCGCAGAAGTTACGAAGAGCTTATTTAATTGTTGTTGTGATGCTCTGTATTGTTTTAGTTATGGTTTATTGTACCCTCGCCTTTATCTTGATATAATCTGTAAGAGGGATAGGAATTGTATTGTATTATGTTATTAATATTATTTATATATCTTTATGTATATATATGGATGTACTCTTTATGAGCTTTTGTAAGTTGTATGGTATTTATGGATGTATGTCATCGGATGAAAGTATTTTTGGGAGCGGTATTGCGGTTTAAAGTTTTAAACAGGCTCATATTTTAGTATTAAATAGTATAAGTGTCGTCGTAATGTCCGAGCTATCAGAGTAACGCAGCCGGAAGCGTGAGCTTTGGTAGTTAGGGTATTACAAACCACCTCCGGCAAATCCCTCTACCAGGGTCGGTGCCACCAACAGCCTCCAAAAATTACATGAACTCCTTGAGTCGCATTGATCTCTCTGTCGCCGCCGTTTTTGTCACTCCTACTACTTCTGCTGCTATCACTGCTGCAAGCACTGCAGCCGATGTTGCTGCCGCTGCTCACTATGTCACCGGAGCTGCCTCTTTTCTCCCTCCAGGTAGGTTGTCATCCTCCCTCTCCCTATTTTTTTTTGTAATTTATTTAAAAAAATCCTAATGCAGCCTGCCGGTTGGTCGCTGTCGCTGCCACTGCGCCGTTCGTGCTGCCACTACGCTAGAAAGGTCCTTTGCATAACTACTATCTCCGGGTAACTCACTCACTAGTTAGTTTAGAGTAGTTAAACCCTAAACCCTAATTTATGGTGTATGCCTATGTTCCTGTTTTATTTTGATTTTGTTCTATTTTTACTGGATTTTAGGATTTGTTCTGATTTTGATCTTTTTTTTTGTTTATTCTGATTTTGATTTTAGGATTTATTCTGGGTTTATTATTTTATTTTAATTTTAAAATTTCTAATTTTAAAATTTATTTTTTATGATTTTTGTTCTAATTTGTTCTTCATTTTTTCTGTTCCTGATTTTTGTTATAATTTTTAGTTTGTTCTTGATTCTTGATTGAAATTTTTTATTAAATTTTCGTTTTGAATGTTTGAGTTCAGAGACTAGTACAAAAAAGAGCACCCAAATAACAAATCTATTGTAGTTGTGAGTGTTTATTTATGCGGAATATTGTTCGGTACTTGTTTTAAAAAATTTTGAATTAGTTTTTAAATTATTTTTAACTTGTTTAAATTTTAACTTCTTTTGTCGTTGCATATTCAAAACAATTAGGTTAGCAAGGCTGGTAGTAACAGATAAAAATTAATTACTTGTTTTTAACTTGTTTTATGATTGATGATTGGTTTTTGCTGATAATTTTCATATTTGTTCTCTTATTGGTCTATTGAAACTTAAAATTCAATCATACATTAGTTATCTCCACTTTTACTTTCTCTCTAGTTTTGTGCTTATTCTTTGTTCATTTTCTCGGTTGATTATGTCTATAAAGCTAGTGTTCAATTGTTCATATCTTATGTTAAAAAAAATTGAAGTCACATATAAAATGAAAATTCAGAGAGTACGATGATACCAAATATTGATAGGGTGAACATTCTCTGTAAATTTTATACTTTATTTTCAATTCTTTCGAAATTTTAATGCTTGAGAAAAAGTGAACAAATTTATATATTGATTAGAATTTTAATTTGGATTAAGCTTACTAAGTCAACTGCATAGGCCATTAATAGTAATAAGATATAATAGAAGGGTTATCTTTTATTGAACATAAAATTTTTTTAATTGGCTTTAATTTTTTTATAAGTGTGCAAATAATATTTTAAGACAAATTTCTAGTCATAATGTGCATATATACTTAATTTTTCTTTCTGTTTGCAGAATACGGAGGTTATTGTCCAATATCTATAGTGTAGTTGGTTATTATATTTTTTTTCTTTTTGTATTTTAATTTTATCTTTTTTTTTTGTTTAATTAGTTGGTATTAGTTATATATAATTTTGTTCTTTTCTGCTGTAGGAAGAAGATGATAATGAGTGAATTTATTAAAAAAAATTAAAATTTAAGTTTATTATCCGCCGATAAAAATTATCAGCGAGGTTTATACCGTCAGATGTATTATGACGATAAATAGAATACCAGTAAATTTTTTTTGGTAAATCTGCCAATAAATCCAATGATATCCAACGATTTTTTTGTAGTGGATATATATATATATATATATAAGTATTTAAATATATTTACAATAATAATTATATAAAATATATTTAACATATTTAAACAATATATTTAGTGCTCCACAAACTCAAAATATATCTAAATAATACCTTAATCTAACTAATATTTCGTAACTAACTAATACTAACTTCAACACTTTTATCACTATCAATTAACTAGTTAACACAAATTAATTTAAAAAAACCTAAATCATCTTTTGTCTACAGATATTAAAACAATTTAATTAAGTTCATAGTTACTATTAGAAAATATATTTACTTGTTAAACGAAGGCGTTGATGTTAATGAAGATGAAAATGAAAATAGTAATACTGATAAAGATAAACGTGATACTGAAAAGGTTTGATTTTTGAATTTCATAAGAGAAAAATAAGGACGGTTGGAATTGTTGTGAAAGAGAGAATGGACTCGATCATATTAGTAGTATCGAGTCACGAGTCTTCTGTCATGAAATGCATGTCACACATGCACACAATACGTAGGGAGTGCAGATTGCTGTCTATTAGAATGGCGTCCCAATCTCCTATGTTCTCAGTCATGTAAAACTCACGCTTCTTTCTAGTTATTAAATAAAAAAGTGTAAACAAGAGACACTATATCAAATTTTTACAACAATTTATCGGGATTTTTTATTTAAATAAATTAAATAAGTATTTTTTTACTGAAATAAATAATTTTAAAAATTATTACAAAAATACGTCATTTATTCTTATCTTGTTTTTACTATAAACAAAATAATTTTTCATATATTTCGTTTACACTGTAAACGAGATATATGAAAAAACGTCATCTTCTGTATTATTTGAAATGTTCCATTTTTAAGAATTTGATCTAATTTAAATTATTAATATTTTTTATTATTTTCAAAAAATATATTTTTATATTTACAAATACAAATATCTCGTTTACATTGTAAAAGAGATAATTTTCCATGTATCTCGTTTACATTGTAAACAAGATATATAGAAATTAAAAAGATTGTACATATCTCGTTTACAAACGAGATACGTAAAAAATTATCTCGTTTACCGTGTAAACGAGATAAGAATAGATCATATTTTCGTAAAAATTTTTAAAATTATATATTTCAATAAATAAAATATTTATTTAATTTATTTAAATAAAAAATCCTAATTTATCATCAATTTGATAATTTTTCTTTTGTTTTATATCCTTATATGTTGGCGGCAACAATCTCTTGAGACTTGTTTACACTGTGAACGAGATGACTTTACACGTATCTTATTTACAGTGTAAATGAGATAAGACATGTGGATGTGACACGTGTATATCCCGTTTATAAAGTCATCTCGTTCACAGTGTAAACGAGATACATATAAATAATTTTTCAGCAACTATAAAAGGATGTCTAACCCTTGGGATTCTCTACATTCACTTTATATCTTCTTCTATTCCGTTTTTCTCACAAAAAGAAGAAAACAATGGCCAATAATAGCGTATATATAGTTGTGTGTGTTTACCCCAATTGTCGTATGAGAAATGGCGGCAATGGGGTGATATTTGAGTGTGAAAATCCAATTCTGTTGCACACTCAGTGTGTGAATTCACTATCCGAGTTGAAGAGTTTGATATTGAGCAACCTTGGAGGCACAGAAACGAGGGAGGTCGAAAGGGTGTGTTATAGGTTGCTGGCACCGCTGAGTAATGGAATGTTCCGGTTTTGACTATTTCGGCTTATAGGGGACTAGTATGTGCGACTCATGTTCGACATCCATGGGAGAATTATGGCGGAGCAAGTGATGGAGCTTTCTGCCAATGTTGGAGATGTTGGTGGTGGTAGTTCTGTACACTCGACCTACGTACAAGACGACCGACCTCTCGCACCACCACCCATTCATGTCGCCATTCCAGTGGAGGACATAGAGGTGGGTGAAAAAGACTTTGATGAGGAGTACATTGCCGATAGTGGCGACAGTGATTCTTCTAAGGGGGTGATGAGGAGGAGTTTGTACTGCAGACACACGCTGAGGTAGCTGTGCGCTATGTTTTGCCTCCCCCCTCCAACCCAATTCCGGCGCTATCCGATGTACCAAGTCACTACCATACGTTGGATCTGGACGCCATGCACAAGAGAACTCCGTTTTCCAACAAGGAAAAGGAAGATTACAACCTAGACGATGAGGTAGAGTTTCGGGTCGGCCACAGATTCAAATGCCAAGATGCAGTGATGCAGGGTGTGAAGAACTACAATATTTGCTGGAGTGCTGAGTACTGGGTGCTCGAATAAGACCGATTAAAGTACCATGTGCAATGCCGTCAAGCTACAAATGGCTGTCCATGGGGTCTCCATGTTGCCCTTTGACAGAACCTTGGATACTAGTGAATTCAAGTTTAATTGAGGCGTACTTACTCATTTATGGTTTCCACAGATTACATAGTTTTGAACCATGACACCTAAAATGGATGTTTTATTTCGTCAGAGAGGTCTGGAGGGTTGGTGGAGTTCACAATTGTTTAGCACCCACCATGTCCCAAGACCATCAACAGATGGATAGCAGTCTCATCTACAATGTCATCTTGCCGTTGATACAGTCCAACCACTCCATCAGCATCCCTGTCTTGCAAGGTGCGGTCCAACAGAGCTATCACTTCAAACCCTCCTATAGAAAGGTGTGAGCTACGGGCCGTACCGTACTACGATGGAGGTGGAAGAGGTGGAGGTGTAGGTGTATCCTCCCTGTCTGACGGGAGGTCTCGATGATCCTCCTGTCGATCGTACTCCGCCTCCTCGTCGAACTCTACATCCAGCCGCGCCCGACGAGGCCTGACCCTCTCCCTCCTAACCCCCTCGCCGGGTCTGCGATCTCTAGCACTCCTGTCCCTCCGAGAAAGTCGTCGGGTATCTGTCCTAACCTTAGTCGCCTGCCTACGCCGATCCAGCAAGCCCTGGGGAAGGTGGAGATCGTCCCTCAGCTGGCTGGCAGTGGGATGTACGTCAGCGGGTAACTCGATGAGCCTCGGATCCTCCAACACCTCCTCGCCTAATAGGTACCTAACACGGCAAGCCCCATGCCACGAATCGTAATACTCCTGCATCGGCCTGGTGTCAAACGTGTGCACAATGGAGATCCTGTGACCTGGACAAAAACGGGTACGCCATCCCTCGTACCAATCGTGATGTCTGTCAGGCCACCACACATCCTCACCCTGGCCAGTGGAGGTTAGGAACCTGTTGGAACAAACACAGACAAGTAACTATTCTGACGGGCTTGACTGGGGCACATATGTATATTATAATAATTTAACTCTGAAACCAGTAAAGCAAACATAAATAAGATTTTAGCGATACCTGTAAGGTTCATTGGAGTGCCAGGCACCTGCTGCTCTCCATTGAACTACTATTTCACCTGGTCAACCTGGTGAAACTGCACAACATTGAAGCAGACAAGAAGGACGATTGATATCCATGTCCCCCACTCCTCCTCCTCAACGAACCAAGGAGGGCACAGAGCCTACAGAGAAGGGTCATCATACGCCCTCTATACAAACTGAGAGAACCGTGACATAACAAATAATTAGTTCTTATAAACGAATGCAACATAAAGGACTAAAATGAAATTGTGGTTAAGTCAAGCATGGTACTAACCTCATCGAATCGTAACATATCAATCGATACTCTCCAATGCAAGACCCTGACCTCATGCTGATCTCTGCTCTGCTGCTGCAGTCCAACCAACTTGACACCAATCAAAACAATTAAAGCAGTTCATTATGCAGAAGGTCGTAAGAAGTTACAAACTCATAACTAAATAAAGACATAAACAGTTGTTACCTCGAGGCCATAGGATACATGTAGATCGCTCGATCCGGTGGACACTATTGAAAAAATCTCTGGTATATCCAGGACATCAACAGCGGAGTACAGCCAGCGATGTCCGTAACACCTCGGTGTACCGCCGATCATAGTGACTGGTACGTCCAGTCCAGCACAGTCGAGCCCCAAGACAACGCCCGGCACCGCCCAAAGTTCTGAAGAAGTGGGAGCCTTTGCAGGTGGACCAAGTTGTTCGACTTGTTCGTCATTAGATGTCCTCTGATCAGTAACATGATGTAGCATCTAGCGTACTGTCGGAGGGTCTCTGGGTCGTCTGTAGCGGGCATCTGTCGGACACGATCCCGCAGCCATACGAGCTTCAGTGTGAACGACTCCTTCCTTTGCGCTACCTGCTGTGGAGCCACCGGAGGCCTGACTCCCAGGAACCGCTCCACCAACTGCCACATCTCCGTCTGGTACCACCTACCAGAGTCACGGAAGCAACCCCCCCAACAGGGTCTCCGTGGGCGCGTAGCCCTAGGTGGTATGCAATGTCCTGCAAGGTGATAGTAACCTCACCCTACGGGAGATGAAACGTGTGGGTCTCTAGACGCCATCGCTCCATGAATGCCGTATTCAGGGCATTGTCGAATGTGAAGTCCTTGAGAGGCACCGTGTCGCCGAATCCAGCCTCCCTCGGATACGAGACGATGGCGTCCGGTGGAGGAAAGGTATGACTCACTCGTCGGAACAGTAGAAGGCGATGCCTCTGAAGAAAAAATATATGTTCACAATTATCAATAAGTAATTTTAAAACTTTTATTGGTTCTTTTAAGTTTAACGGTCCTTATAATGTCACTAAAGTTTTAAGTAGGTGCCTATATTTTTTTTTTAAATTTTTACACTATTTTTAGTTTTGTAATTAGATCTTTTCAGTATAAAAAATATTAAACCTAAATAGATATTTTTTTATAAATTATAGATTTTATAATTAAGAACATAACTACATATTTAGTTGCATATTTTTTAGAAAAATCTTATTCTATTAGTTTTAATATATTTGATATAAAAAAATTCCAATTATAAAATTAAAAGGGGTAAAATAACTAAATTAGATAGAGTTCCAAACTAATAATTATGTAGTAACAACCTAAGACAAGTGAAATAAAAGAGAGTTCTAAATTTTTACCAGTCATCTATTCCATACTAACTATACAAACTAGATTCTACTTCTTCACTACTATTCTAATCATGGCTATATACATACATTTATCTATATAGGATTGCGTAAAATTCAATAAATTACAACTAACCGTAAAGTCGGCTGCCTCGGCATAATGCGAAGTCTCGTTCAGCCTGTTGATGTCTCTGTCGTTACCAGCTATGCGCGCCATCGTCTTCAGTATCGATTATATGCTCAGAAAGGGGTAAAAGAGAGGAGAAAGTAGTTAAAAAGTTCAAACTAGTGCCCGATCAAACGCTGTCAACGAATTACATATATAGCCGTCGCCCAGTCTTATCTCATTTACACTGTGAACGAGATAACTTTACACATATTTCGTTTACAGTGTGAACGAGATATATACATGTCACGATCACGTGTTTTATCTCGTTTACACTATAAACGAGATACGTATAAAATTATCTCGTTCACAGTTTAAACGAGATCAGGCACGATGACGAATTTCGGTAATAACTTTTAAAATTATTTAATTCAATAATTAATACATTTATTTTATTTATTAAAATAAAAAATCCATTAAAAAAGTCTAATATACGATATATGATGTTATATGAGTTATTAAAGGTCAAAATATCGATAACAAAATAACTTTTACCGTTACTGGAGTGATTGAAATATGATTATATAAGGTACTATATATATACGTACAGAAAAAACTTTTTAATTGAGTTATGTTATACAGCGAACTAGTTTTTGATCTATCATATTAAAAATAAAAAAATAAAAAATATGTATAGACAATATAAATAGTTTTATTAATAGTTTAAAATAATATTATTTTAGAAAAATTAATTTATAACATAAATTCAAAATTCTTATTAAAAAATTAGAATTAAATTTTTATTATTGTGTATAAACCACGAGTATTCAAGCAGGTTGACAATCCGACCCCCACAATAAATAGGGTTGATTACTCTAACTATTCAACCTATATCCTTAATATATAATGTGCATGTCAATAAGAAAGGGAGATTGAAGCCCAAGCTATACACACAAATACTTAGTATTACTAGGCTACACATTGAATATTTTGTAATAGATAAATAATATTTGATATTAAATTTTTTTTAGATAAATTTAACTTTTTTCTTTTTTTTGTTTAAAATTTTAATTTAAAATTTGTACAACTACTTCTCATGTTTTATGAAAAAAATATTTTCTGAGGAGAGTCAACTAAAATCGGGTGTAAAGATTTGGGTGCAACTGTGCAAGTAAGATTAGAAATGAAAATTTTTTAAACCCAAATATAAAATATAGAATTTTAATAAAGATTTTATACCCGAAAATAAATAAAATTAGAATGGAGTTATTTAATTTCATTTTTAATCTTTATATGCAAGCAGGGTATAGATTTTGGTCCAAACGCCAAAGGGTTCAGTATATACATACAAGAATTGAACGGGCGAAAAATTGCTAATTAAGAATTTATAATAAGAACAGCGTTGTAAGTACAGTTCTCAATTAACGCAAATTTTGCTTATCAATTTAAAAGGGTTGTCACAAATTTAGAATAAAAATACTGGGAGTAGAAATTTCAAGTCGTCTCCCAACGAGTTGACAAAAGAGTGCTATTTTATTAGTCAAGAGTTTTTCGAGAAATTTTAAGAGTTGGAGAACAGAAAAATAAATGATTGTAAATTAAAACAATGTAAATTAAAAGATATTTACGTATTCAAAGTAAAAAGCCTTGACCGGGAGAAGATTAATCGGAAGTTCTATCTTTGTTGGAATTCTCCCAAGTGTAATAGTAAGAGGTTGTTGTTTTCACTTAGTTAACCCTTACCAAATAAAGGAAAGTCAAGTGATTGAGCTAGCTCTTATTCACAAGTCCTAATCCTCTCCTATGGAAGGATTAGCGTTAGTGACTAGAGAACAGCCAACAACTTCCAATTAAAACCAACACTTGAGTATTCCAACTCAAGGGTCTCCTTTCAATTAACTCTCAAGTCAAGTTGGAAGTCTACTCCATTGACATTAATACAATGTTCACAGACATACAAGAAGAGTAAAAAGAAGACATGATAAATTAAATAAAATAGGAACTGAAAATTAATTAAAGATAAAAGTAATTCCTTGCATTAATAAATCCCAAAATCATAAACATACGTATCTGAACAGGGTTAATGGGCAATTAAAAGAGTAAAGGAATAAGAAAATAAACTAGAGTAATGGCAACTTCAATGGAGGTAGTAACTCTTCTCAATATCCAAATCAAAGGCATAAAAACTCTAAAACTATGAATGTGAAGAAACCTAAAGGAGGTAGTAGAATTCTCTCTAAGATTCTCAACTAAAACTAAAACTATGCAAATGAGAATGTGTGTTGAGTCTCTGCTTGTCTCCTGGCTCTAGTCTGTGTTTCTGGGCCGAAAACTGGGTCCAAACTCGACCCAAAATTGCCCCCAACATTTTCTGCGATTTCTGCAAGTAGCGCATGTCACGCGTACGCGTCAGTCACGCGTACGTGTCGCTGGCCATCTTCGCGTGTCACGTGTACGCGTCATATACGCGCGCACGTCGTCGTGCAAACTCCAATTCACGCGCACGCGTGAGCCATGCGTACGCGTCGCTTCTCGCTGGTTGTCTCCTTTATTTCTTGTACTCCTTCCATTTTTGCAAGCTTTCTCTCCATCCTCTAAGTTATTCCTGCCCTATATAGCTTGAAAACACTTAACACACAGATCACGACATCGAATGGTATAAAGGGGGATTAAAATACATAATTTAAAGGCTTAGGAAGCAAGTTTTCAACCATAGAACAAAATTGGGAAGGAATTGTAAACTTATGCAAATTGTATGAATAAGTGTGCAAAGACTTGATAAAAACCACTCAATTGAGCACAAGATAAACCATAAAATAGTGGTTTATCAATCTCCCCACTTAAACATTAGCATGTCCTCATGCTAAGCTCAAGGAGATAAAGGAATGAATGGGGAAAAGTAAGACTCATGAGATGCAACCTATGTATGCAGATGCAACTATATGCTAAGATGTTTCTGTCTACTTGGTCAAAAGTAAATAAGTTCTCTAAGACAAACGTAAATCAGATTCCACTAATTCAAACCATACAATAAAAAACAAGTAAACTTGTAAGAAGACAGCTCATGAAAGCAGAGAACATAGAATCAAGCATTGAACCCTCACTGGTAGTATATATGCACTCTAATCGCTCAAGTGTCTAGGGTTAATTCACTCTACTCTTCTCTAGTCATGCTTTCTAAAACTTTGTTCTTTATCTAACCAATCAACAAATATTTAGTATACCAATGCAAATATCATGAGGTCTTTTCAAGGTTGTAATGGGGCTAAGGTAAGGGTGAGGATATATGTATGGCCAAGTGAACTATAATATTAATATGAATCTTTGACTAACCTAAGCTTTCACCTAACACACACCCCTATGTAATTCGAAAATCATGCCTAGCTACCCAAAATTCCCACTTCTGCATCACATACTCATGTACCAAATTTTCCTTAATTTTACCACATATGCATTGATCTTTTATTAAACTTAGCATTGGGGTAATTTTGGCCCCTTATTTAATTACTTATTTTGTAATTTATTATTCTTATTTTTATTTTTATTATTATTATTTTTAAATCATAAATGCAAACATAACATATCAATGCACATGAGTTTTTTAATTTTTCTGGTCTCACATGAGTATGCACCCAAATTCCCAATACTTTTGTTAATAAAACACAGCACACTTTCATCAACCCAAGTTCTCACAGTTTCCCACACTTAATTAATACACAATCTCTATCTTAAGCTAACCAAAGATTCACTAGGGGTAATTAATTATTTTTCTACTTAAGGCTAGTGATGTGGTAAAATATAGAACAGAAGGGATTAAAAGGCTTAAAGTGGCAAACAAAGGTAATTGAAAGGGTAGGCTATTTAGAATAAGTGAGATAATAACAAATGATGGCCTCAATTATATGTATGCATGCAAATATACTAAACAATGGACATATAGAATGGAACAAAGCAAAGATTGCAATCATAGATAAAAAAATACACAAGAATAAATATTATGGTTAAATAATGTAACCATGTAATTAAGCTCAAATCTCACAGGTTGTGTGTTCTTAGCTATCAACCATGTTCCAATTTACAATCCTCAGCCAAATTTAGCATAAATTTTCAATTTAAATTAGTGAAATACTATAAAAAAAGGTCTTGAAAAGAAACTCATTACTTTAACCGAGCAAAACATATATGTAAGTAATTATTATCATGCAATCTATCCTATCTAACAAAAGAAATAGTCAAATATTGGTGTTAAGAGAGAGAGAAGTTACCTCTGGAAGTCAGGAACTGACCTTCCCACACTTAAGGCTTGGCACGGTCCTCCGTGCCATCAGTAAGGAGCAAGGCAGGGCTGGAAGCATTGCCTCTGATGTCTGACTTGCCCTGGCTTCCTGTGCTACTGGATGAAGGAGAGTCCGGGGTGTCCTTCTATTCTAGAGGTGGGTGTGTACCAACTATGAGGTCCTTCAGGTATTTGTATCGGCGCTTGTTACGGCGCTCTATTTGCTCCATCCGCCGGTCTTGCCGGTCGAATCTCTCAAGGATCTGAAGGAACATCTGATGAGTGGATGGTGACTGTGGTGTGGATGATGGTGGATTGGAAGAAGGAGGAGTATTTAAAGATGGGCCTGCAGGCCAGCTCACAAAGGGAATTGGTGGCCTAATGTACTTCCCATTCGGGATGTACTAGTCGGCTCTAGGGATCAAGACCTTCGTGTCTCCTGCCCGATGGGACACACCTGCTACAGAGACTAAAGCTAAAACCAAGGTGGGGAAAGGCAGGTTACTTGCAATCTGTACGTGTCCCATTGCATACCGGATGTGTCGGGGCAGCTTGATGGGTTGCTCTGTCAGGATGCACCAGATGAGAACAGCCATGTCTGCTGTGAAGGTCGACTCGTGAGTGCTCGAAAAGATATAGTGGGACATAATCTGTGCCCACACGTAAGCCTCCAAGGTAAGTGACTGGGCTGAGATGCTCTTGGGTTTTGATCGATGCTGCCCGTGGATCCAGGTGCTGCCAGGTTGGGCTATAACGCCAAAGATGCTATCCTAGTCGAACTGATACATCTGACACTTACGAGATACCTCTTGATATGCATCCCATCCCTCTGGGCTAGGTGGAAGATCCAGTGCTCGTTGTATGGCAGTCTCGGAGATAGGGACTTGCCGCTGACGGACGTAGACAGTCTGCAGAGTAGGCGAGTAGAAATTGGAGTAGAATTCAACTACCCATGATAAGTTGGCCTCTCGCGGCTGCCTCCTCAAAAATCCCCATTGTTTCCTCTCTATTCGGGGCTCCACAAAATCAACAAAGTGTGTTGGAATAATGAGTAGATGCTCATTGTTGTAGTTCCTCTCAGCTAGGATGGGGAACTTCTGCTCGCAATAACGGTTAGCAAACCGTGTGGAGTCTCGGGCGGAAAAGGCTTTCTCTGATTCATCAACTTTAATGATCCTCTTCACCCGCTTTGTTGGTGGCTTTACGCTTTTAGATGGAAGCGCCTTAGCCGGTGTTCGCTTGGTTCCTCTCCTTGCGGGTGTTTTATCAGTGGCCTTCTCTTTTCCTTTCTTGGTACCCATGCCTAAGGAAGAAAGAAAAAGGAAGAATATGAAATAGAGATAGCGAAAACCGGAAGGGAGAAAATTCCAAGTGATAATAAATGCCAAAGAGAAGATAATAGCTTAAATACATGGTAGCTATAACATGTAGGTAAGACATCAAATAAGAGCAAATAGGCAATTCATACTAATCATATGCAAGAGAGTAAAAGCATACAAGTAATAGTCATGAGAAGCATAACTCAAGCATTAAAAATTAAACGTACCAAATAAAAGAGCACTTAGATGATGACAATTGGGAATGATAGTCCCAATACATGTGGTTCAGGGACGGACATAAGGGGGGGCGAGTGGCGGCCTCGGCCCCCCAACTTTTTTTAATAGTAATAAGTTATTATGTATAATTTAATTTTTTTAAAAAAAATATTTAGTATTTAGTCTAATATAAATAAAAGTTCAGTCTAATTTAAATATTAATAATTTTTAATATCTAAAAATTAAGTAACAATATTAAAAAAATCTGAAAAAGATATTATTACTAATATTTTTAATTAAATAAAAATTTTTAAATCTCATAAAGTAAATTCTTTTTTTTCTTGTGGCCATTTTTTTATTCTTTTGGTATTAATTCTCTCTGTTTCAAGTTTCAACTGCTACAATTAAGAGATCCTTTTCAACTATGAATATTGTGAAAGATAACTTAGAAACAAAATAAAAGATGAATTTCTTGCTAATTGTCTTTTAATTATATTGAAAAGAAAATTGTTGAAAATTTTGACACAAATTCTATTATCGGTGAATTTTATGATACAAAGAATCGACCACTTCGTTAGTAATTAAAAAGTATACACATATTTTTTTACTTTAAAATATATTCTCTATCCATATATTTTTATAATACATCTTATATTATATAATTTTTTTACATAATTTTTAATATTATATGTGTTATTGGCCCCCCATAATATCATTTCTGGATCCGTCCCTGCATGTGGAGTACAAGTGTTGTGAAAAAGGGCATTAAAGTATAAGAGTAAAACAAAATAGAATTCAAAATGCCATAATAGCCTTTTCACAAACACTTGGTGTGCAAGTCAAAATAGAAATGAAAATAATATAATCCAAATGTATATGAGAGCCAAATTAAGATGTCAATTGTCAAATCACTCCACATAATATCCACAAGCTCAAAAAATAATAAGGTAATACCCAAATAAAACTCCAATACCAACATAAGAATGCATGAAAAAGAATGAAAAAGAAACCATAAATAATGAAGTTAAAAGAAAAATTGAGAAGAAAAAAAGATAAGTAAATGCAATAATGGAAAGAGAAAGAAAAGAGTGGAGGAGAGGGAAAGAAACCTGATGAGAAAGATGAAGAAGGGAAGAAGAAAGTAGTAGATAAGAAGAAGGGATAAGGAGGAAAGAGGGAAGAAGAAAGAAGAAAGAATGATAATAGAAAGATAATTAGGATTGGGGGAGGGGAGAATTAAAATTAGGCGGTGAATGGGTTTAATTGGGCGTCGCATGCGACGCGTATGCGTGCAGCACGCATACGCGTGGGTCGCGCTAATTCCAAGCAACGCATAAGCGTCAGGGATGCGTACGCGTGATATGGGTTGTGCGAATGGCGCGAAGGCAGCCCCGCGCACGCACAACTCTCTGTTTGATACGCACGAGAGCCAAAAATGCACACGACGCGTGGGCGTCAGGGACGCGCACGCGTGGATGGCCATTATGGGAAAATGACGCGCACGTGTCAGGGACGCGTCCGCGTGATGGGGCTTGTGCTCCCAGTATAGTTCCAGCCCCACACCATCATAACTCTCTGGTCAAACACACATTTACGCCGATTTGCAGGGTCACGCGTACGTGTGGAGGACGCGCATGCGTGGACTGGTGAAATCGCAAGCGATGCGCACGCGTGAGGGATGCGTACGCGTGGGCTTGCTTGTGCGCAAGGCATGCTACCAGCATCACTCCTGCCCATCTCTCTGTTCAATTCTTCCTATTCTCGCAAGCACATATGACTCGTACGCGTCGTGGACGCTCGCGCGTCGAGTCCCCCATTTTTTTATGCAGTATGCAGAATGCAAAATATAGATGATGAGGCAGATATAATGAATGAACACCTGTAAAAAGCAAAATAAAATAAAAATAAAAATAAGAATGAAAAGGAACGATCATACCATGGTGGGTTGTCCCCCACCTAGCACTTTGCTTTTACGTCCTTAAGTTCGACGGTCCATAAGCTCAGTCTGCTTCTGTTAGTGGATCTTCTAAGAGGAAGACCTCTAGCTCTTTATTGTCCTTCATCTTCTCACCATGATACAGCTTTAAGTGATGTCAATTGACCTTGATGAATTTGGAACTTGAAGGATGACTCAGATGGAAGACTCTGTATGGCTCTGCCTTCTTTACTCTATAGGGACCTTCCCATCTTGATCTTAGCTTTCTTGGCATGAGCCTCAGCCTTGAGTTATAAAGGAGAACTAGCTCCTTAGGTCTGAACTCTCTTCTCTTGATATGCTTTCCATGCACAGCCTTTACTTTCTCTTTGTATAATCTGGAGTTGTCATATGCTTCGAGTCGAAGGGTCTCCAGTTCTGCTAGTTACAACTTCCTTTCAGCACCAGCATTCTCAAATCCCATGTTGCATTCCCTTACAGCCCAGAAAGCTTTGTGTTCCACCTCCACTGGGAGGTGACAAGCCTTTCCGTATACTAGGCGGAAGGGACTCATCCCAATGGGTGTCTTGTACGCTGTCCGATAAGCCCAAAGTGCATCAACAAGTCTGGTGCTCCAGTCCTTCCTATGAGGCTTGACTATCTTTTCCAGTATGTGCTTTATCTCTCTGTTAGATACCTCGGCTTGCCCATTAGTCTGAGGATGGTAAGCTGTGGCTACCTTGTGAATAATCCCATGCTTCTTCAGTAGACCTGTTAATCTCTTGTTACAAAAGTGAGTGCCTTGATCACTCACGATTGTTCGTGGTGATCCAAAGCGACAGATAATATGGTTTCTAACAAAAGAGACAACAATGTTAGCATCATCAGTACGGGTAGGAATTGCTTCTACCCATTTAGAAACATAATCTACAACTAACAATATGTATAAGAAACCACTAGAGTTTGGGAATGGACCCATGAAGTCAATGCCCCAAATATAAAAAATTTCACAAAATAGCATAAGCTGTTGGGGCATCTCATCCCTCTTGGATATATTACCAAACCTTTGGCATGGAGAACAAGATTTACAGAAGGCAGTAGCATCTTTAAAAAGAGTGGGCCACCAGAATTCACAGTCTAAAATTTTTCTAGCTGTTCTTTGAGGGCCAAAATGTCCACCACTCTCAGAGGAGTGGCAGGCCTCTAAAATTTACTGGAATTCTGATTGAGGCACACACCTTCTAATTATCTGGTCAGCACCATACCTCCATAAGTATAGGTCATCCCATATATAATATTTGGACTCGCTTTTTAGCTTGTCCTTTTAATGCTTAGTAAAATTAGGAGGGAATATATGACTAACTAGATAATTAGCTATATGAGCATACCAAGGAACTACTTCAGATATTGCGTGCAAGCTATCAAATGGAAAAGCATCATTGATAGTAGTGGAGTCATCCTTAGTGTGCTCAAGGCGACTCAAGTGGTCCGCCACTAAATTCTGGGACCCACTTCTATCCTTAATTTCTAAATCAAATTCTTGCAGCAACAATATCCAACGTATTAACCTTGGTTTGGACTCTTTTTTAGCTAATAAATATTTTAGAGCTGCATGATCTGAGTACACTACCACCTTAGTACCAAGTAAATAGGCTCAGAATTTATCCAGAGCAAAAATAATAGCCAGAAGCTCTTTTTCAGTGGTAGTATAATTAGACTGAGCAGCATATAAGGTCTTAGAGGCATAAGCAATTACGAAAGGATCCTTACCTTCGCGCTGAGCCAGCGCCGCTCCCACTGCATGGTTGGAGGCATCACACATAATCTCAAATGGCTTGCTCCAGTCTAGTCCTCTCACAATCGGAGCTTGAGTCAAGGCGATCTTCAGCTTATCAAATGCATTCATGCAGTCCTCATTCAACTCGAACTCAACATCCTTCTGCAGCAGTCTGGATAAAGGCAAAGCTACCTTACTAAAGTCCTTGATAAATCTCCAGTAGAAACCTGCATGACCAAGGAACGAACGGACTTTCCTCACGAAGGAGGGGTAAGGTAAACTAGAAATCACATCTACCTTTGCTGGATCTACAGAAATATCAGTATTAGAACCAACATGTCCTAGAACAATACCTTGTTTTACCATAAAGTGACATTTTTCAAAATTTAATACAAGGTTTGAACTAACACACCTGTCTAATACTCTAGCTAAACTATCCAAGCAAAGATTAAATGAATCACCATATACGCTAGAATCATCCATGAAAACTTTCATACAGTTCTCAATAAGATTTGAGAAGATACTCATCATGCACCTTTGGAAAGTAGTCGGTGCATTACACAAGCCAAAAGGCATCCTCTTGTATGCATACGTTCCAAAGGGACATGTAAAGGTAGTCTTCTCCTGATCTTCAGGAGCTATATGGATTTGAAAATAGACTGTGTAACCATCTAAAAAGCAGTAGTGTGATTTACCTGACAAACGATCGAGCATCTGATCGATAAATGGCAGGGGATAGTGATCCTTGCGAGTAGCCTGGTTGAGGCGTCTGTAATCAATGCACACCCTCCAGGAGTTCTGCACTCTAGTTGTCAGGAGCTCCCCATGCTCATTCTTCACTGTTCTGACTCCAGACTTCTTGGGCACCACTTGAACTGGGCTGACCCACTCACTATCCGAAATTGGATAGATGATGTCAGCTTCAAGCAGCATGGTCACTTTCTTCTTGACAACTTCTAAAATAGTGGGGTTCAGCCGCCTCTGAGGTTGACGGACAGGCCTTGCTCCCTCGTCTAAAAATATTCTCTGCTCACAAACTTGGGGGCTGATGCCCACTATGTCCGCCAAACTCCATCCAATTGATTTCTTATGTCTTCTCAGCACACTAAGCAGTTGCTCCTCCTGTTGGGAAGTGAGTTCCCTTGCAATGATAACTGGGAGTTTCTGATGATCCTCGAGGTAAGCATACTTGAGGTTGGGTGGAAGGGGCTTTAACTCCATTTTCTGCTCATGGTTAGGCACTTGATCTTCTGGAGCTAGTGATGGTGGCAAGGTGTCTTCATCTTGTTCAGAGAGTGTCCCCACACTTGCACCTTGCTCCATGTGCATCTTTTCTACTTCTTCTTGGTGAACTGTAGCTACAGTTTCATCTATGATGTCACACTGGAAGATGGAATGATCTTCCGGAGGATGCTTCATGGCTTCATCCAAGTTGAAACTTACTACTCTGCCATCTATCTCAAAGGAGTAAGTTCCTGAGAAAGCATCCAATTTGAACTTTGAAGTCTTCAGAAATGGTCTTCCAAGTAGGATGGATGAGGGTCTTCCTGAGTCATTAGAGGGCATCTCCAAGATGTAGAAGTCAATAGGGAATGTGAGCCCCTTAATGCTCACCAGCATGTCCTCAGTAATTTCCACCACTGAGATTATACTTTTATCTGCCAAAATAAAATGTGCTGCCGACCTTTTTAAGGGAGGGAGCCTCAGAGCATCATATACAGATAATGGCATAATACTCACACACGCACCTAAATCATACATGCAATCAGAAAATTTTACACCTTCTATAGTAATAGTAACCATGCATGGACCTGAATCACTATATTTTTCTAGTATATCCCCCATTAAAGCATAAATAGAGCTACCTAGAGGAATAGTTTCTAAATCCTGTATTTTATCTTTATTCATGCATAAATCTTTTAGAAATTTTACATATTTAGGTACCTGGCGAATGGCATCAAAAAGGGGAATAGTTACCTCAACCTTTTTGAAGATCTCCACCATCTTGGGATCTAGCTCCATCTGCTTTCTGGATTTCCTAGCAAGGTGTGGAAATAGAATGGGAATGGCTTCTCTTGTAACTTCATCTTCTTTTGGTGCTCCATTCCTTGGTTGAGCTACTCCTTCTTCAACCATGTCTTGTATTTCCTCCTCTTCTTCAACATTCTCTACCTCAACAATGTCTTTAGCTTGGATATCTTCCTTTGAGCTTGGCTCCTCATGATTCCTCTCTGGCAGTGTGGTTCCGGACCTCAAAGTGATGGCATTGATTCTACCTTTGGGGTTGGGTAAAGGTTGAGAAGCAATTGTACTGGAGCTTGAAGGTTGATTGTTGGGGGTAGAAGGTGGTTCCAGCCAGGAGATGAGAGCTTGTAAAGTGAAGGTAAGACCAGTGATGCTAGAGGTAAGTGAATTCTAAAGGTCTTTCTATCCTTGTACAATAGAGTGGAGCATCTTATCATTGGTAGAAGAAAGGGGATAAGTAATTTGAGGGGCCTGCTGTTGGTTGTTCTGAAGTGCTTGGGACTGCCTTTGGTGAGGTGCTCTGTAAGGCTGGTTTTGGTTTTGCTGTTAGTAAGGAGGGTTCTGCTATCTGTTGTTGTTTTTGTTGTTCCATCTCTAACTCTCACTGTTGTCTCTGCCTCCTCGGTTGTAGTTGTCCCTCCATCCTTGGTTAGAATTATCTCTTCATCACTGGTTAAAGTTGTCTTTCCAACCTTGATTGTAGCTTCCACCTTGGTTATAATTGCCACCTTGTTGATAGTAACCTTGATTTGGGTGGTCATAGAAGTTATGAGTAGCTACCAAGGTGTTATCTTCTTGTTGGAGCTACGGGCACTCATCAGTGTAATGAGTATAACAGGCACATATTTCGCACACTCTCTGAGGAACCAACTGTTGACTCTGTTGTTGTGGGAGAGACTGAGGTTGTTGTTGATTCAGCTGTAACTGCTTCAGTATGTTGGTCATCTCTCCCAGAGTTTGTGTGAGAGCAGCAGTCTCACTACTAGAGGAAACCTCCGCAATAGCCTTAGGATGGTTGTTCCTGTGCCTGACATTTTGGGTAGACTCAGCTAGATCGGTGATCAGTTATCACGCTTCTGTCGCCGTCTTGTACTTCTTTAGAGAACCATTACTTGCAGCGTCTAATGTAGTCTTATCCTGAGGCTTCATGCCTTGTGTGAAGTAGCTGATCAACACCAACTGATCAATCTTGTGGTGGGAACATGAGTCTAGGAGATTCTTGAAGCGTTCCTAATATTCATATAGAGTCTCTGACTCACCTTGGATAATGCAGGAAATTTTTTTCCTCAGTTTATCTGTAACTTCAGCTGGAAAGTATTTTTCCAGGAATTTCCTTCTAAGCAGATCCCAATTGGTAACGACTACTTCAGGTTGAGTGTAGAACCACTCCCTTGCTTTTTCCTTAAGAGAAAACAGAAAAGCATACAGCCAAATAGTAGTTTCATCTGCACCATGACGCCTAATAGTTGAGTAGGCTGTCTGAAAATCTCTGAGGTGCTTGATAGGCTCTTGAGCAGGTAAGCCATGAAACTTGGGCACTAAGTTAATTAGCGCAGTCTTCAGTTCAAAATCTGCAGTCAGATTTGGGTGACGCGCTTGATACGGTTGCAGTGTAAAGTCTGGAGCTCCTGCTTCCTAGAGAGTAATCCTTCTGGGCTCTGCCATATTACCTGCACGTAAATCAACAGAATCAGTAGAAAAGGAGCTTGTTTCTTCCTCAGATGGCGCTTCAGATTCGCCTTCAGAAGAGACTGGTGAATTGGTAGTAACCACTTCACCACCCTCAGAGGCTAACCTACGCTGAGCTCGCCTAATACGTGAAATAGTTCTTCCAATTTCAGGATCAAACGCAGCTAAGCTCGGATCAGGCAGTGAACGCGTCATTCAATGAAAAAAACATAAAGCTCATGGTAATAAATTAAAATGAAAATATACAAATATGTAAAATTAAAAATATTTACACCAACTAATAATTTAGCACGCAATTGCAACTCCCCGGCAACGGCCCAAAAAATTGAACGGACGAAAAATTGCCAATTAAGAATTTATAATAAGAACAGAGTTGCAAGTACAGTTCTCAACTGACGAAAGTTCCGCTTATCAATTTAAAAGGGTTGTCACAAATTTAGAATAAAAATACTGGGAGTAGAAATCTCAGGTCGTCTCCCAACGAGTTGACAAAAGAGTGCTATTTTATTAGTCAGGAGTTTTTCGAGAAATTTTAAGAGTTGGAGAACAGAAAAATAAATTATTGTAAATTAAAGCAATGTAAATTGAAAGAGATTTACGTATTCAAAGTAAAAAGCCTTGACTGGGAGAAGATTAATCGAAAGTTCTATCCTTGTTGGAATTCTCCCAAGTGTAATAGTAAGAGGTTGTTGTTTTCACTTAGTTAACCCTTACCGAATAAAGGAAAGTCAAGTGATTGAGCTAGCTCTTATTCACAAGTCCTAATCCTTTCCTATGGAAGGATTAGCGTTAGTGACTAGAGAGCCAGCCAACAACTTCCAATTAAAATCAACACTTGAGTATTTCAATTCAAGGGTCTCCTTTCAATCAACTCCCAAGTCAAGTTGGGAGTCTACTCCGTTGACATGAATACAACATTCACAGACATACAAGAAGAGTAAAAAGAAGACATGATAAATTAAATAAAATAGAAACTGAAAATTAATTAAAGGTAAAAGTAATTTTTTGCATTAATAAATCCCAAAATCATAAACATACGTATCTGAATAGGGTTAATGGGCAATTAAAAGAGTAAAGGAATAAGAAAACAAACTAGAGTAATGGCAACTTCAATGGAGGTAGTAACTCTTCTCAATATCCAAATCAAAAGCATAAAAACTCTAAAACTATGAATGTGAAGAAACCTAGAGGAGGTAGTAGAATTCTCTCTAAGATTCTCAACTAAAACTAAAACTATGTGAATGAGAATGTGTGTTGAGTCTCTGCTTGTCCTCTGGCTCTAGTCTGTATTTTTGGGCCAAAAACTGGGTCCAAACTCGGCCCAAAATTGTCCCCAGCGTTTTCTGCGATTTCTGCAGGTAGCGCATATCACGCGTACGCGTCAGTCACGCATACGAGTCGCTGGCCATCTTCGCGTGTCACGCATACGCGTCAAGTACGCGTGCGCGTCGCCGTGCAAACTCTAATTCACGCGCACGCGTGAGCCATGTGTGCGCGTCGCTTCTCGCTAGTTGTCTCCTTTATTTCTTGTGCTCCTTCCATTTTTGCAAGCTTCCTCTCCATCCTCTAAGCCATTCCTGCCCTATATAGCCTGAAAACACTTAACACACGGATCACGGCATCGAATGGTATAAAGGGGAATTAAAATACACAATTTAAAAGCTTAGGAAGCAAGTTTTCAACCATAGAATAAAATTGGGAAGGAATTATAATCTCATGCAAATTATATGAATAAGTGTGCAAAGACTTGATAAAAATCACTCAATTGAGCACAAGATAAACCATAAAATAGTGGTTTATATCAGCGTGGATATCTGTGTTTGGCCAGATTGGATGAAGAAATATTTTCTAAGCTGGACAGAAGAGCCGCATAGAAAAGAGGATCGAAAGCAATGGTTGATATGTTTCTGTGCGATTATTTAGAACATTTGAATAGAAAGGAATAGAAGGGCATTTTAGAATAAAAACAAAAGTGTAGATCCCTTTTATTGTTAATGACTATGCTAAAGATAACTTGAAAATTTTTCTTATATTGATGTGTTACTTTCTTTTGTTGTCTGTTTGTTTTGTTTGCAAATGTATTGAGTTCTTTTGTTTTTCCAAAAAAAAAATGGTGTTTAATGTTGTGACTAGGAAAGGATAAGAATGGATGTCCATTTAATGGGCAACCCATTTTCTACGTTGAAGAGAACAAGTTCTTAGGATGAAAGAAATAAATGTAGTTTGAAAAGTAAACTTCTCTTTGCCTATAAAAGCATGATCTGAGGCAAGAGAATATACACAACAATAATAAAATCAAATACTTCTTTCTATCTTTGTATATATATACACATTACAACATATAATATTATTATATATATATAAATTATTATTGAGCTAATTATTTTAATACTAGAGTCTTCTATTTATACATCTCTATTATATATATATCTTTTATTTCACAACACGTTATCAGCACGAGACTCTGATCAAATTTTGAGGAAGACTCAGGTAACAAATTTTCATTATGTCGAAGCTCTCTCATCTTGAATTCAATGCTCTTGATATATCTGGAAACAATTATTTATCATGGATACTAGATGCTGAAATCCATCTTGATTCAATGGATCTTGGAGATACCATTAAGGCTGAAAATAATGCATCCCAGAAGGATAAAGCTAAAGCCATGATTTTTCTTCGTTGTCATCTTGACGAAGGATTGAAAAATGAATATCTTACATTAAAAGATCCTGTAGATCTTTGGAAAGACCTTGAAGAAAGGTATAATCATCAGAAAACGGTGATACTTCCTCAGGCCCGATATGAATGGACGCATTTGCGTTTACAAGATTTTAAATCTATAAATGAATATAATTCTGCAATGTTTCGGATCACCTCACGAATGAAATTGTGTGGGGAAAAAATAACTGATCATGATATGTTGGAGAAAACTTTCTCAACCTTCCATGCCTCGAATGTGCTCCTGCAGCAGCAGTATCGAGTGAAAGGGTTTAAAAAATATTCTAAGTTAATTTCTTGCCTTCTTGTTGCTGAACGCAACAATGAGTTGTTATTGAAAAATCATGAAGCGCGCCCAGCTAGCGCCGCCCCATTTCCTGAAGTAAATGCGGCAAATCATTACCCCAGAAGAGGTAAATGGCAAGCTTTTAATAACAAGAAAAATTATGGAAGGAAAAAGAATTATGTTCAAAAGAGAGGATCTCACCAGAAGTGGGACAAAGAAAAGAATATCGGGCAGAATAAATCAACCGAGGAGAAGTGTTTCCGCTGTGGTGGAAAGGGCCATTGGTCACGTACCTGTCGTACCCCAAGGCACCTAGTCGATCTTTACCAGGCATCTTTGAAAAAGAACGACAAAGGAAAGGAAACAAATTTTGTCTCAAATGATGCTGAGAACTCCACCACTCATTATGATGTATCTGATTTCTTTGAGGACCCTGAAGGAAATATTGGTCATTTGATCAATGATGGAATAGTTTAACATGTGGGATTGTGAAGTATATATGTAAATAAATAATGTAAAAAACTTATTGTTAAGTTTTATTTTCTATGTATTTAAGTTTCAAATGTGATGTACATAAATAATGAAATATTAATAAATTTTGAAATTATTAAATGTGTCAAATTTTAAAATAAAATTTTGGTATATGACATTATTTTATGTACAGTGTTTCTTAGAAAATAATTCTGATCAAGTATTCAATTTAACTGTGCATACTACTCATTTTATTATTATTTGTTTTTGAAGAGAATGGCAAGGATATGTAATGAAGATGTATGCCTTGCGGATAGTGCAAGTTCGCACACTATTCTCAAAAGTGATATATATTTTACCCATCTTGTGCCAAAAGAGGAATATGTTAACACTATTATTGGCTCAGGCAATGTGATTGAAGGCTCCGGAAGAGCTATAATTTTATTTCCTGGAGGAACAAAATTTATAATAAATAATGCACTATTATCTACCAAGTCTCTGAGGAACTTGTTGAGTTTCAAAGATATTCGCCGAAATGGATATCATGTTGAGACGATGAATGAGGGAAATCATGAGTATTTATGTATAACAACTCATGATTCAAATAAGAAAGTTATATTAGAAAAATTACCCTCACTTTCATCTGGGTTGTATTATACCAAGATTAGTGCAATTGAATCACATGCCACTGTAAACCAGAAGTTTATTAGCCCAAATGAATTCATAACTTGGCACGACCGATTGGGTCATCCGGGAACAACCATGATGAGAAGAATTATTGAAAACTCTCATGGACATTCACTAAAGAACCAGAAGATTCTTAAAACTAGTGAATTTTGTAGTGCTGCATGTTCTCAAGGAAAGTTAATTTTAAGGCCATCACCAGTAAAGATTGGATTTGAGTCTCCTGAATTCCTGGAAAGGATTCAAGGTGATATATGTGGACCTATTCATCCACCATGTGGATCTTTTAGATATTTTATGGTCCTGATAGACGCATCTTCGAGATGGTCACATGTGTGCTTATTATCTTCTTGCAACCTGGCGTTTGCGAGATTACTGGCTCAAATTATTCGATTAAAAGCACAATTTCCAGAAAATCCAATTAAAGCAATTCGTCTTGATAATGCTGGTGAATTTACTTCCCAAGCTTTTGATGCTTATTGTATGGCTAATGGAATAAGTGTTGAACATCCAGTAGCTTATGTTCACACACAAAATGGGTTAGCAGAATCACTTATTAAGCGCCTCTAATTAATTGCTAGACCCTTGCTTATGAGAACAAATCTCCCAACCTCGGTTTGGGGGCATGCTATTTTACATGCCGCAGCACTTATTCGTTTGAGGCCAACGAGTTATCATCAATTCTCTCCTATACAATTAGCTTTTGGCCAGCAGCCAAATGTTTCCCATTTAAGAATATTTGGGTGTGCGATATATGTTCCCATTGCACCACCTAATCGCACCAAAATGGGACCTCAAAGAAAATTGGGGATATATGTTGGATATGATTCTCCCTCTATAGTGAGGTATCTTGAGATACAAACTGGTGATGTGTTTAAAGCCCGGTTTGCGGATTGTCATTTTGATGAATCAAAATTTCCAACATTAGGGGGAGAGAATAAGCTTCCTGAAAAGGAACTTAATTGGAATGCATCATCGTTGATGCATTTAGATCCTCGATCAGGGCAATGTGAACTAGAAGTTCAAAAGATTATACATTTGCAAAGAATAGCAAATGAATTGCCTGATGCATTTTCCGATACAAAGAGGATAACCAAATCTTACATACCAGCGGAAAATGCCTCAATTCGAATTGACGTCCCAGTATGACAAGTAGCCACTGAAGCAAATTCACACCAGAAGCGTGGCAGGGCGGAAAATGCCCCAATTCGAATTGATGTCCCAGTAGGGCAAATAGCCACGGAAGCAAATACACGCCAGAAGCGTGGCAGGCCTGTCGGTTCCAAAGATAAAAATCCTCGAAAGAGAAAAGAGGTAAATACGATTCCTGTTGAAAAAGACATAGTAAAGACACCGGCAGTTGTCCAAAATTCTGATATAACGCCAGAAGACGTTCAGGTACCTGAAAATTGTGAAAATGATGAGATCTCGATAAATTATGTCTTTACAGGAGAGAAATGGGACCGAAATAAGACAATTGTCAATGAAATATTTGCATATAATGTGGCATTAGATATCATGCATGAAAGTAAGGATCTTGAGCCAAGATCAGTTGAAGAATGTCGACAAAGAAATGATTGGCCAAAATGGGAAGCAGCCATGAAGGCTGAATTAGACTCACTTGCAAAACGTGAAGTCTTTGGACCTGTAGTCCGTACACCTGAAGATGTAAAACCTGTTGGATACAAATGGGTATTTGTGAGAAAACGAAATGAGAAAAATGAAGTTGTGCGCTATAATGCCCGACTTGTGGCACAAGGTTTTTCACAAAGGCCCGGTATAGATTATGAAGAAACGTATTCCCCAGTAGTGGATGCGATAACATTGCGTTATTTGGTCAGTTTATCTGCATATCATAAACTGCATATGCATTTAATGGATGTGGTAACAGCCTATTTATACGGCTCATTAGATCGGGATATCTATATGAAAGTCCCCGAAGGACTAAAGATATCTAAACCATCCAATGAATATTCGCAAGGGTTATACTCAGTCAAATTGCAAAGATCTTTATATGGTCTAAAGCAATCTGGACGAATGTGGTATAATCGTCTTACTGAGTATCTGGCCAAAAACGGTTTCAAGAATGATGATATATGCCCGTGTGTTTTCATAAAGAAAACTGCTTCTGGATTCATTATAATTGCTGTGTACGTTGATGATTTAAATATCATTGGGACTCCTGAAGAGATTCCAACAATTATAAAAACTCTAAAGGAAGAGTTTGAGATGAAAGATCTTGGAAGAACTAAATTTTGTCTCGGCCTGCAGATCGAGCATATAAAAAGTGGGATCTTTATTCATCAAACAACATACACAGAAAAGATCTTGAAAAGATTTTACATGGATAAGTCACATCCATTAAGTACCCCAATGATTGTAAGATCTTTAGATGTGAAAAAGGATCAATTCCGTCCTAAAGAAGAAAATGAAGATATCCTTGGTCCTGAAGTACCATATCTTAGTGACATTGGAGCGCTAATGTATCTTGCTAATAATACGCGACCCGATATATCATTTGCTGTGAATTTACTAGCAAGATATAGTTCCTCTCCAACCAGAAGACATTGGAGTGGAATCAAACAAATCTTTCGATATCTTCATGGGACGGTTGATATGGGATTGTTTTATCCCTATGGATCCAAGTCACAACTAGTTGGCTATGCAGATGCCGGATACCTGTCTGATCCACATAAAGGGAAGTCTCAAACAGGATACCTATTCACATATGGTGGTACAGCTATATCATGGAGGTCCACGAAACAGACGATAGCAGCAACCTCCTCTAATCATGCTGAAATACTGGCGATTCATGAAGCTAGTCGCGAGTGTTTTTGGCTGAGGAGTCTAATTCAATATATTCTGTCATCATGTGGACTAATTGATCATAAGATAGCTCCTACTGTCCTGTTTGAAGATAATACAGCATGCATTGCTCAACTTAAGGGTGGATACATCAAAGGTGATAGAACAAAGCATATTTCTCCCAAATTCTTCTTCACTCATGACCTTCAAAATCAAGGGACAATTGATGTCCAACAGATCCGTTCAAGTGACAATCTGACAGATTTATTTACAAAGTCACTCCCAAAATCCTCCTTTGAAAGATTGGTACATAGGATTGGGATGCGCCAATTTCGAGACATTAAATGATGTCCGCAAGAGGGGGAGACTGTACTCTTTTTCCCTTGGTCAAGTTTTTTTCCCATTGGGTTTTTCTTGACAAGGTTTTTAATGAGGCAGTTCTCATCACAAAGGATTTTGTACTCTTTTTCCTTCACTAAAGTTTTTTTTTTCCCATTGGGTTTTTCTTTAGTAAGGTTTTAACGAGGCATAATCCTAAATGGACATCCAAGGGGGAGTGTTGTGACTAGGAAAGGATAAGAATGGATGTCCATTTAATGGGCAACCCATTTTCTACGTTGAAGAGAACAAGTTCTTAGGATGAAAGAAATAAATGTAGTTTGAAAAGTAAACTTCTCTTTGCCTATAAAAGCATGATCTGAGGCAAGAGAATATACACAACAATAATAAAATCAAATACTTCTTTCTATCTTTGTATATATATACACATTACAACATATAATATTATTATATATATATAAATTATTATTGAGCTAATTATTTTAATACTAGAGTCTTCTATTTATACATCTCTATTATATATATATCTTTTATTTCACAACATTTAACTCCTTATTTTATTATTTTATCAATTTTTTTATTTTTGAATATTTTGATCCTACATGTGTAGCTCAAGATAGCTAGTTTTTATTGAAAGTAAATTAATGCTAAATATACATTTAATTATATTATAAAATAAATTTTTTATTCTCAATATATGTAAAACTAAAAATAAAACGTACGTGTGTTTCTAATAATTTTTATGTATTAATTAACTTGAGGTCAAATAAGATAATATTTATGGTGTAGTAATTGGATTTTTTTATTAAAAAAATGAAATTTTTTTATAATAAAAAAATCACAAAAATATCATGTACAATGCCCATTAACTACACATTTAGTAAAAATTTCTACTTTTTATTTAATTTTATCTTTTACCAAAGAAATTCTCATATTAAATATGTATTAACAATACATGAAATTGATTCATAAAAGAACATAATTTTTGTAACCAGACTAATCCAGGTGTAAAGCAAATTAATTGAGGAAGCAGGCCCAAATAGATGTTGGTTTTGATGATGTGGAGGGGAGTTTCGGCATTCAGATAGATGCAAAACTGCAAGGCTTAATAAATCATAAGTTGTGTTAGTATGCCAAAAAGAGAATGGAGATCTGAGGGCGGCGCCATCACCACCTCCCTCCTAAATCTTTATTGCCGTACAGCTACACCCTACAGCCTTTGCATTTTGCATGGGCTGTGACCCTGTCACCCAAGCTATTAAATTGGGGATGTGGTTTTAACGGAACCATATTATATTATTAATTGGAATCAGATTTGAAATTATAGAATTATGGTAAAAAAAAATATTATATGTATATTAAAATTAATTATTATTTATTGATATGTAAAAATACAATTTATTTAATTTATTTTTAATATATATTTTATATTTTAATAATTAATTTTAGTGGTTAAATTTAATATAACACTCACATTACTCAATATAGAATTATTGTGGCCGCGCCATGCACTTCATATTCAGATTGTGGTAAACCAATAAAATAATTTTTTGCTGACAAGTGAAGAAGCACTTATTTCTGTGTTAAATATATAAGGATTGTATTGAATTTTTTTTAAAAAATACCTAATATATAAAAATATTTTGATAAATAATAATCTGAACAAGTAGTACTATAATAAAGTGCTTCTTCTTTAAAATTTATTTTTTTTTTAAAGGTGTAATATACTTCTTTAAGACAGACGATAAATTTATTATTAATAAAAAATTTTAATTTTTTATATTTTAATAAAAAATTTTAATTTATAGTTTTAATATGTGTTCTTAAGATACAAAATAAATAAATTTATTTTTTAATTACGATAAAAAAAAAAAGGAGTTGACAGTATTTTCTAAAATTTCACACCACAACAGCTGCAACACACATCAGAGAGATCTGTATGTCCCCAATGCAATCACAGTAATTGCAACTGTAATAATTTAAGGAAACCTTGGTTGTGACATTTTTTGGTAAGTGTTCCTTACCGACTGTTTGTCCATTGCTATCATCAATTTAATTAAAATAATTAAGGAATGAAAGAAAAAAGAAAAATGCTATATTTAACTAATATTACACAGAAGAATTGAAGTATATATATAAAATGGATATCATGCATATGATTTGTAACATAATGAATAACAGAATAAGTCACTTTTAACTCATTGTTTTTGGCATGAAATACATTTCCATCTTTAGATTGTCTTTGGCATTATTGAATGGTTTCATCATATCAGTGATGAATTTGGATTTCATATCGCTTTCTAATTGCAATTCGCATGCCTAGAACGAATTGTCCGATCCATCATTAAATGAAAGCAAGAAATCAAAGAAGGAAATCCAATAAATCGGTCTTCTTTCACGCGTTGTTCTCTAGATCTATTCGATCTCCTCATGTAATTGTTCTTCTTAACTAATTAATAACTAACTATAATTAAGGAACTAGTAACATATATGTAGTTAATGACAAGACTACCCTCTCCTCATATAATTGTTATTATTTTTTTATTATCATCAAATCTAACAGGTTAATGACGAATTTGTTGGATATTAGAGTTTTATTTAAAAATATGTTATTAACTAATAAATTATTATATATATAAAATATGATTTGAACTTTTGAGTTCTGACAATTGGTTAAGCATATAAGTGATGAGTTGACCACTCCACGAATCCAAGTCGAATAATTGTTACTATTTTGAAGCTAGGCATAAGAGAGAAGTGAGGGATGCATAGCTAGCATAAACTCATCAAGTAGGTAGTAGTATATGCAGCACGAGAGTGAGTTCCAACTTCCCAAAGAGACAATAATAAAGGAAATGAGAGAGAGGGGGGCAGGGCAGTGCATATATAGAATTGTAATTGGAATGTGACTAGACAGCATTCCTCATTAATCAACTTGTGTTGATCCCACTTTTATTTGTTTGTATCTCTCATATACAACTTGAGTATGACAATGTTAATCTTTTTATTTGCTTGTCTATACAAGCAAATGTATAATAATTTATGGCCGAATACATCATTCATGCTGGACCACTTATATTGTGATGCTTACTACTCAGTACTCATAAACATATACATACATATACATATATATACCAGCAGCAGTAGTAGCAGCAGCAAGCTTGCTAAGATATGAATTTAATTAATTACACATACACAACAACAGTGTTGAAATATTTAATGCAGTGCTACGTACAAGAGCACTAAATTAAATAACTATATATATAATCTCACAAGGGGGGATCATGGCTATGTGTGTTTTCTTTCTTCTTTTTAGAAACATAATGAAAAAGAACAAGTAATGGTCGATCGAGATACAATATATGCATGCCATGCCGTACACTACTGTTTCACTAGCTGTTTCATCTCTGCATATACTATATACAAACAAACATAATAGTAATACTGTGCTTAAACAGTAATTATTCCTCACACAGTTTACTTTTTGCAACTTTACATCACCGTCCTAACCAAACAAATCGCTCTATTGTCACGCCCCGGTTCATTATTAGGGTTATTTTTTATTAATATAAATCTTTTTGAAGAATATGTGTCACTTTTAAGATTAAACTTAAACATAAAATAAAGAAAACTAATAGATTATGGAGATTCCTTGTAAACCAGCAATTTTAAGTCACCGCTATTAATAATAAATAGGCCGTCTATATATATTTAACTTGTTGTTCAATAGTAAAGAGATATTCTATCTCATGCTATTTCAATTGTTTCTACTTTCTGCGAATGACCGCTAAGTTATCCACGTTCTTAATGACTACGACTTCTGGGGACCATAATTCAAGGTGTGTGTAGTCTTCCAAGAAGACTATATATAGAACATTATCATTATATATACATTTCTTTAATGCAAACATCTATTGATTCAAAGAAGAGAAGGGTTGTCATGTACATATGTGATATGTCTGTGTCTGTAACGAAATTTTAGGTTGCAATGTTGTTAAGTTTAGTTAACAGACACCAGATTATTATATTAATAGAATTTTTAATTTTTATTTTAATAAATAATAAAAATATATTAAAAAATTAAAATTTATATTTTTAGAGTTTAATTTTGATACACTGATAATATAAACCGTTTTACACACTTTTTCAACTATATTTATTTTGTTAGATAACTATTCACGCTATTAATAAAAAAAATTATTATTTTTGATAATGTGACAATATGTAATTAAATGCATGTTTACGGGTGGTATATTAAAATTAAAATTTATTTTTTAATAAAAGTTTCCCAATTAATAAATTTATTAAATCACATATTAATGAAACTCTTATATTATTTGATTTACATACTACATAAATACATAATGTATATACAAGGCTAAGCAAAATGCCTTACTGGTAACTAAAAAAAAGTGATTATTATTAAATGTACAATAACAATTTTATATCATGTAAGAGAGCAAAAAAAATTCTTTTAGTTGAATAGTTTCTTTAATATTATATTTCTTGGTTCGATTCTTCCCCTCCTGGCCTCTTGTCCACGGTGCGGTTGATTTATATATAGAGAAATATTCGGAAATGTTTGGTAACCAAAGAAAATCAGCCAAAAACAGTTATAACTTGTCTTATTTAGTATTCATTAATTACTACGATAATTAATTAATGCTAAATAAGACAAGTTTTGACTGTTTTTTTTGTCTACCTAGCATTACCCGAAATATTACAGTGTTATGAAAGTTTATCACTTTTGGTAAACTTTTGGTCGATTAATAATATTTAAAATTTTAAATTAAAAATATATTTTTAAATTATTAAATTGAAATAATTGAAATTATGATTGGAAGTATTGGTTAAAAATAAATAAATAATTGTTTTAATATTATCTTTTTTGGTTTTTCCCCTCCTGACCTCTTGTACATGGTACACGGTTGATTTATATATAGAAAAATATTAGAGTATTATAAAAATTTATTATTTTTAGTCAATAAATAATATTTAAAAATTTGAATTAAAAATAGATTTTTAAATTATTAAATTAAAATAATTTCATAAATCATAATGATTGGAAGTACTGATAAAAAAAACAATAAATTGTTCTTAAATTTTTTCCTTATATATATTCGCAAGTTTCACAATATACTCCAACTTCTTTTATTTTCTTAAGACACAATAATAGTTAATTATCTGAAGTTCAACACAATTAATAATAATGTGTAAAAAAATGTTTGAAAGATAATAAAAAATTTAATCTAAAATATTGAAAGTTATTTTATTTTAAATTTATTAATCACTCTTAGAATAATTTGATAATTTTAAATATAATAAATATATAATTATAAATATCACATATAAAAAATTATAAATATTAAATTAAATAATATAAATTTTAAGTTGTTATTTCTCTAATATTTTTCATGTGCAATTATATATATAATATTATTTTGTTTTATATTAAATTTTTATTTTAAATTATTTAATTACTGTTAGAATAATAAATTAAAAATATTAAATTAAATAATATAACTTTTAAGTTATTATCTCTATAATATTATTCGATGTATGTAACTTTATACATATGTTAAGTCAATAATTATTATTTTGACTTGTATATTAATACATTAGTATATATTTAACATAATATTAACTAATAATTTTGATATTAAATGTGGTACTTTTATTATAAATCACGCATCTCTTATCAATAATATAGTTACCGACTCTGCTAGGTAGACAACGAAAAAACTGAACAATATGAACAACGAACTAGGAATTTGGTCCAATAAAAAAAAAAAAAACTCAATTCAAATTATTCAACCAAAAAATTTTATTCATTAATTAAAAAATTTTAACTGTTCATTATACCCTAATTTACCAAAATACCATTTTTTTTTCCTCAAATCCTGTCGCTGCCTCACCAACTATCCCCTTTCGCCAACGTCTCTCTCCCTCACTGGACATAATCATCGTCTCCTGGGTTCTTCACGCCGTTGCTTGGTCGCCAATCAGTCCCCATTATCACTGCCGGGATCTTCCTCACCGTCCCTGGTTCGTCAACAAAGACTCTCATCGGCACTTAAGGATAACCATCCACTTAAGAAAAAAAATAATCATCCGCGTACCTAATAAATTAAACATCCAACATATTTTAATTGTATTTAACTAAACTTATTCCAATCAAATAACCATTCACGTAAGAATTAAAATAATCATTCGAATACCTATTAAAATGACCATCCATCGCATAGGGAAGACCGTACGGTGTGAGTGGAGGAGGAGGAGTTGTGATCCACCTCTGTCGTTTCACCATTTCCGTTATCGCCCCTCGCCTTTGTCGAAATCATCATCACCACCGAACGGAGGGAACCAAAAGATGCAGAGCATGACAGATTAAAGGTGGAAGCGATGGAGACCGATCAGAGAGCATGGCAGAGCACGACCAAAAAGGCTAATCTGCAAGCGTAGACAAAGACAGAGACGACGAAAATCTTAGCAGAAACACTGAACGGGAGGAGTGAAGGTCAGGGTTGAGAGAGGTAGTTGTTAGAAAAAAGAGGTATGATTCGGTGATAATGGTGACTAGTGGTGGCAGAGGTGATTTTGATGGTGTTGAGGGGAGGACCATACGATGTGGGTGAAAGAGAAAGAGAATTGAGATGAAATGAAAACGTGATGTGACAGTATATTACGAAAAAGTTACGTTAGCTAATAATTCTAATAATTTAAATTTAAAATAAAATTAAAAATAATTAATTTAATTTTTTAGTTCAATATTCACATTATTTATCTATATTTTCTAATTACCTCACTGAAAAACTGCATGAAACTGTATGTTTGATTATTTTTACCACTATTTACCACCAATTTAATCAAGGTAGTGAAAAGTTGACATAAATAATAAAGAATGAATTACAATGCAAGAAATAATATATAATGCTGGTTCTAGGTTTCTCGTGTAGATGGATAATGTTTTGAATAAATAATATGTTAATATATAATAAACTATGTTAAATTAACATTAAAATTAATCACTAAAATAAATTATTAAGTAAAATAATATTAAAATATAAAATATATATTAAAAATAAAATAAATTATATATATTTATAATAATTAATTTAATATTAATTTTTAGTATACAGATAATATTTTTAATATATAATATGTAGGTATTTATCTATATCTATATAAATACTAATTAACTAGGAAAATATGTCTAAATAATATTGGTAGAGCCATTCAAATGAAAATATTTTAGTTTTTGATAATTTAAAGAAGAAACTATATATGGCAATCAAGACATATCTTTAATTAAGAGTTTAAAATGGAGGAAAAGAGGTGGATTGGTAAAGTTACAATAATATTAGGGAGAGAATAATATAAAGTTTTTTTATTTAATTTATTATTTATAATATTATGTAAGTAATATTTATAATTATATATTTATTACATCTAATAGTGTTTAATTATTTTAAATGATAATAAAAATATAAAATAAGATCATTTGTATTAATTTTTTATTGTTTTTTAAATTTGTGGTAAAATTGTATATAATATATGTAATAAAGAAACTAAAATGATGTTTGTATATATATATATATATATATAATATAAAAAGATTTCTATTAATCACTTGCTTGTAATTGTGAAAATAAAAGCATATAAAAGAGTAAAAGAGAGATAGAGAAAAGTAAGGCATATATAGAAAGCTAGTCTATATAATGTGTAATTGGCTAACAGGAATGTGGAGAGTGGGAGGAGGGGCGCCTGCAGCTTTGGGTTGTTTGCGGTCGGGACCATTATAGAGCACAGCGCACACATAAACACCAAAAAGTCAAGAAAATAACTCAAAACAACCTAACACTGTAACTGTATGTACACACTTCCTCAACTCCATCTCATCCCATCCCCTTCCCTTCTCTAATAGCCACAACCGCGCTCGCCCTCCCTATCAGTCTTTCCACTTAACTGGCTGGTTGCGTTGCTTCTGGAACAACTGGCCTTTTGGTCACAATAAGGCGGAACGTTATGTTGTACAGAAATTATACCAAATATGATGAAAACGACAACTTGCTCACATGATCACAATACCCACATTATTATTCATGGGCCCCCATCCAACGTAAGTGTAGTAATCCCTCCTCCCCCTTCTTTTCTCTCTCTCTCTCCCAATTCCAACAATAAAACTGGCTTCAACATCATTTCTACCTCCTTTTTTATTTTTCCTAGCTACTTCCTTCCTTCGTCTTCTGAGGTAAGTAACTATACTTGTTCTTCTCGTTCCCTCTGATGAACTGAGCATGTATGTGTGTAGGTCAACTACAACAACTACTTACTTGACCCCCTCCTTCTTCAACTGGATTCTCTTCCAATTTCTTTAGGGTTATGAACTCCTCTCCTCCTCCTCCTCCTCCTCCGCCTCAAACAACCTTCTAATCTGACCTCTGCTCATCATCATATTCACCCTGCTCGCTTCGGTAACATATGTACCTTCTTCCTCTTCCTCCTCCTACTCCCAAGCTTTTATTTCACCTTATTATAATCTTCTATGTTTCATTCTCCATACTTTCCACTTTGATCCCTTTGTTTTCTTTTATGTTAATTTTGATTCTAATAATCTTGGTCAATTCATAACGCACGTATGTATGTATGAATGAATTCCTATTTTGTTTTGCGAGATCCAGAGGGAGGGAGCTAGGGAGATTATTATTAATTAGCTAAGGTGGGGTTTAGTGATGGAAGAAGAAGTGAAAGGATATTCCGATAGCAGAGAAGAGGAGGAGGAGGAGGAGGAAGACGAAGCAGCGGAAATCATCCCAATTCCAAACACAAGACAAGAAACCAACAGCAGCGGAAACAGTAAGCACTATTTTCTTCTCTTTGTGGTTGTTGCAATCATAACAAAATGAATTCTCACAATTCATGATGGTATGGGGATTATTAGGGTTACAGCAGCAGCAAGATACAGCAGTAGCTCCCAATTTCAGTCAGCGGAAGCAGCTAGATTTGATGGAGTTGTCACTAGGGAGCGGGAGCAGCAAGGACGATCGGAATTGGCAGCAAGGAGGAGGAGGAGGAGGAATGGTTGGTTCTTGCTCATCATCATCATCGGAGGCGGTGGAGAAAGAGCACATGTTCGACAAAGTGGTGACCCCAAGCGACGTAGGGAAGCTGAACAGGCTAGTGATACCGAAGCAGCACGCGGAGAAGTACTTTCCATTGGACTCATCCTCCAACGACAAGGGGCTTCTCCTCAACTTCGAGGACAGGAACGGCAAGCTGTGGCGCTTCAGATACTCCTACTGGAACAGCAGCCAGAGCTATGTCATGACCAAAGGCTGGAGCCGCTTCGTTAAGGAGAAGAAGCTCGACGCCGGCGACATTGTCTCCTTCCACCGTGGCCTCGGGGAACTCTATAGACACAGGCTGTACATTGACTGGAGGCGCAGGCCCGACCATCCCCCTCCTGACCCTTCCGCCTCCCTCATCTCCCCTTTCTTCCTTCCTAACCACTACTCCGCCGCCATCACATGGGGCGCCGGCGGCAGGTTCTACTCTCTGCCTTCTCCCACGCCTCCTCCTCGCCACCATCACTTTCATCATCATCAGCACCACCCCCTCGCTACTAATTACAACACCCATATGTATGGCTTTCATCATCATCCAGGTGCTGCAACTGGAACAAGTCATCATCTTCTCAGCGGTTACAATGATCAGCAGCTGAATTCCGGATCTCCTGGACCTCTCTATTACCTGAGGTCACCCCCCTCAATGTCAATTGTTGACCCCAACTTGCATCAGGAGAGAGGGACTGCTATTGCCCCCATGATCATTGATTCTGTGCCGGTTGCTCATCATCATCATCAACAACAGCAACATCAACATGGTGTGGTGCCTAATAGTAGTAACTTTGACAGTACTAATACCGCAGGAAAACGGCTGAGGCTATTTGGGGTCAACATGGAATGTGCTTCTTCTTCTTCTTCTTCTCCAGCTGAAGATCACTCGCATGTGGCAATGTCTAGTTCATTACCATCGTCAAGCAGGTTTGGGGATCAGAGAGGGGATACTACTACTACTACTCCTTCTGTACTTTTTGATTTGGATCCCTCTTTGCAATACCATCACCACCACCGGCATTGATCTTCATCATCAGATCAGAGGTCCACTAATTGGAAGAGCCACATAATAATATTAATAATAATAATTAGTTTGGCTAGAGCTTGGCTTTCCTTTGCAGGCATTTTTATTATTATTGTTAGTTTCTTAATTAGCTTCTTTCCTGGCCGGCCTTCTCTATCTCATCAGCAGCTGCAGACCACAAATGATGAAGAAAGAGTAGCAGCTCGCAAACTTTCTTCCTCTCCTTCTTTTGATCAGTAACTAGTGTTTGCCATTTATTTAAACTTTTTAGCACGCCTTAAACTGCTCATCAAGCTTCAATTAGCTGCGGAATTTGACTCTTGATGAAGCTAGAAAGGGGATTCTCGTTTCATAGCCAAGAGACTGAAGAAAGAAAGAAAGAAAGAAAGAAAACGAAAACATTAGTCCTTTCAATTGTGTATAATACAATACAGATGTTTTATTTATATATATATTTCTCTCATGGTATATATGGTTTTTGTCCCCTTCTATATTATTAGATTATTGTATCAACATTCAATTCAATACTAGCAAGCTAGCGTGCTTATTTAATTTCTCTCACATTGCATTGAATGCTACACAGAAAAGCTTGCCTTGTTGCTTTCTATCTTCTTTCTTTGGTCTAATCTTTCTGTTAGGCTTGTTGGGCGCGCGCGGGGGTTGAACAGTGCTGGCGCTGCTTAGTTTCGCATTTTAGCTTTGCAGCCAAAGCCTGGAATATAATGAAGTTGTACAGCTGTAAAAAAGGTGAATTTTTATTGGTTATGTTGTTATTCATTCATGAATCATGATCCTCGCCATTTGGACTATTATAGTTACTTTATTATTTCTGCTTAGCTATACACTATACATATATATCATTTATTAACAACTAGTACACCCCCCCCCCCCCTCTTCTTTTTCTCCTCCTCTCTTCGATCTTCTATCCCCTTTGTTACTTCCTTTTCTTCTCTTCTATTCTATTCATCTGCAGCAGCAGCAGCCGCCGCCTTCTTCTGCTCAAATACCTCTTTTAATTTGGATTCATGTAAAGTTCGCGGCTTCTCTCCCAAGAGGTTTAGCTTCAAAAGTAAGTATTCTAATTAATTTCTGATGCTGAGACTAGTCCTCGCAACATACTTATTACTAGTAGCAGCAGATTCAATGCATTCTTAGCTTTCTCATGATCTGTCATGCTTAATTACATAATTCCATAGATACAATACAATTTTTTGTTTCTTTTCTCCTTTATCTCGTCTTTAATATTTATATATAGTCCTCAGATCAGCACAGTTTTTTTAGTGTCTTGCGGTTCAAATTTGATCATTATTCAATGGTTATTATAAAATAACATCTTTTTTGGACTCATATACTTGTTGCAATGATTATAGCTAACACTCTAGGACATGCATGAAATAATCAATGCAAGGAGCTAATTAAATTGGGAGAGGTGATGAGTAATTTATCGTCTCTTCCTTTTTCAAACCTGGACATAAAATGTGACATTAATATATATAACCATTTACTTTGAATTTTGAAGTGTGCGTGGTGTTTTTTAATAGTGTTGTCTACCTTAGCTTTAATGGTTCGTTGATACCTACCTTTTGCATTCAGGTTTTGAAGATACCTAGCTACATACCTATACGCATCTCATCATATATATTTCAAATATTCCCTGTGTATTTGGTGCAACATGTTCTTGGAAATTATTTAGTCACTCAGGCTTAAATAAATATATTAACCTACAGCATTTATTACAAATAGACTGTTCATGGCATAAAAAGGAGAGATTGAATAAAGATTATCTTCTTATTGCATACAGTGTATGTGATATTTGAAGCCAAAAGCAATATATGGAACACAGTAATTAAGATACACAATAAGCAAGATAAGGCAATAATGCTAGACAGACAATTGGAGTTGGCCTTTGCATTTGCTACACTCTTGAATGTATGTGGTGCTTTTTCTGTTGAAATGGTTGGGAGTATCTTAGATTCCTGGGCAGTGTCATTTTCCAAGAGCTCATTTCGAAAAAGCAGCAAAATAAAACTTAATTTTCTAAGTATCAGTATAGTGATGATTACCCTTTTGTTTTTATCCCACATGCATGGCAATCTTGTTTCGGATACAAGGCAAGAAAATTCATTAAGATAAATTCATGCCCAGTTCAAAACGACATCTATACTCTCTCTCTCTCTCCCTTTTATTGACTCTAAGTATCTATTATTCTATTGTATGTCCTCGCTAGATATTGTAATTATTATTTTCCATATTTAGTTATTAGCCATTTATTATAAATAAAAGGAGATTAAATAGCAGTCAAAGAGGAAAGTCCAAAACAGAAGAGAAGAAGCCATTGAAGTTTAATTTCTTAGTTAGTAACAGGAGTATACTCTTATTAAAAAATACTTGTTATTAGAGATAATAAACAAATTATTAGATTTTTTACTTCATTTTTTTATATCTTACTAAATATTATAAATAAAGAATTAAATTTATTTAATTAATAGAAATACAGTATTTTTTATTTAATAATGAGCTAACCATTAAAACAAGTTAAATTGGTTAATCATGTTTTTATCTATAATCTATCACTACTCTCTACTCATCGGTGTTTACATGCACGACTGTTATATATTTCTTATGCTTATTGCTCTTGTTATGTACATTGTAGATTTAAGAGCCTTAATTATTAAAGCTATCATAATCACAAAGCATATTCGTGATTTCATTTATCGGAATATGATTTACCAAAAATAGGGAAAACAAGAATCTATCAATAGGCATATATATTTAGGTTGTAGATAGAGTTGATAGAGAAATTAGGTTATTAGTAGTTTATATCATCAGGATTATTATTGTGGATGAACTAAAAGGCAATAATTCTCATTTAAACCGTACCTGAGACTCTCATATTGAATTGGTTGCCTTTATCTACTCCTTTTAATGCTAGTTATTTGGCTTGCTAATTATATACGTATTATTATATATATGCAGAGTATAATTGAAGAAATTAAGCAGTTATAATAAAAGAACCAACATCTAACTTCACCTTTAACTTGAAACTGATGGATGATGATAAGTCAAACACCCATTGCGTGTCTTCTCCATGCAAAAGAATTTAGCCAAGGTAAGCTTTCTCATGTAATAATATATCTTGTGGATTTTTTTATTGTTGGAGAGTTATAATTAGCTAAGTTGCATAACGAGAAAGTTTAGGGGCAGCATATTTATTAAAATTTGGCCAATACTTAACCAGTAAAAAGAAAGTAAGTAATCTCACACTATTGAAAACATCAGTGATAACTAATTAATAGTTATAAATCACAAAATTTGTTGGCTTCGAACATTCCTCTGCATGAATACTGAATACATGGTGAAAATAAGAAATACACAAATTTTAAAAACAAATAAAAATATATGTAAATTTTATAATTTTTAAAAAATTTTAATTTTAAACTAATAAAATTTATTATGTGTCAGATTTAATATTAAAATAATTTAAATAGTTAACTTGAGGTTTTATGTTTTAAAATAAAAAATAACAAAAAAAAATTTATTAATTTTGAACTAATTTAAAAAAATTCATTTTTTATTAGATGCGTAGTAAAATGTACGTTGTCAAAATATAAGTACCATGCAACATAGCTAATCAATCATTAAAATATTCTAAGTTTTAAATAAAAATTAAATTATTAGCAACATATATCATGCATTCAGTCTTAAATTTAATGTAGCACATTGGATATTGTCTCGCATATTATTTAGTGCATGCATATAAAATATATATTTATGTATGTGCAAGTGCAACTATCTTCTTTAAATTGATCCTCACCTTAATGCATCATCAGTAATAAATAACTTACTAAATCGTACTCATAATAAACTTTCTACGAATAAAACACTTAAAATATGTTAAAGAAAAAAAATTACGAAAGTTACATAAATAAATTATAATATAACTTTAATTTGATTTCAAAAAGCAATCAAGACATCGTTTAATTATAATTTTTTTTCTTTAAAAAATCATGATGACTATATGAATATTGCTTTTACTAGTGTAATTTATTACTTATTTGCTTGCATATTCAGCTTATTATGGATATGTAAGTGCATGAAGTATCGAACTTTTGTTTATTATATATATATATACCTTAATAATAATAAAAAACTGTCTTTAGTTAACCAACATTTTATTTAGTAATTCAACCTCATGCTACTTCTGAAAGTCACTTTGAAAATTCAACGAGGGTTAAATTTATTAATGGTTCACAAACTATTAAAAGTATGTAAACATACTTTTAATTGATGTTCAATATCTTTTTATTAAGAACAAAAATTATATAAATATATAAAAAGGAAGATATCAAGACTTTTCGGTATTTAAAACTTATAATTTTATTAGAATATGATATAATAAGTGCGTGATTTTATTTAATTGATAGTTTTTTACTATAAAAATATAAGGTAAAACTTTACATGTTCTTACATTTTAGAGGAATTTTTAATTTATTTTAATCCAAAAATATACTTTTTTTTATCATACTAATGTACATGTTGCTGATATTTTAAAATAAATTTTAAATTTTTTCTTTCTATATTCAAAGTATAAATTTAAAAACCATGCAATATCAAATTATAACATGTTCCTAATTAATTTTGTTCAATTTAATTTTTTTTAATTTAAACTTCTATAATATTTAATCAATAGTTCCTAACTGAAATTCACATAACGGAAGTTTTAATTTTCTTAAAAAATATAAACCATTATTGCTATGTAAACTTTTAGATAAAATTAAATTTTATCGTAATAGCAAGCTTTTTGGAATCACTTTTTTTATATAAAATAAAAAACATTCTGCTACTAAAAAGAAATAACTTTTCAAAAAAAAAATACTAAACTAAAACTTAATTAGTTTATAATATAATAAGGTACTTTTATGTCTTTTGTTTAGGTGACATAGATAAAATCCGACTTTATTTTCTCTTCATGCATTTTGAATATCAAACATTAATCATTTATGAAAAAAAATATATACAAACACTCATATACAAAGTTGAAAAATGATAGATTATTGAACCGCAATAGATAGTGTACCTAAAACAATATATAAGAATTTTGTGTGGTGAAAACATCGAAAATAAACCATAAATTTTTACATGCATTAAATTGTTCACTTAATATAAATAGAATATCTAATTTTCTAGTAATCTAAGTATATATACACATGCAATAACAATATATATTATATTAATTATTCTTATTTTTACAAATACACGTTCTCTACATTAGTGTTTCAAATGTCTTAAAACTTGAATATAATGAAAAAATTGAGTAATTTGGAAATGTTTTAATGGAGAGAACAAAAATTTATTGTTTCAGTACTTTTTTTAAAAAGAAAACTATATTTCATAATACAAGCAAGAATATATAACATTGATTTTGTTTTTATACGAGTAGTTATATAACATTTTAAATATTTGCAGATAGAAATAATAAATTTTTTGAGATGCGAGCCTCAAATTACACCGTGGAACGGAAATATGTATTGATGGTCCAAGAAAAAATAATAGAGGAAAAAAAATTTATTAGTAATTTTTACTTTTAAAGTTTTCCATAACTTCTAAAGTTTTGTGAGATTCGGCAAAATAGGTCACTTGGATCACTGGTGACCATAAATTTCCAATGTGCATGAAAATTTTATTTCATATTCTTTAAAATCTTATTTCGACTATAGAATTAATTTCATTTGATTATACTTCTTATAGAAAAATATGTACCTGTATGCAACGTTCACATAACTTGCAACTGTGAATTTATTTCGTAGTAAATAAATTAGAATAGTGAAATAGATTGATGTTTAATTGAAACAAAATTCAAATCGGAATATAAATTCATGTAATCATGTATAAAAGGAACAATTATTAGTTACAATTCAGAATTATTTGGAATTATTATACTTTTGGTATTTTAATAACAGCCTTTTAATTTCTTCTTAAAATATAAAAGAATCGTCTATCACTATATGTTAACGGTATTTCTCACGACATTTGCATGTTCTTCTTCCATAAGATTCAACACGTGTAATAATATTAAGTTGTAGAAGTCTCAAGAAACAAAGTACAATGGTAAATTGGAAAAAAAATTCCTCTCAACTAAAGAAATTAATAAAATAATAAAATAAGAGATTAATTACTATTAAATTTATAACTTCTATTATATATAATTTTTATTATCTTAATTTAACAATATTTAACTCTTTACTTTATCACCTTATACATCACCTCATTAAAAAAAAGCTTCATCTCATAAATTGCTAATTATCTGGTTGGCTTTAGTAGTTAACATAAATATAGAATTATTGGCTCATAACCGTTTTTAAAATCCAACCCATGCAGTGTGTGAGGCAATCAAAGTAGGATAGTCGATATATAGGTTGGTCCCTTATATATAAAAGAAGATTTTAAATTAATAAAAAGCAACAATAATTTACAAATTAAACTTTTTTCCTTTACGAGTTAATGGTAAAGGTTAATTATTTTATGGTTGTTATCCTTATATTAATTTATACATTGGTTAACATATTAGTAGAATTCGTAATAATTTATGAAAGAATTAATGAGTGTTGTCCGAGACATATTATTGTGATGGGTCAAAATTAAATAAAAACGGAAAAGTTTGTTAACAAAAAAAATCAGTCAAAAACAGCCGTAACTTGTCTTATTTAACATTTATTAATTGTTGTATAATTAATTAATACTAAATAAGGCAAGTTTTAACTGATTTTTTTTGTCTACCTAGCATTACCCAATAAAAAATGAGTACGATAAATGATCATGGTATGTTTGAAAAGAGGAGTGCTAGGACCAGTACTTTTGTTAAATTTCTGGCTATCACTTAACCATCAAAAGGAAATTGAATGATTTTGCACCATTATATGCAATCTCACACCATTAAAAACATCATTGATGACTAATTGATGGCTAAAAGCCACAAAATCTGCTGTTCCCTACATTTTTTCTTTTGAAAATATTCTTTAATTCTTTAAATCAAATAAAATGTATTAAATACTTCCGATAATAAGCTAAATTTTTTTAAAAAATAATAAATAATTCCTTTTTACATAGTAATGAAAAATTGACTAAGAAGGAAAATTATTTGCGATACTTAAAAGGTGGCGTTAATGACATACTTAGAAGGTGTCTAAAAGGTTATTAGAATATAGAGTATAAAGTGATTGTATAAAGTCATAGTATATAAATAAGGGGAGCTAGTAGGGCTATATCGCAAATGACTTTTGATGAAGGGTCCCCCACCCTATAAAAGTAGACGTTAGGGCTAATTAAGATGGCAACGGGGGTTGCAAATGCAATATTATTGTTTACGAACGATGAACATAAAGCAGCACTGTACCATAATAAAGTTAGCAGAAGTTTTTGCCCGTGTCGGTCTTCCATTAATTAACTGAAAATTGGATCATTGGACGCATGCAGTACATCAGTGTTCAATCCAAATCATTGTATAATTGTACTAAACTTTTTCTCATGGACCACATTACTATTCCACTTCATCTTTTCTATATATATTATTTCTACCCTAAGGTATCTTTTAAAATTTTATATTATAATTTTGGTTTTCCTTATCATCATCATCTATCTACATAAAATGGCGATGATGAATCATCAGCTCCTTGCTGTATTTAAAGCTCTGTATATGACTTTTACATTATTGATTACGGAAGCGCGCTTGCTTGGCGATTCTTCATTGCTTTCTATCTTATGTACAATTAACTTGTGCCTAATTAGTTTAAGTCACTAACAGCGGTTTATTATTGCTAAAAGTCAATGACTGAATGTTACTCAAAGGTAGCTAGACTTATATATATATAAGTGAAATTATAAATATATATTCTTGTTCTTGTTGTACATATCAAATAATTAATTGCTGAACTGCTTCAGTACAAAAGTTGAGTTCAGCTTTTCATCATGTATATGTGAATTATTGTTTTTGCACGAAATAATGCTGCTAAAGGCGAAAATTCGTATGCATTATTTTTATATGATTAAAAATTATTATATAATTTAATAGGTTTAACTAAGTTATTATCTAACTATTCTCAATTATTAATTTCACATGAAAACACGTCAATTGTCACCAGTTTTAAAACCATTCTTGTTTAAGAATGAAGGCCAAGCTAATTTGTGAGATCTTTTAATTTTAGGGTTTTAGGTTCTATGAGTTACAATATGGAAGTTGACTGATACTCTACTGTTGCCATAAAGCAGCGAGCGAGTAAGCTAAGGTAACATGGCCTAATTAATTAAGATATATATAAAATAAAGTAAGTGTTACACATATATGTTAGAAATAATTTTGTTACGCTAATAAAGATTCTTTTAATTGGCCTTGTCGACCACTATATATAGCTAGCAAGTGTGATATATGTCGCAGAAGTTTTCGCAAAAATGGTAGATCCCTCCTCTGCAGTAGATTTTGTTTGTCTTTTTAATCAAAATGATAAGATAACGGATTAGATAGATGCATGTACATTAAATAAATGCGTGTGAGGACCATGCAGCCGGCCAAAAAAGTAGAGGACCAGAGAGACCATATCAGAGTGGTTTAATTTGTATATATCATATATGTTGCTGGCGTGGTGGTCCGGTAATAAAATAATAATAATAATAATAATAGTAAGTGATGACCACACAATGCATACATACATATATATTATTTGAACACATTTTAAATTTATAAACGTTTTATCTATTTATTATTGATATAAAAGGGAAAACAAATAGATTAGTATCGAAGAAGAATTGAAAGAGTCGTAAACAACATTATGTAGTGAAAAGTACTGCACTATACGAACATTTATGGTGCCTTGTTAAATGCAAAACCTAAACTGGTTTTGCAAGTACATCAAGGTTTTAATTGATTCCTAGATCAGAGAAACTGTGCTATAGCTGATAGATCTCGATCTCTCACATGCCTTGTGTTTTCCGATCCTTTCCATTTGTGTGATTTTTGTTTTGTTATTGCACCGAATTTGAAAGGAACAAGAGAATGTAATGTGTACGAAGCATCTTCCGTTCCACACTGTGACGTACCATGGGTCTCGAATTGAGTGTCCATGATAACATGCATGTGGGAGTTGAACACATTACATTGTTCTTGTGCTTCTCATTACATTACAGCATTGAATTGGTAATTCTTCACCGGACAATTGCTCTATAGCTATCTACTTCTTGTATGCATAATTATATTACATGCAACACCAAATATTAGATAGAATTACAAATTTACCATACTGATTACTATGTAATCAACTTTATATTATAATAAACCATATGCATAGCATTACAAGTGACCGATATACGGGACCGGGACTTCTTATTGAAGGTGTCTGACCTCTTTATTGTTTGGTTCTAGCTAGCACATTATTAGTATAGCTTGGATTTCTCTTAGAACAAATAGAATCAATAGAAGAGAACGAAGAAAGAGCAAGCATCTTCTGAGGTTTTAACCATCTCCATCACCTGCCATTATTGCATTGATTATTAGCTCAATCTTGTGGGATCCCAGAGGGTGAGATACGGATCTATTAACGAGTAGTGGTTGAGGAATAATATTTGTTTGAAGATTTAGTTTTTAAAAACACACGTTTTGTCTGATCTTTTTAGAGATAAAGGTAATGAATTCGTTAGTTGTTAAAGGAATTAGATACAAGTGTAGATTTTTTCGTTACGAAAAGTATATGAACCAAGAGCTGATGAGCCAAAAAGTAAACAATTTAACTAATTTATAATTATATTTAATTAATTTTATTTATTTTTAATTTATAATATTTTATATAAATTGCTTGTCACCCCAAATTAAAATTCTGAATGATACGTTGGAGAAATAGGGGCGGAAATCACGGAACTTCCAACCATCTCGATTCTTAGTATATAAAAAAATTTATAAAATATATAAAAAAAGATCTATTTAGTATGAAAAAGAAACATTTTGATACTTAGTAGAAGAAGCATCCTAATGCCTAGTATAAACACCATCCACGTAGAAATTTTGAATTTATCCAAAAATATTTGGCTGGTTTTTGGTTGGTAACTTCTTGATTACCTAATATTGTTGTTTTCCTTATCATATACATATATATTTAGCGATTAAGTCTTAACCACCAAAAAGTCTAAGTACGAGAATTAGACACTATTTGTATATAATCAAGGAGAGTACTGAAACTGTCATTGGGAGTTGGAATGGCATTCTTTCATGTTGCAAGTAAGGATTGACGTGGACGTGACCTATGATACTACATCTTTGGTGATGCCCAGTTTTTGTATTAATTGTGTTCTATATGTTGCTAGACTCACTTGCTTATATTGATGTTTATGATATTTGTGTTTTGTTTTCATGATCTTTTCGGTTTTGGTTAGGGTGTTCATAGGTGGGATTGAAATCCGATTCACATATTTGCGGTATTTATTCAAATTCGATTCGAAAATTGTATAAATATAGATCTAATCCGCACATTTATAGGATTGGATTGCGAATTATATGTAGGTATCCGTATATCCGCAAATCCGCAAAAATAAATAAATAAATAAGTAAATATTTTTTTTATACTTTATTTTAACTAATAATTATTATATATGTTGTATTATTTTAATTTTATTACTTAAAAAAATATGTTTTATATTATTTTAAGAGTAAACATATTTAAAAGAATAAAAAAAATTTATTAATATTTTTTTAATAAAAACAAGTTATTAAAAATATTTTTATGTGTTGCAGATATATCCGATATCCGATCTGATATGCAAATTGCGGGTCAGATTGGATGAAATCCAAACTTAAAAATTGTGGATATTGAATCTAATGCGATAATTTTAATACAAATCAGATCGAGATTTATATCCAATCCGATCCGATTCGCGTGCACCCTAGTTTTGGCAGTGTCTTTTTGTGGCTTATGTGATGTTTTATTTGAGTCTTTTCACTTTCTAATTAGATCTTTACGAGGATTAGAATTAAGAAGAAAAAAGAAGTCCACAACTAAAAATTCTAACACAGAGACAAGATGGCTTAATCATGAGATCGAGGCATGGGCGCATGGGTGTAGTAAAGATCTTCAAAACGTTAAATTCAGGTATGTATATATAACCATATACGTAAAATTGTAGTGTCAATTAACATCTGAAATCTTGTTTTTGTTTTAAACTGTGAATATATAATTAATACCTAGTCGATTTGAATAGAAGAGCTTTTTCGATTTCAGGTCATATACGTATAGGTTAGGTTCACATCGATCAGGTGCATTAAGAACAGTAAGAAAAGTGGAATAATAAAAGTCTTCCCATTCATTATCCTTTAATTTGTTCCCAGATTTTCCTACTTCACAAAAGCGGGTCCTAAACTGCTCAGAATCGATATGTCAAAACGCCAATATTACTGTCATCTGCATTCTGCAGTGAATTGAACATAAAGAGTCGGTAGCAACAAAATACTAACCATTGGAAAGACTGTACTGTTCAATAATACATAGACCCTTGATGCTGAATACTAATACTAAATGCGTTGAAAGAGGCCGAGGGTGTAATTAGAATTTAGAAGCTAAGAAAAGAATATTCTTTAAACTGAGAAAATTGTAAAGTAACAAAAAAAAAAATTAATTTGTAACTTTTATCGGTAAGTTCTACTATATTAATTTAAAGGCAATTAGATTATGACTTTTTTATTTTATAAATTTCCATATTTTGGAAGAATTTAATCCAAAGCTAACGGATTTTATTAAATAATTTATTGAGATGTAATAAATTATAATTAAATTATAAGATAAAAAATATTTTTTATCTTTAAAATTTGTCAAAAATTTAAAAAATATTTTTACATTTTATTTTGTTTAATTTTATCTCAAAAATTTTTAATTTATATCAAATATATTTTTTGTAACTAAATCAAAATTTTAAAATCAATCTAGTTATAATATATGAGAATTGTGTCTATTTATTTATGTAAAAGACTGTTTTCATAAACTTATTGCTAAATTAATTCTAAATTTTTTAAAATTTAATCGACAAAAATATATTTGATATAAATAAAAAAATTTTAGAATAAAATTAAAATATAATAAAATTTACGAATATTTTAAAAAAATTTACGAATACTTTACCTTAAATTTTATATTAAGGTCCCACATAATCGGTGATTGGTGTGGAGTAGGCCAGTAGGGAAAGGAAAACAACTAACGAGAATCCAGGTTTTGTGGTGTTGGTGAGGGGCTGAGAGATTTTTTTAATGCAAGCCAAAAGCATTTGGGAGTTTGGAGCGTGTGAACGAGAAGCACCAGATTTCCACGTATACCTATCCCATGAGAATGAGATTCTTACTGCCACATGGCAACTCGCTATCTCACAGATTGGCCCTCCTATCTTTTGAGATAAGAGGCTCCCTCCAGATTCCACATTGCATACACACTCCAATCATGGCTTCCGCTTATGCTTCCTCTGCCATTGCAGCTGTTGGCATCTCTAGTCCAAACACAAAAGCTTCATTCCTAAGTGGGAGGAAGTTGAAGAGGGCGGCTAAGCAGGCAGCAGGCGTTAGAGGAGTATCGAGCACAAGAGTATGTGCAGCAGCGGCTGACCCTGAGAGACCCCTGTGGTTCCCGGGAAGCACGCCTCCTCCATGGCTTGATGGCACCCTTCCTGGAGACTTTGGGTTTGATCCACTTGGTCTGGGGTCTGATCCTGAGAGCCTGAGATGGAATGTGCAGGCAGAGCTGGTGCACTGCAGGTGGGCAATGCTGGGTGCTGCGGGCATCTTCATTCCTGAATTCCTAACAAAGATTGGCGTGCTCAACACGCCATCGTGGTACACAGCTGGAGAACAGGAGTACTTCACGGACACAACCACGCTCTTCATAGTTGAGCTCATCTTCATTGGATGGGCAGAGGGAAGGAGGTGGGCTGACATCATCAAGCCAGGCTGTGTCAATACCGACCCCATTTTCCCAAACAACAAGCTCACTGGCACCGATGTTGGTTACCCCGGTGGCCTCTGGTTTGACCCTCTCGGATGGGGCACTGGCTCTCCTGAAAAGATCAAGGAATTGAGAACTAAGGAGATCAAGAATGGCAGGCTCGCCATGTTGGCTGTCATGGGTGCTTGGTTCCAGCACATCTACACCGGCACTGGTCCCATTGACAACCTCTTTGCCCACCTTGCTGATCCCGGCCATGCTACCATTTTTGCTGTAAGTCCTCACAACCCACCTACTACATATATGCTCACCATTTTAATCTTTCTTTTTCTAAGCTGATTGTATCATCTCTCATCAACTACAGGCTTTCACCCCCAAGTGATGACAACACTGGCAAGTAAGAAGTAGAAGTAAGAACAACTATGGATCGGATGAGATTGCAATCCTGGGGGAAACATTGCTGCATTTGTTTAACCCAAGTGATTAGGAAGGAGGGTCTGTCATCTATGCATGTGAGTTGAAAGAAATTGTAACATGGTTACTACTTCTATATCATGCACAGAATGCATGATAATTCGATGTACAAACACCTATCTAATAAATCTATAGATGCCATGAATGTAAGTTCAGGTAACTAGCATAGAGGTGGGGATCTCGCGTCCTTGTTAACCTGCTGAATCTTTACTTGACATTTTGCCGATGCTCTGAAATAACGAAAAGCAGACTCCACTACAAAAAGTCTAATGAAAGAACACAAATTTACCTATCCAACGTGTTTTTGGGTTAATCAAAGGCCTATAGATGCTCTTATCAAGACTCAGTAAAGTGAACCAACATTCATTGTCACTTGAAGTAATCGTTGACTTGCTTAATAATATCCTTGTACCACTACCATCGCTATACACAAATAATACAACTAACACTACTTACTATCCCTGCTACAAATTATATAATTGATTTATGTGAAGCTAAGCCATAGTTTAATTTCACCAAGCATTGGTATAAAATGATGCTCCTCTTCTGCTGTGTGCCTAGCTTGCCAATCAAGCTTGATGAATTTTGAGCTGTGAATATGAGATAGCATAAATGACCATGCACTTAGAAATCTACATTCGCTTCCTATTAGATCACTCCATCAAAAACTTGTAAAAACAAACAAAACTTCTCTTCATGATGATTGATGATTCCATCTGCAAAAGCAATTTTAAACAATAGTGTTCTACATGTGGTTACATAGTTGCAATTGCATAGCATACACGGTTGCAGCAAGATCATGAACTTTCTTTCGTTTATTCTTTTCCAAGTGATCCTGTATTGCTACATCTAATTATAGGACTTGATCACATAAATATGAATAACAGAGGTTACACTGATGAAAATATACGTATAATAGTTGCCCGTGAGGCCCTCCAAAGTAGAGGTTTTTAAGAGCCACCATCATGCTTCTTCCTGCGGTTCCCTGTTACAACAGAAACCAGAATAAACAATTGAATCAAAGGAGACAGAATAAAAACAGAAAAATTTATCAAGAAGCTATAATCTTAAGAAGTTGCAAATAACAATTTCTTCAATAGCACTATCATGGAATAATAAACGCTTCTTGTTTCAAACATAATTGGGAAAAGAAATTATCATTTGTTCATGCAACTCAGAGAATATGATAAACAAGCTCATACTATATACTTTTAGGTTCCGTGTATGTTCATCGAGAAAAAGTAGGGTGAAAAAAGAATGCTAATTAATGTTCAACGTAGTAATGTTCATGAGAAACTCATCAATTTTGATTTCAACTATACTTGTTATACATATCCATCTTCTAATTAGCAACAATGCCTAGACTAACGAGTAACGGAAATTTGAAATAACTCGTGCTTATTATTGCTTTAAACAGCATAAGTAAGTAAAGAAGCAGAAACCATCATATAATGGACATAATTGTAATAAAAGAAATCGAGTTAATCTGCACATTATTTATATCCTAGACTCAGTAACCAAGTTCAGCTTATAGCTTTCAAATCCCGTCAAACAAATTGTCATCTTTTTTCCTATTGTATAATTTTTCTAAACTCAGATATGCAGAGAAACAATTACAGAGCACATTTTCTTCATATCCTGAGTCTGTGCCGACAGGTTCCAACCTTTTAAGAGTATAGCACAAGTTTAAGAACACGGAATAGAGTAAGAGAATTGTTAATCTCACCAGAAAAACTGTTGCTCCATAAGACCTGACCATCAATTTTTGTAAGATGTCGATCATCGAGGCGTTTCCATGTTTTAATAGACTTGACATCTTGCCAAGCACCATTCTCTGTTTTCTCCAAGTTAGCAACCACTACTCTTGCTCTCCTTGACCAACCAGCTTTCCCGTAAGCATGATATCCGAATCCCCCGGCATAACAAAGGTGTATACCAGTTAACTGGCCACAGAAGTCATTCACGTGATCGTGGCCAGTGAAAACAGCCTTCACGTCTCCTGCTTCAACCAGTGTTGTGAAGAAGCCAGAATTGACAGAAGCAGAGCTAATCGGTTCTTGCTTCACACCTGTAAAGTTTGATGAGTCAAAGCTACCATATTCAGGCAATGGGATGTGAAAGTATGCAAGACCAGGAGCAGACTGTTTCTGAGGCAGTGGTGCCTTCTTGTATTCTTTCTGCAGAGCAAGCAAAGAGTAAATAAAAACCGTTATTGAAACGAGAAACAGATGAAACTGTTCACTGGATCTTTAATTTTCAATGTACCTGAAGCTTTTCAGATGTTCTTTGGAACCAAAGCTGCTGCGAGGGTTTGATCCAACCATAGCCAGGAATGAAAGGAACCTTTGAGTAATCTCCACTATCAAGAAAGTACAAATTGAGCACCGACTTATTTCCAAAAGCAGAGCCTTGAACGCCTCCAACTTGTAGGTTATAGTTGCCGAAACCGTCAATAAGGTGTACTTGCGGAGGATTGACTTGAGATAAAGTGTTTTTCATGGAAACAATGTATTTCATGACTCCCTCCCTGGAAAGGGATCCTTCCTGATCGTGGTTGCCGAGAATAGCGACCCAGGGAATGTTGGAAGCAATTGCAGGAGCAAATGCGGCATCCATTGATTTAGCCGAATCGGAGGAATCAAATCCAAAGATATTATCCCCAGTGAAGACAATAAGGTCGGGTTTCTCAGCCAGAATCATCCTTTGAATGAAGGAAGTGGTGTTGAGGTCAGTGCAGGAACGATATTGAGAAGGCAAGACGTCGAGGCAGCGGGTTTTCTTGCCGTCGGCGAAGTGCATATCTGCAACCTGTAAAATCTTGAACTCTCCATTTTTCCCAAACCGAAGCTTCTTGTCAGCTCCCTCTGCCTCCTTCGGTGTGCAGATGCAAAGCCAACACAGTATGGCCAACGCAGCAGCAGTGTAATTCATCGCTGATTCAACGGTGATTTGGGTGCTGCTACTAAACTATACTTGAGTTGAGTCGGTTCACGGGTTGCTGATTTCCATCAAACTCATGTTGACTCCACTGTTGCCTCCGTGGATATGGATCCACACAATGTGAACCGTCACCCAAAAACAAATAACAAATAAAGAAAAAATTTGCTGATTGGCAAAGGATATTCCTAAGGCTACATGATTGAGCTCACATCACATTCATTGACCACTACTTCACCCTTTGTCCACGTTCATCTTATCTATTCATCTATATATTATATTTGTAGAAAAAAATATATGTGTCATATTTTTTTGGGTAATTTACCCAAATAAATAAAGTAGATGAAATCTTTACTCAAATACACAAAACAGAAACATGTTACGTGCATGTGCGTGGCTGCCTAAGATGGATTATGATTGTTTTGTGTTGTGTATAAACCGTGGCAAGTAGCCACGGATTACGAAGGGAAGAAGGAAGCCATAAATCTTAGCAGGTTTCCACGGTTTATGAAGATGGCTAGATGGTGATAAAACGTTGTGGGAGGGAGAGGGAGAGGAGACTCATATACTGATCAGTAGTCAGTACTATCCATTAGAAGAGTTTTAGAATTTGGGTGAAAAAAAAGAAAAAAAAAAAAGACAGAATCTCAATCATATGATGAGTGAGTGGGCTCCTATTAAATTTTGTTTGCTTAATATAGTGTGAAAGAACATAATTCTGATTGAAGTTTATTTGCATTAGCAGTTAGCACCATTAGCATGCTATATGCATGAGTTGAACTACACTTTCTTTACATACATAGAATAGAAGCCTTGAGGAATGGAATTTTTTTTTATAAAGTTTAAATACCAATGGCGTATTTATTGTCAATGGGGACATGATTTGATTTTGGATTGGGATGAGTATTCTGCTTAATATAAACTCGTGTATAAAATAAAAATAGTAACTAAATAATGAATCTTTAAAGGATTCTTGATTTAAAACTTTATTACTTAAATATGAAATATATTGTATATCAACTTCATATTTACAGAAGTTTAAAATCATATGTTTTCTTCTCTAGTGATTTTTCAGAAGCATTTTAATTCGTAAAATATTAAGATAAAAGAGACTTTTGAAGACTAAGGAATCCTTTAAATGTGATCCTTTATTTAGTTTTTTATTATAATAATTTAAAAAAAATTGAAATAAACACATTTAAATAGATTTAGTGTCTTTTTAAAATTAAATACATATTCAAAATACAAACTAAATAAAACTGAAATTTAAAATTTAAAATTTCTGTTTTAGTTCTAGCATTTTTAATTATTAAAAGATTATCATTTAAATATACATCCAAAAATTATATTCAGTAAAATTAAAAATTTTAATTTTAAAATCCAAAAAATAAATCTTAAGGGTTTTAATTATTAACCCACACATCTAAAACCCTACAAGAGATCATATTTTGAACTAATATGTTAGATATATTTTTATTGAATAAGATCTAAAAAACTTAGCTTAATTATTCATTTTAATCATTTTAAAACCATTAATAAAAAAATAAGAAATATTAGATACGTTTTTATCGAATAAGATATAAAAAAAATTAATTTTTTTTCTTTTTTTCCAATCAAATTCTGAAACTCTTCTAATGGATAGTACTGACTACTGATCAGTATATCAGTCCCTCTCCCTCTCCCTCCCACAACGTTTTATCACCATCTAGTCATCTTCATAAACCGTGGGAGCCTGCCACCGTTTATGGCTTCCTTCTTCTCTTCGTAATCCGTGGCTACTTGCCACGGCTTACACACAACACAAAACAATCATAATCCGTCTTAGGCAGCCACGGTTTATGTAGAAATTAGAAACCGTGGTTGCTTCCCACGGATTACATAGAAATAGAAAATTGCACATGCATGTAACATGTTTATATTTTGTATATTTGAGTAAAGATTTCATCTACTTTATTTATTTGGGTAAATTGCCCTATTTTTTTATATATAAATTATACATTTTTATAATATTTTTAAGTGATATCCTTCTATGAAAATAAATTAAATATTTTTCTAGTAAAAGTATGTTTTCTTTTTTAATGGCTTGTTAAATGAAATTAATTACCATACTCTTTAGTAATAACTGAGGTTAATTATATTAGTTAATTGTAATAATGGAATACAAGTCTCATATTGTTTAAGATAGTGAATTTTGTGTTATAAATTAGTCCCACATCGTCCAAGTTATAAAGGCTTTTCCTTCTTCTACTAGTATAAATAATTCATGTACCTTTTATTTATGAAATAGAAGTTGAAGTAGATTTTTGAATATGAAATAAGCTGTGTGCTTATTTTCCTCTAGGCTCTTTGAGAGTAAGAGGTGCATCCTTGGCTTGGCCGACCAAGGTGGGTTTATGGCTATTTTCACCATAGTGGGGTTGTAAATCTCGCCAAGATTGGTGGCCCAAGCGGACGTCCCGACGTCAGTTTGGTATCAGTGCAAGGTTGGTCCTCGACTTGCTCCAGTAAAATTTTATTTGGTTCGTGGGTACGGTCTTTAATGCGGTTCTCTTGCTGTTGGTACGAGCCGCCGTCAGTACGGATTGTTTACTGCGAAGTTTCGGGTAATATTGTTCTTTTCTCTTCTTTTGGTGTCTTTTCTGTTGGTGATTATCATTCATTCCCATAATCATTGGTGCATTCCCATCATCATTGTGCATCATCATAACATCGATACCAAGCATCAACCTCATTGCATAGTAGTAAAAGATGGCTCCAAAGCGTAGAACTACTCAAGAGATTGAAATGGAGGAGTTACGCCGTCAAGTTAAGGAGTTGCAAGAGCAACTTGCAAAACATGAAGCTGCTCAAAATAATCATGGTAGGAAGAGTGATGACAGTTCTTCTAGTGAAGAAGATAATACAAATCCATTTTATTATTCTTCTTCATCTGAAGATTTTTCCACACAAAGAGCACGACACAACATGACTCACAAAGTTAAAGACTTAGGAATCAAAATTGATGTTCCTGAGTTTGAAGGGAGACTCTAACCAGATAATTTCATCGACTGGCTTTGCACAGTGGAAAGAGTATTTGAGTTAAAAGACATTCCAGATGACAAACGCGTGAAGCTTGTAGCAATCAAGTTGAAGAAGCATGTGTCAGTTTGGTGGGAAAATCTCAAGCGTCAGCGAGAAAGAGAAGGAAGAAGAAAGATCAAGACATGGGATAAAATGCGCCGTGAGCTCAAGCGCAAGTTCCTTCCTGAACATTACAGGCAAGACACCTTCATCAAATTTCATAATATGAGGCAAAAGTCGTTATCTGTGGAAGAAAATACAATGGACTTCGAAGAGCTGCTTATGAAGTGTGACATTCAAGAGCCTGAAGAACAAACAATTACTCGTTATCTTGGAGGACTGAACACAGAAATTTCTGATCTCGTTCAGCTGCAACCATATTGGACCTTGGATGATGTCATTAGGCTGTCATTAAAGATTGAAAAGCAAAGAACACAAAGGAATAACACTCAGTCGTCGAAGAACAAAGAAGTCATCCTTGATGTTCAACAAGAAGTGAAGACAGGATTTTTTAAAGGCAACAAGGAGCGTGGATCATCAGGTAGGAAATGCTTCAAATGTTAAGGTTTTGGGCATATTGCTGCTGATTGTCCAAACCAAAGGGTTATCACTCTTGTTGAGGAAGAGGTTAATGAAGAACCAATTTAGGAGCAAGAGGAGAAAGGTGAGGTTGACTATGCTATTGAAGAAGTTCCACCCGATTGTGGAGAAATTTTAGTAGTTTGTCGAAACTTGAATACTGCAAGGGTAATAAAAGACGAGAGTTGAAGTTTATTTGAATATAAAATAAGCTGTGTGCTTATTTTCCTCTAGACTCTTTGAGAGTAAGAGGTACATCCTTGGTTTGGCCAACCAAGGTGGGTTTATGGCTATTTTCACCATAGTGGGGTTGCTAACCTCGCCAAGATTAGTGAATCTAAACTATGTCCCCATAGTGGGGTTGTTAACCTCGCCAAGATTGGTGACCCAAGCAACGTCCCGGCATCAGTTTGGTATCAGAGCAAGGTCGGTCCTCGTGGCCTTCACCTTGCTTTAGTAGAATTTTTTTTCTTTGTGGTGCAGGTTTTTGGCGTGGATTCGCCAATGGAATCTTTTTGGTGTCGATTCATCAACGCGATCGTCTGCTGCCACGGATCTTGTAAAATTTTATCTGATTTGTGAGTGTGGGTCTTTGGTGTGGATTCATCAAGGAGATCTTTTGGTGTGGATTTATCAAGGAGATCATCTGCTATCACAAGTCTTTTCACGCAAGAGTTCTTTCAACCCAGGGAGAATGACGCAGGAGCAAGTAGAGTTAGTAGGTTAATTATATTAGTTAATTGTAATAAGGGAATACAAGTCCCATATTGTTTAGGATAGTGAATTTTGTGTTATGAATTAGTCCCACATCGTCCAAGTTATGAAGGCTTTTCTTTCTTCCACTAGTATAAATAATTCATGTACCTTTGATTTATGAAATAGAAGTTGAAGTAGATTTTTGAATATGAAATAAGTTGTGTGCTTATTTTCCTCTAGGCTCTTTGAGAGTAAGAGGTGCATCCTTGGCTTGGCCGACCAAGGTGGGTTTATGGCTATTTTCACCATAGTGGGGTTGCTAACCTCGCCAAGATTGGTGAATCTAAACTATGTCCCATAGTGGGGTTGTTAACCTCGCCAAGATTGGTGGCCCAAGCGGACGTCCTGGCGTCAGTTTAGAATATACAATGGACTTCGAAGAGCTGCTTATGAAGTGTGACATTCAAGAGCCTGAAGAACAAACAATTGCTCGTTATCTTGGAGGACTGAACACAGAAATTTCTGATGTCGTTTAGCTGCAACCATATTGGACCTTGGATGATGTCATTAGGCTGTCATTAAAGATTGAAAAGCAAAGAACACAAAGGAATAACACTCAGTCGTCGAAGAACAAAGAAGTCATCCTTGATGTTCAACAAGAAGTGAAGACAGGATTTTTTAAAGGCAACAAGGAACGTGGATCATCAGGTAGGAAATGCTTCAAATGTGAAGGTTTTGGGCATATTGCTACTGATTGTCCAAACCAAAGGGTTATCACTCTTGTCGAGAAAGAGGTTAATGAAGAACCAATTCAGGAGCAAGAGGAGAAAGGTGAGGTTGACTATGCTATTGAAGAAGTTCCACCCGATTGTGGAGAAACTTTAGTAGTTTGTTGAAACTTGAATACTGCAAGGGTAATAGAAGACGAAAGTTGAAGTTTATTTGAATATAAAATAAGCTGTGTGCTTATTTTCCTCTAGGCTCTTTGAGAGTAAGAGGTACATCATTGGTTTGGCCAACCAAGGTGTGTTTATGGCTATTTTTACCATAGTGGGGTTGCTAACCTCGCCAAGATTGGTGAATCCAAACTATGTCCCCATAGTGGGGTTGTTAACCTCGCCAAGATTGGTGACCCAAGCGACGTCCCGGTGTCATTTTGGTATCAGAGCAAGGTCAGTCCTCGTGGTCTTCACCTTGCTTTAGTAGAATTTTTTTTTATTTGTGGCGCAGGTTTTTGGCGTGGATTCGCCAATGGAATCTTTTTGGTGTGGATTCATCAATGCGATCGTCTGCTGCCACGGATCTTGTAAAATTGTATCTGATTTGTGAGTGTGGGTCTTTGGTGTGGATTCATCAAGGAGATCATCTGCTATCACAAGTCTTTTCACGCAAGAGTTCTTTCAACCCAGGGAGAATGACGCAGGAGCAAGTAGAGTTAGTAGGTTAATTATATTAGTTAATTGTAATAAGGGAATACAAGTCCCATATTGTTTAGGATAGTGAATTTTGTGTCATGAATTAGTCCCACATCGTCCAAGTTATGAAGGCTTTTCTTTCTTCCACTAGTATAAATAATTCATGTACCTTTTATTTATGAAATAGAAGTTGAAGTAGATTTTTTAATATGAAATAAGCTGTGTGCTTATTTTCCTCTAGGCTCTTTGAGAATAAGAGGTGCATCCTTGGCTTGGCCGACCAAGGTGGGTTTATGGCTATTTTCACCATAGTGGGGTTGTTAACCTCGCCAAGATTGGTGGCCCAATCGGACGTCCCGGCGTCAGTTTAGAATATACAATGGACTTCGAAGAGCTGCTTATAAAGTGTGACATTCAAGAACTTGAAGAACAAACAATTGCTCGTTATCTTGGAGGAGTGAACACAAAAATTTCTGATGTCGTTCAGCTGCAACTATATTGGACCTTGGATGATGTCATTAGGCTGTCATTAAAGATTGAAAAGCAAAGAACACAAAGGAATAACACTCAATCGTCGAAGAACAAAAAAGTCATCCTTGATGTTCAACAAGAAGTGAAGGCAGGATTTTTTAAAGGCAACAAGGAGCGTGGATCATCAGGTAGAAAATGCTTCAAATGTCAAGGTTTTGGGCATATTACTGCTGATTGTCCAAACCAAAGGGTTATCACTCTTGTCGAGGAAGAGGTTAATGAAGAACCAATTTAGGAGCAAGAGGAGAAAGGTGAGGTTGACTATGCTATTGAAGAAGTTCCACCCGATTGTGGAGAAACTTTAGTAGTTTGTCGAAACTTGAATACTGCAAGGGTAATAGAAGACGAGAGTTGAAGTTTATTTGAATATAAAATAAGCTGTGTGCTTATTTTCCTCTAGGCTCTTTGAAAGTAAGAGGTACATCCTTGGTTTGGCCAACCAAAGTGGGTTTATGGCTATTTTCACCATAGTGGGATTGCTAACCTCGTCAAAATTGATGAATCTAAACTATGTCCCCATAGTGGGGTTGTTAACCTCGCCAAGATTGGTGACCCAAGCGACGTCCCGGCGTCAATAACTGCTTTTGAATGAAGATGAATGTTAGGGTTCTAACTTCTAAGACTATATAGTATATTATAAATAAGTGAGCTTGCCAGCTTGATGAACTCTCCATTTTTTGTTAGAAGATTACGCAGATTGTAATGGGATTTTACAGAGGCTTCAGGATTAATTGCGATCATTGAACTGCTAATTAGGTAGGCAATTTAGCTTTTCTTTTTATGGAAGAAAAGAAAGAAGACATCGCTTAGAGATTGAATTATGGACATGTGATCCTGAAGCTATGGATAATAAACTAAACCAAGTGAGATCGTGCGGGTTTCTGTAATATTTTATTCCCGTGATCACGGGTGTAAATTCAACACTTTTTTTGTCGTTAATTATCTTGTGTTAGAGACTTAGTGTGTGTTTGGATTACAGTTTGTAAACGAGAATTTGTATAAAATTGATTTTGCAAACTTGATTTTGATAAAAAGTAAGTTTGTGTTAAAGTGATTTATGTTTGGTAATTTTTGTATCAAAATTGATTATAGTAAAATAAATGTTGTTTGGCTTATACCATTCAAAATCACTTTTAGATAAAAAATTACTAAAATAGACCTCAACTTAAATAATTTTTTTATATTATCCTATCATTCTAATTTAGATATTTAAATAGATCTTATTAATTAATTTTATAATAAAATTAATATTTATTTATTAAAATAAAAAGAACATATAAAAATAGATAAAATATATTTTTAAATAAAAATAAAACAATATAAATTTTAGATATATATATAAAAGATTATTTAATCAAATATGTTACATTTTTTTTAAGTATTAACTAAGAATGTTACTTTAGTATTTTTTTACATCGTACTCTTATTCTAGTACTCTCAATAATCTTATTCTTAATATTAATTTGGAATCCAACGTTTATGATTTTATTATTATCTATGATTAATTTTTTAGTTAATTTATTTTTTTAATAGAATCATAATCTATGTTATAAAAAATTACACTAAAACATAGTATATGAGAATTACAATTATAAAAGAAAGTACTAAAAATAATAAAAAATTAAATATTTATTTTATAGTAATTGAAACAAATCTAAAAATTTTTTATGATCTTTTTATATAGTATATTTTTAGTATTTTTAGTGCTCTTTTTTTAGTATGTTATAATTTTTTATTATTATTATTATTTATAGTTAATTTTTTGTTTAATTTATTTTACCTAATAGAATCAATAAATCATATTATAAAAAGATAATAACAAACATAATACACAAAAATCATAATTATAAAAGTGTATAATATCGAACAACCAGTTGAAAAAAATAAAAATAATAAATAATAAAAAAATAGAACTCATATAAATAGAAATAACAAGAATTTTATAAATAATATAATAACATACATGAAGGATAAAGTTGGTAAAAGATAAATAAATAGATAGTATCCATGGCTAAAAGCTCGTTAAGAAAACGCAGAAGCTAAAAATAGTTGCTTCTTGTAAACGTTGGTTTTGGTAGCAAAATCACTTCTGCGTTCATGAAAAAAAGATTTGCCAAACCAAAAGTTGAAGCTTTCAAGAAGTCTAAACGTGCTTCTTCTCTTCCAACGAGTTTTCCAAACACACCCTTAGAGGCTCAAAAGGTATCATATGGTCCAGTTGAGTTGACATGGAAACAGAAAAGTAATTAAAATTTATAGCAAATTGGAATCCAACACCCCAGCCAGCCACTTAATCTGTGGTTAGGATGGGATGAAGATGAAATAAGCAAAGGTCAAGCATTCTTAGTTTTAAGGTGGTGGGACTTGAACCAAGGGACCCAAACCGAAGTTGTGCGCTGATAAAGGGTATAAGCCTCTGTTCTGTAACCTTGCTTCAGCATTCGATCCTCCACAAGCTTTGTGACATAAGCCAAGCACATGCTATTGCTGAATGCTCCTACAAAGGTCCATCCATGTCCCATGCTCCACGCAAACACAAATACCCCCCACCACCACACCTGCTCCCCGAAGTAATTCGGATGGCGTGAATAATACCACAGCCCAGTCTCAAGGACAGGAACCACTGCTTCGCCACCTTCTCTTAGCTTCACAAAGTTGTGGAGCTGTGTGTCTGCAAGGAAGGCGATGGCAATGCCGGATACACAGAGAAGAAGCGCTACCATGTCCCACATGGTGAGAGGCTGATCCACGGAGGAGTGGACAACATACATGGGGAGGGATAATGCAATGAGAAAGATCTGGTGAGGAAGGTAGATGGCGAAGAAGGAAGCCCACCACCAATGGGTTCCGTATTGGCGGGCCATTTCAGTGAAGCGCCAATCCTGCCTCTGACCCCATTGCCAATTCTCTCGCCTCAAGTAGTTGTGAAGGAGCCTCATACTCCACACCCATGTCAACACGATCAGGATCCTCGACCTCCACCAATCATATTGAGCCACAGGGTGAGATGCGTAGTAATGAACAAGAATCACCGGTATCACTGTCCAATACGGGTCAATCATCTGCACCAAAAAGACCAGTTTCACTTAAAGATGAGAGTAAAGTAAAAACAGAGAGCTGAGCAGTGTGGCCTACCCAGTGGCTGGACTGGAGGAGAGCAACGAGCCAGAAGAGGACGTTGATGTTGAAAAAGAAGAGCACATTTGCTAACAGGAGAGGGTGGTCATAGCACCATTTCCAGAGAGATGGATGGTGTGAAGTCGGTGAGTAGTGATAGTGGTTGAGGAATGAGAGGTAGAAGAGGATGGATGGAAGGGGTGCCAAGAACGCTATGATGATATTCTTCACATTACCCATTGTGTTTACAATGAAGTACTTAGTTCTTTACTTCTTTTATATATAGCTGCTCAAGTAAAGCAGAATGAAGCAGCTAGTGGCTTATCGTAGCATGCATACACAAACTAAAGTTAGCAATGCCGGCTATGGTGGTGTCCCTAATCATTAATTGATATGATTAGGAATCCACTCTCATGGCATGGCCCCACCCCCTAATTATGAAGATTAAGCTGCGCAATCTACGCAAAATATGTCACACTTTCACCCTTCTTCATCTGGGACGGGAGAGGGGCCGCCACACTTGTGCATGCGTTCCCGTCCAATTCCATTATTTTAACCAACAACTACCCACTTCCATTCAAAAACCTTCGTCATTCTTGTCACTTTCTTGCCTATTGCACTCACGGTTAAGTGCATGCCTACTTATGTCTCTTTCTAGATTCCGCTGATCCTTGAAATTTTCCTATCTACTCCTTTACGTCTTTTTATTCAAGGACTTGGATACAAGACAATCAATTATACTGCTTCAGTTGCTTTTTGAACTTTACTTAGCTTCTTTTTGTTTTTATTATTTTACGTTTTTTAGTTTTAATTTGGAGATTTTGCTTATTCTTTTTCATTGGACGGAAAAGAAAAGGACAGAGCCGTAATTCTTTGGTTATGAGGCTTTACCGCAGAATTTGACCCATCTCATCTTTTAGGATTACAAAACTACAAATAGATATAAATTTGAACATTAATAAATCAACACTGACTCAGTTAAATGCGTTTAATTGATTAAGAAAGAGAATATTTGGTTTAATAGTGAAATTAAATTTGCAAATTTTAGAAAGTTTGTATGTTGTTGACTAGAAACGTGAAGTGGGTTGACATCTACAATATATGGAGGGTAAGCGTTAAGTAAGCTATATATAACAACAGGATCTGAATCTTCTAAAGTTAGAGAGTAAAATGTCATCTTCTACACTTAAATAGTTTCTCTTTTATATTTATTCTTGATTCCACTTATAAAATAAATGGTAAGAGATCACATTTTCCTCTTTAAAATGAAATTCAAACTTTAGAGAATCCAAATCTATATCAACATAATATTCTCATGACTGAATTAAAAATAATATAGAGCAAACAAATAATCTTGTTTTCCTTATTGGACGGCAGGGTCCTTCTTCTCTACCCCTAATTAGATGATTGATAGAGTGATGATAGAGAGTAATTGATGCAGGGCTTGCATGATGGTCATCATGAGATTGTGGAAAAAGCATGCAGCACTGAGGGAATCCACCACATACAAAGCTAGCTAGGTCTCCTATCAGCAACAAAACCCAGCCATTGAATTGAGAAATGAATGGGTCAAAAAGAGAGACCAAGTAGAGTAGTGGATGACAGCAGAGTGCAATGTAGCCAAGCAATCCCTAATGAGCAAACAAGCAAGAAGGGTGCAGGATTATTATGAGAGAATCAGTCATCTCCTTGAATGTACCAACAGAGAAGCATGGTGGCACAGCGGCGTAGGATGTAGAGACGAGCACGCTGCTCCTTAACCAAAGAAGCACACTTGTTGGTATATCGCTTTGACGATGATCTTCTTTTTCCTCCTTGCATGCTTGAGGTAGTAGGCTTCAAAGGGAAAACCCTAAAAACAGAGAGCTTTGGAGCCTTGAGGGCGAAGGAGGGCAATATATATATATATATATATATGGTTAAAACTTAAAAGTGGTGTTGCTTGAGAGGTAAGGGCGGTAGTTGTAAGTTCCAATCAAGGCAGGGGGGAATGGATCTTGGGAATGGGATTCCTTTACTCTTGTGTTACTTACCCATATAAACTAAATTAAAGTAGGTGCCGTACCAAGTGGGAAAGGATACATGCAATACAGACAAAGCATGGCTATGGGAACACGCTCATCTGTTCACTGCTGCGGGAAATGTGCAGCTTATTTGCTAATTACACTGTGTCCACTTACTCATCTGAAATTCAAAACTTTGGATTCTAATTAAGCATATTTCAGTGGTGCTGCCATCTAGAAATTAGATTTGTTCTGATCGCTGGGAGAAATGGCTACTGGCTATTGGTTATTGTGATCGTGATATATTTTATTGACTTCATTCATAATAATTTAGTTATTAATGTATCTCTTGTTATTATTATTATTATTGTTTCTGTTAGACAAACAAATTTTTTTGACATATAAATTTATATAAATTAGTTTAAACTCAATAAAAATAACCTTTAGTTTAGATTATGTATAAATACATATTTCTTCAACTTTTAAATAGTGCGAAAACTAATATGACAAACGATTTTTCTTCCTCAATCAAAACCGCAATGCTCAAAATTCAAACAAAGATCAAAATCTCTCAAAATTGTCGCGAAAACGGAAGGAAGTTTTAAAGCTAAATTCAAAATTTTCAGCAACAAACACAAAAAAAAATACAAAAGATTATTGAAGTTAATGTTCACTAATCTTGCAGTTTTAACACTTTATTCTCTCTCATTCTATTCGTAAAATGCTACATGCTCATAAATCTCTTTATTTAGTACAATCATATTATGTTCTTGCCTTTTAATGATTACTATTCTGATTATACGAAGTAAAATTGTTAGGTTGGTGTAACTATTATGTTAGATCGGCGTAAAAATATTTTGTAGTTTTTATCGTATAATTTAACCAATATCTGCATGTGTTTGAAGCATTTGAATTTGTTTTTGTGCATGTTTGAGTGTTTGCATATTTCGAATTGCGTTGATCTCAGAACTTGCTGAAAATGCTTTTGGTGTATTTTGTTGTTGTTTCAGTGTATTTGGAAATTTTTTTGTTGTATTTTGTGCGAATTAAGGTGTACTATATCTGTTGACCGCTTTATGTTGTAACTAGAGAAAAGAATATTGTTATTCTGTTTCTGATGTTATTTTTGTACATATTTGAGTAATTAGCAACTGTTTTTGTCCATTTGATGCATGTTTGATTGAGTTGCATTTCTTTTTGAAAATCACATTGTGTGATGTAATAAAGAAATAAATAATAGCAATATATATGGCTCGTATTTCAATGTATTTCTTATGAATTGAAGTGCACTAGATACTGTTGTTATCTATTAACCTTATTTTTTATTCGTTATAGAAAAAATGGCGAGCAAGAACCCTGCACCAAAATATAATGTAAGCACATATATTTAGACTAACTCAATTTTTTTTGTATAAATATAATTTATTTAGATGATTCTCGTTTGTTTACAAAAAAACTCATTACTTGAGATGCTCCACAAGACTCTTTCATTATGATAAATTCGAAAACATGAGTCATGAAAAGAAAGTCATTGTCCGGAAATTGAGATTTGATGGTTTGATGCACATTCCTCCTATGAAAAGAGTTGGCATATTCGTTTGATCTGATAAAAATCACATTGGACACCCGGTACGGTGTATTCAACATCACCCAAGAAAATATAGGAGTTGTCCTTGACTTGAATGTATCTGGTAAACCGATTACATAAACTGTTATACTTGCATTCTTTGTAATCTATTATGTTAATTATTTCGGTGTATTTTTACATTATATTTGTGTAATTGAAATATTTTTTTTGCTACTTTTGTAAGGTCGCTCTTTCCAGGCAAAGTTAAATTTTAAAAGCTTAGTGAGGAGGACAAGGAAGTTTATAGAAGCTTTCAAGGCAATACTTTAAAGTAATTGACAGACTTGATGATGGAGATTAGTATTGACGGGGACAAAGATCGGCTGAAGTTCAAGAGGACATTCATCCTCTACATTCAGATGTCCTTCTTGTTACCGACAACCATAAACAAAGTTTTTCCTGTTCACATACCGCCGATTTTTCGTGTGGACACCATACATGAGTGGAATTGGGGTGGTCATGTCCTCAACTTCCTCATCAAGGGCATCAATGAGCACATATTGAAAAATAAAAAATCTGTTAATGGCCGCCTCTATGCTCTCATGATTGTATATTTTCATGAATCCACACACAAAAATAAGCCATTGGAAACAATTTTTGGACCATCGTAGTTGCAGCATTGGACTAGGGAGTTGCTAGTTTAGAGGATAGAAGCTGAGATTAAGGATCATATGGTAACTCAACAGAATTTTTTCTTTAATTTCGATGTATTTGTTTTATATATATGACGTAAACTAATATTTTACCTGTTTTAGGGTATTGTGAAGAGAGCACAGCTGAAAGACAAATTGACGAGAATGAAAAAAGAAGAAAAGAAGGAGAAAAATAAGCCACAAAAGAAGAACATTTCTTCAGAAAGTGATAGTGTTACTGACTCTGAGTCTGATTCTAAACAAGACTCAGAGGAGGCACTAAAAATAAGAAAACAACTAACAAGAAAGGCAAAAAAGTAAGTATTATTTTTCGGTTTATTTTATCATTTTTACTGTGTTTATTACCTAATGATTGTTTGCTGTCTAGGATAGAATCTAAAAAAAAGAAGCACATTGTTCAGGATTCATCTTCCGAAAACGAAACTGAATCTAATGATAAGTAAGATTCAGAAATTATCATTGGAATGCTATGTTTTCTGTTTATATCAAAATTTTATCTATTAACAGAATGTTTTTAATTTATTATCAGAAGTGAAGAATTGGAGCAAATAACATAAGGAAGATTGAAGAAAAAAGTTCACAATCCTGCAAAAAAGTATGCATTGCTTTCAGGTGTATTTTATCAATTTTGTTGTGTTTATTTGCTTGATAATTCTTTGCTTTCCAGGATGCAATCCAAAAAAGAAATCACATTATTGAGGATTCATCTTCTAAAAAAGAAACTGAATCTGATGATGAGTAAGATATATTGTAACTCTATATTTTCTTTTTCATCAAAATTTTATTTGTTAACATAATCTTTTGCATGTACTGTCAGAACTAAACAAATACAACAAATAAGAGAAGCAAAAAAGAAGAAAACAAATGATAAGCCTGCACAAAATTATGTTTTTCTTTTCGGTGTAATTTGGCAATTTTATTGTGTTTTTGTTCTCTGATGATTGTTTTCTTTTCTAAGATGCAGCAGAAGCTCACTATGATTCTTCGCAAATGTAAGATTCAATATGTAAAATCCTTTCTTCGCTAAAATTTTGTAAAACATGATGTAATTAATTACTCTAGTTTTATTGAATAATGTTTATTTTGTCCTTAAAATGCCGCATGTGAACTTGGAAAGTGAAAAGGATCCTGTGTTTCAAACACGGACAAGCTATTAGAGCAGTGTAAATAAGCCAAGTGATAACATGTAATTTTTGTTCCTCTTGCCATTTCCTTAATTCTTGTGTTACACCATATTCAGTTTTTGATTCCATATATATATTTTTTAGAAAAAAAGTCCTTTAATAATTTATTCAAGAAAAAAAAAGGTAGGAAAAAAAAGAAAAAACACTGCAACTCTGTAAGTTCTCATAAAACAGAAGTTGATTGTGTTCCTATTGAATGCTTGGGGTGTATTGGTGAGATGATTTCGGTGTATTTCAGGTTCAAGGAACAAGAAGAATAATGAACCAGCTCTTGTTCTAGAAGCAATAATAGGTACTACGTAGTAATCCTCAAGAAAAAATTATTGTTCTTCAAAAAGAGACTCATTCTCAATCAGAATCACTCGACATGTGAGTTTTCCAACTTACTTTCAATCTTCTATTCTTTGAGTTAATCATTTCCACCTGAATGTTTACTCAATGTTAATTTTTTATTTTTTTTATTAGACTTTCACTTCAAATATGTACACCTCCATCAGAAACAACAACCTCAAGCCCTCTGCAAAATCAACCAACTGCTGCAAAGTCTCCCAGCAGAGAATATATAGAAGAAAGTATTAATGTGTAAAGAATAATACTTTCGGTGTATTTGGTTTGTCTTTGGGTGTATTTGTGCATGGTTTAATGAGTTACATGTCTTTTTAAATAGCAGTATATTTGGTTTTTATTTTGGTGTATTTCATGTGAATTGAGGTACAATTGTTTTATTTTTTTAATTTAATTCCTTTTCTGTAATCCTGTAGTACTCCACAACCTCATGAACTTGCTGAAAATACACCAGCAGAGCCAATAGCTCATTCTAAAGTGTAAATTCTACATAATATAATTCTCTTTCAATATTTTTTTGTATTCTTATACTATTTTATATGTCACCATGCAATCATCCACCCTCTCAAGCCAATGCTGAATTAATGATGGTTGCCAACGCAGCATCATTTCTAAAGCATGACATTCCTGCACCATCATTCAGCCATGGATTTTCTGAATCGAGTCAGGAAGATACATTTACTCAGGAGGATTCAACCAGCAGTTGAAAAGGAAAAATCTCAAGAGAGCCCGATATTGGTGGAGGAATTAAAAGAGTTGGTGGAGCAGGTCATAAATACTGGGGTTGCACCAGCATTAATTTTTGCTGAGGATAAAAGTCCCCCATGCCAAAAGGTGCAGCCTACCGTGAGCTTTGTTGACAAGTTCCAAACTCCTGTGAGGCGAAGGAAAATAATGGACGACCTTAAAGAAAAATGCTTTCTCTAGGTCACAACTGTCAAGACCTATAATGATAAAAGCACTAATGAGTGGGACACAGTATTCATCCTGAACTATGAATATTTGCTGGAAATAACCAGAGGGCACTTTGGATCTTTAAAAGGCAATACATATGTTAAAAATCTGGTAATCTTAGAATAACATTAATGATTTTCTTATGAGTTGTTGTGTCATATATGTAATAACTTTGGGTTTTTTATTTTCCTAGATTGTCTCTGCAATGTGTCATATTCTGAAAAAAAAAAAGAATTGCAAAATTTGAAGAACAAATATACTGTCTCCCTCTGATATTGTGGTAAGGTGTAGTAAATTCAAATTTCAGTGTATTTTTAAAATGTATTGTTTGTTATAGTTGTTTCTTTCGGTGTTATATAAATTCTACAGAATTTGGCTTTGGAAAATCATGAGGGCAAATTCAAACAACCAAAAACTAACAACTCCTTCGATATTCAAAACTATAAGGACTTTATCCCATATTTAGATAAGAAAAAGTGTACATCCCATCCATTTGTAAGTTTTTGTTTATAAAGTTTCTTACACAATTCTTTCATTAGGTGGCAATTAAACTAAAAAAATTTTCTCTCTGGCCAAACTTTAGATATTTGCCCTAGTTTGCTATGCGGAACATTAGTGGATATGGATGACGGATGTTAAAAAGAAATTTCATGTCCTTGACCCATTTCACAAAAAATCTCCTTCGAAAGAAAGAACAGCACTTAATAAATTTGTTGTAAGGTGTTTCTATTTTCTTTATAAATTCTCTGGTTTCTGTCTGTTGTTAGCAATATAAAAATTCAGTGTAGTTCTATTTGAAATAAGGTAGACTATTGGTTCATTTCGGTGTAATTTGGTATTAAATGTAGTCTTTCTTATATTTTGCATTTTGGTTTTTAAGGCTTCATGATTTCAAGAATGAGGGTATTTGTCGGAAGACAACCTTTAATGAACAAGAATGATGAAATTGAAGCACCATACGTTAACATCACCGGGTAACATAATAGTATAAATATTTCTATCTGAGAAATTTTGTGTTTTCTCTTACTGTCCTATTTTATTTTGCTAATTTATTTTTGTTTTTAGCTTCAATTGTGCAATTTATGTGATAAAATGGATTGAGATAATTGAACCAGAAAATATAAAAAAGGGCAAATATGTATGAGAGAATTGGACACAAGTAACTATCTTTAAAAATAGATAACTCTATATTACTAAATTAATGGAGTTTAATAAAAAAAATTTCTTTAAACTGTAGGAAGAAGTGGATCATTTCAGAATTGAATATGCTTCACTCATTCTATTTGATGAAATAAATCGACTCAGAGATAAAGCTATTCAGGAATGTGAAGCCATCAGACTGTCCAAGCCATTTGCGGTATTATTGAGTCCTTATTGTGAATTGCGTTCAGAAGATATCGACAGTAAATAGTTTGAATGTTGTACATTGTTAAGTGTACTAAATTGTCTGTTTGAATACATACTTTCTATCTTTATAGTTATTTAATCCAATCTTTTTATAAATTTTCTTTGTAAAAATAAACTTTTACGAAGCTGTCTGTACTGTATTGAAATGCTGTTAATCTGAATGAATCCAGGTTCAAAAAAATCCAGGAAAACATTATTAAATTGCCTAAATACATCGAATTCCTTTACAAATACACCGGAAACTATTCAAAATACACCAAAAAAATGTGCATATATATTTTCCTGTAAATTATAACCAGGAGATATGGAAATTATGTAATTTGAATTGTTACCCTCTTTAAGTATTGAATTGTCTATATATTGTATATTTAAAACAAATAAATCCCTTCAGATAGTTGAAGACACTAATTTCCAAACAAACACCAACATGTCAAAATGGAACAAAACAAGAAAATATAAAAAAGAAGAGCATGCAGAATACACAGAAATTATTTCGCAGTACACCAAAATAGTGTCACACTACACCGGAAAAACTATCCTATGCTATTGAATCTCTGAGCTGATAATTCATAATATGTCCATGATAATGACTGAAATTTGACTGCACTACTAAACCACCATAAAAAAGGTGCAACTACAAAAAGTAAATCATATATTACCACAACTATTAACATGCACAAACTCAATTTTCCGTATTTAAAGAACATTACTTTTACCTCGGTTAGATCTTTCTTTTTCTTTTTTCTTTTAAGCATTTGAAATCTGTTTTTCAGTGTTTGACCCCAATATATTTTTCGGATGTCCTCTTGTTCTAATTTATGGAGGGTTTTGAAGCTCGTTAATATCTTCCAACGAAGTATCATGGTGAGATAACGAACATTTTTTTTTTTGCTTTTGACTTTGTATTCTTGCATCTCAGCCATAGCATTATCGTAAGCGCAGTGTAGAATCGCCGTCAACTCCTCAGATTCTGATGCAAATTCACAAATATTTTGTGACTGAAATACCAAATCGTTAAATCTCTTGCTTCTTGGCTCCAACAGAGGCTCGTCGTGGCTGCTCTTGATATGTGTGTGCCTCATCTTTACATTCTTGCTTTATCGTTCCAATATATATCTTGGTGATACTTTATTTACTCGCTCAAAGATTAATGCACTCAGAGAATGACGGCACAATATCCCTCTTGACTCGAATAGTAAGCATGACATTTAACTTCAGCTGATATCCTATCGAATATAACTGCAAACTTGTTGAATGTTGAGTTAGAAACCTGTTCTACAACTCCAATACCGTATAACATAGAGCAGAGTGCGTTGATCTTGTGATGCAATTCACATTTACTTTGAATTGTGCTTGGATTTCCCTAAACTTCTCGTGAGTATGCACATGTTGAAACTGAGCTTCTATTGAGGATTTTGTTGCACATGGTATGACAGTATGAAAATCTACAGCATCCGATTCTCTCTCTCACTCTCTCTCTCTCACTCTCACTCACTCTCTCTCTCTCTCTCTCTCTCTCTCTCTCTCTCTCTCTCTCTCTACTTCCTAGGCAATTATAGTACTGTTTGACGAATTGGATAAGTGAGCTGTTGCGCGTAATAAACTTGTTAAAAAAAGCGTTTATGCTCTCGCTCCTTTGCGTGCTTCTCATCTCGACCCAGAAGTGGTGATCGAGATAATCTGGATAAATGACGATCTTCGAAAAGTTTTGAAAAAAGACCTAAATCAAAACTAAAATACACCGAAAAACATACAATTTGACACCTCTACCGCACAAGAAAAACACATATTAAAATTAACAATATCAGTTAATTCTAATAAAAACAACATTACCTGAAAGCCACTTGTTGTCCCAAGACCATACTTCATCAGAAAATCATTCAAATTCCTATCAAATGATTCTTTTGTAAAAGAGTTTCAAACAACATGATTCATCTCTGTTCAATTTTTTCGTGTCGCTTGTAGCCATTTAATTTACTTGAGATCTTCTTTATGATATGTCAAATACACCACCAGTGAATTATTGTGGGCATACAAATCTCAATAGCCCTTTGCATCGATGCGCATTGATCCATAAGAATGCCTTTCGGAGTATTTTCTCCCATGCAACGAAGCCAACATTCAAATAACTATTTGAATGATTGAGTATCCTCGTTTTTCATCAAAGCATGTCCTAGAAGTGTTGATTGACCGTGGTGATTCACCCAGCAAAAGAACCAAAAATCAAATTATACCTGTATACAACGACACCGAAACAAAATCATTAATACACCAAAAGAATATCTCTTTACACCGAAAATGATATCAAAATACACATAAACTAGAACAACATATTACCTGTTTGTATTGTAAGTGGTATCGAATGAAATAACATCTCCAAAATACTCATAGGCAGCCCTGATTCTTGCGTCGGCCCAAAAAATAATCTTAATTGACTGATCAACCTCAAGTTCAAGCTCAGAAAAGAAATTCTGATTCTTCTCTTTCATTCTTAATAAGTATTTCCCAAATTATTTTGCATCCTCTAGATCCGAAATATTCCGCACTTCTCTCATGATGTAATTTCTCACATCTTTTTCAATAAAACTTAATTTACGATAACCCCCTACTGCTGTGACAAATGATTGGTATGTTTTGCTTGTTCTAATTCCGGCTTCCTCATTATTCTCTATTGTACGTCATACGGACATGCTTAATTCCCTGTGTTGTTTAAGCATCTCTGCTTGATTTTCACAGCAAGGATGATGCAACACAACTTTTGAAATGATCCAAACACCAATGTCCTTCAATATATGTATATAAATTCTTGCAGGACAATTTAATCCACCTGAGGGATTTGTCTTCTCAGTTGGAGATATGTTCGATTTTCATTTCCCCTCTCTGCTACATGTAATCAATTGGTTTTTAATTTTATTTCCCTTCTTATTTGTGCTCTGACCTTTTATAGAAAAATCTATAACTTTCGAATAATCTTTGTAGAATTTTGCAGCTTCTTTCAAGCGTGTTAAAAGTCATCCTAACCTTTGGAACAAACTGCTCATCAACGTCATACAGAAACTGCAAAATACACCGAAAATAGTCCATAATACACCATATTAAAGGATAACATACACTGAAACTCATCATAAAAAATAATAAAATCAGATTCAGAACTCATATATTACATTCAAATTCAAACCATCAACTATGCACAACAATTTTCACAAACAGAAACTAAATAATTCAATTATAGAATCATAAACTACTAACAAACTATATTAACTAGATTTAAATCACACTTCACTACTTGATTCGATTCAAAACAATAATACAATTCACCCGCGTTCAATTGAAAAGTCTAAACCTATAAATACACCGAAAAGTTTCTACAATACACCAAAAGAATTCTAATATATACCAAAATGAGAATGGAACAGATTTATCAGAACTCCTACATTACATTCAATTCAAACTATCAACGATGAACAACAATTTTCACAAATAAAAATAACATTATTCACCTACAAAATCATAAACTACTAACGAAAATATTAAATAGAATCGAACCACACCTCAGCCACTTGATTGGATTCAAAACAATAATCCACTTCGCTCTGGTTCAATTGACAATCTGAACTTGAATCATTCATTATCTTCAACAACGAGATAATTGTTCAAAACTGATTTCAGAACTTGATTTCAAAAACGTAGAAAACGAAGGAAATTTAAAAATGAAGAAAAGAGAACGTAGAGAACAAAGAAAGAGAAACACTGAGAACGCAGAGATGGAAGAGAACATAGATCGAAAACGCTGAAAAATTCGAAAAAAAACGAAATTCTTTTAAAAAGGTAGTTATATATTTGCACGTTGAATGGAAAGTTAGTTAAATAGTGGCGCGTGAAATGAGTTAGATTAAAAAGATTTTTTTTGGACTCGTTTGTATAAATAATTTAAATGTAGAGAATATTTATTGTTATTATTATAAAAGAGAGTATGGTGAAGTGAAATTTCACGCTGTGAATATGGTAGTACTGTTCATGGCATGTCTATCAGTAATCTCATGCCATGCAATGGTTCATACATGCATAGAGAATGACTAATTGGTTTAATCCATGCTCCCATATGTGTCATCTGCTAGCATGATTGTCATTATGGTATTTATCCTCTCTCTCTCTCTCCTATAATACCAAAAAAAAAAAACATAAAAAGTTTTTTTTTTAGAAAGTTAAATTAAAAATAATCATTTTATTGGACAGCTTCGAATTATTCTTGATGCCATTGTCTAAAAGTAATTAGGAGATTTAATTATTCGTTCAATGTGATATAATCAAATACTTATTGATTTGATTTAATTAAAATAAATTCCATTAGAAAAAGATTATTCTGTTTAAAATCTTTTAATATAAAATGATTAATAATTTTACATTTTTATCTTTTATTTACAACAAAATCCTCAACTATTACCACCAACCATTGGTCGGCAAACAGCCGCCAGTCCTCTACCACCTCTGACCCTCTCAAAACCCTTCTCTTTTATATTGGTATCTAAAAAGTACAAATGACTTTATACATTTTTAACACCAAATCATTTTATCCATGGGTGTTCATGGATCAGATCGTATCTGCAGATCCACGATAAATATTCGTATCCGATCCTAAAATTGCGGATACGATCCGATCCACAAATTGATCCAATCCGATCCGATCCGCAAATTGATTGGATCGGATCCGATCCGATCTGCAAAGGTTGTGGATCGGATTGCGAACATCTGCTCTATATTAGCGTCAGATCCGCAGATCCGAACAATAATATATATATATATATATATATATATATATATATAATATTATATTTACTTGTTTGTATGTTTTAGTTAGTAATTATTATTCATATATTGTATTATTTTATTTTGTTATTTAAAAAGAGTTTGATTAAAACTATTTTAGGAATAAATAAATTTAAAAGTGTGAAAGAAATATTTTTATTGAATTTTTTACATAGATATATGATTAAAAAGGGAATGTTCAATTATGCGGATATATCCGATATTTGATCCGATCCAATACTAAAAAGTGCGGATATAATATCCAATCCAATCCGATGGAAATTGTGCGGATCGAATTGAATTTTCGACCATATCCGATCCGATCCAATCAGCGTACACCCTAATTTCATCCAATCAACCGAAAAGATTTAATCTTAGTTATAATATAGATTTACGTGGATTTACAAATCAAATCAAATAAATTATCATTTTGTATTTATTCCAAACAAAGAATTTAATTTGAAAATTAAATCAATGTTAATTCCATTGTATTTCAAAAACACACCCTTAATATTTTTCTTTACGCAGTATTTATTTAGCGTTCATTTGATGGTAACTTGTAAGATATACTGTGGTCATAGTGTCATATCTTTGAATAATTTGTAGGGAAACGATAATACCACTCTTCCCTGTTTTTTTTTTTTTTTTTAGCAAATTTATACCTACAGTACGAAAAAAAATCATGTGAGGAATATCATTATAAAATATAAAAGTGACATTATCATTTTCCTAATTTGTGACGTTTAACCCAGACCTGCCAAGTGCACTCACTAACATGCTTCTGCCGATGAAAGCAGGCATGAGTGAGGCCTGTTGTTATAGAAGAAGGTGCAGAGTGGTGGTTGTAATTCACGTTTACAATAAATCACAAATCGCGCAACAAAATTTTGATAATAATTTGAGCTTACCAGAAACAGACACAAAAGGTGTTTAAATTATTAATTTAAACTTATAAAAAATGTGTTACACTGGCTAACAGAAGCAATGTCTCAATATAAATCTCAAAGATAAGCTGTTAAAGCTTTGTAAAGTGAAACAGAAGGCTACACTAATCGATCAGTTCTGCCTTCACTTCTTCTCATTGTACAGCCCACAGGGTATGGCAATTCTCGTTTCAGGACACAAAATTAATAAAATCTAAAGGCCATATAGATAAGCTACAAGCTTTCAACCTAATAATTCATAAATTATAGATCAAAGAATAAAAGAACAGAATGTACTTGCCATTATTTATCACGACTTTAGAAATCACTTGATCACTGATGTGCCTTTGCACTTTGGCTCTCATGCTTCAAAGGGGTAAACATGAAATTTCCTGAAAACAATGCTTCTTTATCTGCCAATTCAAAAGATTCACGTCTTGGTTAAACTCAAAAACTGAAACTCAAAAAGAAATATAAATATCTCCACCAGATCCTTAGAATGCTTCCAAAATAATTTCTTTCATGGTTTCAAGCATTCTAACAGTACGAAGACATGTAACAACCAAGGATAACCCAAGTTTAAAATTCAAAATAACTTTCTTCAGGAATTCACAAGTGGCACAAAGGGAGCATTGGGTAAATATTTAATGACTTGATTGAGATTCTATTTAGTTTATAATTCAGATCATTGCAGACTCAAGGAAGAGATTGGAAGTATTATAGTGAAAAAAGGGATTGGTACTAAGTATAAGGAAAAGAACTGATAGGGTAGAAGTTTAAAATATATAGATAAGATAAGTAGGATATTCTGCATATATATATATATATAGAGCGAGAGAGACTTTCGCAGAGTGATAGGAAGCACTTCAACTCACTATAGTTTACAACGTAGTTAGTATACAGTACACAGCAATAGGCATAGTTCCGTAATTTATCATCCACTTTGTGACAACTAATATTAACAGTTTGACACATACAGAAACAGTTCTCACAGACAAGGTCTGAGACAGTCTTTACCTGTTAAAGTCATGCAACTTACTTCCCGACGAGCATACCTGGCCATTGCCTATATGAAGGCTTGAAATTCAGTTTACTCGTATGAAAGATGAAACAATAAAAAATCAACTATACAATTAAAAATGAAATGCAAAGGAAACAGTTTAGGCGAAAGTGCTGGGGGGAATTCTCTTTTGAAATTTTTGTGTCTAAAGAAAGTCAAAATTTAAGTCTCTTCAATCAATCCTGTAGATTTGATCAAAAGTGACCACTATATGATCCCAGTTTTAGCAGACTATAGATTAAATATAATATGTCAAAAAAATAAAAAAATATGAAAAAGAGGGCAGGGGGGCAATTATGAAAGGGGGAATGCTTAAAAAGTCAAACCGAGGCAAAATTTTGATCCAGAGCAGAGGCAATTGGTGTGGTTAATGAACGGTTAATAAGCTGAAAGACTTTATTTGAATATTCAAGAAACCTCAGGCCTCAAGGTTCGGTATATTGGCTTTGTTATGACTTTTCACAAATTGTCCAATTTCAAAAACCGTATACTATATATGCCACACAATATCTATTCCCCGAATATAATTGAAAATATTAACATCTATTAATATCATTCAGAGGAGAGCATACATTCACCAACTGAGAAGCACCAGCATCTGGCATTGATGAACCATCATCAGAGAAAATATTCCTGAAGCAAAAAAGATTGTAGATAACGATAAACTATGAATATTGCATAAATGATAAAATTCTTGAAAGAGTGAGATATTCTCATTACACAAATTATTTATACAAGCTCAATAAGTTTATCAAATTCTGACTACTGAACAAACTCTGCTGAGCTGTGTAACTAACAATAATTGTAACTGCCAACTAACTCAACTGAAATTATTGTGTTATAGTGTAGTGATAACCAAGAAAAGAAAAGAGAAAAAAACCAGTAACTATTATATGGTGTAAGCAATAAAGTGATAAACTGTGTCGTCACTCATCACTGATATAGTACCTAAATTAGGAATAGTCAGACAGAGAAAGGAGTATAACTTCAGAGCAGAACCTACCTCCATAAAACAGTAGCAAGATCACTAGGTTTAGCCTCTGGAAGCATTGCAGTGTCATAAGCAACGATGTTCCCGTAAAATATCTTCTCCAGATCTTTCATCCACTTAGTCAACAGGAGGTTAACCTGTCATTCCAAACCAAAAATGTCAAAATTCAATATCATAAAAACCAACTGCTACATGCCTCGCACTAATTTGCACAAAAGGAATTCCGATAGTTAAATTATGCCCATTGATGAACTATTAATGGATAAGTAAATCAAGAAACAGATAATTACTTAAGCGGTTAACAATTAACATTCTATAAAATAGAAGTATTTAGGCGAGTGTTTCAAATTATACATTCCTGGAGAAGAAAAATCTAATCTAAAAGGCTACTCACTCCAGCTTTGGACACTCTCAGCTCCACATCATGATTGTATATCTCGTAAAGGTACTGCCCAAATTCAACACCCTCCTTCCCCTCTTGTTTCAAGCGACGCAAACATAGCCACATATGAAGTACTAGTAAAGAGAACGTTGTTTTGAATGTTTTCTCCAGGTTAAACACTGCAAGCAGAATAACGAAGTTTAGAATGCTACAAGATTTAACACAAGTTTGACAAATACTAATCTAAGGTGGGAGGGAGAAGAGGCTTTACACCTTCCCACAATTGGTGAACAACAAGAAACTACCTATTACAAGATGGGGAATGCAAGCAAAACAGCTCTAAGTCTGCAAACTACCTATTGTATGGGAATCATTGTTTGTCAAATTATGTGACCACAAACCCATAAGAAGATGAATTGGTTGGATATATATGCACACGTGCATGCTACATATTTGCATAATGCATCTGAGCATGTTTTACATCTATCAGAAGAACTCACCTTCATAAATCGGAGGTTTATCAACTTGCGAAATGATTCTTCGGTATACGACATTAGCCCCTCGAATTGACTTGCTCTGCTTACTATAAAATAGCATGAGTTTTAGAATGAAACGCTTGATGCCTTGATAATTTGGTTCTTCAACTCTTCGTGGTGAATCCGGGGGCAGGGCCAATGAACAGGGCGCAGACCAAAACATTTTGTCTAAGTTTACCTGCAAAACACATGCTTTCTTTTAGCAGAACCTAATCAAGTGGACAGCACAAATTATCAAATAATATGTATGTTATGATTGCTAAAATTGGCTCATATTGCTTAATTCTTTGTGTCTCGCACAGAAGCAAAACCACATAAAAATGAGAAACCTTATCAGAGTAGCTACCTATTAGGTTTAGTTCGTTAATTTGGCTACGCAGCTCTCTACTCAAGTATATTCGAATAGAGAAGAGTACTCTAATAACAAAGAAGAAGGTTTATGAATATGATACCAGTGGCGGTTGGGGGGTGAAAGGTTTGTCTTTGGTGGGTAGTGGAGGAGCCGCAGCAACCCTGGCGTAGCTATGGCGTGTCCCAGTGGCACCAGAAACAACATTCAGAGATCCAGCCTTGCATAAAGGAGTAAATGCTCTTCTCCATCTTTGCAACATTCTCGATCACTTCTCTGTTCCATAGCATACTCAGAAATCAGAATGAAAACTCCTTACAGAATAAATAAATAAACAAATAAGTAGATTGCACGCTGGGGCTGAATGAAACAAAAGAAGCAGGTAGGTACCCGGGTTAAGTGAATTGAGCTCGATCACAGTTATTGGAGCTGACTCTTAACCCTTTCCAAGAATAACTGAATATTGGAAGCGGAAACGACCAATATGATGAGAATTAGAATAGCAAACAAGCTAGTAAAAGACAGGAATAAATGCGCGGCGGTGAAGGCGACGGAGATGGCGGCAGCGGGAGAGAGATTCAGAGAGAGTTGCTCACGGATGTGTTATGGGCTGAGAGAATACGTATTGGGCTAGTATAACTAGCATTAACTTGTATGGTGGGCTTCAGCTTATTATAGTTTCAGTATGAGGATGAACATGCCCAAAAACAAGACAAAAAAAAAAAAAGAACTTGTTCAAAAAGAAATTACGGAGAATTTTAAATTCCAAAAAAAAAAAAATGAACTAATCTATAATCTATTGCATAGCTGGTAAAACCGAACCGGTAATCGAACCAATCAAATTACTGGATTACTAGTTCAACCAATAAATTACTGGTTGAATCGGTGATTCGGTCTTACGTAAATAAAAAATATAAAATAGTAAAAAAATTAATATTAAAATTTGAATTAATCAGCTACAATAGTATCTTAATTTAACAACAACCAAGTGTCAATTAGTCAGTACTACTATAATATTATCTTAATTTAACACACAAGAGTAACAATTCATGAATTATATCCAAGAAATAATTCAACAATTCAAAAATTCAGCAATTCAGCAATGCAAAAATTCAGCCTTTTATAATCTAATTCAGAACTGATTCAAAATCAATCCAAAACCAATTCAATTAATTCAACAATTCAAAACTAATTCAACATTTCAATTCAATCCTATCATATTTATTTCTAATCAGCTCATAAATCAATCAATAATAAAATTCACAACAATAACACAAGAAATTTCACTGAAAAAATTAAAAAAAAAACAAGTAAATGCTAAAGAAGAAAGGATGAAATAGTGAAGCACGGACCCTGAAAGAAGAATAACCGATAAAGGATTGCAGGGGAGTTTTGTCTGCGTCACTGCTGCCATGCCCTAATCTTTTTAATTTATATTTTTTCACTTTTCGGTTCAATCGGGCCGGGGTGATTCAAGTCTTGGTCAGTTAAATGGTTTAATTAAATAATTTTTTTTGTAATTAATCAAATCCAAATGACATCAAATAATTGACCAAATTTTTGGGTCAAAATGACTCGTCAACACTCCTGACTCCACTAGAAAATAATACTAGAAAAGAAATGGATCACATTTTCAAAATTATAATCCTACGAGTATATAATTAACTTACCTGTACCAAAATAATAATAATGATAGAAATTCCCGGGGTATTTTAATAAATAAATTAATTATAATAGTTACTGAAATAAATAATTTAAAAAATATTTATTAAAATAAATACTTTTCTCTTATTTCGTGTAACAGGTGGACGCAACATGTATATATCTTATTTAGAGTGTAAACGAAATATATGTATTTTTTTTAAAAAATTAAAAATAATAAAAATAATATATGTATTTACATATGCCAATTGAATATAAAAGAACAACGGTACGACAGAAAATGGTTAGCGGCCTGGCAATGGAGGTAGGGAATGGAAGCAGAACCCTGTTTTAGAAAGATAATTGGGTTCAAGGCGGTCCTCTGAAAGCGAGTTTTCCAAGACTCTTCTCCATTTCAAATCAGCAAGGTGATGTGATACGGGACTGTGGGTTTTGGGATGGCTTGGAGTGGATTTAAAATTTTCATTAGAGGAGAGAGTTGTTCCAATAGGAGATGGACCTAGTCCATCACCTTCACGAGAGGTTAAGACCAGTGAAGCTCTCAACGAATCGAGATGATGCTATTGTGTGGAAGTTTGATAAGAAGGGTGTCTTTTCTACTAGCTCTGTTCTACAAGTCATCCAATCGGAAACTCTGACTGATGAGATCAAGTTATAGTTTCACCAATCACTAGTGCGATTTGGAGCAGCGTGGTACCCCCGAGAGTGGAGCTATTTGAATGGTTTGTGTTAGTTGGTAGAGTTAATACCAAGGAGCGATTGAGCAGATTGGGTGTTATCCCTATTATTGACAATGCTTGTGTCCTGTGTAAAAAGGAGACAGAATCTGTACAGCATTTATTTCTCCTATGTGAGGTTACATGGCAGGTGTGGTGCACATGGTTGAGGTATTTTCGTACAGATTGGGCTGTTCCTAGTACCATAAAAAGGCTGTTTGAAAGTTGGACATGAATGCACATTGGAAAACAAGAGCAAAGGAAGTGGCTGACTGGATTCTTTGCAGTGATCTGGAATATCTGGTGGGAACAGAACAATAGAATTTTTAACAATAAAGAAGTAGGTGTTGCGAAAATACAAAGCAGGACGGTTTTGAGCTACAAAGAATGGACTTCCAGTGATTCTGGTGGGTGTTGAGGGCAGTACTTGGGAGCCAAGGAAATTGATGTCTCTCCTGTAGGCAGTTTCTTTTGTGTTGAGCTTTCTTTTATTTATTGTTATTTATGCTCCACTCTATTGTGTTGAGCTTTCTTTGTTTAAAAAAAATAATAAAAAATATTAATAATATCAATAATCCAAACTTTTAGCATGCAATTAGTACATAAAAAGATTGGTAGAAGAGATTAAAATGGATATATTTGATCAATTAGTACTAAAAAAGAATACATAAAATTTTTTAAATTAAATTATGATCCAATTGAATTGATTTAAATTTGAAAAATAAAAATAATCGCTTGCCAAGTATTTGATGGGGATAATGGGAACGTGGGAGATAACCGTTTCAATTCTCTTCCCACTATCCATCAGCCTCTCCTAACTATTGACAAACGGTTATCTCATCTTTTTGTGTTTTATTTATCGCTTCCCGTCTTTCAATTTCTAGAAGTGGTCATAATTATCGTATTTATTCTCATCATGAAACTTGAACACGTACAAATTTTTTATTTTTCAAATTTAAATCAATTTAATTGAATCATAATTTAATCTAAAATTTTTTATGTACTTTTTTAGTACTAATTAATCAAACATATCCATTTTAATCTCTCCTACCAATTTTTTTATGTACTAATTGCATGCTAAAAGTTTGGATTATTAATATTTTTTTTGTTATTTTCAAAATTTTTTTAAAAAAAATACATGTATCTCGTTTACATTTATATCTCGTTTACAGTCGCGTCCACCTGTCTTATCTCGTTTACACGGTAAACGAGATATATACAAAATTATCTCGTTTACTGTGTAAACGAGATAAGAGAGAAGTATTTATTTTAATAAATATTTTTTAAATTATTTATTTCAGTAATTATTATAATTAATTTATTTATTAAAATAAAAAATCCTAGAAATTGGACCAGCCAATCAATATCATTAGCTGAATTTAACAATTGAATATATTAAGTCTTCCTTATTAGTATAAGGGTAGTGCTACGGTGATGAAAGAAAAAATTTTTCTTATATGCTGAAGCAACGAGGAGAAGTTGGTTGGTGGACATGTGTCAAGTTGTTTCCTAAAAAACAGCAACTCTGACTAGAAGCAGAAATGATAGACTGTAACAGGTAAAACAGATTAATGATATAAGTATTCTGTTGTGTTAATTTTTGTGATTAAATGTTTGGGCTATTTTTATTTCAAGCCCAATAAGAATTTTTTTGCAGTTGGGTTATTTATTCAACATAAATGGATTGAGATGCTACCTTATCCCTCTCTGGGCTTAGTCCCAATCTAATAATAATAATAATAATAATAATAATAATAATAATAATAATAATAATAATAATAATAACTACTACTATGTGAAAAAAGTGTCGAAAGAATTAGGGTAACGCAAACTCTGTATCGGTGTTAGGAGGGGGAAGGCTGACGGCAGTAGACGATGAAAGGCCTGAAAAATTGAAGGGTATGAAGGGAAAGGAACGGGAGCAGGGCTGATTAGTGTTGGTACCATTTAAGCCGGTAAGTTTTTCCAACAGAACACATGAAATCGATCCCAAATTTTTTTTATTTGTAAGTGTTATTGGGAATTTGTTGGTAATGCATATAATTTGTGATGTAAGATATTTTTCTGACGTAATGATGGTTGAGAATAATTTTTTAGAAATAAAAAGAGCTTGTTGTTGTTGCTGCATGATTGATTGTAAAAATCTTTAGCCTAAATTGATGAGTAAGTGTAGCGTGCTTTCTTCATATGTCAAAATGAAGTGATATTTAGGATAAGTGGACTTAATCCGTAGAGATGCAGGTATATCATGTATTGGGGTTAGTTAGTACTGCAAAGGTGTGGATTAGTGAGTATAGTGTGATGTTTTTCAGGAAAGATTATATTCTGCGACTCAGGTATTGTATTTGGAATTAATCAATCACATTGGTGAGGAGATTTTTTGTTGCTGTCTTACTAATCAATTAATTTTATTATTTATTTTGATGCAAATTTTCTTCCAGGGTATTCGTTGTTGAATTTATTAAACTCAATTTCATTGAAAATTTTAATGGCTGAGAGTGGATATAAAATGTTGGATGAAGAAGTCGGTGACTATGGAGATGTATTGCAGTTGAGTAAGGAAAAGATAATGAGTAAGGCATTCTGAAGCGATGAAGCAGAATATAAATTTTACAGGAGGTTCGGCAAATGTTTTGGTTTTGGTATTTGAAAGGGTGACTTGGGAAAAGATGAAAGTGGAAGGGTTATTCGTAGGAGAATTTTTTGTAACAGAGCGGACCTGAGACAACGTCATCACTATGATAGGCTCGATAGGTAGAGAGGTCACAAACCGAAAACACACAAATTGTGAGGCAAACTTGTCAGCCTACCTTGATGTGGTCAGTGGTATATGGAGGGTGAGAAAAATAGTATTGGATCATAACCATGATTTAACTCCGGCATATATGGTTCATATGATGACGAATTTTAGAGAAATAATTTGTTCTGCCAAGGCACAAATATCTGGTATGCAGGCTCATGGTGTTCCGACGTCTAAAATTCTGGGGTATATGGTTGGACGGGCTGGTGGCTATTCTTTAATGGGCTTCACTAAGAAGGATGCATACAATTATATTAACAAGGCTAAGCGTGCAAAGATTATTGATGGTGACTCTAACGCCGTTGTTGTATATTTGGAGGAAAAAGCGGGAGCCGATCCGATGTCGATGGCTAGGTATAATGTTACTAAGGATAAATATCGGAGATGTTTTGGGCCGATGGTGGCAGTAGAGTTGATTACCAATACTTTGGGGATGTTCTAGCCTTTGATTCGACGTACAAGAAAAATAAATATCGGGAGACCGCTGTTGATATTTTCTGGTGTGAATAGCCATAAGCAGACGACAATATTTGGGTTTGGCTTGGTGTTAGATGAAAGCGTTGGGTCTTATAAGTGGTTGCTGGAAAATTTGTTGGAAGTCATGTGTAACAAGAAGCCGTCAATTGTAGTCACGAATGGCTGTGATTCGATGAAAGCTGCAATCAAGTCTGTTTTTTCGGAGGCAGTACATCGATTGTGTGCTTGGCATATGGAGAAGAATGTAACCGCTGATGTGAAGGAAGAGGGACTGCGGCAATGTTTCACCTGGTGGCTGTACTCAGATATGGAAATAGATGAATTCGAGGCTAAGTGGGATGATGCTGTTGAAGAGTATGGGTTACAAAATAGTTTTTGGGCCAAAGAAACTTTTCAGAAGAGGATGATGTGGGCAAATGCGTATCTACAAGACAAGTTCTGTGCAGGTTTTTGGACAACATCCCGGTGCGAAGGCATTAACGCGTACGTGAAGAATTTTCTTAAGTCTAGGCACAGTCTCCTTGATATGGTTTAAAATTTGGAGTTGGTCGTGCGAGAGTACCGAAATAACGAATTACTTGCACAATTTAGATCACTCCATAGGATGCCGGTTATGACAACTTGTTTGGATCCTCTTGAAAAGTATGCTGCAGATGTATACACACGGGAGATATTCGTTGATGCGAAGAAGGAAATAGTCGGTGTCGGTGCAATTAATTTTGTAGCCAAGATTAGATGTTCAACTACAATGGTGTACACATTGGAGGAATACGGTGACCCAGGTAGAGAGATGATAGTGTTGTACGATAGGGTTTCAAGGAAAATGGAGTGCCGATGCAATTTTTGGAGCCAAAAGGGAATTCCTTGTCGTCACATATTTTTTGTAATGAAGCATGAGCATTTGACTCAAATTCCTGAAAGGCTGGTTCTGAAGAGGTGGCGCAAGGATGCAAAGTCATTGGATAAATATGCCGAGATAACGGAAGTTGGTAGTGAAAGGGGTTTCTTACTGCGCCATGGTGCACTTCATGCAGCCGCACAGTGGATGCTATATGTTGGAGCTAGGAGCTCATCGTCGTTCACACATGCGCTTAACGGTCTCCATACACTGTGTTAGGAACTGGATAGAGGCCTTGAAAATGTCCGTCAGAAGAAAGCACACGATACGGTTGATTTACATGACCCTGATGTGGTGAAGACCAAGGGTGCCCCTCGTGTTAGGAAGCAGGGCGGACGGAAGAGGTGCTGCACCCGTTGCCAAAAAATAGGGCACACAAAATGGCACTGCAATGCGGACCGTGCCTTTGTTTCAAAAGCTGAAGACAACAAAGATTTTGAGGCAACAAATTTAGGGTCGGAGGGGTCATCGCCAACAGAAACGGTGAAAACGCCACATATCCTTTCTTATTGTAGCAAGTATATCATGTGTTTCAAAAATTATGAGTTTTTATTCCTATTGATGTCTTCATTTCCCTGATTAGCGTGCAGGTCCGATTCGACAAGGGCAAAAAGGGTGATCCTAAACCCAACAAATTGGCTATGTAGGTAGATTTAAAGGAATCAGGTTCGAAGAATAGATTAGAAGATGAAATACCTACTGCAACTGTATGTAGTGAGACTATGGAATGCGACAGGAACGTGAAAAGTAACACAGGTACGTGGTTTTAGTAAGTTTGTCCTAGTTAAAAATCTCAGTTTCGCACTCATGTTCTAGTGGCACCGAATAACAAATTCTCAAACCAAATGTCGTGATTATATATACTTTAACTTGTGCAGCTGATGACTCAAATAATTGATATCAGTGCAAGACTGGGTTCGAGGCTCCCAGCATAATTGTTAACCGAAGATCGATTTCATTAGAGAAATCAGTTTCATTATATTATAACTGTGCTTTACGCTATTTGTTTTCTGAAGTGTAAGTTTCTCTCCTTGCTTGAGTATAGTATTGGTTGAGTGGCTGACTGCCTAATTTAGTACCAATGAAATGTTATTTGTTCCACTGATTAAGGAAATTTGGAAAACAAATTATATCCTTTCTATGGAGAATTATTGCGACCAGGTATTTTCAATTGGAGTACATACATTGGATGAAGTGTGTATATTAGACTTATATTTGTGGTTGAAAGAACTACAATTATCATGTGCAGAAACATTGAAGAATAACATGAGAATAATGAAACCAATAATAACACTAGTAATAGTAAGGATAAAAATAATTCAAAGTCTTGGAAATACTCACGTGACTACTTCCATTTAGTCTACTACCCTTATTATTAGTCAACCGATCATGATCATAAGTTAGACTCATATGTTTTAAGCAGGCGTGTTCTCTTTGCCTTGTTGTCCAAACGGTCCTGAATTAAAATGGTTCAATATTCATGAAGCAAAGGCGATGTATAGGTTGTTAAGTGACATGTGGTAACGGGATTTATTAGTAGTAAAAATGAGTCAATGCAACCAAAAATCTACCATATCATGGGGTTTAGTTTTTCGTGACTCATGGTAACTAGTATATCTAACCTTAAACCTACTCACTCATGCCGACCTTAGTATGCCCATGTTGAACGCCATGTATTCCGCATGGACAAGTGTAGTGAATGAAATATGGGATAACATTTCATTTAGAACATCTATCTATTGAGGAACATTCACAACATGCCATACAATAATATTTTTTTCTGCGTACAATTGAGGCCACTAATTCAAGAGCAAAAAATTTATCACTGTCAACTATGGACACAAAAAAATTTAGTGCCACCCAGATTTTATTTGATGCATTTAACGCCAAAAAATGTTAATCCGACAAGTATGGTCACATGACCAATTTTTCAACCTAGATTGCACTTCGCTCGTCTTGAGCAAAAAAAGGGAGCACCGACAAAGTTATGAATGCAGGCAAATTCATCAACCCAAAGATCCATTATTGCATTTGAAAGAGCATTCAAACGCCCAAAAATATTGTCATATGATCCACATGCAATTTAGGGACTCCCGCAGGGCTACGGGTCCTTTTTCTTGGTCTAACTCCTTTCATGTATGAACCAATCATGTTCCTGTCCCAAAATTGAACGGCCTTCTGTTGAACTTCTTCGGAGATTGGGTTGTGGTCACCTGTCACAAGATCAATAGCAATGGTCATTCTGGTGGTGTCGTTGACCTCCTGAAATGAGAACGCACAATGGTAATATATATAGGCTCATTGTGACCGAACAAACGTCAACCTAAAACATATACAAGTTAGAAACCATTTCCTGAACCATTTTATTATCTAACTTGAAGGTCGTACGATTCCCATAAATCGTATTGGATCATCCACTCTGCAACCCAAACCCCGCAGTCCATGTTGTAAACACGAGGCACTTATAATGAATAAAGTAAGCATGACAAATGGAACATTTCAAAGAGTTGACAACATACGAGTCTACAACCTGTTGCGAAATGTGTGGCTCATGGATCCTAAATTTTGATATACACTTCGGAACAGTGGTCTTAGACTCGTATGCCAACTTGTCAGACAACAATAACTCAAGCAAACGAGCCTACAGTAATAAGTGAGATACAACAGTCAGAAACATGTATGTCATCAAGCTTAAAAATTTTAAAGCTTTGGGAAACAAATTTTGCATATTGTTGATCAGGCAAACAGGTCATTGAAAAAATAAACAAAACATTGAAGCCAATAATATCCAAAAACCAAAAAAAAAAAAACCACTGCATGATTACACGAGAATCAGTGGTGAGAGGAACGCACAACTTTCAGTATTTGGTCTATTCGAGCCTGTCGCTCGTTACTAGACTTCAATGAATCCAAATAAATCAAATTCTGATTCCACATGTCAACAATCATCAAATACCAGTGACGTCCCATGTGAAGAGGAACGTAAATCTGCACCGACACGGACACTAGCCATTGAGATTCTAATTATGATGACAGTTTATTTGGTTAGTAAATTTTTATGGTGTGAGAAGGCTTACCTTCAGTAGATTGTCGGCAAAAACCATTGGTGCACGAAATTGTAATGTCAATGTTCACATTACTCTCTTATAACTTTGCACAACTAACCAGCAAGTGCACTGGGTCGTCCAAGTAATACCTTACGTGAGTAAGGGTCGAATCCCACGGAGATTGTTGGTTTGAAGCAAGCTATGGTTATCTTATTATTCTTAGTCAGGATGCCAACAACAGTGTTTTTCAAGTTCAATTGTAAAAAGTGAGAGGGCATAAATATAAATACTTATTGTGCAATGATGGAGAATATATTGGAGTTTTGGAGATGCTTTGTCTTCTGAAATTCTGCTTTCTTCTGTTTTCTGATTCACGCATGCAAGTCCTCCTATGGCAAGCTGTGTGTTAGTGGATCACCGTTGTCAATGGCTACCATCCATCCTTCCAGTGAAAAGGGTCCAGGTGCGCTGTCACCGTACGGCTAATCATCTGCAGGTTCTCAATCGTACCGGAATAGGATTTACTATCCTTTTGCGTCTGTCACTACGCCCAGCACTCGCGAGTTTGAAGCTCATCACAGTCATTCAGTCCCTGAATCCTACTCGGAATACCATAGACAAGGTTTAGACTTTCCGGATTCTCTTGAATGCTGCCATCAATCTAGCTTATACCACGAAGATTCTGATTAAGAGTTCCAAGAAATATTCATTCATTCTACGGTGGAACAGAAGTGGTTGTCAAGCACACGTTCGTGGGGGAATGATGATGATTGTCACGTTCATCACATTCATGTTGAAGTGCGAATGGATATCTTAGATAGGAACACACATGTTTGAATGGAAAACAGAAATACTTGCATTAATTCATCGAGACACAGCAGAGCTCCTCACCCCCAACAATGGAGTTTAGAAACTCATGCTGTCAAAGAGTACAAAGTTTAGATCTAAAATGTCATGAGATACAAAATAAATCTCTAAAAGTTGTTTAAATACTAAACTAGTAACCTAGGTTTACAGAAAATGAGTAAACTATGATAGATAGTGCAGAAATCTACTTCTGGGGCCCACTTGGTGTGTGCTGGGGCTGAGACTAAAGCTTCTAACGTGCCTGGGCTGTTTTGGGCGTTCAACGCCAGGCTATAACCTGTTTCTGGCATTGAACTCCAACTTGTAACGTGTTTCTGGCGCTGGACGCCAGACTACAACATGGAACTGGCATTGAACGCCAGTTTACGTCGTCTATCCTTGAGCAAAGTATGGACTATTATATACTGGATGTCTACTTTCCAACGCAATTGGAAGCGCGTCAATTGGACTCCTGTAGCTCCAGAAATTCCATTCCGAGTGCAGAGAGGTCAGGATCCAACAGCATCAGCAGTCCTTTTTCAGCCTGAATCAGATTTTTGCTCAGCTCCCTCAATTTCAGTCAGAAATTACCTGAAATTACAGAAAAACACACAAACTCATAGAAAAGTCCAGAAATATGAATTTTGCCTAGAAACTAATGAAAATAAACTAAAAATAAACTAAAACATACTAAAAACTATATGAAATTAACCCCAAAAAGCGTATAAAATATCCGCTCATCACAACACCAAACTTAAAATGTTGCTTGTCCTCAAGCAACTAGATAAATAATATAGAACACAAATGAGTTAAGAAACAATAATATCTCAGAGTTTTTGAGTGAAGCTCAGATTCTAATTAAATGAGCGGGGCTAGTAGCTTTTTGCTTCCGAACAGTTTTGGCATCTCACTTTATCCATTGAACCTCAGAATGATTGGCATCTATAGGAACTTAAAATTCAGATAGTGTTATTGATTCTCCTAGTTCAGTATGTTGATTCTTGAACACAGCTACTTCGTGGCCCTAAGCACTTTGTTTTCCAGTATTACCACCGGATACATAAATGCCACAGACACATAATTGGGTGAACCTTTTCAGATTGTGACTCAGCTTTGCTAAAGCCCCCAATTAGAGGTGTCCAGGGTTCTTAAGCACACTCTTCTCTTTGCTTTGGACCTTGACTTTAACCGCTCAGTCTCAAGTTTTCACTTGACACCTTCACGCCACAAGCACATGGTTAGGGACAGCTTGGTTTAGCCGCTTAGACCAGGATTTGATTTCTTTAGGCCCTCCTATCCACTGATGCTCAAAGCCTTGGATCCTTTTTATTACCCTTGCCTTTTGGTTTTAAGGGTTATTGGCTTTTTCTGCTTGCTTTTTTTTTTTTGCAAGCTTTGTATTCACTGCTTTTTCTTGCTTCAAGAATCATTTTTATGATTTTTCAAATTACCAATAACATGTCTCATGTTTATCATTCTTTCAAGAGCCAACATATTTAACATTCAAGAACATCAAATTCCAAAGACATATGTACTGTTCAAGCATTCATTCAGAAGGCAGAAAGCATTGTCACCACATGTAAACAATTAGAATTTGTTTTATTAAAAACTCGAAAATTATTGCCTCCTTGTTCTAAAGAAAATCTTCTATTTTATTCATGTTTAATGATGATGAGAAAAATAAATTATAGCTTAATTGGGGATAAAATCACAATATAAATACTAATTACCATTATATGACTCCTAAGGTGAAACTCAAATAATAGAAAAAAAGTTATCACAGGGTTAAGGTTAAGATCAGAACTTAACAACCTTGACTTTGGGAAGCGGATGCCTCTTTAGTCTGTGGGGTGCTTGGCCCTTCAAGAGATAGTTTCTGACGCTTTAGTTCTCTTAATTCACGCCCTTGCACCTCTTGTTCTCTGAGCAGTTTGCAAAGCATGCTATTTTGATTTTGCTGTTCTTCCTTCAATTGGTCCATGGTTTCTTGCAACTTAGTGACAGATGCCTCAAGATGCTCCCAGTATTCAAATTGAGGGAGTTCTGGTAGGAATTCTTACGCCCTCCTCTTGATGGGGTCATCCTGCATTTGTTGTTTTTCCATTGTGATTTTAGTGATTGGTTGCTCCACTGAGATATACTCTGTTATTCCCATCTTTACTCCAGCATCTTTGCAAAGCATAGAGATTAGGCTTGGATAAGCCAACCTGGCATCCTTGGAGTTCTTGTTGGCAAGTATGTAGAATTCAGATGGGATCAGTTGATGAACTTCTACTTCTTTTCCCAACATAATGCAATGGATCATCACTGCTATTCTAATATTGACTTTAGAACGGTTGCTGGTGGGCAATATAGAACGCCCAATGAAGTCCAGCCATCCTCTGGCGACTGGTTTGAGATCTTCTCTCTTGAGTTGATTTGGGGCACCCTTCGTGCTGGTGGTCCACCTGGCTCCAGGGATGCATATATCCTCTAGAATCTTATCCAGGCCCTTGTTTGTTCTCATCATTCTCCTATTGAAGGAGTCTGGGTCATCTTTCAGCTGAGGTAGCTTAAAGATCTCCCTGATTTTGTCAAAGTGGATGTGAACAATCTTTCCTCTGACCACAGTTCTATAGTCATAGAGGGCAGCTCCAGATATTCTCTGCCTGTTTGTTTGCCACAGATTAGCGTAGAATTCTTGAACCATATTCCTTCCCACTTTCGTTTCAGGATTAGCTAGGACTTCCCAGTTCCAGTTTCGAATCTGCTCTTGGATCTCCGAATATTCATCTTCTTTCAGATCGAACTTGACTTCTGGGATCACAGATCTTAGACCCATTATTTTGTAGTAATGGTCTGAATGTTCTTTGGTTAAGAACCTCCCTTGATTCCAAAGTGGTTTTAGAACACTCTCTTTCTTGCCTCTTGGAGTGGGTTATTTTCCTTTAGGAGCCATGATCTTAGTGGGTATGGTTTAGTGATCACGGATAAACACACCAAACTTAGAGGATTGCTTGTCCTCAAGCAAAAGAAAAGAAAGAAAAGGGATAGAAGGAGAGCTAGTGTTGAATGGTGGATGAGAGGAAGGAGGCCGAATGTGTTTTTAAAAGGGAGGGGGTGGGTTTTCGAAAATAGGGAGAAAGATAAGATAGAAGATATGATTTAAAAAGAGATAAGTATGATAAGAAAAGATATAATTTAAAATTGAAGAGATATGAAAGATATTTGAAAAAGATAATATGGAGATTTTAAAAAAAAGATATTGATTAGTTGAAAAGATTTTTGAATGAAAAGAGATAGATTTGTTTTGAAAATTTTGAAAAAAAGTTGAATTGGATTGAAAAAAAGGATTTGTGCTTATGGATTAAGATACATTTGATATTTTTAAAGTAGGGTTTTTAGAAATTAGGGATTTTAGAAATCAGGGTTTGTAACATGTTTATGCAAGAAATCATGAATTGAAACATGAAAATTAAAATTAAATTGAAAAATTTGAAGTAAAAACGAATTTACCTCCTCCCCACTATCCTGGCGTTTGAACGCCCAAACGCTGCATGTTTTGGGCGTTCAATGCCCAACTGCTGCTTCTCCTGGGCGTTCAACGCCCAGCTGTTGCTTCTTTCTGGCGTTGAACGCCAGGAACTCCTTTGTCACTGGGCGTTTTTCTGAACGCCCAGGACGCTGTAAATCTGGCGTTAAACACCCAAAACAGACTTTTACTGGCGTTTTCTTGCCAGTGAGTTCTTTTTTCTCTGTTTTGTGTGCAGAATCCTTCTGTAACCCTGTAAACTTATACAATTGACTCTTTACCTTAGTATCAATGAACTTTATATAAACAAATAAAATCAAGAATAGGGCAAAATGCTTAGAGGAAGTGATGCCCCATGGCTGGGTTGCCTCCCAGCAAGCGCTTCTTTATTGTCTTTAGCTGGACCTTGCTGAGTTTTTAATCTAGCCTCAGCCTTGAGCACTCTTGCTCAACATTGCCTTCAAGATAGTGCTTGATTCTCTGTCCATTAACAATGAACTTCTTATCAGAATCAATATCTTGAAGCTCCACATAACCATATGGTGATACACTTGTAATCACATATGGTCCTCTCCACCGGGACTTCAGTTTCCCGGGAAATAGCCTGAGCCTAGATTTAAACAACAGAACCTTTTGTCCTGGTTCAAAGATTCTAGATGACAGCTTTCTGTCATGCCACCTTTTTTATTTCTCTTTGTAAAGCTTGTCATTTTCGAAAGCAGTGAATTTGAATTCCTCTAGCTTATTCAGCTGGAGCAATCTTTTCTCTCCAGCTAATTTGGCATCAAAGTTAAGGAATCTGGTTGTCCAGTAGGCCTTATGTTCCAGTTCCACGGGCAGGTGACAAGCCTTACCATACACAAGTTGGTAAGGAGAGGTCCCTATGGGAGTCTTGAATGCTGTTTTGTAAGTCCACAGAGCATCATCCAAACTTCGTGCCCAATCCTTTCTACGGGTACTTACAGTTCGTTCCAGGATTCTTTTTAGTTCTCTGTTAGAGACTTCAGCTTGCCCATTTGTCTATGGATGATATGGAGTTGCCACCTTATGGCGAATCCCATATCGGACCATAGCAGAGTAAAGCTGTTTGTTGCAGAAGTGAGTGCCCCCATCATTGATTAGTACCCTAGGGACACCAAATCTGCTGAATATATATTTCTGAAGGAACTTTAGTACTGTTTTAGTATCATTAGTGGGTGTGGCAATGGCCTCTACCCATTTTGATACATAGTCAACTGCCACCAGAATATAAGTGTTTGAGTATGATGGTGGGAAAGGCCCCATGAAATCAATTCCCCATACATCAAACAACTCAATCTCCAAGATTCCTTGTTGAGACATAGCATAACTATGAGGCAAATTACCAGCTCTCTGGCAACTGTCACAGTTACGTACAAACTCTCGGGAATCTCTATAGAGTGTAGGCCAGTAGAAACCACATTGGAGGACCTTGGTGGCTGTTCGCTCACCTCCGAAATGGCCTCCATATTGTGATCCATGGAAATGCCATAGGATCCTCTGGCGCTTCTTCTCTAGGCACACACCTACGGATTATTCCGTCTGCAGATCTCTTAAAGAGATAGGGTTCATCCCACAAGTAGTACTTTGCATCAGTAATTAATTTTTTCTTTTGTTGCCTGCTGTACTCCTTGGGAATGAACCTTGTAGCTTTGTAGTTTGCAATGTCTGCAAACCATGGTAATTCCTGAATGGCGAACAAATGCTCATCCAGAAAGGTTTCAGAGATCTCAATAGAGGGGGAGGATGCCCCTTCCACTGGTTCTATCCGGGACAGATGGTCAGCCACTTGGTTTTCTGTCCCTTTTCTGTCTCTTATTTCTATATCAAACTCTTGCAGAAGTAACACCCATCTTATGAGTCTGGGTTTTGAATCCTGCTTTGTGAGTAGATATTTAAGAGCAGCATGATCTGTGTACACAATCACCTTTGATCCTACTAAGTATGATCTAAACTTGTCAATGGCATAAACCACTGCAAGCAATTCTTTTTCTGTGGTTGTGTAATTTTTCTGGGCATCATTCAGAACACGGCTAGCGTAATAAATGACATGCAGAAGCTTGTCATGCCTCTGCCCCAGTACTGCACCAATGGCGTGATCACTGGCATCACACATTAATTCGAATGGCAATGTCCAGTCTGGTGCAGAGATAACTGGTGCTGTGACCAGCTTAGCTTTCAGAGTTTCAAACACCTGCAGGCACTTTGTGTCAAACACAAATGGCGTGTCAGCAGCTAGCAGGTTGCTTAGAGGTTTTGCAATTTTTGAAAAATCCTTTATAAACCTCCTATAGAATCCTGCATGCCCCAGAAAGCTTCTGATTGCCTTAACATTGGCAGGTGGTGGTAATTTTTCAATTACCTCTATTTTAGCTTGATCCACCTCTATTCCCTTGTTTGAAATTTTATGCCCAAGGACAATCCCTTCAGTCACCATAAAGTGACATTTTTCCCAGTTTAAAACCAGGTTGGTCTCTTGGCATCTTTTCGAAACCAGTGTCAGGTGATCAAGACAGGAGCTGAATGAGTCTCCATATACTGAGAAGTCATCCATGAAGACTTCTAGAAATTTTTCCACCATATCAGAGAAAATAGAGAGCATGCATCTCTGAAAGGTTGCAGGCGCATTACACAGCCCAAAAGGCATCCTTCTGTAAGCAAATACTCCAAATGGACATGTGAATGCTGTTTTCTCTTGATCCTGGGGATCTACTGCAATCTGGTTGTAGCCTGAATAGCCATCCAAAAAGTAGTAGTAATTATGACCTGCTAGTCTTTCTAGCATCTGGTCTATGAATGGTAAAGGAAAATGATCCTTTTTGGTGGCTGTATTGAGCCTTCTGTAATCAATACACATGCGCCACCCTGTAACTGTTCTTGTAGGAACCGGTTCATTTTTTTCATTATGAACCACTGTCATGCCTCTCTTTGGACAACTTGAACAGGACTCACCCAGGGGCTATCAGAAATAGGATAAATAATCCCAGCCTCCAGTAATTTAGTAACCTCTTTCTGCACCACTTCCTTCATGGCTGGATTTAGCCGCCTCTGTGGTTGAACCACTGGCTTACCATCATCCTCCAATAGGATCTTGTGCATGCATCTAGCTGGGCTTATACCCCTAAGGTCACTTATGGACCACCCAAGAGCTGCCTTGTGTGTCCTTAGCACTTGGATTAGTGCTTCCTCTTCCTGTGGATTTAAAGCAGAGCTTATGATCACTGGAAAAGTATCACCTTCTCCCAGAAATGCATATTTCAGGGATGGTGGTAATGGTTTGAGCTCGGGTTTAGGAGGTTTTTCCTCTCCCTGAGGAAATTTCAGAGGCTCTTTTAATTCCTCTGAATCCTCTAGGTCAGGCGGAACATCTTTAAAGATGTCTTCCAGCTCTGATTCGAGACTCTCAGCCATGTTGATCTCCTCCACCAGAGAGTCAATAAGATCAACTTTCATGCAGTCTTTTGGTGTGTCTGGATGCTGCATGGCATTGACAGCATTCAATTTAAACTCATCCTCATTGACTCTCAGGATGAGTTCCCCCTTTTGGACATCAATGAGAGTTCGTCCAGTTGCTAGGAAAGGTCTTCCTAGAATGAGAGTAGCACTCTTGTGCTCCTCCATTTCCAGCACAACAAAGTCGGTGGGAAAGGCGAATGGCCCAACCCTGACAATCATGCCCTCAATCACGCCTGATGGGTATTTAATGGAGCCATCAGCAAGTTGGAGACATATCCGGGTTGGTTTAACTTCTTCAGTTAAACCAAGCGTTCTGATGGTGGATGCAGGTATCAGGTTGATGCTTGCCCCAAGATCGCATAAACCTGTCCTGGTGCAATTTTCCTCTAATGTGCATGGTATCAGAAAGCTTCTGGGATCTTTAAGCTTTTCAGGAAAGCTTTTAAGAATGACTGCACTGCATTCTTTAGTGAGGAGAACTCTTTCAGTTTCTCTCCAATCCTTCTTATGACTCAAGATCTCTTTCATGAACTTGGCGTAAGAGGGTATTTGCTCAAGTGCTTCTGCAAACGAAATCTTTATTTCAAGAGTCCTGAGATAATCTGCAAAGCGAGCAAATTGCTTATCCTGCTCCTCTTGGCGGAGTTTTTGAGGATAAGGTATCTTGGCTTTATATTCCTCAACCTTGGTTGCTGCAGGTTTATTTCCTACAAAAGTGGTTGAAGAAGCCTTTTTAGATGGGTTGTCATCAGCACTTGTGTGTGTCTGATCCCTCTCTGGCAATTGAGTGCTAGAGTTAGAAGCTGGAGTGACATTAGACGCCAACTCCTCATCTGTTCCTGGCGTCTGAACGCCAGTTTCTTGCGTGTTTCTGGCGTTGAACGCCAGTCCTGAGCATGGTCTGGGCATTCAGCGCCAGCCTTCCACCCAATTTCTGGCGTTTTAATGCCAGAGTAATCTTTTCCTGGGCTCTTACTGTCCTCAGATGGATTTTGGGTGGTTTGCTCATTTCTTGGCTTCCTGCTACCTTGAGGTGGGATATTTAATGTTTTCCCACTTCTTAATTGAACTGCTTGGCATTCTTCTGTTATTTGTTTTGACAGCTGCTGTTTTATTTGCTTCAATTGTTCTTCCATATTTAGATTAGCCATTCTTGTCTCTTGTAGTCTATCTTTGAATTCGGCTAACTGCTGTGTTAGAAAGTCTAATTGCTGATTGAATTCAGCAGCTTGTTCTACAGGACTAAGTTCAGCAGTTACTGTTTTAGCCTTTTCTTTCATGGAAGGGTCACTGCTTAGGTACAGATGCTGATTTTTGGCAACTGTATCAATGAGCTCTTGAGCTTCTTCAATTGTCTTTCTCATGTGGATAGATCCACCAGCTGAGTAGTCTAGAGAGATCTGAGCTCTTTCTGTAAGCCCATAATAGAAGATGTCTAACTGAACCCACTCTGAAAACATTTCAGAGGGGCATTTTCTTAGCATCTCTCTGTATATCTCCCAGGCATCATAAAGAGATTCATTATCTCCTTGTTTAAAGCCTTGGATGTCCAGCCTTAGCTGTGTCATCCGTTTTGGAGGAAAGTATTGATTCAGGAATTTTTCTGTCAGCTGTTTCCATGTCCTTATGCTGGCCTTAGGTTGGTTATTTAACCACCTCTTGGCTTGGTCTTTTACAGCAAATGGAAATAGTAATAATCTGTAGACATCCTGATCTACTTCCTTATCATGTGCTGTGTCAGCAATTTGTAAAAACTGTGCCAGAAACTCTGTAGGTTCTTCCTGTGGAAGACCGGAATACTGGCAGCTTTGCTGCACCATGATAATGAGCTGAGGATTCAACTCAAAGCTACTGACTCCAATGGAGGGTATGTAGATACTACTCCCATATGAAGTAGTAGAGGGGTTAGCATATATGACCCCAGAGTCCTTCTGGACTGTTCATTTCCACTTAGATCCATGATGGAGAAAGGGAGATGATGTAAAATAAAAAAATAAAAAAAAATTATTTTTATTTATTTATTTATTTATTTCGAAAATAAAATAAATTAAAATAAAATAAATAAAAATGGGTGAAGATTTTCGAAAAAATGAGGAGAGAGAAAGTGGTTAGGAAGTTTTGAAAAGGATATGATGATTTTTGAAAATTTTAAAGGTAAATTTCGAAAATTTGCTTTAAAATAAAGAGAAAAGATATTTTTGAATTTAAAGAGGAGAGAGAAAAACAATAAGATAGCACAAGATTTAAATTTTTTAGATCTAATGCTCCTTGTTTTCGAAAATTTTGGAGGGAAAACACCAAGGAACACCAAACTTAAAAATTTTAAGATCAAGACACAAGGAAAACTTAAGAACACTTTGAAGACTCACAAGAACACAAGAACATGAAGAAAGAACACCAAACTTAAAATTTTTAGAAAACCAAAATAAGATTTTCGAAAACCAAAGAAAAATCCGCTCATCACAACACCAAACTTAAAGTTTGGCACAAGATTTATGTAAAAATTATTTTTGAAAAAGAATTTTAAAAAGAAGGTACCCAATTACCAAGAACACAGACCAACGCTCTAGCCAATTGGGCAGTAAATGTAACACTTGTTTTGAAAAATTATTTTTAATAACTAAGAAAAAATATTATATAAATTTTTTTTGAAAACGAATATAAAAGACTCTGATCCAAAAGACAAAATTTTCCTAATCTAAGCAACAGGATTCACCGTCAGTTGTTCAAACTCAAACAATCCCCGGCAACGGCACAAAAAACTTGGTGCACGAAATTGTAATGTCAATGTTCACATTACTCTCTTACAACTTCGCACAACTAACCAGCAAGTGCACTGGGTCGTCCAAGTAATACCTTACGTGAGTAAGGGTCGAATCCCACGGAGATTGTTGGTTTGAAGCAAGCTATGGTTATCTTATTATTCTTAGTCAGGATGCCAACAAAAGTGTTTTTCAAGTTCAATTGTAAAAAGTGAGAGGGCATAAATATAAATACTTATTGTGCAATGATGAAGAATATATTGGAGTTTTGGAGATGCTTTGTCTTCTGAAATTCTGCTTTCCTCTGTTTTCTTATTCACGCACGCAAGTGACTCCTATGGCAAGCTGTGTGTTGGTGGATCACCGTTGTCAATGGCTACCATCCATCCTTCCAGTGAAAAGGGTCCAGGTGCGCTGTCACCGCACGGCTAATCATCTGCAGGTTCTCAATCGTACCGGAATAGGATTTACTATCCTTTTGCGTCTGTCACTACGCCCAGCACTCGCGAGTTTGAAGCTCATCACAGTCATTCAGTCCCTGAATCCTACTCGAAATACCACAGACAAGGTTTATACTTTCCGGATTCTCTTGAATGCTGCCATCAATCTAGCTTATACCACGAAGATTCTGATTAAGAGATCCAAGAGATATTCATTCATTCTACGGTGGAACGGAAGTGGTTGTCAAGCACACGTTCGTGGGGGAATGATGATGATTGTCACGTTCATCACATTCATGTTGAAGTGCGAATGGATATCTTAGATAGGAACACGCATGTTTGAATGGAAAACAGAAATACTTGCATTAATTCATCGAGACACAGCAGAGCTCCTCACCTCCAACAATGGAGTTTAGAAACTCATGCTGTCAAAGAGTACAAAGTTTAGATCTAAAATGTCATGAGATACAAAATAAATCTCTAAAAGTTGTTTAAATACTAAACTAGTAACCTAGGTTTACAGAAAATAAGTAAACTATAATAGATAGTGCAGAAATCTACTTTTGGGGCCCACTTGGTGTGTGCTGGGGCTGAGACTAAAGCTTCTCACGTGCCTGGGCTGTGTTTGGGCGTTCAACGCCAGGCTGTAACCTATTTCTGGCGTTGAACTCCAACTTGTAACGTGTTTCTGGCGTTGGACACCAGACTGCAACATGGAACTGGCGTTCAATGCCAGTTTACGTCGTCTATCCTTGAGCAAAGTATGGACTATTATATATTTCTAGAAAGCCCTAGATTTCTACTTTCCAACGCAATTGGAAGCGCGTCAATTGGAGTTCTGTAGCTCCAGAAATTCCATTCCGAGTGTAGAGAGGTCAGGATCCAACAGCATCAGCAGTCCTTTTTCAGCCTGAATCAGATTTTTGCTCAGCTCCCTCAATTTCAGCCAGAAATTACCTGAAATTATAGAAAAATACACAAACTCATAGTAAAGTCCAGAAATATGAATTTTGCCTAGAAACTAATGAAAATAAACTAAAAACTAACTAAAACATACTAAAAACTATATGAAATTAACCCCAAAAAGCGTATAAAATATCCGCTCATCACCCATGTACTTAGCAATGATATAATCCAGGGTTGACTTGCAATGACATCCAGGGCTCATCACTATTTGCTACAGATAACATTATTGGCAACAAAAAAAATATGAAGCAGTTTAATGGCCAATCGAGAGTAGTCCACCTTTCGCTAAAATCCGTTTAACCGGGGAACAAACTCACCGCAAACGTGGTAGGAAGCCACCACCTTTGTTTTCTCAGCCTTATTTGATGAAACCATTGCCATGACAAGGTCGATTACCTAGGGGTTGGACATGTTATGCGTAAGCAATTAACGGATGTATTCAAAACGAATGTAAACACGTTGCGAGAAATTCAAATGTCAAGGCACTTACGTCGTCGACGACCTCTCCCGGGCGTAATGTCCAAAGGGCCTCCCGATTCCTAGTGTAATGGTCATTCTCTACCAATATTTCACTACCAGAATGCCATAAATAAAAAAGAAGAGCCGTTAGCGGAGAAACTAGTTTCCCTGCGCAAAAAAAAAATAGAAACTTTGTAACAACAGGACCTAAAAAGGTTACTGCTCACCTTGGTTGTAGACCATTGGCAAAGATGTAGGCCGCAACAGCGAGTTCGTGACCAACAAATAACATTCCTGGAGGGGACCAGAATGACAGGTCCAAGCACTGTTTATCCATAAAGGTGTTGGAATCGCAAAAATTAAAATTCTTATTATACGAGCCCAACACGTTTTAAATTTAAGAGAGGACCCGATGGTGTCGAGGTAACTCAGTTTGAAAAACAAAACAAAAAAAGTTCATGGTGTAATCCAGAAACCTCCCAATTGGAGTTTAGTTAAATTGATCCCAAGAACAATGACAAAAATGAAAAGCAGTCCATCGGACTATAAGAAGGCTTTTGGGTTGAAATAAAGCCACATGTGGCCCAAGTTAGAGTATTGGGCCTTGAAACAGTATGTTCACCAAATTGTGTATGCAAATGTTAGTCTACATAGTTTAAAAAAATGCAGTCCAAATTGCCACATATGCCGGCCCAAAAAAGGTGACATAAACATTCTGTAGGATAAATGAACCCATAGATTTGTGGTCTGGACCAATAGGAAAAAAAATTTTGTCTACACCAAAAACATAACTTTCTTTCCACAGAAATCAGAAATGTGAGAAAGTAGACCCTAAACATATAACACAATAGCTGTGGAAGGTTTACATGCAATATTTTCTGTACCTTTGGAGTCTCCTCCGACCTAATGTCCGCACTCTTGTGTGTGTAAAATGTCCATGGAGAGCCAGGACCAATGGGCCTTATGTTTCTAATGAGTTCGTGTGAAGATTTCCCTTCATCTTTAAAGGACAGCTTTCCCTGACATCAAGAAAGTTATATATATATATATATATATATATATATATAAACGACTGAGAATTTCTTTAGAAAAAATAAGGCAACAATAAGCTGAAAAAAAATGAGGTTGGAGGACTACAAACCTTTAAGTTGACTTGTGATGCTGGAGGGTGAGTATCTGTTGCTCCCTTATTGACCCTGCCCATCCTTGTAGCCGGTGGCGCCGACATACATTGGACAACGTCATTTGGTTTTGGTCGAGGACACTTTTGGCGCGTCGGAGCTTCACTTGGGAGCGTCCCGGTGTGACCTACCTCTTTCACCGGTGGTTTTTATGTTCCATCGCCTGGGTAAATATCCACTACTCTATTGGGATCCGAGTTTAGGTTCAGGTCCATGATCGGTTTCTCACAACTAGCAACATGTACATTTACCGATGTGAGAAGTTCCAGCACCCGACCGTGCTGTGCCACGATTGCGGTTAGGGCCTGTATTTGGTTTGCTTGTGTCTTTAGGATTCCCAAAATTATGTCATCTCTGGTTAACTGTTTCTGAACAATGACCATATAAGGGAAGCATGTCACTCTTTCCGTGTGCAACTTATACTAAATAGATGATCAACTAACAAAAAAAGAAAGAACTTTTGCTGAAACACAACAACGTTCTCATACTTTTGTCTGATCATCGACACCGCTGACTGCATCTTCGACGGTGGTCACCTGCTCTATTGATTCCTCCTTTGTTGTTCTCCTTCGATGTTTTACTGCATCGTCGATGCTTTCATCTTTTGGAAACTCCATCGTGCACAGTATGATCCAGGCAACAATAGATGGGGGGTACAATGGGGTGAGGAAACAAGTGTGCTTCACACAATTCCCTTTTATATTGCAGTACATAAATATCACACACGTGTGGCTACTCAAACATCTACCACTGATAAGTGTATTCACCTTTTGTGTTCAACTTCGGCCTATATCGCGTCTTAGAATGCATAGTAAACCCCAACTTTTGATTTGTTATAGTTGGGCTTCCCTGGTGTTCGGGCCTAATGGGCCGAAGGGAGCAGTGTGTCAGCGTATTTACTTCATGGGACAATGTACAAGACGGGAAAACTTAATCATTCATGTTGTTAATGTCAACTACAACGGGTTTCCTTTCTCTTTATCCAACCAGACATGAAACTTTTCCCAACTAAATTCGCATACCTTTTCATATCTATTTGACAAGACAGGACAAACACCTCCTCCCTTCTCATCAAATAGGTAAATGAAACCCTATAGCATTGGCAGCAGACTATACCTCAGTTTATGGTTGGAAAACTAAATCAAATAATTAAAAAAAATTGACTCAACAACTGCGTCTATAACAAGGAGTTCCATTGCCTAAACCCCTAGTGTCATCAGTTCTAGAAAATTTTGTGATTAGGAAATAGTTGATTTGACTGTCTACTTCCTCGGTAAGTTAAATACATTAATTCTTTGGGCACGAAGCCCTAAGTCCCTATTTTTGCAACAGCATGTCTAACTTTACTATTCGTATGAATAGTTAAGTTAAATAAATTAAATTCAAATAACTGTAAGTTACAGACCTAACCACCGTAAAATAAGTAATTAACGTTAACATTTTCATAATTAGTTCGTGAACTATCCTTGAAAGTCAGTGGAAAGCAAAATAAACCCGACAGCAAAATCACCATTCATGACGTTACAAGAGTCACCGTCGACGTTAACAATAGAAAAACATAAACAGGAGTGACTACTAGACATGACAATAGTAAAGGACCAACTTAACACTAAACTGCTAAACTGTCAAAATAGAAACTTGCTACCATAGTCATCCTTCCCTTCAAGTCTCGAATAACTCGTTAAACTTCTTAAGATCAGACTTAAGCTTTTGATTCTCCTGTTCGAGACCCCGGATTCGCTGGTATGCTGGTTTTGATAACTGCTGTTCCAGTTCCTCAACCCGAACTCTCAAGCCTACCACGATCCTGTAGTTGTAGTTGTGGATTTCCTTCCCTACCAAAGATAACACCTTCCCCAACATTTTGAACGACGCATCCTGCCTTGCGTTTCCCTCATCCGGTGAAAACCTACCCTCAACGATCCAGTTAATGTCGCGTTGTTGGGATTGTAGTGTCACCCAATAGCCATGAAGCAACTCTCCACTGTCGAAAAAAAACTCTTGCCTGTTAAAGACCGGATAATCAAGTTTCAGCTGACAACACACACGAATGAGATACACCTCCATGTCTTCAACCAATACAAACTTATTCGAACATGTTTCCGGAACAATATTTGGTCCTGGACCACGATGACCATGACAAGCACCCAAAGTCATTCATCATCATAAGCAATGGGAATTTACAAAAAAAAAAAAAACCCGTGGCGTAACCCTCCCAAAACTTGCCCCCTACCTAGTGGTGTCTGAGAACAAGGAATCAATGCCATCTGTGATGACTCTCCCAATGCTGGGCCAACTTGCATGCTGATGAACTGTGTGGATAGAGAGAACGGTTGCTGCAATAGACTCGTTAGAGGATAAACTCCACAATGAAGCTTCGGAAGTGGGGCTGGTGGCAATGGTGGATCAACCACTCCCAACTATTGTTGGGCGTCTCTCAGAAGGCGGAAACCCTTGAATTCGGCATCTTTTGAACCCGTTAACTTGTTTTTTACAATCCTCCCAAGACGTATAGATACCAAGAATTCGCCCCCCTCTGAACAGCATAAAGCCTGTACTTTCCAGTGTCCATGGCTATTGCTTTTCGCAAAACTTTCTGGTGGGGATAACTCACCGTGAAAGAGGGATTCTCTTTCTCTATATGAAAGCCACACACTGGATATATAGCCACGTCAAGTAAAGTAAACCGTGAAAATCTCCTATTGATAGTAATAGGTGATAAAAATACTAGCAGACTCCGTTTAATATTAATTGAACTTATTTTCGTTTAATTTTAGTAAATATTTTAAGTGCTTTCGTATTAGTATCAACATTAACAATAACTTGAGCTTTAACAGGATGAATACAAATTTTTTATTATTAGCCACGTTAAAAATGAGCTTATCCACGGGGTATCATATTTTGTTTATTAATTACGTCACTGTAAGTAACATTTAATTCACTACTACCATAAATACTTTAATTTCCAAACGAACCCTCTACTGCCAACAATAAAAAAATAATGATATCATTTTCAAAGTTGCTCGTGATCACTACTTTCGAAACTTGTCGTTATCAATTAAGTATTGGTCTTATTAAAATTATTTTATTATTATTATTAAGTATCATGACCAACTATTATGTAAAATATAGGGAAAAAAATTCTTTACTCGAGGAAAAAGATCAACGTTAAACATTTAATTCTACTAAAAAAGAAAATAAATAAATAAATAAATAAATAAATCCAAAACTTTATTCACGTGGAAATCTATTTTCACTTCTCTACTCTCTCTCTCTCTCTCTCTCTCTCTCTCTCTCTCTCTCTCTCTCTTTGGTGACAGTCAATACTGCAGGATTATGATGGATGCTAAAACGACCCTGAGGTGAACACTAAATACTATTGCATGCTTCAGTTATCCAACTGTGTTCTCGTCACCCACAGTAATAAGTCTGTAGATATTTTTTATTTTCTCTTAATGCTGCATCTCCATTTATTTATTTATTTTGTTTAAGCAAATATTTCTTCATATATTGGGAGCATATTCTTATTAACAAATAATTTTCTTACATCGAAATTAGCAACTAAAATCAGACATTAATGTATTTGTGTGTAAATATATGTGTGGTTTAATTTATTATCAACGTGTATTTATATTCCAGTATGTGTTTTATACTAGTGACTACAAAAATAAAAAATAAAATTAATAAAAAGTTTAAAATTCAAATTTAAAATACATTTTTTCAATAATATTTTAAGAATATCAACCAACTCTGAAATAATATAGTCTAAGAATAATAAATATGTTGTTATTTTTACGCTATCATACATATTTTTATTTTATTTTTATAATAAAATAACTACTATTTTTAAATTTCAATAATTTTTTAATTAGTTTATATTCATTACACAATTATATACTACAAGTATTTATTGGAAAATAACACTACTACATGTAATGTAATGTAATTATGAAGACCAAAAAATAAGCGAGTTTATAACTATTATTAGATAAAAATATAATTAATTTAACAATGAGAGAATTGATAACTACAAGTACAAATAAATTAGATAGACGTAAAGCATATATTAGAATTGAAGATTAAATAAACGTAACTAACTCACATGACGTCCGACACAATACCGGTGCAATTGCTGTACACAAAAAATTATCTTCTCCGTCACAACAAGCTTCTCTTCGCTTATATGCACACCATACACCAAGGTAATTGCAGAAATAGAAATTATTCTTTGTTACTTCCCCGTTGTATAGACAACATTATCTCTTCTTTGTAACAATTACTCAACCTAAACATGATATCATCCGATGTTATTAATAAACCTCCAGAACCAAACCTTTCGATCTCACAAATTCTAAACCCACCGCATCATACCCCAAAATTGTACTAAATCTAACTTTGTAATCACCTCGTGCACCACTGTATTCTCATCGTCTAAATCTGAATGCTGCACTGCATCACCCCTCATCAGATATATGCTAACATGCTGCCTACCAATGCTGTGCAAACTAGCGTGGATCTCATTAACCACACTTGGTGGAATGTTTTCCTCCGCTGTGCAGCTTGAACAATTCTTCGAACCTCCGCTATTCACCTTTCCGGCTTCATTCTGCTCGTTGGGTGTATGAGGGGCTTCATGCTCCTCCTTGTCCTCCACGCCATCAAACCGAGCACGGACACCACAGACGGTTAGAGCAGCTGGAGATTGTACTGGAGCGACAACGTGAGATTGAACGAGCTCCAAAAGGGAAGTCCGACGATGATAGGATTCAAAAGAACCAATAAAGAAACTTTAAGCCGACCTCCGAGGTCGGAGAGCTCATGTCGATTGGGAAGATATTCTCAATCCGGGGTAAAGATCCTTTCACGGAAGAGATTTCACATCTGACGTGTCGGATGGAACTCGTAGCAAAACTTTCCCAACAATGTTAACTAAAGCGGCAATGAAGTGGTTTGACAATCTTCGACCTAGGTCTGTAACTTGTTTCGCCGACTTTGCAAGGAGTTCTTTTACCCGATTATTCATCCAGAAAGATAAGGTCAAACACGCTCCAAGCCTTTTAGGTTTCAAGTAAGAGGTCAGACAAACCCTTCGAGCTTTTGTCGAAAGCTTCAGCAAGACCTGCCTAGAGATTTCAAATTTGCCTACCGAAGCTGCCATCATGGGAAGTAGCTGATGGCTTCATAGAAGTCTGTTCTCCTAATCCAAGTCGAAGAGGCACCCGACCTCCCTGTATGAAGCACAAGAACGACCGAAAAAGTACATCAAGGTGGAGAAGAGTGGCCGGCTAAGAGAGCCTGTCCGAAGACACGTGTTCGTGGTGTTCTGGACGGAGAAGGCAATTTTTTGTGCAAAGTAATTGCGCCGGTATTGTGTCGGACGTCATGTGAGTTAGTTATGTTTACTTAATCTTCAATTCTAATATATGATTTACGTCTATCTAATTTATTTATACTTGTAGTTATCAATTCTCTCGTTGTTAAATTAATTATATTTTTATCCAACAATAGTTATAAAATCACTTATTTTTTTGTCTTCATAATTACATTACATTACATGTAGTAGTGTTATTTTCCAATAAATACTTGTAGTATATAATAGTGTAATGAATATAAACTAATTAAGAAATTATTGAAATTTAAAAATAGTAGTTATTTTATTATAAAAACAAAATAAAAATATGTATGATAGCGTAAAAATAACAACATATTTATTATTCTTGGACCATATTATTTTAGAGTTGGTTGATATTCTTAAAATATTATTGAAAAAATGTATTTTAAATTTGAATTTTAAATTTTTTATTAATTTTATTTTTTATTTTTGTAGACACTAGTATAAAACACATACTGAAATATAGATACACGTTGATAATAAATTAAACCACATATATATTTACACACAAAAATATTAATGGCTGATTTTAATTGCTAATTTCGGTGTAAAAAAATTATTTGTTAATAAGAATATGCTCCCAATATATGAAGAAATATTTGCTTAAACAAAATAAATAAATGGGGATGCAGCATTAAGAGAAAATAAGAAATATCTACAGACTTGTTACTGTGGGTGACGAGAACACATTTGGACAACTGAAGTACGCAATAGTATTCGGTGTTCACCTCAGGGTCGTTTCAGCGTCCATCATAATCCTGCAGTGTTGACTGTCACCAAAGAGAGAGAGAGAGAGTAAAGAAGTGGAAATAGATTTTCACGTGAATAAAATTTTGGATTTATTTATTTATTTATTTATTTATTATTTATTTATTTTCTTTTTGAGTAGAATTAAATGTTTAACGTTGATCTTTTTTCTCGAGTAAAGAATCTTTTTTCCTGTGTTTTACATAATAATTGATCCTGATACTTAATAATAATAATAAAATAATTTTAATAAGACCAATACTTAATTGATAACGACAAGTTTCGGAAATAGTGATCATGAGCAACTTTGAAAATGATATCATTAATTTTTTATTGTTGGCAATAAAGGGTTCGTTTGGAAATTAAAGTATTTATGGTAGTAGTGAATTAAATGTTACTTACAGTAACGTAATTAATAAACAAAATACGATACCCCTGTGGATAAGCTCATTTTTAACGTGGCTAATAATAAAAAAATTGTATTCATCCTATTAAAGCTCAAGTTATTGTTAATGTTGATACTAACAGGAAAGCACTTAATATTTTAGTAATATTTACTAAAATTAAACGAAAATAAGTTCAATTAATATTAAACAGAGTCTGCTAGTATTTTTTTCACCTATTACTATCAATAGGAGATTTTCACGGTTTACTTTACTTGACGTGGCTATATATCCAGTGTGTGGCTTTCATATAGAGAAAGAGAAGCCCTCTTTCACGGTGAGTTATCCCCACTAGAAACTTTTGCGAAAAGCAATAGCCATGGACACTGGAAAGTACAGGCTTTATGCTGTTCGGAGGGGGCGAATTCCTGGTATCTATACGTCTTGGAAGGACTGTAAAGAACAAGTTAACGAGTTCAAAAATGCCGAGTTCAAGGGTTTCCGCCTCCTAAGAGACGCCCAACAATGGTTGGGAGTGGTTGATCCACCATTGCCACCACCCCCACTTCCGGAGCTTCATTGTGGAGTTTATCCTCCGACGGGTCTGTTGCAGCAACCGTTTCCTCTATCCACACAGTTCAACAGCATGCAAGTTAGCCCAGCATTGGGAAAGTCATCACAGAAGGCATTCGTTCCTTGTTCTCAAACACCACTAGGTAGGGGGCAAGTTTTGGGAGGGTTACGCCATGGTTTTATTATTATTATTATTATTATTGTTATTGTAAATTCCCATTGCTTATGATGATGAATGACTTTGGGTGTTTGTCATGGTCATCGTGGTCCAGGACCGAATATTGTTCCGGAAACATGTTCGAATCAATTTGTATTGGTTGAAGACATGGAGGTGTATCTCATTCGTGTGTGTTGCCAGCTGAAGCTTGATTATCCGGTCTTTAACAGGCGAGAGTTTTTTTCCGGCAGCGGAGAGTTACTTCATGGCTATTGGGTGACACTGCTATCCCAACAACACGACATTAACTGGATCGTTGAGGGTGGGTTCTCACCGGATGAGGGGAACGCAAGGCAAGATGCGTCGTTCAAAATGTTGGGGAAGGTGTTATCTTTGGTCGGGAAGGAAATCCACGACTACAACTATAGGATCGTGGCAGGCTTGAGAGTTCGGGCTAAGGAATTGGAACAGCAGTTATCAAAACCAGCATACCAGCGAATCCGGAATCTCGAACAGGCGAATCAAAAGCTTAAGTCTGATCTTCAGAAGTTTAACGAGTTATTCGAGACTTGAAGGGAGGGATGACTATGGTAGCAAGTTTATATTTTGACAGTTTAGCAGTTTAGTGTTAAGTTGGTCCTTTACTATTGTCATGTTTAGTAGTCACCCCTGTTTATGTTTTTCTATTGTTAACATTGACGGTGACTCTTGTAACGTCAGGAACGGTGATTTTGCTGTCGGGTTTATTTTGCTTTCCACTGACCTCCAAGGATAGTTCATGAACTAATTATGAAAATGTTAACGTTAATTACTTATTTTATGGTGGTTGGGTCTGTAACTTACAGTTATTTGAATTTAATTTTTTTAACTTAACTATTCATACGAATAGTAAAGTTAGGCATATTGCTGCAAAAATAGGGACGTAGGGCTTCGTGCCCAAAGAATTAATGTATTTAAATTACCGAGGAAGTAGACAGTCAAATCAACTATTTCCTAATCACAAAATTTTCTAGAACTGATGACGCTAGGGGTTTAGGCAATGGAACTCCTTGTTATAGACGCAGTTGTTGAGTTAATTTTTTTTAATTATTTGATTTAGTTTTCCAACCATAAACTGAGGTATAGTCTGCTGCCAATGCTATAGGGTTTCATTTACCTATTTGATGAGAAGGGAGGAGGTGTTTGTCCTGTCTTGTCAAATAGATATGAAGAGGTGTGCGGATTTGGTTGGGAAAAGTTTCATGTCTGGTTGGATAAAGAGAAAGGAAACCCGTCGTTGCAGTTGACATTAGCAACAGGAATGAGTAAGTTTTTCCGTCTTGTGCGTTGTCCCACAAAGTAAATATGCTGACACACTGCTCCCTTCGGCCCATTAGGCCCGAACACCAGGGAATCCCAACTATAACAAATTAAAAGTTGGGGTTTACTATGCTTTCTAAGACGCGATATGGGCCGAAGTTGAACACAGAAGGTGAATACACTTATCAGTGGCATATGTTTGAGTAGCCACACGTATGTGATATTTATGTACTACAATATAAAAGGGAATTGTGCGAAGCACACTTGTTTCCTCACCCATTGTATCCCTATCTATTGAAGCCTTGATCGTACTGTGCACGATGGAGTTACCAAAAGATGAAAGCATTGAGGATGCAGTGAAGCATCAAAAGAGAACAACAAAGGAGGAATCAATGGATCGGGTGACCACCGTCGAAGATGCAGTCAGCGGTGTCGATGATCAGACAAAGGTATGAGAACGTTGTTGTGTTTCAGCAAAAGTTCTTTCTTTTTTTGTTAGTTGATCATCTATTTAGTATAAGTTGCACACGGAAAGAGTGACATCCTTCCCTTATATGGTCATTGTTTAAAAACAGTTAACCGGAGATGACATGATTTTGGGGATCCTAAAGACACAAGCAAACCAAATACAGGCCCTAACAACAGTCGTGGCACAGCACGGTCGGGTGCTGGAACTTCTCACATCATTAAATGTACCATCGGCTAGTTGTGAGAAACTGATCATAGACCTGAACCTAAACTCGGATCCCAATGGAGGAATGGATATTTACCCAGGTGATGGAACACAAAAACCGCCGGTGAAAGAGGTAGGTCACACCAGGACGCTCCCAAGTGAAGCTCCGACGCGCCAAGAGTGTCCTCCACCAAAACCAAACGACGTTGTCTAATGTATGTCGGTGCCCCCGGCTACAAGGATGGGCAGGGTCAATAAGGGAGCAGCCGGTACTCACCTTCCAACATCACAAGTCAACTTAAAGGTTTGTAGTCCTCCAACCTCATTTTTTTCAGCTTATTGTTGCCTTATTTTTTCTAAAGAAATTCTCGGTCGTATTTTTATATATATAATTTCCTTGATGTCAGGGAAAGCTGTCCTTTAAAGATGAATGGGAATCTTCACACAAACTCATTAGAAACATAAAGTCCACTGGTCCTGGCTCTTCATGGACATTTTACACACACAGGAGTGCGGACATTAGGTCGGAGAAGACTCCAAAGGTATAGAAAATACTGCATGGAAACCCTCCACAGCTATTGTGTTATATGTTTAAGGTCTAATTTCTCACATTTCTGATTTCTGTGGAAAGAAAGTTGTGTTTTTGGTGTAGATAAATTTTCTTTTCGTATTGGTCCAGACCACAAATCTATGGGTTCATTTATCCTATAGAATGTTTATGTCACCTTTTTTGGTTCAGACTGCATTTTATTTTAAACTATGTAGACTAACATTTGCATGCACAATTTGGTGAACATACTGTTTCAAGGTCCAATACTGCAACTTGGGCCACATATGGCTTTATTTCAACCCAAAATTCTTCTTATAGTCCGATGGACTGCTTTCCATTTTTGTCATTGTTCTTGGGATCAATTTAACTAAACTCCAATTGGGAGGTTTCTGGATTACACCGTGAACTTTTTTTGTTTTGTTATGCAAACTGAGTTACCTCGACACCATTGGGTCCTTTCTTAAATTTAAAACATGTTGAGCTCGTATAATAAGAATTTTAATTTTTACGATTCTAACACCTTTATGGATAAACAGTGCTTGGACCTATCACTCTGGTCCCCTCCAGCGATGTTATTTGTTAGTCACGAACTCGCTGTTGAGGCCTACATCTTTGCCAATAGTCTACAACCAAGGTGAGTAGTAACCTTTTCGGGTCTTGTTGTTCCAAAGTCTCGATTTTTTTTCGCATGGAAACTAGTTTCTCCACTAACGACTCTTCTATTTTATTTATGCGTTCTGGTAGCGAAATATTGGTGGAGAATGACCATTGCACTGGAAATCGAGAGGCCCTTTGGACATTACGCCCGGGAGAGGAGGTCGTCGATGACGTAAGTGCCTTGAAATTTGAATTTCTCGCAACGTGTTTACATTTGTTTTGAATACATCCGTTAATTGCTTGCACATAACGTGTCCAACCACTAGGTAATCAACCTTGTCGTGGCAATGGTTTCATCAAATAAGGCTGAGAAACAAAGGTGGTGGCTTCCTACCACGTTTGCAGTGAGTTTGTTCCCCGGTTAAACGGATTTTAGTGAAAGGTGGACTACTCTCGATTGGCCATTAAACTGCTTCATAATTTTTTTGTTGCCAATTATGTTATCTGTAGCAAATAACGATGAGCCCTGGCTGTCATTGCAAGTCAACCTTGGATTACATCGTTGCTAAGTACATGGGTTCTGCCGACAATCTACTGAAGGTAAGCCTTTTCACACCACAAAAATTTACTAACCAAATAAACTATCATCATAATTAGAATCTCAGTGGCTAGTGTTCGTGTCGGTGCAGATTTACGTTCCTCTGTATTTGATGATTGTTGACATGTGGGATCAGAATTTGATTTATCTGGATTCATTGAAGTCTAGTGACGAGCGACAGGCTAGAATAGACCAAATGCTGGAAGTTGTGCGTTCTTCTCACCACTGATTCTCGTATAATCATGCAGCCATTTTATTTTTTTTTTGGATATTATTGGCTTCGATGTTTTGTTTATTTCTTTATTAACCTATTTGCTTGATCAACAATATGCAAAATTTGTTCTCCAAAGCTTCATAATTTTTAAGCTTGATGCCATACATGTTTCTGACCATTGTATCTCACTTATTACTGTAGGCTCGTTTGCTTGAGTTATTATTGTTTGACAAGTCAGCATACGAGTCTAAGACCACTGTTTCGAAGTGTATATGAAAATTTAGGATCCATGAGCCACACATTTCGCAACAGGCTGCGGACTCGTATGTTGTCAACTCTTTGAAATGTTCCATTCTGCCATGCTTACTTTATTCATTATAAGTGTTTTGTGTTTGCAGCATGGACTGCAGGGTTTGGGTTGCAGAGTGGATGATCGAATATAATTTATGGGCATCGTACGACCTTCAGGTTAGATAATAAAATGGTTCAGGAAATGATTTCTAACTTGTATATGTTTTAGGTTGACGTTCGTTCGGTCACAATGAGCCTATATATATTACCATTGTGCGTTCTCGTTTTAGGAGGTCAACGACACCACCAGAATGACCATTGCTGTTGATCTTGTGACGGGTGACCACAACCCAATCTCCGAAGAAGTTCAACAGAAGGCCGTTCAATTTTGGGACAGGAACATGATTTGTTCATACATGAAAGGAGTTAGACCAAGAAAGAGGACCCGTAGCCCTGCGGGACCACTAGTCCCTAAATTGCATGTGGATCGTATCACAACATTTTTGGGAGTTTGAATGCTCTTTCAAATGCAGTAATGGATCTTTGGGTTGATGAATTTGCCTGCGTTCATAACTTTGTCGGTGCTCCTTTTTTTTGCTCAAGATGAACGAAGCGCAATCTGGGTTGAAAGATTGGTCATGTGACCGTACTTGTCGGGTTAACATTTTTTGGCGTTAAATGCATCAAATGAAATCTGGGTGATACTAAATTTTTTTGTGTCCATAGTTGACGGTGATAAATTTTTTGCTCTTGAATTAGTGGCCTCAATTGTACGCAGAAAACAATATTATTGTATGGCATGTTGTGAATGTTCCTCAATAGATAGATGTTCTAAATGAAATGTTACCCCATATTTCATTCACTACACTTGTCCATGCCGAATACATGGCATTCAACATGGGCATACTAAGGTCAGCATGAGTGAGTAGGTTTAAGGTTAGATATACTAGTTACCATGAGCCACGGAAAACTAAACCCTATGATATGGTGAATTTTTGGTTGTATTGACTCATTTTTACCACTAATAAAGCCCGTTACCATAAGTCACTTAACAACCTATACACCGCCTTTGCTTCATGAATATTGAACTATTTTAATTCAGGACCGCTTGGACAACAAGGCAAAAAGAACACGCCTGGTTAAAACATATGAGTCTAACTTATGATCATGGTCGGTTGACTAATAATAAGGGTAGTAGACTAAATCGAAGTGGTCATGTGAGTATTTCCAAGACTTTGAATTATTTTTATCCTTACTATTACTAGTGTTATTATTGGTTTCATCATTCTCATGTTATTGTTCAATGTTTCCGCACATGATAATTGTAGTTCTTTCAACCACGAATACAAGTCTAATACACACACTTCATCAAATATATGTACTCCAATAAAAAATACCTGGTCGCAATAATTCTCCATAGAAAAGATATAATTTGTTTTCCAAATTTCCTTAATCGGTGGAACAAATAACATTTCATTGGCACTAAATTAGGCAGTCAACCACCCAACCAATACTATACTCAAGCAAGGAGAGAAACTTACACTTCAGAAAACAAATAGCGTAAAGCACAGTTATAATATAATGAAACTGATTTCTCTAATGAAATCGATTTTCGGCTAACAATCATGCTGGAAGCCTCGAACCTAGTCTTGCACTGATATCAATTATTTGAGTCATCAGCTGCACAAGTTAAAGTATATATAATCACCACATTTGGTTTGAGAATTTGTTATTCGGTGCCACCAGAACATGAGTGCGAAACTAAGATTTTTAACCAGGACAAACTTACTAAAACCACGTACCTGTGTTAGTAACTTATCTGTGTTACTTTTCACGTTCCTATCGCATTCCATAGTCTCACTACATACAGTTGCAGCAGGTTTCATCTTCAAACCTAATTCCTCTAAATATACGTACATAGCCAATTTGTTGGGTTTTGGATCACCCTTTTTGCCCTTGTCGAATCGGACCTGCACGCCAATCAGGGAAATGAAGTCATCAATAGGAATAAAAACTCATAATTTTTGAAACACATGAATGTACTTGCTACAATAAGAAAGGATATGCGGCGTTTTCACCCTTTTCGTTGGTGATGACCCCTCCGACCCTAAATTTGTTACCTCAAAATCTTTGTTGTCTTCAACTTTTGAAACGAAGGCAGGTCCGCATTACAGTGCCGTTTTGTGTGCCCTATTTTTTAGCAACGGGTGCAGCGCCTCTTCCGTCTACCTTGCTTCCTAACACGAGGGGCAGCGTTGGTCTTCAGCACATCAGGGTCATGTAAATCAACTGTATCGTGTGCTTTCTTCTGACGGACATTTTCATGGATTCTATCCAGTTCCTAACACAGTGTATGAAGGCCGTTAAGCGCATGTGTGAATGACGATGGTCTTCTAGCTCCAACATATAGTATCCACTGTGCGGCTGCATGAAGTGCACCATGGCGCAGTAAGAAACCCCTTTCACTACCAACTTTCATTATCTCGGCATATTTATCCAACAACTTTACATCCTTGCGCCACCTTTTCAGAACCAGCCTTTCAGGAATTTGAGTCAAATGCTCATGCTTTATTACAAAAAACATGTGACAACAAGGAATTCCCTTTTGGCTCCAAAAATTGCATCAGCACTCCATTTTCCTTGAAACCCTATCGTACAACACCATCATCTCTGTACTTGGGTCGTCGTATTCTTCCAATGTGTACACCATTGTAGTTGAACATCTAATCTTGGCTACAAAATTAACTGCACTGACACTGACTATTTCCTTCTTCGCATCAACGAATATCTCCCGTGTGTATACATTTGCAGTATACTTTTCAAGAGGATCCAAACAAGTTGTCATAACCGGCATCCCATAGAGTGATCTAAATTGTGCAAGTAATTCGTTATTTCGGTATTCTCACACGACCAACTCCAAATTTTGAACCATATCAAGGAGACTGTGCCTAAACTTAAGAAAATTCTTCACATACGCGTTAATGCCTTCGCACCGGGATGTTGTTTGAAAACCTGCACAGAACTTGTCTTGTAGATACGCATTAGCCCACATCATCCTCTTCTGAAAAGTTTCTTTGGCCCAAAAACTGTTTTGCAACCCATACTCTTCAATGGCATCATCCCACTCAGCCTCAAATTCATCTATTTCCATATCTGAGTACAGCCACCGGGTGAAACATTGCTACAGTCCCTCTTCCTTCACATTAGCGGTTACGTTATTCTCTATATGCCAAGCACACAATCGATGTGTTGCCTCCGAAAAAATAGACTTGATTGCAGCTTTCATCGAATCATAGCCATCCGTGACTACAACTGACGGCTTTTTGTTACACATGACTTCCAACAAATTTTCCAGCAACCACTTATAAGACCCAACGCTTTCATCTAACACCAAGCCAAACCCAAATATTATCGTCTGCTTATGGTTATTCACACCAGAAAATATCACCAGCGGTCTCCGATATTTATTTTTCTTGTACGTTGAATCAAAGGCTAGGACATTCCCAAAGTATTGGTAATCAACTCTACTGCCACCATCGGCCCAAAACATATTGGCCAGCATATTATCCTTAGTAACATTATACCTAGCCATCGACATCGGATTCCCTCAAAATATACAACAGCGGCATTAGAGTCCCCATCAATAAGCTTTGCATGCTTAGCCTTGTTAATATAATTGTATGCATCCTTCTTAGTGAAGCCCATTAGAGAATAGCCACTAGCTTGTCCAGCCATATACTCCAGAATCTTAAATGTCGGAACACCATGAGCCTGCATACCAGATATTTGTGCCTTGGCAAAACAACTTATTTCTCTAAAATTCGTTATCATATGAACCATATAATACGGAGTTAAATCTTGGTTATGATCTAATACTATTTTTCTCACCCTCCATATACCACTGACCACATCAAAGTAGACTGGCAGCTTTGCCTCATAATTTGTGTGCGTTTTCGGTCTGTGACCTCTTTGCCTATCGAGCCTATCATAGTGATGACGTTGTCTCAGGCCCGCTCTGTTACAAAAAGATTTCCTATGAATAACCCTTCCACTTTCATCTTTTCCCGAGTCACCCTTCCGAATACCAAAACCAAAACATTTGCCGAACCTCCTGTAAAATTCATATGCTGCTTCATCGCTTCGGAATGCCTTACTCATTATCTCTTCTTTACTCAACTGTAATACATCTCCATAGTCACCGACTTCTTTATCCAACATATCGTATCCAGTCTCAGCCATTAAAATTTTCAATGAATTTTTTAGTTCAATAAATTCAACAACGAATACCCTGAAAGAAAATTTGCATCAAAATAAATAATAAAATTAACTGATCAGTAAGACAGCAACAAAAAATCTCTTCACCAATGTGATTGATTAATTCCAAATACAATACCTGAGTCGCAGAACATAATCTTTCCTGAACAACATCACACTATACTCACTAATCCACACCTTTGCAGTACTAACCAACCCCAATACATGATATACCTGCATCTCTATGGATTAAGTCCACTTATTCTAAATATCACTTCATTTTGACATATGAAGAAAGCACGCTACACTTACTCATCAACTTAGGCTAAAGATTTTTACAATCAATCATGCAGCAACAACAAGCTCTTTTTATTTCTAAAAAATTATTCTCAACCATCATTACGTCAGAAAAATATCTTACATCACAAATTATATGCATTACCAACAAATCCCCAATAACACTTACAAATAAAGAAAATTTGGGATCGATTTCATGTGTTCTGTTGAAAAAACTTACCGGCTTAAATGGTACCGACACTAATCAACCCTGCTCCCGTTCCTTTCCCTTCATACCCTTCAATTTCTCAGGCCTTTCACCATCTATTGCCGTCATCTTTCCCCCTCCTAACACCGATATAGAGTCTGCGTTACCCTAATTCTTTCAACACTTCTTTCACATAGTAGTTATTATTATTATTATTATCATTATCATTATCATTATCATTATCATTAGACTGGGACTAAGCATAGGGAGGGATAAGGTAGCATCCCAATCCATTTATGTTGAATAAATAACCCAGCTACAAAAAATCTTATTGGGCTTGAAATAAAAATAGCCCAAACATTTAATCACAATAATTAATACAACACAATACTTATCTCATTAATCTGTTTTACCTGTTACAGTCTGCCGTTTCTACTTCTGGTCAGAGTTGCTATTTTTTAGGGAACAACTTGACACATGTCCACCAACCAACTTCTCCACGTTGCTTCAGCATATAAGGAAAATTTTTTCTTTCATCACCGTAGCATTGCCCATAAATATATAGAGAAATTCTATGGTGCTGACCAAAGAAAGCAAGCATATTATGTTGTCCTTAGGTGTCTTTCAGGAAGAACAACACGTAGTTTTTGTGCTCTCATTTCTGTTTCGATTAAGGAGGTTTCTGTTTTGAATAAGGAGAGTAATTAAGTGGCTATTTAACTATTGCTTGGGCTGGGTTTAAATTGGACTTTTTAGTGAACAATATTTGGAATGATCCATTCAAATTTTAAAACTATAAAATGCAAGAAAAAAATTATAATTATGGAATCCAAAACTGTTACTTTATGGAAGTGAAATTTAAAAAAAATTTAATTTTAAATTATATTATTTACATAATTTTATTTAATTTTAAAATTTAACAATTTAAAATTTAAATTATATATATATATATTGATTTTAAACTTTTTAAAATTGAAAAGTTAAATCATTAATTTTAGAGGAGAAACAACCGCCGACCAGCCCGAACATTGCGACGACAGAGCAGAAGACGATGACCACAAACCAAAATATGTAGAGGCAGAGAAGAGGAAAACGGTGACCCACACCACTGACGGCAACGTTGACCTCCCAGAGGACGGCGATGGTAAATAGCGATGAGGGAATGAGATGACACTGGGTTTAGAACTGGAGGGCGGACGGAGAAGAGACATAGCTGGGTTTCAACACCAACCAACTAAGGAGGTCCAGTTCACCTTAGAACTGCAAGCCACGTTTGAGACTTCTTCATAACCACAAACAACCGTTCTCAATGTCCGTTTCAAGCAGGAATTGATCAGTTTGGGAACAATTTTCGGGAGTGATGGAGGAGTCTCTCAACCCGTGATTAGCGCTGCAGTAATGACAGCCACGGAAAAGGGTGGCGAGCAGCATCTCATAGGCTGGGCAAGTGGGCATGATAAAAACCTTCATCAATGGAGTAGACGCGCAGCAGGAGATGATGAGATGTGTTTAAGTGGGTTACTGGAGTGTAGGAGCTTTGATTGGGTTACTAGAGTTTTTTTTAATTATTTTTAATATTTTTATTAATGATAAAATATAGAATTAGGTACTATTTTGATTCTTAAGATATAACTTAATTTTAAAATTATCTTTTTTGACCTAAATCTTAAAATTCTGGACTAAATTATTTCTAATAAAAAAATTATAAAATTAAAAAAAAAAGAAGCCATTAATGGAAGAATATAGAACCACAAAGAAACTATGAATGGAGCACCAACAACAAAATACACAATATTCAATTTTATTTGATGTCAATGCTTTTTTTTTTTAAATATCACACATACAAGTTGATTTGGTTTATATTAAGTAAAAGAAGAATATTTTGCTTTTATAATTTACTAGGAATGTATTTAAAAAATGTGCAAAACTTATATTTAATTTATCATATTATAAACAGGTTATAATATTTATATTGTCTATTATATATAACTATTAAGGTGAGAATTATTTACACCTCACGGTCAATAAATAATATTTAATATGATTATCAAATGAAAGAAAAAATATTGATGTTAATATTCATGTAGTTTATACATAGATTTATTACATAAATAATTTTTAAAGTGATATAATTTGATTCTGTATTTATATCAAATAGATAATTTGAATTTAAGAATTTAAAAATATAGTTTCTTAATTAATAAATATTTTTAGCCTAATTATATTAAAATAATTAATATTATTCTTTTTTTTCTAACTGTACTTTTTTTTGTATTATTCCTAACTGTACTATTACTACAATTAGTACAATATTACTATTCCATTTTATTCTTTTCAAGGTCCTTCTTTTCGATTTTTTTTAATCTAAAAATTCATGACATACCAACAATAAAAACAATGTATTGGGCCCAAGCTCTAAACTCCATCGTCTAGTCTCCCTTATCAGCCTACACATTTAACGTTAATTAATGATGCTTCTCCCAAACAGATAACGGGAACATTAATGCAGCTCATAGCTAACCAAAAAATAGCATCTCATGAATCAACCGTCTCCACACATATGTCACACTAATATGTGAACACATAGTGTCAGCATCACATCCTTACTTTCATGATCAGCACCAAAGAACTTCCCACGCTGAAGTTATGAGTAACAATTATTGTGATACAATGATACTAGAAATACTCAAGAATTAGAATTTTTCTGGGTTTGAAATAAATAAAAAGGAATGATTTAAACTCCTTTGAGAATTCAAATTCCCACTTTTTCTCATTTACAAATCAGACCAAAAAGAATCTGATTTTGAAATCAATTCTCACACCAATTTAATTTAGCATATTAAATGTCAAAAATATCTCTATTAATAATTAAATATTTTAATTTTGTCCAACATCTATTTAGTCCTCTTTCTTTCCCTTTTTGACCATAATTGACGTATGTTTCAATTTGTTGCTGAAGCTGAGAAGTTGTGAAGTCAGCCACCATTGTTATGTTGTCACCATTATCATTACTTGCAGAACCACCCATCCATTTGTATTTATTCCATTTGTGTGAAACTTTTTTTAAGAGGCAAGTTGTGTTTATATTATTTTTTACATTGTTTTAAGTTTATTTTTTGTTCTGTACTTTTGTTTAATTTGTATATTGTACAAGATGTGTCCGGTACGGGTTGAGAGATGGATTGGAAACTTGCGGATCGAGGCGGATGTCGGATTATTTGACTGGATCAATGGAGGGTGATACCTGCAAAGACACTCCGACGCTCAAGTCAGAATGGATTTGAGAGGTATAAGGTGTGTAGAGTGAATGACATATCTGAGGGGGCCAGGGGATCCCCTTTATATAGGTGATGGTGATTATCTTATCTTATCTTATTCGATTAAGATAAGGGAGGTATTTGAATTTGATTGTTGGTTAGAAGCTTTAGTAAGCCGATTTCAGACTTTCCAGAAGGGCGAAGCGGGTCAGATCCGGGTAACCAGGTTAGAGACTGTTTTGGGTGTGGGATCGTGGGCCAGATCCGTAACAGTTGCCCCCGCAGCAGGAGAGCGAACGAGGTCGGTCTCTGTCGCTGGAGAATATGGTTTTGGCCGTTGGTGGCCTTCTTCGGTTTGTTGGAGCGGAGTTCCTAGTTGACGGATCTTGTTTATCGCGGGGGGTTGGCGCGTCGGGCCTGAGTTTTGTGGTTCAGCTGAGGTTCGTCTTTTTTGGAGTTTATGTCTTTTGATTGACGCGAACTTTCCGTATTCTTGCATCCGTTTCATTTTTTTAGGCGTGCTGTCAGTTTTATTTTTCTGAGGGAGCATTTATTGTGAGGGAACGTTTGGGCTGCTTTCCAATTTTACCCCTCTGCGTCATGTTTATACATGGGGTTTTTTACATCTTTTTGCCATTTTGAAACCGTTTTGGTTTTTTACCTTTCTTCCATCATTCATTTCATTTCCTAGTTGCTTTTGCTTCTTCTCTGTGAACCTCTCTTTCTTCTCTCTCTCATTTTGGTGTTTTTCCTGCTTCTTTGCTGTCGTGCTTCTGCTTCCTGCTCTTCAAGTTTGCGCTCGCATTTTCATGTTGGTGTTCTTTCTCTTTACCCTCGTAATCCGCATTGCCTGTTTCTTGTGTTTCTGTTTTATTTTTACTTGCCTCTCTTTGGTGTTTTTTAGTTTAGTGTGGATTAGGGCTGTATCCTGCTTTTGTATGATGGTCTTTGTTTTTTGGGGTAGTGGGTTTTTGAGGGGGATGAGCACCACTGTATCATTTGCAGTAGATAGTGGCGTGTGTTTTGATTTTTCTCCACCGGTTTTTGCTGTACGGTTTTGGGCTGATGGTGGTGCTCACCTCTGTTTTAGGTATGGCTCGGTGGAGGACTGAGGGTACGGGTGTTCCGGTGGTTCCTGCCGGTGGTGTTCCCTCCCTTTATTCCTGGGTGACCAGTGATGTTTGGGGGACGCCGTCCCGGGTGACGGAGGCGGACCTTCAGCGGCTCTGCGATCAGGGGGCTATTGGCGGAGGGGGCAATGCCGAGCGTCAGTACGAGCTTGCCCTTCCGGGGGTCGACGAGAGGGTTTGTTACACTAATCTCGACTCGCCGACCGTCCCAGATTGGATGTGGGCTTATGAGGCAATGTTCACCCGGCTCGGCGTGCGGCTTCTGTTTTCTGCTTTCGTGCAGCTGTTATTGAGCCGGTGTTCCGTGGCGCCATCTCAGCTACATCCAAATAGTTGGGCGGCGATACGGACTTTCAAGCTCGTGTGTGAGTACCTGGAGCTCCCGGCCTCGGTAAATGTCTTCCTTTTTCTCTTCTTATGCACCTTACCGACCAATGAGGGGAAGCATAAGAAGGGGTATATGTCATTTAGGGCCCAGCCTCATCGTCGCGTCTTCGGTTTACATGAGGACTCCTTCCACGGCTTTAAAAATGGATACTTCAAGGTTCGTCCTGCTAGGGGGCATCATCCCTTCTGGCTAACGTTGGAAGAGGAGCACCGGTTTCCGGCGTATTGGAATTTCGGTACGGGGCCTTCCGTTTTGACCCGGGTGCCTCAGGAGTTTTTGTCTTCGGAGGATCGGGATGTGGCTGGCATCCTTTGGTATTTGTTTGGGGAGCGTCCCCTAAGTCCTAGGGATGTGATGGGGGACCCGATTACTTGCCGGACTTTTGTTAGTGTGTGTGTGTGTGTTTTTTTTTATTGACCTGCCGAGTTTGAGACTTATGTTTTTTCCCTTTCTTTCTTTCAGTTGAGATGGCTGGCGGTTTGACTTCTTTGGCAAGACTGAAGGCTGCTATGGATCGTGAGGAGACGTCGTCGGCTACTCTTTCCACTCCTTCGTCCTGTCCTGCCGCGGATTCCCGGGTTGTTTCTCATGAGGTGGTCTCGGCGGGGGCCGAGATCGATGTTCACGTTTCCCGGGTCCAGTAATTTTGCCTTGGGAGGAGGTGATTGTGGTTTCGGCTGCAGAGGATTCTCAGAAGCGGAAGAGGCCTGAGGAGATCAACAGCGAGAACCTGGAGGAGGAGGGTGTTGTACCTTCCGTGATGGATCGGCGCTTTGATGCTTCTGCTTTCATCGATCAACATCTGATGCCTGGTACTGAGGGCATTTTTTATGATTGCAACGTGGCCTTTCAAGCCAAGTCAGTGTATCGTTCCTTACTCCGATCTGGGGTTATTGTTCGGAAGGCTGAACCCGTGATGGCTCAGGTTGGCCTTCTGGACAAGAAACTTCGTCATTCTCAGGCCGAGGTGGCTAAGCTGAAGGGGAAGCTCGAGGTCATAGAGGTGGCGAGGGAGAAGGCAGTGAAGTCTTCTGAGGAGGCTGTGGCCGAGATCCTCCGTCTCTCTGAGGTTGAGACTTCACTTTTGTCTCAGTTGGGCGGGGAGCGGAAGAGGGCCTTTGACGCTGAGTCTCAGACTACCGTTCTCCTTGTCGAGGTGGACACCCTGAAGGCTGAGGTTGCGAGGTCGAAGGCCGAGGTAGAAGCATTGAAGAAAAAGAAGACGGAGCTTCTCGTTGATGTGAAAGAGGCAGTGACGGCGGCCAAAAAGATGATGAGGGCTCAAGCTCAGATTCTTGCCCCCGATGCTGATGTGTCTGTCATGGGAGCGTTCAAGGTTGTGCAGGATGATCGCATCGTGGATCTTTGAGTAGGACTTCTCATTTTCTTCTGTATTTGCTGCTTTCATAACTTGTGACTTTTTTGATGTTTTGTTGGCCGTGTTGACGTGTTTGTGACTTTGGATTTGATTTGTGTTGTTTTAGGCCGTTATTTTGGCATGTTTGGTTTTGAGTATCTTTGAGCCATTTATTGTGACTTTATTTGTGTTCTCATATTGTTTGGGAGGGACGGACCGCCGTAGGGTCGTGTAGTTATTATTTCGTAGATATTCGTTTATTAGGCACTGGGGATGATCAGTCTCCCAGTGGTGGCCGCGTGTTTATGCCGTTTAGGGGGGGAAGATGCAAATCAAGCATATGATTTTAAATGTAATTTTATTAAGTTGGGCCTCGTTAAAACCCTCGCGGGGAAAGAGTAGCCGGACGCAACTGACAAGGAAAATAAAGTAAAATAAGATAAGTAAAAGACAATTTTTAAAGGTATGGGGTGTGCCTACGTGTAATATCGCCGTAAGTTGGCGGCATTCCAGGTTCTCGGGATCTTGGTTCCGTCGAGTTTTTTAAGCTTGTAGGCTCCTTTCCTGGCTACTCCTTTGACTCGGTATGGACCTTCCCAGTTGGGGGTGAGCTTCCCTTCCCTGGGTGTGGGAGCTCCGATGTAGTTTCGTCGTAACACTAGGTGATTGGGTGAGAAGTCTCTTCGTATCACGCCGTGATTGTACCTTATCTTGATTTTTTGTTTTAAGGCTAGCTCTCGCATATGGGCTATGGATCTGATCTCGTCCATGAGGTCTCGTTCGGCCTCTTCGTCGTTGCCTCCGATGGTTCTTCTGGGACTAGGGTCCCCGACTTCGACTGGGATGATGGCTTCTACCCCGTATGTCAGGTGGAAAGGGGTTTCTCCAGTGGAACTCTGGGTGGTGGTCCGATATGACTAGAGGACCGATCCGAGCTCGTCGGCCCAGAGTCCTTTGGCTTCGTTGAGCCGTTTTTTGAGTCCTTTGACTATTATTTTGTTTGCCGATTCCACTTACCCGTTTGTCTGGGGATGTTCTATCGAGCTGAAGCGTTGGGATATGTGTAGTTCGTCTAGGAATTCCGTAAACTTCTTATTGGTGAACTGAGTTCTGTTATCCGAGATTACGACCTCCGGGATGTCGAATCGGGTTATTATATGTCTCTAGAGGAACTTACGGCATTGAACTACCGTGATAGAGGCCAGGGGTTCGGCTTCGATCCATTTAGTATAGTAGTCAACTGCGACTATGATGTATCAGAGTTGTTCTGGAGCCGTCGGGAAGGGGCCGACGAGGTCGACGCCCCAAGTTATGAATGGTCAATCTGTCGTTATGGTGCTGAGCTGGTGCGGGACGACCTTATGGAAGACGGAGTGATTTTAGCATTTGTCGCAGTTTTGACTGTCTGTATGGAGTCTCTGATAATTGAGGTCCAGAAGTATCCGACTCGGATGATCTTCTGGGCTAAGGTTTTGCCTCCGACATAATGACCGCAACATCCTTTGTGGACTTCGCAGAGTATGTATTCCGTATCCCCAGACTCGATACATTTGAGCAGGGGCTGCGAGAATCCTCGTTTGTACAGCTGTTCCGCTACCACGGTATAGTTAGCGGCTTCCCTTTTTATCCGTGTTGCCTCTTTGGTGTCTTCCAAAAATGTTCCGTGGAGAAGGTATTGTAGGATAGGGAAGGTTCAAGAACCCTGGCTAGAAATTGGGAGGCCTGTGTTGGTTGGGGTCGAGATAGATGGTGTTTTGATGACTTCTTGTATTAGCGATCGGTTTCCTTGCCTCGGTTTGGTGTTAGCTAGTTTAGAGAGTAAATCCGCCCTTGCGTTCCATTTCCTGGGGACGTGTTGGATGGTTACTTGGTCGAAGTCCTTGATTAGCTCTTTTACTTTAGTTAAGTATTGCTGAAGGAGGGGTCTCTTGTTTGGTAGTCTGCATTGATTTGGGAGCTGACTACCTGGGAGTCGCTACAAACCTCCAAAACCTTGGTCCCAACTTCCTTGGCTAGCGTCAACCCAGCCAGTAGCGCCTCGTACTCTGCTTGGTTGTTGGAGATCGGGAATTCGTACCAGATGGATTTCTCGATCACGATCCCATTCTGGTTTTCGAGGATTAATTACACCGGCCCCGCCGGAGGTGGTGTTAGATGAGCCGTCTACATGTAGTTTCCAAATTTCAAAGGTGGGACTTCCTGGTGTCATCTCGGTGATGAAGTCTGCCATGGCCTACGCTTTGATTGCATTCCGATGTTCGAATTTTATTTGGAATTGGGACAATTCGATGGACCATGCTAGCATCCTCCCCGCTAGGTTTGGCTTTTGTAGGACTTGCCTGACCGCTTGGTCGGTTCGGACCGTAATGGGGTGGGCCTGGAAATATTGTCAGAGACGTCGAGAGGCCGTGAGGAGTGCAAAAGCAAGTTTCTCGAGGCGTGAGTAGTGTGATTCTGTGTCTTGTAAGACTTTGCTTATGAAGTAGATAGGTCGCTAGGCTTTATTCTCGTCTTCTCGGATAAGCGCTGCTACGAGTGCTTCTTCCATTATAGATAGGTATAGGTAAAGGATATCTCCTGTTTGGGGTTTAGCGAGAACTGGGGGTTCCGCTAGGACTTTCTTAAAATGTTGGAATGCCTCTTCGCATTCTGCTTCCCACTTGAAGGGGGTTCCTTTCTTCATAGGTTTGAAGAAAGGGATTGCCTTGTGAGCTGATGCCCCTAGAAAACGGGATAGTGCGGTAAGTCGGCCGGTAAGTTTCTGGATGTCTTTGAGATTTTTCGGACTTGCCATTTCGAGGACGGCTCTGCATTTCTCAAGGTTTGCCTCTACCCCGCGTTGCGTGATCATGAAACCGAGGAACTTTCCTGCTTCCATTCCGAAGGCGCATTTTGTCAGGTTGAGGCGCATTCAGTGTCTCCTTAAGGTGTTCATTACGAGCTCGAGGTCGCCGATGAGTTGCTCGCCAGATTCGGTCCTGGCGAGCATGTCATCTATGTAGACTTTCAGCTTGGTCCCGGACAGGCTTTGGAATATCTTGTTGAAGAGCCTTTAGTAGGTGGCTCTGGCATTTTTTAGGCCGAATGGCATGACTGTGTAGCAGTACGTGCCGTCGGGGGTGATGAAGGCCGTTTTTTCCTCGTCGGGTCGGTGCATGGGTATCTGGTTGTACCCGGAGTATGCGTCCATGAAGCTGAGATATTGGTGACCGGATGCGGCATCTACCAGCCCGTTGATATTTGGTAGGGGAAGGCGTCTTTTGAACAGGCTTTGTTTAAGTCCGTGTAGTCGACGCACGTCCGCCACTTCCCATTAGCTTTTTTAACTAGCACGACGTTAGCCAGTCAGGTCACATAGGGTAGTTCCCTGATAAAGCTTACTTCGAGGAGGGCTTTAACTTGTTTTTTGACCTCGGCTGCTCGGTCGGGGGACATTTTTTGTCTCCTTTGTGTCACAGGTTTGGCCTTAGGATCTACAGCTAGTCGGTGGGACATTAGGTCGGGATCTATTCCTGGCATGTCGGTGGGTGTGAATGCGAACAAATCTCTGCTTTGTCTTAGGAGGCGTGAGAGATCCTCTTTAAGATCGTATGGGAGGTTCCTGTTGATGAAAGTGTACTCTTCTTTGGCTTGTCCTATTTGCAGTTTCTCCATGTCTCCCTCTGGTTTCGGCCTAGGTTGTCCGTCTTGACGGGCATCCAGGTCGACTAGGAATATGCCAGCCGTGTCGCTTGGATCTCTTTTGCAGGGATAGGCTGGCGTTGTCGCATTCTACTGCGATTTTCTGATATCCGTGGATGGTTCCGATGGAGCCGTCTTCTGCTGTGAACTTCATGAGAAGGTATTTGGTGAAGATGACGGCGGAGAGGTCGTTGATTGTTTTTCTTCCGAGGAAGACGTTGTAGGCGGTGGAGTCTTTGAGGACCATGAACTCGGATAGGATTGTCTTCCTTTGGTTTCCTGTCCCTATGTTACGGGAAGGACGATGGAACCGTCTGGTTTGAGAAAGTTGTCTCCGAGTCCAGTGACTCCGTTGCGGTGTGTCTGTAGATTGTTGTTGCGGAATCCAATCTTGTCGAAAGCTCCTCTAAAAAGGTTGTTAAAGTCTGCTCCTGTATCCACCAGTATTCTTCTGACTAGCCCGGTTTTGATCTTTGCTGAGATGACGAAGGGGGCGTCTTTCGCAGAGGTGCCGTGTTGGTAGTCCTCGGGGGAGAATGTTACCGCCTTACTGGTGGTGGCAGTTGGGGTTTGGTTTCTGACTGCCAAGACCTTGAGATCCTTTTTTAGTGCTGATTTCGATTTACCCGGGGTGTCTTTGCCTGTGATGACGTTTACGATTATGGTTGGATCTGTCTCTGGGCTTTCTCTCAGGGTTTGTCTCTGCCTCCTCGGGTTGCGTCCTTCTCTCTCTAGTGATCTGTCTCTTTCTGCACGTTTTGGTTCTCTGATAATTTTGGCGAACTTGGGGAGTTTGCCATCTCTTATTGCTTGTTCGAGGGCGTCTTTTAAGTCAAAACAGTCTTGTGTCCTATGTCCGTAACCTCGGTGGTAGTCGCAGTATAGGGTTTTGTTGCCGCTGGTTCTTTCCTTGAGTTGTCGGGCCTTCGGGAGGATACCTCGGTCTACTATTTGGTGGTATATCTCGGTGATCGGGGCTGTCAGGGATGTGTAGTTAGAGAATTTTCTTACTCTAGGAGGTCGGTTTATGTTTGCTGGTTTGGGATGTTCCTTCTAGTTTTCTCTTGGTGGGGGGTTATGCCGAGGTGATGTGTTGCTATGCTGTGTATTTCCGTGCTGCCGTTTAGTGGCGGCTACGACTTGGCTTACCTCTTCGTCGTTTATGTACTCCTTTGCAACGCCCTGAATCTCGTCCATGGTCCACATCGGTCTGGTGGTGAGGTGTTTCCGGAAGTCTTCATTCATGAGTCAGTTGGTTAGGCAGAGGCTTGCGACTGAGTCCGTGAGTCCGTCGACCGTCAAGCATTCGTCGTTGAATTGGTCAAGGTATTTTCTCATGGACTCGTCCTGTCTCTGAATAATGCCCAACAAGCTAATGGGATGTTTGGCTTTGGTGATTCTGGTGGTGAATTGGGCCATGAATTTCCGCGAGATATCGTGGAAACCAGTTATGGATCCATGGGGAAGGGTGTTAAACCATTTAATTGCGGGTCTGGCTAGGCTCACTGGGAAGGCCCTGCATCGAACTGCGTCGGGGGCCCCTTCCAGGTTCATTCTGGCCTCGAAGGGCGTTAGGTGTTCCTGGGGGTCCTTAGTTCCGCCATACTTCATGTCCATAGGTTTGTCAAAACCCTTGGGGAGTTTTGCTTCCAGTATTCTTTCAGTAAAGGGAGTGGCTCCCATGATTACGGAGTCGTTTCTTGTGCGTTTAGCTTCTCGATGTCGTCGGTCGTCGTCGGTGTCGTGTCGAGGACTCGGGCCGTGAGAGACGCTACGGTTGTGCCTCTTGCCGTGTCGCCATTTGGATGACCTGTCGTGTCTTCTGTCATTCGCACCATGCTGGTGTCCTTGGTCGCGAGAGGCGCCGCGATCGTTTCTCCTGTTATGTCGCCGTTTGAGCGACCTGCTGTGTCTAGCTTCATGACGGGATCTTGATCGGGAGGTCGCGTGGGTTCCGTCTTTGACGTGGTGTTTTTCCTTAGCTAGGACTCGTCCCTCGAGTTCTTGTACTTGGAGACAGAGGTCTTGGATTATCTGGACTGTCTTTTCTCCCAGGTTTTTGACGATCGGTATTTCGGGACCGTTCTCCTTGTTTTGTGTTGGAGTCTGGCGAATAGTGCTTGCTATCCTTCTGTGGGGTGTAGTCTCTTAGTGTTTGGGGGTTGGGTTCCTCGTTCGGGAGTTATCATGGTGGCTCGGGGATTGCTCCTCAAAGGTGTCTGCCATTCCGTGACGATGTTGCAAGTCCCCATAGACGGCGCCAATGTACAAGATGTGTCCGGTACGGGTTGAGAGATGGATCGAGAACTTGTGGGTCGAGGCGGATGCTAGATTATTTGACTGGAGCAATGGGGGTGATACCTTCAAAGACACTCCGACGCTCAAGTTAGAATGGATCTGAGAGGTATAAGGTGTGTAGAGTGAATGACATACCTAAGGGGGCTAGGGACTCTCCTTTATATAGGTGATGGTGATTATCTTATCTTATCTTATTTGATTAAGATAAGGGAGGTATTTGAATTTGATTTTTGGTTAGAAGTTTTAATAAGCCGGTTCCGGACTTTCCAAAAGGACAAAGTGGGTCGGACTCGAATAATCAAATTTAAAGACCGTTCTGGGTGTAGGATCCGTGGGTCGAATCCGTAATAGATATCATATGGTCAATATTGTTCTGTGTTATACTCTATATTTTATTTTTTGTATTTGTGCTGTTTGTATTTGTGATTTTTTTTTGTTATTGATTTCCTTAATTTGTATTTGTACATCGTTTGTTTAAAAGAGTAGGATGAGAGAATCTGAAAGAAATATAATTTTAGCCCTAATTGCTTATTCGAGTTTCTTAGCTCACATTTTTCTATATTTGTTGTCCTATGTATGGCGATATTATTTATGTTGTTGTTAGCTTTGTTTGCTTAACAAATTGATTAAATTTTATATTTAATTTTCACATAATACATAAATATAATATTTTATAAAGTTATTTTTTTTGAAAAGTATAGAATACAATGCTATAGTTTCTTCTATTTGTATAGTGACTCTAGTATATTTATTCATATTTTTAATAATAAGTGGATGTTTAATAAAATAATTTGTTAAGGATAAAATTAAAAAAGAAGAAAATTTAACTCATATAAGAATTATTCTAAATTAAAGAATTGAATTCTATTCTATTAAAATATTAAAGTCATTTCAAATTATAGAATTGAATTCTAAATAAAAATGAATTCTATTTCCTTTAAAAAAAATTTATTTTTTCACACTCAAATACTTTTCAAACAAACTCTAAAAAAAGGTTAAATTATACAGTTAGTCCCTACATTTTTAGTGAAATTACAAATTGATCCTTACATTTTAAAAGTTTGTAATTGAGTCCTTGAAGAAAATTAAAATTTGTAATTGGGTCCCCACTAACGTTTAGCGTGAATGAAAATGTTAAATGTTGTTATTTTACCAGACTGCCCTTACGAATCAATGTTTTAAGGAGTCAATTTGACTAAGAAGATAAAGATCTCTCATAACGTATCTCCAGTATCTTTGTTAGGGTTGAAGAATTTTTTCGAGGTATAATAGACCTAAACCAGTTGTCTGAAGGAAGCTCAACATCTAGGAGTATGAACAAGAGAAGACATTGATGCTTCTGTGGGGAAGAGGTGGTAGCGCTCTCCTCATCGTCTATGAACAACCTAGGTAGGAGATTTGTGGCTTGTTGTAAATTACCAAAGTGTAATTTTTTTTGAGTGGATTGATGAAGACGAAGAGGTGAAGGGAAAGGGAAGAAGGACTCACTGCTTTTGTGGAGATCCGCTGACACTTCAAACTCCAATACTGTGATGAACCCAAATAGAAGATTTATATCCTGTTCTAGTAGAAGATGTAAGTTTTTTTTAATGGATTGATAAAGAAGATAAGGCTGGGTCTCGATCTGAATGCACACAACAAAGAAATAAAATGCTGGGGAGCTCAAAACATGCTGAAGATTTTGTAAGGTTGGATGAAACTATGAATTCTGCACTAATAAAGGCACAAGAAAGGAAAATAGATAGATTAAATATAGAGATAGGATGCATGGAAGCAAGTGTTGGAAGATTGTATTCTGATTTTATATTGTTCCAACAACAAATTGGAAGAATGGAGAGTGACATGAAAAAGAAAAAAAATTGCAGAAGATGATATTGACTTGTGTGATGGTGCTAATATTTGCAGTTTATTGGTTTAACTGAGTTTGATGAATTAGGAGAAAAAGTGTATCTGCAGTGTATTTGTGTAGTGTTTAGTGCTGAATGTAATCATCTTTTTTTATCAATAACAAGTGATAATGAAAAGTCTATTAACATTCATATCATCCCTTTGCACAAAGATCTAGTAGACAAAATACAGAATAAAGTAGTTAACATTCATATTAAATAATAGTCAAAGTGGTCCCCAGTATCCGAAAAAAGGTTTTAAAAAATATTATCGACAAAATAGTTTTTGAATGATTTAAAAATATGAAAAAAAAATCAATAAATACATGAGTTTAATTTTGATGCAATTTTATATAATCGTGCTATCATATTCATTCTCTTGGATTACTATTTACATCATCAATATGAAAGGTAATAATTTTTATTAATGTGACGTTACATAGTTCATATTATATTTTATTTTTGTAAGCAAAAAAAAAATTTATATTGAGCAAATGGTTTATCTGTTAAATTTAATTTTTTGTGACAATATTTGAATATTTAGAAAGTGCACAAAAAAATTCAAAAAAAAAATTTGATCTCTAAATTTTTTATTTTTCAAAAAAAAGGTCATTTACAATAATTTTAAAAAAATTCACTTGACAAAAAATTATTAAATTTTAAAAATAAAAATCTTATTTTTCTAATTATGGTTACAAAAATTTGCATCAAAATTTTGATCTCTAAATTTATTTTTTAGAATATATATATATTATGTCTTTTTAAATCTTTTGAGAATTTATTTGTCGTTAGCATTTTTTAGGGTTTATTTTATTAACAAAGAGAACTTTCAAGTACTATTTTAGTAGTTTACTCTCAAATAAATGACATTAGAAAAAATGTAGTAGTTTACTCTCAAATAAATAAAAGTTCAAACAATTCCAAGCTTTGGTTGAAAGACAAAAAGGTAAAAAACTTAAATGTATTCGCACTGATAATGATGGTGACTATTGTGGACCATTTGATGAGTATTGCAAGCAGCAAGGCATTATACATAAAAAGACACCTCCTAAAACACCTCAGTTGAATGGTTTGGTCGAAAGGATGAATAGAACATGGATTGAAAGAGTTAGGTGTATGCTTACTGAAGCTAAGCTACCTAAAGTCTTTTGGGGTGAAGCGCTACTTACAGTGGCTCATGTGATTAATCTGAGTCCTACAATTGCTTTGGACAATGATGTTCCAAATCATATTTGGTCGGGTAAAGATGTCTTGTATGATCACTTGAGAGTCTTTGGATGCAAAGCATTTGTTCATGTTCCAAAGGATGAGAGGTCCAAGTTAGATGTGAAGAGAAGGCAGTGCATTTTTATTGGGTATGGTCAAGATGAGTTTGGTTACAAGCTTTATGATCCAGTTAAAAAGAAGCTTGTAAGAAGCCGTGATGTAGAGTTTGTTGAAGACCAAACCATTGAAGACATTGATAAGGCAGAGAAGAGACAATCATAAGAGAGCAGTGACTTGACTGATGTAGATCCAATTCAGCCGCCTCCTTCATCAAAACTAGCAGAGAATCAAGATCAGGAACATATGCAGCAAAATGAGCCTTTGGTTCCCGATGACCAGGAGATGGGAGATCCGATTGATGATCCAGTTGATAATGATGCTAAATTGCTAATAATCAACCTGAACTACCTGAAGATCCACCAGGTTTCCATCCTAGGAGGTCTGCTAGAGAGCGACGGCCTTCAATGAGGTATCCTTCTAGTGAGTATGTAACATTTACTGATGGATATGTGACCTTGACTGATGGGGGAGGACCTGAATGCTATGCAGAAGCTATGGAAGGCGACGACAATAAGAAATGGTTTGATGCAATGCAAGATGAAATAAAATTCTTGCATGATAATCAAACATTTGAGCTTGTGAAGTTGTCAAAAGGAAAGAAAGATTTGCAGAACAGGTGGGTTTATAGGTTGAAGTATGAAGAAAATTCTCAGTGTCTAAGGTACAAGGCTAGATTGGTGGTCAAGGGCTACAGGCAGAAAAAGGGAGTTGACTATAATAAAATCTTTTCACCAGTTGTGAGAAGATCTTCTATTAGGACTGTTTTGAGTTTGGCTGCAAGTCTTGATTTAGAGATAGAGCAAATGGATGTGAAAACTGCTTTTTTTCATGGTGATCTTAAGGATGAAATTTACATGGAACAACCTGAAGGTTTCACAGTAAAGGGCAAAGAGGATCATGCTTGCAAACTGAAGAAGAGCTTGTATGGCTTGAAGTAAGCTCCAAGACAATGGTACAAGAAGTTTGAGTCGGTTATGGCAGAACAAGACTACAAAAAGACTACTTCTGATCATTGTGTATTTTGTTAAACAGTTTGCTAGTAATGATTTTATTATTCTTTTGATATATGTTGATGACATGCTTATTGTTGGTCAGAATGCTTCTAGAATTGATATGTTGAAGAAGCAACTTGCAATGTCATTTGCAATGAAGGATCTTGGGCTAGTAAAAGAGATTCTTGGTATAAGAATCGAGCGTGATAGAAAGGAGAAGAAACTTTGGTTGTCACAGGAGAAATACATAGAGACAATATTGCACAAGTTTCAAATAGAGAAAGCAAAGGTCGTTAGTACTCTTCTTGCTACACACTTCAAATTGAGTTGCAAGCAAAGTCCATCAAGTGATGAAGAAAAGAAAGACATGAAAATTGTTCCATATGCATCAATCATGAATATTTTAATGTATGCTATGATGTGTACAAGATCGGATATAACTCATGCTGTTAGTTGTGTTAACCTGTTAGTTGTGTTAGCCGTTTTGTTTCAAACCCAATAAGAGAGAAATTCACCAATTTTTGTTTTATATTGATAGAGAATCAAAACTTACCCACTTTAATTAATTAATTCATTTAAAAAAAATACCAAACAGTGACGCATCTAATTGGGTCGTGTCAGAAAATAATAATGTTATTTCTCATGTTATTAATATGTTACACTATTTATATTATAAGATCTAGGAGATAGAATAGGGGGTTGAGTTTAATAGTTTATACAGGGCTTAAAACATAAGTAATTTAATTAGCAATTGCGGTAATAACGTTTGAATATATATATATATAAAAAATGGGAGTTTGGTCATGTTGATGATGATGATGATGATGATGATGATGATGATGATGATGAATTTTGGTTGGTGGAAAACATGGGGACAGGTGGATGAAGTCAAAGAGAAGAGTGAAGTCGGTATAGATAGATATATAGATGAATACATACGAAGAGATGCATTTGGAATCATGAATGTATAACTTTTGCGAAACTAAAACCTAAATTAATTTGACTTAATTCCAATATCATACCCTACATTTCAATTTAGAAAAATCCTAAAATACCAAAACCCTTAAACCATATCATATAATGAAGATGAAAAACTTTAAAATTCCTTCACAAACACTCATATTTGTTCACAAAAATGAAAAGTGCTTGTTCACAAACTCACTCAGTCCTATATGTTGTCATTTGTTGTCTTCTTTTTCATTAGATGTGTTTAATATTATTGACACAAATTCATTGATCTAGCTAGAAAAAAATAAACGATACATGTACTTATTTCTGAGTGTAAACAACAAAAGTAAACCCCACAATAACTTGTGATTGTGTACTAAAAATATAAACCTTTTTTGTACATAATTATTTTTATAATGACCTACAAACATGGTCAAAAAAGAGTTAAGTTCCTCCTAAAGATATTGGGCTAAAAGGATGGAAACCAAAATAACACCTTGAGGAGTTGAATTTCTCTTTAGTGGGAACAATATTGGTGGAAGTGGATTGGTTGAATTTGGAGTGTAAAGGTGTCATCTAGTTGAAAGAAAACCAAACTAGATGTCCCTTCACTAATGTCACATGTCAGGAGCTTTAGTTTAACGTGTGGGAATCAACTTCCTACCCTTTTCAGTTGACAAGACTTGAGGTGATCCCAAATACCTAAAGATATTTTGGAAAGAGCAGTAAACCAAATGTCAGACTAAAACCATTGGCCAAGGGGTGTCCTCTTCATCATGGTTTTACGCTATAAAAAGGACCTCAAGCCACCCTGTAAATCATCTTTTCCTTCATCCTTCATCCTTCACTCTCACTTTTCACTTTCACCTTGATCATCTTCTTCTTCACAGACCTTGAAACCCTTTTCATCCTTTACTTTCACATTCACCTTCATCCTCTTCTGAGAGCTTCTTTTCTCTGTAAACCATTCCTGTCCACTTTAAACAAAGCTCGCTCATCCTCTTGTGACATTAGTGGAGGTCTCAACACTTGTTCTCTACCTCTCTTCCTCACTATTAGTTCTTGTATTGTTTATTTGCCATTAACAGAAGTGTCTTCCTCACAAGTTTACTTACCCCTAATCTCTCACCTTAACTATTATTTTTCACTTAATCTATTTCTCACGAAACCCACCCGAATCATCTGGCGACTCCACTGGGGAGGAACACTTCGACGTGATGGCTGAATCTAGCAATACTCATCCTGGGCAGAATCGACCACCTAAGCGACGTTCAATAACTCATCGGGATCTCAACCTCAGCTTGGGATCACCTCAAGACGAGGACGGGCACAACCAAGAAGAGGAACACATGGAGCAGCAGAATCTGGGTGCAGGAGGAGAAGGAGCTCATGCACATGCAAATTTCTTCACACCCCATGCTGGAGGTACCACTGGCATGCACACTCATGTAACCATTCCTGCTCATGTGTACAACTATATGATAGACAACCAAATAAAGATGCAAGCTTTTATCACAGAAATGATGTCTAGAGATCAAACGAGGTATAGAACCCCCTCACCGCCTCCATTCGCGAACCAGGAGAATATGGAGGAAGATGAGAACACCCCAGTCACTCGTAGGGAGTTAGCACGTATTCTAAAGGGCAAAGGAGAAGCAAGTGAGCCCACTAGGGAGATAAGTCCACCATTTGGACATCATATCTTGGCGAAACCATATCCTAAGGGGTACCAACCACCTACCTTTCGTAAATTTGATGGTACTGGAAGTGCCAAAGAACACATCCTGTCATTCTTGGATGACCTCGGGGTGTTCAGGAACCACCAGGAGCTCAAGATCAAGGAGTTCTCAAAATCACTGACAGGAAGGGCATTCACGTGGTATTGCAAGTTGAAAGCCAGCAGCATCAACACCTGGGAGCAATTAGTAATGGAGTTCTGCAACAAGTTCCTGGAAGAGGAACCCTCCATGCACATCATGGACCTGGGGAGAGTGAAATAGAGACAAGGAGAAGGATTGGTAGCGTTCGTCAAGAGGTACAGAGATCAAGCTTTACTTTGTATAGACACTCTCCCAGAGCCACAATTGGTGTACGGGTGTATTAGAAATGTGGAAGATGGATCCCAAATTTATCTTTCTATGAGCAACATAAATACTTTCTTTGAGCTCTTAAAGAGAGCATCTGACATAACAGAGGCAATGAAACGCAATGGAAGGAGATATAAAGAAGTTTCTCCTCTGAAAGTGTGTGTCGTTGATGGCAGGGGCAGAAGGAGTTCCTATTCTAAGGGTGTTAAGAAAAACAGTCCTCCACCCCCACTACCTCTCTCCAGAGCTCAGGCCATGGGTTAACCGATTGTTATGTGGTGAGGACGATGTTTCATAGGCAAGTGAAGGAAGGGAAGATACTCCTAAATGGGGAACAAAACCAAGAAGGTGTAAAAAGCACTCCTTTTCCTCAACATGATGTTGGAATGATAGGCATTGAAGGAGAGGTAATGCTGACAGAGATTGTAGATGAAGCAGAAGAGATGGTTACCATGGAGGAGTCCTTGGATGAAGACACCTTGACAAGAGGTCTTTTGAAGTCTCGAGGTTGTAGAATCATGTTCAACTAACTTGGCTTGGAACCCCACATTCAGAAAGAGGTGGCCAGAGCTCTAATAGGAGTCATTCAGAAGCATGAAAAAGGTTTTGGGGGCATCAACGCTCAGCTCACAAGATTAGAAAAGGCCCATGCAAACGCCCTGGTGTTTCGGGACCCTGACTTATTTAATGGGGAGTTCTACCATAATAAACCACTGTATGTGGAAGCAGTGGTAGAAGGCATGAAGGTCAGAAGGGCCTTGGTGGATGCTGGATCAGGGGTAAACATCATATCCACTCATATATTTCTAGAAATGGGAGGTTCTGCTGATCAGATAAGGCCTACTCAAGTCGGGCTCAATGCTTTTAATGGAGTGAGTGTGAAATCTAGAGGGTGTGTTAATGCTGTCTTGGAGGTTGGCCCCATAAAAACCAATAATAAGTTTCATGTGGTGGATGGAAGCTCTAGCTACCACATCCTACTGGGACGTCCATGGATTCATTTACATCGGTGTGTTCCTTCAAGTTGGCATCAATGCATAAAGTCTAGCTGGAGAGGGAAGGATATTAGCATCTCAGCCACTGTAACACCATTTGATGCGGGAGAAGCACATTTAGTGGATGCGAGTTTCTATGAAGAGCTTGCATTACCAGGGGTCAACAAAATAAGGCCTGTGCAGGAATGCACCATCGGAACACCCAGACAAAAGGCAGTACGGAAGGACACCCTGATGGAGGAAGCACCAAAAGAAAACACCAAAAAATGAGCAACAGCAATCGAAGACCTAGGGCTTCGTAAGGAAATTCTCCCAGGTGGAGGATATCGGTGGTGTATCCTATAGGAACTCGGGGGTCCAGCGGAGGAAAATTACCAGAACTCCCCTGGCCCCGACATCCTAAGTATACAAGAAAAAGAACATCTGCAAAGCAGCATAAAAAACGCCCCTTTCCAACTCCAAGATGAAGCAAAGCAGAAGGAGGAAGAGTTGGAAGAGATTAATCTAGGGACTGAAGAACACCCGAGGCCTTTGTTCGTGTGAAAAACTCTAGGGGAGAAGGAGAAAAGGGATTTGATAGCATTATTAACAGAGTTCAGAGATGTGTTCGCTTGGAACTATGATGAAATGCCAGGGTTAGATCCAAACCTGGTGACCCACAATTTAGCCGTGAGGAAAGGAGCAACTCCTGTCAAGCAAGCTCCTAGAAAATTCTCCAATGAAATAGAAGCTCAAGTAAAGAAAGAAATCGAAAAGTTACTCACAGCCAAGTTTGTCAAACCAATACAACACCCCTCTTGGTTAGCCAACATTGTGCCAGTGAAAAAGAAGAACGGGAAGATCCGGTGTTGCGTGAATTTTAGAGATCTAAACAAAGCTTGCCCTAAGGATGATTTTTCTCTGCCAGATGTCGATAGAATGGTAGATGCTACAGCCGGATTTGAGAGGTTCTCCTTCATGGATGGATTTAGCGGGTACAACCAAATTAGAATGGCTCCGGGAGATGAAGAAAAGACAGCATTTCGAACACCCATAGGTAATTTTTACTATACTGTCATGCCTTTCGGCCTAAAGAATGCTGGAGCAACCTACCAAAGAGCCATGACCACTATATTCCATGACATAATGCATGACTTTGTAGAAGACTATGTAGACGATTTGGTTGTCAAGTCAACATCCAGGAAGCAACACACAGAACACCTCAGAGCTGTGTTCACTAGATGCAGAAAGTATAGACTCAAGATGAACCCCATGAAATGTGTCTTCGGGGTGTCATCTGGAAAGTTCTTGGGATTCAGAGTCCACAAAGGAGGCATTTCAGCTGACGAGGATAAGATTAAAGCTGTCCAAGACATGGAACCTCCGAAAGACATCAAGGGACTTCAGAAGTTCATAGGCAAGCTGGGGTACATCGAAGGTTCATACCAGCATTAGGGGAGCTCTTAGGACCCCTAAGACCTTTGTTGAAAGAGAAGAACACCTTTACGTGGGGACAACACCACCAAGCTGTGATGGACAAGATCAAGAACGTTCTCACGTCCACTCACACCATGACTTCCCCTCAGCCTGGTGCACCATTGAAGGTATACTTAGCGGTAGGAGAAGAAGCAGTTAGTGGGTTAATTGCACAAGAAGGTGAAGGCAAAGAGAAACCCATTGCTTATGTTAGCAGAGCCATGAAAGGGCCGGAACAAAGATACTCTTCACCAGAGAAATATTGTCTCGCTTTGGTGTACATCTCACAAAGATACCGACACTACTTTCAAGCACACCAAGTAGAAGTCGTATCGAAAAATGAAGGTCTCAGGTTTTTAATTGAAAAGCCAATGTTGACTGGAAGAATGAGCCGTTGGCCACTCCTAATAAGCGAATATGATGTGAAATTGGTGACACCTACCACCATTAAGAGCCAAGCTTTGGCTGACCTCTTGTCGATCTGTCCTGAAAAGGCGACGATTGAAGAGTTGCCAGATCAGATTCCAGAAACAATAGAGACTGTTTATGCTTGCAATGAAGAGGAAACATGGACCCTCATGTTTGATGAAACACCCTCGAATCCTCAAGGAGGGGCAGGAGTCGTCCTTACAGACTCCCATGGAAGAAACATATCCTTCATGTTTCGATTGGATTTCTCTTGCACCAACAATGAGGCAGAGTATGAAGTGCTAATGCTCGGTCTAAAGATGGCTCAAGAAGTTGGTATCAAGAAACTCCATGTCAAAGGAGACTCCAACCTAATAATACAACAAATCCTAGGAGGGTATGGCACGAAGGAAAGAAGTCTGGCCTTATGCAGAGAGCAAGTGTGGCGCATGATGAAGGTATTTGATAAGATTTCATTTGAGCATGTACCCCGAACAGAGAACAAGCATGCGGATGCTTTAGCAACATTGGGGAGTAGAGTCACTTTTCAAAATAGACAACATGCTTTGGAACACCGGGTAGCTGAAAGTCCTGCCAGAGAAGAAGGAAAGTCTATAGAAGGAAAAACCAATGATTGGTGAACGCCTATACATGAACAGCTCAAAACGCTCAACATTACCAAAGAAACAAGAGGATTTTGCCTCCTCAATGGGCAAATGTTCAGAAAAAGCAATGATGGACTCCTCATGAAATGTGTAGGAGAAGAAGAAGGGAAAGAAAAAGCAGAACAACTGCATGGAGCTACTTGCGGAGAAGAAGGCCCCGGTTTGTACCGAAGGCTCCAGAGGTGGGGTATTTATTGGCTGAAAATGAAGTTTCATTGTGATGAATTACAGGCTTCCTGCAAGACTTGTCAAGAAACAAAAGAAAGCATGCAGATATGTAATGTTCACAATTGGCAACAACCCATCGTAGAGTACCTCGATGCTGGAGTTTTGCCTTCAGAGAAAATAGAAGCTGAGGGATTGAAGAAGAGACCAGAACGCTACTTCTTGCAAAAAGGTGAGTTGTTCAAAAAGAGTTTTACTGGAGAGATGCTAAAATGCGTTCGAGATGAAGAAAAAGATAAAGTCTTGGAAGAAGTCCATCAAGGAGTATGTGGGAGACACCAAGGAGGAAGGGCCTTATGGTATGAACTAATCAGGATTGGCTATTACTGGCCAAAAATGAAGGAGGATGCAATCAACTGGGCCAAAAGGTGTCTACAATGCCAAAGGCATGCAAACTTGATACATGCGCTAAGCGTGCAGAAGAACAGCCTCAAAACACCATACCCATTCCATACATGGGAGGTAGATTTTGTGGGACCAATCAACCCCCCATCAATGGGGAAGAAATGGATTCTAGTTGCAACAGAAAGCTTCACCAAGTGGGTGGAGGCTGCCGCTATCAGGGAAGCAAATGCTGAAGCAGTAGTGAGATTTATCAAAGAAAATATAATATGCAGGTTCGGGCTACCAAGTGTTCTAGTGTCCGATAATGGAACCCACTTTGTTAACCAAAGAGTGTGGGGTGTTCTTGAACAATACCAAATCAAACATCACAAGTCTTCTTCCTACTACCCGCAAGGCAATGGTCAGGCAGAGGCTACTAACAAGAGCCTTTTGAAAATACTCACAAAAGATGGTGACCGATGCTCATAAAGATTGGAGTGAATACCTACCACTTGCTCTTTGGGCTTACAGAACAACCAGACATGGAACAACCGGAGTAACGCCTTTCTCGTTGGTTTATGGGGTTAAAGCTGTATTGCCAACAGAGATTGAAGTACCCACCGCCAGGATGTTGTTAGACGAGGCAAGGGATCGTGAAGCTGAGTTGCAAGAATTGGAAGAAAAAAGAGAAGTTGTGGGAAGCAAGATGGAAGAATACCACCGGAGACTAGCGTTAGCTTACGACAAGCATGTTCAGCCCAGGGTGTTCCTAGAGGGTGATCTGGTGCTAAAATCAGTAGACGCAGTAATGAGGAAGATGTCTTTGCCAAAATGGGCTCCCAAATGGGAGGGTCCTTACATTGTTTCTGAAGTACACCCCAACGGACACTGTATCCTGCTGGACCCAGATCATGGAACAACCACTGGCCCCATCAATTTCAAGTATGTCAAGAAATACTATGCCTAATTTCAGCTTTAGTAATTCAAATTTCAATTCCAAAAGGCTTCTTTATCAAGAGCCAATGTTTATATTATATTATTCTGCAAGCATCCTGCAATACATGAGAAAACTGCTTTAGCAATCATACACTCAAAAAATGTGAGTGATGCATCTTAAGAAATTTGCAATACAAAATAGTTCCAAAAAAGTGAAGTGTCCCACCCTCCAAGCTCCTAAAAAGAGTCGAGCATAAATAGGGCAAGAAAGTTATGGGTACCTTCCTTTTCTTTGCCTAAAAAAAAAGAGGCAGAAAAAAATAGCAGTAGATAATCCTTCTCATCTTAAAATCATACCCTCCCCCTGCAAAAAAAAAAGGTGTGTATCCAAAATAAAATGATCACACAAGCAGGTAAAGCCCCTGGAGGAGTATGCATATTATAAAAAAAATGAGGGGAAACATAACACCCAAAAAGAGGTGTACAATGAAAGTCATAGAAGCAGTAGGACAAAAATATACTTTGTCAAAGTATTACATATTTTACAAAATAAAGTGCTGGAAACTATCACAGCCACAAAATATCACTGTAAGAAATCGCAGAAGAAGCAGCCTCCTTATGCTTGGCCAATTGCTCTCGCTCCATGCTGACACTGGCTAACCTAGCCTTCATGGTGTTCAATTCAGATGTAAGCTTGTTAACCTTTTCTTGAAGAGCAGAAACATCAGAAGAGAGAACATGATGCTCTTTAGACAACAATTCTTCTCTAGCAAGATCAGAGATCCCAGGTGGAGGCTCCAATTTTGCAGAAAGATTTTCAAGCCAACGACCACTAAATTTAAATAACTTAAGGTTATTTAGATGATTTGCTACCATATCCCGATGAGCACCCCACAAGTTCGCAAGGGAGTGTGAAGTAAAGAAATCCCATGCATCCAGAAAAGCTTGGTACCCAAGCTTCTTGAAAAGGCAGTTCAGGTCATTTGGAAGCAAGAAGGAAGGAACCTGAGATGCAATCTCCGATAACAAGTTCTTCGCATCGCCATTGAAATGCTCAAACTCATCGCGGACAGAAATTGAAAAGCAAAACAACCTTTTTTCATCAGGAACTTATAAAGTGCTGGCACGCCTGACAAATGAAAAGAAATACAATGGAACACACCAGAAGAAGCACTAGCTAAAGGTTCCTTTGTGATATCAGAAATGCTCGAAGCTTGAAAGGTGGACTCAGAAACAGCATGAGAAGCTGAAGATACAAACATACACACAAACAGCATGAACAAAATCATGTACCCCCTCTAAAAAAAAAGAGGCAGAAAAAAAAACAATTGTACCTGCGCCAGGAAATACCGTTCGAATGGGAGTAACAACACGTCTAGTAGGGTCCCCTTGGCAGGTAACACCCGGCTCAATGTCAACATTGCTCTTAGAACTTGCTATTGCTCGTGGGTCATCTCGCACAACTTCTTGGGTAGTACCCTTGTCAGGGATGTCGCCAACAACAAATGAATTAGGAGAGTCCCCACTGACCCTTTCTTGAGAGCTCTCATCGCCTACATTTACCGGATCAGAGGGTGCATTTGGAATTATTTTTATTTTACCCAAAAGACGATGGGACCTACGCTTCACAACACTTCTAGATAAGCTAACCACAGCTTTACCAGGAGACTGTGATGACTCAACAAAGCAAGCAGCAACAGAACAACCTTTAGCTTTTGCCGTCGAAGAAGGAGAAATCCCTGAGCCAGTGGAAATTGGTGAAGGCGTAGCATCAACAGAAGGCCTAGGTGGTCTTTCAAGAGACCTCTTTGCAACCTTAACATTTGAACTCTCCACTTTACTGCGCTTGACCACTTCAGCAGTAACAACTGAATCATCAGGTTTTCTTTTTGAAGAAGGTGGATATCTATAACACCTGGCGTTCAAGTCTATAAAACACCAGCACAAAAGATACAGCAGTCAAATACACAAAGAGGAGAGAGAGATAAAAAAGAAAAAAAAAACAACAAGAAGAATTAGCAAAGAGCAAATATTACTTGTAATGGTCGAAGGAGAAAGGTTGCCAGTCATGAAATATGGATCCTTGATCAAAACTGGGACAAATGATCTGACATCAGGGACGGAGGTACCCTCATATTGCCTAATATGCTCCTTCATACGCATAAGGTAATCCACATACTCCTTTGTAACTCCCCCATCCCTGTCGAGAGGAACAACCAAGAAAGGATTGTACTTCGGGAGTTCTTCTTGAAACAGAACCTTTTTCATTAAATTTTCCGATGGAAAAAAAATATGCTCCACGTTTTTTGGATCCTGGTCCCACCCTAGTTGGCGACTTACCCTATCAGGACGGTAGATCATTGGACAGATCAAAGCTCCACAGTGAAAATCCCTATCCATAACAATCAAACCAGGAAGAGGGGTAGGAGAAGTACCCAAAAGCCAAAAGTCATAAACCCCATCCTGGCCGGTGGAAATATTATTGCGGTCATGCTCAAGACAAGCAGAATATATACGATGAATAGCCGATGCATCGGGCTGGTAAGAGGTTACATACGGGCGAAAACAAAAATTTTCCTCCAAGTCAATAACATCCTCCAAAGATTTCGAAGGATGAGCTGAACCCCAAATCCAAGCACGAGGACTTGCCTTCTTATCTGGAAGAATTGTAGGGGACTTATGGGTGGGAGCAAACAGAGAGAACCGCTCAAAAAGAAAGAGTTGAAGAAATATTTAGTCAATGAAAGATAAAACTGGAAAGCGACCATGAGCAATCTTGAGTTGCTGGAAAAATTGATCAAGCCGCGTATATAAGCTGCCGAGATACATAGGAGCCAATGGTAAACGTTCTCCTCTAGCAATCAAGCAGGCTAAAAGAAACACCCCATGGCTCATACACTCATCCGCCGGTCCCAAAAATACGTATTTACTTAACCAATAAGCAACAAAAGCAGCTCCCCTAAGATCTGAAGAAATAGCGGGAGCAGGGACAAACTCACCATTGAGGAAATCACCAAAAAAATAACGAGACCAATTAGAGTAAGAATACTTAACAGTAATCTTCTTCTTCTTGGAATCTTGTTTGTCGCTAACTACCTCTTTTCCTCTCGAGGACCGACAAGTCTTCGGATGCTCATCCTTGGAGGAAGATTTCTTAGCCTGCCTACTCTTGGACAACTCTTTCGCATATCGACCAGCATCACTTAAACTCATTTGAAGATGTCGTGCAAGCTTAAGCAGATCAGAATCTGGGTGAAGAAGAGTGAGATCCACACTACCAAACACCGGCAGTTGAAGAAGAACCACAACATCTTCCAAAGTTGGTGAAAACTCACCCCAAGAGGTCAGAAAAGTATGAGTCTGAGAACACCACCTCTGCCAAAGTAAACTCATATCAGATCCATTTCGCTAAACACCCAAGCCTGCCAAGAGGAAATCAATTAGTGCTTCTTCAACATATAGCAACAAGGTAAAGAAATTATAAGAATCAATTATGAGGATAGATGGCAGGGAACAACCAACCTGCAGATGTGCGAATAGCCTCAGCAACACCAGCTGATTCTAATCTCCTCACAAAACTACCACCCTCCTCAAATAATACTGTGAACACCCACTTTTGCCAAACCTTATCTATGTGAGTAGCTGCCTCAGATTTAAAAGACGTCCATGGAAATTCTTGGCGCTTCAACCGAGAACAAAGTAAAGTAGGACCCACTTGATATGAAGGCTTCTCAACAAATTCACCCAAAACTCTACAATTTGAAGAATCAAAGGCGGGTTTCATAGTTTTATCCATGCCTAATAACAAGCCAGAAGAAGGAGGGTCCAAAAAAGGTTTCTTCATCAGAGGAGGATCCACAAAAGTAGCCCTCTTATTTGATGGTTTCACCCAAGGTTGGGGGATAGATTCAGAAAATCCCATCGCATATTCTTCAGGAACGTCGTTCATATCATTCACAGAAGAGTCAGTACCCAAACTATTACTAGAGTCCTCTGGGTCACTATCCACTATCTCAGCAAGTTTCACACGAGGCATGGCAACAAAAGAAACAATTCCTAAAAAAAAAGGGAAAAGAAGGAGAGCAGCAACAACAAAATAGAGTGAACATCAATATCACGCAAATACCAACGACAAAAATGTTCAAAATATAAAGGAGAATATTGCAGAACATTCAAGAAATTCTGAAAAAGCCAAAGAGCATTCAAGAAAACAACCAAGGAGTTCTCAAATGAAACAAAAAAGCAAAGGTATGAAAATCATTCATCATATTTTTTACTCGATAAGGCCACTAACTCCTCATATCCTCACAATATCATATTTTATTTGGTGACATATATGAAAATATTGCAAAACATTATACGTCTATAGCTTTGAAAGAATATAAATATGGAACACTAAAAATTTGTTCTAATTGAAAAAGTTTATAAACAAATTACTTATGACTATACTATAAAAAAAAATTTAACTAAATTATTTTTATTTTTAAATATCTATTTATGGTTACAAATGAACATTGCTCATAATTTTAATTCAATTTCTTTTTTTATTTGTGATTTCATTGGAAACGTATACAAATGAGGATATAACATCCAAAGTTGCAAGGAGAAAGATCTTTATCAAAAAATTCCTATAGCTAACTCCAAAATTAGCAACCCAATATACATGGGGCTGAGAGGGGTTAAGACAAAAACAAGAAAAGAAGAAAAAGGGTCTTACCAAGTAAGAAGACAGAGTAAAAAGAACAGAGCGAAGTTGAATGTGGGAGTGTCCTTTGCCCTAAGAAAAACTCCCAATAGTTGAAGAAGATAGAGGATTTGGATGGTGGTGCTGCTGTGTAAAAAATACCTTAACAAAGATGATGAGAAACACGTTCTCCCCTATCCTCCCAAGTGTTCTCCCCTTCTTATGTGTCTCTCCAAATCCAGGTATTCAAATTTAAAACGCGTCCAGTTAAAAGGGTAAGAGTTTCTCCCCTTCTTATTTCCTTATACATTAAATTATTATATTAAATCAAATCTTTCCTCTTTTTTCATTAAAAAAAAAGAGTTTATATATATATATATATAAATAAATAATAATAATATTATGTATATATACATACACTACTTTTAAAAATAAGTACATACATACAAATAAATTATGAATATATTCATTTACTAATCTTATTTATCTATTTATTTATTTTATTAATATTTAAAATATTTGCACAATAACATTCTTTTATTCATTTTTTTTATGAGTACATTATCATATTCAAATTATATAGACATATTTATATTTGAATATCATTTACAAATACATATCTTATTATAACAAAAAATAAATAAAAGAGGGGAGATTTGATTCTTTAGAGTTATGATATGTTAGCTTCTTAAAAGAAAAAAATTATTATTCTTATTCTGTTGAGTACAAAAAAGTTTAATGCAGCTTGAGGGAATACTTTGTACCCTCAAAGACTGCATGGGGCTTATGATTGTGTACTAAAAATATAAACCTTTTTTGTACATAATTATTTTTATAATGACCTACAAACATGGTCAAAAAAGAGTTAAGTTCCTCCTAAAGGTATTGGGCTAAAAGGATGGAACCCAAAATAATATCTTGAGGAGTTGAATTTCTCTTCAGTGGGAACTATATTGGTGGAAGTGGATTGGTTGGATTTGGAGTGTAAAGGTGTCATCTAGTTGAAAGAAAACCAAACTAGATATCCCTTCACTAATGTCACATGTCGGAGCTTTAGTTTAACGTGTGGGAATCAACTTCCTACCATTTTCAGTTGACAAGACTTGAGGTGATCCCAAATACCTAAAGATATTTTGGAAAGAGCAGTAAACCAAATGTCAGACTAAAACCATTGGCCAAGGGGTGTCCTCTTCATCATGGTTTTACGCTATAAAAAGGACCTCAAGCCACCTCTGTAAATCATCTTTTCCTTCATCCTTCACTCTCACTTTTCACTTTCACCTTGATCATCTTCTTCTTCACAGACCTTGAAACCCTTTTCATCCTTTACTTTCACCTTCACCTTCATCCTCTTCTGAGAGCTTCTTTTCTCTGTAAACCATTCCTGTCCACTTTAAACAAAGCTCGCTCATCCTCTTGTGACATTAGTGGAGGTCTCAACACTTGTTCTCCACCCCTCTTCCTCACTATTAGTTCTTGTATTGTTTATTTGCCATTAACAGAAGTGTCTTCCTCACAAGTTTACTTACCCCTAATCTCTCACCTTAACTATTATTTTTCACTTAATCTATTTCTCACGAAACCCACCCGAATCAACTTGTAAACCAAATACTAATCCAAAACCTCATGAATAATAAAAATATTTTTGGTGTAAGATAAGAAGATACTTGACTATAACTCAAATTTTAATTTGATTGTGGTATAGGATAAGTTGAAAATCATGCATTTTAGTTTTGTCTCCCACACAACTTTGCAGACAGAACCTGCAATGCAAACATAATATAATCACATAGAACTACTAAAGCATGTAATATATGACACAAAAACCTTCAATTTCCCTGTTAAACATGGTTATAATATACTTGGGAAATAAATAGTCTTATTAATAAGAAAAAATAATTTGAAATGCTTCAAAGTAAATATATAACATTCAAATGCTTGAATCTTGAACTAGCACTACCTACAGCAGAATGCTGAAGAAAAAAAGAATTGCAAGCAGCATTGTTAAAACAAAGACCTCATTTTTATAGCAGGAGAAACCATGCTCCGTCGGCTATCCGTGTATCAATGCAAAGCAATGTAAACCATGAGTCAATTGGTTATTCCCATTCCTCACTTTTTTATTTTTAATATTGGATTAACAATGGTATTTTTTTAAATTATTATCTACTGTGGTATTTTTTTAAAATGTGGGATGATTTAATGTACAGAGTACAAATCGAACCGTCTAATTTTTAAGAGGTACAGAAATCAGACCGTCCAATTTTTAGATACACAAATCGGACCGTCCGGTTTCTGTACTCGGACCGTCCGATTTGTGTTGAAAAAATTAAAAAAATTTGGAGTACATTCGATTTGTGTACTCCAAATTTTTTTAATTTTTTTAACACAAATCATTACTCCAAACTTTTAAAATTTTTTAAACACAAGTCAGATCTTCCGATTTGTGTACCTCCCATAATTTTAAAAAACACCAAAAATTATCATGTTAAGGTATAACACTCGTTCTACTTCCATATCCAAATTTTTTAGCCCCCATTCCTCCCCAAATAAAAAAATTGATTCTGAAACTAACATATCCCTGTTTGAAAAAATAGTGGTACTTCATTTCAATCCTCCAAAGATAGATCATTCCCACCACTTTTTGGTACCTTAAGGTCCAAAAAAGTGACAATTTTTTCCTTTTCGGTCCACATGTTAGCTTTCCACTAGAATTATATACTGCGACACTTGAGATTCCAAGGCGCTATAATAAGAATTGCTCATAGAAAAGAATCACTCAAAGGTTCATAGCTGCCATGTCAATAGAACCCATCATCTTCTTGATCACTATCTTCATCATAATCTTCTATGTACTCATCCTCACTACTCCCCAACATATAATCGTCTTCATCCTCATCTGAAATTGCCGCAGTAAAATCAGTCCTCACTGCTGCAAGTTCATCTACAAGCTCATCCAAATCACTACTCCCATGACCACCACCACAGTCAAATCTCGACAATGAAAAAAACCCATCATCATCTTCTTCCACGACAAAACCGTCCCTTTGAGCCCTACTCCTGTTCTTCTCGATCACCAGATCCTTCTCCGAAACATTCCCATTCTCAACATCAATCCAAGGAAACCACAAATCGGCTTGCCTCCCCAGTGCCCTATCCCAATCCCCAACCACCACTGTCCCCAATTCCCTCTCTCTTGCTCTCCTCATCATCTCTGCGAAATCCGAATCATCTGAAACCAAAACCAGCCAATCAATCCCCCTGGTCATTGAGTGCTGCATCTGCCTCTTCAATGCCCAATCCGCAGCCTGAGGCTTATCCTCCACAGTCTTCACATATACCCCAGCCCTCCTCAGCTCTGAAGCTAGCCCATAACCAACCTTGTGTTACAAGAAACAAAAAATAAAATACTAATATACTATATAAAAAGAGATGACAATATGTGACCGAAAAAGTTTGCATAATGGAATAGAAACAAATTGTTCATCGTAACTACAGTGAGGCGTGTAAACATCAACCTTGTGTATATGTCAAACCAACTCTAAGTTGAGTAAGTGCAGAAATTTCATGTAAAACTCTACACTTTGCTTTGTTATGTAATCAAATTCAACAAGTTGATGTATATGGTATGTATCCAACATAATTTGTGAAACTATTAGGTTTTCATAGAGTGCTCAAATGGATTATGCTCATACCATAAATGGAATGACATTTCAGCTTAACATACAAGATAGTTGCTGGTGCAAATGAAATATCACCCCATTGATCATACGATCATCATCCACTAGTAGTCTCTTTTCTCATCTTTGTAACACCCAAACCCTATTATTATTATTGTCAAAAATCTGAATAATCTAACTCAAGCAACTAGTGGCTACCACTCCCACTATATGTTTCCTCCATCCCTATGACTCAAACCCCAAATTGGTTATGATTCTAGAACAATGCATAAAAATGAACAACATTACATGGCACTAACATATAGCAAGCAAAATAAAAACAAGGATGATTAACAGAAAAAGAAAAGGAAGAAACCTTGGGCCTAATGAGAGACCTAGCAGCCTCATTATACTTTTCATTCCCCTGAATAAACCTCTCTTTAAAACGCTGCCGTTTCTTCCCTTTCAAGGACCTCATCCGATTAAGCTTCTTCTGCCTCTCTCGTTCATGCAACTGCCTGAAATGCTTCTTCAGATCCAGATTGGTGCGACACTTTTTCCCGCAGACGGAACACCTGTAGGGCTCCGATGGCACCACCAGGCCCTTCCGTTCCAGCACGTCGAGGTGCTTTCTCTGGCGGCGATCCTGTAGGACCCACTGCGGTAGGTGGATGAATGTGTGGCGATTGGCGTAGGCAGAGATGTCGACGATGTGGCCAAAGTGAGTTGCGAGGCGTGTGAGGGAGCGTGCGGCGTCGTATGGGGGTCCTCGTGGGGGCTTATTGTCGAGGTCCCAGAGGACGACTACTTTGGGGTGCTTAGGGGTGTAGATTCCTTGGTTGTTCTTCACCATGTCGATTTCGATTGAAGAAGAAGAAGAGCATGCTGTGATGATTGGCTTTTGATGGTGGCATTTTAGGTTTGATGATGTGTGTGGGAAGAAGAGTGAGAATGAGAGAGAGTGAGAGTGGAAGAAGTGGAGTTTGTTGACTGGTGGTTGATTTGTGGGGTTCAAAACACTGGCGGTGACTGTGAGGGACTTCATGTTTTCATGCTTTGCTTTGTTTTTTGCAGTTTTCGTTTTAGTAAGGAGATAGATAAGGCTGCCAAATAACCAAATCACCCTCTTGGATATAGGATGGGTTGATTTTTTTCAAGGTTCTGCCGATTATTGAACCGCTCTAGTTACTGGTTTACTGATTCAACCAGTTCGACCATGATTCATCTGAAAAAACCATTTTATAATAAAATATAAATAAAGACACTAAAACATAATTATAGTCTAATATAAAGTTTAAAATATCATTCAAATTAAAAAATACTACATAAACCACAATGTTATGATGTCATTCAAATACACACTCAAAAGTCAAATAACAAAAAAAAACAATTATTCAAAATTATCTTCTTGGGGCAAACACTGTTCAGGTATGATTGATGAACGCCGATTAGGCCTTATCAAGTTTCTCCTTATCAGATTGAATACCTTGTTCAATTTATTAGCTGTTGTCGATTTTTATGCTTTTACTGCATGTTCTGCGCGATGAAATGTTAATGACAAAAACTAAGCAGAGCTTTTCAAACTATAGGTGTGCACTTGTGTTATGATGCATGGCTATGGTCTTGTGAAGAAACTATATGATGAGCTTAAAGACTTCATGAGAAAGCACAATTTCATATCAATAGAAGATTTCAGAGGGTAATAGAACTTAAAACTTGCCCAAATACGTTTTTAGTCCCTATAAAATCGTAATTTCTTTTTAGTCCCTGCAAAATTCAGAAGATGATTGGTCTTAGGTCCTGTTAAATGCTGACGTGATATACAGAAATCCAACCCTTGCATCTCGCATTTCATCTACCACGTCAACATTTAACAAGAGACAAACTAACGACAAGGACCGGGGATTAAAAGAGAAAATCACAAATTCTAAGGGACAAAAACCTTATGAACAGAAACTGATCTGGTTTCAACTTTCCAATAGATTGAAATACAAAAATGGAAGAAAAGCATTTTGATATTTTCCTTTTCCTTTTTTGTTTTCAGGGGACGAAAATTGCAGGGCTTCAAAATTATCCAATAAGAATACAATTCAATTACAATATCACAGCAACCCACTCCAACCAGTAATCTCAACAGTCAAAATTATTCAACAATTATTCAACCCAGTAACAACAACAAGGTTCACAGATTGACTAACAACAATTATTCAAAATTATCCACAATCCTAAACCACAGTAATGAAAAATCACAGTTCACAGATTAACTAACAACAATTAGTCAATTATAGTTACAAAAAAAAAAATAATACCTAGAAACTAGAACAGAGCAGACTGAGCAAGAGGGGGACAAATTCAAAGGTTTCAATTTGCCAGGAACCAAAACAAAGCATGTAATCCATGTTGATCATATTTGACATAGGCAGCCATTCACATAACCTGTACTAATCCTGGTTTGATAGTAACAGACAATACCCCAGACACAGCCAGTTACAAGTCAGTGAGAACTCTAGACCCTATCTTATCCTCCTTCAAAGTAACAATCCACCAATTAAGATTTACAAGACCAGCTAATAAGTTATCAAATTAACAAGTTAATAAGATCAAGAACATATCAAAACAAGTTAATAATCAAAACAAGTTAACAAAACAAGTTAATACAGCAAACCAACAACAAAACAAAAACTGGAAGTCTGGAACAGTAACCTAATAATTAAAACAACAACAAACTAAAACAATAACTGAAAATCAACAGAGGAGGGAGAGGGAGCTGGAGCTTACCTTAGGCTTTCACACGTTCTGAAAAATCGACAGAGGAGGGAGAGGGAGCTGAAGCTTTATAACTCGATGAAGATGGCTGAACAGAGGGATGAGCAGCGGCGGAACGGCGTCTGAACAGAGGCTGTACCACGCGACGGAACAGAGGCTGAATAGCGGCAGAAGCACGGCGAAACGGCAGCAAAAACACGGCGAAACAGAGGCGTTGCGACGACGCTGGAGAAGCGCGGCCGGTGGCGGTGGCTGGACTGGTTGAAGAACAGCGACGAGATGGAAGAACAGAAGCTGCTGCGTTCGAAGTGGTTATGGTCTTCTGGAGTTGTGAGAGAGAGGCGAGAGAGCTGAGGGAAGATAGGGCTTTTTGGGTTTTTCCTTTTCCTGATTGTTAAAACGGCGTCGTACACCTCTTTTTTCAAAAACCCGGTCAAGTTTCGGTTCGGTCGAACCGACCAATTAATTTTTCACAGGTATCAGAGTGACAGAGTCCAGTCTCTCTTCCTCAACCCTCACTCAGACTCGGCCCCTCTCCAGTCTCCTCTTCACCGCCGGTCATCCCCTCCACCGTCGCAGTCCCTGCGTCACCCTTTCCCACCCTCGCAGTCGAAGCGGCCGTTGTTCATCGCTCGTCGCCCGCAGTCGCACTTTGAAGCCGTCGCCAGTCGTCCTCCGCGCAGCTCGCAGCCGCTGTCGTCCTCTGCGTTGCAATCAGCGCAGTAAACAGTCGCATTCCTCCACATCCTTCACCCCCGCTCTCTGAATCTGTTCAACTAGAGTGTAGATGTCTCGGGTGAATTATTTGGTTCTGTTTTTTTATTTGCAATTTGCTGTTTAATTACTGTTTCTTGTTTTTTTAACCTTCTAATTAGGGGTGCATATGGTTCGGCCTGATCCAAAGATTTGGTTCGGTTTCGAATATTTTAGAGACTAATTTGGTATAATTTTATTGGGTTTAAGATTGGGTAAGGGTCTCAAAAATAGATTCGGTCATATTTTCGAGTTGGATTCGGGTCATAGCTCGCGTTATTCGAACTCGGTTCGGTGGTCCAGTCATCATACACAATTAATATTTTGTGTTATTAGTGATGGATGATGGCTATTCTTATATGGAATTTAAGTATTGTAAACATTAATATTTTGTGTTATTAGTCATTATAAGACTATAAGTTTATGTTTTATGTTTAAAATACATAAGACTTTAGACTAATGGCATAATATTGTGTTATTTGTATTGATTTAAATATTTGGTGTTATTAGACAATATTAATATTGATTATGGTTATGCTTTAATTTTAGAGAAGGATTAGCTCTTGTTATATTTTTCTAAGTGAATTTTACCATATCAAATAATGGTTGGAGTCTTGAAAATTTGGATATTTTCACATGCTAACTTACAAGAAGGTATTAAAATAATGTAATGTTAACGGTACAGTTCTCACCCGATTTTTACCCGGTATAATCGTGGCCCGAAAGCGTATAGGTTTCATCCGATTTAAGGTCGAATTCGGGTCTAACAAATAAGCCCGGTATATATTTCGGGTCGGATCTGAATCACATCAAACCCGATTTCACCCGACCCATGAACACCCCTACTTTTAATTATTTGTTCTATTTTTTAATCTGATTATTTGTTCTTGGTTTTGTTATGATCTTTTAAAATACAACTTTTAAAATACAAAGATGCAAATGCATTTTTTCATAATATTTGATAGCAATGATTTACAGAAGAACATAATTTGCTATAGATAGCGGCGGATTACATGGTTAGTGTGCAATACAGAAACCGCTATAGACAGCAGCGGTTTGGAGAACGTGCATAAATCGTTGGAGGCAGTAGCGGTTTAAGTTGAGGGTGAGTGTCTATATAATGTGATTTATGTTTATATCAAAATTTATTATAGTAAAATAAATATTATTTGAATTATACTGCTCAAAATCACTTTTAGATGAAAAATTACTAAAAGAAACATCAATTTAAAAAATTTTTCTATATGCATGCAAAATTAAAACACTAACAAAAATAATATAAAAAATATTTATCATATAAATAAAATAAATACAATAAAAAGTAAAAATATAAAAGAGAGTACTATAAATTTTATAATTTTAAACAAAAAAAATATTCTATAATTTTTCTAGCACTGTCAGTACTCTTTAATTTAGTATTATTTTAAATTATAAATTTTTATTATTTATGGCTATATTGTTACTTATAATTAATTTTTTTATTTATTTTGTCTTTTTTATAGAGTACATCAAAGAAATAATAAAATTTTCATAAAACCAACAACATATACCATATGAAAAAAAATATAATAAAAAATAAATAAAATTCATATGAATAAAATCAAATAAAAAATAAAAAAATTCATACACAACATAAATACAATGTAGTAAAAGATAAAAAAATGAATTTATATGAACAAAAAATAATAAAAATATTATAACAATTAATAAAATACTTGAAAAATTAGAGCACTATAAAAAATAAAAAAAAAAGTCAACAACATTTGTCATATGAATAAAAAAATACAATAAAATAAATAAAAAATCATATGAACAAAGCCAAACAAAAATAAAAAAAAAGATTTCATACAAAACATACATATAAAAAATAGTATAGTAAATGATAAAAAAAATTCATATAAAAATATAACATGAGAAATCAGAATACTATGCAAATAATATAAAAATATTTATCATATAAATAAAAAATAAAAAAATTAAAATATTCAATTTGCTAGTGATTGAAACAAATCTGAATGATTTTAATAAAAAAAATTGGAACAAAGAACTATGAAGAAGTAGGAAGAACTACGAAGAACTACAAAGAACTACTGTCAAGGTAATAGTTACTGGTATCCTTTTTATAGTAGAAAATGAAGGATAGGGTTGGTAAAAAAGAAATAAATTTCTCACCTAATTTTTCAAGAGTAATTAGCAACCATAAACATGAAACACAGAAACTACAAATTTTAGCTTCTCCTGGCCAAACATAAAAGTGAAACTTTCAAGAGGTTCAAACGCGCGTCTTTCTTCCCGAAGGCGTTTATCAAATACATCCTAAGTGTATCTACAAAGTTTAATTTAAGGAAGAAAATAAATTATAGGAATACAACCAAACTTTAATTTAAGGCTCCTAGCCTCCGATAACTTATTCAAGTTTAATTTACAGGAACTCCTCAAGCTGCTAATCACTATCTTCTTGAGGGCCAAAGTTTTCATAAAGGAAGAACATGAATTATAGAAATACAACCAAACTTTAATTTATAGGCTCCTAGCCTCCAATAACTGATTCAAGTTTAATTTATAGGAACTCCTCAAGCTCTTTGTCACTATCTTCTTGAGGGTCTTAAGCGTCTCTCTTCGTTGTTGATTGCACTTCTTTATTCTTGATTTGATTCTGATGACAGTAATTATTTTTTATGTGCAGGATATTATTGTGGAACATGTTGCACTAATGTTGTGTATCCGCCTTTAAATACATTAGATTTTTCATGATCTTAAGCCATTATTTAATCCTTTTGTTATCATTCTCAAATACTTAAGTCGTTTCACATACTCCTAATATGTTTCATGTCATTTGTGAGGATTGGACAAAAATGTTGGGTTTTTTCTCTCCTTTGTGAGACCTAAACCTAACTTTTTGGGGGTGTATTATTGCACCCTAGTGTCACAACCCTAATAAGACTTTTGGGATCATTGAGAGGTAGAGAGAGTAGCCACCAAGTGAGAGAGAAGAGGGAAAACAGAATTTTCGTTTTTATGTAAAGCAGTAAATTTCAAATGACAGTTTCTCATTCATTCACTGTTGGATTGGCTTAAAATTTGAACTGTGTATTTCTCTCATGTTGTTCTTCATTCTGGACGGTGGAGATGTGATTAGAAGTCTGCAAACAGAGAAATTGGCTTCGCAAGAGAGAAAATAGGTTTCGCATTTTTACACAAAGCAACAATATTTGAACGGCAGTTTCTCATTCTTTCACCGTTGGATCGATGTGAAATTTGGACTGAAGATTCATCACATCTTGTTCTTCATTCTGAACGGTGAAGATTTTAATAGAAGGTCTACAGAGGGAGAAATTGGCTTCAACACCAACTCTATTTTTTGGGTATTTTTCATCTTCTTACTTCTCATTTATAAGCTTTGGTGCTTTGATGTTTTGGCTGGTTATATGCACATTTTTGTGCTTTATTTGAGACTCTCTTGTACCTCATTTGACTATAGTGGAGCTATTTCATTGGTCTAGACGATCCGTGGTTTTTACCTCTCACATTGAGGGGGTTTTCCACGTTAAACTCTCGGTGTGTTCTTGTTATTGCTTTACTTGCTATATTTGCTTGTTATAGTTGCTGCCATATTATGTTGAGTGCTTCCATATTGTTCTTGTGTTGGATATTTATGTTGTTTCCGCTGTTAGGCTCTTTCATAGTAGCATCAGAGCTTGTTGGTATTTTTCTGGGCTTGTGATTCTGTGAACAATGGAAGCTAATACTAATATTAATAGGATGATCACTCTTAATGGTCCTAATTATGATTTGTGGAATTCAAAGATGGAAGATTTGCTTTATGTAAAAAATTTTCATCAACCAGTTTTTGGTACAAAGAAGCCTAATGATAAATCTGATGATGATTGGATTTTGTTGCATAGACAAGTCTGTGGATATATTAGGCAGTAGGTTGACGATAATGTGTTGAACCATATTATTGGAGAGACACATGCTCGGACCCTTTGGATTAAGCTTGAACAGTTGTATGCTCGGAAAACTGGGAATAACAAGATGTTTTTGATCAAGCAGTTGTTGGCTTTGAAGTATACAGATGGGACATCAATGACAGATCACTTGAATAACTTCCAAGGAATAATGAATCAGTTATCTTCCATGGGTATCAAGTTTGATGAAGAGGTTCAAGGATTGTTACTTCTTGGCTCCTTACCAGACTCGTGGGAAATTCTCAAAATGCCATTGTCTAATTTTGCTCCTGATGGTGTAGTCTCTATGAATTTTGCCAAGAACAGTGTTTTGAATGAAGAAATGAGAAGAAAATCACAAGGTACATCGACTACACATTCAGATGTTCTTGTTTTTGAGTCTAGAGGGAGAAACAAAAGTCGAGGTCCTAAAGGTAGAGATTAAAGCAGAAGCAAGTCTCGAGAAAAGTATAAGAATATTGAGTGTCATCATTGTGGTCAAAAGGAACATGTGAAGAAATTTTATTGGCAGCTAAAGAAGGAGAAAGCCAAGGCAAGTAAAGACAAGAGCACAAATAAAGATGGTAGTAGCAACAAAGACAAGGTCAATGTAACTCATGATTATTTTCTTCTTGTTGAGGAGTTTGAATCTGTTAACCTTGTTGATAATAGCACTAGTTGGGTGATTGATAATGGTGCTTCTATTCATGTTACATCTAGGAGGAATTTGTTTACATCTTATACTCCTGTTGATTTTGGTAATGTGAAAATAGATCATCAAGGTATTGCAAAATGTGCTGGTGTTGGACAGATTTGCTTAGAAACCTCCAACGGTACCAAGTTGACTTTGAAGCGTGTGAAATATGTTCCAAATATTCAGTTGAACTTACTTTATGTTGGTAAGTTGTGTGATGAAGACTTGGATAGCTCATTCTCTTATGATAGTTGGAAGCTCACCAAGGGTTCCATGGTTGTTGCTAGAGGTACATGACATTCTACTCTTTATTTAACTCAAGCAAAGTTTGTGAAAGATGTTGTTAATGCTGCTAAGTGGTGCGGTATTTTATAACCACACTTACTAACCGGCAAGTGCACCGGGTCGTACCAAGTAGTACCTTACGTGAGTAAGGGTCGATCCCACGAGGATTGATGGACTAAGCAACAATAGTGTTTGATATGCTTAGTTAGACAAACAGAAAAGAGTATTTGAATATTCAATCGTGCAGAAAATAAAATAGTAAAGTAAATAAATTGGGAAGAAAATATGGAGAAAATAGTTAAGGCTTCAGAGTTATCTATTTTTCCGGATTGACTTTTCTTACTAACTATTTTAATCATGTAGGATTTAATTTATGGCAAACTATATGTGACTAGACCCTAATTCCTTAGACCTTCCTAGTTTCCTCTAAAATTCATCAACAGCCAATTCCTTGGTCAATTAATTCCAATTAGAGGGTGATAATCAAATTCCAGTTTATATGCCACAAAAACTCTAATTACCCAAAAATAAAAGGATTATATGTCACGTATCCCATTAAGTTCAAATAATTAAAATTTAGGAGAATATATTTTCCAGCTGTTGTTCAAGTAAAGAGCTTTTCCAAGTTTTACAAGAACTCAAATAGAAAAAGGGTCATACTTCCGTTCCACCCAAATTCATAAAATAAATTGCGAAAACAATTCTTAAATTATAAATTCATACATAAATTAAAATAGAAAAAGCAATAAAATTAATCCATAGACAGAGCTCCTAACCTTAACAGTGGAGGTTTAGTTGCTCATAGAAAAGAGAGAAAATTAGGATTGTCAATTATATTCCCCTGATGGGATGAGATGGAATCTCCCTAGTACCTCTCTCTAAAGGAAGGAAAGTTTCTCCCTTTTTATAACTAATCCTAAGAAATTTAAAATCTAATATCTAAAACTAAAAATTAAAATAATATCTTTTCCTAATTTAAGATTTAAATTTAAATTTGAATTAATTAACAAATCTTCAGTTGATGGGTGGGGACCACTTGTTCTGTCCATTTTGCAGCTTCTAATCTACGTTTTCTGGGCTGAAAATTGAGTCAAAACAGCCCAGAAATCGCCCCCAGCGTTTTCTGCATTTTTCTGCACGTGGCACATGTGACGCGTCCGAGTCGTCCACGCGTTCGCGTCATTTGTGCAGATTCCAGTCCATGCGATCGCGTCAGGCACGAGATCGCGTCATTGCGATTTCCTCCATTCCGCGCGGTCGCGTGAGCCATGCGTCCGCGTTGGTATTCGCTGGTCATCTCCTTGGCTTCTTCTCTTTCTCTGCAGAAACTCCATCAAATTCCGCCAAATGCTACCTAAAATAAACAGTATTGTACAAAACTCAAAATAGCATCCATAGTGGCTAAAATATAATTAATTCTTAATTAAACTCAATAAATTAGATGCAAATTCACTAGGAAAAGATAGACAAGATGCTCACGCATCACAACACCAAACTTAAACTGTTGCTTCAAGCGACCAAAACTAATATAAGCTTAGGATGTGAATTTGCATGAGAATGAGAGTTCGATTAAGCCCATGTCTTCTCTTATAGTGGGGTTTACAACTGCAATCATGAACAGTTTTGGAATCTCACTTTATCCTTTGAAGTTCAAAATGATTGGCATCCATAGGAACTCAGAATTCAGATAGTGTTATTGACTCTCCTAGTTTAGTATGTTGATTCTTGAACATAGCTACTCTATGAGTCTTGGCTGTGACCCTAAGCATTTTGTTTTCCAGTATTACCACCGGATACATAAATACCACAGACACATAACTGGGTGAACCTTTTCAGATTGTGACTCAGCTTTGCTAGAGTCCCCAGTTAGAGGTGCCCAGAGTTCTTAAGCACACTCTTTTTGCTTTGGATCACGACTTTAACCGTTCAGTCTCAAGCTTTTCACTTGACGCCTTCACGCCACAAGCACATGGTTAGGGACAGCTTGATTTAGCCACTTAGGCCAAGATTTTATTCCCTTGGACCCTCCTATCCATTAATGCTCAAAGTCTTGGATCCTTTTTACCCTTTGCCTTTTAGTTTAAAGGGTTATTGGCTTTTTCTGCTTGCTTCCTTTTTTTTTCTGCTTGCTTCTTTTTTTATTTATTTATTTTTTTTCGCAGGCTTTGTGTTTTTCACTGCTTTTTCTTGCTTCAAGAATCAATTTTTTGATTTTTCAGATTATCAATAATATTTCTCTTTGTCATCATTCTTTCAAGAGCCAACAATTTTAACATTCATAAACTTCACTATCAAAAAATATGCACTGTTCATGTCATGCATTCAGAATCACAGAAAATACCACTACATTTAAGTAAATAAGACTATTATTCAATATAGACCCACTTTCTCATGCAATATATCACTCCTATATTTTTTTATTTTTGATTTAAGCTCAGTGAGTAATACATGAGACATCTTTTCAGAATTAAAGCAATAGAAAAACTAAACTAGTCCTAGGATTCTAACTAATAAAGGATCATGCAACAAACAAAGCAAAATAACAGGAAACCGGAACATAACATAGAAAAAGAGGGGAGGAATGAAAGGAACTCAACCACCTTAGTTATCCTAGCAATCGTTTATTCTTCAGGTTGTGCTCCTCAGTGAAGATGATTCGCCTCCCTTTTGGTGCCATAGGAATAAACAGAAAACCCTTAAGCGAAGCGTCAACACCAAACTTAAAGGTTTGCTTGTCCTCAAGCAAATAAGAACTGAAAATAGAAGAGACAAATGTTAAAATGAAAGAAAAAAATAAAAGGATAAGAGAATAAGAGAGAATTAGGATTGGGAGAGAGAGAAGAAAACTGGGCGGCGCAAGCGACGCGTTCACGTCAATGACGCGATCGCGTACGTCGCGCATTCTTCATAATGACGCGTTAGCGTCAGGCACGCGATCGCGTGGATGGTCATATGTGTAACTGATGCGAGCGCGTCAATCACGCGTCCGCGTGACCAAATTTGTGCGTTTAGCACACTTCTTGCCCCAAGCTGGCACAACTCTCTGCCCAAAACGCTCTGTTACGTCAAATTTGCAGGTCACGCGATCGCGTCGGTGACGCGACCGTGTGAATGACGAAAATCACAAACGATGCGAACGCGTGGGCCACGCATTTGCGTGGGCTTGTTTGTGCGAAAGACTTCATTCTGGCGCCCCTTCCGCGCAACTCTCTGTAACTTTTTTATTTTTCTTGCACCCCTAGATGACGCGTACGCGTCAGCGACGCTTTTGCGTCGGGTGCTTTTTTTTTATTTTAGCTTGAGGTGTTCGGTTCCTGTGATAAAATAGCTGCATGATCGGAAAAATAGTAAGAACTTAATAAAAATCAACTAAGTAAGAAAACTACTATTACGAAAAATAACTAAGAATAAAAAAGAACGATCATACCACGGTGGGTTGTCTCCCACCAAGCACTTTTAGTTAAAGTCCTTAAGTTGGACATGTGTGAGCTTCTTGTCATGGTGGCTTGTGCTTGTACTGATCCAGGAATCTCCACCAATGTTTGTAATTCCAATGGCTACCGGGATCCCAAACTAGGCGCACAACGCCTTTGAGCAAGTTGAAACAAGTGACAAAGCCCCAAGAGTATTGATTGTGGGAATGAATTCCAGGATCCCAAACCTTGCTTTTACACCCGTCTTCTTGTGGATCACCATTGTTCCCACCGGGTGGCAAGCGATCTGAATTCTCACAGAGACATCCAAACAACCTTCTAGACCTATTTAGATTAGCTCTACACCGATCCTTGCACTTCAATTTGGAGCATGCAACCATATTGAACCTTGCTTGACAATTCTCAGCACTAACCATCTTCCTCTTACTCTTAATATCACAGAGAGCTCTAAGTTGACCATCCGTCTCTAGTAGCCCATATTCAAGTGGGAAAGTAAAGGTTAAGGATAGGAATTTTACCCACTTGAATATTGTATTGGATGGTGATGGCTTTGGAAGAGGTCTTGCAAGCTCCACTCCCTTGTGTTCTTCTTTGAATTCTACCGCCTCTTTGCAAGCTTCCTCAATTTCAACCTCTTCTTCTTGGTAGCTTTCTTTTAATTCAATCTCTTCTTCATTGCTTACCAAGGGCATGGGAGGTTATGTATCTTCCTCCTTTGTGGGTGCATCTTCCTCCTTTGTTTTTGCATCTTCTTCTTCTTCTTCCATGTGTGAGGATGGAAAGTTCTCTAATGCACTGGAGTATAAACTCCTTTGATTGATTTCCTCACTTTCTTCCATAGGATCTTGCATTGTATCTTTTGGGAAGGAATTTGCTTGTTCCTCTTCCTGGTACTTGATAATCAACTGCATATGCTTCTCTATATTTTTGACACTTGTCTTTATATCATGTAAACATTCTTTCATGAGAAGCTCAAGATCCGATGGTATTTGAGATGAATAAGAAGGAGGTGATGGTTCTTGATAAATGTAAAAAGAGGATGGTTCTTGGTATGAATAGGAAGATAGTGGCTCTTGATATGGGTAGAAAGATGATGGTTCTTGATATGGATAGAGATGAGGTGGTTCTTGGTATGGATATGGGGATGGTGGTTCTTGATAGTTGGAACATGGAGCATTGAAGTTTCTTTGGTTTTGACTTTGCCAACCAAAATTTGGGTGGTTTCCCCATTCATAAAGATATGAATCACTACTCGGGTGTGAGTAGAAACCCATATGATCTCTCTCCATTATTTTTTCTTAGCACAAAACACCAAAAAGGATTAAACACACCATGTGGTAAACAGAAAAGCAAAGAAGAAAGACAATTTATTTATTTATTTATTTATTTTTTGAAAAGAAATTAAAAAAATACTAAAAATAAAAGAAGAATTCAAGTAAATAAAAAAAGTCAACTAAAAAAAAGAAATTAAACAAAGAAAAATACTAGTATTTAAAAAAATATTTTTAAAAGAAAATTTACTACGGGACACCAAACTTAATTTCAGAAATTAAAAAAAATATTAGTATTAAATTTTTTTTATTATTTTTTTATTTATTTATTATTTTTTTTTAAACAAAACAAAAAAGAAGAAACGAAAAAGAAGGAACAGGGGAGGGGCAGGAACAAAAGAAAAAAAAATTGTAACGGAAAAGAAAAATAAAACGTAAAGAAAAAGAAAAAAAAATTATTTTAAAATTTTTTTATATTAAATAAAAAAAAACGTAACAGCTAACGAGAAACAAGAAAAATATTTTTTTTTGAAAAATAATAAAACAATTTTTTTTAAATAAAATTAAAATTAAAAAGCCTAATCTAAACAATCAAACAACTAATAGTTGTTAATCACAGTCAATCCCCGGCAACTGCGCCAAAAACTTGGTGCTGTATTTTATAACCACACTTACTAACCGGCAAGTGTACCGGGTCGTACCAAGTAATACCTTACGTGAGTAAGGGTCGATCCCACGAGGATTGATGGACTAAGCAACAATAGTGTTTGATATGCTTAGTTAGACAAACAGAAAAGAGTATTTGAATATTCAATCGTGCAGAAAATAAAATAGTAAAGTAAATAAATTGGGAAGAAAATATGGAGAAAATAGTTAAGGTTTCAGAGTTATCTATTTTTTCGGATTGACTTTTTTTATTAACTATTTTAATCATGTAGGATTTAATTTATGGCAAACTATATGTGACTAGACCCTAATTCCTTAGAGGCTTAGACCTTCCTAGTCTCCTCTAAAATTCATCAACAGCCAATTCCTTGGTCAATTAATTCCAATTAGAGGGTGATAATCAAATTCCAGTTTATATGCCACAAAAACTCTAATTACCCAAAAATAAAAGGATTATATGTCACGTATCCCATTAAGTTCAAATAATTAAAATTTAGGAGAATATATTTTCCAGCTGTTGTTCAAGTAAAGAGCTTTTCCAAGTTTTACAAGAACTCAAATAGAAAAAGGGCCATACTTCCGTTCCACCCAAATTCATAAAATAAATTGCGAAAACAATTCTTAAATTATAAATCCATACATAAATTAAAATAGAAAAAGCAATAAAATTAATCCATAGACAGAGCTTCTAACCTTAACAGTGGAGGTTTAGTTGCTCATAGAAAAGAGAGAAAATTAGGATTGTCAATTATATTCCCATGATGGGATGAGATGGAATCTCCCCAGGACCTCTCTCTAAAGGAAGGAAAGTTTCTCCCTTTTTATAACTAATCCTAATAAATTTAAAATCTAATATCTAAAACTAAAAATTAAAATAATATCTTTTCCTAATTTAAGATTTGAATTTAAATTTGAATTAATTAACAAATCTTCAGTTGATGGGTGGGGACCACTTGTTCTGTCCATTCTGCAGCTTCTAATCTGTGTTTTCTGGGCTGAAAATTGAGTCAAAACAGCCCAGAAATCGCCCCAGCGTTTTTTGCTTTTTTCTGCACGTGGCACATGTGACACGTCCGCGTCGTCCACGCGTTCGCGTCCTTTGTGCAGATTCCAGTCCATGCGATCGCGTCATTGCGATTTCCTCCATTCCGCGCGGTCGCGTGAGCCATGCGTCCGCGTCGGTATTCGCTGGTCATCTCCTTGGCTTCTTCTCTTTCTCTGCAGAAACTCCATCAAATTCCGCCAAATGCTGCCTAAAATAAACAGTATTGTACAAAACTCAAAATAGCATCCATAGTAGCTAAAATATAATTAATTCTTAATTAAACTCAATAAATTAGATGCAAATTCACTAGGAAAAGATAGACAAGATGCTCACGCATCACTAAGTTTGTTTATGGAACTAATTTATGGCATAAGAGATTATGTCATATGAGTGAGAAAGGCATGAATATGTTATCCAAGAGGAATCTTTTATCTGGTTGCTTTGCAAAAGTACAACCATTGCTTTGTTGGAAAACAAAACAGGGTTTCTTTCAAGAGTCATCCACCTTCAAGGAAGTCGGAGATACTTGACTTAGTGTATTCTGATGTATATGGGCCGATGAAGACAAGAACACTTGGAGGGTCTATCTATTTTGTAACCTTTATTGATGATCATTCTATAAAATTATGGGTTTGCACTTTGAAGACCAAATATCAAGTTTTGAATGTGTTCAAGCAATTTCAAGAAGAGAAAATGGGAAGAAGTTGAAATGTATTCGTACTGGCAATGGTGGTGAGTACTCAGGTCCATTTGATGCTTATTGTAAAGAGCATGGTATAAGACATCAGAAGACTCCTCCGAAGACTCCTCCGTTGAATGGATTGGCTGAAAGGATGAACAGAACATTGATTGAAAGAGTTAGGTACTTATTGTCACAATCTGGATTGGCAAAATCCTTTTGGGGTGAAACTTTAAGCACTGTTGTTCATGTCTTGAACCGGACACCATGTGTTCTCTTACAATTTGAAGTGCCAGAGAAGGTATAGTCAGGTAAAGATGTTTCTTATGATCATTTAAAAGTCTTTGGATGTAAAGCTTTTGTTCATATTCCCAAAGATGAGAGATCTAAGCTTGATGTAAAGACTAGGTAATGTATTTTTATTAGCTATGGCATGGATGAGTTTTGTTACAGGTTTTATGATCCTGTTAGCAAGAAGGTGATTCGGAGTAGAGATGTTGTCTTTGTTAAAGACCAAACATTGAAGGATATTGATAATGCGGAGAAGCCAATGGTTCATCCTAGTGATAATTTTTTTGATTTGGATATTACTTCCTCTATGCCTATGGTAGAGGATGGTAGAGTTGAAGCTCAAAATAATGAGCATGATACAAGTGCAGGTTAAGATGGAACAATTGATCCGATGCTTGATGAAGTTGGTGATGATGATCAAGATGAACAACCAGTTTTGGAAATTCCTGCAAATTCACTCAGAAGGTCTACAAGAGAGAGAAAGCCTTCGCCAATGTATTCTCCACATGAGTTTGTTTTGTTGACTGATGGGGGAGAACTTGAATGCTTCGAACAGGCTGTTGAAGATGAAAGCAAAGCTCAATGACTTGAAGCTATGGAAGATGAAATGAAATCCATGCTTGAGAATGATACCTATGAGTTGGTGAAACTACCGAAGGGTATGCGAGTTTTGAAAAACAAATGGGTATTCAGAATCAAGAATGAAGAACACAATTCTAAGCCTCGGTATAAAGCTAGATTGGTTGTCAGAGGCTTTAGCCAAAGAAAAGGTGTTCATTATGAGGATATCTTTTCTCCTGTTGTGAGGATGTCATCCATTCGTGTTGTGCTTGGATTAGCAGCTTCTCTTGATCTGGAGATTGAACAAATGGATGTGAAAATAACTTTTCTTCCTAGTGATTTAGACAAGGAGATCTATATGGAGCAACCGGAAGGCTTTGTTGTTAAAGGAAAGGAAGATTTTGTGTGCAAGTTTAAGAAGAGTCTTTATGGATTGAAGCAAGCTCCAAGACAATGGTACAAGAAGTTTAAATCTGTTATGGGGGAGCATGGTTACCGTAAGACAACTTCAGATCATTGTGTATTTGTGCAAAAATTTTCTGATGGTGATTTTATCATTCTTTTACTTTATGTGGATGATATTTTGATTGTGGGAAAGAATGCTTTGAGAATTAATGAGTTGAAGAAATAGTTGAGCAAGTTCTTTGCTATGAAGGACTTGGGTCCTGCCAAATAGATTTTGGGCATGACTATTACTCGTTATAGAGATTCCAAGAAGCTTTATTTGTCACATGAGAAGTACATAAAGAAGGTGCTTCAAAGGTTTGGCATGAATGATACCAAATGTGTTGCTAATTCTGTTGCTCCTCATTTTAAGTTGAGCACCAAGCAGTGTCCAACCACTGATGAGGAGAAACAAGCAATGGATGAAATTTCTTATGCCTTAGCTGTTGGAAGTTTGATGTATGCTATGGTGTGTACTAGACCAGACATTACTCATGCGGTTGATACTGCGAGTCGTTTTCTCTCTAATCCAGGTAAAGAACATTGGAATGCTGTTAAATAGATTATGAGATATCTCAAAGGTACAACTAACTTGAGTTTGAGTTTTGGTGGTGAGAAACCTTTACTAGTTGGCTTTACTGATACAGACATGGCAGGAAATATTGATTCTCGAAAGTCTACTTCAGATTATTTGGTCAAGTTTGCAGGGAGAGCTATTTCATGGCAGTTAAGGCTATAGAAGTGTGTTGCACTTTGTACCACAGAGGCATAGTTTATTGCAGCAACTGAAGCATCTAAAGAGTTGTTGTGGATGAAGAATTTTCTTGCAGCACTTGATTTCAAGCAAGACCGTTATGTGTTGTTGTGTGATAGCCAAAGTGCTATTTATCTTGCTAAGAATTCTATTTTTCATGCAAGATCTAAACATATTGATGTTAGGTATCACGGGATACGCAATGTGTTAGATTCCAAGTTATTGGAACTTGAGAAAGTTTACACTGATGACAATGGTGCTGATATGATGACAAAAGCATTGTCAAGAGATAAGCTTGAAACATGTTGTTTGATCGCCGGAGTGGCGATGACCTCCACCTAGTCGAGAAGGGGGAGATTTGTTGGGTTTTTTTCTCTCCTTTGTGAGGCCCAAACCCAACTTTTTGGAGGTGTATTCTTGCACCCTAGTGTCACAACCCTAATCAGATTTTTGGGGTCATGGAGAGGTAGAGAGAGTAGCCACCAAGTGACAGAGAAGAGGGAAAACAGAATTTTCGTTTTTATGCAAAGTAGTAAATTTCAAATGGCAGTTTCTCATTCATTCACTGTTGGATTGGCTTGAAATTTGAACTGCGTGTTCCTCTTATCTTGTTCTTCATTCTGGACGGTGGAGATGTTGATTGGAAGTATGCAGTGAGAGAAATTGGCTTTGTAACAGAGAAAATAGGTTTCCTGTTTTTACACTGAGCAACAATATTTGAACGGCAGATTCTCATTCTTTCACCATTGGATCGACGTGAAATTTGGACTGCAGATTTTTCACATCTTGTTCTTAATTTTGAATGGTGGAGATTTCAATTGGAGGTCTTCAGAGGGAGAAATTGGCTTCGATAGCAGCTCTATTTTTTTGGTATTTTTCATCTTCTTGCTTCTCATTTATAAGCTTTGGTGTTTTGATGTTTTGGCTGGTTATATGCACATTTTTGTGCTTTGTTTGAGACTCTCTTGTACCTTATTTGATTATAGTGGAGCTATTTCATTGGCATGGACGATCGTGGTTTTTACCTCTCACATTGAGGGGGGTTTTCCACGTTAAACTCTCGTGTTCTTGTTATTGCTTTACTTGCTATATTTGCTTGTTATAGTTGCTGTCATATTATGTTGAGTGCTTCCATATTGTTCTTGTATTGGATATTTGTATTGTTTCTGCTACTAGGCTCTTTCAAAAAGTAGGTGTGTCTTTATTAGGTTGCAGAGTTTGTGTTCTATTTGATTAAGGTTTGGGTTGACATTTCATATGATTAGTTTTACTTGCTTAATCTGCATGTCCCTGCAGTTTTTCTGATGTCCTACTATTATTTCAGCTGTTTTTCTAGTGTTCAACCCAAATTTTTGCAAAGCAAATAAATTTTTGGAAGGAAAAAAATTTAAAAGAGGCTTTTTGGTTGGTCTGAAATATGAGATGTGATATTTTTAAGAATAACTTTTTCATTAAAATCATTAAAAGATAAAGGCTTCTTTTCCAGGCGAAAAAGGGCTCTAGTTGTCTAGTATTTTTCTTAAGTACTAATTAATCTCATTGCCCCTTTGTTTTTGGTATTTGGACTTCATTTATCTAGAATTTCAATGGCTTTTTTTAATCTACATATATCTTGAACATTGTCAATGATGGAGTTTTTATTTTATCACTAATTGAATAGATGATTTTATTTTAACAATAAAAATGATAAAAGTTCAACTGAAAGCTTTCTAAAAATTTATGTAACTAAGAAGGTCCTAAAAAAGTCTATTTTGAATCTTGTATATAGTGTGTAGCCATTGATTCTTAAGGTCTCTATAAAATAATTTACTAAGCATTCACCCTTGTTTTGTAAGTCACATCTTGTTCAGACTCTCCATTTTGGTCTTAAATGCATGATTACTCTCTTGTGCTTGTTCTTGTTTGGTTTTTGTAGTTTTTAAATGAATGTGTTTTACTGTTTTTATCTTTTTTCATTTATCTATTCCCATGTTGTCATTCCTATTTGGGGAAGTTGGCTGGAGATGGTTTACATACATTTGACATAAGATGCACTTGAAGATATAAATGATTTCTCTACTGATTTTTCACATGAAATCCCACTAAAATTAGTTTCTTCAGACATTTTCTGGATATTACAAGTTGTTGACATTAACATGACATTAACAGTAGATTTTCTTAAAGAGGGAAAACATTTGAATTTCCATTAACAGAAGATTTTTTTATAGATATTGGGAGAGAAAGCAAAAAGTTGTGATAGCTATTCATACATGTTTAGATATTAATATTAGATTCTTTTAGTATATAGGGCAATAGTGTGTTGAGATATTAGCTTTATAGCTTTTGAGAGCTCCCGACACCGTGTATTAGAAGAGCAAGTAGGCCTTTATAGCTTGTCTCAATCTTTCAATTTTTCTATTTCTAATATTAGTTTCTAGTAGGGAAATGGTGTGTTGAGATATTAACTTTATAGCTTTTGAAAGATCCCTACATTTTCTGCCTACACCATGTATTAGAAGAGCAAGTAGGCCTTTAGGTTATGGTATGTTACACGGGCTGTTCTGACAACTATTCACCAACTCTATCACAACCTCCATGCCCACAACAAACACTAAGATGGCATATGGGTTCCTGTTAAACCCCGTTTTAATGCCTTTATTATAAACGTTGGGGATATCATGGACGTATATGCATACTTTTTGAAAATGCTTGATAACAAAAAACATTTAGCCAAAAACAGTCAGAAGTTGTCTTATTTAGCATTCATTAATTGTTGCTAGCATTACCGAATACTTTATTCATTTATATCACGAATTTATTTTTGGAAACATTAGGTAATATATACTTTAAAAATATTGCCAATTGGTTCATAAACTTTTCTAAGTCGACATATCTACTCCTTGACCTTACAATATGCAATTTTGCCCAAACAAATTGTATTCATTCCCTTAAACTTTTGGTCATGTATTTGAAATTGCCTCCTGAACCTTATTGAATATGTCTCTTTGAGGCCCTTTGATAAATAACAGAAAACATAAAAGATTTAATAGAGGAGAATATAAAATATTAATAGATTACAAAAAAATTTCTTCAATATACTATGATCTGCTTGCGCTATCAATGATTTATATTCTGATTATTTTGAAGTTGTTACGGCCTGGCCCAAACTCACGCGAGTCAGCCCGACTCGAGTTCTCGCCGGCCCAATAATGCGCCCTCCACCCGACCCGGACACGCGTCCCGTACGGCTTGCACACAGCCGAAGGACAGCGCCCTTGAGGGTATGGGCCTGACCATTGAAGGGGCCCACTACTGACATGTATATAAGGGGGAGACTGGCTCTCCCCCCAAGGTACGTCACATTTTTACACCACCTCCTTTCTGCCTGCACATATTCTGACAAGAGCGTCGGAGTGTCTTTGCAGGTGGCACCCCCCCTCTACATACGAAGTGCTCGGGACCTCGCACACCCGGGACCAGGAAACCACGACCAGACGAGCCTCTCCACCATCCCAAGCGTTGACCTCAGGGTCCTAACCCGAACCGTCCGGTACCCGACCTACCGAACATTGGCGCCGTCTGTGGGGACCGTTCATGGATTTCGTGCTGGTCCAGACTGGGACAGGTTCCGAGGTAGTGCCTCCCATACTCGAGGGAGGCGCCGTCGCGACGGAATCCCGGCAACAGCAACGGTCGCCCCCGAGGGATGCGACACAGACTCACGAGAGACGCCCCTTCGGGGGGACGGGTGATAACCACGCCAGGATAATGCAAGAACTACGCCATAGAATGCAGGACTTAGAGCGCCGGCTAGCAGAAAGAGAGCGCGACCAACGCTCCCCAGAACGGAGCCCCACCCGTTCCCGTTCGAGGAGCCGCTCGAGGCGCACGCCGAGCCCCCAGTACGAGTTGGAGAGCACTGGGGGGCGAGTACGCCCCAGAAGGAGAAGTCGCGACCCCATCATCTACGCCCGACACGAAAGGCGGCGCGCGTCGAACAGAGGCGACGAGGAAGCCCACCGCGAGAACAATGAGTCGAGAAGAACTACCCGAGGACCCGTCATAATAGGAGCGACCCCTTTCCACCGCTCTGTACTCGAGGTCCGACTACCAAAACACTTCGACAAACCGACAGACATGAAATATGACGGGACGCAAGACCCCCTGGAACACTTGACGGCCTTTGAGGCCAGGATGAACCTAGAAGGGGTGGGAGATGAGGTCAGGTGCCGCGCCTTCCCAGTCACCTTAGCGGGCCCAGCAATACGGTGGTTTAACAACCTCCCGCAAGGCTCGGTGACCCAATTTTCCGACATCAGCCACGCCTTCTTGGCTCAGTTCACAACCAGGATCGTCAAAGCCAAACACCTGATTAATTTGCTGGGGGTAACACAGAGACCCGGAGAGCCGACCAGGAAGTACCTGGACCGTTTTAATGACGAGTGCTTGGAAATTGACGGTCTGACAGACTCAGTGGCAAGTTTGTGTCTAACGAACGGACTCTCGAATGAGGACTTCAGGAAACACCTCACCACAAAGCCCGTCTGGACAATGCAAGAGATCCAGTGCGTGGCCAAAGAATACATTAATGACGAGGAAGTCAACCGGGTTATGGCTGCCAATAAACGGCAGCCCGCCTACAACCAATCCCGGCACTTCGAAGCCAGAGAAAGACCAAAGGAACACGCCAGGGACGGCGGTCCGAGTAAACCACCCAAACCGTTCCCCCGAGTTGGGAAGTTCACCAACTACACCCCCCTCACGGCATCGATCACTGAAGTTTACCAACAGATAGCAGAAAAGGGGATACTGTCGAAGCCCCGACCACTGAAGGACAGGACGGGAGGAAACAAGAACCTCTACTGCGAGTATCACAAGGGTTACGGGCACAAGACCCAAGACTGCTTTGACCTAAAGGATGCCCTCGAGCAAGCTATCAGGGACGGCAAACTCGCCGACTTCTCCCACCTTATAAGGGAACCAAGGAGACGCAACCGGGACAACGACAACGAAGACAGATCCCGACCAACAAGACGACGACAAGAACCAGAGGGTGACGACCACGGTCTCACGGTGGTAAACGTGGTGACGGCCAGGAATACCGCCCCGAGGTCGAAATCGGTGCAGAAGAAAGATGCCAAGGTCCTAGCGGTCTCCACCTCACCTGTTAGAAGTCTTAAAGGTCTCCCACCTATCTCTTTCGGCCCGGAGGACCAATGGTTTGACGAGGTGCCGGAAAGTCCGCCCATGGTCATTACGGCTAGGGTCGGAACTGGCCTCGTCAAACGAATCCTGGTAGACACGGGGGCAGACTCAAACATCATGTTCTGAAACGTTTTCGATGCCCTGGGATTGAGAGATTCCGACCTGACGACCCACCAGCACGGTGTGGTAGGGTTAGGAGACCACTTCATCAAGCCAGACGGAATCATCACACTCCCGACCTCTGTGGGACAAGGGCAAAGACGGAGGACAATCATGGCAGACTTTGTAATATTACGAGATTCGACGGCTTATAACATCATCTTGGGGAGAAAGACCATTAACGACCTGGGGGCAGCTATCAGCACGAAACTACTGGTGATGAAGTTCATCACCGATGACGGATCCGTGGGATCCCTCCGGGGCGACTTAGAAACGGCGGTCGCTTGCGACCACGCCAGCCTTTCTCTCAGAAAAAAATCCAAGGAAGCGTCAGGGGTTTTCCTGGCCGACCTGGACGCCAGGGTAGACGACAAACCCAGACCAGAGCCAGAAGGAGACTTGGAAAAGTTCAGAGTCGGCGAGGAGGACGATAAATTCACATTCATAAACAGAAACCTCCCGCACGGAATAAAGGAGCCTTTGATGGAGATGATCAGGGCTAATGCCGACCTCTTTGCCTGGACACCTGCCGACATGCCAGGAATAGACCCCCAGCTCATGTCGCATCACCTGGCCGTAAAGGCAGGAGCCAAACCAGTGGCCCAGAGAAGGAGGAAAATGTCGCAGGAAAGGGCGGACGAAGTAGCCAAGCAAACGGCCAGCCTCTTAGAAGCGGGATTCATCCGGGAACTGGATTACTCGACCTGGTTGTCAAATGTGGTTCTAGTTAAAAAACACAACGGGAGGTGGAGAATGTGCGTGGACTACTCTGACCTCAACAAGGCTTGTCCCAAGGACTGCTACCCCCTACCTAATATTGATGCGCTTGTCGACGCGGCGGCAGGGTACAGATACCTGAGCTTCATGGATGCCTACTCAGGGTACAATCAGATACCGATGCACCGACCCGACGAGGAAAAAACGGCGTTCATAACGCCAGGGGGCATCTATTGTTACAAGGTAATGCCATTTGGACTAAAAAATGCAGGAGCCACATACCAAAGGTTGATGAATAAGATATTCAGCGAACTCCTGGGCAAAACAGTGGAAGTCTATGTAGATGACATACTCGCAAAGACCGCCCGACCTGACGATCTCCTGAGCGACCTTAACGACATTTTCTCGTCCCTACGACAACACGGCATGAGGCTTAATCCGCTCAAATGCGCGTTCGCCATGGAGGCCGGAAAGTTCCTGGGCTTCATGATCACTCAAAGAGGAGTGGAAGCAAATCCCGAAAAATGCCAAGCGGTCCTTCAAATGAAGAGTCCGGGTTGCATCAAAGACGTCCAGAGACTTGCTGGGAGATTGACAGCTTTGTCCCGTTTCCTCGGCGCATCGGCAGCAAGGGCCCTGCCTTTCTTCAATTTAATGAGAAAGGGAATGACGTTCGAATGGACACCAGCGTGCGAAGAGGCATTCAACCACTTCAAGCAAATCTTGGCGGCACCACCAGTCCTCGGGAAACCCAGAGCCGGAGAACCGCTCTACCTCTACCTATCAGTAACCGAGGAAGCGCTTGCCGCGGTCCTCGTTACAGAAGAAGCAAGGACACAACAGCCCGTCTACTTCGTGAGCAGGGCACTCCAGGGACCAGAGCTGAGGTATAGCAAACTGAAAAGACTGGCGCTGGCGCTCCTAGTATCCTCCCGAAGGTTAAGACAATACTTCCAGAGTCACCGTATAGTTGTGAGGACAGATCAGGCGATTCGGCAAATACTGCAAAAACCTGATTTGGCTGGTAGGATGATGACCTGGGCCATCGAGCTCTCACAATATGACCTACAGTATGAGCCTCGACACGCAATCAAGGCCCAGGCAATGGCAGACTTCTTGGTGGAGGTAACAGGCGACCCTCCCGAGGAAACGGGCACACGGTGGAGGCTTCATGTGGACGGAGCCTCCAACCAAACGTCCGGAGGAGCAGGGGTCATCTTGGAAAGCCCAGCAGGGGTCATCTATGAGCAATCGACCAAGTTCGAGTTCCCCGTGTCGAACAACCAAGCAGAGTATGAGGCTCTCCTAGGCGGACTAATGCTGGCTCGGGAAGTCGGGGCGACGAAGGTCGAAGTATGCAGCGACTCCCAAGTCGTCACCTCGCAGATAAACGGAAGCTACCAAGCCCGGGACCCCGTCCTCCAAAAGTACTTGGAAAAGGTTAAGCAAGTGACAAGCCAGTTCCAGGAGGTCATTATCCAGCACGTTCCAAGAGAAAAGAACACACGAGCAGACCTTTTGTCGAAGCTTGCGAGCACAAAGCCAGGATCGGGTAACCGGTCGCTCATCCAGGGCATGGTGAAGGAACCAACGGTCGCCCTCTACCTGACGGAGTCGAGCCCCTCATGGCTGGACCCCATTACCAACTTCCTGGAACTCGGCAAGTTGCCTGAAGATGAGAAGGCAGCCAAAGCTTTAAGAAGGGAGGCGGCCAGATATGCAATCATACAGGGACAACTATTCAAAAAGGGACTCAGCCAGCCCCTATTGAAGTGTTTGCACCCTGACCAAACGGACTACGTGCTTAGAGAAGTCCACGAAGGGTGTTGCGGACACCACATCGGGGGCAAATCCCTAGCAAGGAAGCTCATCCGAGCAGGATACTACTGGCCAACAATGATGAAGGACTCGAAGGAATTTGTCAGAAAATGCACGAAGTGTCAACAAAACGCCAACTTCCACAAGGCACCAGCCTCCGAGCTAAGCTCGCTAACGACTACACGTCCTTTTGCACAATGGGGAGTCGACCTCTTGGGACCCTTCCCGGTCGGCCCAGGACAAGTCAAATACCTCATTGTAGCCATTGACTACTATACCAAATGGGTAGAGGCTGAGCCGCTAGCCACGATATCGTCCTCCAACTGCCGGAAGTTCATGTGGAGGCAGGTGATAACCCGTTTCGGCATCCCGGAGGTCGTTATCTCGGACAATGGGACCCAGTTCACCGACAAGAAGTTCATGGAATTCCTCTCTGGCCTGGGGATAAAGCAAAAGTTCTCCTCAATAGAACATCCCCAAACAAACGGGCAGGTAGAGGCCGCAAACAAAGTCATCCTTCTTGGTCTAAAGAAGCGCCTAGACAGTAAGAAGGGAAACTGGGCCGACGAACTCCCCTCCGTCTTATGGTCCTACCGGACAACCGAGCAAAGCACCACGGGGGAAACCCCCTTTCGCTTAACATACGGGGTCGACGCGGTGATACCAGTCGAAATCGGCGAACCAAGCCCCCGACTACTACTCGCGGGCATGAGCGAAGCGGTCGAGAAAGACCTGATCGAGGAAACAAGGGAGATGGCTCACCTAACAGAAACGGCGCTGAAACAAAGAATAGCCCTGCGTTACAACGCAAAAGTCCTCAAACGAGACTTCGAAGAAAGGGACCTCGTCCTGTGACGCAACGACATCGGCGTCCCGACCCCAGGGGAAGGCAAGCTGGCGGTAAATTGGGAAGGTCCCTACAGGGTAAGGGAGGTACTCGGCAAGGGCGCTTACAAACTCGAAAAACTTGACGGCAAGGAAGTACCCAGAACATGGAACGCAGGTAACCTAAAGAGGTTCTACTCCTGACCCACCGGCTCATCGACCAGGGAGTCTAGCCAAATAGTTAATATTTGCCCTGTCCACATGATTAATTCATCTTGTTTACTTACTTTGTCAAATACTTGCCCAACTGACGAGTAATTTTCACTTGTTCAAATTTTTTACTTGTTAAAACTTTCTTACTTCATATCTGTTTCTCATGACCAAAACCTAAAACGGCACCCCGGGATTGATCACCCCGGGAGCCAGACGGCTCATAGGCCTCAACCAATTCGACGACTACGCGACCGAATCGGTCCGAACTACTGCCAAATGCGAAAATGGCGAGACGGGCACAAGAAATAAGCCCGCCCAGAATAAACGGTAACACGACAAAATAATGAAACAAGCAAAAATCATAGCAATCAAACGACGATAACTTATAAAGCGTCAAAATACGGAACGGACAAGTAAATTGTTCAAGGCAAACAAAACGACAAAGTATCAACAGGTTGTTCAGCAAATGCATTACAAAATATCCTAAGTTATGAGACTTCATTTCCTCGGCATATCAACAATTTTCCCGTCCTGGATAGTCTTGAAAACACCAATTGACGACGTCTCGAAATCAGGAGCAGCAATCTTCAGCTGAGCCTTCAGGGCATCTTCGGTCATCAAGATGGCATTCTTCCCTTGCTCCTTGGCCACCTTAAGCTTCTTCTTAAGCTCAACGGCCTCTGCCTTAGCGGCCTTCGCCTCCGAGACGGCCTGCTCCCGCTCCTTTTCCAAGGCGACAACCCGACCCTGAGCGGCGTTCAGTTGACCTTCCAATGTCATCTCACGCTCAAGAAGCCGGGCCACGGTCTCATCGGACGCCTTCAACCTCTCCGCAACAAACGACGACTTCTCCTCAGCAGCATTAAGCTTTCCCCCCATCTCAGACAGCTGACCCTGGAGGAGTTCAACTTGAGCCTTAAAGTCATTGTTCGCCTTAACAGAAGACTCAAGCTTCCTCCGAAGCGCCTCCATACCGAATAACTCAAACTCGGCCTTCCGAGCTATCACGGCCCCAGGAAGCAAGGTGCGATACATCCACCTCGCCTGCCCGGACAGCTCGGTTGCATGAAAATGCTCTTCTGTCCCGGGTATCAGTTGGGAGTCAATGAACTTGGAAGCATCAAAATTCCTCTCCATTACGGTAAGGGCCCCTTTCGGGCTGGAAGACATCTTTCGCTTCTTGGGAGTGTGGATAAGCTCCACGTCACTATCCGGATGAGGGGTGAGAGTCACGTGCCCGTCAGCGCCCCCTTCCTCATGGACAGGAGAAGCCTGACCCCCTGCGGCCTGTTTTCCCGACGTTTCGGTTTCCCGGACAGGAGAAGTCTCACCCTCTTTCTCCCCTGAAGGACCCTCCGACTTACCGACGTCCTTCTCTTCGGCATTCTCGTCATCACTTACCTCAAAAAAGGTCTTCATCAGATTCTCAAGACCGGTCACGGTGGCAGACATTTCCACTGCAACAAACAACAAGCACGACTAGTCGTTAGATCGGAAAGAGAAAAAACAATGACAAACATAGGCAAACAAGGAAAACAACTCACGAATATAGCTCCTGGCGGCCTCCCGTTCACCCATAAGAAGATGGGGGTTCACGGGGTTCTTTTCAAAGATAGCAAGAAGGACGTTCGCTATCTGCTTATCTACAGCCGACAACCTTTTGTACGACACTTTAACAAAAGGATTTGACCCCGCGCCAAAGCTCCAGTAAGTCTGGATGAGACGCTCCCCCTCTAACGACAACCAGAAGGGGTGACGACCTTTGACGGGACGAACCTTGAAATACTTATCCTTAAAACCATGGTAGGAGTCCTCAAAAAGGCTAAAAATCTTCCTACCCTGGGCAGCACGAAAAGAAAGAAACCCTTTTCTCGCCTTCCCCTGTTTGGAAGGGTTGGTAAGGTTGAAATAAAAGAGAAAAACGTCCACCGACGCCGGTAGCTCCAAGTACTCGCAGACCATCTCGAAGCAGCGGATCGAAGCCCAGCTGTTCGGATGAAGTTGGGACGGGGGGACGGATATCCGGTTCAGCAGCGCCATTTGAAACTCGGAGAACGGTATCCGAACGCCAACTTGCGTGAACATGGACTTATAAAACCAGATCCAATCGGGGACGCGGGGGGAATGAAAATTGAGCTCATAAATACGCTCATGAGGAAGCGGGACAATGGCCTCGTAGTTGGCCTCCTCGTCAGTACCCCCACACAAGTAGCCGGCTTGCCGGAACTCCGTCAATTCCCCCAAGTCCATCTGGTTGGGTGAACTCCTTATATCGTCAGTCACCCAAGCATACGGGTCGTAAGCCGCAGCAGATCCGGAAGACCGGGAGACAACGCGAGGCATACCTACAGCGGGGTACCACTCCGTTAGTCTATGAGGTCGGGAGCCCGAAAAAACTCAGAAACTACACCTTTTCAACTCAATCATGACCAGATACGACTAAAAACTACGCCTACCTCACAAACCACCCAAAAAAGCCTATCCTGGAATGGTACCCTATCCCTAACTCACCTACCCCAGCACTGAAAAACCTCTCAACAAAATAAACCAGCCATGCAACAAACGCAAACAGCAAATCACACAACAACAGAACATAACACAGATACCAGAAGAAAGAAACCAGAAGATTACCTGGAACAATGAAGGAAATCTGGACTGAAAGTTGGAGCAAGAGGGAGTTCGCACAGAAAGCTTTGGATGTTAGGGAGAAAAAGAGTTGGAAATAGTGAGAGTGGGAGGTGGATAGGGAGAAAAACTGTTTAAAAACCACCCCCAAAAGCGCGAAAGGAAGCAGGGGCAAGATAGTCTTTGCGCATGGGTTTTTTCAAATCATTATGAGCATTAAATGCCCAGCGCGGAGAACGAAACGGCAAACAGATGCCACAGCAGATCAAGAGACACGCGCGCAAGAGACGCGTCCCTCCCACGATCAGCCGACCCGACGACAACGCACGAGTATAAACATCACGCGCCACCAATGGCCCCCACGGCCATCGCTGACGCGTCGGGGGCACTGTTACGGCCTGGCCCAAACTCACGCGGGTCAGCCCGACCCGAGTTCTCGCCGGCCCAATAATGCGCCCTCCACCCGACCTGGACACGCGTCCCGTACGGCTTGCACACAGCCGAAGGACAGCGCCCTTGAGGGTATGGGCCTGACCATTGAAGGGGCCCACTACTGACATGTATATAAGGGGGAGACTGGCTCTCCCCCCAAGGTACGTCACATTTTTACACCACCTCCTTTCCGCCTGCACATATTCTGACAAGAGCGTCGGAGTGTCTTTGCAGGTGGCACCCCCCTCTACATACGAAGTACTCAGGACCTCGCACACCCGGGACCAGGAAACCACGACCAGACGAGCCTCTCCACCATCCCAAGCGTTGACCTCAGGGTCCTAACCCGAACCGTCCGGTACCCGACCTACCGAACAGAAGTATAATTTATGACTTGACATTTTGATATCAACTGGTAAAGTCATTATGATTGAAAATATTACAATAAATTTTGCAAGATCATGTAGGAATGCAAATCAAGGGAAATTAAACTCTGTGGCACACACAGCAATGGGAATGATCGCCGCTCATGCCTCCAAAATCTTACTCAGTTATTAAAGAGAGAAGTATGGTGTAGTAACTCATTGAATGCAGCTCTCTTCTTGATCCAGCCCTTTACCAGCAACCATCTTGGTAATCTGCATTTTCCAGGATGTGTGTTTTGTTTTCATATGTTCTTGCTACCATTAGACTTCTATATCTGGTTTAATGAAACATTTCTTGCTCTAATGGAGGGGAAAAATTGTGGATGCAGAGGAGGTAGTCTCATTTTAAAGAAATTTCTAAATCTGGCATATCATTGATTAACCATTAAATAACTATTTGGATTCAAGGAGTATTTGTTCTGCACAATTTTCTTGAAGAGCCCGTACCCCTGATGTGAGAGCTGAACCATGCAATGCATCCTAGTCTGTCTTTTCACAAAACTTTCAAGGTCAGGATGTTAGTATTTTTGTAAAAGATACATATACATACATGATTTATCCCAAACGGATAAGATTTACAACTACTAATTAGAGGACTGAAGTTGGTTATTAAAACAGCAGCTATACTTTCCTTTAACTGAAGCTTAGAAAATTATTTTAACTGGAACATTTTAGATGTGTCCTTCATATTTGTGAGAAATAATATTGTAAAATGACTCATGACTTTTAAATTTTTTGTTGTTGTGTTAAGCATTTCTTTAGTAAAAGTGTTTTGCTACCAAGTCAGCAGATACACTAACCTCACTTTCATTCCCCTTGACTGGATCTGCACTTAGCCACCGCCTCAGCCTTGCCCGTAGGGTTTTTTTCTGCACAATTTTCACAAGGAACCCTTATCAAAATCTAGGAACCGAATAATATATTGAACACTAATAACACGGTAGTTATCAACTATTTTGTTACCAATTGTTATTTTTAATATGAATGTATGCATCAAGCATGTATTGACTCTCATCATCCAGCACATATCACTCATCGCTTTTGTATTCTCCCACACACTCAAGTCTCACACAGCATCCACCATTCAAAACGCCTCAAGCTCCTGCTCCGCCGTCCGCGATTAACTATGTCTGGAGCTCCCCCGTCCGTGTTTCACCGTGCCTCAAGCTCCGTCGTCTCTCCATCTCATGAGTTCTGCCACCACCGAGTCTCTCCGTCTCTAGCGTCGCCGCCTTCGTCTGCCCAGTGTCGCGGCCGACCCGCCGTCCTCTTCTCCAAGCTCAGTGGTTTTGCTGTCGTCCTCTCTAGCCCTCCCCTTTGTGGTACCATTTTATGCTTCTATATTCTTTTTTTTTTTGTCCCTGTAAGCTTTGATAATAGTTCTTCAGCGAGTGCTGAAATATGAATAGAAGAAAAAGAAGAAACCAAAAAGTTAGTTTTCTGTAGAGAAGGAGTCCTTGCTATTTCCCCTTCTCTTTCCTTCTTCCTTGAACATTGCAATTGTTAGGACAATATAATAATTATTAGATTAATAACACCATCAGAATTAAAAATCTGGTTTAAGAAAATATTCTCTACTCTAATGGAAGGGGAAAAGGAAAATTGTGGTGCAATGTAAAAATAGTAACTATTTGGATTCAAGGAGTACTTACCACTGATGTAGGGGTTAGAAGCTGAATTAGTTCCCTGTTTTTTACAAAACTAAAGTCAGCATGTTAATTCTGTTATTGTAAAAAATACATATACATGATTTATTTCAATCAATAAAAAATCTAAAGTCTAAACACTAACCTTGACATCATGAAGAACTATCTCTATTGTTATGTTTGAACCTTATTTTTATTTAACCTTTGACAGGAACGGCTGAACAATTCCTTCTTTGGTGGAAAAAAGTTTTCCACCATTCTGCTGAAAAGAAGGCTCAAGTTGTTCTGTAATATATAAAAACATTTTGGTGGGAAAATAGCTCCACCATTTGAATTTAAGACATTTAAATTTTGAAATTTGCTTCTGATTACGGATTTTTATTATTATTATTATTATTATTATTATTATTATTATTATATTTTAGTTTCTCAATTTGATTGAAAGGGAGCTATTTCCACTGCCTATAATGTTAATTTGTAAGCACTGATGTAGGGTAGATATGAGATTGCACTCAAACACATGAGATACAAAAGGATTTGAAAATCCTTGCATACCTATTTGCAATAATCAAATAGACTAATATACACATGATAGACCAATGAGCTGATGCCACAGTAAATGAGCACACATCTAGTTTTGTGACACTTGGATAGCCTCTCCTTTTGGACTATCCAAAAATTTTATTATAAAATAGATAAAATAGATAATAAATAATAAATATCTTATTAACCTTTGACTTACCAATAATAACATATGGACATTGAAGGAGTTTATTAAGAGCACTACTCTCAACAATTTTTCACTCCCTCATGTCAAATTGTCAATGGTCTTAAGATACTGGAGCTCCCAAACAATATTTACATTCGAACACAAACTACAATAATATCTTTCCTAGTTCAAGGTAGCATATATCTTGTATTATCAAGTTTTTTCTATTTTTGTGGTTCAAATGCATATATATAGTTTAAAAAGGAATTTTTCAATTAATTTTAAATAGAAGAAGAAATGCATATAACAATATAATACAAATAAAATAATTGGAAAAACGTGCTGTGTTGCTATGTATACGCCATACGTGGTAAACTCCACGTAATTGTCAAGAGAACATTTTGGTCATATTTTAATGAATATATAAAGATGAGCACATATATGTTAGTATGCTACTAATTAAAGACGGTTAGTTAGGTTGATGAAGGAATAGGCAAGTTATGAAGGGTAGTTGAAACCAACGGTCTTGTTATGTTCTTGGTGTTGCATATCCATGGTCAAATCTAATTAAACTTTGTTGGAAGGTGATGCACCCTATATCCCATATCCCACAATATGCATGCTGCATGGATTTTACCAACCAGTCAAACACCAATCCCATTTAGATATGCAAGTAATGGAACTATCCATCCTTCTTTGATTCATTTTTGTGTAACCCCCCTCTCTCGGAAAAGCAGGTAATACTCTAAGTTTGAACTATATGGATTATTATATGGTCTTAATTATTGAACTTACTGCACTTCACTAATCCTAAGAACTGAATCTGCTTAATCTGTAGTTGTAACATGGCTGAGGAACTGGATAAGCCTCTGCTCGATCCCGAGAATTTCAACCGAGATGGTATTGATTTGGTAAGTAATCTAACAAATGCAGGATAGTCAGTACAATAGTGCATTTTCAGTTTCATCCCCAATCTTTGCAAATTGTAGAATAAGTAGCACTCAATAATTTTGGTCAGGAGCGCATACCATTGGAAGAAGTATTTCAACAGTTGCGAACATCGCGAACTGGGCTTTCATCTGACGACGCTGAAGCCCGGCTGCAGATATTTGGCCCCAACAAACTTGAAGAGAGGAAAGTAAGCTAAGAACAATCTTCTCTGAACATTTTCTGATTTTCTCAAGTTCCTCATATACAATAATAGCATGTGAAGCTTGATAGAAGTAGAACTGCTTAGTGGCTAAAAAATTTGACATTAATCCAAACATAAAATTAGCTTGTTATGATTAAAAGAGGTTGTGTCTCCCTGGCTTAGATTCTTTCCAGAAGATTTCTTATGTCTCCAAAATCATAATTATCTTAGGGAGGCACTACTATATATGAGAATAATGTGAAAATTTTTTATGCAAATTACACAACAACAGAGAGACTTTAATTACTTTTCAAAATGAGTAAACTTAATTAATATCTAGGCAAAAAGAAATACTATTAATATTTTATTTCTTTTTCCTTTGAGTTTAATTTATTGTTCTGATCCTGTGGAATATTTTATAATTGTATATCTGTTGCAAGAATATTTTAGATTATTTTAAAGTTTAAAACACAGAAACATCAAACATAGTAAATGATAATATTTTAGTTATTATTTTTATACAAAGATGTTTTTATGTAAATAACAATGTTTTTTTATTGTATTGATTCTTTCATTCCTAAGCACAGAATAATATCGTCAAGTCACGTTACATATAACATGCAAGAATTCAAACTCTTTGTAGATACAATATGTGTTGATAGTTAATTAAAATTTATTATATAATTTAATATATTTTATTAAATTATTATTTAATATTTTTGTAATTATCAATTTTATTTATATAAAAATAACTCTGCGTGAATTTTCACCCTTTGTAAATCATTTCGTTGAAAGGGAACATGTTCATTATTTCTTAAGGCTCTTGCTCTTTTATAACGACGAGTAAGTGAAATATTTGCAATGTGTCATAATAGTCATAGTTAAGATACGAGTTACAAAAAATTATAGAGTTCTTGTTTTTGTTATAATTCAAATCCGTGGGCTGTGCGAAACTAAAATGAATTCATTTTTATATATAAAATTTATTTAATAAAAAAATTTAAAAATTAATATTAAATTTAAATAAAATTATAAAGATATTATATATTTTATTTTTTGAAGAAATTCATCATTTAATATATATATTTAGCAAATTTAAATACTATAGCGCAAGAATAAATGTAATTCAAACATAAACATATTTTAATAATTAAAAATAACATTCATCTTTTCATAAATCATGACATCGTATATTTTTAACATTATTATAACAACTAAATAATATTTAAAAATATAAACTGTGAAAAAAAAAGGATATATAAATGATAAAAACAATATATAATTGATAAACACAATTAGATCAAAAATAGAAAATGAAAACTTAAAAACATTGTAAGAACATCATACATTATAATATTTTAGGAGTTCATTATCCAACATATAATGAACAAATTATTTAACAAACTAGAATAAGAAATTGTGATCATTAACTAAATTTTTTAAATAATTATGTAAAATATTAGCAAAGATAAGGAGAAAGAGTGAGAGACATAACATTATGTGAGAAGAGTTAAAAAAAATATGTAAAATAAATGTTGATTTATATAGTAAACATCAACATGAGTGAGAATAAAAAAATAGAATAAATTTATTAATTAATGTATATTTATTAAAGAGAAATAACATTATTACTAAAGGCATATAGCAAACTACATAAAAATAAAGAGTAAAAAAATTCAAAGGTAAGACTAAATACTATATAAAAAGAATAAAAAGTGATGTGATATAGCGATAGAAAAATTTTAAAATGACAATTTTACTAAAATGTTCATGTTGTAACATTAGAAGGCAATTGATAGGTAGATAGATGAATAAATAAATAGATTTTCATAGAATGAAATTTATTCTTCAAATAAGATATAGAATATTAAAATTTAAAATATTGATATGAATTAATATTTTTCATATCATTTCTTTTTAGAATTAGACAATTTAGTGTGTGAAATTATGAGATTAATGCTAGGTTGATAATATAGATGCTATTCTCTATGGTAGTATAAATGTAATTTTAAGATAAATGTATTTTTCTATGTTACAATGGATAACGTGACAATTTTATATAAAATTTAAAATTTTATGTGTCATTTATTCACGGTAACACTACTTTGGGCTTTCCTTTATTAAATTGTAATAGATAGATTGGAGGTTGAATATGAGCATGCTGCTGTCATTTGTTCGTATTGATCAAAGTTCAAGATGTTCCTGTTTGTTTCTTCCACCACAAGAAATCTAGTATCATATTATTTATAGAAATTTGATTTCAGGACAAAGTATATCTTTTATTTTTAAAATTTTTTAAAAATTTAAAAAATACTCATAAGTTTTATTTTATTTTAATTTGTATAAAAAATTTTCGATTTATATCAAATGTACCCGTAGCAACTAATTTTTTAAGAAGTTTAAGATTAATTTATTAAGAATTTCATAAGAACAATTTTTAACACAAATAAATTAACTCTTAGTTGTCAAGTATTATTAATACATTAGTCCTAAACGTCTTAAAAATTTAGTTTTCAGAGATACATTTGATGTAAATCGAAAAATTTTGAACCATAATTGAAACAAAAAATCTTAATTTAAATTATTTATGTTCTATATAATCTATAAATTTTGTACTAATTTATTATAAAGCTGAAAGGGCCGATGGATTTGGTATCAAAGGTCACCATGCATAGCTAATTGACTAGCAAGAACTTATGCATATAATTGAAGAAATTATTGTAACTATAACCTCATCCTCAACTGTTATTGCAGGAGAATAAAATACTGAAATTTCTAAGTTTTATGTGGAATCCTCTGTCATGGGTTATGGAAGCTGCAGCATTGATGGCAATTATCCTTGCTAATGGGGGAGTAAGTAGAGAACATATTCGCCTTCACTCTTCAATCCACATGGTTCTTTAACCATTCATTGGGTACTTATTTGGAGAGATATTTTCAGGGGGAAGGTCCTGATTGGCAAGACTTTGTAGGAATTTTATGCCTTCTGGTAATAAACTCAACAATAAGTTTCATAGAAGAAAATAATGCTGGTAATGCTGCAGCAGCACTAATGGCTCGTTTAGCTCCTAAAACAAAGGTATTATTCTTTCTCTTTGACATCTGTTTCTGGAATTCATTAGCTATATTATATGCATATGTTACATAGAGTGATTCCTTGCCATTAATGAGTATAATTGCATTATATGCAATTTTGCAGGTTCTAAGAGATGGGCTATGGCAAGAGCAAGATGCAGCTATATTAGTACCTGGAGACATAATCAGCATAAAGCTAGGAGATATCATTCCAGCCGATGCTCGATTGCTTGAAGGGGACCCTCTAAAAATTGACCAGGCAAGTCATTCTCAAAGAAAGAAATCTAATACTACAATTATTTTTTGTTTAATGGTATCAAGAATCAAGATGCTTTCTTATGCAGTCGGCGCTTACCGGAGAATCTTTACCTGTCACAAAGAGAACGGGCAATGAGGTATTTTCGGGTTCAACATGTAAGCAGGGAGAGATTGAAGCTGTAGTGATAGCAACAGGAGTTCATTCCTTTTTCGGAAAGGCAGCACATTTGGTAGATAGCACAGAAGTTGTTGGGCACTTTCAGAAGGTAAATTTGGAAACTTGTTAACATATTTTGTATCAGGTAATTTTAACAAGCCCAATTATTTAAGTATGGATGAGTGTTTTTGGTATCTTTTGTGCAGGTCCTTACTTCAATTGGTAACTTCTGCATTTGCTCTATAGCTATAGGGATGCTACTTGAAATAATCATAATGTTCCCAGTGGAGCATCGTTCATACAGGGATGGAATTAACAACCTTCTTGTTCTCTTGATTGGAGGAATACCCATTGCCATGCCTACAGTACTGTCTGTGACACTTGCAATCGGCTCTCATCGTCTTTCTCAGCAGGTAAAACTCTCAACAATTTGTTATTGGAAGATATTTATGCTTGATACTGAATAAGCTCTTTGTTCTTCTTTCAAGGGAGCCATCACAAAGAGAATGACAGCCATTGAAGAAATGGCTGGGATGGATGTCCTATGCAGTGATAAAACTGGAACTCTTACACTAAACCGGCTAACCGTTGATCGAAACCTTGTAGAGGTAAGAGAAGGAGATGACATACAAGGTCATTATCTCTGTTGTTATTGTCCTTATTGAGATTTTGTTGAACAGGTCTTTAACAGAAACATGGACAGAGATATGGTTATTCTATTAGCAGCCAGAGCATCCAGACTGGAAAACCAAGATGCCATTGACAGTGCCATTGTTAACATGCTAGCTGATCCAAAGGAGGTAAAGACATCCGTGTTACTTTGATACAACAATGCCAATGCATATGTTTTCAAACCCCCTTCTATGATTTCTCTGCAGGCACGTGCAAACATTACTGAGCTTCATTTTCTACCTTTCAATCCAGTAGATAAACGCACAGCAATCACATATATTGATACAGATGGTAACTTTTACAGGGCCAGCAAAGGAGCACCCGAACAGGTGTTTCTGACACACATTTTTCGCACACGAGTTTTAGTCCTAGTATAAGATGCTTGTCATTTCCTTTAGTTTTGTATAAAAAATTCATAAAGCTTCTTTAACATGTTTCTTGAAAACCAGATTCTAAATATGTGCCAAGAGAAAGACGAGATTGCTAGAAAAGTGCATGCAATCATTGACAAATTTGCTGAGAGGGGACTGCGATCTCTTGCAGTGGCTTATCAGGTAGCGTGGCATGCCATTCCTCTATTTCCATGCTTGGTAATTGAATGGACTTACTCAAGGTAAAATCTTTCAGGAAATTCCTGAAAAATTCACGGATGGTCCTGGAGGTCCATGGACATTTTGTGGTTTGTTGCCTCTTTTTGATCCTCCAAGGCATGATAGTGCTGAGACCATCAGGAGAGCACTTAACCTGGGAGTCTGTGTTAAGATGATCACAGGTAAGTATGTAGTAATGATATTAAAATGATATAACATATGCCTCCAATTCGGTACTTTTCTCCCTTATTATGCAAGGAAATATTTATTTCTAGGCCAAAAGATTAATGTATGTAAATATGCAGGGGATCAGTTGGCAATTGCAAAGGAGACTGGCAGAAGACTTGGTATGGGGACAAACATGTATCCTTCTTCATCTTTATTGGGACGTGAAAAAGATGAAAATGAAGCACTCCCAGTCGACGAGCTCATCGAAAAGGCAGATGGCTTTGCTGGTGTATTTCCTGGTACATTATTCTGATTCTCGGTGCAAAAGTCTGAGAATTGTTCTAAGAAAAGTAAACCATACTTAGCATCCAAATAAGAAGTGATCCAAATGAATTTCTTTTGAATGATGTTATCTATTATTTCTGTAAATGATACCGTTTCGCTAGATCTGTTTAACTGATTATTTTATCAATGTGATACTTTCAGAACATAAATATGAAATAGTGAAAATTTTGCAAGAAAAGAAGCATGTAGTTGGAATGACAGGAGATGGAGTGAATGATGCCCCAGCACTGAAGAAAGCAGATATTGGAATAGCTGTGTCAGATGCTACAGATGCTGCAAGAGGTGCCGCTGATCTGGTCTTAACTGAGCCTGGCTTAAGTGTCATCATCAGCGCCGTCTTAACTAGCCGAGCTATATTTCAGAGAATGAAAAATTATACAGTTGAGTTGAAATTAAACTTGAAAGCATGATTCCCAGAAAGTAGTCTTACATGATACTTCACATTTACTTGAGGCAAAATTGACAGCTTTGTTACATGCAGATATATGCTGTTTCCATCACAATAAGGATAGTGGTAATTAAACAAAGTTCCAATTCTATTCCACACGCATTTCTACTTTCTAGACTTCCATATAACTTATCTACCTAAACTCTCTTGCAGCTTGGTTTTGTGCTCCTAGCTTTGATTTGGGAGTTTGATTTCCCACCTTTCATGGTCCTTATTATTGCAATACTGAATGATGGTAATACTTCTTCACACGTCGGTTTTCGCTTCCATTTTTTAAACTTGATTTTACAAAGGTCCATACGTACTTTGTAGTATACTTCAGATTGGATTGATCCAAACCACATCGCGAACACCCCCACTTTGTACTCATAATTTTATTGTTTAGGTACGATCATGACCATATCGAAAGACCGAGTGAAGCCATCCCCTACACCTGATAGTTGGAAGCTGCCAGAGATATTTGCCACAGGAATTGTCATTGGCACGTACCTTGCTTTGGTTACTGTCCTATTCTACTGGGCAGTAGTTGACACCACTTTCTTTGAGGTACAAAACTAATTTGTAATTAGACCTTATTCGTGGACAAACATTTTTTTAAAGCTGAATGTTGCATTACTGCAGACTCACTTCCATGTAGCATCCTTATCCAGCGACAGTGAGAAAGTTGCATCCGCTGTATATCTGCAAGTTAGCATCATCAGCCAAGCTTTAATTTTTGTGACTCGCAGCCGCGGCTGGTCATTCCTAGAGAGACCAGGAGTTCTACTAATGTGTGCCTTTGTAATAGCTCAATTGGTAAGGTTTACTCAAAATGTCAACTGCAAATAAGTATGACTCGAATTTCGAATGGGTTTGTTTTTAACGCTCCAACTGTTCAGGTAGCCACCTTGATTGCTGTCTATGCACACATCAGTTTTGCTTATATAAGAGGAATTGGATGGCGGTGGGCTGGTGTTATATGGTTATATAGTTTAGTGTTTTATGTGCCTTTGGACATCATTAAGTTCATAGTGCGCTATGCTTTGAGTGGAGAAGCCTGGAATCTGGTATTTGACAAGAAGGTTAGTGCAGATATTTTTTTCTTTTATTGACTTTGGTCCCAATAAGATATGATATGATCTTGCTTATTGAAATGTTCTTGTGTGTTTCAAAAGACTGCTTTTACATCAAAGAAAGACTATGGAAAGGAAGACAGGGCTGCAAAGTGGGTTCTTTCTCAGAGGAGTCTGCAAGGACTCATGGCTGTGGACCTCGGGGCCAACGAGAGGAGCTCTTCTTGGATAGCTGAACAAGCCAGGCGCCGCGCCGAAATAGCCAGGTACTTTAATATAATATAATTTTAGGTGGAATCTCACATGTAGGTGTCTTCACGTGAAGTTGATAGTTAAAAATCACTAGATGGTAATTTAGTCAAATTATTTAACAGTTCTCAATTATCAACTTCACATCTAGCCAACTGTACGTGAGTTTTCAACATAATTTTATGAGAAATGTTATATATGCTACCTTTCTGGACAAGTCCCACTCCCATATATAAGAATCCTTGACAAGTCCCATTTGATAATGAATGCATGCAGGCTGGGGGAATTGCACACTTTGAGAGGACATGTAGAGTCTGTTGTGAGACTCAAAAAGTTAGATTTGAAAATGATCCAATCAGCACACACAGTCTAATTAATATGCTAATTATGTTTTTCTTCTTCTTCATGTCATGGCAATGAAAGAGATTTCACACCAAACAGAACTTCAAATGAATTACACTGTCCGTAGTATAGTGGACTCTCACTGAAACGCTTCACGGGTGGGATTCCTCCTGACACCATAAATTTTGTATTCTAGTGTTTTGATAATAAGGTTACCATGAAAGTTTCATTCATCAATTATTGGCTTCGATCCAATTATTACCTAGGAGGACCGCTGAATCGTGACTCTGCATTTATAAATTGATGTCTCACAAACACATAATAATAATTTAATTCAGAACTTGAAATTAGCTTCCTATGCTTTGGTTCTATCACTTTCATCAGAGTTATATGTTCATTGTTGAACATGGAATGTTTCTTCATGGCTATTGTTGAGGCCAATGTATTGCACAAGTGGTGTCATTCCAAATAAGTATAACAATTCCCTCCTTCGGACACACTTTATAGTTTATAGTATTTTCCATCCAGTACCCTTGCAAAGTGCTTTTGTAACATTTCAAACGTGGGGTTTTCTGTCTACATCTATGGGGATCTTTAAACTCTGCGACTAATCATTTTTGATTTTTCTATTATAAGACCTACAATTGATTACGTTATAAAATATCTATCACACAAACCTTTGGCCAAATAATCACACCGATAAATAAAGTGAAAAATTTGTGGATTGTGGCTGTGTTGTCTAGTCACCATCCTAAAATAATAAAAATGTTATTTGTATATTAAAATTAATCATCAAAATTAACCATTGTGTATTTATATATAAATATATGTATTGTTTAATTTATTTTTAATGTGTATTTTGTATTTTAATATATATTTTATATTAATAATTGATTTGGATATACATGTAGCATAATTTTTAAATTAATTACAACTAGATTTAGACTTACATGTTACGCAAAACTAAAATGAAATAATTTTTATATATAAAAAAATTATTTTTAAATTATTTTTAATAAAAAATATTTGTGCAAAATTATTTTTAATAGAAAGACGTTAAAAGTTAATATTGAATATATGTCTGATAAGATATTTAAAACATTTTTATTTATAATTTTTTTATAAATGAACTAATTGTTTATATTTGTAAGTTAAAAATAACTATTTAGTGCTATTTGCTTTTTGTAGCGCATCCTCCAATTGTAAGAATAAACTTCTTCTTAAAAGAAAATTATGATTAGTTATATGAATATTGTCTGAGGGTTACCTAAATTGGATTGCTTTGGGCTTGAATATGAGGTCCAAGTGCTTTTGAATCGTATGTCCGACGTTTTCTCCAACGAGGGTGAATTTGTCCGAATTGTTTGTGAAGAGGTGGGGGATAGTACCTGTAAGGGACTCCGATGTTTAAGTTAGCAAGGGTTTAAGCATGTTTTTAGTAGATTGGGTTCTGAATATACCTAAGGGTGTCAGTATATTTATAGTAGAATAGATAACCATTTTTTAGAGTAGTTCCACCTTTGTTGGTGGATAACCGTTCTCTCTTTTTAGGAAAGTCATTGAGATCTCCCTTCCAAATGAATTAGAGATATCTTAGGAGTCGATTACTTATTTGGATAAGTAGGGACAGACTCTTGTCGCAGTGTCTGACTTCTACAAGGTCGGGTAGGTATTTACTGGATCGATTCTCTTAATTGGACCTCATTCATTTTGGGTCTAGCTATGTTTTTGGGCCAGGGTATGAATAGTGCCTCTGCTTGAGTCCGAGCTTCATGAGGTCAGACTCGAGCATTTGTATATTAGACTGGTCTCATGTGTGTTAGTGCATCATGTCGGGCATGCTGCCTTTCTAGGGGTTAGGTCGGGTATTCGACGTGTGTTTATGAACTTGAGGTGTCATGTCTTTTCGCAATCATTTATACGTTTCTCTATGGTTACTTTGGTAACGTTGCACGTCATAAATGGGAGGGGTGAAATTACCCTTTTGCCCCTAGTGTCTTATAAATACTCAAACCCTTTTCTTTTTCTTCTTTTTTGCTTCTTTTGAAATGTTTTATGCATCACTCTCCCTTTCTCCAAGCCTTTCATTTTCTTCATCACAACCTTTTCAAGATTTCTCTGTCTTGAGGTTCTAAATTTTTGCTTCGCATTTTTCCTGGGAAGTTTAGAACGTTCGTGTGTTTGCTATTTTCATACATTCTTCCCGCTTCGTATTTCCTTAAGGTTGGTTCTTTGGCCTTTTAAGCTTTATTTTCTATATTTTTGTGTTTTTGCTGGGTGACATACTTTTGGTACTATCTTTTGACGTAAGTGATAACGATTTCTTGTTGGTATGCTCTTTGTGATTGCTTTGTTATTTTTTTTTTTTTTGAAAATTTTATTTTTTTGTTGTGCATTTGAGTGTGGGGTTTTGCCTTTTGGTGCCCAAATGGTGTCATTTTTCCCTTCTAGAAATGGTGCCATTTCAAACTTGTAGTGGTGTTGTTCAATGATTTGGTTCATAAGAGGTTTTGAGAACTTTTAAGTTCTTTTTTTTGCTTGTTGGAGGTGGTCCAACCTCTTGTGACTTTATCGGAATGTTTCTATTTGTCTTGCCTGGCTTATCGACTTGTAGTGATGATTTTCTTTTTGTTGTATTTGTAGGTATAGCTTTATATCTCATTTAGTAATACTTAACATGTCGTCTAAAGTCCCGTCCAACCTAGATTGGGTAGATATAACCGTGCTTACTGCTGTCCCTGTTATTGATAATGAATATGCCGAGACCTTTCGTAGACAGCATAGGTTGTGTAGAGATTGGGACGATGAGAGTAAATATAAAATTATAGTTGTCAATCCCGAGGAGAGAGTTTGTTTCCCTCGACTTGACAAGTCGGAACACCATTTCATATATGTGTACGAATGCTTTTTTACAAAGTTGGGAGTTAGTCTTCCTTTTTTCTGATTTTGAGTTCGAGATTTTTAGTCATTGTAAAGTTGCCCCTTCTCAGCTCCATCTTAATTCTTGGGGTTTTTTGAAAATTCACCAGCTGCTTTGCCGTGAACTCGACCTCCCTCTTTCTTCGAAAGTTTTCTTTATCTCTTCCAACTTACCAAACCATTCAGTTCTAAGAAGCAGGGCTGGATCTCCTTCCGAGCTATTCAGGAGAGGAAGGTCTTTGCCATTTTTGATGATTCTTTCCATGATTTCAAAAATTATTTCTTCAAAATCTGATCTATCGAAGGTCTCCGACCTTTCTTTTTTAATGAGAGGGATGAAGCCCTTTTTAGTTTATCCTGGGAGGAGTCCTCTATAGCTATTAAGTATAACCTTGATGATTTGGATGAGGTAGAGGAATGTGTAGTTGCCTTGTTCCAGGAGTGTTGAGGTCGAGCTCCCAATCTTGACACCAAAAAATTCTTACTAGGAAAGTCAAGCCATGTTCGTCTCGAGCTAGGTAGTATTTCTTTGTATTTTGTAGATACTTCTTTTATTGACAATTTATATGCTGATGCAATCCGACTTTGATGTTTTGGGTTTGTAGAAAAGATGACTAGTGGGTCGGGAGCCTTGAAAACTCTTCGTACAATGAATATTGTTGTCCGAGTTATTCAACTGAAGGAGGTCGGTAAATCGGGTGACCTCTCCTCTCCTTCTAAGTCGAACTCAGGTGCTTCTACATTGGTTAAGGTTGTTTCTAATCCGACTTCGCCTCCTCTTACTCCTCCTGCTGACTTTGATAATCAAACAATTTCTCTTGCACCTCCTTTTCCCGAACCAAAGCCTAAAAAATGTAAAACCTTCGAATCAAGGAGTGTATATGATTAAGGCTTTGATGCTGTGGCGATTTGTGAGAAACATGTCCTTCTCCATAGCTTTATAAGCATGGACGATATTTGTTCCGAGGGTTACCTGAAACTGTAGGTCGATCTCGGTCGAGATCTTCTGTGCTGATCGGAGATGATGGGTCCGACTGTGAGTGGAGGCCGGAGCTATCGTATCCGACTTGTTGAGCTTGGCTGCACTGCTGATCCTTCGCCACCGGAGGGTGGGGGGTACCTGCAAGGGACTCCGATGCTTAAGTTAGCAAGGGTATTAAGTAGGTTTTTAGTAGAATCAGAGTATGAGTTATACATGGGTGCTCCAGTGTATTTATAATGGTCGTGGGCTGACCTTCTTAGGTAAGATAAGTTAGTTATCTTATCTTATCTTATCTTATCTTTGGGTGAGGTCAGCTTATCTTTAAGGAAACCGCCCTTATCTCTATAGGCTTGGACTGCTTTTGGATATGGGTCGTGTTCCTCTATTTGGGCCCTTTACTGGGCTTTCTTGGCAATTTGGCCGATCTCTTTGAGAAGAGGTCGGATAGTCGGACCTGAAGAGGTCGGTCGCCTTGTCGCTAAACATCCCGGGTCGGACAACTCGACCCAGGGTATGAACAGTGCCCCTGCTCGAGCTCGGTCTTTTTTTTTGAGATCGAGTCTTAGTCTTAGGACTTCGATCCTTCTCGGGTGAAGCCGAACTCGAGCATTTGTTGACTTCTTTCTTTGTAGAATCTTCCTTTTTGAATGTGGAATGTTTTCTTCTGAAAGCGCGCGCTTTTGTATTAGCGCTCTGTTCTTGGGAACGTGCGAGGGTTTAATACCCTCATTAATTGGTTTTAATTACCTTGTTTCTCTTAGCCTCTTTATTTTGAATTTCACATTTCAGAAAAACGGTTTCTCTTCTCTATAACCTCCCTGTTCTTTCTCTCTTTCTGTTTCGCCTGGAGTTTGTAGCTTTCGCCTCTTTCCTTGCGACATTGCTTGGTTATTGTTTCCTTCTGGCTGTGGAAGGGCGATTCCAGATTCTGCTCCTCTCTTCAACTTTCTCTCGAGGCTTTCTGCTTTTTCCAGGTTGGTTTTTTCTTACTTTCTTGTTCTCATCATTTTTCTGGTAAAACTTTGATTCTGAATGTATGTTGGAAAGCTTGAACCTCTTTGTGGTCTTTGTGTTTGTTCGTCACTGTGATGTATTTTTTGGCTTCCTTTTCGTCTTTATGCGTACTCCTAGTACTTCTGTGGAGGCTTGGTGCACGAAATTGTGATCATCAACAATGGTGCCAAAGAACTTGGAGTTCTCAAACGTGAATCACACTTTGTCACAATTCCACACAACTAACCAGCAAGTGTACTGGGTCGTCCAAGTAATACCTTACGTGAGTAAGGGTCGATCCCACGGAGACTATCGGCTTGAAGCAAGCTATGGTCACCTTGTAAATCTCAGTCAGGCGAATTCAGATGGTGATGGAGAATTGATAATTAAAAGATAAATAAAACATAAAATAAAGATAGAGATACTTATGTAATTCTTTGGTTGGAATTTCAGATAAGCGTATGAAGATGCTTTGTTCCTCCTGAACCTCTGCTTTCCTATTGCCTTCTTCCAATCATTCATACTCCTTTCCATGACAAGCTTTATGTTGGGCATCACCGTTGTCAATGGCTACTTCCCGTCCTCTCAGTGAAAATGTTCTACGCACGCTGTCACCGCAAGGCTAATCATCTGTCGGTTCTCGATCATGTTGGAATAGGATCCATTGATCCTTTTGCGTCTGTCACACGCCCAACAATCGCGAGTTTGAAGCTTGTCACAGTCATCCCTTCCCAGATCCTACTCAAAATACCACATACAAGGTTTAGACGTTCCGGATCTCAGAAATGGCCGCCAATAATTCTAGCCTATACCACGAAGGTTCTAATCTTAGATTAGAAACCCAAGAGATACACATTCAAGCTTGTTTGCATATAGAACGGAAGTGGTTGTCAGTCACGCGTTCATAGGTGAGAATGGTGATGAGTGTCACATAATCATCACATTCATCATGTTCTTGGGTACGAATGAATATCTTGGAGAAGAAATAAACTTGATTTGAATAGAAAAATAATAGTACTTGTATTAATTCATGAAGAACAGCAGAGCTCTACACCTTAATCTATGGTGTGTAGGAACTCCACCGTTGAAAATACATAAGTGATAATAGTGTAAGCATGGCCGAATGGCCAGCCTCCAAGGTCTAGGGACTAAACGTCCAAAGATTGAAAATACAATAGTATAAGGTCCTATTTATAGAGAACTAGTAGCCTAGGGTTTACAGAAATCAGTAATTAATGCAGAAATCTTCTTCCGGGCCCACTTGGTATGTGCTTGGACTGAGCGTTGAAGCTTCCATGTGTAGAGACTTTTCTTGGAGTTAAACGTCAGCTTTTGTGCCAGTTTGGGCGTTTAACTCCAGCTTTTATGCCAGTTCCGGCGTTAAACGCCAGAATTTTTGAGCTGACTTGGAACGCCTGTTTGGGCCATCAAATCTCGGGCAAAGTATGAACTATTATATATTGCTGGAAAGCCCAAAATGTCTACTTTTCAAAACAATTGAGAGCGCGTCAATTGGGCTTTTGTAGCTCCAGAAAAGCCACTTTGAGTTCAGGGAGGTCAGAATCCAACAGCATCTGCAGTCCTTTTTCAGCCTCTAAATCAGATTTTTGCTCAGGTCCCTCAATTTCAGCCAGAAAATACTTGAAATCACAGAAAAACACACAAACTCATAGTAAAGTCCAGAAGAGTGATTTTTATTTAAAAACTAATAAAAATATAATAAAAACTAATTAAAATATACTAAAAACAATGCCAAAAAGCGTATAAATTATCCGCTCATCACAACACCAAACTTAAATTGTTGCTTGTCTCCAAGCAACTGAAAATCAAATAGGATAAAAAGAAGAGAATATACAATGAATTCCAAAAACATCTATGAAGATCAGTATTAATTAGATGAGCGGGGCTTTTAGCTTTTTGCTTCTGAACAGTTTTGGCATCTCACTTTATCCTTTGAAGTTCAGAATGATTGGCTTCTATAGGAACTCAGAATCCAGATAGTATTATTGATTCTCCTAGTTAAGTATGTTGATTCTTGAACACAGCTACTTTATGAGTCTTGGCCGTGACTCTAAGCATTTTGTTTTCCAGTATTACCACCGGATACATAAATGCCACAGATACATAACTGGGTGAACCTTTTCAGATTGTGACTCAGCTTTGCTAGAGTCCCCAATTAGAAGTGTCCAGAGCTCTTAAGCACACTCTTTTTGCTTTTGGACCACGAATTTAACCGCTCAATCTCAAGTTTTTACTTGACACCTTCACGCCACAAGCACATGGTTAGGGACAGCTTGGTTTAGCTGCTTAGGCCAGAATTTTATTCCTGTGGGCCCTCCTATCCACTGATGCTCAAAGCCTTGGATCCTTTTTATCACCCTTGCCTTTTGGTTTAAAGGGGTATTGACTTTTTCTGCTTGCTTTTCTTTTTCTTTCATTTTCTTTTCTCTTTTTTTTCGCCTCTCTTTTTTTTCTGCAAGCTTTTCACTGCTTTTTCTTGCTTCAAGAATCAATTTTATGATTTTTCAGATCATCAGATAACATTTCTCCTTTTCCCATCATTCTTTCAAGAGCCAACAATTTTAACATTCATGAATCAACATATTCAAAAAAAATATGCACTGTTCAAGCATTCATTCAGAAAAATAATAGTATTGCCACCACATCAAAATAATTAACTATTTTAAAATTCGAAATTCAAGTACTTCTTTTTCTTTTTCAATTAAAAACATTTTTCATTTAAGAAAGGTGATGGATTCATTTTCATAGCTTTAAGGCATAGACACTTAGACACTAATGATCATGTAATAAAGACACAAACATAAATAAACATAAAGCATAAAAATTTGAAAAACAGAAAATAAAGAACAAGGAAATTAAAGAACGGGTCCACCTTAGTGATGGCGGCTTGTTCTTCCTCTTGAAGATCTTATGGAGTGCTTAAGCTCCTCAATGTCTCTTCCTTGCCTTTGTTGCTCCTCTCTCATGGTTCTTTGGTCTTCTCTAATTTCATGGAGGAGGATGGAATTCTCTTGGTGCTCCACCCTTAGTTGTCCCATGTTGGAACTTAATTCTCCTAGGGAGGTGTTGATTTGCTCCCAATAGTTTTCTGGAGGAAATTGTATCCCTTGAGGCATCTCAGGGATTTCATGATGAGGAGTTTCCTCATGCTCTTGTCCATGAGTGGGATCTCTTGTTTGCTCCATCCTTTTCTTTGTGATGGACTTGTCCTCATCAATGAGGATGTCTTCCTCTATGTCAATTCTAGCTGAATTGCAGAGGTGACAAATGAGATGAGGGAAGGCCAACCTTGCCACAGTAGAGGACTTGTCTGCCACCTTGTAGAGTTCTTGGGATATAACCTCATGAACTTCTACTTCCTCTCTAATCATGATGCTATGAATCATGATAGGCCAGTCTGTAGTAACTTTAGATCGCTTGCTAGTAGGAATGATTGAGCGTTGGATGAACTCCAACCATCCCCTAGCCACGGGCTTGAGGTCATGCCTTCTTAGTTGAACCGGCTTCCCTCTTGAATCTCTCTTCCATTGAGCGCCCTCTTCACAGATGTCCATGAGGACTTGGTCCAACCTTTTATCAAAGTTGACCCTTCTAGTGTATGGGTGTGCATTTCTTTGCATCATAGGCAAATTGAATGCCAACCTTACATTTTCCGGACTAAAGTCTAAGTATTTCCCTCGGACCATTGTAAGCCAATTCTTAGGGTCCGGGTTCACACTTTGATCATGGTTCTTGGTGATCCATGCATTGGCATAGAACTCTTGAACCATTAAGATTTCGACTTGTTGAATGGGGTTGGTGAGAACTTCCCAACCTCTCCTTCGGATCTCATGTCGGATCTCCGGATACTCATTCTTTTTGAGCTTAAAAGGGACCTCGGGGATCACTTTCTTCTTGGCCACAACTTCATAGAAGTGGTCTTGATACACCCTTGAGAGGAATCTCTCCATCTCCCATGACTCGGAGGTGGAAGCTTTTGCCTTCCCTTTCCTCTTTCTAGAGGTTTCTCTGGCCTTTGGTGCCATTAATGGTTATGGAAAAACAAAAAAGCTTTAGCTTTTACCACACCAAACTTAGAAGGTTGCTCGTCTTCGAGCAAAAGAAGAAAGAAGAGAGTAGAAGAAGAAGAAATAGAGGAGATGGAGGGGGCTTAGTGTTTCGGCCAAGGGGGAGAAGTAGTGTGGATGTTGTGTGAAAATGAAACTAGTGAAGATGGGCTGATATAGGAGTGGAGAGGGGGGGGGGTATGGTTTGGTCATTATGGGTGGGTTTGGGAGGGAAAGTGGTTTGAATTTGAATAGTGAGGTAGGTGGGGTTTTATGAAGGATGGATGTGAGTGGTAAAGAGAATGGTGGGATTTGATAGGTGAGGGGTTTTTGGGGAAGAGGTATTGAGGTGATTGGTGAATGGGTGAAGAAGAGAGAGAGAGGTGGGGTAGGTGGGGATCCTGTGAGGTCCACAGATCCTGAGGTGTCAAGGATTTTTCATCCCTGCACCATGTGGTGTGCAAAATGCCCCTTGCTGCCAATCTTGGCGTTAAACGCCAGGTTGCTGCCCATTTCTGGCGTTTAACGCCAGCTTTTTGCCCTTTTCTGGCGTTAAACGCCAGCTCTGTGCCCATTTCTGGCGTTAAACGCCCAGAATGGTGCCAGGCTGGGCGTTTAACGCCCATTCTGCTACCCTTACTAGCGTTTAAACGCCAGTAAGTTTCTCCTCCAGGGTGTTCTGTTTTTTATTCTGTTTTTGATTTTTCAATTGTTTTTGTGACTTCACATTATCATCAACCTACAGAAAATATAAAATAACAATGGAAAATAACATAGATAAGTAAAATTGGGTTGCCTCCTAACAAGCGCTTCTTTAATGTCAATAGCTTGACAGTGGGCTCTCATGGAGCCTCACAGATGTTCAGAGCAATGTTGGAACCTCCCAACACCAACTTAGAGTTTGAATGTGGGGGTTCAACACCAAACTTAAAGTTTGGTTGTGGCCTCCCAACACCAAACTTAGAGTTTGATTGTGGGGGCTCTGTTTGACTCTGTATTGAGAGAAGCTCTTCATGCTTCCTCTCCATGGTTACAGAGGGATATCCTTGAGCTTTAAATACAAGGGAGTCTTCATTCACTTGAATGATCAATTCTCCTCTGTCAACATCAATCACAGCTTCTGCTGTGGCTAGGAAGGGTCTGCCAAGGATGATGGATTCATCCATGCACTTTCCAGTCTCTAGGATTATGAAGTCAGCAGGGATGTAGTGGTCTTCAACCTTTACCAAGACATCCTCTACAAGTCCATAAGCCTGTTTCTTTGAATTGTCTGCCATCTCCAATGAGATTCTTGCAGCTTGTGCCTCAATGATCCCTAGCTTCTCCATTACAGAGAGAGGCATGAGGTTTATGCTTGACCCTAGGTCACACAGAGCCTTCTCAAAGGTCATGGTGCCTATGGTACAAGGTATTGAGAACTTTCCAGGATCTTGTCTCTTCAGAGGTAATCTCTGTCTAGTCAAGTCATCCAGTTCTTTGATGAGCAATGGGTGTTCATCCTCCTAAGTCTCATTACCAAATAACTTGGCATTTAGCTTTATGATTGCTCCAAGATACTTAGCAACTTTTTCTTCAGTAACATCTTCATCCTCTTCAAAGGAAGAATACTCATTAGAGCTCATGAATGGCAAAAGTAAATTCAATGGAATCTCTATGGTCTTTGTGTGAGTCTCAGATTCCCATGGTTCCTTATCAGGGAACTCCATGGAGGTCAGTGGACGTCCACTGAGGTCTTCCTCAGTGGAGATCACTGCCTCTTCCTCCTCTCCAGGTTCGGCCATGTGAGACGAGTTTATGGCTTTGCACTCTCTCTTTGGATTCTCTTCTGTATTGCTTGGGAGAGTACTAGGAGGGAGTTCAGTAATTTTCTTACTCAGCTGACCTACTTGTGCCTCCAAATTTCTAATGGAGGACCTTGTTTCAGTCATGAAACTTTGAGTGGTTTTGATTAGATCAGAGACAATGGTTGCTAAGTCAGAGTGGCTTTGCTTATAATTTTCTATCTGTTGCTGAGAAGATGGTGGGAAAGGTTTGCCATTGCTAAACCTATTTCTTCCACCATTATTGTTGTTGAAACCTTGTTGAGGTCTCTGTTGATCCTTCCATGAGAGATTTGGATGATTTCTCCATGAAGGATTATAGGTGTTTCCATAGGGTTCTCCCATGTAATTCACCTCTTCCATTGCTGGGTTCTCAGGATCATAAGCTTCTTCTTCAGAGGAAGCTTCCTTAGTACTGCCTGTTGCTGCTTGCATTCCAGACAGACTCTGAGAAATCATATTGACTTGTTGAGCCAATATTTTATTCTGAGCTAGTATGGCATTCAGAGTATTAATCTCAAGAACTCCTTTCTTCTGATTTGTCCCATTATTCATAGGATTCCTTTCAGAAGTGTACATGAATTGGTTATTTGCAACCATTTCAATAAGTTCCTGAGCTTCTGCAGGCATCTTCTTCATATGAAGAGATCCTCCAGCAGAGCTGTCCAATGACATCTTGGACAGTTCAGACAGACCATCATAGAAGATTCCTATGATACTCTATTCTGAAAGCATGTCAGAAGGGAACCTTCTGATCAATTGCTTGTATCTTTTTCAAGCTTCATAGAGGGATTCACCTTCCTTCTGTCTGAAGATTTGGACTTTCACTCTAAGCTTGCTCAATTTTTGAGGTGGAAAGAACTTTGCCAAGAAGGCATTAACTAGCTTTTCCCAAGAGTTCAGGCTTTCTTTAGGTTGTGAGTCCAACCATGTCCTAGCTTTGTCTCTTACAGCAAAAGGGAAGAGCATAAGTCTGTAGACTTCAGGGTCAACCCCATTGGTCTTAACAGTGTCACATATTTGCAAGAATTCAGCTAAGAACTGATGAGGATCTTCCAATGGAAGTCCATGAAACTTGCAATTCTGTTGCATTCGAGAAACTAATTGAAGCTTAAGCTCAAAGTTGTTTGCTCCAATGGCAGGGATTGAGATGCTTCTCTCATAGAAGTCGGGAGTAGGTGCAGTAAAGTCACCAAGCACCTTCCTTGCATTGTTGGCATTGTTGTTTTTGGCTGCCATGGTTTCTTCTTCCTTGAAAAACTCTGTTAGGCCCTCTAGAGAGAATTGTGCTTTAGCTTCTCTTAGCTTTCTCTTTAAGGTCCTTTCAGGTTCAGGATCAGCTTGAACAAGTATGCCTTTATCTTTGTTCCTTCTCATATGAAAGAGAAGAGAACAAGAAAGTATGGAATCCTCTATGTCACAGTATAGAGATTCCTTGAGGTGTAAGAGGAAAAGAAGAATAGAAGGAGGAGGTAGATAGAAGAGAATTCGAACTTATCAAGAGGGATAGAGTTCGAATTGCACCTTGAGGAGCAGTGTTAGTCCCTTAAATAGAAGGATGTGAGAAGAGGGGAAGAATTTTTGAAAATAAATTAAAAATATTTTGAAATAATAAAAAGAAATTTGAAAATTTGGTTGAGATTTTCGAAAATTAAGATTGGGAAAGAAATTAAGTGATTTTTGAAAAAGATTTTGGAATTAGAAATTAAAAAGATATGATTAAAAAGTAATTTTGAAAAAGATGTGGTTGACAAGATATGATTGAGAAGATATGATTGAAAATCAATTTAGAAAAAGAAAGTTTTTAAAATTAAAGTTGATTACTTGACTAACAAGAAATTAAAAGACATGATTCTAAAATTTAAAATTTGATCCTTTCTTAATAGGCAAGTAACAACTTGAAAATTTTGAAGTAAATCATTAATTATAGCAAGGATTTTCGAAAATAATAAAAAAATGGAAAGAAATTGATTTTGAAGAGATATGATTGAAAATATATGATTTGAAAAAGATTTGAATTGAAAACAAAATCTTCCCTCTAGTGTCATCCTGGCGTTAAACGCCCAGAATGGCATCCATTCTGGCGTTTAACGCCCAAAATGCTACCTTTTTGGGCGTTAAACGCCAGTTTTCCTTCTTCATTGCGCGTTTTGAACGCCTAGCTTTTCTGTTTAATTCCTCTGCTGAATGTTCTGAATCTTCAATTCTCTGTATTATTGACTTGAAAAGACACAATTTGAAAATATTTTTGAATTTTTAATGATGAGAAACAATAAAAAAATGCAACTAAGATCAAATAAACAATGCATGCAGGATACCAAACTTAAAATTAGACACTAGACTCAAACAAGAAGCATAAAATATTTTTAATTTTTATGATTTTATAAATTTTTTTGTGATTTTCGAAACTTATATGGAAAAGAGAATAAAGAGATTCAAAACTTTTTAATAAGAATTCCAGGAATCATGCAATGTTAGTCTAAAGCTTCAGTCCAAAGAGGATTAGACATGGCTAGTCAAGCTTCAGCAGGACATTACATTCAACAGCTAAATTGATGAGAATCAATCAGCTTTTGTGATGATAAGAACATCACCTTGAAACTCTAGAATTCATTCTTAAAAATTCTGAAAAATAAAAAGAAAAGTACCTAATCTAAGCAACAAGATGAACCGTCAGTTGTCCAAACTCGAACAATCCCCGGCAATGGCGCCAAAAACTTGGTGCACAAAATTGTGATCATCAACAATGGCGCTAAAGAACTTGGAGCTCTCAAACGTGAATCACACTTTGTCACAATTCCGCACAACTAACCAGCAAGTGCACTGGGTCGTCCAAGTAATACCTTACGTGAGTAACGGTCGATCCCACGGAGACTGTCGGCTTGAAGCAAGCTATGGTCACCTTGTAAATCTCAGTCAGGCAAATTCAGATGGTGATGGAGAATTGATAATTAAAAGATAAATAAAACATAAAATAAAGATAGAGATACTTATGTAATTCTTTGGTTGGAATTTTAGATAAGCGTATGAAGATGCTTTGTTCCTCCTGAACCTCTGCTTTCCTATTGCCTTCTTCCAATCATTCATACTCCTTTCCATGGCAAGCTTTATGTTGGGCATCACCGTTGTCAATGCCTACTTCCCGTCCTCTCAGTAAAAATGTTCTACGCACGCTGTCACTGCACGGCTAATCATCTGTCGGTTCTCGATCATGTTGGAATAGGATCCATTGATCCTTTTGCGTCTGTCACACGCCCAACAATCGCGAGTTTGAAGCTCGTCACAGTCATCCCTTCCCAGATCCTACTCAGAATACCACAGACAAGGTTTAGACGTTCCGGATCTCAGGAATGGCCGCCAATAATTCTAGCCTATACCACGAAGGTTCTAATCTTAGATTAGAAACCCAAAAGATACACATTCAAGCTTGTTTGCATATAGAATGGAAGTGGTTGTTAGTCACGCGTTCATAGGTGAGAATGGTGATGAGTGTCACATAATCATCACATTCATCATGTTCATGGGTGCGAATGAATATCTTGGAGAAGAAATAGACTTGAGTTGAATAGAAAAACAATAGTACTTGTATTAATTCATGAAGAACAGCAGAGCTCTACACCTTAATCTATGGTGTGTAGAAACTCCACCGTTGAAAATACATAAGTGATAATAGTGTAAGCATGGCCGAATGGCCAGCCTCCAAGGTTTAGGGACTAAACGTCCAAAGATTGAAAATACAATAGTATAAGGTCCTATTTATAGAGAACTAGTAGCCTAGGGTTTACAGAAATCAGTAATTAATGCAGAAATCTTCTTCCGCGCCCACTTGGTGTGTGCTTGGGCTGAGCGTTGAAGCTTCCATGTATAGAGACTTTTCTTGGAGTTAAACGCCAGCTTTTGTGCCAGTTTGGGTGTTTAACTCCAGCTTTTATGCCAGTTCCGGCGTTAAACGCCAGAATTTTTGAGCTGACTTGGAACGCCTGTTTGGGCCATCAAATCTCGGGCAAAGTATGAACTATTATATATTGCTGGAAAGCCCAGGATGTCTACTTTCCAAAGCAATTGAGAGCGCGTCAATTGGGCTTTTGTAGCTCCAGAAAAGCCACTTTGAGTTTAGGGAGGTCAGAATCCAACAGCATCTACAGTCCTTTTTCAGCCTCTGAATCAGATTTTTGCTCAGGTCTCTCAATTTCAGCCAGAAAATACTTGAAATCACAGAAAAACACACAAACTCATAGTAAAGTCCAGAAGAGTGATGTTTATTTAAAAACTAATAAAAATATAATAAAAACTAATTAAAATATACTAAAAACATACTAAAAATAATGCCAAAAAGCGTATAAATTATCCGCTCATCAAGGCTTTTTAGGGCTTTTACATGTTTTACTGCTTGCTTCTGGTTGTTTTTTGATACTCAAAAACTGCATTTGTTTACTTCTGCAAAGATTGCCCCTTGATTTTTGCCCTATTGGTAGCTTTTTCTTGCTGCTGAATTTTTGTAAAAGAATATCGGTGTTTGTTTTGACTTTACTTCGCTTGTTCGGGGGATTTTATTTCTCTGAGGACAAGGTTACGTCTTTGATGATATTTTGTTGCTTAGTAGCTTCGTTTGTTGATTGAAACTGGGATGGTGAGTCTTGAAGGTAGTTTATTTTGATGACTTTGCTCGATTTGTGGCTCGCAGCTTTCTTTTTGAAATGTCACTTTAGTTGCAGATCAAAAGGGGGGTTTATTATTTTTCTGTTAGGATGTATGTGAGCTTGTAGGTTTTCCTGAATTCTTGTCCTATTAACTGCCTCCCAAGGATGCCCCTGGATCTTTTTTTGATGTGGATCCTGGGGTTTCCTTTTGTTGCTTGTATTGCGCTGGGTTACGTTGGCCGAGTTCTTTTGGTTTCGTCCGAGATGTTTTTTTTTTAGTAATCCAATCTTCTTTTCTTGTTTGTAGGACTAGTTGTCCATGTCTTCTCGCAAAAATATTGTTGAGGCATCTTCTAAGGTTCCTGAGGGGATGTCTGATTGGTTGGACTCCCTTGTGTTGCTGTGTGTTTCTTTAGCCAATTCTGAATTTTGCGTATAGCTTAGAAAACATCACCGAATTTGTAGCAGTGGAGATCAGGAGAATAGTTACGAGTTGGTAGCACCTGATTCTGACGATAGGGTTTGCTTCCCTGTTCTGACTTAGGGAGAGCGTCCCTTTTTCTATGCATATGATTTCTTTTTTAGTCAAATGAACATCACTCTTCCCTTTACTTCTTTTGAAACTGACCTGTTATGGTTCTGTAATGTTGCCCCTTCTCAGCTTTACCCAAACTCTTGGGGTTTTATCAAGATTTTTCAGTTGGTTTGTCGATAATTTGCTGTTACTCCTTCTCAAACTCTCTTTTTGTATCTTTTTGTGTTGACCAAGCCTGGGACTACCAAGAAGAAGGCTTCTTGGATTTCTTTTAGGTATGCCCAGGGGCAAAATGTTTTTTCTATGTATGATGAGTCCTTTCGGGATTTTAAGAATTACTTCTTTAAGGTCCGGGCTGTTGAAGGAGCTCGGCCTTTCTTTCTGGATGAGAACGAGGAGGACATTTGGGGGGAACCTCCTCATTTGGACACTAAAAAATCTTTTGAGGACCCCTCCCTTATCCGAACTGCATTGGGTATTTGCTTGATATATTTTGTTTCTTGTTTTTTCTTTGCTGCCTTCTTCTTTTTCTAGTTTGTAAAGCTGTTTGTTCTTCATTTTTCAGAGATGGCTAAGAATAATGAATCGATGAAGGCTTTCAAGAAAGCAAGAAAGGCTACTGCGGCCCAGAACATCTCGACCAGGACGGATGGAGAAGGGTCCTCTCAGGTTCTGCCGAAGCCATCTGTACCGAGTTCACCTGGACCGAGGAGAATGATCCCTACTCCTCGAGTCTGTGCACTTGATCCTTTGTAGTCTTCTGCCGCCGTTTCTTACCCTCCTGTCGTTCCTCCTTCCAAAAGACCCCGAACTGTCGAGCCCTTCAATCTGGATGCGCCTGATTTCGATGCTGTTGGCTTTGTCGACCAGCAGATCGGTCCTTATGGTGCCCTCCCTATGGATGATGTATCTCTCCTTCGTCATTTAGATTTTATAACTCGGAGTAGTATTAAGATGTCACATATGGGGGCTGCCCTGTACCGAACTGCCCAAGATCTTTCTCTTCATGCCACCAAAGCCTTCATGGAGGAGGCTAAACAGGAGTTCGACCGGATGAAGGGTTTGAAGGAGGAACTCCAAGCGAAGGTGACCAAGTTGGAGAAGGAATTGGAGGTCGAAAAGGCTAGTTCTGTTGCCTTGGCGGCTTCTGTGAGGTTGGCTGAAGATACGGCATTGAGGCACAAGGACAGCTATATCACGACCTACAGGGAAGTGATGCGTCTTAGGGAGGAGTTGGAGTCTGTCCGGGTTGATTATGCCGAGCTCTAGGGTTACCTTGTAGGCAGCGTAAATGCTGCTTATGAGAACCTGAAGGAGCAGGTTCGGGTTCTTGCTCCCGAGGTCGACCTTGCTCTATTCAGTCTGGATAATGTTGTAAAGGATGGCCAAATTGTCCCTGACGACCCTGATGATGACGATGTTGAGCCTCCCTCTGTGCCTGTGGCCAAAGCTTTTGTTATGCCGACTTCTTCAGCTCCTTCCTCTGAGGTCGTTCATCCTGAATCAGATCCTGATTGCCAAATCTTGAATAGGGATGATGGGATAGTGGATGCAGTACCTCTTCGGACTCGCCCTCCTTCACCCCGTGTTGATGTTGCCGAGAAGCCTTCAGACAAATAGTTTTCTAGATGTTTGTGTAGATAGCCCGGCTTGTGGGCTTTTAAACTCTTTATGATGTTTGCTGACTGTTGACACTCTTTTGGTTGCTTGTTTGGCAACTTTATTTTGAAAAACAAAATAGTTTCCAAGCTCTTGGGGCTAATTTTGGCAGCCTCTTGAGCTTGTTATTATTATAACTTTATGTTTTTCATATCATGTCTGTTTGCATCTGCCTTGGTATCTTTTTAGGCTTTTCGGAGTGTTGGAGCTTTGTTGACCTCTTTAGATTGCCTTCATACTTGTGGCTTGATTCCTCTGAGGTTGTAGTTGCTTGGATCTAACTTGTATGCGGCTTCCTTATGTAGGCTTGAAGTTATTTCTAATAACCCTATTTGTTGGGACCTTTGTTATTGTTTACCTTTATAACGTTAAGGTTTTTGGGAGCCGACTTCGTCATTTCAGTTACTTCTAGCAATCTTTTCTTTTGTACCTTGTTGGGTCTTATTTTAGGAATTACTCTTGCAACTTGTTTGGGGGAGGCCGACTTCTTTATGTCAGTCTTGCCTAAGTTATTTCTAGTAACCCTCTTTCTCGGACCCTCGTGGAGTCTCTTTCAGGTGTTACTTTTTATAACTTGTTGATTTTAGAACCGATTTCCTTGTGTTGGTTCCTTCTAAATTATTTTTGTAATCCTCTTTCTTGGACCTTGTTTAGGTCTCTTTCAGGGATTACTTTTATAACTTTATGTTTTGGGCCGACTTCTTCATGTCGGGCCCTTCTAAGTTATGTTTGTAATCTTCTTTCTTAGACCTTGTTCAGGTCTCTTTCAGGGATTACTTTTATAACTTATTTGTAGGAGACCGACTTCGTCATGTCAATCTCTTCTAAGTTATTTTTGTAATCCTCTTTCTTGGACCTTGTTCAGGTCTCTTTCAGGGATTACTTTTATAACTTGTTTGTAGGAGACCGACTTTGTCATGTCGATCTCTTCTAAGTTATTTTTGTAATCCTCTTTCTTGGACCTTGTTCAGGTCTCTTTCAGCGATTACTTTTATAACTTGTTTGTAGGAGACCGACTTCGTCATGTCGATCTCTTCTAAGTTATTTTTTGTAATCCTCTTTCTTGGACCTTGTTCAGGTCTTTTTCAGGGATTACTTTTATAACTTGTTTGTAGGAGACCGACTTCGTCATGTCGATCTCTTCTAAGTTATTTTTGTAATCCTCTTTCTTGGACCTTGTTCAGGTCTCTTTCAGGGATTACTTTTATAACTTGTTTGTAGGAGACCGACTTCGTCATGTCGATCTCTTCTAAGTTATAGCAATCCTCTTTTATAGGGTTGGCCAGACCTCTTTCCAGGGATTTACTTATAACTTTGGTTATTGTGACTGGTCTGACTTCTTTACATCGGTCAGTATTTAAGTTATTTTTTAGCAATCCATTTTATTAAGACCTCGTCAGGTCCTTTCTATGGATCACTTTCGATAACTTCTTGCATTATTCTATTTTCATCTTTGCAGATTTTGTAGAAATTGGGTTTAATACTCGTTTGGTCGACCTTTTAATGAATTTTGGTTTTCATATCTGTTGGTCTTTATCGTGATCGTGCAGTGAATTTGATTTTCACTTTCTGCCGATCTGTAGCTTTGTAATCGGACGATGAACGTTTCAGATTAATGTGTCTTGATCATTTATAGGAGATTTGAACAGATTTTATTCAAAAAAAATGCAAATATATACATGTGGGAGCTTTATCCCTCTAAGTCGGGCAATTTATAGGTCTTGGCTTGACGCCTCATTAAAAAACCTTTTCAGGAAAAAGAGTGCGCCTTATCATAAGATCCTTTTATCGTCCCTAACTATAGTACCTTCTAAGGTTGCGGGCGTTCCATGACCTAGGAAGCTCTCACCCATCGAGTTCGGACAGTCTGTAGTAGCCCTTTCCAAGTACTTCTATGACTCGGTAGGGTCCTTTCCAGTTTGCTGCTAGCTTTCCTTCTCCAGGTCGAGTTGTTCCGATATCATTTCGGATTACGACGAGGTTGTTCTTAGCAAATCCTCGCGGCACCACCCTTTGATTGTATCTCGAAGCCATTCGTCATTTTAATGCCTCTTCCCTGATCCGAGCTCTTTCTTGGACTTCTGGGAGTAGGTCGAGTTCTTTCCTTTGAAGTTGGGAGTTGGCTTCTTCGTTATAGTGGATCACTCTAGGCGACCCTTCTTCAATCTCCACTGGGATCATTGCCTCTATTCCGTATGCTAATCGGAAGGGTGATTCCTTTGTGGTGGAATGCGACGTTGTTCGATACGCCCATAGGACTTGTGGGAGTTCTTCAGCCCAGGCTCCCTTTGCATCCTGTAATCTTCGCTTGAGCCCCACCAGTATGATTTTGTTGGCAGCTTCGGCTTGTCCATTGGCTTGGGGATGTTCTACGGAAGTGAACTGGTGTTTTATGCTCAGGTCGGCCACTAGCTTTCTGAAGCTTGCATCTGTAAATTGAGTGCCATTGTCTGTGGTGATGGAGTATGGAACCCCGAACCTTGTGATAATGTTCCTATATAGGAATTTTTGACTTCTTTGAGCAGTGGCATTAGCTAGGGGTTCTGCCTCGATCCACTTTGTGAAATAGTCTACCCCTACTATGAGGAATTTAACTTGTCCCGATCCCTGAAGGAAGGGTCCAAGAAGGTCGAGTCCCCATTTTGCGAATGGCCAAGGTGAGGTCACGCTGATGAGTTCTTCTGGCGGGGCGATGTGAAAGTTGGCATATTTCTGACATGGTGTACATGTCTTTACGAACTCCGTGGCTTCTTTTTGTAGAGTTGGCCAATAAAACCATGCCCGGAGTACTTTTTTGGTAAGTGCTTATGCTCCGAGGTGATTGCCACAGGTGCCACTGTGTATCTCTTCTAGGACTTCTTTTGTGTTGGAAGTCGGTACACATTTTAACAATGGTATTGAGATCCCTCTTTTGTATAGGGTATTGTTTATGATAGTGTAGTATTGTGCCTCCCGTTTTAACCTTTTTGCCTCCTTTTCATCTGTAGGAAGCGTTTCTATTTTGAGGTAGTTGATTATGGGAGTCATCCATCCTTGATCCAAGCCTGTTATGGCTAGTACTTTTTCCTCTTCCGAGATTGATGGGTTCTGCAGCATTTCTTGGATGAGGCTTCTATTGTTGCCCCCTGGTTTGGTGCTAGCTAGCTTTGAGAGTGCATTAGCTCGAGCATTTTGTTCGCGAGGTATGTGGCGGATCTCATATTCCCCGAGTTGTCCGAGCTTTTTCCTGGTTTTATCCAAGTACTTTTTGATGGTGGGATACTTGGCTTGGTAGCTCCCTGTTATTTGTGAAGTGACTACTTGTGAGTCGCTGAAGATGATAAGCTTTTGAGCTCCAACCTCCCTAGCCAGCTTCAAACCAGCTAGTAGTGCCTCATATTCCGCTTGGTTGTTTGAGGCGGGAAACCCGAATTTGAGGGAGAGTTCAATTTGGGTCCCTTGGTCGCTTTCAATTATCACACCCGCGCCGCTTCTAGTTTTATTTGAGGAACCGTCCACATAGAGATTCCATTTTGTGGGAGTTCCAGGGTGTCTGTAAATTCTGCAATGAAGTCGGCCAGGTATTGTGATTTGATGGCTGTCCGAGCTTCATATTGAAGATCAAATTCAGACAACTCGATTGCCCATTGCAAGATTCTGCCTGCTAGGTCTATTTTTTGTAAAATCCCTTTTATGGGCTGGTTGCTCTGAACCTTAATGGTGTGAGCCTGGAAGTATGGACGAAGTCGTCGAGATATCAGTATGAGTGCGTAGGCAAATTTTTCTATTTTTTGGTAGTTCAACTCGGATCCTTGTAATGCTTTACTAATGAAGTATATGGGTTGTTGCCCACTGTCGTCTTCTCGAACTAATACTGAGGCTACTGTCCGACTTCCTACCGCGAGGTATAATATGAGTGGTTCTCCTTCTCGTGGTCAAGATAGGATATGTGGTTGTCCCAAGAATCTTTTGAAATCTTGGAAGGCTTGTTTACACTCGGTGGTCTATTCAAACTTCTTCCCTTTCCTTAGGATGGCGTAGAAGGGGAGAGATCTTATTGCCGATCCGGCTAGAAATCTGGACAAGGATGCTAACCTTCTGTTGAGTTGTTGTACTTCTTTGACACAAGTCGGACTCTTCATGTCGAGTATGGCCCGGCATTTATCCGGATTTGCCTCAATTCCTCTTTGTGTGAGCATGAAACCCAGGAATTTGCCAGCTTCTACTGCGAAGGTGCACTTTGCAGGATTAAGTCGCATGCCATGCCTTCTTATGGTGTCGAATACTTAGGCGAGGTCGGACAGTAACGTCTCTTCACTTTGTGTCTTTATTAACATGTCGTCCACGTAGACTTCCATGATTTTTCCGATATGATCCGTGAAGACTTTATTCATTAATCTTTGGTAAGTAGCTCCCGCGTTTTTAAGACTAAAATGCATGACGATGTAGCAATAGTTTGCTTTTGGGGTTAAGAATAAAGTTTTTTTTTGGTCGGGTGGATACATCGGGATTTGATTGTATCCCGAATATGCGTCCATAAACGAGAGGTATTTATATCCAGAGGAAGCATCTACCAGAGCGTCGATACTTGGGAGTGGATAAGGATCTTTTGGGCAGGCTTTGTTGAGATTAGTGTAGTCGGTGCACATTCGCCACTTCCCATTTGATTTTTCACCAAGACGACGTTAGCTAGCCATAGCGGGTACTTAACTTCTCCTATGAATCCTGCCTCCAGTAAAGCTTGTACTTGCTCTTCCACAGCTTGGGATCGTTCTGGTCTGAGCTTTCTTCGTCTCTGTTGTACCGGCCGAGATCCTGGGTAGACCGCCAACTTTTGGCACATTAATTTGGGGTCTATGCCTGGCATGTTTGCAGCCTTCCATGCAAAGAGGTTGACGTTATCTCGTAAGAACTGTATGAGTGATTCTTTTATGTCTCCTTTTAGGCTCGTACTAATATTAGTTGTTTTGTCCGGGATGTCTCCGATTTGGACTTTCTCTACTTCACCTTCAGGTTGTGGGCGGAGTTCTTCCTGCCTCTGAACTCCACCGAGTTCGATTGTGTGAAATTCTTCTCCTCTGCCTCTGAGGTTTAGACTTTTGCTGTAACAGCGGCACGATATCTTTTGGTCTGCTTTTATTATAGCTATCCCTTCTGTAGTTAGGAATTTTATGCACAGATGTGGAGTCGAGACTATTGCGCCGAGCTGATTCAATATTGTCCGGCCTATTAAGGCGTTGTAGGCTAAACTCACGTCAACCACGATGTAGTCTATCTTGAGTGTTCTTGACTGGTTTCCTTTTCCGAAGGTTGTGTGTAGTGAGATGTATCCTAGTGGTTGAACTGGGGTGTCTTCCAGTCCGAACAGGTTGTTTGGGTATGCTCTAAGTTCTTTTTCTTCCAGGCCGAGCTTGTCGAAGGCAGTTTTGAACAAGATGTCGGCAGAGCTCCCTTGGTCTATTAATGTGCGGTGGAGATTTGTGTTTGCCAATATAATAGTGATGACCATGGGATTGTCATGCCCTGAGATGATACCGACTGCGTCCTCTTTGGTGAAAGTAATTGCAGGGATGTCGAGTGCTTCCTCCTTCCCCTCGACATGATATACTTCTTTAAGATATCTTTTGCGAGATGATTTGGAGATTCCTCCTCCCGCAAATCCGCCGTGTATCATGTGGACATGTCTTTGTGGTGTACGAGGTGATCGCTCGGTTCGTCCGACATCTTCGTCCCTTCTTCTTTTTCTTTGTTCATCGTCTCGGGTGGCCAGGTACCGATCTAATTTTCCTTCTCTTACTAGTTTTTCTATGACGTTCTTTAAGTCAAAACATTCATTGGTAAAATGCCCATGGATTCGATGGTATTCGCAATATTCAGTCCGATTTCCTCCTCCTGTTTTGCCTTTGAGTGGTCGAACTGGAGGTATTTTTTCAGTGTGACAGACTTCTCTGTAGACATCCACAAGGGACACCCGAAGAGGGGTGTAATTGTGATATTTTTTTATTTTCTCCCTATGTCGATCTTCCTTCTTTTTGGATTTCTTATCCCGGGAGGGGTAGGTGAACCCGGATTTTGAGGTCTCTCCTAGTCGGGAGTTTTCCTCCATGTTGATGTACTTATCTGCTCGTTCTTGTACTTCGTTCAGAGATTCGGGGTGTTTTTTCGATATAGATTGGCTAAAAGGTCCCTCTCGTAAGCCATTGATGAGGCCCATAATGGCGGCTTCTGTTGGTAGGCTTTGTATGTCCAGGCATGTTTTGTTGAATCTTTCCATGTAGTTGCGAAGACTTTTTCGATCTCCTTGCTTGATTCCTAATAGACTTGGGGCGTGCTTAGCCTTATCTTTTTGGATGGAGAATCTGGCCAGAAATTTCTTAGCTAAGTCGTCGAAGCTTGAGATGGACCTAGGAGGTAGATTGTCGAATCATCTGATCGCTGTCTTTGTTAAGGTAGTCGGAAAGGCTTTGCAGCGAACTGCATCTGAGGCGTCGGTGAGGTACATTCTACTTCTGAAATTGCTGAGATGATGACTGGGATCTGTAGTGCCGTCATATAAAGGCATATCCGGGAGTTTAAAGTCTTTAGGGATTTTGGTCTTCATGATCTCCCTAGTGAATGGATCTTGATCCTTGCGAGAGCTGTCCTCCTGGATGGATCGAGTAGCTTTGGTTTTGAGATCGGCTTCGAGTTTTAGAAGTTTATCTTCTAATTTCCAGCGCCGCCTTATCTCCCTTTGTAGATCCTTCCCAGCTTTTCGCTGATGTTGGGCTTCTTTTTCAAGTTGTTTTAAGCAATCTTGAAGTGCCTCCATGGCTACCACAGTCGATGAATCATTGTTTTTATTGGGTTGAGGAGTATCGTTTGGTGTAGTGTTCGCGTTCTTGTGTGGCGTTCTATCTTCCAGATCCGAATCGTGGTCGTTGTCATGGTCATCCGCCATGGTGATGGGATGACTTTTAGGTCCCCAGCAACGGCGCCAATGTTCCGAGGGTAATCTGAAACTGTAGGTCGATCTCGGTCGAGATCTTCTGTGCTGATCAGAGATGATGGGTCCAACTGTCAGTGGAGGCCGGAGCTATCGTATCCGACTTGTTGAGCTTGGCTGCACTGCTGATCCTTCGCCACCGGAGGGTGGGGGTACCTGCAAGGGACTTCGATGCTTAAGTTAGCAAGGGTATTAAGCAGGTTTTTAGTAGAATCAGAGTATGAGTTATACCTGGGTGCTCCAGTGTATTTATAATGGTCGTGGGCTGACCTTCTTAGGTAAGATAAGTTAGTTATCTTATCTTATCTTATCTTTAGGTGAGGTCAGCTTATCTTTAAGGGAACCGCCCTTATCTCTATAGGCTTGGACTGCCTTTGGATATAGGTCGTGTTCCTCTATTTGGGCCCTTTACTGGGCTTTCCTGGCAATTTGGCCAATCTCTTTGAGAAGAGGTCGGATAGTCGAACCTGAAGAGGTCGGTTGCCTTGTCGCTAAACATCCCGGGTCAGACAGCTCGACCCAGGGTATGAACAATATTTCTATGAAAAACCACCTTCAAGTCTTAGTCCGAGGTGGGATAAGGACGGTTGAAGTATGCTCGGCTTTATTGAGATAGCTTGAGAAGACTCCCCTTGGTGCCACTCAGCGTACTTTGTCTGATTTAAAAGCTGAGGTGGCATCTTTGCAGGAGACTAAGTAGGAGTTAGAATAGGAGAAGAAGATTCTTGTGTTCGATCTTTCGAAATCCCAGGAGAAGGTGAAGCAATCTGAAGTTGCTTGTGCCCTGGAGGAGTGTTTAAAAAATAAGGCTGAGGAGAATTATACCCGAGTTTTTGGAGAAAAGTTGAACTTGGTAGATGAAGTCACCAAGTCAAGGAAAAGGTATGCAGATCTAGAGGAGACTATAGCTAGGGAATGGATGAATTGATCGAGAATTTGAAGGCCCAGTTCCGTGTTATAGCTCTCAAGGTAGACCTCTCCCCTATTAATCCCGATATGGTTTTAGTTGATGGGAAGATTGTTCTCGAGGATGAGGAAGATATCCTCATGGAAGATCTGAAGTCCTCAGACGCCCGGGTTGAGGGACTTCTCCTTCTTAATTTTGCTTTGTAATATTTGATGGCCCAACTTGTGGGTCTTGAGAACAATTTATGTTTTTGTAATAACTTAGTTTTAAAATACTCTTATGAACACTTCTTCTGATAGACTTTGCCCCTTTTGAGGACTTTTTTGAAATAGTAGCTTCTTCTACACCTATTATTACATTATAGGTGTTTTTTTATGGTTATGACTTGTGCATGGAGAATGAAGCATCATTTTGTGAATAGTTTTCTAAGTTTTTGACCTTTTCTTTAATTCATGTGAACTTTATTAGGTCAAAAGACTTTATAATTCTCTCTTCAGGTAATTCTTTTTCCATTCTAAAGACTCACTACCGACCTATGGTGGTCGGTCATTTGTTAAGTTATTTCTGCGATTCATTTTAGGGCAACCTCTTTTACCTATAGTTTTTTTAACCTCGTCACATTATCTTGCCGATCATCTAGGTCGGACAATGATTTTTGCAATTTTTTTAGCTTAAGTTAGTGCGTGTCGTAGAACAGATAATGGAATAAGAAATGAATTATCATTAAATGAGAGTAAAATAATTTACAAGTGCTTTTGCTACTAAGAGTTTTAGACATCTAACTCTTAGCCCTTGCTTTGGTTCCTCGTTAAAACCCCCTTCATAGAAAATTCTTTTCAGAAAAAAACTATGAAGTCAGAAAAAAGAGTACACCAGGGAGTAAAGTACACTTTCTAGCTATAGTACTTTTTCAAGTTACATACGTGCCACGACCTTGGAAGTTCATTTTCTTGCAAGTCAAACACTTTGAAGTAACCCTTTTCCAAGACTTTAATGATCATGTAAGGCCTTTTTCAGTTCGAAGCCAGCTTTCTTTCTCCCGGCCTTTGTATTCCGATGTCATTTTGGATTAGTATGAGGTCGCCTGTGGTGAAGCTTCTTCTAATAACTTTCTTGTTGTACCTTATGGACACTCTTTGCTTTAGTACTTCCTCCCTTATCCGAGCTTGTTCTCGGACTTCTAGAAGGAGGTCTAATTCTTCCCTTTGAACTCGGATGTTTCCTACTTCGTCGTAGAATATAACCCTTAGAGACTCTTCATTGATCTCTATGAGAATCATGGCTTCTATGCCATAAGCAAGTCGGAAGAGAGATTGCCAGTTGTTAAGTGGGGGTTGTCCGATTTGTCAACAAGACTTGAGGGAGCTCCTCGGCCCATGCGCCCTTTGCGTCTTGTAGTCGGAGCTTCAGTCTGGCCAATATGATTTTATTTGTAGCTTATGCTTGTCCATTAGCTTGGGGGTGTTCTACCAATGTGAACTGGTACTTAATTTTGAGACTGGCCACCAAACTTCTGAATGCTGAGTCGGTAAATTGAGTTCTACTATCCGTGATAATGGAGTGTGGAACTTCAAACTGGATAACATTGTTCTTATAGAGAAATTTCTAGCTTCTTTGGGCCGTGATAGTAGCCAGGGGTTCTTCCCCAATCCACTTACTAAAATAATCAATCCCAACTATTAAGTCCTTTACCTGTCTGGGCGCTAAAGGGATGGACCGAGGAGGTCTAAGCCCCATTTCGCAAATGGCCAAGGTAAAGTGATGCTAATTAGTTCTTCTAGAGGTGCCACATGGAAGTCAACATGCTTTTGGCAAGGCGGACATTTTTTGACGAAGTCGATTGCTTTCTTTTGTAAGGTCGGCCAAAAGAAGCCAGCTCGGATCACTTTTTTAGCTAGCGACCGTGCTCCTAGGTGATTTTCGCAAATGTCACTATGGACTTCTTCTAAGACCTCATTAGTCTTGGAGGTCGGAATGCACTTTATTAAGGGTGTAGATACTCCTCTTCTATAGAGAACGTTGTGAATCAAGGTGTAGTTCTGTGCTTTTCTTATGAGCCTCCTTGCTTCCCTTTCTTCTTTAGGGATGATATCAAATTTGAGATATTCAATAATAGAGGTCTCCAGCCTAAGTTTAAATTGGAGATAGCCAATGTATCTGACTTGTCAACTTCCTTGGCCACTGACAGTGTGTGGAGAATTTCTTGAAACAAGCTTCTGTTGTTGCCCCCTGGCTTGGTGTTGGCCAATTTGAAGAGGACATCAGTTCGGGTATTGGACTCTCGACTTATATGTCGGACCTCTACTTCCTGGAATTAAGCTAATTATTCCAGTGTTTCTTCCAAGTACTTCTTTATGTTAGGATCTTTAGCTTGGTAAGTCCCATTCAGTTGAGAAGTTATTACTTGAGAGTCACTAAATACTACTAATTTTGTTGTCCCAACTTCTTTGGCTAGCCTCAAGCCAACAAGCATGACCTCATACTCTGCTTGATTATTGGAGGCCAGAAACTCGAATTTCAATGAAAGCTCTATCCGAGTTTCTTCTTCATTTTCAAAAATTATTCCTGCTCCACTTTCAGCTTTGTTGGATGATCTATCTACATATAAATCCTAGGTCGTAGGATTTCCTTGGGCTATTGTGTATTCAGCTAAGAATTTGGCAAGGTATTGGAATTTGATTGCTGTTTGAGTTTGATACTTTAAGTCGAACTCGGACGACTCTATAGCTCATTGCAGCATCCAACCCACAATATCCATCTTCTAGAGGATGTGCTTCATGGGTTGATTAGTTCGGACCTTTATGGTACGAGCCTGAAAATAAGGTCGGAGCCTTCTGAAGGTGAGGACTAGCGAATATGAAAACTTCTCTATCTTCTGATAGTTTAGTTCTATCCCCAGTAAGACCTTGCTAACAAAATAAATCGATTGCTGTCCGTTCTTATCTTCTTAGACAAGAGCAGTGGCTATGACCTTACTTGCAACTGACAGGTATAGTATGAGCTCTTTCCCTTGAATAGGTCTGGTGAGGATCGATGGCTGACTCAGGAAGTTTTTGAAGTCTTGAAAAGCTTGCTCACATTTCTGAGTCCACTCAAATTGGCATCATTTCTTGAGTATGGAAAATAGGGGTAGAGATTTCAAGACAACCCTGCTAAGAACTTGGATAAGGCGGATAACCTTCCATTTAATTCCTAGACTTCTTTGAGGCAGGTCAGACTTTTCATCTCAAGTATTGCTTTGCACTTGTCTGGGTTGGCTTCGATGCCCCTTTGGGTGAGCATGAAGCCTATAAGAACTACTTCCCAACTTCCACTGCGAAACTGCACTTTAAGGGATTTAGTCTCATCCCGTGCTTTCTTATTATGTTGAATACCTCAGCTAAGTCGGACAATAGATTTGTGTCTTCTTTTGTTTTGGCGAGCATGTCATCAACGTAGACTTCCATCAAATTTTCGACGTGGGATGCAAACACCTTGTTCATTAGTCGTTGATATGTGGCTCCAGCATTTTTTAATCCAAAGGGCATCACCACATAACATAATTTGCTTTTGGGATGATGAAGAAAGTTTTTTCTTGGTCCAGTTTGTACATCAAAATTTGATTGTATCCCGAATATGCGTCCATAAAGGACAAATATATATAGCCCGAAGCCGAATCTACCAAGGCATCAATGTTGGAAAGTGGGTATGGGTCTTTAGGAAGCTTTATTGAGGTCGGTGTAATCAACACATATTCTCCATTTCCCGTTTTATTTCTTCACAAGAACCACATTGGCTAGCCACAAAGGGTATTTTACTTCCCTTATGAACTCGGCTTCTAACAAAGCTTGAATCTGTTCTTCAACAACTTGTGCTCCCTCAGGGCCGAGTTTTCACCATTTTTGTTGGACAGGTCATGAATCTGGGTAGACGGCAAGCTTGTGACTCATGAGGTCGGGGTGTATCCCGGTCATATTGGAGGCTTTCCAAGCGAAGAGATCGGTGTTTTCTTGTAAGAGCTTTAACGAGACTTGCTTTCAATTCTTTTCCCAAGTTGGCTCCTATGCTTGTCATTTTTTCGGCTTGATCTCCGATTTGAACCTCTTCGGTCATTCTACCAGGTTGTGGTCTTAGTTTTTCTCGTGCTTGAATACCACCGAGTTCAATGGTGTTGACTTCTTTTCCCTTAATGCATCCACGTAAGTTCAGGCTTTCATTATAGCATTTTCGTGCCAACCTCTGATCTTCTCTAATGGTGGCAATTTTCTCTAAAGTCGAGAATTTTATGCAGAGATGAGGAGTAGAAATGACCGCAGCGAGTCAGTTTAAGGTTGTCCGACCTGTTAGTGCATTACAGGCTGATTGGTACGCGGAATTACACTTCGCACAACTGAACTAGCAAGTGCACTGGGTCGTCCAAGTAATACCTGAGTGAGTCAGGGTCGATCCCACGAGGGTTGTGATTTGAAGCAAGCTATGGTTATCTTGTAGATCTTAGTTAGGCGGATAGAAAAGTTGTTTGTTTGTTTAAGAGCATAAAAGGAAAATAAAGAAAACGTTACTCAATTGATGGTGAAAGCAATGATAAGAAGATGGTTAAGGCTTGGAGATGTTTTGATCTTCTGGATTAATCCGGTCTCACTGTCCACTCCAACTGTGAATGATTTCTTCTATGGCAAGATGTATTCGATCAACGCCTTTCTTGAGAGGTCGCCAATTCTCCTCCAGATCTGAACCCTAGGGTTAGTGCGGATCCAGTCTGATTGAGGGTGAAGCTCCTGCAGTTCATTCCATTTAGTGATCCTACTCAAAATGCCATAGCCAAGGTCGAATCTTCTGAATCAAAGAATGTTGTGCCTTTGGTTCTAGCCTCTACCACAAAAACTCTAATCTCCCCATACCTCGGTTGAACTGGTGTCTCAAGAAGTCCACAACGAAGTTGTGGGTTAGCCGTCTAAGAGATGTATAATCAAGCTAGTGGTTCATCATTGTCCGATGAAAGACTCACTCTGAACCTATGTAGAATGAGACAACCTTGTGCCAGTTCAATGCATTCATAATGATGAAGAATGAAGATACATCTTAGAATAGAGAATCAAACACGAATTGAGATAGAACAATAGTACTTTATTAATCTATAAAACTCAGCAGAGCTCCTCCCCTCAACCTAGGAGGTTTAGAAACTCATACTGATAGAAAATACATTCTAAAACGTGTAAAGTATCAAGAGGTTCTTTGAACTCTGGAGAGATCGAAAGTTCTCAAATAAATACTTGACTAATGACTAAGGATTACATAAGAAGGGTAAAATAGTCTTTTAGTGCAAAAATCCACTTCTGGGGCCCACTTGGTGAGTGTTTGGGCTAAGCTTGATTGAGATCCACGTGCTAGGAGGCTCCTTGGGCGTTGAACGCCTGCTTGGGGGCCCTTTGTGGGCGTTGGACGCTGGTCTCCTCTTTGTGGGCATTGGTCGCTAGAATAGGACTGGAGGTTGGCGTTGAACGCCAGTTTTGGGCCTTCAATTTTGAAGTAAAGTGTAGACTATTATACATTGATGGAAAGCTCTGGATGTTAGCTTTCCATAGTCATTAAGAACGCTCCATTTAAACTTTTGTAGCTCCAGAAAAGCTCTTTTGAATGCAAAGAGGTCAGATCCTGACAGCATCTACAGCACTTTCTCTGTCTCTGAATCAGACTTTTGCTCCAGCTCCTCAATTTCAGTCAGAAAATACCTGAAATTGCATAAAAACACACCAACTCAAAGTAGAATCCAAAAATATTAATTTTTCACTAAAACCTATGAAAACTTAATAAAACTTAAACAAAACATGCTAAAAACTATATGAAAATGATGACAAAAAGCGTATAAAATATCCGCTCATCATTGATGCTACGTCAACCACAATGTAGTTTATACTCAAAGCTCTCGACTTCATACCTTTACCAAAAGTGGTATGTAATGGGATAAAGCTGAGAGGTCAAATGGGCATGTCTCCTAACCCAAAAATGGTGTCGGGATATGCTCTCAGCTCTTTTTTTTTTTCAAACTCGAGTTTGTCAAAGGCGAGCTTGAACAATATGTCGGCTGAGCTTCCTTAGTCTACCAGAATTTTGTGGAGATTTGCCTTGGCGAGTATCATTATGATCACAACGAGATCATCATGATCTAGAGTTATCCCTTGAGTCTTTTTTGGAGGAAATTGTGGGCAAGTTAGGAACTTCGAATTCTTCTCTGACTTGATAGATTTCTTTCAAATGTCTTTTATGAGAAGACTTAGTTACTCCGCCTCTTGTAAATCCTCTAACTATCATATGGATGTGTCTATCAAGGGGGTTCGTGGTGGCCGATCTCGTCGACTCCTATCTTCCTTCTCTCTCTTCTTTTTCCTAGGTTTGTCTGACCTTTCTGCAAGGTATCTTTCTAACCGACCTTCTCTGGCTAGTTTTTCTTTCACATTTTCTAGTCGTAGCAATCATTGTTGGAATGTCCATATAATTTATGATACTCACAGTATTCTGCCTGACTTTTTCCTTTCTTATTTTTGATAGGATGAGGAGGAAAAAGTTTTTCGGTATGGCAGATTTTCTTGTAAATGTCGACAAGAGAGACTCACAGAGGGGTATAGTTATGGTACCTTTGAGGATTGTTCGAGCTGTACTCGTCCTTTTTCTTTGCTTCTTTCTCTCTATCTTAGGCCTGATAAAAAGGGTTTTGTCTAGGAGCAGGTTCTCTAATTCGGGCATTCTCTTTTATATTGATGTACTTCTTTGCTTGTTCTTGCGCTTCGTACAAAGAGGTCGGATGTCGCTTTGATATGAATTGAGAAAATGACCCTTCTTTGAGGCCATTAACTAGCTCCATTATTACTGCTTCTAGAGGTAGATTTTGAATCTCCAAGCAAGCTTTGTTGAATCTTTCCATATAAGTTCAAAGAGTTCTCCGATTTCTTGTTTGACCCCTTGGAGACTTGGAGTGTGCTTGACTTTGTCTTTATGAATTGAAAATTGGGTAAGAAACTTTTTTTCAAGATCGTTGAAGCAGGTCACCAACCTAGGTGGTAGGCTATCAAATCACTTCATCACCGCTTTGGTTAATATCATCGGAAAAGCTTTGCAACGACTTGCATCGAACGCGTCGGCCAAGTACATCCAACTTTTGAAGTTATTGAGGTGGTGTCTCGGGTCGGTCGTTCCATCATAGAGGTCCATGTCAGGGCTTTTAAAGTTCCTGGGAACCCTAGCCCACATGATTTCTTCTATGAAAGCATCTTCTCCTCTAAAGGGGCTTTCCTCCCGATATGCATGGTTGCTTCGACTTCGAAGGCCGTATTCTAATTTTAGAAGCTTTTCTTCTAGTTCTCTTTGTTGTCGCACTTCTCTTCGCAGGTCTCTTTCGACTTTTCCTTGTCACTCTATCTCCTGTTTGAGTTGCTCTAATCAGCTATGATGCCCGTGTATGAGTCCCATGATTTCTGTTGAGTACAGGAGCTCCTCATATCTGATGGATGTATTTCTGAATTGATTCTTGTAATACCCTTACTATTAGAATGTCACGCTTCCGGGTGCACCACTCTGATAGCAGGGGTATTACATTATGGTATCAGAGCAGTTCGTTCCTATTAGAGCCTTGGAAATGGACTGACGATGCTTCACTGCATACTCTAAGTGACTGTCATGCAATAGGACTTATCCTAATGCCAAGAGTTTGAGTTTCAAATACATGATTGTCTATTTATTAATACTGTTAGTCGACTGTTGCGTTTCTTATGGTATTAGGTCTAATCAACTTAATATTGATGATTTGTGTATATGGAACACTAATGGATTATCATAGATGAAATAGATATGATAGATTATGCGAATCACGGGGTTTGAGAACGTTACAAATTAGGTTTTAAGGATTCGTTTCAACGTATACTCTTTATTCGTGCTATGTGACTTGGTGTCATCTCTTCTTTTATTATTTTCATTAAAATTCTTTGTTTTGGATTCACTCCTTAAACTGTGATTTGATTATTTCTTTCAACCACACCTTATTTTTCATGTATATCTTTGCCTGATTGTGATCCTATCTATTTACATGAATCTTTTCAAATATTCATTCTTGACATTGCCTGTATCATTCTTCGTGAATCTTCTTTTCTTTTAGTAGAGTTTGAACTTATTCTATTGTATCAATTTTCGAGGACAAAAATTTTTGTAAGGTGGGTAGCATATTATCAGAATGTCATGCTTCCGGGTGCACCACTCTAATAACAAGGATGTTATGACGACTCTCATATATTTAGTAATAAGGTATGAGCCTCTACGCGTAAATCTACCAATGGTTTCATTAAACACTTAAAACTTCTCTAACAAGAACAAATAACACATTTTCACATACTTAAGGTTAATAATACATTATAGTAACATATACAAAACCAATTACAAAACCTACCCCTCTGAATAAAACTCTAGCTAACAAGGTGAGGAAAAAATAAATTCTAACAACTCAACTTGTAAACATACTCTTCTATGCTCCTATAGCTCCGCACTAAATCTTCGTACCTGTAGCTGAAAGGGGTGCAAATAGGGGATAAGAATTGGGGAGTTCTTAGTAGGGTTGGGGAGTGTATGGTTATGTTCATTTTATTACCATAGCCAACAGCAACGAGTAATAGAATATATTTAGACTTAACAAATAAAGAACACAGAAATCAAACAATCATATATCACACCCACAATTACAGGAAATACACTCAAACAAATATGTGCAAACAAGTATGATGCATGTCTATCATATGGCTAATGAGCTCGTTTATCAGTTATATAGACAAACCCGACATGTCCGGTAACTAATTTGGATACTACATCTCTGTTGCGCATTAATACCATTAGAAGGAATACTTCCCCTATCACCATTAGAGGGATTATGTGCCCTGTCACCATTAGAGGGAATAAGTGCCCTGTCACCCTCATAACCAGAGAGAAAACACAAACATATTCATCATCAATCATCCTCATTTATCATATTCATTCAGATTCATAATTCAAACTCAGTTTTCATCATTTTTCTTCCTCATCTCTTTCTCGGAGCAAGTGGATAACGCCACTGCCTCTTACCCAGGGTCACATATCTCATTCATTTACAAATCATCATTGCCATAATCATGACTCATTCATTCTCATATTCCTCGAGCTAACTTCAAAATCGTTTTTGAATTTAAACTCTTTTCAAAAGACACAGAAAAACTATTTATTAGTTAAACCCCTCAACAATGCCTCTAGACTTTAGGGGAGTGACACCCAATCTCATTCTAAAACTAAATCATTTCAACTCAAACATAAGTCATTCTTTTCTTAAATAAATCAAAATCAAATAAAACAATTCATTCAATCCAAATTAACCAAAATAAAACTCCTTAGAAAATTTCGACAGCACCCCCATCATCGATTTCTCCCGAACAAAAGTGACGTCAACATGAAGGGAGGAAGATATGAACACTTTAATAGGATTAGATTTTTTATTGGAGTTACAATTTTCAAGAAATTGAGGTAGAAAGTCATGGTTCCATGAAACCTCACATTCTCTCTCTCAGTCTTTCTTTCTTCTTCTTGTACGTGACAAGAATGAATGAATGAATGGAAAGGGATACATGAATATTATGATTAATGAGGATTTGTGGTGTAAAATCCTTATTTGGTGTCATAGCTAATTAATGAAAGAAAGCATGTGTTATATATATGCGTTAAGCCACGTTTTCAATTTTCTTTCTTTTGCTTCTTAATTTTCTTTCTTTTTCTCCTTTAGAGGCTTCGACCAAGTGATGATGATGATAAGAGAATGGTAATTAATGATATACTAGAATAATAAATAAAGGGGGTTGGGTATCGCGGCCTTAAGGTTGTTAAGTCAGTGATTCAAGTTATAAATATCTTAAACGGATAACTATGAAAATTGGATATATTAATATATATGAGTTACTAATATAAATGATATTAGTAACATAATAATAAAAGATATACGATGAAGCATTAGCAAAATTAAATTCACCGAAGAATACCGATATTTATTCATATCGGCGGATATCGAGTTCGATAATAATATTAATAACTAAAATCTATTTTTAAATTAATAATATCAAGTACTCAAATTAATATATATATATATATATATATATATATATATATATATATATATATAATTTTTTTCATTATTTATAAATAACTAGAATTATAGTTTTAATTATGTAAAATATTTTATTATAACAAAAATATATATAAGAATATGGATTTAATTGAAATCAAATAGTTATAAAATTTGATGGTTATCAGTGGCTAAGAGAAGCGGGGTTGAATCTTAGCCCCCTTTTTGCTTGATAATACTTCCTGACCTTTGAAACCAATTTTGAAAACTTCTTGTCTTTTTATCTCGTCACTAGCCACGAGACTTTTTTTTGTCTCGTCCCCAACCACGAGACTTTTCTTTTTGTCTCGTCACTTGACACGAGATATTTTTGGTTTTTGCTCCTGTGCAGTAGATACAGAAATAGAGTAGAGAAAAGAGAAAATTACACCCCAGATATATCCTGGTTCAGCTGCTAAGTGCAGTGCAACCTACATCCAGTCTCCATCACAAACATGATGGAATTTCACTATAATCTTCCTGATTACAATCTGTAAAGTGCTAACCCAACTTACAAGGGGATTCCCACAGAATCATGAAACACATCATAGATGAACAAAGGAACTCTAAGGACATCTATGGCTTTTTCTTTTAATTTTGCACTCTCTGCCTTTTTCCACTCTATGACTTTTTCATACAAACCTCACTGTTTGCCTTTTTTCCATGAGACTCAAGACATGACAAAATTAAACAGAAAAATTACAAAACAGAATACATTGAAGGAGAAAAAAATCTGTTAGCTCAGGTAGCTCTGAGAACCCTATGCCTTGCACTCTCACACTTTCTCCTTACTCCAAACCGTGGCTGTTCTCTCTTTTTATAGAAGAGGGAAGCCTCCACCTTTGAAGCTAAAAAACCAAGCCAACTTCTTCTTCTCCAAGTAACAAAACCGGTTCGGCCAGAGAGAGAGAAGAGATAATCCATGCAATAATCAACATGCAATTACCTCTAGTCCTTTCTTGGTCATCACTCTTCATCAATCCGAGCCATCCATCCTTGGCTTGCTCTCCACAATGGATTTCTGGCCCTTGATGCTTCATGATGATGATGATGACTTTTTCTGCTCCACTTTTACTTCCTTCCTCACGCAGCCATCCTAGCTACCTTCTGTGATGAGTGAACTCAAAAGTGGTGACAAGCCATCTCCTCCAAGATCTTCTTTCCTGCTGGCTGAATCTCCTTAACCATTTTTGGTATGGAGAAGCTAAGATCTCATCACCATATCTTTCCTTTCATGGTTGTAGATCTTAGCCACTGCATTTTTTATGTTTTCTTGCCATCATTGTGATGGTCTTGTAGCTTGCCTTCCCTTATTTTTGATAGCTCAAAGTCTCCATAGTTTGCTGTGTAAGGACCGAAAAGAAGGAAAGAGATGAGAGAAAGAGGTATGAAGAAAAGCAATCAAGTGAGTTTGAGTAAATTAATTAATGTGAGTTGCTTTTACTTCCCTTAGGTGGAGTAGCGTGTAGCATTGCTAATCACCATCAAATCAATTTGTCAATTTCTCTCTCATAGTTCCCATGTAATAAATGATAATTGAATGAATTTGAAATCCATCACATGGTTAAAGTTGAGATCCGTTGAAAGGTATAGGCAAATATCAACATTTGCTTTTCTGATGAGATATTTTCGGATCAAGCTTTGGGGCGTATAGCAAAATATGTTTAACTTGGGCTTGCAACAAGTAATGGATCAATTTGACCCAAAGACAAGAATAATAATTCAGCCACACAGAAACATTTTTGCTGAATGAATTCACACTTTAGGCTTGCATCATATCATTTAATATTCGGCCCAATAGTAAACCTACATCACAAATTATTAACTAACACATGTTACATGAAGATCATAATTAATAATTTTGTAATCAATTATTTCAATAATGTTTGTTCATCATCAAAATAAATCTGAGTTTTCCAAACTCATCAATCTCCCCCTTGATGACAAACATTATTAAAATTGAAATAGAAAGAATTTTAAAAAAATTAGAGTATAGAGTACTCCCTTTGAAGATTTGTTTTTCTCCCCCTTTCAAATTGTCACAAGACTCCCCCTTAATATATGCCATTCTTATCAAGGGAAGAACTAACCTGTAACAATTTTAATCAAGCTTCAAGTAACAATGTTATTTAGCATATACATTACATGATACTAAATGCTTGATTTATGAGCAGATTTGGATTGATAATCAAAACTCATTTGTTATCATAAATTGATTTTCTGCTCAAACTTTATACATATTAATTTAGTACAAAAAAAGATTTTCAAATATTTTCCAATCAAGATATCAGAGCAATATGATTATGGTAAGAAAAATATTTTTGAAACACACATGATCACATCAAACATGGCAGTTGTTATATTTTACACAGTTTAAAGAAACTGCCAAAAATAAGTTATCAAGCCATATCATGTTTACCAAGATGAATCATAATATTCTTATTTCAAAAGAGGCATGCATATTCATCAAGATAACTCAACAACTAGGCATTCATATAAACAAATGCATTCCTAAACATCATAAACCAAATGTATTTCCAGCAGCAGTAATCACAGCGCAACAAATCAAATATTATCAACATGCATCAAATATTGTCAACAACATGTATTCTTTTAACAAGGATGATCATGAATTTTCAAAGGAAAATTTCATCCTTGTTCATCCCCTGTTTTTCATTTCAATTTTCAGCACTTTCTCCCCCTTTTGTCATCAAAGGGGCACCTACAAGAAGATTTTAACATGGAAACACAATATGCAAAATATAACCCAAAAGTGTCTACAAAGTATCACAAAGTTATTGGTCCAACAGAAACCAGCCAAAACAAAGTACCAAATTGAGCCTAAGTGTGCCAATATCAAACAGTAAACATAAGTTTAATCATCAGAGAGATTAAAGTCAGATCCCTCGGCCCCTGCTTCACTACCCACTTCATCATCCAAGCTTTCTAGCATTAGACCGACCCTTTCTTGGCATTTCTTCCAGGTCGACTCATTTTCATATGCAAGTTTGCGTACAGACTTATGAAATTGAACCATGAGATCAGACATGTTTGAGAATTCTGACCGGCTCTCAAAGTCATCATCAGAAGCCATAGATTTCTTTCCCTTTTTAATAGCCCCGCCTCCTTTGATCATAGAGACTTTGTTCTCTACATCCTCGTTTGTTAAATCTACCTTAAAGTACTCAAAAATGCACGTGAGAAACATTCCGTAAGGTAAATTAGCCTTTTTTTTTTTTACTCTTTACAGACTCCCACATATGTCTAATCATGAGATAACTAAATGAAATAGAAGACGAAGTAACGAGAGCAAATATTATGAGACAATCAGATACGGTTACCCTGTTATGAGAGCCACTCTGTGGGGTAAGAATGTGAGTTATGATGCGGTGCAGCAGGGAGTTGGTTGGTCTAAGAGCCTTGTGAGTAGGAACAGTGTCGTCTAGTCCAGACAGATTCTCACAAATTTGATGAAGAACTTGCTTGTATGCGACCTCAACGAGCGCATCCCATTTGTGAGTCATATAAACCCTCGGCCCTTCATCAGTGTAACCAAGGGCAGAGCCAATAGTCTCAGCATTCAGAGTAATATGCACACGCTTCATGTAGGAGTGAAGACTACCATCAATCAATCTCAGATTCGCATAAAACTGTCTTACCAACCCTGGGTAAACCATTTTGTGAATGAGGAGCAATGGAGACCATTTGAGATTGTCAAACAGAGGATGTAAATCAATCCCTTTGGAGGCCAGAGAATCAAGATTCACCAAGTATGAGGGACACAGATGCCATTTTTCCAAAACCTCTTTGTGGAATTCATAGAATGCACATGTAGAAAACCTTGAAGGATCAAAATGAGAATGTGGCTTATGAAATTTGTTCTTGAAATTCATTGATCCAAGGTTTGCGGGTTCCCAGGTCTCATGAAGCACGAAACCTTTGGTTTTCTGAGAGCTTTTTCCAAACGCATGAGGGGTGGACTTTTTCGGTGGTGATGGAGGAGGTGATGTATGAGATTCCTCTTCCTCTTCCTCCATGCTTGGTTCCTTGTTCTTGTCACTTTTTCTCCTTCCAGAAGATTTCTGGGCTATAACTTTGTGCCTCATGGATTCAGTTTTCTTGGTGGAGGGTGAAGGAGAAGATGAAGAAGTGGAGTGAATGTATATGTGTGTATGTGTTTGGGGAGTGGAAGGCTTTTAAGAGAGACGAATTCTTTCATTCTTCCTTGGTGCTGTTTCCTTTTTCATTATGAGGAAGATGAATGGTGATGGAAGTTAGAGAGAGAGAGTTGGCCGAATGGTGAGGTGAGTGGAGGGAGGTTAGAGGGTCATTAAATGCTGATTGAAAAGAGATAGTGGAGGGAGTTATTAACCATTAAGGGCGCGGTTAATGACCAGGGAAGTTTAAAAAAAAAACTAAAAAGGAGTTTCCTTGAATCAAGGGATTAGTTGGAAGGAAAGATTTGATTTGACAACATGCTTCTTCCAACAAGATTTGATAAGACAACTAAGAGATTTTGTGATTTTATTTTTCAAAAAAATAAAGAACTAACAAAAACTGTTATGGTGGGGTCAAAGAAATTTGGTAGGGCTCATGAAAATTGAATTCTGCGTTGCCTCCCCCTTGATTATAGCCCTTCCATCATGTCCTCATTTTTATCTCGTCCAAACCTACGAGACAAAACTGAACAGAGTCAAACATTCACAAGTTATCAATAAAACTTAAATCAAACATTCCCAAACTTTTTCTCAAGGTGCAGAATCTGTCTTCACAGAGGGGTTTTATAAAAATATCAGCAATTTGGTCTTCAGATTTTACAAATTGAATATCAATAGTACCCTTTTGCACATGCTCCCTAATAAAATGATATTTTATCTCAATGTGTTTAGTTCTTGAGTGCAGAACAGGATTTTTTGAAATGTTTATAGCACTCATATTATCACAAAATAAGGGTATACTATTGATCTTTAATTTGTAATCTTCCAATTGTGTTTTTAACCAAATTAATTGAGAGCAACATACAGATGCGGAAATGTATTCTGCTTCAGCCGTGGATAAAGCCACTGTGGCTTGCTTCTTTCTTGACCACATGTTGAGTGAGCTTCCAAGGAAGCAACACATGTCGGATGTGCTCCGTCTATCCACTCTATCTCCCGCATAATCTGCATCACAAAACCCTACTGCACAAAAGTCATCAGATTTAGGATACCATAATCTAAAATTATAAGTCCCCTTAATGTATCTAATGATGCGTTTAACAGCAGTAAGATGAGATTCTTTTGGGTGAGATTGAAACCTTGAGCATACACCCACACTTTGGACAATGTCCGGTCTAGAGGAGGTAAGGTACATAAGTGAATCTATCATTCCTCTATACCTTGTTTCATCCACATCTTGGCTATCATCATCCTTTTCAAGTTTTATGTTAGGATGCATTGGTGTACCCATTGGTTTAGAATTTTCTAGGCCAAACTTTTTGATAAGTTCTTTTGCATACTTTCCTTGGTGAATAAAAGTACCACTAGGAGTTTGTTTGATTTGGAGGCCAAGAAAAAAAGTTAGCTCTCCCATTAAACTCATTTCAAACTCACTAGTCATAAGTTTTCCAAACTCTTCACACAAGGATACATTGGCCGATCCAAATACAATGTCATCAACATAAAATTGAACAAGGAGTATATCATCATTAGATGCTTTAATAAATAAAGTAGTGTCGGTAGTACCCCTTTGAAAATGATTTTCCAACAAGAAGGCACTAAGCCTTTCATACCAAGCTCTTGGAGTTTGTCTAAGACCATAAAGAGCCTTAGTTAGTTTGAAAACATGATTTCGAAACTCTTTATGTTCAAAACCGGGGGGTTGAGCCACATACACTTCTCTATCAATAAAGCCATTAAGGAAAGCACATTTAACATCCATTTGAAATATTTTGAAACCTTTATGGGCAGCATAGGCAAGGAGCAACCTAATTGCTTCCATTCTAGCTACCGGAGCAAAAGACTCATCGAAATCTATACCCTCTTCTTGATCGTAACTTTGGGCCACTAATCTAGCCTTGTTACAAACAACTTGTCCATCCTCACCAAGTTTATTTTTAAATACCCACTTAGTACCAGTAACTTTCTTACCATCCGGATGGGGTACTAGTGTCCAAACCTCGTTCTTGTCGAATTGAGCAAGCTCTTCTTGCATTGCTTTGACCCAAGATGGATCTTCAAGAGCTTGTTTGATATTGTTGGGCTCCATTTGTGACAAGAGGGAAAAATTGCTTGGTTCGGATTGCCTTTTGGTGGAAGATCTTGTTGTTACAGCTTGAGATGGATCACCAATGATGAAGTCATGAGGATAACCCCTCATGGATTTCCATTCTCTAGGCTTTCGGACAGGTGTTGAGCTTTGATGAGCTTCTGGTGGTCTCACTATTTCAGTTTCTCGTGCCTGCTAAGGGGATAAAATGGAAATGTCTCCTCCAATCTGACGAGACAAAACTGGACTGGCAGATTCTTTATTTTGAACGGATTTAGGATTTTCTTTACTTGTTCCGGCCTCTTCACCATCTGAATCATTATCTATCACAGCACTGGGAATTAAATTAGAATCACAAAAAGTAACATGTATGGATTCCTCTATGGTTCTATGCTCTTTGAGATAAACTCTATAGGCCTTGCTTGTGGTGGAATATCCAACAAACATTCCTTCATAGGATTTTGGATCAAATTTTCCAAGGTTTTCTTTATTGTTAAGCACAAGCATTTGCATCCAAAAACATGAAAGTACTTAAGATTTGGAGGGGTTCCTTTCCATAGCTCATAAGAGGTTTTCTTCAACCCTTTTCTAATGATTGTCCTATTCAAAATGTAACAAGCTGTATTTACAGCTTCAGCCCATAAAAATTTAGGAATCTCATTCTCACAAAGCATAGCCCCAGTCATCTCTTGAAGGCTTCTATTCCTTCTCTCAACCACCCCATTTTGTTGGGGGTTCTAGGGCATAAAAAGTTATGAGAAATTTCTAAGTCATCACAGAATTTTTCAAAATCTTGGTTTTCAAATTCTCTTTCATGATCACTTCTTAAATGGGCAATTTTTAAATCCTTTTCATTTTGAATTTTCTTGCAAAGAGTAGAAAAGGCATGGAAAGCATCATTTTTATGAGCAAGAAAAAGAACCCAACCAAATCTAGAGTAATCATCTACCACCACAATACCATAGTGTTTACCTCCTAAACTTTGAGTTCTTGTTGGTCCAAAAAGATCAATATGCAACATCTCTAATGGCCTTTTGGTTGAGATTCCATCTTTAGGTTTAAAGGAGGATTTTACTTGTTTGCCTAATTGGCAAGCATCACAAGTAAGATCCTTATCAAATTTAATTTTTAGAATTCCTCTAACCAGATTTTTCTTAACTAGCTTAGAAATTTGGTACATGCTTGCATGACCCAACTTTCTATGCCATAGCTATTTTTCAGATTCAAGAGATGTAAAGCATGTCACATTTTGTTCTTTTAGGTCCTCAAGAGTCAATCCATACACATTATTGCATCTTTTAGCTTCAAATAAAATATCCCCAGTTTTCTCACAAACAACCAAGCAAACAAACTTCCTAAAGATAACTTCAAAGCCTAAATCACACAATTGACTAACACTAAGTAAATTATGTTTCAAACCATGTACAAGAAGAACATCATTTATACAAGATGAAAAATTTTTACCAACTTTTCCAACAGCCACTATTTTTCCTTTTGCATCATCACCAAAAGTGACAAGTCCTCCATCATATTCATCAAGCTTTATGAAGAAGGTTGTCTTTTCGGTCATATGCCTAGAGCATCCGCTATCCATATACCACATATTTTCTTTCCGTTTGGATGCTAGGCACACCTACAAAACAAGTTCAAGTGACCTTAGGTATCCAAATTTTCTTGGATCCTTTCATGTTAAACCATCTCTTATGTCCTAAACCATTATAATCAAAAATAACTTTACAAACTTTATCACCAATCATTCTTTCACCAAAGAAACATTGTATAAGAAAGTGTCCATTTCAATTGCATAGTCTACAAAATCTTGGAGTTGCTGTTTTGTTAAAGTAGGTGGGGTCTTGAAATCTTGTATCATTAGAAGATGATGCAAAGTTTTCAAAATGAAATTTTTCAGCAGATTTATAAAACCCCAGCCCAGCCTTATCATAAAGAGGTTTTTGACTAGCCAAGATTTGATTCAGATTTTCAGAACTTTGAGTGAACATGGCTAAGTCTTCCTTAAGCCTCTTAACCTCTTTAAGCAACTCTTCATTCCTTTTAAAACAATCTACATATGCAAGAACGGAATGATCACTTTCACAACTCTTAATTTGGGCTTTTAACTGCTTATTTTCTTCAACAAGATCACAAGCAGTTTCGGCCTCCCTTACTTTTTCTTTAAGAAAACTGTTTTCAGCTTTAAGAATGGTGATTTGTTGTTCAAGTTCTTGATTTTCCAGCAGGAAGCATCTTATTTTTCAGAAAAGTGGTCTATCATAAGATGAAGATCTTCAGTGTTAGGGTTATGAAAGACTACCTGATCTATGTGATCTGCCATGAGACAAGGTTGTGACTTGGTCTCGGATTCCTCATCATCATCATCCGAGTCATTTTCCAAATCTTCCCATGAAGCCATCAGTCCCTTCTTCTTTCCTCTTTTTGGCTTCTCTTCCTTCTTTAACTTGGGACAATCAGATTTGAAATATCTCATTTCCTTGCAGTTGTAGCAAGTTACTTTGCTAGGTCTTTCTTCATTTTCCTTGAGCTGCTGCCTTTGCCTTTGAGCTTCACCATTTTTCTGAATTTTTTTGCAAACAACACAAATTCATTTTCAGATGAGTTATCACTGGATTCATCATCCAGAGGGTTAGTGACAGAAGAAAAAGCTATTCCTTTCTTTTTTGAATCTTTTTTCAAGTAGGTATTTTCAAAAGCAAGTAAATTTCCTCTCAAATCATCATAAGTCATAGAGTCAAGACCACTACTCTCAGAGATAATTAAAGCTTTTGTTTTCCACTTTTTTGTGAGACATCTCAACACTCTTTTCACTAGCACAGATTCAGGATACTTGATTCCCATAGCATCCAAGCCAACAATAATGGTGTTGAAGCGTTCAAACATCTCATCAATGGATTCTCCTTCCTTCATTGCAAACATTTCGTACTCTTTGTTTAGCATATCAATCCTGGTCTTTTTCACAATGGTTGTTCCTTCATGAGTAACTAGGAGTTTATCCCAGATTTTCTTTGCTGTTGTGCAACGTGATACCCGTCGGTACTCCTCAAACCTTTTTTCTATCTTCATCCGTCCAACTTGCTTCAGGTTTAAGAGAGACAACTCCTTTGGCACTTGTAACAGTTGGATATTGAGGACCTTCCAGGATGATCTTCCAAAGTTTGTAATCCACTGCTTGTACAAATATCTTCATCCTCTCCTTCCAATAAGTATAGTTTTTTCCATTGAAAAGAGGGGGTCTGTTACTTGATTGTCCTTCGGTCAGATTGTAGGACACCAAATTTGAACCACTGTTTTCTGCCATGAGGATCTTTACTCCAAGCTGCAAAGCTTGATCTCTTTGAGACCAAGCTCTGATACCAATTGATGGTTATCAGTGGCTAAGAGAAGGGGGGTTGAATCTTAGCCCCCTTTTTGCCTGATAATACTTCCTGACCTTTGAAACCAATTTTGAAAACTTCTTGTCTTTTTATCTCGTCACTAGCCACAAGACTTTTTTTTGTCTCGTCCCCAACCACGAGACTTTTCTTTTTGTCTCGTCACTTGACACGAGATATTTTTGGTTTTTGCTCCTGTGCAGTAGATACATAAATGGAGTAGAGAAGAGAGAAAATTACACCCAGATATATCCTGGTTCAGCTGCTAAGTGCAGTGCAGCCTACATCCAGTCTCCATCACAAACATGATGGAATTTCACTATAATCTTCCTGATTACAATCTGTAAAGTGCTAACCCAACTTACAAGGAGATTCCCACAGAATCATGAAACACAACATAGATGAACAAAGGAACTCTAAGGACATCTATGGCTTTTTCTTTTACTTTTGCACTCTCTGCCTTTTTCAACTCTATGGCTTTTTCATACAAACCTCACTGTTTGCCTTTTTTCCATGAGACTCAAGACATGACAAAATTAAATAGAAAAATTATAAAATAGAATACATTGAAGGAGAAGAAAATCTGTTAGCTCAGGTAGCTCTAAGAATCATGTGCCTTGCACTCTCACACTTTCTCCTTACTCCAAACCGTGGCTGTTCTCTCTTTTTATAGAAGAGGGAAGCCTCCACCTTTGAAGCTAAAAAACCAAGCCAACTTCTTCTTCTCCAAGTAACAAAACCGGTTCGGCCAGAGAGAGAGAAGAGATAATCCATGCAATAACCAACATGCAATTACCTCTAGTCCTTTCTTGGTCATCACTCTTCATCAATCCGAGCTCTTCATCCTTGGCTTGCTCTCCAAGATGGATTTCTAGCCCTTGATGCTTCATGATGATGATGACTTCTTCTACTCCACTTTTGCTTCCTTCTTCACGCAGCCACCCTAGCTACCTTCTGTGATGAGTGAACTCAAAAGTGGTGACAAGCCATCTCCTCCAAGATCTTCTTTCCTGCTGGCCGAATCTCCTTAACCATTTTTGGTATGGAGAAGCTAAGATCTCATCACCATATCTTTCCTTTCATGGTTACAGATCTTAGCCACTGTATTTTTTATGTTTTCTTGCCATCATTGTGATGGTCTTGTAGCTTGCCTTCCCTTCTTTTTTATAGCTCAAAGTCTCCATGGTTTGTTGTGTAAGTGATGACAAGTCATCCTAGCCTATTTTAACTAGTCTTTTCCTTTTGTTTTCATTAGAATTATGCACTTTCTTGAACCATAAGCAAGCTAATTGAGTAGATTTTCATGTTTCCTTTGATTTAATCAACCATGTATGAATTCATGCCATTTCATGAGGTTTTATGCTATAATTGTTGCATATTATGATAGAATGAATATCTCATGATTATGAGCATAGCTTTGATGTGTTTGGTTGATTAATGATAGGTGAAGAAAGCTTGGAGAAAGGTTGAAGCAAGAAGGAATAGCTAGGAGTAAAGAGAAGACAATGGAATAAGTGAAATTGAACCAGGAAGCAAAAAGCTGGACCTAAAGTTAGCATCAAACTTTTGCACAAACTTTTGGTTGAAAAGTTAGCCCCAACGTTAGCCCCCTAACTTGGAGGCTAACGTTGGAACTTGAAAATCACTCCCTGGGTACCAAAAGTTTGCGCCAATGTTAGCCCCCTAACTTGGTGGCTAATGTTGGCACATGAAATTCACCCCAGGGCACCAAAAGTTTGCGCCAACGTTAGCCCCCTAACTTTGAGGCTAACGTTGGCATGAAGAAAACCTCCCTGGGCACCAAAAGTTTGCGCCAACGTTAGCCCCCTAACTTTTGGGCTAACGTTGGCGCCACACACCACAACAGCTTGAAGGGGTATACTTCCAACAAGAATAACTTGAGCTACAGAGCTCCAAATGAGGTGATTCAAGAAGCATTGGAAAGTAGGAATCAAGAGCTTTCCAAGCATATATGGCACTGCATGGTGGACACTAAAATTGAGGGAGAAAACTGCCCCGCAATGTGCATAAATGAACATGGTGGCAACCTGCAGTGAGGCCACTTGACCTCTGCACCTTCAATGGAGTATAACTCGAGCTGTAGAGCCCCAATTGATGTGCTTCCAAAGGCATTGGAAAGTAGACATTCAGGGCTTTCCAACAATATATAATAGTATGGGGGTGGACAATACGTTTGAGCCTCCAGAACTGGCGTTTTCGCCAACGTTTGAGGCAAACGTTACCTCAAACGCTGCACACCAAAGCCAGCGACCATGCCCTCTTCAAATGATCATAACTTGAGTTGTAGATGTCCAATTGAAGTGATTCCAAGTGGGTTAGAAATCTGACATTCAGAGCTTTCCAACCATATATGATAGTCTATATTGGACATAAAATTAGCAACATGACAAGAGGATAACGTTGGCACATGAAAATCACAAGGGGAGGAGCAAAAGTTTGCGCCAACGTTAGCCCCCTAACTTGGTGGCTAACGTTGGCGCCACAAGTGCACAAGGTAAAGCCAACGTTGGGGCCAAAGTTAGACCCCTAACTTTGGCACCAACGTGAGTATCAGCAAAGTGGTGTTAGCTGATATGAAAAGTTGGAGCAAAAGTTAGACCCCTAACTTTTGCTCAAACTTTTGGTCCAACTTTTGAAAAACTCAAACCCGGTTCAATTGGTTCACTTTGGTTCTTCTCCAAACTTTAAGAGCAATCAACCAAGGCCTCTTTCAACCCAATTCCACCAAGAGCAAAGGCCCAACTCAAGGCTTGAAGATCATTTGAAGAAAGTGTATAAATAGAATAGAATTCAAGTTCTTTGGGGAGTTTTCTTTTGGAATTTTCATAATAGTTTTCGGAGAGCTTTTGATATTGAGTGTTCTTTAATTTCTTGTCTTGGGGAAGGAGAATTCACTTCTCTTCCTCTCAGTTTTATTGCTTTCAATTTCAATTACAATTGTCTTGGATCTTGGGTTGGAGAATTGAAGAAATTCTATTTCAATCTCATCCTTGGATCTCTCTGCTTTACTCACTGTTTAATTGAATTTAATTTTCTGCTAATTGCTCTTCATCTCTTTTCTTGCAATTTACTTTTCCCTTGCAATTGTTCTTGTTGGATCTAGGAAGGCATTGAGATCTAGACTTGGTTTTCTAGTCTCTGGGTCCTGAGATCTGATTTCCCATTTCAATTCTCTGATTACTGCTTTATATGTTCATTTACTTTTCTGTTTCGAATCCGATTCAATCCCAATTCCCTTTTACTCTTCTGTTTAATGAAATTTTACTTTTCCTTGTTTAAATTCTGCAAGTCCAATCCCCAATTCCCTTTACAATTCCAGCCGTTTACATTTCTTGCACTTTAATATTCCGCAATTTACATTTCTTGCACTCTAAGTTTCTGCTATTTAATTTCTTGTTTTTTAAGATTCAGCACTTTAATTCCCTATTCTCTTTACTTCCATGCAATTTAATTTCTGCAAATCACAAAACACTCAACCAACTCTTGATTCACTTGACTAAATCAACCACTAAACTAAAATTGCTCAATCCTTCAATCCCTGTGGGATCGACCTCACTCCCGTGAGTTTTTATTACTTGATGCGACCCGGTGCACTTGCCGGTTAGAATTGTGTGTTTTGGGAGAAATTTATTTTTCACCAAAATTACTCATCAAGTTTTTGGCGCCGTTGCCGGGGATTGATTAGATTGACAATGATTAAGTGAGGTGGTAGTTTAGATCAAGCAATTTTTCTTTTCGGTTTCTTTAATTTTTGACTAACCCACTAACTGTTTGAATTTTTGCTTAAGCTAACTCAAACTTCATTCTAGCAATAGATTGAAGTGTCACTGGTTTTTGTGTGTTTCTTGTGTTTTGCTTGTATGTCAGATGCAAGAAGAGAAGCAAGAGAAAAAAATGTTGCTGGAGAGGAAGAATCAGATGAAGAATATCATGAATTGGAGGAACACTCAACAAATCCAACAAATCCACCAGTGAGAATGGCCAACAACAATGGTCAACCCCAGAGGAGAGTCTTGGCTTCATATACACTTGCTAATCCAAGGCATTTTGGGAGTAGCATCCTTACCCCAAATGTCGATGCAAATAACTTTGAATTGAAGCCCCAACTCATCACCTTGGTGCAGAACAACTGTTCCTATGGAGGAGGCCCCTTGGAAGATCCAAACCAGCATCTATCCACCTTCCTGAGGATATGTAACACAGTGAAGACCAATGGTGGGCATCCTGACAGTTACAAATTGCTGCTATTTCCATTTTCCCTCAAAGACAAAGCCACTCAATGGTTGGAGTCATTTCCAAGAGATAGCATCAACAACTGGGATGATCTAGTAACCAAGTTTCTTGCCAAGTTTTACCCACCTCAAAGAGTTATTAGATTGAAGACTGAAGTTCAAACATTTACTCAGATGAATGGAGAGTCATTGTATGAAGCATGGGAGAGATACAAAGCTTTACTCAGGAAGTGTCCACCAGAGATGTTTAATGAATGGGATAAACTCCAAAATTTCTATGAAGGACTGACAATGAAAGCTCAAGAGGCACTTGACTATTCAGCAGGAGGCTCAATGCAACTCATGAAGACAGCTGAAGAAGCTCAGAACCTCATTGACATGGTGGCTAACAACCAATATTTCTTTGGCCATCAGAGACAACACCAACCATCACTAAGGAAAGGAGTGTTAGAAATGGAAGGGGTTGACACCCTCCTAGCTCAAAACAAGATAATGTAGCAGCAGATTCAAGAACAATTTGAGCAGATGGCTAAAAAGATTGATAGTTTACAAGTTGCAGCAGTGAATACAAGCCAACCATCAACCACATGGGGACAAAATGAAGAAAACCAGGAAAATCAACAGCAGGAACAACCTCAATATGTGCACAACCAAGGCTCATGCCAAAATGAGGTTTATGGTGACACCCACAAACCATCCTGGAAGAACCATCCAAATCTCAGATGGGGAGATAACCACACCCACAGCCAGCAACCGTGGTAGAAAAACTCAAACCAAAACAACTCAAGAAACACAACTTACTCAAACCACAACCAGCAAAACGCTAATAATAATCAATACAAGAAACCACAAAATACATATCAACCACCCCACCACAATCCACAAACTCATCAAAATAGCATTTCCGCACCAACATCTAACCCCCAAAACTACCACACTACCCCTACAAATAACTTCCAGCAACCACATTCCACCCCCATCATACCACCAATAGACCATCATGAAAGTAGAATTTCAAGTCTTGAGGCAGCCATACAAGCAATTGCTCAGTCCACTCAAAGCTTGGTCAAAATGCAAGAGAGAAATGAAGCCACCATGAAGAGCCTTGAACGACAAGTGGGACAATTGGCCAAACAAGCTGAACGGCCAACCAATGTTCTCCCAAGTGATACAATCTCCAATCCAAAGGACAAAGGAAAAGCTACAAAGTGGGAGGAGTGCAAAGCAATCATAGTGGGAAGTGAAAAGACTAGGGAGAAGGAAGCCATCAATCAAGAAGAACAGAACAGAGAAGTTCCACAAGAAGAGACAGAAGAGAGAAGTGAAGAGGAGAGAACGACCAAGAATGCAAAAAGCTCAAAGAAAGATGTGGACATCCTTGAAACACAGCTACAAGAGAAGAAGGAAGGGATGAAGCCATATATCCCTAAACTTCCATATCCTCAAAGATTCAAAAAAGAAAACGAGGATAAGCAATACTCAAAGTTCCTGAACATATTCAAGACACTCAGCATCAATATTCCGTTCTTAGAAGCACTTGAACAGATGCCATTATATGCCAAATTTATGAAAGAAGTGCTAACAAAGAAAAGACCCTTGAAGGAAGGACAGATTATTGAAATGACAATGGAGTGTAGTGCTATTCTCCAAAGAGGTTTACCAGAGAAGAAGGAGGATCCTGGAAGGTTTTATATACCTTGTACCATAGGAAACATAACTATTGAGAAATCATTCTGTGACCTTGGTGCAAGTATAAACTTGATGCCTCTATCTCTTATGAGGAAGCTTAAAATTTCTGAGCTGAAGTCCACATGAATAGTTCTCCAAATGGCTGACAAGTCCATTCAACGAGCACTTGGAGTTGTAGAGAATGTGCTGGTAAAAGTGGGAAAATTCCTTCTCCCAGTTGATTTTGTCATCCTAGATATGGAGGAGGATCCTAACACCCCCATCATCCTAGGGAGGCCTTTTCTTGCTACAGGCAGAGCACTGATAGATGTTGAAAAAGGGGAATTGTTGCTGAGAGTACATGACGAGCACCTAGCATTCCATGTTTTTAAAACCCCACATGAGCCCACTCAAGAAGAAGAGTGTATGGAGGATAAGGCCAGAGATCAAAGTTTGAAGGAGGTAGTCAATGAGTTAGCTCCAAGACTTCCGAATCCATGCTTAAAAGAAGTAGAGATGGTGCAACAGACCAAAGAAATCAAGGAGGAACTAGATCCAAAACCTCCAGATGAGAAATTCAATATCTCAGATAAGGAACCACCAAGGCAGAGGGTATCTTTTGAGAAAGAAAAGAAGGAGAGGCCAAGAGGGTGGAGAAACAAGAAGATCCCTACTGAAGGCTTTTCACCAGGGGATAAAGTAGTGTTAAACACCCAACCAATGAAGGTGTCCCCACAATCATCCGAATACTACACTGTAAACCGGGTTCTTTCACTTGAACACCTAGAGATCATCAAAGAGGAGACCGGAAGGAGGTCCACAGTAAGAGGAGAAAAGCTGAGGCGCTATGATTTTCAACCCCCATGATCTAAGTGGATTGATGTCAAGCTAATGACAATAAAGAAGCGCTTGTTGGGAGGCAACCCAACCTGAGGTAGTTCACTTCTCATAGCTATTTCAATAAAAGGGTTAATTAGACTTATCTATATTGCAAGGAGCTAAGTTTGGTGTTGCACACCAAAATAAATTAAGAGAGAATGAAAGATTCTAAGTTTGGTGTTCCACCAAATTCTCATTTAAAAGCACATTCTCACCTTCTGCATACATGGATGCTAGCTCCGAGTAATCAGATAAACTAATTAACCAATTGTTTACTTTTTAGTTTTTCTAGTTTTTATTGTCTTTAACAAAGATAGGAGGATTTCACATATAGTTATTTTGATGCATGAGAAAGGTGGCAAGGAACTAAGTTTGGTGTTCACACACCAAAGTAAGTTCAAAAGCCTATAAGAAAATTCTGCACACTAACAAGTTACCTAAGGGCTTGAGAAATAAGCAACTTCCATGAACTTTATAGGAATTCAATCACTCTCTTGGAAGGGTTACATACCATCAGCTGAGAGTAAGAAGAAGAAGCCACCAAGAGGTTGTATTGTCACTTAATTCTATCAGCATTGAACTGTTCTAATTTGGAAGTTTGAGAGTTACCATTGCAACAGTAACTGTTAGTTCAGTCATTTTGCATCTTGAGTGTTCTAGTTGAAATAAGTATGCTAGCTTAAGTATGTGCTTGTGTGTTCACTTAACAAAAAGCATGCTTTGTCCCCTGCATTTTCAATTCAATAAAAGAAATGTTTGAATGAGAAGTAAGATAGTCTCTGTTAGATAGAAGTAGAATAAAAGTAAGTGGTGGTATGTGTGTGATTGTACAATAGCTTACTTTTAGTGAATAAAGAGCTAGGATATCTCCTTCTAAGTAAAGAGTGGCCTACTGTCTATGAATCTCAATTAAATAAAAAATTCCTTGGTTAGAAAGAAAAACAAAAAGAAAGAAAGAAAAGAGATAGCCAAAAAGTGGCAGAACAAAAGGAAACAAAAAGAAACAAAGCTGGACACCAATAGCTTGAACTTTAAAATATATGCCTGTGGTGTCTTTGTACTAGGATCTGCTTGGATTAGTAAGCTCTTAGGAGTGCATCAACACTCGGTGACTTGGGTTAACTAATCCGGGATCATCAGCTGAAAGTCCACTATCAAGAGCAACCTAACTACAAGGCATTTAGTAACCCAAAGAGGTGCTGGGCATCAATGTTTTAAGAAGGAATGTGAGCCAAGTGTCTATGGTGAATAATGTGTCAAGCATAAAGAAAAGGAAATGAACTTGCTACACATGACACTCAAATAAAGCTTATAAACAAAGTAATAGCCAAGGATAAAGGAATAATGAGAGGTCATAGCAGTATGTTACTTGAAGCTTGAAGGAGACTTTCTAGGCCTAGGAGTCAATAAGAAGTGAGCATTTACATATCCACACAAAATCCCATGAACTATCAATAATACTCTGCTAGCATAAACATCCTCTTCCATTTCATTCTTTCTTCTCAATAAATCTTTTCTTGCTTGGGGACAAGCAAGCTTTAAGTTTGGTGTTGTGATGACAAGTCATCCTAGCCTATTTTAACTAGTCTTTTCCTTTTGTTTTCATTAGAATTATGCACTTTCTTGAACCATAAGCAAGCTAATTGAGTAGATTTTCATGTTTCCTTTGATTTAATCAACCATGTATGAATTCATGCCATTTCATGAGGTTTTATGCTATAATTGTTGCATATTATGATAGAATGAATATCTCATGATTATGAGCATAGCTTTGATGTGTTTGGTTGATTAATGATAGGTGAAGAAAGCTTGGAGAAAGGTTGAAGCAAGAAGGAATAGCTAGGAGTAAAGAGAAGACAATGGAATAAGTGAAATTGAACCAGGAAGCAAAAAGCTGGACCTAAAGTTAGCATCAAACTTTTGCACAAACTTTTGGTTGAAAAGTTAGCCCCAACGTTAGCCCCCTAACTTGGAGGCTAACGTTGGAACTTGAAAATCACTCCCTGGGTACCAAAAGTTTGCGCCAACGTTAGCCCCCTAACTTGGTGGCTAACGTTGGCACATGAAATTCACCCCTGGGCACCAAAAGTTTGCGCCAATATTAGCCCCCTAACTTTGAGGCTAACGTTGGCATGAAGAAAACCTCCCTGGGCACCAAAAGTTTGCGCCAACGTTAGCCCCCTAACTTTTGGGCTAACGTTGGCGCCACACACCACAACAGCTTGAAGGGGTATACTTCCAACAAGAATAACTTGAGCTACAGAGCTCCAAATGAGGTGATTCAAGAAGAATTGGAAAGTAGGAATCAAGAGCTTTCCAAGCATATATGGCACTGCATGGTGGACACTAAAATTGAGGGAGAAAACTGCCCCGCAATGTGCATAAATGAACATGGTGGCAACCTGCAGTGAGGCCACTTGACCTCTACACCTTCGATGGAGTATAACTCGAGCTGTAGAGCCCCAATTGATGTGCTTCCAAAGGCATTGGAAAGTAGACATTCAGGGCTTTCTAACAATGTATAATAGTATGGGGTGGACAATACGTTTGAGCCTCCAGAACTGGCGTTTTCGCCAACATTTGAGGCAAACGTTACCTCAAACGCTGCACACCAAAGCCAGCGACCATGCCCTCTTCAAATGATCATAACTTGAGTTGTAGATGTCCAATTGAAGTGATTCCAAGTGGGTTAGAAAGCTGACATTCAGAGCTTTCCAACCATATATGATAGTCTATATTGGACATAAAATTAGCAACATGACAAGAGGATAATGTTGGCACATGAAAATCACAAGGGGAGGAGCAAAAGTTTGCGCCAACGTTAGCCCCCTAACTTGGTGGCTAACGTTGGCGCCACAAGTGCACAAGGTAAAGCCAACGTTGGGGCCAAAGTTAGACCCCTAACTTTGGCACCAACGTGAGTATCAGCAAAGTGGTGTTAGCTGATATGAAAAGTTGGAGCAAAAGTTAGACCCCTAACTTTTGCTCAAACTTTTGGTCCAACTTTTGAAAAACTCAAACCCGGTTCAATTGGTTCACTTTGGTTCTTCTCCAAACTTCAAGAGCAATCAACCAAGGCCTCTTTCAACCCAATTCCACCAAGAGCAAAGGCCCAACTCAAGGCTTGAAGATCATTTGAAGAAAGTGTATAAATAGGATAGAATTCAAGTTCTTCGGGGAGTTTTCTTTTGGAATTTTCATAATAGTTTTCGGAGAGCTTTTGATATTGAGTGTTCTTTAATTTCTTGTCTTGGGGAAGGAGAATTCACTTCTCTTCCTCTCAGTTTTATTGCTTTCAATTTCAATTACAATTGTCTTGGATCTTGGGTTGGAGAATTGAAGAAATTCTGTTTCAATCTCATCCTTGGATCTCTCTGCTTTACTCACTGTTTAATTGAATTTAATTTTCTGCTAATTGCTCTTCATCTCTTTTCTTGCAATTTACTTTTCCCTTGCAATTGTTCTTGTTGGATCTAGGAAGGCATTGAGATCTAGACTTGGTTTTCTAGTCTCTGGGTCCTGAGATCTGATTTCCCATTTCAATTCTCTGATTACTGCTTTATATGTTCATTTACTTTTCTGTTTCGAATCCGATTCAATCCCAATTCCCTTTTACTCTTCTGTTTAATGAAATTTTACTTTTCCTTGTTTAAATTCTGCAAGTCCAATCCCCAATTCCTTTTACAATTCCAGCCGTTTACATTTCTTGCACTTTAATATTCCGCAATTTACATTTCTTGCACTCTAAGTTTCTGCTATTTAATTTCTTGTTCTTTAAGATTCAGCACTTTAATTCCCTATTCTCTTTACTTCCATGCAATTTAATTTCTGCAAATCACAAAACACTCAACCAACTCTTGATTCGCTTGACTAAATCAACCACTAAACTAAAATTGCTCAATCCTTCAATCCCTGTGGGATCGACCTCACTCCCGTGAGTTTTTATTACTTGATGCGACCCGGTGCACTTGCCGGTTAGAATTGTGTGTTTTGGGAGAAATTTATTTTTCACCAAAATTACTCATCAGTAAGGACCGAAGAAAAGGAAAGAGATGAGAGAAAGAGGTATGAAGAAAAGCAATCAAGTGAGTTTGAGTAAATTAATTAATGTGAGTTGCTTTTACTTCCCTTAGGTGGAGTAGCGTGTAGCATTGCTAATTACCATCAAATCAATTTGTCAATTTCTCTCTCATAGTTCCCATGTAATAAATGATAATTGAATGAATTTGAAATCCATCACATGGTTAGAGTTGAGATCAGTTGGAAGGTATAGGCAAATATCAACATTTGCTTTCCTGATGAGATATTTTCGGATCAAGCTTTGGGGCTTATAGCAAAATATGTTTAACTTGGGCTTGCAACAAGTAATGGATCAATTTGGCCCAAAGACAAGAATAATAATTGAGCCACACAGAAACATTTTTGCTGAATGAATTCACACTTTGGGCTTGCATCATATCATTTAATATTCGGCCCAATAGTAAACCTACATCACAAATTATTAACTAACACATGTTACATGAAGATCATAATTAATAATTTTGTAATCAATTATTTCAATAATGTTTGTTCATCATCAAAATAAATCTGAGTTTTCCAAACTCATCAAAATTAATTTAATTATTTTGAATAAAATAATTTCTAAAAATAAGGAACTCTAATTAATAAAATAAATTATAACTTATTTATATTTAGATTTTCAAAAATATGGGTCATTACAATTCTCTTGGGTTGAGGGTTTCCTGACGTTCCCTCCCCACTAGTACCACCCGTTCTATCTTGTCGTGGGGGTATTACTATTGCACGGTCATCGTTGTGAGGTTCTGGTTCTGGTTCTTATTCAGATACCGTACGTCTATCTTCAAACTGATCGTCCTCCATGGTTGGGTGTAGACTTCCAGGTCCTCGGCAACGGCACTAATGTTTTGAAAATTACCTGAAACTGGGTTGCTTTGGACTTGAACGTAACGTCCAAGCGCCTTTGAATAGTATGTCCGACGTCTTCTCCAACGAGGGTGAATCCGTCCGAGTTGTTTATGAAGAGGTGAGGGATGGTACCTGCAAGGGACTCCGATGCTTAAGTTAGTAAGGGTTTAAGTAGGTTTTTAGTATATTGGATTCTGAATATACCTAAGGATGTCAATGTATTTATAGTAGAATAGATAACTACCTCTTAGAGTAGTTCCACCTTTGTTGGTAGATAACCGTTTCTTTTTTCTAGGAAAGTCGTTGAGATCTCCCTTCTAGATGAATTGGAAATATCTTAAGAGTCGGTTACTTATTTAGATAAGTAGGTCCAGACTCTTGTCGTTGTGTCCGACCTTTACAAGGTTGAATAGATATTAGGTGGATTGGTTCTCTTAATTGAGCATTATTCATTTTGGGTCTGGCTATATTTTTCGGACCAAAGTACGAACAGATATTATCAACTATGATTATATGCAAAAAATATTAATAATAATATCAACTTATGAATGTATTATAGTATTTTAGGAGTTTATCACACGACATATAATGAGCTAATTGTTTACTAAATTAAAATAAAGGATTGTCGTCATCAACTAAATTTTTTAAATAATTGCAAAACATTAATAAGGACAGTAGAAAAAAAATAATAAAAGACATAAGATTATATATGAGAGGAAATAAAAATAAATATGTGAAGTGAATGTTAGTTTATATAATAAATATGAGTAAAAATGACAATAAAAGGAGAGAAAAAATTAGTTTTTATTAAAAAATTTATATTTATTAAGAGAAATTATATTATTATTAAAGAAATAGAATAATCTACATAAAAATAAAAATAAAAAGTAAAAAATAAAAAATAGAGAAAAAAAAAAGACTAAACACTACTACATAAGAAGAATAAAAAGTGATATGATAATAAAAAATTTATAAAATGATAATTTTACTAAAATATTTATGTGTCAATATTAGAAGTTATTTAATATGTCAAAAATTTATTATGTCGTTATTAAAATTTTTATTTTATATATTTTAAATAAATAAATAAATTTTTATAAAATAAAGTTTATTCTCTAAATATGATATATAATATTAGAATTTAGACTATTAATATGAATTAACATTCTTTATATTATAAAATTTTAAAGATTAGATAATTTATTAATGTGTAAAATTGTGATATTAATGCCAAATTAATTACATAGATGTTATTTTTTACGGTACTTCAAATATAATTTTAAGTAGGGATGTCAACGGGACATGGCGAGGGCGGGGGCGGGGGCAGGGGATGCCTCCCTACTTTCCATCCCCGCCCTCAGATTTGCTCTCCATCCCCGTCTCCATTCTCCACTGTGGGGGAATATTGCTCCCCATCTCCATTTTCCACGGGCCCATTTCCCATGAGGACCCCATTTTTCATCTATCTGATAGTTCTAACTAATTATTAATTTTCATATGATTAGAGCTGCAAGTATCCATCATATACAAAAACAGCAAGATTTTATACCAAAAGTCTAAATGACACGATGGTGACTACTTTTGAAATGACACAGTTGGGGGACGCAACGACGAGCTAAAGGACAAAGTAGTGGACGAGGTAGGAGACGCGGCAACAAAGAGGAGAATGGACACGACGGCAGAGTTACGAAAAGGAACGTCGCAAATAGAAAGCACGACGCGGTGAGGGTGATGGCACGGTGAGGTGTGACGATGCGGTGAGAAGGGAGAGTGGCGAGGGGGTGGTTGCAGAGAGGTTGGATGGAGTATGAACAACGTTAGAGATCTCTAAATTGAAGAAGGGTTATATAAATGAAGATTAGGAGTTGTGTGTGTGTGTACGGACGCGTGTGTGCGTGTGTGCGTGTGTGAGAAATGACTAAATGACTAAAAAATATAGATGAGAAATAAACTATTAAGGATAATTTAGTAAATTTATAAATTTCGGAGAATAGCGGAGACGGGACGGGAATCCCCGCTCGGGTCCCTACGCTTGCCTCGGGAGAATTTTGTCCTCCATCCCTATCTTTGCAAAAAAAAATTTTCACAGTCGAATTTCCATTCGGAACAGTCCCCGCAGAGATCCCCGCATCTCGGAGAGTTTTGCCATCTCTAAATCTAAGAAAGATGTTTTTTTTTCTATGTTGTTGTAATATATGGCATGAAAATCTATCTATTTATCTTTGTATGTATGTATCTATTTATCTATTTATCTATGTTTATTATATAAAAATGGATGCAAATCTTTTATAGAATGAGTTTAAGCCACATTAGTCTTTGTGATTGTGCCACATCAACTGTTTTACATAAATGATAATTTTATAATTTTATAATATAAAAGTTAATAATTTCTACATAATAATATTACAAAACTTTTTTTTTTCTCCAGGCTTCTCGATCTGAATATCACAATATCTTTTTTATGTATCATGTCTTTACTTTTATGTTGCTTTGTTGGTCTCTTTCTTCTCTTTTTTTTTGGTTAAAGTAAATTATAATGTTAATTTATGATGTTAATTTGCAACTTCTAATAATATTTATCAGCTGGAGTGGAAAAAATCTTGGAGAAATTTGCACGCACTACTGAGACTACATCCTTAGTTTTTAGGTGTTTTTTTTTTTATCTATTTTTTAGTGTTTTTTTCCTTTCTTTTCAATCTCATGTCGCTAAAAAACATAAAATTTTAATCTCATTAATTAATTAAATTTAAAACTTATCATTACTAAATTTAGTTAAAAAAATAACGGTTAAATATATTTAATATCTATACTAAAACTATAATAATAATTTTTAATTACAAATATTTAAAATATATAGTGTAAATATTTTTAATAATTTTCTCTTGATATTAATACTCTATTTCATAATCTCTCAAATGAATTGTTTAAAACATATTCAAACACGTTTAGTTTTAGTCACAAAAAAAAAACACGTTTAGTTTTGGCACAACATCATTTATTTAGAGTTAAATCTTAAAGTGGCCCCTAGAGTTGTACTCGAGGCTTATAGTGGTCCCCAAAATTAATAATTACTTAATTATCTCCTCGAACTTGCATTTCAGAACTCATAATAATCTCTCAAACAATTTTCGTCAGCTAGGCTCATCGGAAAGCACATGTGGCATCGCTGACATGCTTGGGCTATTTGATGTGGAAGAGAAAATTTTTTAGTGGCCATTTGGTCCTGAATCTTTTTGAAAAATTCTAATCCCTAAATTTGATGAAATTCAGTGATCTTGGTCTTTTCTCTTCTCCTCTTCCCTGTCACGATCTGCGCTACCACCAAAAACTCCACTTTCACCTCAACTACACGTGCCGCCTCTGGTGAATTTCTCACCCCTAAGTCCCGTGTCAGTGTCACCACCAAAATATTCAATGCATAGTAGATAAAATCTTACAATATGCTTATTTTCTTGCTGAAGACCAGTATGACAATTATGTTATTCAAGTTGGTCATGTACTTAAGGCAACTATAATTTGCTCTTATCCCCTTTAAAATATTTGTTATTTTTAATTGATATTTTGATGTTTAATTTATAAATATAGATCTCTTTTCTTCAATTTTTGGGTTAGTTATTTATCAGTTAATATTGTCTTTTAACATTGCATTACAATATAATTTCTTTTCTTTTGTAGTTTATGATGTATTTGAAGTCTATTATCTTATTAAATTTTTTCTCATATTTTGGACTCTATATGATAAACATGTTTGATATCTTTGTAGTCTAATTTTAAATCTGTGGATGCACATCTCCAATTTCTATTTTGAAAAGTGTTAGTTATATATTCAAACTTTGTACCAGAGTGGAGAGATTATTTTTGTTACTAAAGCGAGACAATAAATCTCTAGTTATTGTCATATGCAAAGTAAAAGTAGCACTATAATTACAATATTGATCTATGTATTTATCTCTTTTGACTTTCTTTCTCTGTCTCTATTTAGTGTTTTTTTCCTTCTGTTTTTCTTTTATTTGAATCAAATGCTTGAATTGAAATTACAGCATATTATAGAAAAAAGAACACCACATGAAAAGAGTCAAATTTTAAGTAAGTTTACTGGAAGTATTGTGCAATTCGTAAGTATAGATATAATGTTATTGAGAAGTGCTGGGAGCATGATAATGAGATTGAGCGAGATGCTCTGTTTGAGGATTGTAGATTACTTGGTTGAGAATGTTATAACTATTATAAGAAGAGATGAAAAGGGGTGAAGAGGAATTTATGGTATGCAATACTGTAAGCTTGTAAAGTTTCCGTGAAGATAGAGAGGACAAAATTTGCAGAACAGCTGTGACGAGAAGAAAAGAGAAGAACTGCAGTTATCAAATCAAATTTAGGGATTAGGATTTTTTAAATTGATTTAGGAACTAAATTGCCACAAAAAAAACTTTTCTCTTCCACATCAGATAGCTTTCGTTGGACTTGCTAGCGTATTAAAACTGATGCTACATGTGCTTTTTGATGGGGTCTAACTGATGAAAACTACTTGAGGGATTATTATGAGTTTTGGAATGCAAGTTTAAAGATATAATTTGATCATTATTAATTTCAGAAATCACTTTAAGCGTCGAATGGGTCTAACTGATGAAAACTACTTGAGGGATTATTATGAGTTTTGGAATGCAAGTTTAAAGACATAATTTGATCATTATTAATTTCAGAAATCACTTTAAGCGTCGAATGTAATTTTAGAGACCATTTTGAGGTTTAAGTCCATCTACTTATTAAGTATATATTTAAATATATTATGATTAATACAATTTATTTATAATTATATTTTTTATTTTCATTCTCAATTATTTTTCTTTAACCCTTTTTCTTAATTATCTCCAAATAGATTAAACTTTTTTAACAACTCTGTCTTGTTATTATTACTTTATTTTATAATCTCTCAAATGAATGATTTAAAACATCTCCAAGTACATCCAACTTTGATGCAATAACATTTGTTTATTAGGAATATATTCCAATATTCATGATTAACAAATTTTATTTATAACTATATTTTTTTATATTCATTTTCAATTATTTTTTCTTAATTTTTAATTAATTATTTCTAAATTCACTGAAAAAAACCTCTAAATTAGATAATAGAACACCATTTACTAAATATATCAACAAACAAATATAGTTTTTTTTAAAGTTTGTATAATTTGATTATGAAAAACATTCACCTCAATAAATAAAGATAAATCTATCTTTTTATAATTAATTATATTACATAAGAAGATATATAAGAAATTTTTTCAATATGTAAAGATATTAGAAAACGCACAAAAGTCAATATTTAAAAATAAGCTAACCTCACAAAACTTGATTGTTATTGTATATATTTTTTGAATAATATTAAAATATATAAAAATTACAAATAATTTTAACAAATGACTCTTCATATTTAATATTAATTTATATATTAATTAATTACTAAATAATATAACACTTCTAAATTTATATTATAGTATATTAATTTAGACTCTGCATATCATGCAAGTCTTAGTCTAATTTTATATGAAACTTACAAATTTATTTGTCATTCACTCGTTATAACAATACTTAGGTTCTATTTTTATATAGGTTTAATTATTCTACTTGTTTTTATAGTTTTGCAAAATTTTCAATTAGGTTCTTATATTTTTTTCTTTTAATTAAGTTTTTACATCAAATTTTTTTTTAATTGGGTCCCTACACTTTTTTTCCTTTTATTTAGATTCATATACAATTTTTTTTTAGTTAGGTCCCTATAAAATTAAGCTAATTACTACTAAAAGGGACTTAATTGAAAAAAAAATTGGTGCAGGGACCCAATTAAAAAAAAATATATGGACCTAATTAAAAATTTCACGAAACTATAAGGACCAATAGAGTAATTAAACCTTTATATTATGAGTTAAGAGAGAAGGGGATAGTGAATCAAATAGTGCAATTTTTCAAGGCGTGTGTTACACACACTTTCCTTTAGGCTTAATTCGCCCCCACCAATATACAATGGTGTGCAAAATGGGTTACTGGCAAATTTCCTGTAGGATACAATGAAGAACACTTGACTTGTTTATGCACTCACACAGTCAAGCCTTACACTAAATGATAATTTATAGAATAATATTCTCTATTATTTCTTTTACGCATAAAGAAAGTGTTGAGATGGATTCACTAGCAATAATGAAATGAAGAAAATTTATAGAGACGGAGTACATGCAACTACGTACTCAACAGACACAATTTTTCAAATAGTTACAACCTTTCAATAGACATAACTATTCAAATAGTTGCAACCTTTTAACAGGCATAACTTTTGATTAAGTCACAACTCTATGAAGAGATGTAACTCTTCAAAATAGCTTTTCACATATTTTGAAAATATATCTCACAATCCCCCACCATTTTCAAAATTTATTTTCAATCCTATTATTTTGAAAGTTTTATGCTTTCAGTAGAGGTATCTTGCGATTTGAACCTTTACCTAGTAACCAGTGGTATTCACTCATTCAAATTTAAAATGGTAGACAAGTTTTGAACCATTTAACTCATATGAACAAGCGTGCACTGATGACACATAAAATTTCGGTATCATTTAAATGTTATATTTAATATGACACATTTAGTAGGTCTTGTGTCTTGTATCCTTTCGTGAGTGCTTTAAGAGTAAAATCTTAACTCTAAAAACCGGCCTCAATTCACACTCATATAGGTAGACTCTATCAAAGTATCACATAATTAAATACTTCAGCAATAATATACTTGCTATAGGTCTATTAAGAGCAAAGCTCATCCTGTTCCTTTATACCATTATGGTTCCAAGTACTTTTTACCTTGGGATGAAAGAAATTATTATGAGTACTTGCAATTACTCTTATAGTGTACTTTACCGCATTAAACTCAAGACTTGATGTTACTCAAGTGTGAGTTGGGTTTCCACCATTGGTAATTATTTAAAATACGGATTTTAGTCCCATCCATTTTGATGTTTTAAACACCAAATCCCTTGTCAATCCTTTCATCAAAGGATCTGCAAGATTTTGTTCTGACCTTATAAAATTTATAGATATAACTCCATTACCAATAATATTTTTAACATAGCTATGTCTTACTCCAATGTGCCTAGATTTTCCATTATAGACTTGGCTATAAGCCTTTGATAATGTTACTTGGCTATCACAATGTATAGAGATTGGTGCCATTGGTTTTGGCCAAACTGAAATTTCATGTAATAAATATCTAAGCCATTCAACTTCCTTGCTTGCTGCTGCCAAAGCAACAAATTCTGCAGCCATGGTAGAGTCCATTATGCAAGTTTGTTTCTTGGATCCCCAAGAAACAGCACCCCCACTAAGAGTAAAGATTCAACCACTTGTTGATGCATGATCCTCTGTATAGCTTATCCAACTGGCATTTGTATATCCTTCTAAAACAAAAGGTTCACCATTATACAACAAAGTATAGTTTATTGTTCCTTTCAAATATTTTAATATTCTTCGGACAGCATGCCAATGGTCTTTACTTGGATTGCTTGTATACCGACTTAAGCGACCTACAGCATATGCTATATCTGGTCTAGTACAAGTCATAGCATACATTAAGCATCCAATTATTTTTGCATACTCAATTTGTGAAACAGACGAACCTGTATTGAGTACTAATTTAATACTTGGATCAAAAGGAGTACTCACCGAATATCCTTCAAACTCATCAAACCGTTTTAATATTTTTTCTATATAATGAGATTGAGATAATCCTAAATTATGACCATTTCTAACAATTTTAATTCCTAAAATTATATCTGCAGCTTCCATATCTTTCATATCAAAATTACTAGACAAAAAATATTTAATTTTTTCTACCTCTTCTAAATCAGTACCAAAAATAAGCATATCATCAACGTATAAACAAATCATAACACCTTGACCATTTTTAACTTTACTATACACACATTTATCAGATTCATTTATTTTATATCCATTAGCACGAACAGTTTCATCAAATTTTTTATGCCATTGCTTAGGGACTTGTTTCGGTCCATATAAAGACTTAACTAATTTGCACACTTTATTTTTTTGACCAGCAACTATAAATTTTTCGGGTTGCTTCATATACACCTCTTCGTCTAGTTCACCATTTAAAAAAGTTGTTTTAACATCCATTTGGTGAATGACAAAATTAAAGATTGAAGCAAGTGCTATAAGCACTATAATTGTAGCAATTCTTGCTACTGGTGTATATGTATCAAAGTAATCAATTTCTTCTTTTTGTGCAAATTCCTTAGCAACTAACCGTGTTTTGAACTTATCAACAGTTTCATCTACTTTCATTTTCTTTTTGAAAATCCATTTAGAACCAATGGCTTTTGACCCACGAGGAAGATCCACTAATTTCCAAGTGTTATTTCTCATTATTGAGTCCATCTCATCTTGTATTGCTTCTTTCCAAAAATTTGAATCTTGAGACTTTATAGCCTCTTCATAGGTCTCAGGATCACCTTCCATATGAAGGCATATAGGTGCAATGCTATCTATTGATTCTCCTGTCCCTTCCACAAGGAACATAAAGAAATCTGGTCCATAAGTCTTTGCTTTTCTTATTCTTTTACTTTTTCTAGGTTTAATATTTTCAACGGGCTTATTTTCTACATTTTCTTCTATTTCTAAGTGAATTTTACTTTCAGGTCTTGGAGTTGAATTAAATCTATCCTCTAAGAAAAATGCATCTCTTGATTCAATAACTATATTAGCAGAGTATGATTCATTAGATTCAATAACTACAAACTATAAGCTTTACTGTTCTAAGCATATCCTAAGAAAATACATTCTATACCTCTTTCTCCTAATTTCTTTCTTTTAGGTTCAGGAACTTTTACTATTATTCTACAACCCCAAACTTTAAGATATTTAAGATTAGGCTTTTTATTCTTCCAAAGTTCATATGGAGTTATTTTATTCCTTTTATTAGGAATTCTATTTAAAATATAACAGGCAGTTAACATAGCCTCACCCCAATAACCTTTTGCTAGACCAGAATAAGATAGCATAGCATTAACAATTTCTTCCAGCACCCTATTTTTTCTTTCAGCAATACCATTCTGTTGTGGAGAATATGGTGCAGTAGTTTGATGAATAATACTAGTGGACTTAAAATAATTAGGATTATAATATTCTCCTCCATGGTCAGACCTTAAGCACTTAATAAATGTTTCATGTTGTAATTCAACTTCAGTTTTAAAAATCTTAAATTTATCCAAGACTTCATCTTTAGAATGCATTAAATGTATGTAACAATATCTATTGAAATCATCAATAAAAGTTACAAAATATTTCTTTCCACCTATAGTAGGCCAACCATGCAAATCACATACATCAGAATGTATTAATTCTAATAACTTTGAATTTCTTTGTACTCTTTGAAAAGGAAGTCTTGTTATCTTGGTTAACATATAAGTTGTACATACATCTGAATTTTTAATTAATTTTAGAATAAGATCATATTTTATCATATCATTTAATTTATGAAAATTAACATGTCCTAAACGATTATGCCATAAATCAAAGGATTCAGCAATATAAACAGAAACATTATTATTATTAATAGTATTTACAATATTCAATTTAAACATATTCTCACATAGATATCCTTTACCCACAAACACTCCACCCTTAGACAGAATAAATTTGTCTCCTTCAAATACAGACTTAAACCCATACTTGTTAAGTAGAGGAACATAAACTAAATTTTTTCTGACTTCGGGTACATAATATATATTTGTAAGAGTTAGTACTCTTCCAGAAGTGAATTCAAGTTCCACCGTTCCTTTGCCCATTACTTGAACAGTTGATGCATTTTTCATGTACAGAATAGTCCCATTCTCTTCTTTGAATGTCTTGAAAAAATTTCTATTCTTGTATACATGTCGAGTTGCACCAGAATCTATCCACCATGATCCAATGTCTTCAATCATGTTGATCTCAGAAATTACAGCAATAAGATTATCTTTTATTGCTGTGTCATTCTTTTCTTTCTTTTTTCTAAAGAAACGACATTCTTTCCTTTCTTTTTTCTTAAGAAACGACATTCTTTCTTAAAATGTCCTAGTTTTCTACAATAAAAATAATTTCCTTTCTTTTTATTTTTTCTGAAATCACCATTGTTACTTTGAGATTTATTAAAATCTCGGTATCTCTTCTTGTTGGGTTTGTTGGATTTTCCATCTTCCATTACGTGAAGATTAGCATGAGCACTTTGCTCTTTAGTATCGTCTTGTTTACGATACTCTTCTTCAAGACGAAGGTGATTACTTAGTTGCTCAAGAGAAACATCATTCTTTCTATGTTTCATAGTTTTTTTGAATTCTTTCCATGATGGAGGGAGTTTGTCAATAATTGAAGATACAATGATGGTATCATCCATGTGTATGTTATGTTGCTTAAAATTATTTAAAATACGTTCAATTTCATGCAGTTGTTCCATGACAGATCTACCATCAACCATCTTATAATTATTAAAGCGAGTGATAAGAAATTTCTTACTTGTTGCGTCCTCAGCCATATATTTTGCCTCTAATTTGTCCCATAATTCTTTTGCGCTCGCAACATTTTGGTAGACATCAAATAGTGCATCAACCATGCCATTGAGTATGTGCCCGGTGCATATATAGTCATCGTTGTCCCATTTTTGCCTGACTCGTGTTTCTGCAATGACCTCCCCTTCAACTTCTGGTGGTCTTAGTATGGTAAGAACATATGCCCCTTTTAGTGTTGTGAGAAGGAAGTGCATCTTCTTTTGCCATCTATGAAATTTCCACCATCAAATCTTTCTAACTTGACAAAATCCGACGTCATCTCCTTAATTGATGCGGTGACCATTTTTGTTTTATTGGTGAAGAATTAAGCCTAAAGATTGTGAGTTAAGAGAGAAGGGGATAGTGAATCAAATAGCGCAATTCTTTAAGACGTGTGTTACACACACTTTTCTTTAGGCTTAATTCGCACCCACCAATATACAATGGTGTGCAAAATGGGTTACTGGCAAATTTTCTGTAGGATACAATGAAGAACACTTGACTTGTTTATGCACTCACACAGTCAAGCCTTACACTAAATGATAATTTACAGAATAATATTCTCTATTCTTTTTTTTTGCGCATAAAGAAAGTGTTGAGATGGATTCACTAGCAATAATGAAATGAGGGAAATTTATAGAGACGGAGTACATACAGCTACGTACTCAACAGACACAACTTTTCAAATAGTTACAACCTTTCAATAGACATAACTATTCAAATAGTTGCAACCTTTTAACAGGCATAACTTTTGATTAAGTCACAACTCTATAAAGAGATGTAACTCTTCAAAATAGCTTTTCACATATTTTAAAAATATATCTCACATATATATTATAGTAGATTTTGTAAATAAAATATTTTTTTATCTATTAGATAAATTTTATAAAATATTTAAAATAAAAAAACAGTTTTAACTATTTTCTAAAAATTAAAGAAAATAATTTCTAAAAAGGAAAAATTTTGATTTTCTTAATTATATTAGAAAATTAAGGTGTATATATTTTTCGAAATGTAAAACAAATGCATCCAGGTTTTTCTTAAATGAATAAATAAAATGTCATATTTAGATTTATATACACTAATAAATATTCAAATTGGTTATCAAGAAATTTGACATTTTATTTCTAACAAATTTTTATTCTCTAAAAGTTTTCATAAATTTATTCTATCGGATAGGCTGCTCCTTTTCTCATTTTAAAAGGTGAGTAATTTGTTTTATACTAATATTTTTTAGGATTTAATTGATTTATAGTAAAATTTATTAAAATTTTATTTATTCAAAAAATGTATTAAAAATTAGATTGAAAACAATGGAGAACCAATTTGTTCTACGAAAGTAATTTTTAAAAAATAAAAATTTATTAGAACCAAAATATTCAATCTAAAAATTTTTGAACATTAATTTAAATATTTAATATATTTCAAATTATTTATATTTTTGCATTCTATCACTTATTTCATTATTATTACAGATGAAATAGTATATATCTTATATATATTATAAACGAAATAAGTACCAATTTTTTTGTAAATTATATATGCGAAAAAATCATATTTATAGATATTTCGTTTGTTTGCTCGGACAAGAAGATTATATTATTGGACAATTGAAAAAAGTGCGTGTAATTAGATCAATTTAGAAGATAAAACTCGTATACTTGGTTATGATTTAATTTGTAACAATTTGATTTTATTTTTGAATCTAATATAATTTTATTCAAATGATTGCATTTACATTTTATTAATTTGAGTTTATTTTATTATTTCTCACAATATCTCTCAATTCGATAGATCAAAAATTAATTTATTATAAATTAAATTTTATTATATAAAGTAATATTTAAACCTTAATACTTATTTAAATGAGTAAAATAATCACTCAAGTAAACTAAATTGATTTAATTTGAATTTATATTTTATTACAACCAGAGTTAGATTTAGCTTGATATAAATTGGATTGGATTGAACTATATAATTCCAATTTCATATATCTTGTTTGTAATAAAATTGTATTACTTATTACATTTATACTAATGGCTTGAAAAATGTAAATAATTTGTGTATATATATATATATATATAATTTATTTTATTTAAAAAAATCCCATCGTCGGTCCATTATTATTTCTCCAAAACGAGAAATAAGGAATGATGAATCCCACGTTCTAGTTTATAATAGTAGTAATCTTGACTTGGATTCATTGCATTGCATACATCATGTTTCCATTATTATTATATCCCAGAATCTAAACAAAACTCGTTGAAATTATTGAAACCTCACAGACACAAAGACACTTCTTAAAATGACGGAGGTAAAAGCAAACCAAAGTGGGTAGTTCACGAGTCTTTTTCCACCATTTTTCTTGTTAGTAATGTTAAAAGGATAAAAAAATAAAAATAAAAAAAAGGACAAATAGGTCTTTAATCTTTTGTCTCACAAACATTTTTATTTTTAACCATTAAAAAATATTTTTAAGTTTCTGACCTTCACAAAATTTAGACGGATCAGTTCCTTTGTCTAAATGCTTCCGTCAGGAATTGATCCGTCCAAATGTCTTTTTCAGGGACTGATCCGTCCAAATTTTGTGAAGGTCAGGAAATTAAAAGTATTTTTCAATAATCAGGGACGAAAATATCCAAAAGACAAAAAGTCAGAGACTTATTTATCTTTTTTTTAAAAATAAATTTAAATTTATTTTATTTAAATAATTTATATTATTTATTTATTTTTGTTATTAAACAATTTTGTTTTTCATTATTATATGCATTTATTTCGGTGTAAACTATTCAAAAATAATTATTAATACCTTTTATTCATAAGTGCTGCATTAATAAAGATTTATTTTGTTTGACGTATTACTAAACTACTATATTACTGGAGAGTGAATATCCCATCCGACCCCGGACAATTACTTCGAAAAGACGACGAGGCCTCTAAGAAAAAAAAATATCCAATCCGGTCTCTAATTTTTTTGGGACGGATTAGCCTCTGTACAAAAAAGAAAAAACAACATTGACTTTTTTTTGGTACAGAGACATCGTTGTCCTTTTGAGATAATTGTTAGGAATCGGTTGAGTTTTTTTTTTTTTTGTCAAGAACCTCGTTGTCTTTTGAGATAATTGTCAGAAACTATTTTGGATTTTTCTAAAAAAAAAGAATACTATATTACTTCATATAAATACAATCATAATATGTATAAACAAAAAATTAACTATAATATAAAATACTTATTAAAAATATATAAAATAAAACATATATATAAATAAATATACATAAATACGATTTTTTATTTTTTATTTTATACGCAAAACATTTTTTAATAAAACCCCTTAGATTTTAAACAGGGGAATTAGGCACTTGAAGTAACTAATTTTCATTTGGGTACCTGGTAGCCGACACACCATCAAAGCCACATGTACCAATTCCACCAAAATATGATATGATTTTTCTTTTTTGTTATTTTTCACCATAGCCTGAGGCGTGCGTGCCTTACATGTTTGTGCTTTGTGCACATCGAAAGCTACCTAAATTGGCTTATTGAAATGGGTAAGCAAAAATCCAAAATCGATAATAATAACAAAAATAATTTAACGATTAAAATATAAATTAAATGTATATGCACCATGAAAGAGAAATACTGAAAGAGAGAGTCAGAGTCACTTGTGAATTGTGATGCGTTTGTTTATGATTTATGAATACATGATATAAATTTATGGATTTTTTTTTGGTGTTTATAGATTTATGGATATAAAAATACAAAATTATATTTAATAGATAAAATATAAATAAAAATATAATTTATTATTATTACTATATTTTTATTATTTATTTTATCTAATATTTAGTTTATTATAAAATAAAATACAAAAGTAATTATTTTTGTGTCATGTTTTTCGGTATCATGTCTGGTTTGGAGTCGGAGTAGAGGGAGTGATAAAGTATACAGAAATTTTCTGTGGCTTTGGATTCTTGTGGCAATTCGTGCTAGCCAGCTTTACTTGGGTATGGTGGGTGCATAATCCCGTAAAATCATTAGAAAAATTGAAACTTGGCCAAAAGGGGTGACTCCATATCCATCCCCTTTTAGCTTTTAGCTTTCTGGGTTGTGAGTCACTTGTGAGCAGAAAGAAACATGGCGGCAGGAGAGGGTGGAAGAAGGGTGCTGCTACTGTTGTTATTGTTTACCAGTAACTGCATTCTTCATTGGATGCCCGTTGCTGTTAATGGTAACACAGATCCGAATGATGGTTAGTCATCACATCAACACTGTCCTCGTTCATTTCAGTTTCCTTTTCATCACACTTTCTAGCTTGGGTCTCTTGCATTGTGTTATGCTGTCTTCACACTATTTTCTTTGTTTTTGCTCTCTGTTTCCACTTTCCACTACAGTTCTGTTTATCCAGCTGATCTATTCATTTCTGATAGTTGAAATAATGTTACTCTTTATTTAGATTCCTAATATTCTTATCGGTGCCTCCTTTGCCTAAAGTCTTAATGATTTCAACACAAAGATTATTATTCTCCCTTTTGTGTTTCAGCCAGAGCTATACTTGCTATGTACTTATTTTGTCGGTGTCATGCTATTTGTGGATTAATTTCATTCCTTCCCTGTCATTATTGTTTTCATGGGATACCTTTTGCTAAATATAAAATGGTTACTTCATCCTTTCAGCGTGCATTGTTAAATGCTTGGTTGCATTATAAATGTGTGGTATCATCTGTAGGTTTTCTTTCCATTGTTTCTTTCCTTAAGTCATTGGAGAAAGGGGCTGCCTTTTGTCTTCTTTTTTTTTTACTATCCATAATTTTCTAAATTTAGATTTAAGACTAAGCACCCAGATTGTATACTTATGTATAGAAGTAAAATATTGAAGGTTACTGCTTAATGGTTCACTTTGTCTAGAGAGTTATCCCATATCTTTAGATATGTAAAATCAAAGATGATGAATGCATGTCTTGGGTTTGCTAAATTATCTCTTTTCTGATGTTTGATGCAGCGGCAGCTATAAGGATTTTATTTCAATCTATGAACTCACCTTCACAGCTATGTTGGCAAGCGAATGGTGATGATCCGTGTGGACAATATTGGAAAGGCATAACATGCTCAAACAACCGAGTTACAGAGATGTAGTCTCACAGTCCTCTTCACTTTATACCACTTTTTATCATGATTGCATTTTGATGCTGATTTCTAAAATTATTGTTTTATTTACCAGTAAGTTATCCAATCTTAAACTAACGGGAACATTGCCTTATGGATTACAACCCTTGACATCTTTGACCAACCTGTAAGATTCACTACTCTTTCATACAATATCCAGTTTTGTGTGGAAATGTAACTCGCGATGTGACTCTTCTTTTTATTGTAGAGACCTGAGTAGCAACAATCTTGGAGGTGGCATACCATACCAGCTTCCTCCAAATATGCAGCGCTTGTATGTTTCTATATATATATGGTTGTTACCCTTAAGTTTATTTCACCCATAATATTATGATTATAAGTTCTAACATAATTAATTCTTTGTATGCAGAAATCTGGCTTATAATAACTTCACTGGGACAATCCCTTACTCTATTTCTGATATGACCTCTCTTACAGACCTGTGTGTAATTATCTTCTTGAGCATTTATCATAATAATACCTTATCAACCAGCTCCATGAGCTATTGGAGTAACTTTTTTTATTGTTTTTGAGAACATAGGAATCTTGGTCACAATCAGTTCCAGCAAGGATTGAACGTTAACTTCATGAAGCTTTCTACCCTCTCTTCATTGTGAGACTTCCTCCTCCTGTGAACTGTATAGAAATGTAATCTAGATGGCTGTCAAGTTATTGTTCATGTGCAGTCTAAAAGTTTCACGGTATTGCTTCGGTTGCATGTTAAGAGATTTTTCACTGTCATCTGTCAAATTTCATATATACTATTGCACTCTCTCTTTCATATCATATGGTACTCTTTACTGCTGAGGCTATATTTGGTTTTTCTGATTATTTAGGACCAAGATGATAAAACAAATTCTTTTAACTTTTTGCAGGGATCTCTCCTTCAATTTATTGACAAGTGACCTTCCGCAGACTTTGAGCTCACTTTCAGGCATTACCAGCATGTGAGAATCTAGATTATCAATATTCTTTCTGTCAATACTTTACATCATATTGATTATATTCCAAGTTGACTTGTTTATATTTGTGCAGGTATCTGCAGAACAACCAGTTTACAGGCACTATTGATGTCCTTGCTAATCTGCCTCTTGAAAATCTGTGTGTTGTCATTGTGCTCACATAACATACCTGAAATGTCCTTTTAATATATTTTCAGAGAACTTGAAACTAATTTTATTTATTTATGTAAATTATTCTCAGGAATGTGGAAAACAATAATTTTACTGGATGGATACCAGAACAATTAAAAAGCATAAATTTAAAGTAAGCATTGCAATTATCAGCAATTTGGTGACTGAGAATCTGATTTTCATCATAAATCTCTCTAAATCTTAAAAATGGGACTAAATTAATGACAGGACTGGTGGTAATACATGGAGCTCCGGACCTGCACCCCCACCTCCTCCCGGGACCCCACCATTACCTAAAAGCAATCGACACCACAGAGCCGGTGGCGGAAGCACCACTACCTCCCCCTCAGATGCTGGCAGCAGTAACAACATGAGTGACGGCAGCAAAAAATCTGGTGTTGGAGGTGGTGGCATAGCTGGAATTGTGATCTCGATAATTGTTGTTGGGGCAATAGTAGCATTCTTTTTGGTGAAGAGAAAATCCAAGAAGTCATCTTCAGATTTAGAAAAACAGGACAATCAGTCCTTTGCTCCTCTTCCCTCAAATGAATTCCATGGTATGCATCTTGCTTACTGTTTGATTACCTTTTTTCCTCCTTCTCTTTTCCAAATGAGGTCATCATTATTTTATGTTACTTTTGTTTATCATATTCATATTTTTTTTTGGTGATGAACATTTTTTTTAATTGTAGTTTTGCAGTTTTTTGATACCTATATCTGCAGAAACTGCCTACTCTTTTGACTGTTCTGATATATTATAATGCAGAATTGAAATCTGTGCCACCTTCCTCTATAACTGAAATGAAGACATTTGAAACTTCTGCCTCAATAAATCTTAAACCCCCACCTATGGATCGTCATAAATCATTTGATGAGGATGAACTTTCAAAGAAGCCTGCCATTATCAAGAAGACTGTCACATCTCCTGCTAATGTGAAATCATACTCTATAGCTGATCTACAGATTTCAACCGGAAGCTTCAGTATTGATCATCTTGTTGGTGAGGGGTCCTTTGGTCGTGTTTACCGGGCTCAGTTTGATGATGGAAAGGTATTTCTCAATTGTAATTCCTGCTGTTCCACTATTTGTAGGATTCTGGTGGTTAAGACTAGTATCTCCGGAATAGTGTCAAGTTATGCAGTTTACCTTTTAACTGAGTCAAATCACAATCTGAGTGTTGACAAACAAGTAGGTGGATGCAAGATTATATAACATAATGCTGCTAGCGTCTCTCTTCATTTCCAACACTCCCTCCACTAACCCAAAGAAACAAGGAGAAAAAGAGGCCGAGAAGTCGAAAAGTTCTTGTGCACACTGTCACCACAGTCCACAAGAAGATGAACATTTATATAGTTGAACCAGACCTTTAGTCTATGCATATGCCAAGTTATATCAATGGTTTTGACTTCTTTTATCCCCGTCAAATGCTGTAGGTTCTTGCAGTGAAGAAAATAGATTCATCTGTCCTTCCCAATGACCTTTCTGAAGAATTTACAGAAATAGTTTCAAACATCTCTCATTTACATCATCCGAACGTGACAGAACTAGTAGGTTATTGTTCAGAGTATGGGCAGCACCTCTTAGTCTATGAGTTTCATAGAAATGGATCACTGCATGACTTCCTTCACCTATCAGATGAATATAGTAAGCCATTGATATGGAATTCCCGTGTGAAGATTGCATTGGGGACTGCGCGTGCTTTAGAGTAAGTTATTTCTGAACTAATGAAATTAGAAGATCATGATGTGGAAGTTGTGTCATTGCAGGATAGATTATTTTCTTCTTGCAAATCTAAGCTTGCCATGTTGTTTTAGCTCCTCGTTTCCACTCTCTTCCATTCCCATCTTTCTTATTATATATATTTGAAAAAGAAAAATTGTTTCATGGTTAGCTTTGCACGTAACTTGTTGATTAATTCACAGTGATCATTTTGTTCTTTTTTTTCCTGATTGATTAGCTTTATTTGAGATTACAAACTGTGATTTTAAAATTTGATTTTATCCATTACCATCTGAAAATCAATATTTTAGTTTAGCTGTAATAGGGAAGTTGCCCCTCATTGAAGTAACTAAGTTATTTACTTATGATAGAAGCTTAAAAACCGATTACTCATGCGGCGTTGTGGCAACATATATTTGCACAACATTGACCTAAATGTTCGCCTCAAGAGTTTAGACTCATTGATGTGACTTCACTCGCTCTTTCTTCCCCTAGGTACCTACATGAAGTTTGTTCACCATCAGTTGTACACAAGAACATTAAATCAGCCAACATATTACTTGATGCAGAACTTAATCCTCATCTTTCAGACAGTGGATTAGCAAGCTATATTCCAAATGCAGACCAGGTGATTTTGTAGGCTTTTGTATCTTTATTCTGCAAATGAATACTTGTATGATTGAATGTGACTGTATTTTGGCCAAAATAACTCTTAACTCTGTTTCTTAAACTTGGTTTTCTACTCCTATTCCCTGTGGATTCACCTAATATGTTGAGTTATATGATGTGTAAATAAAGATACTAATGATTGAACATATACTTTTAAAATGATGACCACCGGCCCTAGTTGTTCTCGAGTTATGACTAGGTTACATAAGCTTCGTTTTTTGGTATCTTTCAACTTTTAAGATCCTCCTGACAATGTGACAACTACACAAGTAATTTTTATAATGTGAATGCACGAAGTATAAGTTGTAGCGTAGTGCGAATGTAGTGTAGTGCGAATTCAGTGATTAGCACAGAATGATAAAGGGCACTAGTTGCCTAGTTGGCTCTTCAGGCTAATTGACTAGGAAATTTGATAAACAGGAATACTGATCATGCTATTAACAAATGCAGCTTATCCTTTTACTCATTGAAATTAAGCTTACAAAAACTACACAATTTTAACTTATGTCTTGTGATTAGGTGTTGAACCAAAATGCCGGATCTGGATATGATGCACCTGAAGTTGCTTTGTGTGGTCAGTATACCATGAAAAGTGATGTTTATTGCTTTGGAGTTGTGATGTTGGAGCTACTCAGCGGACGTAAACCATTTGATAGGTGAATGATTGGCATACTTTTTAATGCAAACAGTTTTCTTCTTTCATGTGATCCCAGATGTAGAGGGCACATTCATGCGCTCATTCTGCAGAGATTTGAGATTATGCAATGATATTATAACATTCACACGTTTCCCCCTTGGTTTTTGAAAAATTTCTCAACAGCTCGAGACCTAGAGCTGAGCAGTCTCTAGTTCATTGGGCCGCACCTCAACTCCATGATATTGATGCATTGACCAAAATGGTTGATCCTGCGCTGAAAGGGTTATATCCTGTTAAATCTTTGTCTCGTTTTGCAGATGTTATTGCTCTCTGCGTTCAGGTATTTGGCTAACATTTTTTTGTTGATTCTATGTGCATTATTTGTTTTGGGGACTATTTCAATACCCTTTCCTACGGGGGGGAGGTAATCTGTATCATAGACACCTTTGGCATGTTTTTGTTTCATTCTACTAATAAACTTTTGGCACAGCTGGAGCCTGAATTCCGACCACCAATGTCAGAAGTGGTTCAAGCCTTAGTACGGTTGGTGCAGCGAGCCAACATGAGCAGGCGGACTACTTTTGGATCTGATCATGGAGGATCCAATCGAGGGAGTGATGAACCCGCCATACATGATGTGTAAATGAGAACATAATCCTCGTGTCATTCTTGAAAAGAAATGTAGTTCTCTCTTTTTTTTTTTTTTTTTTTTTGTTCAGAAACAAAAATTCAATTTAACCCCAGTCAATACCTCTATCTTAGGTGGATTGGTTGCTCCTTTGATTAACCGAGTTAGAGGATTGATTATGTATGTTGTTTGTGCAACTTATTTTAATTGTAACTAAACTCAGTTAGCTAACCGGTTGCAAAGTGGAAGCTCGGTGTAGATGGATGGTTGCTAGTCTTTTGATGTAAATGGGGAATTACATTTCGTACTCAGTGCCAGGCATAACTCTAAACTACTTACGAAGACGATCATGGTGAAAGAATCCAAAGTCCAAACTACTTACTACTTGGTACTAGTTTTTTTTTTTTTTTTTTGGATTTAGTACTTGTTAATATCTATATCTAATCCTGCACATTCCCGATTTACTGTTGCCCATAGTATAGATCTTTTATTATATGAAAGCATCGATTCATCGTATATTCACATGGCTTTGGCAACCCTAAGTTCTCTAAATACAATGCTTTATAATCTACTATCTGAGAGTAGAACTCTACACGTTGATGAGAGCACAACTCCATTACAGCCAACTATACTTCAAACTTCGAATATGAGCATAATGGATCCAAAGAGAAGGACCAATTTAAAGAGAGTAAAATTTTATAGATGTAACTAACTAAAAATGTTTGGTACCATGATTTTAAAGTGAAAGGTGATCGTGTTAGCCAATGACTCTATTCAAGTGACAAACCCAACTAAGGAAGAGATGTTCAACGGGCCGAAGGTCCTGGATTCAATCCTAGGTGGAGGGGGGGGGGGGGGGGGAATCAGAGCCCTTCGCACTATCAAGTTCCTCGGTATTTCCAGGCAATTGTTAAGGGACTGAAGGGATTAGTTTGGCAATGCTGGGATAACCGCCAAATATTGAACGTGTTAAACACGGATACTAAACACGTCCAAAAAAAAAAACACGGATACTAAGAAAATTGATGAAAGAATATCTCAATTGTAGACCATATATTTGGGCGTAGCACTGAACTTCTGGTATCCTTTGATGACTTTATTTACTGCATCAAGGAAGTCTTTCTCTGTTACAGACTTCCTTCGAGCTCGAATAGCGTACATACCAGCTTCGGTACAAACACTCCTTATATCGGCTCCTTCAGAGAGAGAAAAATAAAATAAAATTTAGTCAAAAAATAAAACACCAATCTCTAGAAGTAGAAGCACCCAAGCCTACAATGTTTAACAGCAGGCCTCGGGACATGAGGAAATGAAGCAGAAGACATCTCTCACAAGCATAGTCATACTATCCAGTATCCAAAGTACCAAAAAAATCAGTTTCATAGTCAAAAAGTATAAGAATGAGTAACAAAATTCAAGTTTTTAAGGTGTAGTTACCTGTGGAATTCGGGCAAAGCCGAGCCAAAAGTTCAAAGCGGATATCCCTTTCACAGTTCATGGTTCTAGTGTGGATCTTGAATATCTGTGTCCTACTCTCTAAATCAGGAAGCCCAAACTCAACTTTGCGATCCAATCGCCCAGGCCGCAGTAGTGCTGGATCGAGAGTGTCAGGCCTAGAAACAATGGACATAAAGCCACAGTTGATCAGCCCCACCTGGAAGTAATAGTAATAATTCCTAACTTAAGAAAATAAAAATAACTCTGCAGCCATGAAACAGATTGCAAGGGTGTAACATGATATTGGATTTTATACTTCTTCCACGAAAGGAAGGGACCAGGCTAACATTTGGATACTCTAACCTCATGAGGTAACACACCATTAAAACTTTATTTCTCAACATAAAGAAAACAGAATTTGATCATTACACCCATGACCCAACATCAAAGGCATCCAAGCAATATAATAAACATAACACTATATATTACAGAATTTATTATTCGAAATTTAGCAGCTCCAATTCTTGCATACTTCTCTAAACAGCCACAAACATGTGATTGAAGAAAAGAATATGCCTTCATGTCAGACTCAGTTGTTACATTTTAGGAGGTGGGGAAAAAGAAAAAGCTGAGAGATGAACGAGAACATAATATAATCGCTAATTCAACCAACCTGTTAGTTGCCATCAACACTTTGATATTTCCACGGGCATCAAATCCATCAAGCTGATTCACAATTTCAAGCATTGTGCGCTGAACCTCATTATCACCACCTACACCATCATCAAACCGCGCACCTCCAATGGCATCAACTTCATCAAAAAAGACAATGCATGCCTTCTTTGAACGTGCCATCTACAGGAATCAGGATACAAGTTTAGTGATATTATACCAAATCAGGTAAACATGATTAAAAGCTTAAGATGTGTCTTAGTCATTCACCTGAAATAATTCACGGACCATTCTAGCACCCTCACCAACATATTTCTGAACTAGCTCACTTCCAATGACCCTTATAAAACAAGCATCAGTCCTGTTAGCCACAGCCCTAGCAAGAAGTGTTTTGCCTGTCCCTGGTGGACCATAGCAAAGTACACCTTTTGGAGGATCAATTCCAAGTTTAACAAATTTCTCTGGATGAAGCATGGGAAGTTCAACAACCTAAAAGCAAGAATTCAAAAAACTACAGCCAAAAAACTTATTTCCTCAATTACAATTGTAACTGAAAACCAATGTTCATTACTCACTTCTCGCATCTTTTCAATCTGCTCCTTACAACCACCAACATCATTATATGTTACATCAGGCTTCTCTTCAACTGTCATCATGGTAACACTTGGATCAATTTTTGGAGGCAAGGGAATCTGAATCTGATATTTGTTTCTATCAACCCTGCAATGATAAAATGAGGTCAATTGAAAAAACCAGACAGTAAAAAAAGCAAAACCGTCGTTCTTTCTCAATAGTGAATCTTTTAGCATCAAAAGTTACTGAGTGGAAACATACCCTACGCGCATCCCTTCTTCTATGTCAGTGACGGAAACCTTGTCACCAAGCCCAACAACGAACTGTCAACAAAAAAAGCAGACATTAGTCACACTCACAACTTCTAACTTCAAGTCCCCACTATTTAAAAAAAAAAAAAAAAAAGCAACAACAACAAAACAAACTACTTTGCCAAACCATTGTCGTTTTACACAAAATACAGAATATATTATAGTTGCTACGCAAGTGATATCTTTATAACAAGTGATATCTTCAAGGTTAATGGAACAACTGACAGAATACAGGTACCTTTGCTATCTGCTTCACATTGATAACATATTTGGCATCTTCAGAATTTGGATTTATAATCTTCGTGCACCTAGCTACCTGAAGAGGCTGCTCCTCCTGCATCATTTGCTTATCAGCAACAAGATCCCACTGGCTTGGTGCAGCTAAACCAGTATCAGACTCTTTGATACCTATAAGAAAAAAGAAAGCTAAGATTCATTGAACTTTAAGCAATAAAGATAATCATCGGGAAAGCAATATAAACAGCACATGCAGAAAATATCAATAATTAGCTGAACTCCATTGATCATTTGTTCTGGTTAATGAACGAGTATGAACTTGTAAACATGCATTTGACATTACTGGCCAAGAATATGCAATAAAACAGAGAATCCACATAATTATGATAAATTAATGAATAAAATATCTCAAATATATTAGCTACATGTAGTAGAATAAAATCGACAAACATACCGCATAAGTCATTGACTTTCTTTGCTATATCTTTGATTTCCTTCTCTACTTTCTTAATAATTGTGGAGTAAGGACCTAAACCCTGCACAAAGCGAAAGCAACTAGAGATGAGAAGACGAAGAATGCTGGTAGCTCAAAAAATGTAGGTGAACATGGAGAAGCAAAGAAGCGGAAAGGTGGAAGCAGAGGCAGCAAAGCAAGAAATCCCAAATGAAAGTGGTGAAAAATATGAAGTATAATTCGGTGGGAAGTAGGGTTTGAAGAATAGAAAGATAGATACATGCATAGGTTTTGAGGAGTGCGATGTCATCCTCGTCGAGAGGGCGGGTGTTCTTCTCGTCCTTGAAATCGTCGTCGTGCTCATTCCCCATTCTTTCTGGCTTGATCGGTTGATCAGATAATGTGTCTATGCGACCAGCAGAGCAGAATGAGCTGCACTACAGCAGCAAGAAAAGCCCGTCACATAACAAACTTATTCCACAAGTCAAAGCAAAAGCGAAAAATAATTAAAAGAATTTAACTAAAGAATTTATTTTAAAGTTTACAATTGCAAAACTCATATGTAAAGGAGTGGTGCGTTTGCCAGATTTTGCTTGAAAATTTTAGACCTATATAACGAACATGTGTGCATATAAAAAAGGTTATAAAGTGAGAATGGATAAAATTGAGACCATAAAATATATTTTACATCATTGATTAATTATAAAAATATTATTTACACACTAAAATCAACTATTATATATTTGTATATCTTTTAACTATTTTTAATGTATATTTTATATTTTAATATATATTTTATTTTATTGACTAATTTTAATAGCTAATTTTCATATATATCTAACATACAAAATAAAAATTATTTTATGACTAGCATTTTTGGTTAAAATATGCATACAAAATTTTACAAATCAAATAAATAACTAGAAAATTATTTGATTGATATATGAACTTGTTTGAGTGAAATTTTAAGAAAAGATTTTTTTTTAGTTATATTTTTTAAAAAAATCTTATAGAAAAGTAAAAATAATTTTTTCAATAATGCTCTACATCCATATAAAAAATGCATCCAAGTTATCCAAGTATTTTTTGACAAACGCGACTCTCCTACCCCTCACTCGTTTGTCATACACGCGCTACATATAACGTAAACTTTCTCTGCTGCAACCTAAACCTTTGCTCAACATAAACCTTCTGTTGCAACCTCCTTCTCTGCTCGCGTTCTTCCTTATTGATCTGCATTGCTTTCAACGTAATAAGTTTCGTCGTTCTCCTCTGGTCGCGCTCATCTTCTTCGTTTTCTTCTTTTGATCTGCTTACGTTGTATTTATCTTCTTCCTATTCTTCTTCGTTTTCTTCTTTGATCTGCACTTCTGAATCGACACAATGAATGACTCAACTTCAAATCAGTTGAATGAGAGTGATTTGGATTATTCTTCTGAAACGAATCAAACTGATGAGGTTTGGATTATTCAATTTTGAATCGAATTGAATGGAATGCAATTGCTAATTTGAATTGAATTGATAATCTCTAAATTCTAGACAAAGCTGTTTGAATTTGATTTTATATAATGGATTATGTTTCGTTCATTCAGTACTATACAATTGTTTCACCATGAGTAGGTGTTCGATTCATTATGTAGAAAGCTGTTTGAATTTGATTTTATATAATGGATTATGTTTCGTTCATTGAGTACTATACAATTATTTCACCATTTGTACGTGTTCGGTTCATTCTGCAGAAAGCTGTTTGAATTTGATGTTAGTACTATACGATGGATAATGTTTCGTTCATTTAGTACTATACAATTGTTTCACCATAATGATGTGTTCGGTTCATTATGCAGAAAGCTGTTTGAATTTGATTTTATATAATGGATAATGTTCCATTCATTTAACTCTATACAATTGTTTCACCATAATGACGTATTCGGTTCATTATGCAGATAACTATTTGAATTTGAATTTATATAATGGATAATGTTCCATTCATTTAGTTATATATAATTGTTTCACCATAACAACATGTTCGGTTCATTCTGCAGACCAGGTATGTTGTGGATGAACAATTTGTCCCAAAGGTCGGGATGATTTTCAAGACACTAGAAGAAGCCGGAAAGTTCTACAAAAATTATTCCAAACTTGTCGGTTTTTTTACCAAAATAAGGAACACGACTTAGGACGGAGACAAGATTAAGAATCAACTAATCGTATGCAGCAGAGAGGAGCGGTGAAAATCTAAGATATCTCCTACTCTAAAGACAAATCCCTCAGCCAGCATAAACTGTCCAGCCAGGATATACGTACACATATTGAAGGACGTCGGTCTCTGGACAATTTTTAAAGTCATTCTGAATTACTCACACCCCTGCTATCTAGACCGGGTAGAGATGCTCAAACAATACAGGGAGCTAAGCATGTTCGTGCGTTGCACCATCGAAACCAATGAGCAAGCCGGAATCAGACCGAGCAAAGCTTACCAATCATTCGTAACAGCAGCCGGTAGTCACTGGGAACTAAGTTTTATAGAAAAAGACGTGAGGAATTACATCACATGGGAAGTATGGAATGTGTCCGAACAACACGACGCCAAAGAATACGGGAAGTACCTATTAAGAATGAAAGAGAAGAACCAAACTTTCTTTTTTGAGCTCAACCTCGAAGGCAATCACTCCATCAAACATGCATTTTGGGCCGATGCAAGAAGCAGGGAGGCATGCGAGTATTTCAAAGATGTCATTTCATTCGACACCACGTACAACACAAAAGGTATTCGGTTCACCCAAATTAAGTCTTTACGTTCACCATATCTACACAATTCAGTTAATCAATTTGTGAGAGTGTCCATTTATGCAGGTACAATATGGTTTTTGGTTCTTTTATGGGCGTGAATCACCACGGTCAGTCGACACTTCTCAGATGCGCGCTGATAAAAAACGAGGACATCCAATCATTCAAATGGCTATTCGAGTGTTGGATCCGTTGCATGGGAGGGAAGGCACCAAAAGACATTCTCACCGACCAATGCACATCGATGCAAAGGGTCATCGAGATGTGCATGCCAACAACAATTCACCGCTGGTGCATCTGGCACATCATGAAAAAGATCCCAAACAAACTAAACGGTTACAAGCGACATGAAGAAATCGAACAAGAGATGAGCCACGTCGTTTGAAACTCATACACAAAAGACGCATTTGACAGAAACTGGAACGATTTCCTCACAAAGTACAGCCTCGGAGGCAACAAGTGGCTCTCAGATAACCGAGGTTTTAATTCGAATTATTTTCATGCCATTACCTTTTGGGTCAAATCATGCACAGATTTCGGTTTAACACAGCTCATTAATTCGGTTCATTCTATAGAGCTATACGAGGATCAGCATATATAAATTCTAGTTTACCTAGATCACCACTTTTGGGCCGGGATGAGACATAAAGGAGCGAGAGCATGCACACATTTTTCAACAAATTCATCACACGCAACAGCTCCCTGAGTCAATTCGTGAAGCAATACAACAATTGCCTAGCAAGCAGAGAGCAAAGAGAGCAGATTTTCACACCGTAATACCTGCACAATACAATTAGCAATAGAGGCGCAGTTTCAGCACGTGTATATCCACGAGAAGTTCAGGAAAGTTCAAGGACAATTTCAAAGGAAAGGTGAACTGCATCACAAGATCAATGCATTCCACCCTAGGTTTCACAACATACGAAGTCGTAGAGTAGGTTTCCAAATCCACATTCAACAAGTTTTTCGTCACCTACGACGCAATATCACGAGAGGTAAAGTGCTAGTGCCTGCTGTCGAGTCAAGGGGCATATTGTGTCGCCATTCTCTGAGCGACCTAAGCTTTGAGTGAATGGATAACGTGGCACCGAAATACATACTGGAGCATTGGAGCAAGAACATAAAGAAGAGAAACACACACATCAAGAGCAGCCAAGACGAGCCTTTACTGGAGCTGAGAAGCAAGAGATTCGATGATTTGGTGTTTCGGTCGCAAATATATGCGAATTTGCATCCAAGTCCGAGGAGCTGACCAGAATTCTGCACCGGGCCTTTGACAATCTGATGGCCGAGATGCAAGAATATTAAGAGAGAAGCAAAGGAAAAAGTTTGTTATCCCACGAAGAAGCCACGTTGAGCGACCTTCAAAGCCCGCCACATGTCAGAATAAGAGGCTGGCCCAAGAACAGATTGGGATCAAACCTAGAAAAAAAGATTTCAAATGCCACGAAGAAAAAGAAAAAGCCATCTCCAAGTGAGGTAATATTGAGATTAGGGCTAGACAAACATTCATTTATGCATTTTGCTAATATACGATTTATTTCCTCTTTTTACAATTGAATCTTTTAGACGTCGGATCAATGATTTATTTAAGTTCCAGCTTTTACAATGCACTGGATATGAATTATCCCGGAGAGGAGTATAGGAGTTTCAGTTTTTATTAACATAAATTTCCTTTCATCTATCAGCAAGCTTCGGTTCACTGAAGTTATAGGAGGGTTAATTTCTTACTATTGTTAGTCTTTATTGAATAGTCAATTTTTTTTGTTTTTGATAATAGCTTTTGTGAAATTCTTTATTCAATAGTCACTTTTTTGTTTATTAAATAGTCACTTTATTCTCTTATGTCAAAGAGTTCAGGTGTTTTCTAGAACTGAATACTGATAGAAATATTTGTTTAAAATTAGCTCTCTCCTATATTGATATATGCACTTTTTCGGTTCACATAGGGTATTAGTTTCGGTTCATTGTCTTTTTGGGGTTCCTAAAGTTTTTGATAAATACCCTGATTCCATTCACTGTGAACCTGGAATAAAACAGCAGCCAGACAATTCCAACAGGTATATACATTAACATTTCAAACTGATAGGACAAGGACTAATCCAGCTTGAATCAGATATATACATTAATATTAGATATATACATTAATATTAACATTAGATATATACCTTAATATTTACATTAATATTCACATATATACATTCAAAGAAGCAGTGTTTCCTTTTTTAAACAAGTTAAACAAAATATTGTTAATTACAACCATTCAAATAAAGTATATCCTATTTACTATCTAAATTTCCAGATGTGAATTTACAAAAAGGGCTGGAGAGGGCAGTAGATGGCTTCGAGAGTTTTATGGCTTCAGATTCCCGAATCACTTGGTCTTTGATTTTGTCCATTTTGTGCAACAGAATGTTTGGACCGTATTCGCGCCTGAAGCCATCAATTTCTTCCTACAATTCAATTGAAAGAAATTAGATACATAAGAAATGAAGCCAAATGAAATAAGAAATGAAAGAATTTTATTAATTTAGAAACTACTTACTTGTGTCCAAGCTTTATATTGATACCTCTTCCCTTTTTGATCTTTCGAGGATCAATTGTCTCAAGCCATTTCATGACATATATTGCACAATCATAGCTAAGCAAGAATTAAATAAAATACGATTAATAGTATACAAAATAAAACACATTAAAAATAGCACTATAGAAGATTAAAATTTTTACCTTGTACATTGACCATTCAACATGATATACTCTACCTCTTCTCCCTCTTCGTCCTCCATTAAGGGTTCCGCCCCAGTGTAAACCCTCATCTGGGAGACTATTAATCCCTAAAAGAGATACAAAATGTGAATGAAAATTAGCAACTACAATGAACCGAACTCTGTTCATGTTTTGAATAAAAATGAGGTGAATCAAAACCATCAACTCCATTGAACCGACCAGAAATCATGAATTGAATAAAATAAGATAAACATTCAATCAACAAGGGAAACAATTTACAACAAAATATGTATGATTTAAATAACTTACAACAAATTTGTTTAGTTTAATTTTCAAGTCAGGTATTTCTTTATTCTTCTTGTGCACAGGGTCAAAAACATAGAATGCCTTTTTCTGGACATCGGCAATTCACAACCACCAGTGTCCTCCATTGCAAATTGGCATAAACAGTTGAAGTTTGGGAAAATCATAGAATATTTTTGTCAAAACGATAGCAAACGAGAGAATTATCAAAGAATTTTTAGAAATCACAACTTACAAATGGATACGATGCGAGTTTTCTTTTGTCAAGAAACTGGCGGTGGTGGGCATATTTATCGATATGAAACCGGTAGGCCTTATAGGTCTTTGGATCAGTGTATTTCTCGCCATGGTTTCCCAACATAAACATCTACAAAACGAATCCCAGTTAAATCACAAATGAACCAAATTATTTATCACAAATGAACCAAGCAAGTGAATCTAAATGGCCAACACCAATGAACCAAACGTGCTGAATAAAACGTGATAAATATTTAATCATCAAGAAAAAGTTTTCTGCATGCATAAGAACTCAACAAAATACATAACAATCAAGTGAATCAAAATGGCATTTTTCACTGAACCGAACACCAATCATGTGCTGAATAAAACGTGATAAATATTCAATCATCAAGAAAAATATCTTCTATATCCAAAAGGACTCAACTGAACACTTGACAATAAAATGAATCAACATGAACAACTCCACTGAATAGAACTCCATTCATGTTTTGAATAAAACGCGATAAACATCAATCAGTAGGGAATAAAAAATTTGGCTTACCACAATATCCAACGGCACAGAGTATATTTGTTCTTGAAACCGGTGACCTTTTATTTGGTTGAGAATCATGTTATGTGCAGTGACCACCTACAGGAAGAAAATTTATGAGATAAATGGTATAAGAGTCTTTAGAAAAATCATTAATGTTAACGCAATAATCAAAGAATTTACCGTGCTTTTCACATGTTGTTTGGACATTAGAGACATGAAATGATGTCTAAGCCCCTCGAAATTTGCTTCATGCTTCAAGACGAATATGGTATCATATTCGTTGGAACTATCTTTGGTTTCTTTGACATGTGTCATCCAATGATAACACTTCTCCATCAACTCCTCCGTGATTTCTTTCTCTTTCTCTAGAGTTTTGTACCTTTCAGCGGCTGTGTGGCTCGGCTCGGCACTTGTTGCGCAGCAAATTTCAATGCTGCTACCACGGCAGCATCTACCATCATGTCTGCCAATATTTCGAGTTGACTCACTGTCAGTTGAGAGGGGCACTTGGTTGAGATGCTGGAGGACTTATCCTAAGGCTCAATGAAGGTGCATCATCTTCCCATTGCCTAGGACGAGCAGGACTGTAAGACGACAGAGAAAAGTTTCAAGCAATTAGGAAAAAGCAGTATATTATATAACACGAAAGCTAATAAAAATGATACTAATTAAAACTTACACATTCAACGGAGGTTATGGCTTCGCCTTCCTCGGAGAAGATTTCTCGCCAGCCTGCTTTTTTTGTTCCGGAGGGCAGCTGTAACAAACAGAAGAGAGTAATTGATTTCTGGATTAAACAATGTAGTGAACCAAAATTAAACAATATAGTGAACCGAAATTATCCAGATTTGAACAAGCAGAAAACTTATAAATCAGGCTGTGCTTCTTCTTCCAATTACTGTGCCATCGGAGCTTCTTGGCATGATTTCTGTTGTTCTTCTGGAGGGCTACTGCATTAAATAGAAAAGAGTATAATAATGACCCAAAATTATTATGTTGTACCATTCAACTAATAAAAAGAATTCTAATTACAACTTAAAGGAACAATGAAAAAGTAGTATATAAGACAAAAGATTATAAGAAATGATATTAATTAAAACTTACACATTCAACAGAGGTTCTGGCTCTGTCTTCCTCGGGGAAGATTCCTCGGCGGCTTGCTTTTCAGGTTCCGGAGGGCAGCTGTAAGAAACAGAAGAGAGTCCAAAAATAAGAACACATTGAATTCATTTTTGGATTCAACTAAACCACAATTAAACCATGTAGTAAACCAAAATTATCCAGATCTGTATAAGCAGTAAAACTTACACATCAACAGGTGCTTTTTGTTCCGATTGCCATGCCAGTGCTTCTTCGCAGGCTACTATTGCGGTTCCAGAGGGCTGCTGCATTAAATAGAAAACAGTTCAATAATGACCCCAAATTATTATCTTATACCATTAAAATTAATAAAAAGAATTTTATGTACAACTTACTCATTATCCGAAGGGTCATAGATAAAGTCATCTTTCATTAACTCTTCCTTAAGAGAACTCGGAAGAGACACCGTAATAGGAGCTCTAAGGAGTGTAAACAAGGAAGAAGTTAATGTTGAATAATTAGAATAGGTTCTGAGAAACCGAAATCTGCACATTGAAAAACTCACGTTTCCAAAGGTTGAGAATGAGTTTCTTCTCGAACCTCAATGATTTGTAGGTCAGAATCAGGTGTAGTGCTACTGACAGTTAAACACGATTTTCATGTGATTAATTAAACAAAAATTATTACCTAAATCTAAAAGAGTAACATAAATATTTTCAATTTATACTGGTGGAGTTTTTAAACTCTGTTTTTTATGGATTTTCTTTCTTCTAAAAACTTTTACTGGGGTTTTTGGGGTATTTTTCCTAATAAAAAAGATACCAAATTAAAATCAGCAACCAAGATTAAAAGCAGAGATCTAGAAACACATGAAATTCATTTTTGGAACCCACTGATCCGAAATTAAAGCCTGCAATGAATGAATTTACCTGGTATTGTCCGGGGCATTTACAACGGTGTGGAGCTCGTCTGAGTCTGTAAGAGAGGTTCGCTACCCAGATTTACAATCAGCAGTCTAAGAAAGATAAATAAATATTACTCGGTGAATCCAGAGGAATTAGAAGAGGTTATAGCAAAAGTTAGCAAACAAAGAAAAAGAACTCAATATAAGAAGCCAAATCTTACGTCTCGGAGAAATCATTTCGCGCCTCTGTCGAGTCAAACTGATCCGGAGCAACGTTTGTTGTCTGACCTCCATCATTTCTTCTCTTTGATCTCTTTTCTCTTAACATCTGCAACGCCTGTCTTCTTCTTTCCGCAGCGCTGTCCTTTACTCGTTCAGTTCTAAAAATTCATAAAATAAGTATCAATGAACCTAAAATGAAAGCATCAATAACTGAAAATATGATTTCAGAAACTTACTCCTTATCAGATTCAGTTTTGCTCTTTGAATCAGTCAAAACAAGCTTTCCTGATTTGGTTTGTTTTTTGGCCAACCTCTCCGGTTGTTTTCTTTTCACTATGGGTGTTTTTTCGATTTCTTTTTCTTTGCAACATAGACAAACACATCGAATTTATACCGGAGACAAATATCAGCAAGAAAAACATTTCTAATGCCAAAGGATCCAACTGAAGACACTAACAATCAAGTGAATGAAAATGACCAACTCCACTTAACCGAATGCAATTCATGTGCTGAATAAAATGTGATACACATTCAATCATCAAGAAAAATATTTCTGCATGCAAAAGGTCAAGTGAAGACACTAACAATCAAGTGAACAAAAATGACAAAGTCCACTGAACCGAACGCAATTCATGTGCTGAATAAAACGTGATACACATTCAATCATCAAGAAAAAGATTTCTGCATGCAAAATGACTCAACTGAACACTTCACAATCAAATGAATCAACTTGACCAACTCCACTACTGAACAATATCACATTTGTAATTTACTTAACAAGCATACATAAACAATTTTCAGCAAAGAAAAGCAAAACTAAACCAGATGAATATCATACAATCACATAATGAACATGATCCAATACTTACTGGCTTTCAGATTGGCTTTGTACTCTGAATCCGTTGGTACAAGCTTCCTTTTTTTGCTTTCTTTTTTAACCACTTTCTGTGGTTGTTTTCTTTTCTTTGTCGTTGTTTTTATCAATTTCTTCTTCTTCTTCTCTACAATACATAAGAACAAGCACATAAGAAAAATTTTAACCAAATACAAGTAAAACAAAACCAATATGAACATCAAACTTACTGGTTTTTGGATTTACTTCTGCTTTCTGAATTCGTGGGACTGCTTTCAGTTTCTCTTATTTCTGAATCCGTTGCAACAATGTTTTGTTTTTTAACCAGCCTCTGTTGTCTTGTTCTCTTGGCTGGTGGTGTTTTGTCGGATTCAGATTTAGATTCGAAAAAAGTGTCTTCTTCCAAAGAAGAATCCAGATCAGCAATTTTCTTTTTTTTCTTTCTTCCCTTTTCCTTTCTCTTTCCCCTTCAAAAAAGTTAGTTTCTTCTCCACCTTCTTTCTTTTTGTTTTTTCCCCCTTTATTTGATTTCTATACAGAAGTCCCTAAACACACAAACTTATTTTGTTAGCAGAGTATTTTAGAAGCATCTGAAATGAGCAAATACGCTAACAATCAGGTGAATCAAAATGAGTAGAAACATTGAACCGAACACCATTCATATGCTGAATAATACGTGATAAACATTCAATCATCAAGAAAAATATTTCTACATGCACAAGGACTCAACTGAACATACTAACAATCAGGTGAATCAAAATTACAAACTCTACTGAACCGAACAACATTCATGTGCTGAATAAAACGTGATAAACATTTAATCATCAAGAAAAATATTTCTGCATGCACAAGGATTCAAATGAACACACTAACAATCAAGTGAATCAAAATTAGAAACTCCACTGGACAGAAAGAAAATAAGAACACATTTCAATCCAAACCCTAGTTACGCCAAAAAAATGGAATCAGAATAAGTCGATCTATTAAATGAAGCAACTCAATCCAATAAACTTAAAATATAACTAGGAGAAATAAATTAATTATAACCTAAAACACAAGCTTATTTAGTTAGCAGAGTATTTTAGAAGCATCTGAAATGAAATTTTAGGAGAAATTTTCGTTTACTTTACCATTGTGTCCGTTGCTTCCTGAGAAATCCGGTCGAGCATCATCTTCTTTGTCTAGTGGGCCACCCACGGTGGCGAGGGAGCATTAGGTCCATCCAAGCGAGGGAACTTGGTTTCATGGAAATAAATTAGCATCAAAATAAAAAACACAGCCGTCAACGGACTATTTCTTTCCCTTTCTCTTGTTTTCGATTCCCTTCCTCAAGAAGTTGAGCACATGATTTGCCCAATCCCACTGTCGGACGTTGTCCACACGAAGGACATGCAGTTTATGGATCGGGGAGGCCATGTTTACCATCGTCGGCAGCAAGAAGCACCTCTGTACGAAGACGACAAAAGTCCTCCAAAATTTTTGCCGGTTCTTCTCCCCTTCAACACTCATATCCAGGACAGACTTTGTCAAAGATGCCAACGTAACACATTTGAGGCTGTGAATTATTGCCTTGTCTGCCTCATTCAGGCTGCCATACTCAACCTTTTTAGGAAAACGATTCCCTACAATATTTTAATAACAAAAAATCAGCCAAAAAGGCACAGTTTAATTTTCTGTACCTTAATGAACCAAAATTAAAGGAATCAATGAACAAAAAATAAGCAGAAAGTGAAAAGTGTATTACCGACGTGATTTATGCCCAGCGCAACTGTTATTTTGCTAGGTGTTATGTATATTTTTCCATGGAGAGTTTTCAGGCATCCATGATAGTCATCATAGCAATCAATTAATTCTCTTAAGAGGCTATGAGAGACGTTCATTTTCGGGACATGTGCCAGTGCACCGAATCCTATTTCTTCAACAATATCTTTCTTTTCCTTACTCATATCCTTAAACACCTTCGCTATTGCCTTTGTCAGGCATCTGCAATCATGAGTTTTTTGCAAGATTTTGAAATAGAATGTCACGATATATTTATAATACAAAATAGATTTTATTCGAATGAAAGCGGATAAATATATTTAATGTTCTTACATTATAGCGTGGCTTCTCCTTCTTTGTCACCATTGTCTTCTTCATTTTTGCTGTAAGGACAAAAAAATTTAGTCAATACTTCACTCAATACACTGACAAGCACAAGCATGCATATCTTAATCAAGTGAATGAAAATGTCCCAGCCCACTGAATCGAACTCCCTTAATGCACTGAATAAAACATGATAAATAACAAAACATCTAGAAAAGCATTTCTGCATGCAAAAGAAGCTAGCTGAACACACTAACAACCAAGTGAATCAAAATTAGTAACTCCACTAAACTGAACACAATTCATGTTTTGAATAAAAAGTGATAAACATTCAATCAGCAAAAAAAAAAAAAATCATTTCTGCATGCAAAAGGACCCAACTGAACACACTAACAATCAAGTGAATCAAAATTAGCAACTCCACTGAACTGAACAAAATTCATGTTTTGAATAAAATGTGATAAACATTCAATTAGCAAGAAAATCATTTTTGCATGCAAAAGAACCCAACTGAACACACTAACAATCAAGTGAATGAAAATGGCCAACTCCACTGAACCGAACGCCATTTATGTGCTGAATAAAACATAATAGACATTCAATCATCAAGAAAAATATTTATGCATACAAAAGGACTGAACTGAACACACTAATAATCACCAAACACACTGAACAGAACACCATTCATGTTGTGAATAAAACGTGATAAACATTCAATCAGCAACAAAAGCATTTTTGAATGCAAAAGGACTCAACTGAACACACTAACAATCAAGTGAATGAAAATAACTAACTCCACTGAACCGAACGCCATTCATGTGCTAAATAAAACATGATAGACATTCAATCATCAAGAAAAATATTTCTGCATGCGAAAGAACTCAACTTAACACACAAACAATCAAGTGAATGAAAATGAGTAACTCCACTGAACTGAGCAACTTTCATTTGCTGAATAAAACGTTATAAACATTCAATCATCAAGAATAGTATTTCTCCATGCAAAAGAAGTCAACTGAACATACTAACAATCAAGTGAATCAAAATTAGCAACTCCACTGAACTAAATGAAAATAAGAAAATATTTCATTCCAACCCTAATTACGCAGTAAAAATAGAATCAGAATACATCGATCTACTAAATGAAGTAACTCAATCCAATAAACCTAAAATGTAACTAGGAGAAATGCGAGATTGCAAGATTTTAAATGAACAGTAGTTTTTCTCATACATTTGTCAGTCTCTGTTGCTGTTTTCGTTCATTTTTGCTTCTTCTTTCCGAAATCTTCTCGCGATTCTTCTCCGGTAGCAGTTTTCGCAGAGAACACGAGTGAAGTTTGAGTAATTTTGAGAGAGATTCGAAGAGAAGAAGCGGTTTCAATGTTGAAGAAGAAGGAACGTTTTTTCATAATGAAGCGCGAATGAAATAGCAGTTTCGTGTGTGTTGGGCGCCTGGAAGTCATGTTTCATTTAATGAGATTGGGTTTTTCTGGTATTGGGCCAACTTGGATGGACTTAGATGAAAAATTATATGGATGTGTAGCATGACTATAATTTTTTATTTAGATATCTCATATAAAAAAAATCTTTCTTTTTATTAATTATGTTTGGATATAATAATATAAAAGTATTTATTTATATATTTTAAAAAATATATTTTAGAAAAAAATGTAAATTGTAACTATTAAAAAAAATATATTTTTTAATTTTTTCTAATGTTTTAACTTTTACTACTAAAAATTTATTAAGTACAAAAAAAAAATTTCACTGAAAAATCTTTTTTAATTAACTTAATGATATCTAAACAAGCACATAATTGATGAGTAGAGATGCACTTATACAGTCATGCATTTACATATGTTCTTTTGGACAACTATTCACCCCGTCAATATAAAAGATAGTTATTTTTATTGATGTCTTACGTAATTAGATGTACGTGAAAAATAGGGCAAAAAATAGAAATAAGCTAAGGGAAAAAATAATTTACGTGAACCAGCTAAATTCGAACTCCATTTCTACATAATTCAAACCATTCGAATTATACACAAACACACACTAATTCGAACCAGCTTGGTTCGAATTATACACAAACACACGCACACACTAATTCGAACAAGCTTGGTTCGAATTACACACAGTAATTCATGGTATAATTTGAATTATGCTGTTAAAAAATTAATAATTTAAAAATTAAAAAATATATATTTTATTTCATACGTTAAAAAAAAGCTAACAAAATATTTAATTACGAGACTTCTTTAAAATATTAATGAGCTATCAATTCGAATTCCATACAATTATATGGTGAGACATTACATGATTCAAATTACGCATGGGGAAGTTCGAATCACTCTGATTCAAATTATATGGTGAGCAATTCGAATTCTATACAATACTCTTCTGCCCATTCTTGATAGCTCATGAATATTTTTTAATAAATTTATTTAAATTATACCACAAAAAAAAAATATTTTATTCTATGCAAAATAATTTAAAAAATGGCTTAAAAATGTTAGAAGTACTATAAACATTTGTAATGTTTTAATGACTTAGGACATTAAAGAAATACTCTACATAGTCACTAATAATTTAGAAATTAAAGAAAAAATATTTTTATCATGTATTTACCTAAATCACTAGAATATTACAAACTTTTATAGTACTCATAACATCTTTTAAGCCATTTTTTAAAATTATTTTGTATAGAATAAAATATATTTTTTAATTATTTTGTATGGAATAAAATATTTTCTTTCATTTCTAAATTATTATTGACTATGTAGAATATTTTATTTAAAATTTGAGTATATGCATGTATTTACCTAAATTATTAGAACATTACAAATTTTTATAGTACTCCTAACATTTTTTAAACCATTTTTTTTTAATTTTTTTTGCATAGGATAAAATATTTTTTGTAGTATAATTTAAAAAAATTTATTAAAAAAATTTATTAAAAAATATTCATTAGCTATTAAAAATGGACAGAAAAGTATTGTATGGAATTCGAATTGATAGCTCATTAATATTTGAAAGAAGTCTCGTAATTAAATATTTTGTTAGCTTTTTTTTAACGTATGAAATAAAAAATATATTTTTTTAATTTTTAAATTATTAATTTTTTTAATAATTTTTAATAAAAATTTTTTAATAAATTATTAATTTTTTAACAGCATAATTCGAATTATACCATGAATTACTGTGTGTGTAATTTGAATCGAGTTGCGAATTAGTGTGTGCGTGTGTTTGTGTAACTGGTTCGAATTATATAAAAATAGAGTTCGAATTTAGCTGGTTCGAACTACATATAAACGTGCTACATATAAACGTGCATTGATGAGTTCGTAAATTATTACTCCCCTTGGCTTATTACTGTGATTTGCCCTGAAAAATAAGAATCAAAATTAAATTCTTTTTATTATATAGAGGTTAGGCATTTTACAAAGACTGTTGAGGTTATGCATTTGCAGATGTCCGGCTTTTCCGTTCTTTTACCATTGGGGAAATCACCTCAAAAGTTGCTCAGGCTGGAGAGGTGATCCAGAGTTACATTTCGGACTCCGAAATTGCGATCAGAATTGGGAACAAATATGTAGATCGTACAAACTATACTCTCATTGTGATGATTAGAATTTAGAATATGAATGTGTTACAAGCAAAGGCTAATGAATAATGAACCAAAGCAAAAACGCTACTTGTATTATCGTACATGACAGTTACACATTAACAAATCCCCAACCATAAAGGGGGCAAAGTGGAGCCCTCTCATCTCTCATGAACTGTGGCTTGTATCCCAATCTAATCTGTACTGGGTATCTTCATTCATTCAATTTCCGCTACCACACTGGGCTCCTCACCTTGGCAAAGGTACCCATCGCACAATGATGCTGATCCCCAGTCCTTTCTTAGCCGAAGGATGTCTTCTGTGAAAGTTGAACCGGAGGCTCCGATGAACACGCTTGACATCGCACATATTGTCTTGTCCAACATCGCTTCCACCTTAACAACAATTATTCATGATGCATGTCAGCACAGGAAACACACAATTGTTTAAAATAATCTCTATTTCGCTAGAGAACCTCAATTCTCCTGAAAGGAGGAGAACTATGGTCTTTTCTTAGCACAAACACACATAATGTCAGTCATGTTGATCTGAGATGCCTAGGCGGACACAATAAAACATAATTAATGCCATCAATATCAAATTTATAAACATATATAGCAACACCAGCTGAAGCCGAGCTTGTTTGCTCCCTATCATACAAATGACATGATGGTAGAGCTTTTAGATGGCATTCAACACCTCTCACTTAAAAAACCAAAAGAAAATAAAATCATTCTAGAAGTTGCAATGCATAGATATATGCAGGAAAAATAAAGCATTATGAGCACATTTTGCGATCTTGTAGACCTCTTAACCTTTTTTATTTTTTGGGGTTAACAATCTATTCAGATCAACATCAATACGGTTTGGTTTAGCAGAATAAGGACACCTACAATATGATGCCTTAAATTTTTTTTTTTTAAAAAAAAGAAAGCTGTGCTACCCTCACCTGAGAGTCTCCTTCAATATGATGCCTGTACAACAAAGCATCCCATTTTTCTGCAGAATTTCGAGGTGGGCGTTTAACAAGAGGAACTGGCCTTCCATTAAGCGTGACTAATGACTGAAGCAGAGTGGTTTCACTTTCTGCTGCGTCCGTAGAAAGATAAATAACAGGTGCATTGGCCCTTTCAACCACGCGCAAAATGCAATCCGCGGCTTGAGGAATGGGATAAAAGCAGCTTGGCTTTTTGGCATTGCTGCAAACATGAAATTGACCATCAGGGACAGTACTGAATTCGCCAATCAGAATGCAAAGTTTCAAACTATATGTAGCCTCTTACCAGAACTTGAGGAAGCCGTGGCGGCGAAAATGCAACGCAATGAAGTTCCTTCCAAGGAATGTTTGGATGAAACGCTGAGCAGTGAGCAGAATGAGACGGCTGGGTTCAATAAGGGTCTTGCAGTGGTGAGCAAGTGGACCACCCGGCTGCATCACCCACTCCCGCTCCACGTCAGCATAGAAGACATCCCCGATTGCCATTACGTCATCGTCGTGTGCAAACTTGGACACCACTTCCTCCACCGTCCTCCTCTTGGGCTTGCGGGTATCCTCCTCCCACACAGCCTGAGGCTTACTCATCGACAAGCCCAGCGATCTCAGCTTCTTCAAGTGCTCATCGTCGAGATAACAGGGTTCCGGCAATGAGAAATAGCAAAGGAACTTGTCAATGTGCATGTGGTTCTTCCTAACACTGGAGAATTCTTCAAAGGAGATCACCACCTTTCTACCAAAGCATTTATTGATGTGATCAATATCCAGAACTCTATCATACTGGTAATCCACTTTCGAACTAGGAATCACCAAAACCCGCTTAAGAAGAGCCGCGAAAAGCATATGTTTCTCTAAGCAAATTAGATGGTTTGACATCTGACCCGACACGCAAATAGCAAGAAGGAATTTTCCAGCTTTAGGCTTCCACTCAATGGTTTTCCTCTCTGACAATCTCTGATCCACTGTTCGACATCTGCCACCGTTCAAGCTAGCATTCGCAAAATCAAATTCGGCTTCGAAGGAGTTGCCAACCCTGTGGGGATCCAAAATGACCTCCTGAATCTGTTTGTTGAGGGAAATCTGCTTGAACAGCAAGGACTTCAGCTCGTCGGAGGAGGAGGAATTGGAAAGAAAGGAGGAGTTCCAAGCGCGGAGGAGGGATGATTGCTGCTGGCGGAGGAGGTAGAGGGCCTGCAATTGGGACTCCTTGATGCGGTCGGAGAGCGAGTCGAAGTGCAGGGAGGGGAAGTTGGAGGAGGAGAAGACGGAAGAGCGAGTGGCGTCGGGGGTGAGGTAGTAGAGGAGGATGATGAAGACGGGGAGAATGGCGAAGAGGTATCTCTTTTGGAACTTGAACTTCCGATTGAATCGTGACCTCAAATCCTCGATGCGGAAGGCGGTGCTGACGGGGGGAGGAGGTGGAGGTGGTGAGGGCTTCCTGTCATGCTGCTCGATGAGGGCGTGGCGGTCGTCTTCCTCATCGGAAGAAGAATCCCGCTGCATTGCTGGCTGGCGTGGAATACCGGAGACTGAGTCAGTAGCCGGGTGGGCTGAGTCAGTGACTCGTTGGTAGACTAACAACAAGTTAACTGAATAAGAGAAATTGAGGGAGTCAGTCGGTGGATGAAAATGACGGCTCACCAGCCCACTTCTCACTCACAGATACCGAAGCCCGCTCCAACCTTCCAACAACTGGTTCTTCATAAAGCCCAAGCCAAACTACTCAACCCATATATTTGTGATTCTTTTCCTCCTTTTGGCCAAAAATAAAATTATTCTTTTCCTCCCTACATATCTTATCATTTTAGTTAGTTGTTGTTCCAAGAATGACCTGAAAGTTGATTGTTTTGGGTTTGCCTGAGGTCCAAACTTTTTTTAGGACAGTAAGGTATCGCCGTTCGAGTTTCTCGCGAAGAGATGGAGGATGGTACAAGTAAGTGACTTTAATACTTAAGTTAGCAAAAGTTTTAGACAAGTTTTTGGTAGATTGGGTTCGAAGAATACCTACGGGTGTCAGAGCATTTATAAGTGTAGATTTAAAGGCAATAACTACTTTTTGAGTAGTCCCACCTTCAGGGGTGAATTGGTTACTCCCTTGTGGTGAGTTGGTTACTCCCTTTTAGTAGAAAGGTTGTTGAGATCTCCTTTCTAGATGAATAAGAGAGATTGTAGGAGTTAGTTATTGATTAGAGTAAGCAGGGCTAGGATAGCATCGTCGCGCCCAACTCGATGAGATCGGGTAAGTGTTGATCCAGTCGATACATGTTGGATTGGGTTTTACTTATTTTGGGTCTAACTTAAATAGTGGGCAAAAGTATGAACAGTGCCCCTATTTGAGACCGAACTTCATTAGATCGGACTTAAGCATTTGGAGGTCGGGCTGAATTTTATTATGGTATTGATCCATCACGTCGGGTAATCCGTCTTTCAGGGAGTTAGGTTGGGTACCCAACGTGCTTACGGATCAAGAATGTTGTGTCTTTTCATAATCATTCACATGTTCTTTACGGTTACTTTTGTAACCATGCGCATCATTAAATGGAGGGAGGGTGAATTTACTATTTTACACCTAAAGTCGTATGTAAGCCCAATCCCTTTTCTCTTTTTTTTTTTTTGCTTCTTCTTCTAGAACTTTTATTTTATTCTCTCTCAAGACTTTTCATGACACCGTGACCCCAATTTTTTGAAGATTTCTCTATCTTGAAATTCTATTTCGAATTTTCGTTCGCGCTTGCTTGAAGGTTTTTGGAACGTTCGTGTTTTGCTGTCACGTTCATTCATTCGTTCGATTCTTCATCAAGGTTGGTCTATCTTGCCTTCTTTGCTTTATTTTTTGCAACCATGTTTCTTACTGGATAATGTATTTGTGCTTCTAATGCTATTATTTTTGGTGTTTGTATGAAAAAATAATTTTTTGGTAGTATTTGTGGGTGTTTTCTTACAGTAATCTTCTTGATTGTTCTGTTAGTAGTATCCTTTCTTTTTTTTTGAAAGTCATTCTTATGTTCTGAATTATGTTGAATGGGGCTTTGCTTTGTGCCCTTAAATGGTGCCGTTTTGCTGCTAATAACGGCACCATTTCAAGTTCTAGTAGGATATCTTGATGCTGTGTCTGCGAGAGGGGTTAAGAATTTTGGAGTTCTTTTCATTTTGTTGAAAATGACTTAACCGCTTGCAAACTTGTTTGAATGTTTATATTGCTTAGGCTGATATTCTGGCTTGTAGTGGCAATTTTTTTTTGTTGTTTTGTATGCATAGCATCCTATGTCTCGTTCAATAATACTCAACATGTCTTTTAAGGTTCTATCTGACTTAAACTGGGTAGATATTACTATTATTTCTATTGTCTCGTAATCTATAATGAGTATATTAAAACTTTTTGTAAACAACATAGATTTTGTAAAGAACAGGAGGAGGAGGATAAGTATGAAATAGTAGCTCTTGACCATGAGGACAAGATTTTCTTTCCCCAACTTGACAAGTCGGAACGTCATTTTCTGTATATGTACGAGTGCTTATTTACTAAGCTGGGGGTGAGTCTTTCGTTTTTCAAATTTGAATTCGAAATCCTTCATCTCTATAAAGTTGCCCCTTCTCAACTTCATCCCAATTCTTGGGGTTTTATGAAAATTTATCAGTTAATTATTTAGGATCTCGATCTCCTTTATCTTCCAAGATCTTCTTTTACCTCTTTCAACTCACCAAGCCATTTAGTTCCAAAAAATAAAGATGAATTTCTTTTCGAGCTATTCAGAAAAGGAAAGTTTTCTCCATCTTTGATAATTTTTTTCATGATTTCAAAAATTATTTTTTCAAGATCCGATCTATAGAAAGTGTCCGACTTTTCTTTCTGAATAAAAAAAGTGAATCTTTTTTTAGTCTGTACTGGGAAGTGTTCCTCAATATTATCAAACACAATCTCGAGAATTTAGACGAGGTAGAGGAGTATATAGTGGCCATGTTCCAAGAGTATTGGGGTCGAACTCCTAATCTTGACACCAAGAAATTCCTAATGGAAAAGCCGAGTTATGTCCGTACCGAGTTAGGTAGTACTCCTTTACATTTTGTAGATATCTGCTTGTTGGTATTTATTATGTATATATAACTTAGACTTTATGTCTGGTTTTGCAGCAAGGATGACTAGTGGATCGGATGCTTTGAAGGGTTTGCATCAGGCTAAGAAGAATGCTGCCGCCTGAGCTATCTAACTGAAAGAGGCCGGCAAGTCGGGTGACCTCTCCTCTTCTTGCAAATCGGACTCGGATTCCTCTCAGTTTGCTAAGGTTCTTCCTGGTCCTTCTCCTCCTTTTCGTACTCTTTTTGCTGGATCCACTGTTCATACTACCCCTCATGTGCCTCTTTTTTTCGAGCCGAGTTCAAAAAAGCGTAAGACTTCTGAGTCTAGTAATGTATATGATCAAGGTTTCAATGTTGTAGACTTCTGTGAAGAACACATCTTCTCTCATAGCTTTATAAGCATAGATTATGTTTCCATTAAAAATCATCTTCAAGTGTTGGCCTGAGGAGGGATACGGATGGCTGGGATTTGTTTTGCTTTGTTAAAACAGCTTAATGAGACTTTCCTTGGTTCCACTCAACAAACTTTGACTGACCAGGAGTTGGAGAAGGAGGTTCTTTCTGTCGATCTTTAAAATTTTGAGAGAAAGCGAAGCAATCTAAGGCTGCCTGTGTCATGACGGAGGGTCTGAAGAAGAAGGATGAAGAGTGCTATTGATGACACGTCATCACAAGCGATTTTTAAGATTCTTTTTTATTCATTTTCTTAGGTTTTAAATCAAATTTCTTATGTTTTCTAATGGGATTTCATAAATAATCAAATATTTGGAGTTGAGATAGTGTTTTTGTGTTTTCAGGAGTTTTTGACTAAAAAATAAGCAAGAATAAATTTTTTTTCACAAGAAAAACATAAGTGCGGTTTAAAGATAGCAAAACCATGCCCTAAAGAACAAAACTGTGCCCTAAGGAGTCAAACAGGACACCCAAACCTCCAAATTGCGTGCACGCTTGGCGGCCATGATTACAAGCCCAGCGCCCATGTTAAAACTCCTTACTTCTTTATACTCAAGTGATCATAACTCAAGCTATAAAGGTTCAAATAAGGCAATTCCAATTGCGTTAGAAAGCTAACGTCCAGAGTTTCAGAATGATATTCATATGTCTATAGTAGACATTTAGTTTGAGCCATGCACCACTATCATCTTTGGGACACGAAAAAATAGTGCCACAGACTTCTCAACACATATGCCTGGCATGCACCACCAAACGCCTGGCGGCCCTGCTTCACTCTAAGACACGCCCGGTGTCCCTCCATTTTGCAACCCCACGCCTGGTGGCCATGTTCACATGCCCGGCGGCCATGCTTCTCCCCAAGGCATGCCCGGCGTGTCAGTCCCCTGGAAGGTGCATTTGGACCTACTCCCAAATTCCTCTATATAAGCCTGGCGTGAAGACAAGTCCAACTCCCAGGATGTAATATCCTTAAGGCCCAATCTCAATTATACACATAATTAGAAGCCTTAATCACATCCAAAATATTCAAGACTCCAGAAGATTAGTTATTAATTCTTTCTAGAAACATAAAAGATTTGGTTATTAGGATTTGTTTCTATATTAGATTTGAATTATTGTTTTGATTTGAATTTGAAGTGAGTAGTCAGTTATCTTATCTTTCTTTCTGAAAGATAAAGATTAGGATAGTTTTGAATTTAAAATTCTAGAATTAGGATATAAATAAGTGAACCTTGTTCACAAGAGAGGCAACCCCAGGAGGAGGATCTTCGGATCCGAATCACACCCCTTTCTCACCCTTAGGCTTAGTATTCTTTTTTCCATGAGTCACTAATCTTTTTGTCAAAGAGTTAGGAGTTCTGTTTATATTTTCTATGAATTATTAATCTAAGTTTATTTTATTTTGAAGTTTTGCATTGATCTATTTCATGATTGAGTTATTCATTCTTTATTCGGATTAATAGTATCGAAAGGTATGCTAATCCATTTTGAATTCTTTTATTGCTTTGGAAAATTAAGGGGCTGTTTAATTTGAGCGTTTTCATTTTCAATGAAAATAAAAATAAAGTATGAAAATATGATTGATTGAACATTTTAAAAATATTTTCAACAAAAACGTTTTAAAAAAGGAATACAAAATTAAAAATTATATTTTCTCGTTTTCAGCTTTTTCAGTTAAAAACAATGAAAATATTTTCAATAAAAAACATGATATTTTCAGTTGAGAATTTTTTAATTTATCATGTTAGATCTTTTACCACTCCTTTTATATTTTACCCACCAGAATTAAATACTCACTTACTTGTGAAAACCACAAAACCAGCGCCTCCAACTCCGTGGTTTTCTTCTATTTTCTTCCTTCTACTTTTTCCTTCTCTTCCATCTATTAAAAGGTAAAAGATCTCTTTCAAACTTTTTTTGGCTATTTAGTTAAAACTTTTTGTTATATTTTTTAAAATGAGATTTTAACATGATCTCAATTTTGATTCCTTTATCAGTATTTTCATCTTCTCTTTCATCCTCTGCTCAAGTTGCTAATTCTCTTCTATTAATGATTTACTTGTCGCTAGCTCTCTTCTATTCAAAAGAAAAAAAGGTTCATAAATTTTTGTTTGCCTTACTTAAAAATTCTTACTATTTTTGTAAATTAAATTAAAACATTAAATAGTATGAAATTTGAGTTTTTTTTGTTACATTTAGCTATTTTTTTTTATTTCAAACTCCTCTCTATCTTCTATGTCTTTTAAATTTGTTTAGTATTTTTTTGAAATTTTTGTGTAGGTGTATTTTTTATTTCATGGGAATATGATATTTTTCTATTAGTATATTATCTTCTGCTGGTATATGTTTTGGTATTTTTCATTTTATTTGAAAAAAAATAATACGAGTAAAATTGACAAGAGGCTTAAAGATGTCAATATAAAAATTTATTTATACTCTTATTTAATATAATCTCTTTTTTTATCCGCACTCCCATTTCAAAGTTAAATTCAACAGCATTCCTATTTTCTATGCTCTATTTGTTTTATACTTGTACCTTATATTTATTTTTAATATCAATATAATTTATTTTTATATTTAAAATATTAATTTTAAATATTTTTATTTTAAAATGTTCCTTTCACATTATATTTTCAAATGCCATACCATATTGTTCTTTTATGCAGTATATTTTAGTTTTAGTGGTGATTTTACCTTATCCATGTATTAAAAATTAATATCATCTAGACTTATTATTGTTATTTTTAGTAAATAATTATGAATATAATTAATTAGTTTAAAATAACAATTTATTTCATATTTAATATTGTGTAAAAATTAGTGTTAATTTAATAAAAATTATATAACTAAAATTATAATTGAATAAAAATATAACTTTAAAATCTAAAATATTAGAAATACATTTTGAAAATAGAGTAACCAAAAATATTTTTATTATTTTCAATGTTTGAAAATGAATCTCCTTTTCACAAACCAATCACGTCTTTTAAAATGTGAAAAGTTGAAAATATCATTTTCAGAAAATAAAAATAGAAAATAAAAATAGAAAATATTTTCGCAAACCAATTAGCCCCTAAGATTTGAAATAAAATTTGAAAACTCTTTCAAATGACTATTTGAATTCGGTTAGGAATAGTAGTTCAATTAGTGTACGACACATACATAATTTTCAATCACTCTAGTTTTGAATAAGTGACATATAGAACAATTTTTGAAAATTATGTTTTCTCATAAGATTTAACTGGACAGAACTAACTTGAATAAGTGGTATATAATTCGACCTAAAGACTACTTTGAATCTTATTAGAAACTAAATCAGTTTTTATGCTTAACCTCTTTAATTAATCGGTTGACCAGGAAATTAGTGATTAGTTAGTTAAAGAGAAACTGTGGAGCCAAGGAATTGGAAATCAGTTACTTAAGATTTATTGTGAAAGATCTTTACATACTTTAAAATAGATAAACAAGGTTTGATTTTCCTAAGGGCTTAAACATCTCCGAAACCCCTTGACATTCCTTATTCCTGAATTTTTCCCTAACTTTCTGAGCCATTTTTTAGTTACATTCTGCAATCCTAATTATTTCATCTTATTTGTTTCTTCTTTTCTTCAAGATTTGATTGAATCTAATTAGAGATTTAATTAGACATTGCTTGTCTCAATCTGTTAATTCTTATGGGAACAATATCCATTTATCGTGGTATTACTTGAACGATCCGTTGCACTTGTCGGTATCCGTGAGCTTCAATTTTCGCTCATCAATTATACCCGGGTGTTTGGAGAGAAATTAGTTTTGAAGGATGAGATCGCCAGATTGAAGGACGAATATGCGAATCTGGAGGAGTCGATAGCTCGAGGTATGGTGATGGGAGGATTGTCATTTCTGCAAATGATGAACTTCCTTCTGGAGATCTAAAGACATAAGTACCCAAGCTGAGAAAATCTCCCAGAGTTTTCCAACTTGAAATGGATGAAAATTCTTCTTCCTCTTCAAACTCTATTGTCGAGACTCTCCTAGGGACCCAAGCTGAAGAAATGGCTGACATGATTGTTGATGAACAAGATCTTTTTTAGTTTATCTTAACAAATTCTTTGGTATTTTATGGTCCGACTTGTGGGTATTTGAACAATTTATTTTTGTAATAGTTTGTAGTTGGATATTTTGCCTTTGTTTAGGCTGTTTAAAAACTTTTTTCACAATTTATTTTATAGTAGTTCTCACTTCTCACAAATATCTTCTGAACATCTTTGCTTGAATTATTTGTTGTAACTACTTTCAGCTTTCAGTAGTGAAAATTTTAAACAAGTTATTGATGACTCTTTGTTTAACCCGATTTACTTGGGCTTTTCTAAGAGGTTGGATAACCCGATTTGTGATGCAAGTCTATGTTCATTATGCAGCCCAAATAAAGAAGACAAACAGTTCAACTAAAAAAACAAAGTATTTCCAAAGCTGCCAAATGAAAAATGAATCCATAATCCATCCCATTGTCATTCAAGAAAAAGAAAAGCAATCTCCAGCTGGTGTTGTTATGGTGTTTCGGGTAAAGCACTAGTAGGAAGAGAAGAGTTCACTTTTTCACTAAGTATCAAAGAAGAAAAGGTGCTTCACTTTTTATTAAGCACCAAATCAAAAGAAACGAAAGAAAATCAAGGAAGCAAGGTCAAATCAAAATCAATATGCACAATTTAAGCATAATTAGAAAAGAAAAAGGTTAATTATTTCCTTTAACATGCAAGTCAATTGCTTGCTGATTTCTCTTTTCCTCTGCACAACCATTTCGAGAAAGAAAAGAAGAAAGTGGTGGCTACTTTACTCTGCTATGAATCAATGACTAATATTGAAATTTAGAGCCAAAGCACAAGGTTAATGGTTTTGATTTATCAAACCCATTGAGAATCTATTACCAATAAAACTGCATGTCTTAACTCTGATTTCAAATCCCTAATTTTTTTGTCTAAATGGAGAAAAGAAAAGGGAGAATTCTACTGGTTCAAGATTCAAGGAGTCGACTTAGGAAAGCAAGCATAGCCGTGGTTACAGAACTCCATACAAAAAAGAAAATCACTTCAGTTTGCAAGTAAGGAGAGTGAACCAAGATATAAGTTTTCATTGAAAGCTTCTTTGTTATAGTTCAATATTTTGGACAATGTTTCTACATCAAAAAAATATTCTGCCAAGATAAAGAGCTACACTTTAGAGTGCTTAATCTAGTTCATCTTATAGTGTTTAAGTTGTTCTACATCATCTTCTTCATAGTTTATTGTTGAATACTCTATTTTTATGTTGTATCTTTCTTTGTTTCTATTTAGTGATAAAAAGCATATAAAAGAGGCATTTAGAAAAAATCATTGTGAGAAAAAACAAAGAGAAATACTTGGAGAGAAAAGCCAAGATTGATTTCAGATCTCTTTTGATTGTATTTCTATTTTGTATCATGTACATGAAATGTATCCCTTGCTAAGTTGGGTGAGCACTGAATGTGTTGAGAGTCTAGGAAGTTACCTAGCCAAGTCAGTCTTATGTTGAAGTTTGGTTTGGCCCTGATAGGATTAGGTTGAATCTTTGAGAATTGGTGTTTGTAATACTTGAAAAGATAGTGAAAATTCCACCACAACTATGTAGGTTGCATTGCACAAGGCATCTGAACCAAGATACATGGCTGAGTCATCTTCTTCTTCTCTGTTCTATTTATGTTTTCTATACTTATGAGACAAAACGAAATTGTCTCCTGCATAATCCATCATGTAGACTGAACAGAAGCTAAGTTTCATTTTCTGGTTTGAAGCTTATCTAATCAAATTTAAAAGAAGGCCATAGATTCAATCTCTCTTCTCTAGGCCATCAAGAACCTTCATATTTGAATTATTATTTTGTAATAATCCTTTGTGAGTCTGAGATTATGTGTTCCCTTAGTTGGAAAATTCTGTTAGCTAGGTGCCGACTTTAAATAGTCAATTTTATCAAGTTACTTTTGCAATTTTTTAGGCTCGCCTCTTTTACTAACTTGCTTTTAAGTATTTTAATGAGGTTAGGCCATGGTCTGCTTATATAACTTTTTACACTAATTTGGACCTTGTTGCTTCATTTTGCCGACTATCTAGGTTGGGTAACAATTTTTGCACTTTTTCGAGCTTAAATTATTTCTGAAGATTACCTGAAACTGGATTGCTTTGGGCCTGAATGTGAGTTCAAATTTCTTTTGGGGCAGCGTTTGACGTCTACTGTAACACCCTACCACACAGAACCTTGCGCTCGATTCGTAAAGCAGAGGTGGCGAGGTATTATGACCTCTAAAATAATAGAAAGAATATAACATACGAAGAGCCTTAAAGGATAGTTAAAGCAAAAACGTAAAATTAAAAGCGCAACACTCAAAAATAACGTTTACTTGCGTGTGAAGAAAACTAAAGCACACATACATATGTATATAAAAAGAGAGTAGAGGGTTAAGGGTATAACCTAAGAAAGCTCCTAACTCAGTCTGCGAAGTTAAGGCTGGTCGAAGAATATTTATGTACATACAGATAGATATCCATAATCCAAAATATATAAAAGTAGCCCTAGTTCTCCATAAACCTCTATGAGGTGTAACAGTAAGGTATATATACATAAGGAGAGTCTATACATATATAGATAACAAAATAAAACAAAATGTAAACTCCTAAACACCCAATTCGCTGCAAAAAACTCCAGATGCCTAGCAAGGTGCCTCTCAAATTGCATCTGAAAACCACAAATATCCATATGAAATGAGAACCGGAGGTTCTCAGCATAGTAGAGGTGTCGCATACATAAGATATAAGGTCCTGGAAAAGGCAGAGGGAATTCTAGGACTCCGATATCCAAATTATAAAACTTAAAGATTTAAAACTGAAACCATAAACAGGGTGGTCCTCTAAGGTTCTAAACTTAACCCAAATCGTACTATAATCCTCAAATCCTCCGTCTTTCCTCCAATCCTCCAACACCGGTGCACGGACAAGCAAAACAGATAAGTCAAGTACATACAGAAAGTATATATAACAAGTAGGCAATCAGCAATTAACATGAATAAACAATTAAGCAAGCCAAAACAATGCATACTCAAACAAAACATACAAATGTACATGATGCATGCCTTTCCTACTGGCCGTGAGCTCACGTGTTGGTTAACTGCCAGAACCCGACACACCTGGTAGCTAATACGGATACCGTCTCTCGACTGCGCATCTCCAAGAGGCATAAAATTGGAGGATTAGTGCCCTAACACCTTCTCCTGGAGACATACACTAGGAAAAATCAATCGGGGGACTAGTGCCCTACCACCTTTTCCTAGTGAGGCCGTGCCATACCGATTGGGGGATTAATGTCCTACCACCTTGCAGACAGAGAGAGAAAGAATGTGAGGGAATACGTCAGAGAATTAGTGCCCTACCACCTTCTTCACATCCCACAAAACACAATCACAAGAAATACGGGAGACTGAATCGAGTGATTAGCGCCTTACTGCCTTCCCCACATCCCAACACACCCATACCATCATTATGTCCATTTATTCTCAAAATTTATCATCATCATTTCTTTACATTCATTCATTATAGCCATGGCATCACACATATACCTCATATCTTTGCATTTTTTTACATAATTCATTATTTAAAATCTTGCTTCACCCCCAAGTTACCACATAATCCTAATTTCATCTCATTACTAGGCATACTATTAAGATCTAGGGCTAAAAGAATGAAAACAGAGGTTTAGAGGTTTGAAATTAAGCTTTAAAACACAAAATCCATATTTGCTGAAACAGGAGCTACGCGTACGCGTGGGAGTGCAATTTTGCCCATCACGCGTACCTATTACCTTGTCCGTGTACGCATGTTTGCTGGACAGAATCAAATGTCTGCGTATGAAACCCTATGCTCGCGTACGCAAGGGTCTCTTTTGCCCATGGTGCGTACGCATTGCCTCGTCCATGTATGGATACATGCCAAACAGGGACGACCCTTCGCGTATAGAGTGGTATGCGTACACATACACTGCAGTTTGATAAAAAAAATGGCTAAGTCTATAGAATTTCAATTTTACATACCGAACTTCCGACGTGCATAACTCTCTCGTTTTAAAACATTTTTCATCCGTTCTTCAAATGACATAAATTTCACGGACCCAATTTTCATATAAAATAAGTTTGAAACAATTTGGGGTTCGAAAGCTGAGTTATGGCTCGTCGAAGTTTGGCCAAAAAATCAAATTTACATAAAATTCTCAACCTTTATTTTCATTTAAAAACCAAACTCAACCTCAGCATTCCATATATAAAATCAGCACCCCAACATATGAATTACAACATCACAACCACCACAAGTTATCATATACAACCATTCCTCAATTTTAAACAACCATATACATAATTTCTCAACAATGTCAACAAAATCATCAATATACCACCACTCATTCTTATCTATTCATATCACCATTGTTAACTCATCACCTAACAACCTAGCATCATCATAAGCAATGTCATCCAACAAATACTCAATCAATAACAACATTATCATCAAAAGCACTAAGCATTCAACATACTAATGTGTTCCAACCTATCCTATGGTCATCTAGTCTAAGTTTTCACAAGACATTATATATTAAATACGAGAAACCAAAACCATATCTTAGCCGATTTCCACGTATAACCCGAAACACCACCAAAAGGCATCAAACACAGCTTCAAGGATCCAAAATCTCCAAAGCAATGACACCCAAACTCCACGAAGTTTCCAATGTTTACAACCAAGCTCCAATTTACACATACACACACACACACACACACACACACACACACACACACTCCAAAACTTACACACACACATACACACATCCAAAATATCCAAAGCAATGACACCCAAACTCCACGAAATTTCCAATGTTTACAACCAAGCTCCACACACACACACACACATAAGCGTTTCCCTCAAGCTAATTCGAACTTAAACACTGGAATTAAACAATTTTCAACATCTTTGCTCACAAAATTTCGAAAATGGAAATGAGAAAATTGAGGAAAAAAACGTGAATTTCTTACCTTACAATATACTGAGCTTTGTAGAGTTTGACGCCATGGACGCGTGACCACAAACGGTGCGGCAATCGGAACTCGGAGCGAAAAAATATGGAGGATTGAATTAGATTCAAGAGTTTGAGTTCTTCTCCCTTGTTCTCCTCTCCATGAACGTGTTTCATGTTATTTGGGAAGAAATGAGCTGAAGCTCGTTGGGTTTATGGAGTGTGAGTTGGGCCTTGGGCCCATTTTGAACTCGGTTCGATCAATCTGGTTCGTTTGGCCTAATTTTAGGCCAATTTTTTTAAAATTAGTGTTAAAATTCTTGTTTAATTAGTTTTATCACATAAAACTATAAAATTCATATTTCTAATTTTTTTATTAAAAATTAATTTATTGATTAATTATTCGCTAAATTTACAGGATTTATATCTACTGGTGTCAAAGTGCTGTCATCCAAATTTAGGTAGGTATAGTGCCTGTAAGAAACTCCGATACTTAAGTTAGCAAGGATTTTAAACAAGTTTTTGGTAAATTGAGTTCGATGAATACTTGAGGCTGTCAATATATTTATAAGTGTAGATGTAGAGACAATAACTATTTTTGAGTAGTCCCATCTTCGATGATGGATCCGTTATTCTCTTTGGATAGAGAAATTATTGAGATTTGCTTTTTTAGATGAATAGAAAAGATAATAGAAATTAGTCTGATTAGAGTAAGCACAAGTTAGAATAATGTTATTGTTACCATGGTACAAAGAGTTTAGGAAAGAAACCAAGAATTGTTTAGAAAAGTATTATTTTTGTTATTCATATTTCTCATTTGTGATTACAAAGTTCTTACCAATATATAGACTAAGAGTACGCTAAGAGTACGCTAAGAGTACACTCGTTATGGAATAATATCCTAATAAATTACATTGATTTTTTTTCTAATTCTCTTTGATATTTTTCTGATTTTGTTCTCTAATTATGATATTCTAATACTCCCCCTCAAGGTGAGTAGTGGGATCACCAATACTCAGCTTGGTTAGAACTTTAGCAAGGGCTTGTCTTGAAACTGCTTTAGTAAGAATATCAGCTAATTGGTCTTTTGATCTCACAAATGGAAGCTCAATAATTTCATTCTCAATTTTTTCTTTGATAAAATATCGATCCACCTCCACATGTTTTGTTCTATCATGTTGTACAAGATTCTCTGAAATGCTGATTGCGGCTTTGTTGTCACATTTCAACTGGCTTGGCGATTGTGGTGGAAACCCAATCTCAGTCATCAATTGTCTTATCCACAATACTTCAGTTATGCCTTTAACGATCTCTCGAAATTCTGCCTCAGCACTTGAAAGAGCTACAACTTTCTGCTTCTTGCTTTTCCAAGTTACCAGGTTGCCTCCAACAAGTGTAAAGTAACTAGCTGTTGATCTTCTATCATTTGGGTTGTCCGCCCAATCTGCGTCAGTGTATGCCTCAACCTTCAAATGGTCATTCCTTTTGAAAATGATTCCACTTCCTGGAGCTCCCTTCAAATATCGAACTATTCTCATAGCAGCTTCCATATGATCTTCTTGTGGTTTATGCATAAACTGACTTACTATTCCCACAGCATAAGTTATGTCAGGCTGAGTATGTGATAAGTAAATTAGTTTTCCAACCAGTCGCTGGTACCTTTCCTTATCTGCTAGGGTGGTACCTTCTACCATCTTCAACTTGTGATTAACTTGCATGAGCGTATTTATTGGTTTGCAATCCACCATTTCTGTTTCTGCCAAAAGGTCCAAAATGTACTTTCTTTGGGAGATAAAGATTCCTTTACTGGATCGTAGAACCTCTATTCCTAAGAAATATTTTAGTCCTCCCAAATCCTTCATTTCGAAGTTTGTAAATAGGTTCCTTCTCAATTTTGTAATTTCTTCAGCATCATTTCCCGTTATGATCATATCATCCACATAGATTATTAGGCAAGTGATTAAATCTCCCCGTTTTTTCAAAAAAAGGGTATGATTAGAGTTGCTTTGCTTATACCCATACCTTTTCATGGCAACGGTAAATCTTCCAAACCAGGCACGGGAGATTGTTTAAGCCCATAAAGAGCCTTCTTTAATTGGCAAACTTCATGTTTTTCAAATCCCGTTGAGAAACTTGGAGGAGCTTCCATGTACACTTCTTCTTTCAACTCTCCATGCAAGAAAGCATTCTTGACGTCAAATTGATGGAGTGGCCAGTCTTCATTTGCTGCTATTGAAAACAACACCCTGATAGTATTAATCTTTGCAACCGGTGAAAAAGTATCAGTGTAGTCGATAGTATTAATCGACAAACTTCATGTTTTCCAAATCCCGTTGAGAAACCTGGAGGAGCTTCCATGTACACTTCTTCTTTCAACTCTCCATGCAAGAAAGCATTCTTGGCGTCAAATTGATGGAGTGGCCAGTCTTCATTTGCTGCTATTGAAAACAACACCCTGATAGGTCTGTGTATAACCTTTGGCCACCAACCTTGCCTTGTACCGTTCAATAGTGCCATCTGCCTTGTGTTTAATGGTGAAAACCCATTTGCACCCGACTGGTTTTTTTCCTGTCGGTAGGATACACTTTTCCCAAGTTCCATTCTTCTCTAGAGCTTCCATTTCTGTATTCATGGTTTTCGCTATTCAACTTTCGCATTGGCTTCTCGGGTAGTTCTTGGAATGTCTTCTGTTAAGAGTCTGACAGAAAAAGCCTTTGCAACATCTGTCATTCCTTCTCTAGCCACTCTTATTGGGTATCTTGAGTTACGGGGAACATGTTCTGGTGAGTACCGATTAGGAGGCATTCCTCTGTTTCTTCTTGGAGGAAGAATAAAGGTATTGGGCTCTGGTTCTTCATGTTCCAATGCTATACTGTTATTGTTAGTGGCCTCATTAAAAACAGGGAATAAATTATCAGATTGACAATTACTTACCTCTTGTCTGACATTCTCAAAAGGACTCTTATTGGTTGTATGTACCGAGTTATTTTTTACGTTGAGTGAAGTATGCTTGGTGGCTCCATCTACTTGCTCTGTTTGAACAGTTTCTGGGCAACAAAGGTTATTTAGCCAACTTGGTGGTTCTTTATTGTTCTCCCTCTGAATGCCATGTTGGCGGCTAAAGTAAAATTTGGATTCTAAAAAATCACAATCCATGGTCACATGAATACGACGAGTGATTGGATTGTAGCACCTATATTCCTTTTGGTGTGTAGCATACCCAACAAAAACACATTTTTCTGTACAAGGATCAAGTTTGGTTCTATTGGCTTTGGGAATATGGACAAAGACGGAACATCCAAATACTCGAGGTGGTAAGGTTAGAATAGGCGGGATTGCAGTTTGAGTAGCCAAGACTTGTAAGGGTGTTTTGTGGTGGAAAACTTGGGTAGGTAGCCGATTTAGTAAGTAGGCAGAGGTCGCTATAGCTTCAAGCCAAAAAATTTTTGGAACTTGTGCATCAAAAAGCATGGCTCGGGTCATCTCAAGTAACTTACGATTTCGCCGCTCAGCCACACCATTTTGTTGGGGTGTATTTGGGCAGGAAGTTTGATGAATAAAACCATTTTTCATAAAAAAAAATCACGCATTGACTGATTTATAAATTCTCCACCATTATCTGAGCGAAGTACTTGGATTTTCTTGTTGAATTAAGTTTGAATCATTTGGTAGAAAGCAAAGAACTTATCAGGTACTTCAGATTTGTGTTTTAAAAAATATACCCAAGTCATGCAAGAGAAATTATCCACAAATAACACAAAATATTGAAAATTATTATGGAAAATAGGAGCTGGACCCCACACATCTGAGTGTATTAGAGAAAAAATGGAATTGACTCTAGTGTTGGTTGGAGGAAAAGAAACTCTGTGATTTTTTGCACGAATACAAGTTTCACATTTGAGGGGTTCAATACTACTTGTAGAAAGACTAGGAAATAGTAACTTAAGGTACCCAAATGAAGGATATCCAAGACGCCTGTGCCATAACCAAAGTTGCCTAGTAACTGTTCCGTGAGCAAGCATGACATGATCCTGGTGTGCTACTTCATCAACGTAGTAAAGGCCTTCTCGCTCAGTACCACGCCCAATGATCTCCTTCGTAAAAATGTCCTGTAAAAGATAAAAAGGTAGAGTACATGAGTACCACACAATTTAGTTCCTTTGTTACTTGGCTAACAGACAATAATTTTGATGATAGTGCAGGGACATAGAGGCAATTTTTTAATTTCAATTTTTCTGAAAAAGTAATGGAGCCTCCTCTTTTAACATCAATTAATTCTCCACTAGCTGTTTCAATATGAGCTTTTGAGGGTATAGTCAAGCTATTAAAATCATGGAGATCATGAGTCATAGTATCGGTAGTCCCACAATCGAAAATCCATTCATTTATCCTTTTAATTGGATTCTGATTTTGGGTATCCCTTTATATTGAGTCGCGGTTTGGGCTGAGCAGGAGGCAAGGAGTTTAGGAAAGAAACCAAGAATTATTTAAAAAAATATTATTTTTGTTATTCATATTTTTCATTTGTGATTATACAATTCTTACCAATATATAGACCAAAAGTATGCTAAGAATACACTAAGAATACACTCATTATGGAATAATATCCTAATAAATTACATTGAATTTTTTTTAATTCTCTTTGATATTTTCCTGATTTTGTTCTCTAATTATGATATTCTAATAGTCATAATAGTAACTAACTTAACTATAAGCTGCGAGCCACCTTCTTCGATCAGCGTCGTTCTCGCTATTGCTCTTTGTTCTCAGCAGAGGCTTCGAACAGCGATATTAGAAGGGATAGGTGGGGTAATTATGAAGTTCAATGTTTTGGTAGGGAAGGTTAATTTGAATTCACTCTTGAGATGTAATAGTTGCTCATTCTTGCTTGTGTGGGTCGGGTCCTATGGGCCCATATTAATCAAATCAAATGAGTTAATAAATAGTCGTTGGAGGTGATATCCGCAACACAAATTTGCGGCAGATTAACTTTTGGGCCGTTAAATCGGGGAACCGTCGAAAATAAATGAACAATGAATAGATATGATATGTGCATATGACTAGATGGTTCAGGAGCTTAACAAAACTTTAAGACACGTAGGCATGGGACGTTGGTGCTACCGCCACGTAGTCCATATTGCATGGAATCCTCGAGACAATGCCACATTTCCGTGGACCGTCATAACTACTTGAAGATTCAGGAGCAAATATACATACATGCATGTAGGTATATATCTGCTAGCTAGCAAGGGACGTCGTTGAAGTTGACACCAACCAACTCTACTGATTTTTGTTATAGACAAATGGAGAAGAGTACTAAACCTGCAATGACATTGATTGGGAGAGTTTGCAACACTGGTGGTTATTGGAAACTGATGACAACCAAGGCCTCTAACCGGGCTGCAGTTCACGGTGTTAAGCAACCTGCTCCCGACTTCATCCCAGTAACCCAACCTAACCTAGCCAGCCTCTCTTCCACTTCATTTTCTTGCTCATTTTATTATTAAATAATATATGCATGCCTGTGCTTTTATTTTGCAGAAGGAGCAAGTTCAGGAGGAGATTGAGAAAGCCAAAAAAGACAAAGAAGCTAAGAGGAAACACATTGAGGACACTCTCAACTCCCATCTCCCCAACTTCTCCAACTCTGATTCCTCTACCTCTCCTCCAAATTGATCTACTTACTCCCTCGTATCTATTCACTCTTTGTACTTAATATTAAACAAAATCCAACACTATTTTCTCTGCTAAACACTAGTAAGTTTTATTTTCTTATTTATTTATTTATTTATTTATTATGTATCAACATAATTGGCTAAAACCTATAATCAAAGCGAGAAAAGAGTGAAAAGATTTTGTTGCAAGATTTCAAATAAGACCTAAATTTCGGATGCAATGCACACAGCACACTATTGAATTTGGCCACTAAGTTCAAACCTCTGTTAGAGGCTGCGGCTGCAAAACAACATACAATCAACTTGTGCACTGTAAAGTAACAAAATATTCATATGATAATTGATAAACTCATAGTTCAGTTCAACATGATTAAAAGATCAACGATCCTGAGAACTAGTAAAAATAAATCCTCTCCTTTCGCTATGGCCATTCAAGTCTTCCTTGGTCTGGCCTAGCAGTGGTTAATGATTGGAATGAGAAAGCAATGATCACACTGTTAAAAGAATAAAACTATTGGTGGCATTTACTGTGATCTATATAACACGGAGCAAAACAATATGACATTGCTTTATATCATGTTTGAGAACTGAGCTAGTCAGGTAGCTGCACCGGTTTTATTGTTTCTCTTAAGCCACTTCAACGAGCCTTCCGCGAACCCACTTTTTACTTGCTGATGGCGATTTACATTGTGCTTCATCTTTAGTAGGCTGAATTTCCACCGCAGACGGCGAAAGTTGCGTCTCGCATTTTCTGCTTTCATCCTCTTCTGTCTCCCCTTGTTCATTTGATGGACCTGATTCCCTTGTATGACTATTCAAACAAGGTACGGTAATGCAACCATTGGTGCTTGTTAGCCCAAGTTCTAAATCACCATCTACTTGCATCTCCTTGGATAACTCGCCAAAATCTTCAGAGAACTTGTAGTCATTTGATGAAAATGCTTTGTGACCATTTACATGAGACTTAAGTGATTGGCTTAGAAATTCAGAAGCCGACCCTTCCTCATTGAAATCACTCGATGCAACCGATGAAACATCACTCTCGCTCATCTCCTCTGCATCAATGGATTCAAGTGCCTGAATAGCTTCGGCAATAAGCTTTCTGCTTTCTATCAACGAAGCTTGCGCAATGGGACTCTTTGTTGCAGCAACCTCAAGTGCCTTGGCAGCTTTCTCGGCTTCGGCGATCAATAATCTGTGCATTAAACACAATCTCATTAGTGTGTATACAGGGAAACTAATACAAATCAACAATTTGAATAAAATGAGAACAAATATGGCGTCCACTGATTTGTGTACGTAAAGATAGGCTTACCTTGCTCGTTCAATGACTTGAGCTTGTCCAGTTTCTGCAGCAGCTCTTTGTGCTCTAATGTTCTTTATCATCTCAAGCTTGGAATTTACAAAAGGATCCTTAAAGACAGGGGACGTGATTTTTTTCAAAGAGTCACTCTTAGTCCCGATTTTGGAGCTGCTACCGACGCGAGTGCTAGTATTAGTATCTTTTCTCATTATAGGTTTCTTCTTTTTGGAGTGTGAACCATCACTTGGCCTTCTTCTAGGTTTCTTTTCGGCCCCAGCTTCGCCACCATGATACTTGGCTAACCCAGAGCAAACTCTCTCGCGATATCCCTGATATAATACAAATAATTTGCTCAGGAAACAGGAATCAGAACCCAACTAATGTGGCTCAATAATCAATCAATGTGATTTTATTAGATTGTACTTCCTCCTCCTCCACACACCAACTTTGGTACAGAAGGAATTCACAGTTTCACACCATGGACCTTCTCCTTAACTTCTTAGCAATACTGTTAATATTCTTTATTTATTTGAAGACAACTTTTAACTTAGAAAGAGCACAGCTTCAAGAAAAAGCTGCTCACAGGAGATGTCTCTATTACTACTCAGCCGCATGTTCTAGTTAATCCTAATTGCATATAGAGACGAATTACAAGCGATTTGTAACACAGGTCACGACTCTAAAATCTTAAGGAGCATAATGAGAAAAGAGCGGTAATGGTATCAAAATCAAACTATCAAATCATTTGACATACAACTCTTAAGAATTTAAATGCAAGAATTATCAAATGTTGTGTCTTTCTACTTAATCCCTGAGAGGGTAAACCTTGAGTATTTAACATTTAAAGAAAGAAAAACTGACTGTTCATCAAGTTGACTCAAGTTGTTGCTGGCAGAGGTCAAGATCTGGCACACATTTATTTGGGCTAAAGTGAAACTTGAAGGTATTATTAATATATACAAACACTTACTGGATCAGCCCATTTTGCAGCAATAGCTTCTGCGATTTTTCTTCTCTGCTCAGGAGACTTGGGCGCTCGTTTGCTACCTGGTGGCCTCACCATTTGTTTCCTTTGTTCAACACACTCTGACCACTCTTGCTTCAGCTGTTTATCCAAGATTCCATAGGAATTCCACTGCAGCTCTTCCTGCTCAGCATATCCTTTTCTTGAAGCTTCCGCAATTAAATTCTGCCACTCAAAACAACATGCCTCCTGCAACATCTTTTTTCTAAGCCTCCTATCCCATCCCATTTTCACTCCAGCGCCTATCTTCAGTCTTGTTTCTGTGCTGTGCAATCAATATGGAAGATAAGTTTGAGTAAAAGTAAGTGAAAAAGGGACCAATCAGCAGAGCAGCAGCGAATTAGCAACATCTTTCAAGAAAAGACTTACGTCTGTGCATGCCCAAGATTAGCCAGCTTCATTTTTATCTGCATTACCAAATTTTATGAAGGAAATCAGTTAAAATTTTGAAGCTAAAATTCGAAAACCCAATCATCAATCTAAACCTGTTGTGTCAGTATTAATACTGAATAATAACCCATTTAAAAATTACTACCATTAAGAAATTGTTTAGTGAGACCAGAGAGAGACAGGACACGTGTAAACTTGAACATTACATATTGGCCCAGTGAAATACTCAAGATTGAACTATATTGTTTAGTGAGACCAGAGAGAGACAGGACAATCCTGTTTTACAATGGATTATATTTTAATTTGTTCATTGTCTAAATTGGGATAAGTGATAGATTTCAATGATATTGAACTAAAATGGATGTTTGTGAACCTAATATGAAAATCTACTTTAGCAAAGACAAACATATTCTTACATGACATCACCTTAGGATTCTGCATAGCAAGCCTTGTTCTTTCCCTGATTTTGAGCAAAGTTTCTGTTTAGAATGACAAAGAGAGCTAAATGATGGAAGACAGGATGGAATGTGAAGGAAGATAAAGAAAGAAGAAAAGAAAATATAGTTACCAGGACTATGCTTTCTTCCTTTGTTCCATGGGGTGTTTCCTTTATTAGCTTTGGAAATTCTCATTCTTCTCAACTTCTCCCTCTCGTCAAGCTCTTGTGATTCTTCATCACAAGAGTCAAGGTGAACCCCTGGTGCTGAGTTGGCAGTAGCAAGGTGCAAGTCGGTGGAGTGTGTGCATTCGTCTCGTTTGTGAGGCAAAATCTTTGGTTCAAAGGTAGCAACAGCCTTAATGAGAAGCGTCCCCGTCCTCGTCCCCCTGGGAAGGCGAAAAGGGACGACACTCAAGTTTTCCTTTCTAAGCTTGTTCCAGGCACAGGGAAGACAGTGGTCATTGCCAAAGGTCAAAGAAATGGATGAGCCTTTCAAGTTAATGTGATACGGCATTGGTGCCCTCAGCGATGAATACAAAGGACATTGCAAGCTTAGCTGTGCATTTGTTATCTCTGCTCACAATAACCAACAATTCATATTAAACATAAGAGTTGAGCAGAGTGGAATTTATAAGAGAGAGACAAGTGTAGGTACCAAATAAAGGCATGGGAGCTCATCCAGCGGGAGTGAGTAGGGAGGAAGAATGGAGCAAATTAGAAGAACAGAGCGCGTGGATGAGTTGGAATCGAAGGTGAATGAGAAGAAAGTAGAAACACACATCCAGCAATAGCATCAAGAACAGGATAATGTAACGTGGAAGGTACATACTCATACCTTTCCCTGCCCATTACCCGCCACAGGCCCATGGGGCTGCTTTCCCTTCCTTTTTCTTTGGGCTTCACCACTTAGCTCCTTACCGATACGATAATTCAGAGGACGATTATCAAGCATCATTAATTTCATAAAATCATATTTCCCAATATAAATTAACTTAATTTTACCCAAATACTACAAAATAAATAATTTCTAAGTTTGTTTTTTAATAAGTTATTCACATGGTTAAATTAATCAAATACTCCGTTTTATCTTCCTACTTGATTTGCATGATTAGATGCTTAAATAAGAAGTTAACTTTATTTAGGCCAGTTTAAAAAGTTTCAAATTATTTTTTTTTGAGTTTTTGAGCTATAAAAAGTAGTAGTATTAATATTTGGTATAATTTTTAAAATTAAATTATAATTTTCTAAAAAATATTTAAATATTTATAAAAAAATTAAAAAAATAATTTTTTATAATAAAAAACTTTTTATCTTCACATTTTTTTAAAAGAAACACTTTTAGAATTAAAAAACTAAATATAAAATAACGTATTTTTTATAAATATTTAATATTAATTTATTATTTTTTTTAAATAATGAAATTGTTTACTCAAATTCAACTTTAGTCATGTGAACTTTAGTAGTTTGTATAAAAAGTTGTCTAAACTAGACGAGTGCAGCTTTGAGAATTGAGAATATTATCCCTCCTACTAAATTGTGTCAGGCTTCCTAAGTTTTATGAAGAAATGAAAATATTTTAATTTTTGTGGCGATTTACATAAAACTAATAAACAGATAAATGTGTAATCAAAATTTGATGAATAGGATAATAGTTTCTTTTAGGGTTAAGTACTGAAATCGTCCCTAAGGTAAGTGGCGAAAATCAAATTCGTCTCCGACGTTTTTTTGTTTTTTTGCTATTAAAATCATCCCGAACATTCAGAAACACTTTAAAATCATTATTTTTCGAATTTTTGGACCAAAATACCCTCATCATCATCATTCTCCTCTTCACCTTCATCACCCCCCACCACCACCACCACCACCACCACAGACACAAACACAAACACCAACACCTTAACCCCACTTCGGTAACCCCCACTCCCCACCCCTCACCGCCCCCCCCCCCCTCACCCACTCCCTCACCGTAAACCCCCACCCCTCCACCCCCTCATCCCCCACCCCTCACCCACTCCCTCACCCCCTCACTCCCTACCCCTCACCGCCTCCCCCTCACCCACTCTCTCACCCCCTCACTGTAATCATCCACCCCCTCACCCCTACCCCTCACCCACTCTCTCACCCTCTCACTGTAACCCTCCACCCCCTCACCCCTACCTCTCACCGCCTCCCCTTCACCCACTCCCTCACCCCCTCACTGTAATCCTCCACCCCCTCACCCACTCCCTCACCCCTTCACTGTAACCCCCTACCCCTCACCACCTCCCTCTCACCCACTCCCTCACCCCCTCACTGTAATACCTCCCCCCCACCCCCTTTCTCATGCCCCTCTCTTCATGTTCATCATCATCATCATCATCAACAGAAAATTCAAACATGCACAACAAATTTTACAAAAAATCCAGTCCACAGATTCAACAAATTCAGTTCACAAAAGAAAAAGAAAAAGAAGAAGAAGAAGCGGTGGTGCGGTGCGGTGCGGGGGTTAGACCCACGGTGCGGCAGGAGGGTTGGACGCGGAGCGGCGGCGGGTTGGACGCAGGGGCGGCGGAGGTGAGGGGGTGAGGCGGCGGCGGTGAAGGGGTGAGGGGGCGACGGTGATGGGGGTGAGGGAGTGGGAACTGATGATGATGATGATGATGATGATGATGGGATGGGATGGGATGGGATGGGATTTGGGGGTGGGTGTAGGAGGAAGGGAAATTGGGGGGTTGGGGGGGGGGGAGAGAGAAGCGAAGAGATGCTGATGGGTGAGGGTGGGGGTAGGGTTTTTTTTTTTTTTTTATTAATAGTCAAGGGTATTTTTGTCCAAAAATTCGGGAAAGGATGATTTTAAAGTGTTTCTGAATGTTTGGGATGATTTTAATAGCAAAAAAACGTCGGGGACGAATTTGATTTTCGCCACTTACCTTAGGGACGATTTCAGTACTTAACCCTTTCTTTTAACATTTATTTTATATGAACAAAAATTTGTAATAATTCAAAAAATTATTATACCTTATGATTAGGGGTGATAAACGGGTTAATCTCATCCTGTCCTGTCCCGCCTCACCTAACAGCGAATTGATAAATTGTCTACTTCGCCTTTTCTAACGACAAGTTAGCGAGCTAAATTCGTCCATTCTTTTTTTATTAATAAATCATTAAATATTAAACAATATATATAATTTCATAATTATTTCAACAAAATTATAATTTTTAAGAACTTAAAAAAATTATAATTTCTAAATTCACAAACATTAAAATCTTTACAATTCTAAATATGTAATAAACATAATCATCAACTAACCAAGTTTTTTGAAACAAAATAATAAAACTAACATTGTAAAAAATAAAACAAACATTGTCCAAAACATATAATTAAACATATTTAAGTCTCTAATAAATCAAACATAGAATATAATCCAAATTATAATTTAGAATATATTCAATTATTATCTTCAATTACAAACAAAAGATTAGGCGGTGCGGGTTAGGCGAATTTTTTAATTATGGTGGTTTCAAATTTTTAACCCGACCCGTCTTTTTTGGCGAGTTACGCGGATCGGCCCGACAGGTTTCAGCCCATTTGCCACCCCTACTTATAATGAATCATCTTGTGTTCATGGGTCAGATTTTGAAATCGACTAATTAGTAGTTGCACGCTTGAATTTGAGTAAGTATTTAAATTAGTTTCTAAAAATTTCACAATTCGTAGGTTTCTCCAATACCAATAATCATTCAGTTCGTGAGTAATTTCTGTATTTAACATTATCACTTTGTGAGTTTTTCTGTAATTAAACAACTAACAATTTGTGGGATTTTTCCCCCTTTAAACATTTTTTTATTACCCTTTCTAAATCTCAACAATTCATGTAATACTTAACCCTAAACACAATCAAGCACTAATTATGTTGCTCATAGATTGCTTTCTTAATTGACATTTATCTTTGCTCTTAAAAGACTCTTTCTTCGATTTTTATCTTTTCTTTAACATTTTATCTTTCTTTTATCTTCTTCTCACTAACATGTTTTTATCATTCCCTAAATATTTTATGAAGGTAATTATGAGATTCTGAGCTTAAAGTTGTCTTCTTAAGACTTTAGAAAAAAAATTACCTTTTCGCCATTATTTTATTATTTTTAATAAAATAATATTATTCATAAAATATAATATTTAATATTTTATTATTAATTAATTTATTTAATATTTTATTATATATTTTTGAAAATTTACAAAGTGACTCTAAAATTTTATAAAAATTATATTTTGACCCTCTTAACTTTTGATATTTATACTTTAACACACTAAACTTTTAATAATTGCACTTTAACTCCCACTAACACAAAAATATTTATAATTTAGCCCCTCCCAAGATCAAAAAGTTGTTCTTCATTGTTCTTTATCATACTCAAAGTGTTCTTCGTAAATTCTTCAAATTCTTTCTCTAATTCTTACCCATTTTCAATCTTTTCGAGAACCGATTTTTTTTAAAATTCAAATTAAAATTGCAACCACCAAAGTCCTATGATTTTCACTTGATTTTAACACAATTTCAACCTTAATTTGAGGGTTAGGGTTTTCTTTTTTCATCTGCCCAAGAACACAAATTCATAACTTGAATTTCATCATATTTCATCAAATTTTCACCAACTTTTCACCAAGAATCACTCATGTAAACAATCAATTTCAAGCATAACCAAATCATATCATAATCACAAAACTCAAACATAATTAATCAAGATTAATTTCACCAAACCCTATCTTGATTTGCTGCCTCTATTTTCGGCTATGCTTCAAGGTGTTCCTATAGCACTTTTTCCTCCAAAATCACATCAAGAATAACTTTAAATCCTCAAAATCCTAACTGACTGAATCTTCAACCACAAGTTAGGATGAGATTTATCACCTTAATCTTGGTAGAATTTGAAGTTTCTTTACCCTCAAGTCAAGCTAAGCTTGATATCTATAGAAGAACATCAAGAAAACACATGTTTATGCATGTGTTCTTGAACCCGAATTTAAAAGGGAAGAGAACAGCCATCTCACCTTATTTTTAGCCTTGATTAGTCATATAGTTGTGAAGAGAAAGAAGAGAGTATCATTTTGATCGGATTAGAATTTTGATTTGAGTTTTAGTTCAGAAGAAATCAAGTTTTGAAGATCAAGAACCAAGAACTTTTCTTTCTTTTCTCTCTTGAAAATTTTCGGCCAAAATGAGAAAATGAAGTAGCCTTGGAGGTCTTGGGGGTGAAGGAAGATCCGTGATTGGCTGGCTTAGGAGGTGGTTAAAATAATAATAAAATATCTCAGGTGTATAATTACTAAAACTAGATGTATTAGAACACATAGTTAACAACACATCTAAAAAATAATATCTGAGCTACTAGTATAAATGACACTAGTAACATGATTAACATGAGAATAGAAGGTATATGATGAGGCATTAGCATTGCTAAAGTCATCAGAGAGTGCTGGTGTTAACCTGCACTAAAAGACTGTAAACACGGTTAAACTGATCTCCTGTTTTAACTAAAACAGATCAATTAATGTTATAATATTATTCAAGCATCTCTAATATTATATTACTATTTCTCTACTCTCATGAATCGAGTTTGGCTCGTCAAACAAAGACTATGTAAAACCCAAAACATTTGAAAAGTCTTATTATGAACTATGTTCAAATCATATATTTATTTACAGTTTTAATTTCAGAAATTATTTTATTGAAGATAATTAAAGATAGCTTTGATTAATTGAATTTAAAATAAATTAAGGTTCTTATCTAAACTTTATAATTATTGATTATTTTCCTATTTACAACTTAAAGTTTTAGAAATTCGAAAATAATGAGGTTTGACTATTTAAATTAGAATTTTATTTAATTTATAATTATTAAATTATTTTTTATATTTAAATTATAAAGTTAGTAGTTATCAAATAATGAGAATTTTATATGATTTGATTTAAATAATTTATATTTTTATAATTTAATACTTTAAATTTTAGGGATAAAGAGAATTAATTATATTATCATATATTTTTAATTAGAGTAATTGATTGAGAATCAATTAGTATTTTGATACAATAAATAATATTTTAAAGTAATTTTTAGAGATTAAATTAGATTTTAAGTTAATACTTTATGCCCAAAATTTTATTAAAATTATCTTATTCTAATTAAACACAAAATCTCCAAATAAAAACCCTAATTTGACCTAACCCTAACCCACTCACACAACAGACACAATACACACCACCCACACAGCACACACAAAAGGAAATAAGAAAAGAAAGAAGAAAGGGAAAGGGAAAGGGGGCCGCGGAGAAGAAGGAAAGGAAGAGAGGGGGAGCTGTCCGTGCCACCACCCAGCTCATCGTCGTGCTGGTCTGCCTTCGAGCCGCCGTCGAAGCAGAACCACGAGGAGTGGGGGGAGACCGCGTCAATTCACCGCGAAGCCAGTGCCACCATTGCCCTCATCGCGGACCTCCATCGTCGCGTACTGCCACCGTCACCACCAAGCTCGCCTTCGTCGCCATTGTCGCCGGAAAAGAGAGGGGCGAGCAGGGTTCAATAAGGGATAGCCGAAGGAGGGGAAGAACGGCACTGTTTCGCCATTCCCCGTCGCGGCTGAAGCTCGCCACCACTGCGGCTGCCCGTGCCGCCGTCTGGTCGCGTGGAGGGAGGAAGAGCCGCTAGGTGTCGCCACGCCTTGCCTCCGCCGCCTCTACGCTGGAGACCACCGCTAAATCTTCTGTCTTGGTAAGTGTTTTCATTATGAAAAGTCCTTTTAGTCGTTGTTCTGTTATCTTATGCTGAGGTGTTACGGCGTTGTCTGTCATAGGTTTGAGTATTGGTGCTTGCATGTTGTACTCGGAGTTTGCGGCTGCTTCGTTTTGTTATTTCAGTAGGTAATTATGTTTCAAAAACTCTCGCATTAGTATTCTGTTATGTTTGGTTAAAGATTCTGAGATTTGGTAACATAGGGTCAAGTTCTAGTAGTTACATGTCGCTTTTACGTTGCTGAGATTTTTGCGAAAGTGGTTAGGGGGCTGAGGTTACAGCTCTACCATTGCGAGCCAAGAGGAAACAGAGTTTTATCGCGTAGTTGAATCGCAAACGAGGTAGGGGTGTTTTTCTAAGAACTTATGTTTATATTTTGGAATTGTTATAAATGGATATTGATGTGAGAAAACATAATTTTAGTGATTGTATAAGTCTTATGGATTATCTGGCTGTTTGGATGAATATGGTTGTTGATTTGAATTAAATTATTGATTGATTTTGTTAAACTGGTGGTTGCTGAATTAATTCTTTAAAATTTTGAAAATGAGTTTGATTCGTTGAAAATGATTTGATTTTGAATTAGTTTCCTGGAGTTATGAATTGTTGGAATTAGCTGGATGTTGAATTGATTTGGTTTTGAACCCGTTGGAATGTTGTTTGGAGTTGTCGGAGAATGTTACCAAAAGTGGTTTTAGTTTTGAAAGGAAATTGAATTTTTAAAGAAAAGTGATTCTTGGCAAGATGTGAACTGAATACATTTGTTATTGAAAGTAAATGGGACAAGAATGATTTTGATTATGATTTGAGCCTAATTGATTGTGAATATTATCGAGATTGATGAGATATTGTTTGGAAGGCGTAAGGGTCGGGTTTGTCCCGCTTGCTCTGAATTGTAGGCATAAGGGTCGGGTTCATCCCGCTTATGCTGAGAGATTTGATATTGATGAGATATTGTTTGGTAGGCGTAAGGGCCGAGTTCGTCCCGCTTATGCTGAGTTGTAGGCATAAGGCATGGGGTTTCGTCCCGCTTACGCTGAGATGTGAGGGCTGTGGTAGATGTCCCGCTCACATACTTTCAGTCATAAGAGTGGTCGAGCACTATATCTCTAGAAAAGTGAGCCGGACACTATATCCCTGGGGGTTCCCATTTATAAATGTGACCAAAAGCGACATCTCCTAGGGGATGTGTCGGGTTGGCAGTTGAACCGACGATGTGATATCACAGCTAATAGGACAAGCATTCATCATATGCATCTACGTGACATTGTTTGGGTGTGCATAATGTAATTGGTTAGCCTATGCGAATAATTATGTTTAACTGCTAATTGCTATACTTGATGTAACTGCTTTGATTGTGTTTGAACCTATTTACCTGTGTTTGTGACTGAAATTGGTTGGATTGTAGTGAATTGGATGTTGATTGAGTTGTTTGGGTCTGGGGCCGTGATTGATTATATGATGGGCTGGAGACCGTAATTGGTTTGTGTTTTTGGTTTAGTAAAATATGAAAAATCAAACTGGTTCAGCATAAACTTAATGAACATATGCTTGGAACAGGTTGGTCATTCATACTGTCTAGGAAAACTATTAATATTTTATACAAAAGGAAAAGGTTTGCATTTTGAAGAATTAATAGATTTCTCTTTTAAAAAGGATATTGGATTTTTGAATGTAAACCTTTGGCTTTTGAAAGGATACATAAGAAGAGCAACGATCATTGTACTTTGAAAACAGTTTTATCTTATGTATCTTATTATAGCAATTTCTCTAACCCTCTAGTGAGAACCAGCGAGGACGATGTTCTCACTCCCATACAGGTTTTTTCTTTGCAGGATACGGATGAAGAAGTCACGAAGAGTTTATTTCGTTTCTGTTTATATGATGTATTGTATTGTTTTAGATATTATGTTTTCCCTCACTTTTATCTTTACACATTTTTGTAAGAGGGATAAGAATTTTGATATGAAATACTTGTAAGTTAATACTTATGTATATATATGATTTATGATTTGTAAGTGTGTATTTATGTTTTTAACCTAAAAATTCTTTTCGAAAGATTATACGGTTTTAAGTTTTAAACAGGCTCTTATCTTAGTATTAAATATGTTTTAGTCATCGTAATATCCAAGCAATCAGAGTGGCGCAGCCGTAAATGTGACATTCTGATAGCAAGGGTGTTACATACTAGCTACGGAAACCAGAGTCTAAAACTCCTAACTGAAACGGCTCGAAAACTAGGTTCTTCGTGACTGTGTCATCAGGCTTATCTCAAAAGAGGTTCTTGCTTAGAGATGACATGATGATGATGATGTAGATTGAGGTACTTGATGATGAAGTAGAGGTGCTTGGAGGTGCCTGCTTCATGAACTTTCAGAAAAATAGAGTTTCTTCAGGAAGAGTTTTGTTTTGCAGAAAACTAGGTCGTTACAAGGTACACCATAACAAAATAGTGTAGCTGAAAGGCGGAATCATACTCTTATGAAAATGGTTAATAGCATGATAAATTATAGCAATGTACCTTTATCCTTATGGATGTATGCATTAAAATTCCCTGCGTATCTGCTAAATAAGGTTCTTAGTAAAGCAGTTCTTAAGACACTTTATGAACTATGGATAGGAAGAAAACTCAATTTAAGGCATCTTCATGTTTGGGGCTGCCCAGCAGAAGTAAGAGCATATAATCCACATGAAAAGAAGCTTAATGCAAGAACTATTAGTGGTTACTTCATCGGCTATCCGGCTAAATAAAAAGGGTATATATTTTACTATTCTAATAATAGTACGAGAATAATTGAATCTGAAAATGCTAGGTTTCTTGAAAATGGTCATTTTAGTAGGAGTGAGGAATCACAAAATGTGGATATTCGAGAGAACCATGTAATAACTCCTACACATGATAGTTCTTCTCAAGTTGTTGTTCCTATTGTTGTGTCACAGTTACATAACATGCCAAGGCAAAAATGCAACATTCCAAACTCACTAGATGAACATATAAATATTGAGCCTAACAATGATGTACAAGTCCCAAATGAACAAGTGATAGATGAACCATAAGAAATCTTAAGAAGGTCAGTAAGATAGAAAAGACTAGCAATTTCAGATGATTTTGTGGTTTATTCACTTGAGGAAGAGTGTGACTTAAGCATTGATAAGGATCCAGTATCTTTTAAGCAAGCCATAGAATCTCACAGTTTTGAAAAATGGTTCAATGTTATGAAAGAAAAGTTGAAATCGATAGATGACAATAAAGTTTGTGATCTAGTCGAGTTGCCTAAAAGTTCAAACTGAATTGGTTGTAAATGGGTATTTAAAACCAAACGTGACCCATAAGACAATGTTGAAAGGTATAAGGCTAGACTTGTTGCTAACGGTTACGCTCAAAAGGATGACATTAACTACAAAAAAAACTTTTTTCACGTTTCAAAGAAGGATTCTTTAAGAATTATTATGGCTTTGGTGGCTCATTATGATTTATAACTTCATCAAATGGATGTAAAGACCTTTTTTTTTCAATGGTAACTTAGAAGAAGAGGTTTATATGGACCAATCTCAAGGGTTCTTGAGCACAGAAAAGAAAAATTTAGTATGTAAATTGAACAAGTCAATATATGGACTAAAACAAGCTTCTAGACAATGGTTTATCAAATTTAATGATACTATAGTCATATGATTTTGTGGAGAACACTGTAGATAGGTGTATCTACATGAAAATTTATAGGAGCAAATTTATTATATTGGTCTTATATATTGATGACATACTTCTTGTTGCTAATGATGTTGATTTGTTATATGATGTAAAGAACTTTCTCTCTAATAAATTTGAAATGAAAGATATGGGTGATGCATCCTATGTAATAGGAATAGAAATATTCCGTGATAGACCACAAGGTATATTAGGATTGTCACAGAAAGGATATATAAAAAAGGTGTTAGAGAGGTTTAGAATGGAAAGTTGTTCTTCAGGAATAGTTCTAATTCAAAAAGGAGATAAATTTAGTCAAATGCAATGTCCCAAGAATGAATTAGAACGAAAAGCAATAGAGTCTATTCCTTATGCTTCAATGGTTGGATGTTTGATGTATATTCAGACATGCACTAGACCAGATATAAGTTTTGCTGTTGAGATGTTGAGTCGATATCAAAGTAATTCTGGAATAGACCACTAGAAAGCTGCAAAGAAAGTCCTTAGGTATTTACAAGGCACCAAGAAACATATGCTCACTTACAGAAAATCAGATGACTTTGAAGTGGTTGGCTATTCAGATTCAAATTTTGCTAGATGTATAGACTCGAGAAGGTTAACTTTTGGTTATGTCTTTATGTTAGCTGAAGGAGCTATTTCATGGAAAAGTGCAAAAGAGCCTATCATTGCTACTTCTACTATAGAGACAGAATTTATGGCATGCTTTGAAGCCACAATTCAAACATTGTGGTTGCGGAATTTCATCTCAAGGCTTAGTATCATTGAAAGTATAGCTAAGCCACTAAGGCTTTATTTTGATAATTCTACAGCTGTTTTTTTTCTGAGAATGACAAATACTCTAAGGGTGCAAAACACATGGATTTGAAGTATTTGATAGTTAAGGAAGAAGTACAGAAACAAAAAGTGTCTATTAAGTATATTGGTACTGATATGATGATAGCGGATCCATTAACTAAAGGATTGCCACCCAAAATTTTTCTGGTCATGTAATGCGGATGTGCATAATTGATAAGTCCTTGTTACCATAAAAGTATAATATGTATGACTATATATTTTGTTTATTTGTTATGACACTTGTGAATTCAATTAAAGTTACGTTTCTACTTACTTACTAGTAATCATGTTATGGTAATTACATGCAATGTTTAGAGTGATAACATGTTACTATATATCTCTTAATATACATGTTGAGTTGAGTTGATTTTCTGATACATGGAAGGAACCATATCACTAATAAACGTCTACCACCATGATTCAATTAATTCAATTCAAGTAAGGATGATGATTTGATTATTTCAACATAAAGTATTGTGCATTTATGGTTGTTGAATCTTCAAGTCATCACATAGAACAAATGGGAGATTGTAAGTTATTTTATTAAAATAATAATGTGGTCCATGTAATTAATAAAACTAATTCTAATTATAGTGAGTTAAATATGATGGTTGTTACTCAATGAAAGAAATAGAATTAGTGGAAGTTTTAAAATAATAAAAATAAAAGATATCTCTCCCCTCTCTCTTTAGAATAGAAATATAGAAGTTACAGTTTTTAAAAGTGAGACGTGACAAGAAAAGAAAAATCTCTTTGAAAAATAACAGGTTTTGCTTTTCTCTGTGCCATCAACAAGAAAGTGAAAGAAAAGAAGGAAGAAAGGGGAAAACATTTAGAAACATTAGGAAGTTGCCCAATAGCTCACTTGATTAGAGCGTTGTATGTCCAATTGCCCATAACACAAAGGTCACTGGGAGCAGTGGAAGTATGATGCGTTCATAACCTTCAAATTCCTGAATTAGAACCAAACTCTGACATCAAAGAACAACCATAACTCAAGAATATTCTAACATGGATCCGGATATATTTTGAATTATGCTCTTATGATATGATAATAATAATAAATTTCAAGATCTCCTATTATTGTTAGAAATATTTTTTGTATTAGTTGTAGAAACTGAAACTAACATCTTTGCAGAGAACTTATGACATCCGATGTTTTCCTCGATATATTGCGGACATTTTCAAAGCAATCTCTTGATGATAAAAAAGATATTATCAACGAAATAAGGTTTGGGACTTTAAGCAACATCCCAGCATTGAACCGGAACTATGTTATTCAAATGGAGCTTGTTAGACATTATGATTTTGATAGCAATTGCTTAAGAACTCCATATGCTCCAATCTCAATCACATCAGTAAAGATTGGACAAACTCTAGGTCTAACTTCAATAGGTATTTTTTAGTGCTGTTTTCTAATATTTTTATACTTTGTCTTTAAATTAGTGTGCTAATTTTATTATTTATTTTTTAAATATTTATTTTTAGGTAAAGTTATACCTTCAAAGACTAAAAAATCTGAAATGGCTGAATATATGAAGAATATAATAAGCCTATTCCAGAACAAGTTCCTGTCAGATTTGAGCGATATGGTTCTCCAAACCATTATTGATACTGATAAAAATAGAATAAAGTTTAAAAGAGTATTTGTTCTGTTCATTCAAAAAAGCTTTCTATGCCCAACAGCAGTCTCAAAGATATCTCCAGTTTACTTTCCTACAATTCTGGATATAGAAAACATAATTGAGAAGGACTGGGATAGCCATGTTCACAAATTTCTCATGGAAGGTGTCAAAAGTTTCAGGGAAAGGAACAAAAAATCTGTGGATGGTTGCGTATATGCTCTAATCATCATATACTTCCACAGCAAAAGGTGGGAGTTGAGTCAGGACCTACTACCCCTCAAGGACCATGGTTGTTGTACTAGAATAGGCAAAAATTAGTAGAGAGAAATGAGAATGAATCTAGGAAAGATAGGGTAAGTTTGTGTGCTGATGTCTTTTATTTATGTGCTGTGATATATAATTTGTGTATTGTAGTTTATCATTCATGTGTTGTCTAATTTGTTTAGTTTGATAAATGTCTTGAATAACCATTTGTTTTAAAACCTCATAAAACAAGAGAAAACAATAAGAAAAAGAGCTCGTATGGTGGCCAAAAAGACTGAAAAAACAATAGAAGCTCCTACTTCCACATTTGATTTAGAAAAATATAAAATGAAATTAAATCTAAGTAAGATTCATACTATTTTTCAATAAATTTCTTTTTATTATAAAATTAAATCTCTTTCTTATGCAATAATTTTAAATGTATTCTTAAAACTAAACAATAAAAGAAAAAAAAAGGTAAAGGACAAAGCCTCAAGAGGCTCAAACAACAACAAAGAAAGCAAGTATATGTACTATAAAACTTTAATTTTGTGTTGTTATCTATTATTTTTGTTCTATGTTTAATTTTTTTGTTGTCTGCAATCATTTTTTAACTGTTATAGGACAAAAGCAACAAAGTCTAAAGAGACTCAAACAAAAAAAATTTAACAAAAAAGAACACAAATGTGGGTAAAAAATAAAGAAGTATGGAAGCTTCAAATGAGTAAGTTTGTTTTGTTTTAAACTCTCATAAAAATTTGTATGTTATTCCTATAATTTTTGTGTTGCTTTAGATCACCACAAGTCATCCCATCAAACGATTATGAACCTTCTAACCCCCAAACAAGCACATATGGAAGAGAACATGACCCCGTCGGTACTCCAACCATGGAAGTTTAATATACTAACTTTCATTTATTTTTGGTGTAAAGTTTGATTTACTATTATCATGTATCTTTGGTTCTTATTCAAATTTGTTTTATGTTTTATTAGAAAGGTTTCCATAGGAAAAAAGAAGACACCAAGAAAAATGCCTGAATAACATTGCAAAATAAAGATCAACAGCCTGCAAAGAAAGCAAAAGAAATAACTCAGGATCAACCCCACAGACCATTTGACTCTCTCAATGAAATACTCAAGAAAAATAAAGACCTCATAGACAAAGAGCTGATTGATATTTTTAAAACGTGAGTTCTCCAATTTTTGTGCTATACTATCTAGTTTATGTGTTATGGTACAATATTTGTGTGTTGATCAGTGTTTTACTATGTTTTAGTCCAACTTAACAAGGCCATCATAATGTTGTTCTCACATTGGAAAATTTAGCAACTACATTTGAAATCCCTTGAGAATTTCTTTACCTTTCTTTAATAAAATTCTGTTTTGCAATTTTCAAGATCTTGATGATCCTTCTTTTGATTACACAAGATGTTTGACTCTAGCATCTAAGTTAACCTATCTTACTAGTGCTTCTATCTAATGTGTTAATATTGATAGATTTTTCTTGAATAGCCACACTATTAATCTTAGAAGCTCCCTGGGTGAAGAAGGGGAGAAAAGTATTGTGGAGCCACTAAAAGACTAGACAGATGCTGCAAAGAGATAAGCTCCCTAGTTTGTGTGCTAGAGTAGATATTTATTGTGCTGTATTTTGTATTTTATGTGCTAAGGAGAAAACTTTGTGTGCTGGTGATATTCTCTTACACTCTTTTATATACATCGATCAAAACTAACATAATACATATTTCAGTCAAAGAGAACAAGTTATAGATGTTTCTCAACATCAACCCCTTTCACATGTAACATCTGGTACTAAAGAGGAAAAGTAAAAAAGTGTTGACCCAACAACAAAAGACCAGACAAATGCTGCTGAGAGGTGAGTTACCTAGTTTGTATGCTAAGTAGGTAATTGTTATGCTGTACTTTGTATTTTATGTATTGAGTAGCAAAATTTATTCTTCAACCAAATTCTATTATTTTTGTATAGTTTAGCTAAAGCTAATCAACCTGATGTTGCTCCTGCATTGTGAATGGTTACAAGTATTGTAACAGAGGATGATTTAGATTTTACATGTCCATCCTTTGACCTTAGACCTTAGAATTCATACACCGTCATCAATTGGGGAAGCAGCCCTGACAAAAGTGGAGCAATAACGAATAGTGCCTACTGAGTCAATTGTTATTGATCAGGTTATACATTCTGAGATTGAACTTGCACTAAAGTTTGCCGAACTCTCTACATCAGAGCTAATACATGTTCCTCAACATCAACCCCTTTCACATGTAACATCTGGTACTGAGAAGAAAAAAAAAGTATTGACCCAACAACAAAAGAGTAGACATATACTGCTGAGAGGTGAGTTACCTAGTTTGTGTGCTAAAGTAGGTAATTGTTGTGCTATATTTTGTATTTTATGTGTTGAGTAGCAAAATTTCTTCTGTGTAACCAAATTTTGTTGTTTTAGTACAATTTAGCTAAATCTAATCAATTGAATATTGCTTTCTGTGTTGCGAATGGTTGTAAGTATTGCAATAGACGATTATTTAGATTTCAAATGCCCATCCTTTGACCTTGGGATTCATACACAATCATCAACTATGAAAGTAGCTCTGACACAACTGGAGCAACGACGAATAGGGCTTGTTGAGTCCATTGTTATCGATTAGGTGATGCATTCCAGGGGTGAAGCCGCACTAAAGGAAAAGCCAGTGCAACTAGCAAAGGAAAAGCCAGTTTTGACACCTACATCAGAGCTAATAGATCAGAGCTACTATTGGGCAATCGATGAAACTGCTTTCCTTAACAATGAGGCCGAAGAGCTTTTCAAGTTAAATGATCCCAACTGCTATTTTGTGGGGGCATAGAGATCATTTCATGTCAATAGCCCTTGGAACATATATTGATCAATTTGTAAGACTCTTTTGTATTTTTTTTTTATATATTTCAGTCTTATTTGAATGTATTTTTTCAAATTAAATGCTATATAAATATATTTTTCTATTTTCTTTGCACAATTTGTTGGGGCATTGTGTTTCATCTAGAACAATAAAAAAAATTAAAAGGTTTACAAAGCAAATATACTGCATACCCCTATTTATAATGATGTGTTACTCAAGACTTTGTGTGTTGTGCTCTATCATTGCTTTTTTTATGTGCTGTGTTTTAATATGTGTGCTGGATTTCATTCTTTGTGCTGTGTTTCAATATTTGTATGTTGAGTTTTATTCTTTGTGTGCTGTGTTTCAGAATTTCAAATTAAAGAACCATAATAGTAAATATATTAATAAGGAAACAAACAAGCATCCCTCAATTAGAAAAGGGCTAACAGATTATATACCCCAACTTGACAGAAAAAAATTGGCAACCAGAACACACTTATTTGCACTAGCTTGCTTTCAAAATCACTGGTGGCTATATGTTTTGGATGTTGAGTGCAATAAACTTTATGTGCTTGACCCTTTGCGAAAACATGTCCAAGCTCTAAAAGAAATGAGATACACAAATTTGCTATAAGTTTTCTATTTTCTATGCTTTGTCTGTAAATTTCTTATTTACTGTTCTAATCAGTTGTATTAATATATTTTTCATTTTATGATTTTCAAAGCATAATCATAAATGAAATGTTAGCACATTCTGGACTAATAAAAGAAGAAGAAATAGTTGACCAACCAGTAACATATGGCGACATTCCAGGGCAGAAAAATAAATACGAACGTTTATCAATTACTTTATTTTTAACATAAGCTATTTGTTACATCCTTCTTATGTAATCTTTTTTTTACGTTTTATCATCTACGATTGTGAAATCTATATATTATGAAGTGGCTAGAATTTCTTAATCCAGAAAAGCTGTCCAAAAAAAAAAAAAAGAATAGTAATGCCAAAATAGAATGAAATATCTTAAATCTAGTTGATTTTAAAAGCCTAATTTGATAGAATTTTAACATATTCTTTCTCAATTGAAGGATGATTTTCAAAGATTTAAAAAAAAAGTATAATTCTATAATTCTCTTCAGTGAGCTAAATCAACATCAAGATGTAACAATTGAAAGAGCACAAAAGACAAGAATAAACCTCTGCTGCATTGAAAAGCCCTTTTCCTCAACCAACATCAGCTGATTTAGAGATTAAATAAGACTTTTATCTTTAAATTTAGAACACAAATACTTGAACACAAATCTTTATTTTTTGTCTATTGTAAAGTCCTTGGGAATTTAGTTAAAAACTCATTGTATTTTTATTCAGCACACAAATTAAGAAAAGCCTTAAATCTCTCATTTTATTGTTGTATTCATAGTATAACACACAAATTGTGTAGTTTAGCACTGTAATAACCAAATAAATAAATAAATAAGATGGTAGAATTCACTCCTTGATATTTTTCTTTCTTTTCTAACCCTAGCCACACACATTCAATCATTTTCTCATTCACACTCTATAAAGAAAAGAAAAGAGGAGAAATAGAGAGACTGAATGAAGAAGAAGAAAAAAGGGGAGAGGGGAAAGGAGAGGAAGACGACTCCGGCAAGGATCTTGCTACTGTTGTCAACACCATAGAAGAGAGAGAAAATGAGAATGCGAGCAGAGAGAGAGAAAGGGTGTCAACGCGGTTGGAGCAAGGAGATGCTTCTGCCACCGTTGAGCCACTCTGACGCCGTCACCATCACCACAGCTGCAGGCGTGGAGGCTCGAAGAGAGAGAGAGAAAGAGAGAGAGAGAGAGAGAGAGAGAGAGAGAGAGAGAGAGAGAGAGAGAGAGAAACACGACCAAACACGAATAGAGGGGGAGAGGATGAACTCGCCGGAGGGGAGGGAGACCTCGTCGCCGTGCCTCACGTTGCCGTGAAACAGTGCTACTATCGCCAGAAAACACACTGGAGCTTCCAAACTCGCCGGCAACACTGCCACTGTTCTAGTCTAGCTTCTTTCCTTAGTCTGTTCCATTTTTCACCTTATCTCTGTCATCATTTCAATTTCTTGCCTTGCTCTTGTTCTGATTTATTTTCAGTTTCTATTCTATTTTAGATTTTCTAGAACTATATCTGTAATTGCCTTGTATTTCGATTAGAATTTATTGTTTGCCTAGTGTTATGGCCATTGTTGTTATTGTGAGAATTGAAGTTGTTGCCACAGTCCCAATCGCAAATTATGTGCTCTTTTATTCCATTCTACTTCAACCATTCTTACCCTTTAATTTGGCATTCTGGATTTGGTTTCTTCGGTCTTTGGGACCAATTTGTGAGTATGCTTTATATTTATATTGATATCCTCTTTTTTTAAAGCAAAAGTCCTATTTATTGAAAAAAAATTGTAAGAAAATTACTTTTAATTTATGCTATTATGAGATTTTAATTATATTTATAAAATTATAATTAAAGAATTTTAGTTTGATTAGAATAATTGATTTATTAGAGTTGAATAATTTATTTTGTCAAGTTCACACTTTAAGAACTTTATATGAGACCATATACATGTTTGATAAAGTTTTGCATTATTTTAGAATATTTGATTTGACTTAAATATGTTTTTGAAACATTGAAGTATTTGTTAGTACTCATTTATGTACTTTGAAATTATAAAACATGTTTGAAATTTCTTATGATTGAGAAAGTATGATTGAAAAGGATTTTTGATGAGAAAGTATTATTTGATTTGATTTGATACCTGATATATTGAATGATTAAAAAATATGTTATATTTGAAATTATATGTTTTGAATTGGTTTGGGAGGCTCATATTAGAAAACCGTAGTTCACGGTGGTAATGACGTTAACCTAGATACATCTGGCACAGACCTCAGCTAGCAGAGGCGTTACTAGCCTAATGTGTTGGCCATATGTTGGATCTGTTATTTCGTACAGACAAATAAGAGAAAAGGACTACCCTTAGAGGTGGAGCCGCCCGATGTGGACTACTTGATTTGATTGTTATACTGAGAACTCCTTTATTGATTCACTTATTTGTATAAATTATTATTTTCTAAATAAAATTATTTTGATAATGATGTCCATACGGTCTCATGTGGATTGTAAATGTATTGTCTAGTCACTGAGTTGCAAAACTCATTTTGTTTTTCTAAAAATATTTTCCAGGAACAAATACTCAAATATGTGAAACTTTCTATTCAAGAGTAATGATCTGCAATAAATACCTATTCTTTGTCGAGTTCTTAGACGTTATATGCTCTATATGTTACAGGCAAGATCTAACCATGTTGATCTATTTTATACTTTTGTTAAAATAATGTATAACTATTCATTCTAATAGTTGTAAATTTATTGAAAATATTTGTAACTTCTTGTTTAACTTATATTTGAATTTGTTAGGCTTGCTAGGGAACTATTTTTCTGAGCACCAATCAAACCTCATTTTGGGCTATGATAAGCACACAAGTTATTTTTGTTCAGCATAAAATGCTCTTCCATCATGCTAGTGAAACTCATTGTATTTTTTTTAGCACAAAAACTAAGAAATGCCTTAAATCTCTTGTTTTGTTGTTGTCTTCATATTATAGCATACAAATTATGTAGTTTAGCACACAAGTTATTTTTGATCAGCACAAAAACTAATAAATGCCTTAAATCTCTCATTTTATTATTGTCTTCATAGTATAACACATAAATTGTGTAGTTTAGCACACAAATTATTTTTGTCCAGCACAAAAACTAAGCATTTCCTTAAAAATCATTTTGCTATCCTAGCACACAAAGTGTGTAGCATTGAACACAAGATATTTCTCTCAGCACAAAATGCTCTTCCATAATGCTATCTAGTTGATGAAAAAATAAAATTACAAATATCTTTGTTTCTCTTTGTTTACAAATTTATGTTTGATCCAATTGAATCTCTAAATTAAGAGTTCACACTTTGTCCATGATAAAGACTTAAACATTGCTCCACCATTGATCCACAATCTATCAAATTCAAATCCTAAAAAAAATATCAAATTTAGAGAATTAAAAATAAGTTAAATAAATCATAATATAAACAGACATATAAAAAATAACCTTAGTGAGAGCATTCTTTTTATTTTTCTTTGATGCATTTGTAATTTTTTTCGATACTTGACCATAACTATTTTTTAAGATGTTCTCTTGTTTTCACATGTGGTGAGCTTTGAAATTCATTAACATCATGCAGAGAACTATTGGTAGCACGAATTGCGAATCACACTTTTCACAACGCGTACCACTGACCAGCAAGTGCACTGGGTCGTCCAAGTAATACCTTACGTGAGTAAAGGTCGAATCCCACAGAGATTGTTGGTTTGAAGCAATCTATGGTTATCTTGTAAATCTTAGTCAGGAAGTCAATTATGTTTATCAGTTGAATTATGAATAACCAGTAGAGCATAAATTAAAAGTTACTTGTTGTGTAGTAATGGAGAATATGTTGGAGTTTTGGAGATGCTTTGTCTTCTGAATCTCTGCTTTCCTCTGTCTTCTGATTCACGCACGCACGTCCTCCTATGGCAAGCTGTGTGTTGGTGGATCACCGTTGTCAATGGCTACCTTCCATCCTTCCAGTGAAAACTACGCTCACGCGCTCTGTCACAGCACGGCTAATCACCGGTTGGTTCTTGATCCGGTTGGAATAGGATTTACTATCCTTTTGCATCTATCACTAACGCCCAGCCTTCAGGAGTTTGAAGCTCGTCACAGTCATTCAATCCTTGAATCCTACTCGGAATACCACAGACAAGGTTTAGACTTTTCGGATTCTCATGAATGCTGCCATAAGTTCTAGCTTAAACCACGAAGATTCTGATTAAGGAATCTAAGAGATACTCATTCAATCGTATATAGAACGGAGGTGGTTGTCAGGCACGCGTTCATGGTTTGAGGAAGGTGATGAATGTCACGGATCATCACCTCCATCACAGTTAAGCGCGAATGAACATCTTAGATAGGAACAAGCGTGTTTGAATGGGAAACAGAAATACTTGCATTAATTCATCGAGACACAGCAGAGCTCCTCACCCCCAACAATGGGGTTTAGAGACTCATGCCGTCAGAGAATATAAAGTTTAGATCTGAAATGTCATGAGATCCAAAATAAGTCTCTAAAAGTTGTTTAAATACTAAACTAGTAGCCTAGGGTTACAAAATATGAGTGGACTATGATGGATGATGCAGAGATCCATTTCTGGGGCCCACTTGGTGTGCTGGGGCCCACTTGGTGTGTGCTGGGACTGAGACTTTAAGCAATCCACGTGCAGAGGCCATTTGTGGAGTTGAACGCCAGTTTTTGTGCCAGTTTGGGCGTTCAACTCCAGTTTTTGATCCTTTTCTGGCGCTGGACGCCAGAATTGGGCAGAGGACTGGCATTGAACGCCAGTTTACGTCGTCTATTCTTGTGCAAAGTATGGACTATTATATATTGCTGGAAAGCCCTGGATGTCTACTTTCCAACGCAATTGGAAGCACGCCATTTCGAGTTCTGTAGCTCCAGAAAATCTACTTTGAGTGCAGGGAGGTCAGAATCCAACAGCATCAGCAGTCCTTTTTCAGCCTGAATCAGATTTTTGCTCAGCTCCTTCAATTTCAGCCAGAAAAATACCTGAAATTACAGAAAAACACACAACTCATAGTAAAGTCCAGAAATATGAATTTTTCCTAAAAACTACTAGAAATAGACTAAAAACTAACTAAAACATACTCAAAACTATATGAAATTATCCCCAAAAAGCGTATAAAATATCCGCTCATCACAACACCAAACTTAAACTGTTGCTTGTCCTCAAGCAACTAGACAAATAAAATAGAAGACTAATAGGTTGAGAAGCAATAATATCTCAGAGTTTTTGAGTGAAGCTCAGATTCTAATTAGATGAGCGGGACTAGTAGCTTTTTGCTTCTGAACAGTTTTGGCATCTCACTTTATCCATTGAAGCTCAGAGTGATTGGCATCTATAGGAACTCAGAATTCAGATAGTGTTATTGATTCTCTTAGTTCAGTGTGATGATTCTTGAACACAGCTTCTTTATGAGTCTTGGCCGTGGCCCTAAGCACTTTGTTTTCCAGTATTACTACCGGATACATAAATGCCGCAGACACATAACTGGGTGAACCTTTTCAGATTGTGACTCAGCTTTGCTAAAGTCCCCAATTAGAGGTGTCCAGAGTTCTTAAGCACACTATTCTTTTTGCTTTGGACCTTGACTTTAACCGCTCAGTCTCAAGTTTTCACTTAACACCTTCACGCCACAAGCACATGGTTAGGGACAGCTTGGTTTAGCCGCTTAGACCAGGATTTTAGTCCTTTAGGCCCTCCTATCCACTGATGCTCAAAGCCTTGGGATCCTTTTTAATTGCCCTTGCCTTTTGGTTTTAAGGGTTATTGGCTTTTTCTGCTTGCTCTCTCTTTTTTTTTTTTTTTTTCTGCAAGCTTTGTTCTTTGCTGCTTTTTCTTGCTTCAAGAATCATTTTTATGATTTTTCAGATTATCAATAACATGTTTCATGTTCATTATTCTTTCAAGAGCCAACATATTTAACAGTCTTAAACAACAAATTCAAAAGACATATGCACTGTTCAAGCATTCATTCAGAAGACAGAAAGCATTGCCACCACATTTAACCAATTAGAATTTGTTTTATTTAAACTCGAAATTTTATTGCTTCTTATTCAAAAGATCTACTATTTTATTCATGTTTAATGATGATGAGAAAAATAAACTATGGCTTAATTGGAGATAAAATCAAAATAGATACTAATTACTACTATATGACTTCTAAGGTACTTTTATAAGGACACTGTCACAGAGTTACGGCAGAAATTGGAAATTAACAACCTTTATTTTGGAGGTATGGGAGTTCCTCTGATCCTTGGGAGACTTGGTATCACAGAAGACTTTTGGCGCTTCAGTTCCCTTAAGTCACGTCCCTGCTCCTCTTGTTCTTTAAGCATATGGGTCAACATTTGACTGTGTTCCTTCTGTTGTTTTATTATTTGCTCCATAGCTTCCTGTATCTTGGTGACAGACGTCTCAAGATGTTCCCAATATTCTGCTTGAGGAATCTCTGGGAGGAATTCCTGTGCTCTCTTCTTGATATGATCCTCCTGTGCTTGTTGTCTCTCCATTGATGCTTTGGTGATTGACTTTTCAATTAGGATGTATTCAGTTATTCCCATCTTGACTCCAGCGTCCTTGCAGAGCAGAGATATCACACTTGGATAAGCCAACCTGGCCTCTCTTGAATTTTTGTTAGCAATCTTATAGAGCTCTGTTGAAATCAGCTGATGAACCTCCACTTCCTTTCCCATCATGATGTAATGAATCATCACTGCTCTTTTAACTGTGACTTCAGAACGGTTGCTGGTGGGCAACAGAGAACGCCCAATAAAGTCCAGCCATCCTCTGGCAACTGGTTTGAGATCCTCCCTCTTGAGTTGATTTGGGACGCCCTTTGTGTTGGTGGTCCACCTGGCTCCAGGAATACAGATGTCCTCTCCAATTTTATCCAGGCCAATGTCTGCTCTCATCATCCTCCTGTTGAAGGAGTCTGGATCATCCTTTAGCTGAGGTAGCTTTAGTATCTCTCTGATCTTGTCAGGGGTGGTATGAACAATTTTTCCCCTGACCATGGTCCGAAATTCGTAGCAGGCAGTTCCAGATAGTCTTTGCTTGTCAGTCTGCCACATATTAGCATAGAACTCCTGGACCATGTTCCTTCCTACTTTCGTTTCAGGATTAGCTAGGACTTCCCAGTTCCTGATTCGAATTTGCTCCTGGATCTCCGGATATTCATCTTCTTTCAGATCGAATCTAACTTCCGGGATCACTGATTTCAGACCCATTACTTTAAGATAATGGTCTGAATGTTCTTTAGATAAGAACTTTCCTTGATTCCAAAGTGGTTTTGGAACGCTCTCTTTCTTGTCTCTAGGAGTGTATTGTTTCCCTTTGGGAGCCATGATCTTAGTGATTTCGGAAAAACACACCAAACTTAGAGGTTTGCTTGTCCTCAAGCAAAAGAAAAGAAAGGAGAGTTATAGAAGGAGATTGAGTAGCACTTGTTGATGAAGGAGGGGGGGCCGAATCCAATTTAAAGGGGGGGGGGAGGGGTGAATTTTCGAAAAATTGGAGGAGATAAGATAAAAAGATTGAGTTGAAAAAGATAAGATAGAAGATATAGTTTAATTTTGAAAAGATAGGATATATTTTTTTTTTTTGAAAAAGATAATTCTGGATTTTGAAAAAGATAATATGAAAAAGATATTGGAGAAGATATGGATTAGTTGAAAAGATTTTTGAGTGAAAAAGATAGATTTTGAAAAAGATAGATTTTTCAGAAAAGATTTTGAAAAGAGTTGGGTTGAATTTGGAAAGATGGATTTTTAGAAATTAAGGTTTTTAGAAATCAGGATTCTTGATATGTTCATGTAAACATCATGCATTGATGCATAAAATTTGAAATTAAAATGGAAATATGTGTGGGATTGCTTGGATTTGGCTCCTTCCTGTCCTCCTGGCGTTTGAACGCCCAAACACTGCCTGTTTTGGGCGTTCAGCGCCCAAATGCTGATCTCCTGGGCGTTCAGCGCCCAGTTGCTGCCATTACTGGCGTTCAACGCCCAGTGGGTGGCCATTTCTGGCGTTGAACGCCCAAATGCTGCCATTACTGGCGTTCAGCGCCCAGTGGATGCCCATTTTGGGCGCTGAACGCCCAAAATGCCCCTTTACTGGCGTTTTCTTGCCATTGAGCTCTTTTACTCTGTTTTGTGTGCTGATTCCTTCTGTAACCCTGTAAACTTATACAAATGACTTTGTACTTTAGTGTCAGTGAACTTTATATAAACAAATAAAAATAAAAATAGGGCAAAAATGCTTAGAGGATTGTTGCCCCATGGCTGGGTTGCCTCCCAGCAAGCGCTTCTTTATTGTCTTTAGCTGGACTTTGCTGAGCTTTCAATCTAGCTTCAGCCTTGAGCATTCTTGCTCAGTGTTGCCTTCAAGATAATGCTTGATTCTCTGTCCATTGACAATGAACTTCTTATCAGAATCAATATCTTGAAGCTCCACATAACCATATGGTGACACACTTGTAATCACGTATGGTCCCCTCCACCGGGATTTCAGTTTCCCGGGGAACAGCCTGAGTCTAGAGTTAAACAACAGGACCTTCTGTCCTGGTTCAAAGATTCTAGATGACAGCTTTTTGTCATGCCATTTTTTTTATTTTTCTTTATAAAGCTTGGCATTTTCGAAAGCTGTGAATCTGAATTCCTCTAGCTCATTTAGCTGGAGCAATCATTTTTCTCCTGCTAATTTGGCATCTAAGTTTAGGAATCTGGTTGCCCAGTAGGCCTTATGTTCCAGTTCCACGGGCAAGTGGCATGCCTTACCATACACGAGTTGGTATGGAGAGGTCCCTATAGGGGTCTTGAATGCTGTTCTGTAAGCCCACAGAGCATCATCCAAGCTCCTTGCCCAATCCTTTCTACGGGTATTTACTGTCCGTTTCAGGATTCTCTTTAATTCTCTGTTAGAGACTTCAGCCTGCCCATTGGTTTGTGGATGATATGGAGTGGCCACCTTGTGGCGAATTCCATACCGAACCATGGCAGAGTAAAGCTGTTTATTGCAGAAGTGAGTGCCCCCATCACTGATTACCACTCTAGGGACACCAAACCTGCTAAAGATATGTTTCTGGAGGAACTTCAGCACTGTTTTAGTATCATTGGTGGGTGTGGCAATAGCCTCAACCCATTTTGATACATAGTCAACTGCCACCAGAATATAAGTGTTTGAGTATGATGGTGGGAAAGGTCCCATGAAGTCAATTCCCCATACATCAAACAACTCTATTTCCAAGATTCCTTGTTGAGGCATGGCGTAACCATGGGGCAGATTACCAGCTCTTTGGCAACTGTCACAATTACGTACAAACTCTCGGGAATCTTTATAGAGTGTGGGCCAATAGAAGCCACATTGGAGGACCTTGGTGGCTGTTCGCTCACCTCCGATATGACCTCCATATTGAGATCCGTGGCAATGCCATAAGATTCTCTGTGCTTCCTCTCTGGGGACACACCTACGGATAATTCTGTCTGCACATCTCTTAAAGAGATAGGGCTCATCCCACAAGTAGTACTTTGCATCAGTAATTAGTTTCTTTTCTTGTATTCTATTGTACTCCTTGGGTATGAATCTTGCAGCTTTATAGTTTGCAATATCGGCAAACCATGGTGCTTCCTGAATGGCAAATAGATGCTCATCAGGGAACGTCTCAGAGATCTCAAGGAAGGGGAGGGACGTCCCTTCCACTGGCTCTATCCGGGACAGATGATCAGCCACTTGGTTCTCTGTCCATTTTCTGTCTCTTATTTCTATATCAAACTCTTGCAGAAGCAATACCCATCTGATGAGCCTGGGTTTTGAATCCTGCTTTGTGAGTAGATATTTAAGAGCAGCATGGTCAGTATACACAATCACTTTTGATCCTACTAAGTATGATCTGAACTTGTCAATGGCGTAAACCACTGCAAGTAGTTCTTTTTCTGTGGTTGTGTAATTTTTCTGGGCATCATTTAGAACGCGACTGGCATAATAAATGACATGCAGAAGCTTGTCATGCCTCTGTCCCAATACTGCACCAATGGCATGATCACTGGCATCACACATTAACTCAAATGGAAATGTCCAGTCTGGTGCAGAAATGACTGGTGCTGTGACCAGCTTAGCTTTCAGCGTTTCAAACGCTTGCAGGCATGCTGTGTCAAACACAAATGGCGTGTCAGCAGCTAGCAGATTGCTTAGAGGTTTTGCGATTTTTGAAAAATCCTTTATAAACCTCCTATAGAATCCTGCATGCCCCAGAAAGCTTCTGATTGCCTTAACATTGGCAGGTGGTGGTAATTTTTCAATTACCTCTATTTTTGCTTGATCCACCTCTATTCCCTTGTTTGAGATTTTATGCCCAAGAACAATTCCTTCAGTCACCATGAAGTGACACTTTTCCCAGTTTAAAACTAGGTTGGTTTCTTGGCATCTTTTCAGAACAAGTTTTAGGTGATCAAGACAGGAGCTGAATGAGTCTCCATATACTGAGAAGTCATCCATGAAGACTTCCAAAAATTTTTCCACCATATCAGAGAAAATAGAGAGCATGCATCTCTGGAAGGTTGCAGGTGCATTGCATAGCCCAAAGGGCATCCTTCTATAAGCAAACACTCCGGATGGACATGTGAATGCTGTTTTCTCTTGATCCTGGGGATCTACTGCAATCTGGTTATAGCCTGAGTAGCCATCCAAAAAGCAGTAATAATCATGCCTGCTAGTCTCTCTAGCATCTGGTCTATGAATGGTAAAGGAAAATGATCCTTTCTGGTGGCTGTATTGAGCCTTCTGTAGTCAATACACATGCGCCACCCTGTAACTGTTCTTGTAGGAATCAGTTTATTTTTTTCATTATGAATCACTGTCATGCCTCCCTTTTTTGGGACGACTTGAACAGGGCTCACCCAGGGTCTATCAGAAATGGGATAAATAATCCCAGCCTCTAGTAATTTGGTGACCTCTTTCTGCACCACTTCCTTCATGGCTGGATTTAGCCGCCTCTGTGGTTGAACCACTGGTTTGGCATTATCCTCCAGTAGGATTTTGTGCATGCATCTAGCTGGGCTTATGCCCTTAAGGTCACCTATGGACCACCCAAGAGCTGTCTTGTGTGTCCTTAGCACTTGAATAAGTGCTTCCTCTTCCTGTGAATTTAAAGCAGAGCTTATGATCACTGGAAAGGTGTCACCTTCTCCTAGAAATGCATATTTCAAGGATGGTGGCAGTGGCTTGAGCTCTGGTTTAGGAGGTTTTTCCTCTTTTAGAAGAAAGTTCAGAGGCTCTTTCATGTCCCCTGAATCCTCCAAATCAGGCTGAACATCTTTAAAGATGTCTTCCAACTCTGATTCGAGATTCTCAGCCATGTTGATCTCTTCTACCAAAGAGTCAATAAGGTCAACTTTCATGCAGTCTGTTGATGTGTCTGGATGCTGCATGGCTTTGACAGCGTTCAACTTGAACTCGTCATCGTTGACTCTCAGGGTTATTTCCCCCTGTTGGACGTCAATGAGGGATCGTCCAGTTGCTAGGAAGGGTCTTCCTAGAATGAGAGTGGCACTCTTGTGCTCCTCCATTTCCAGCACAACAAAGTCAGTGGGAAAGGCGAATGGCCCAACTCTGACAATCATGTCCTCAATCACGCCTGATGGGTATTTAGTGGAACCATCAGCAAGTTGGAGACATATCCGGGTTGGTTTAACTTCTTCAGTTAAGCCAAGCTTCCTGATAGTGGATGCAGGTATTAGGTTGATGCTTGCCCCAAGATCGCATAAAGCTGTCTTGGTGCAATCACCTTCTAATATGCATGGTATCAGAAAAACTCCCAAGGTCTTTAAGCTTTTCAGGAAAGCTTTTCAGAATGACTGCACTGCATTCTTCAGTGAGGAGAACTCTTTCTGTTTCTCTCCACTCCTTTTTATGACTCAAGATCTCTTTCATGAACTTGGCATAAGAAGGTATTTGCTCAAGTGCCTCTGCAAATGGAATCTTTATTTCAAGAGTCCTTAGATAATCTGCAAAGCGAGCAAATTGCTTATCCTGCTCCTCTTCCCATAGTTTTTGAGGATAAGGTATCTTGGCTTTATATTCCTCAACCTTAGTGGTTAAAGAAGCCTTTTTAGAGGGGTTGTTATCAGCACTTATGTGTGTCTGATCCCTCACTGGCAATTGCGTACCAGAGTTAGAAGCTGGAGTGACGTTAGACGCCAACTCACTGTCTGTTCCTGGCGCCTGAACGCCAGAAATGTGCCCCTGTTGGGCGTTCAACGCCAGATTCTTGCCCATTTCTGGCGTTGAACGCCAATCCTGCCTTGTTTCTGGCGTTTTAGTGCCAGAATTATTTTTCCCTGGGCTCTTACTGTCCTCAGGGGAATCTTTGATGGGTTGCTCATTTCTTGAATTTTTGATGCCTTGAGGTGGGGTATTTAATGTTTTCCCACTTCTTAATTGAACTGCTTGGCATTCTTCTGCTATTTGCTTTGATAGCTGCTGCTTTGTTTGCTTAAACTATTCTTCCATATGTATATTAGCTATCCTTGTCTCCTGTAACCTGTCTTTGAATTCAGCTAGCTGCTTTGTTAGAAAATCTAATTGCTGATTGAATTCAGCAGCTTGTTTCACAGTACTGAATTCAGCAGTTACTGTTTTAACCTCTTCATTCATGGAAGGGTTGCTGCTTAGATACAGATGCTGATTCCTGGCAACCGTATCAATGAGCTCTTGAGCCTCTTCAATTGTCTTTCTCATATGGATAGATCCACCAGCTGAGTAATCTAAAGACATCTGAGCTCCTTCTGCAAGCCCATAGTAGAAGATGTCTAACTGAACCCACTCTGAAAACATTTCAGAGGGGCATTTTCGTAGCATCTCTCTGTATCTCTCCCAGGCATCATAAAGAGATTCATTATCTCCTTGTTTAAAGCCTTGGATGTCCAGTCTTAGCTGTGTCATCCTTTTTGGAGGGAAATATTGATTCAGGAATTTTTTTGTCAGCTGTTTCCATGTTCTTATGCTGGCCTTAGGTTGGTTATTTAACCACCTCTTGGCTTGATCTTTTACAGCAAATGAAAACAGTAATAGTCTGTAGACATCCTGATCTATTTCCTTATCATGTACTGTGTCAGCAATTTATAAAAATTGTGCCAGAAACTCTGTAGGTTCTTCCTGTGGAAGACCGGAATACTGGCAACTTTGCTGCACCATGATAATGAGCTGAGGATTCAACTCAAAGCTACTAACTCCAATGGAGGGTATGCATATGCTACTCCCATACGAAGCAGTAGAGGGGTTAGAATATGACCCCAAAGTCCTCCTGGACTGTCCATCTCCACTTATGTCCATGATGGATATATGGATATAACTTGGACTGATTTATCTTTTTATTTATTTTATTTTATAAGAAGTAAATACTTAAATAAAATAAAATAACTAAAAAGAATTTGAATTTTGAAATAATAAATTTTTTTTTCGTAAAAAACAATTAAAAATAATTAGTAAAAAAAACTGAAATTTTTGAAAAAGAGGGGAGATATTTTCGAAAATTTGAGAGAGAGAGAGTTAGTTAGGTAGTTTTGAAAAAGTTAAGAAACAAACAAAAAGTTGGTTAGTTAGTTGAAACAAATTTTGAAAAGATAGGAAGTTAGAAAAGATATTTTGAAAAGATATTTTTGAATTTAGTGAGGAGAGAGAAAAACAATAAGATAGTACAAGATTTAAAATTTTTTAGATCTAATGCTCCTAGTTTTTGAAAATTTTGGAGGGAAAACACCAAGGAACACCAAACTTAAAAATTTTAAGATCAAGACACAAGGAAACTCAAGAACACTTTGAAGACTCACAAGAACACAAGAACATGAAGGAAGAACACCAAACTTAAAATTTTTAGAAAACCAAACCAAAATTTTCGAAAATCAAAGGGGAATTAACAAGAAAACACCAGACTTAAAGTTTGGCACAAGATTTAAGAGAAAAAAATATTTTTGAAAAAGAAGGTTTTGAAAAGAGTATAAAAGAGTCTAACCCAATCAAATTAATGTTCTAGCCAAATGAGTTATGGGACCTTCAAAAATTTTAAGAAAGATTATTTTTGAAAACACCAAACTTAAAGTTTGGCACAGGATTTAATAGAAAAATTATTTTTGAAAAAGGTTTTTTTTTTTTTTAAATATGATAGCCAATTATTATGAACATAAACACCACGTTCTAAATAACTGAGCTATAAGTTTAAAGTATTTTAACAAGGGGTAATTAATAAAAGACTCTAAACTAAAAAAGAAAGATTTTTCCTAATCTAAGCAACAAAATAATCCGTCAGTTGTTCAAACACGAACAATCCCCGGCAACGGCGCCAAAAACTTGGTAGCACGAATTGCGAATCACACTTTTCACAACGCGTACCACTGACCAACAAGTGCACTGGGTCGTCCAAGTAATACCTTACGTGAGTAAGGGTCGAATCCCACAGAGATTGTTGGTTTGAAGCAATCTATGGTTATCTTGTAAATCTTAGTCAGGAAGTCAATTATGTTTATCAGTTGAATTATGAATAACCAGTAGAGCATAAATTAAAAGTTACTTGTTGTGTAGTAATGGAGAATATGTTGGAGTTTTGGAGATGCTTTGTCTTCTGAATCTCTGCTTTCCTCTGTCTTCTGATTCACGCACGCACGTCCTCCTATGGCAAGCTGTGTGTTGGTGGATCACCGTTGTCAATGGCTACCTTCCATCCTTCCAGTGAAAACTACGCTCACGCGCTCTGTCACAGCACGGCTAATCACCGGTTGGTTCTCGATTCGGTTGGAATAGGATTTACTATCCTTTTGCATCTGTCACTAACGCCCAGCCTTCAGGAGTTTGAAGCTCGTCACAGTCATTCAATCCTTGAATCCTACTCGGAATACCACAGACAAGGTTTAGACTTTCCGGATTCTCATGAATGCTGCCATAAGTTCTAGCTTATACCACGAAGATTCTGATTAAGGAATCTAAGAGATACTCATTCAATCGTATATAGAACGGAGGTGGTTGTCAGGCACGCGTTCATGGTTTGAGGAAGGTGATGAATGTCACAGATCATCACCTCCATCACAGTTAAGCGCGAATGAACATCTTAGATAGGAACAAGCGTGTTTGAATGGGAAACAGAAATACTTGCATTAATTCATCGAGACACAGCAGAGCTCCTCACCCCCAACAATGGGGTTTAGAGACTCATGCCGTCAGAGAATACAAAGTTTAGATCTGAAATGTCATGAGATCCAAAATAAGTCTCTAAAAGTTGTTTAAATACTAAACTAGTAGCCTAGGGTTACAAAATATGAGTGGACTATGATGGATGATGCAGAGATCCATTTCTGGGGCCCACTTGGTGTGCTGGGGCCCACTTGGTGTGTGCTGGGGCTGAGACTTTAAGCAATCCACGTGCAGAGGCCATTTGTGGAGTTGAACGCCAGTTTTTGTGCCAGTTTGGGCGTTCAACTCCAGTTTTTGATCCTTTTCTGGCGCTGGACGCCAGAATTGGGCAGAGGACTGGCGTTGAACGCCAGTTTACGTCATCTATTATTGTGCAAAGTATGGACTATTATATATTGCTGGAAAGCCCTGGATGTCTACTTTTCAACGCAATTGGAAGCACACCATTTCGAGTTCTGTAGCTCCAGAAAATCCACTTTGAGTGCAGGGAGGTCAGAATCCAACAGCATCAGCAGTCCTTTTTCAGCCTGAATCAGATTTTTGCTCAGCTCCTTCAATTTCAGCCAGAAAAATACCTAAAATTACAGAAAAACACACAACTCATAGTAAAGTCCAGAAATATGAATTTTTCCTAAAAACTACTAGAAATAGACTAAAAACTAACTAAAACATACTCAAAACTATATGAAATTATCCCCAAAAAGCGTATAAAATATCCGCTCATCAACTATCTTCATGTGATAACATAGTTCTTCTTTTATCTTTATATTTACATTCTTGCATATTAGCCATTGCATTGTCAAATTCACGGTGTAGAATATCAGTCAACTCTAGGTATTCTGACTCAAATTCACAAACATTGTGCGAACGAAGCACCAACTCATCAAATCTCTTACGTTTTGGCTCCAATAATAGCTCATCATGGCTGCTCTTGATATCTTTGTGCCTTCTTTTTAAATTCTTACTCCATCGTTCTAATATGTATCTTGATTCAACTTTAACTACTTACTCAAAACTTAGCACACACAAAGAATGACGACATAATATACCTCTTGATTCAAATAAAGAGCATTGGCATCTTATTTTACCTAACAATGCATCATATGTAACTTCAAAACCATTAAACTTGGAGTTTACAACCTGTTCTAACACCTCGTATGCCTTAATGCCTAGAAGATGATGCTTCATTCTTGCAATACAATTCACATTTTCTCTAAATTGTGCTTGTATTTTTATTGAACTTTGCATGAGTATAAACATGTTGAAATTGAGCTTCTATTGATGATTTTATTGCACAAGGTATAACATAATTAAAATCTACATCATCAGTTTTTCTTTCTTTTTGTTCTTTATTGCTAAGACAATTATTATATTGCTTCACAAACTGAATCAATGTTCTTATTCACACCTAAATCATAATAAGAAAATCACTCAAATTGCTTTCAAATGATTCTTTTGAAAGAGAGCTCCAAACAATATGATTCATCTCTTGCTGAATTTTAACATGTCTCTTGTAACCATTTAATTTCTATAGAACCTTCTTTAAAATATGCCAAATATACCACCTATAAATTGTAGTTGGCATGCAAACCTTAATAGTACTTGGAATTGATGCACATTAATCAATAGTGATTCCTTTTGGAGTTTTTTCAACCATACAATGAAGCCAACATTCAAACAACTACTTGAATGATTCAGTGTCCTCATTCTTTAACAAAGCACATCCAAGAAGTACAGCATGGCCATGGTGATTCACACCAACAAAGAAAGCAAATGGCAAAATACTTGAAAAATTCACATATTCATCACACAAATTCACATGGTCAATAAACAAATACCTGTTCATATTGTAAGTGGTATTAAATGACACTACATCACCAAAATACTCAAATGCAGCCCTACTTCTTACATCAGCCCAAAATATATTTTTAATTGACTTATCATAATCAAGTTGAAACTCATAAAAGAAACTCTAATTTTTCTTTCATTCTCAAAAAGTATTTTTCTAATTCTTTTGCATCATCTACTTCAGAAATATTACGAACATGCCTACTAATATAATTTCTAACATCTTTTTCAATAAAATTTAATTTACGATGACCACCAACTACTGCAACAAGTGCTTGATATGTTTTACTTGTACAGTATTGGCTTTAACATTATTCTCAATTGTTTAGTGAACATGCATGCTTAACTTCCTGTGTTGTTTAAGCATTTCAACTTGATCGGAACAACATGGATGTGAATGAGTTAGAACAACCTTTGAAATAACCCAAACACTTGTATCCTTCACTATATGCGCATAGATTCTTGTAGGACACCTTATAACGGATGTTGGATTTGTCTCCACAGTAGGTGGTATAGTAGATTTTCTATTTCCCTCTCTAGTGCATATAATGAGTTGGTTTTTTATTTCATTTTCCTTCCTATCTGAGTTCCTTATTTTGGTAGAATAATCTAAGAGTGTTGAAAACTATCCTAACCTTTGGCACATTCTGATCATCAACATCATACAAAAATTTGATCCTGAAATAACCACAATGATCATCACATAAAAAAAAGTTTTGGTTCGGTGCAACACACAAATATTTAAGCATAATACATATTTCGGGTAGCATAGCACACAATTTCACACATATAGCACAAAAACACAAATATTTAAGTATAACACATATTCCGGGTAGCATAGCACACAAATTCACACATATAGAACAAAAAACAAAAATCATAGAACAACACTAATTTCGATATCACCATAAATAACTAGAAACAGCTAATACTTGTGTAGCTCACGCTAATTTGTCATAATCATTAAAAGAAGCCATGCATACCTCTTCAATTACGTTCAATACAGAAGAAACATCCAATTCACACAATTTAGCTCCTCTGAACTACGATTTTTTATTATCACTGAGGATCCGCATATTTAAGGAGAATTTAGATCTAATTTCACAAACACTGTATAATTTTGAATAGAATACATCAAAAATCTAGCATAATACAGAGAAAAAAATTGAAAGAAAAGAAAGAAGAAGGTGTCAACAGATTTGATTTCACAAGTACTGCACAATTCTGGATAGAATGCACTAAAAATCCAACACAATGCAGAAAAAAAAACACGAAAGAAAATGAAGAAGAAGGTGTCGAAAGTGACCCGATTTTATGTAACACCCTAATTACCCTAAGCATTACCTTCCGTCGTAAAGCAAAGGTTAATCAAAGGTTACGACAGTTTTAAGCTCATACATATAATATATATAGAAGAAATAATATAATCTAGAAGCCTGATGAAGGATATAGCTCAAATACAGGATTTGAAAGCGCAAAACGTACTCACGATGCTACTAACTTAAAGCACAAGATATAGATATAATATAAAAAAGGATAAGAGTATAATAACATAAGAATCTAGCCACGGCTCGCGGAGTTTAAGCCAGCTAGTTATATACAGACCATACAGAAATCTAAAGATAAAAACAGCTTATACAGTTTTTGTCTCTCAAAATAAGCCTCTAGGCAAAAGCAAAATACAAAAGGTGAGAGATATAAACAAAATAATCAAAAGACATCCAAAACAGATAAGGATCCTCCGCTTCTGTCACCATCCAAACAACTCACCGAGGTGGGTTGCGACCTGCATTTGAAAAATACAACAGCAATATGGTATGAGAATCGGAGGTTCTCCGTATGGTAAAAGTGCCCAGTGATGTAAGATATAAGACCCCGGGATGCCAAAGGCAATCCTAGAACTTCATATCTATCACAAGATTCACCTTAAAGCATTTCTAAAATAGTAAAGCATAACTTGATCCATAACAATATAAAAGGGTAATCTAACTTAAAGGATTTTCTAACTAACAACTCTCCGCTGTCCCATAGCCTTCACCAACCTATCCTCCATGCGATCCCATCGCCACTGCCTTCCAAACCTCCTCAATCCCAGTAAAAAGCACAATTAATTTCAATGCAAGTAAAACACAAGTATAGGCATATATATCAAGTAATTCAAGTAGGCAATTATACATGTTATACAAATAGGCAATCAATTACAAGTCGGAAAAGCATACAAACAGGTAGAAGATGCATATGATGAATGCCTGTCCTACTGGCTGTGATATCACATTGTCGATTCAACTGCCAACCCGACACATCTCCATGGAGATGTCGCCCTTCGGAATCATCATTGGGAACCTCTGAGATATGGTGCTTGGAACACCGTCCAGGATTTTGTGCCTGCACACTCTATTGATCCGAAGGGATGCGAGCGGGATACTCTTGCCACAGACCTCACATCTCAACGTAAGCGAGATTAACCACCGTCCTTACGCCATTGCCGCTACCTCGACAGGCTGGATTAACCACCATCCCTTCCAGGCGCATAACGTCTCAACAATCTCAGTATAAAATAGTAGTTCAGTGGTTTTCAGAAAACATTTTCAGTATATCATGGATCCATCGTTTCATTTCGAGTCCTCGACTCATCTAAACCACTGTCAATTCACATTTCCATTCCGAGTCCTCGACTCATTTCAACTACCGTCAATTCACATTTCTATTCCGAACTCATTAGTTCGTCAGTTTCTCGATTCAGGAATCTTTCTCCCTTCTCATTCTACCATATCCATCCTCAGTACACCAGAAACCTAAGCCTCCGTTTTCTAACTTTTCAAATTAATACCAATTTCAATCTCCTAGGATCTTTCCCATATTTTAATATCCGATATTAAGCCCAAGAGCCTTAATTAGGTGTCACAGAAGTATACAAACTTGTTGGGAAGGTGAAATAGTTTAAAAACAAAGCTTAAATTGTAAAACAGGGCGTGTGCGTACGCACAGGGGTGTGCGTGTGCACGCCCAGGAAAATTTTCAAAAAGTGTGCGTATGCATAGGGGTGTGCGTACGCACAAGTACCAAAATTTTCAATTCTATTCGCTCGCACAAGGCGTGCTAGTGCCCCCAACAGAACGCACCTTCCAACGTGTGCGTGCGCATAGGGCTGTGCATACGCACAGGTTGTAAAACTCCATTGGTTATGTGCGCGCACAGGTTGTGCTAGCGCTCTAAACAGAAAGCCTTCTCCTGTGTGTGTGTATGCACAAGGCTGTGCGTGTGCACAGGTTCAAAAAATCACAGGGGTGTGCGTACGCACATATCAGAAATCACAAAATTTTGCAACATTGCAGAATTTCAGATTTTGACACCAAACTTTCCACAATCATATCTTCCTCTACCAAAATCGAATTTCCACAAAACTTAAACCATTTTAAATCTTGTTCAATCATCTCTCATTTGGTATAAAAAGCAGTGAATTTCAAGCAAGGTAGCTCAAGATATGAGTCATGGAAGTTCACCAAAATTTTTATTTTACCAAAGTTCACAAATCACCAATTTTCCAATTTTCACAACTCAAACCAACCAAAACCACATTAACTCAATTCTTACCATTTGCCATACCTCAATTCACCTCTCCACCTTATGAGATCGTCAATTCTCATTATCAAATACATGGTAATATACTCATATCTCTACTAACACATTAATCAAATAACATTTCACCCTTACCAACCATCATTATAATCAATTTCAATCTCAATCTCCAATATCATGCTACCAACATCAACATTGCAATTTATCAACATTCCAAATCATCAAATCATCATACATTACCATACAATATTTCAATCAACATAGCCGAAGCTCACCAATTCATCATTCATCATTCATCATATCTCAACAAACCAAACACCCAAAACAATCCAATTCTATCCTATGGGTCACTAGTCTAAGTATCCAGAAATATTATATATTACATAGAGAAAACCGAAATCATACCTTAGCCGATTCCCAATATATTCCAAAATTCAAATTGAGTGCAAATCGAGCTTCCAACCACAATCCAAGTCACCAAGAATCTCCAACAAGCATCAACACTCACCAACAAGCTCCAATATTCAAGCTAATACCACACATTTTATATAAATCAAAACATAATACTCACAATTAATCATTTTACCAGGGTTCTTGAGAATCTTACCTCATCCATTGAAATTTGGGCTAGAACCTAACATTTCCTCACTAAGGAGTAGCACCTAAACAACCAAAACACAAGGTTTTTTCAAAATCATCACTCATCAAACTCAAATTTCTTAGGGCAGCAAGAAGGAAGATAAATTCGATAAACTTACCACAAAGCTTAGATAGAAGTGACGGGCTCGGCGAGAGTTTTGCGTAGCCGCCAACGGCACGCGAATCGGAACACCGTAGCTCAAGTTATGGTCGATTGATTGATGAGGTGAATAGTGTTTCTCTCTTCTCCTCTCCCTCTTTTCTTTTCAGCTGAGTGGGTGTGTTTGTGAGTGTGTTGTTGCTGAATGGGTTCATTAATGAACCTATATATAGGTTGGGCTTGGGCCCGGTCCAACCCGTTAGCGTTTTTAGTCCGTTTGGTCCAGATTTGGGCCAAACCTTTAAAATTAACGCCCGATTTTCTGTTTCTAACATTTTTCTAAGGTTTTTGACTATTTTAAATTTTTCTCGCACAGTACTTGACAAACTTAAACCGGTTCGACCGGTTCGGCTGCCAGTTCATAGTTTTTTCTCGGTTTTTCGCGAAAATATATTTTCTGACTCAGAAAAATCCACTGAGTCCAAAAATCATACTTACATCCTCAAATTCTCATTCTAAATTGTTGGATCCTGTTTTGGGCAATTTAATTACCTAATTAGGCGGTTAATTAGTCACGGTTCTTACATTTTACAACCACTTTAATTTCGTTATTCGTTAAAGAAGAGAAAGAGAAAATACAAGTAATAAGAGAGAGAGTGACGCGTGAATAAGTTTTTAGTTTTAATAACTTGATTGATAAAAAAATTTAAATATTGTTGTGATAAGATCAAAATGGATGCCATTAATATGGGCGATTGATTTTGTTTTCAATACTAAAGGACTCAACTTCAAGGCAAACCAAAGTTGATGAAGTTGAAAATGTAAACTTCACATGCCTATAAATAGAGAAGCAATCTGAGGAACAATACACACAGCAATAAAACAATTCTCTCTCTTTCTTTATGTTGCAACTATTCTAAGTATTCCTCTCTCTCACTCTTTATATATAATATTAGTAAATATATTAATCATCTCTATTATATTGAGATAGTAATTGTGGTGAATATTGTTATCTAATTATACTTCTTTATTTTATATTTATTACATCTTCCTTATTTATTTATTTATTTATTTTACAACACGTTATTAGCATGAGACTTTGATCAAATTTTAGAAAGATTCAGAAAATGGCAAGGACATATAGTGAAGATGTTTGCCATGCGGATAGTGCAAGTTCGCATACTATTCTCAAAAGTAATATATATTTTACTCATCTTGTGCCAAAAGAAGAATATGTTAATACTATTATTGGCTCACGCAATGTGATAGAAGGCTCCAGAAGATCTATAATTTTTGTTTTCTGGATAAACAAAATTCATAATAAATAATGCACTATTGTCTACTAAGTCTCTAAGGAACTTATTGAGCTTCAAAGATATTCGTCGAAATGGATACCATATTGAAACTATGAATGAGGAAAATCATCAGTACTTATGTATCACAACTCATGATTCAAATAAAAAGGTTATATTAGAAAAATTACCCTCACTTTCATATGGGTTATATTATACTAAAATTAGTGCAATTGAATCACATGCCATTATAAACCAGAAGTTTACTAGCCCAAATGAATTCATAACTTGGCATGACTGACTGGGTCATCCGGGAACAACCATGATCGAAAAATTATTGAAAACTCCCATGGACATTCACTAAAGAACCAGAAGATTCTTAAATCCAGTGAATTTTGTTGTGCTGTATGTTCTCAAGGAAAGCTAATTTTATGGCCATCACCAGTAAAGATTGGATTTGAGTCCCTTGAATTCCTAGAAAGGATTCAAGGCAATATATGTGGACCTATTCATCCACCATGTGGATTATTTAGATATTTTATGGCCATCACCAGTAAAGATTGGATTTGAGTCCCTTGAATTCCTAGAAAGGATTCAAGGCAATATATGTGGACCTATTCATCCACCATGTGGATTATTTAGATATTTTATGGTCCTAATAGACGCATCTTCAAGATGGTCACATGTGTACTTATTGTCTTCTCACAACCTGGCGTTTATGAGATTACTTACTCAAATTATTCGATTAAAAATACAGTTTCCAGAAAATCCAATCAAAGCAATTTGTTTTGATAACGCTGGTGAATTCACTTTCCAAGCCTTTGATGCTTATTGTATGGCTAACGAAATAAGCGTTGAACATCCCATAGCTCATGTTCACACACAAAATGGGTTAGCAGAATCACTTATTAAACGCCTCTAGTTAATTGCTAGACCCTTGCTTATGAGAACAAATCTCCCAACCTCGTCTTGGGGGCATGCTATTTTACATGCCGCAACACTTATTCGTTTGAGGCCAACAAGTTACCATAAAAGAAAATTAGGGATATATGTTGGATATGATTCTCCCTCTATAGGGAGGTATCTTGAGATACAAACTGGAGATGTATTTAAAGCCTGATTTGCAGATTGTGATTTTGATGAATCAAAATTTTCAACATTAGGGGGAGAGAATAAGCTTCCTGAAAAGGAATTTAATTGGAATGCATCATCCTTGATGCATTTAGATTCTCGATCAGGATAATGTGAACCAGAAGTTCAAAAGATTATACATTTGTAAAGAATAACAAATGAATTGCCTGATGCATTTTCTGATACAAAAAGGATAACTAAATCCTATATAACAGCTGAAAATTCTCTAGTTTGAATTGATGTCCCAGTAGGACAAATAGCCACCGAAACAAATTCACGTCAGAAGCGTGGTAGACATGTTGGTTCCAAAGACAAATATCCTCGAAAAAGAAAAGAGGTAAATACTATTCCTGTTGAAAAAGATATAGTAAAGACACCTGCAGTTGTCCAAAATGTTGATATAGTTTTGACACTAGAAGACGTTCAGGTACCTGAAAATTGTGAAAATGATGAGATCTCGATAAATTATGTCTTTACAGGAGAAAAATGGGACCGAAATAAGATAATTGTCAATAAAATATTTGCGTATAATGTGACATTAAATATTATGCATTAAAGTAAGGATCTTGAGCCAAGAACAGTTGAAGAATATCGACAAAGGAATGATTGGCCAAAATGGGAAAAAGCTATGAAAGTTGAGTTAGACTCACTTGCGAAACGTGAAGTCTTTGAACCTGTAGTCCGTACACCAGAAGATGTAAAACCTGTTGGATACAGATGGATATTTGTGAGAAAACGAAATAAGAAAAATAAAGTTGTACGCTACAAAGCTCGACTTGTGGCACAAGGTTTTTCACAATGGCCTGGTATAGATTATGAAGAAACATATTCCCCTGTAGTGGATACAATAACATTACATTATTTGGTCAGTTTATCTGCATACCATAAACTACATATGCATTTAATTGATGTAGTAACAACCTACTTATACGGATAATTAGATCGTGATATCTATATGAAAGTCCCTGAAAATTAAAGATATCTAAATCGTCCAATGAATATTCACAGGGGTTATACTCAGTCAAATTGTAAAGATCTTTATATGGTCTAAAGCAATCTGAACGAATGTGGTATAATCGTCTTACTGAGTATCTAGCCAAAAATGGATTTAAGAATGATGATATCTGCCCATGTATTTTCATAAAGAAATCTGCATCTGGATTCATTATAATTGCTGTGTACATTGATGATTTAAATATCATTGGAACTCGTGAAGAGATTCCAACAATTATAAAAGCTCTAAAAGAAGAGTTTGAGATGAAAGATCTTGAAAAGACTAAATTTTGTCTCGACCTACAGATCGAGCATACAAAAAATAGAATCTTTATTCATCAAACAACATACATAGAAAAGATTTTGAAGAGATTTTATATGGATAAGTCGCATCCATTGAGTACCCCCAATGATCGTAAGGTCTTTAGATGTGAAAAAGAATTAATTCCGTCCTAAAGAAGAAAATGAAGATATCCTTGGTCTTGAAGTACCATATCTTAGTGCCATTGGGGAATTAATGTATCTTGTTAATAATACACGACCTGATATATCATTTGTCGTGAATTTATTAGTAAGGTATAGTTCCTCTCCAACCAGAAGACATTGGAATGGAATCAAACAAATTTTTCGATATCTTTATGGAACGGTTGATATGGGATTGTTCTATCCATATGGATCTAAGTCACAATTAGTTAGCTATGCAGATGCAGGATACTTGTCTGATCCACATAAAGGGAGATCTCAAACAGGATATCTATTCACATATGGTGGTACAACTATATCATGGAAGTCCACAAAACAGACGATTGCAGCAACATCCTCTAATCATGCTGAAATACTAGCAATACATGAAGCTAGTCGTGAGTGTTTTTGGCTTAGAAGTTTGATCCAATATATTCTGTCATCATGTGGACCGATTGACCATAAGATAGCTCCAACTGTCAGATAATATAGCATGCATAACTCAACTTAAAAGTGGATACATCAAAGATGATAGGACAAAGCATATTTCTCCCAAATTCTTCTTTACTCATGATCTTCAAAATCAAGAAACAATTGATGTCCAACAAATACGCTCAAGCGATAATCTGGCAGATTTATTTACAAAGTCATTTACAAAATTCTCCTTTGAAAGATTGGTATATCAAATTAGGATGTGTCAATTTCGAGATATTAAATAATGGTGACAAGAGAGAGAGACTGTACTCTTTTTTCCTTGATCAAGATTTTTTCTCATTGGGTTTTTCTTGACAAGATTTTTAATAAGGTAGTCCCTATCACAAAGGATTTTGTACTCTTTTTCCTTCACTAAAGTTTTTTTCCATTAGATTTTTCTTTAATAAAATTTTAACGAGGCATAATCCTAAATGTGCATCCAATAGGGAGTGTTGTGATAAGATAAAAATGGATGCCCATTAATATGAGTGGCTTATTTTGTTTTCAATACAGACTCAACTTCTCAAGGCAAACTAAAGTTAACGAAATTGAAAATGTAAACTTCACATGCCTATAAATAGAGAAGCAATTTAACGAACAATACACACAGCAATAAAACAATTTTCTCTCTTTGTTTATGTTGCAACTATTCTGAATATTTCCCCTCTCACTCTTTATATATAATATTAGTAAATATATTAGTCATCTATTATATTGAGATAATAATTGTGGTGAATATTGTTATCTAATTATATTTCTTTATTTTATATTTATTACATCTTTCTTATTTATTTATTTATTTATTATACAACAAATACCTAATATTTTTATTTTGATAAATATTAATTTTAATATTTTATAGAATTAGAAGGATAATTAAATTAACTCTTCAGTCTCCAATAATTCATATGTTATTATCTTATCGTTTTGTAGCTCACTTTGACATTCATATTCCCTGGTGGTGTAAAAGAGGGCTTGTCAATACTCAACAATCAACATGTTACGGCTTTACAACAATTACCTTCACTTGACGGTGGTAATTTTGTACCCAATGTTTCGTTCGCCATATAGCTCAATCATAACAAGACGACGAAAAAAAAAAAAAAGAAAGAAAAATGTGGGTCTCCACTCTTCCTGTGCTTTTGAGCATCTGAACAGTTCAGATTGTGGAATCGATCTTTCGTTCGACTTTCAGACTTGCTGTGGTCTGGGATCTGTTCATTTATTGATATTCTCAAACCTCAACTTAAAGGTATTGTTAATTAATTCTCATAGCCCTTGATATTATCTCTTCACATAGAATTAGAAGGGTGGTATTTGCTGTTTGGAACAGTTGTTGTTGTTGTTCTGGACTATGGAGAAACAGAACAGTTTTCGGGCATCTACAATGGAAAAACAGCAGAGTTTTCGGCGGGTGATGGAGAAACAGAAAAGCTTTCGCGGATTTATGGAAAAACAGAAGAGTTTCCGGATTGTGATGGAGAAGCAGCTGAGCTTCATCGGCAGTGAGAGGAAAAAGAGCAAGGAGTCACCTGGGAAACGTGGTGACTTGCCAATTCATTTAGCAGCCCGGGGAGGGAACTTGAGCAGAGTGAAAGACATAATTGAAAACTGTGCTAGTTCTGATATGAAGGATTTCTTATCTAAGCAGAACTTTGAAGGGGAGACCCCTCTTTATGTTGCCGCAGAAAATGGACATGCTTCCGTTGTTAGTGAGATACTTAAGTTCTTGGATCTACAAACTGCTTCTATTGTCGCCAGAAATGGCTATGATCCTTTTCACGTCGCAGCAAAGCAGGGTCATCTTGGTAAGATCAACATGGCCTTATTTCAATGCGTCAACATTTGATTTGTTTGGCAACAAAATTAGGAATGGTAGAAGGACGCTTATGTTAATTGTGGCTTATTGAATTGGCATGTAGCACTAATCGTTAAAAGTGATAAATTTTCACTAGACAAATAAAAATATGGCTTCAGTGGTTTTAACTGCGTTGTGTTGTTTGAACGTAGCATGTCTGTTATTAAATGTCTTTGGCCATAGGTCTGACTTAGAGTAGAAGAATATTGCAGAGGTGCTGAGAGAACTGCTGCACTTCTTTCCCAACTTGGCCATGACTACAGATTTGTCCAATTCAACTGCTTTACACACAGCTGCAACTCAAGGTCATATTGATGTGGTTAACCTCCTCTTGGAGTCAGATTCAAACCTTGCAAAAATAGCCAGGAACAATGGTAAGACTGTCCTTCACTCAGCTGCTAGAATGGGGCATTTGGAAGTTGTGAAAGCCTTATTGAACAAGGATCCAAGCACTGGATTTAGGACTGATAAGAAAGGTCAAACTGCACTACACATGGCTGTGAAGGGGCAAAATCAAGAAATTCTGCTGGAATTGGTAAAACCCGACCAATCAGTTTTAAGTCTAGAAGATAATAAAGGAAATACAGCCTTGCATATTGCCACAAAGAAGGGCCGTATTCAGGTATTCCCTTATTCTTTTCTAATTCACTCTACATCAGCCTTTAAAAACTAATTTGTATTTAGAAAGCAAGTCTTTGTTTCTAAGCCCAAAAATAGTCATGTTATCATACATTTGGTAACACTGTGTTCTTGTTTGCACCAAGGTACACAGTGTACTAGGATCAAGGTAGCTACCTCACTTAATGGGCAGAGCCATGAATTCAACTTCATATATATATATATATATAGTCATTCTAGTATGACTATGCTACAGTGGTTACAGTGACTATGGTGTTTCAAAAAGTGTTGCTAAAGTTAAAGTAACTTTTTTTATAGTTAAACAACGCTTTTAAAAATGTTACCAAAATGTAAAAAAAAGGTGACTTTAATGTGAACAATACGTCGTAGCTACTATAGCATAGGCATACTAGAATCCACCATATATATATATATGACAATCTGTAAAGGAGAGTGTTGAGATTACCTCCTCCACACACAACCCTCCTTCTAACAACAAATAAAATAAAATAAAATATTTGCTCGCTTTATCCATAAAGCTTTGACTCCTTTTTTTTTCTTTGTATAAATACATTCGGAAATGCATTTAATTGAAGTTGGGAAGTCAAATTTTGTTGCCTCTGTTATTTATGTTCTTTGTGATACTTCAGTTGTACTATTTTAGTATTTTTGTTATGCTCCATGACAAAACCTGCTTTGCACTAGAGCAATGTTTTGTAAATTATGCTGAGCTTAATTGCATGGTTTCAAACACCGGGGTTTTCTTCAGTGCTCTAAGCAATATTTGAAGTAACTTGTGAACTATATAAAGAAAAGAACTTCCCGTGATTTAATTATAAAAGGAGGGAACTGTAAGGGTATTATAGAAGAACTATTACCAGCTATCCTAACTCATAGTTCATAAATTTGGTGACAACGTATGCATCCGTTTTGGAAATAGGCTTGGGGCTTGTAGTTGCTTAGTGCTGCTCCTTGTTCTTTCATTTTCTGTTCATTTCACACTGTTCCTTCTTTCTTAAGCTGATATCACACTGATATTTGCTTGTGGTGTGAAATATTATACCCTGTACTTCTTATTTGCCTATCTTTGTGTGGTTTCTGACTTTCTGTCAAAAAACTAGTATCCCATCAAGTTGTTAAAACTGAAAAAATATTGTCGTGAAACCAATTGTCTCAAAAACTTAAGCTGATAGGAGGAGACGCATAAATGATTATATCTCTAACAAAAAAAACCTCATTTGGCATGGCAAATTCATATTTATGAAGCAATTATGAAATGTTGATTTCTCCTTTTGATGCATACCTTACAATAGAGTCAAGTTGAGTTCTGCATTCTGCTTGAATTGCTGGTAATTGTAAATTAAGCATTTTTCTAGGTTAGCATGAAGAATAACTCAACATATACTTCACACCCCACCACCAACCCTCTCAAGGAATGAAAGCATCTGTAATATAATTTTATACCCATTATGTAGAATTGAATGCTGAAACAATTCCATACAGCTGATACTAAAGTAATGAAGGTAATCGATTTTGATATCTATTCTAAAGTGGCTGTTACTTCGTGCAGAATGTTCGCTGCTTGTTATCTATGGAGGGTATCAACATCAATGCTACTAATAAAGCTGGAGAGACTCCTCTAGATATTGCAGAGAAATTCGGAACTCCAGAACTCGCCTCCCTTTTGAGGGATGCTGGGGCTGCCAATTCCACCCACACTGGGAAGCCAAATGCATCAAAGCATCTTAAGCAGACTGTCAGTGACATAAAGCATGATGTTCACTCCCAACTTCAACAGACTCGTCAGACTGGAGTGAGGGTCCAAAAAATTGCAAAGAAGCTGAAAAAACTCCACATTAGTGGCCTGAACAATGCAATAAATTCCGCTACTGTTGTTGCTGTTCTCATTGCTACAGTTGCTTTTGCAGCCATTTTCACAGTTCCGGGTCAATATGACGAGAAGAAAACCCCCGGCTTTTCACTTGGACAGGCAAATATTGCAAAAAATGCAGCTTTTTTAACCTTTTTTGTGTTTGATAGCCTGGCTTTATTCATCTCTCTGGCAGTTGTGGTGGTTCAAACTTCGGTAGTCGTGATTGAGCAGAAGGCGAAGAAGCAGCTTGTTTTTGTCATAAACAAGCTCATGTGGTTGGCTTGCCTTTTCATTTCCATTGCCTTCATTTCTCTCACATATGTAGTGGTGGGATCAGACTCCAGATGGCTTGCTATATACGCAACAGTTATTGGAAGCTTGATAATGCTCTCTACGATTGGCTCCATGTGTTATTGTGTCATTTTGCACAGGATGGAGGAGACAAAATTAAGGGCCGAGAGTCGTTCATACTCCATGTCTCATGCATCAGATCAAGAGATTTTGAACAGTGAATACAAGAGGATGTACGCACTTTAGGATAGTTCATAAATTAATGGAATGACCTTAATCCTGCTGCATTCTTGCAAGTGATCATTGCTTGGCAGTTGCTACTATGCTCTAGCTATGGTCTTTGATAGTCCACAGAAACTGAAACACAAAGGAGGCCAATTTTGTATTTGGAGTTTACTGCATATCGGTTTCCGATTCCATAAGTACTGTGCAGATGTGAAGATTTCAAAGTCATGTGTCCCTCTTATACATAATAAAGTTAATGCATGTAAGATATTTTTATCTTTTGGTGTCTATTCATGTAAGATATGGAATGGCTTTGTAATGGTAATGGATCAATTCTAAAGGGAGTTCAATGACGGATCAATTCAGAAGAGGGAGAATATGTGTGTTTATATTAAATTAAATCTTTTAATAAAATAGTACTAATTTTTCTAATACTATTCAATATTTTTATTTTGGATTACCTTGTTTCAATATTTTGGTTTACTATAATTTGGGGATGCATTAGAGGGTATAGATTCTTTTTCTTATGAATAAGCTACTAAAATAGTATTTGAATTACATTGTTAGACAAAAATAATCTCAAAAGATATTATCAATAAATAAGCCTCTAAAAAATTTAAAAATGTAACAAAATGAATTAGATATTAAATAGATACTCTAAAAAAAAATTTAGAAATCAGATTTTGAGTTTTTGACACAATTTTTGTAAGCATTACTATAAAAATAAGATCCTTTTATTCTAAAATTTTGATAACTTTATGTCAAGTGATTTTTTTTTTAAATATTTTATTGTAAATGATCATATTATTTTGAAAAATAAAAAGAAAATTGGAGAGATTAAATTTTGTTCCGAAACTTTTTTTTTATGCATCTTCTAAATATTGATTCAAATGTTAGTTACAAAAATTTGGTTCAAATGGATACGTTATTTGTTAAATAGAAAAAATTTTTTTTGTTACTTATAAAAATGTAATATTTATTAATTATTTTTATCGTATTTTTTGATCATTCAAAAGTTATTTTATCGATAACATCTTTTATAATTTTTTTTATCGGCGTCTAAATTTTTCAAGTACTTAATAGGTAATTAACCCTTTTCTTATAGGAAAAATTTGTTTTTCATCATTTTGGTCTTTTTAGATACATATGTAAAGTATTATAGTTTGTAGATTCTAACAGTTAAAATATATTTTGCTGGTAACAAACCAACTTGAGTCGCGCCAAGAGAATAACCTTGTTCAAGGTCAGAGTAAATTATCAAATAGTATTTGAAAGATTTTGGTGTTGATTAAAAAAAAAATATAAAAGACAAGAGAGTCTTTAAAAAATGGATAAAATTTATTTTTTGTCTTTGAAATTTATCAAAAAATTTAAAATTATTTTTAAGTTTTATTTTGTTTTAATTTTATTCTTAAAACTTTTTTATTTACATCAAATATATCTTTGACAATTAAATTTTTAAAAATTTTAGGACCAATTCAATAATAATGCATGACATTATGACAATTATGTTTGGTTTGCTTGTGTTGAAGTTTTCTATGAAATTGTTGTTAAATTAGTCCTAAGTTTTTAAAAAATTAGTTGTCAGTAGTATATTTGATACAAATTGAAAATTTTTGGATAAAATTAAAACAAAATAAAACTTATGAATATTTTTAAAATTTTTAACAAATTTCAAAGACAAAAAATATATTTTATTCTTAAATAATTATGAGTTTGACAAAAATAAACAAACATAATGAATCACGTTTTCATTAACAAAAAAGTGAAAAAGCTCTGTTGACGAAAGAATTGAGATGACAAAATCCGATTCTTTCATAATTATGTGCCATTATTAATTAAAAAACTAGAATGAGACCCACGCGATGCGTGGGACGGTAAATTAATGATAGTATATAATAAATATTAAAAATTGTTATATTTTGTAGAAATAAATTAAATATGTGTAAATTGAAGCTAAATTTAAAAGGTGTTTTATTTTAAATAATTTGTAGTACAAAAGATTTGGATGTTGGAGTTGTACAAAGTGATATTTTTATTTGGTGGTTTGATTTTTGTATTTGTTTTAGTTGATGGACTTAGTCATCTTATGTGGCGCTCGTCCTCTTTTTTTTGTTGGTTGTTAGAGTTGGTGCTTTCTTCTTTTTATCGTAGGTTCTTGCAAAGACATATTCTTTATGAATTGTTGAGTTTAATGCACTTTCTATTGTGTTATTTGGTTCCATCTTTGTATGCATATTCTTCTTTCGAAGATGTGTCTTGAATTTGTATGGTTTTCTTTCTCCTTAATCTCTTGATGGGGTGGTGCTTCAATGTCATTATTTTTCTGAAATGTCATTAGATTTAAAGCAGTTGTGTCCAATAAGTTTTTTGCGTCGCTATCAAATAGTACAAAAGTTGTTGTAACACTTTGATCTAAAACCTTTAATGGAATTCTGAACCTAAAATAATTATTGGGCTAGCAACTAATAATTTGATAGATGAGATTATGAAAAGTATATAAAGTTACCTTATTGTTGGATATTGTGGTGTTTGATTACATGTGCCACAAATGTAGTTGTTTCTTTTCTTTTTTTTTTATATGTTTTCATCTAACACTTTTTACATTTAACATAGTTCCATCTTAATTTGTCATCAATTTCGTTTATAGTTGCTAAAATTGTGAAGATTTTTTTCGATTCCAGTATTCAATTTATGTTATCATTAGGTATATTGTATTTGAGTAAGTATGAATGTATGATGCATGTTGTGATTTTTTTTTTGTCATATCTGATCATCAGATTCTCATTGCAGTTCGGAAATAAATTTTTTTGTACTAAATTTGATGTTATGTGAAGGAATAGTGATAAGAGACTTATATATATAGTTTAAATGGTATGGAATTTAAATACTTATAACGTAAAATTATTATGATTAATAATATTATTATGACATTTGTAATATGGATGTTTATTACCTTTAGTGAGTTATTATAAAAATTAATAAATTAATTGTTGGAATTATAAATTTATTGTATTGTTTATAACGGTAAGATATAATAAATATAGGAATATGAATTTAATGTATAGTTACAAATTTATTGAATTCTATTTTTTAGTTTTTTATTTGTATCTAATATGAAAATGTATGTTTAATATCATAATTTTTGGTTTCGTTTTGATACTCTTTTAATAAATTTGTTTTTTTTTTTTAGTTTTCAAATATTCTTTTCAAAATTTATATTGGTAAAATAAAATAGAATTTGTTTTTAATAATAAGTAAAAACTACAATAATAGTTCTTTGTACCTAGTGTTACTTCTAAAAATTAAAATGATTATTTTTTTTTAACCAAAGATACAGAGATTCGAACTCGCGACCAATATGGGAGACTATGCCATTTGAGGTATAACTCATTGGCAAAAATTAAAATGATTATAATAAACATAATTATAATAATAAAATATAATTTTTATTTTTTTAACTTTTAATTTATAAATTAATTGTTGCGGTTATAAATTTATTGTATTGTTTATAACGGTAAGATATAATAAATATAGGAATATGAATTCAATGTATTTGGAGGTTACAAAGTTATTGGATTCTATCTTTTGTATATTTTATTTTTTTGCTGATTTGGAAATAATAGTTGATTTGGCAAGAATTGAGTGGTTGATTCTAAAGTTGTGCCAAGTAAGCAATATTGCTGACATGGCATTAGTAGGAGAAAAGAAATATCTCAAAAGTAATGTCGTGCATGCTTATGTATCTACTTTTATATATTAAGAATAGATATTTTACATGTTAAAAATTGAAAATTGCCCATTCAATTTTTCCAAAATCCTATCTACCCTATTATCAATGTATATATAATCTTTTTCCATCACTAAAAGTTGTGCCAAGTAAGCAATATTGCTGACATGGCATTAGTAGGAGAAAAGAAATATCTCAAAAGTAATGTCGTGCATGCTTATGTATCTACTTTTATATATTAAGAATAAATATTTTACATGTTAAAAATTGAAAATTGTCCATTCAATTTTTCCAAAATCCTATCTACCCTATTATCAATGTATATATAATCTTTTTCCATCACTAAAAGAGAACCTTCACACAAATTTTACAAATGTGTAACCACACCAACAAAGCCGAGGAGTTGAAGCACATGTGGTTGTGGTGGGAGCAGTGGCTGTGGCAACACCGTTTGGATGCCCGGGAGAACAATTCCACCGTGGGATGTGGTAGTATGAAGGTAGGAGAATGTGTTGACCTTGATCCCTTCTTACTCACAAGCTGTCTGAGATCACTGATGTTGTGCGTTTTATTGGTGTAGACGTCAATAAAAAAAAAAAAATTCATAGTAGATTTTTTCTTTTTATTTTTATTTTTTAATTTTCAGCATATAAATAAAATATTTTTTTAATTAATAATGACATGTAATTATCAAATTATTATCAAAGTTTGCCATTTTTCGTAGCCAACTCAATATTTTTCATTAACAAAAATGTTTTAGTCATTTTATCAAACTTATCAATTTTTTAAAGACTCTTTTGATTTACATTTTTTTAAAATTGTCTTTGTCAGTGCTAGAATTTTTTAGATACTAATTTAAAAGTTTATTCTTCTAAACTATTACTTATCAAGATTATTTTGATTTATTAAAATTTATCGAAACTAAAATATTTTGCACATGTATCTATAAGTATTAAAGGATCATTACTTTGTCATTCTTTAAAAGGGATAAGTACTATTTCAATTTTTATGATTTGGAATGAAAATCAAATTCGTTTTTAACTTTTTTTTTTTTAGTAAAGTACTAAATTGATTTCTACGTTTGAGAGTAATTTTGTTTTGGTCTTTAAGGTTTAAAGTGTCCTATTTGAATTTAAAAAAGTTTTATTTAGTTTTGATATAGTTCCATCGGAAAGTCAAAGTTAAATAATTAACAGAATATCCTACATAACAACAGTACAAGAATAAGATCGATAATATGGAGAACAAGTACAAGCTCCAGAAGCACAAAATCAACCGTGGATGTATCAATACATTTGATAAGTTTGGAAAACTCCAAATTAAATTGATGATAATCAAACATTATTAAAATAATTAATTACAAAATTATTAATTTGATTTTTAATTAACATTTGTTAATTAATAATTTTGTGTGGTGCAGATTTTAGCTTGGGCCGAAAAATAGTAAGCCCAATGAAAAGTTAATATTCAACCTTGGTTACAAAAAATGTTTTAAAAAAATTGTGGCTGAATTGTTATTGTACTAGTTGGGCCAGACTTAATAATTATTAGCCCAAATCAATTTTGGTGAGAGACCAACTAGCTTGGTCCGAAGTAAAAAAAAAAAAAAAAGAAGAAAGCTAAGGTTGCATGCTTTCAACGGATTCCACTCTCATTATTTGATGGATTTTAAATTTTGATTAAATGCATATTAATGCAGACATTGAAAATAGGAAAGAGAAAGAGAAAATTGATTTGATAGCATTTAATGTGCTACACGTTACTAAGCAAAAGGGAAGTGGAAATTAATTCAATTTAATTCCTTTGTTCAAGTCACATTGAAAGTTTTCTCTCTTTTCTCTCCTTTCTCTCATCACTTTCGGTCATATCACAGAGAAGAAGTTGCAAGCTATCAGAGTTTAGGCACTGTAGCAGTGAAGCTATGTTCAAGCATGAAGCCATTGTAATGATGGTGGTAAGAAAAAAAAAATCTACAGTATGGTGTGGCTGAGATCTTTGCCACTAAAGGTAAGGTGTGGTGAAGAAGTCTCAAGCCTTCCATACCCAAAAATGGAAGAAATCCACTTCGGTCAGAGGAAGAAGATCCCTTGGAAGCATGGCTCGTCTCTACTTTTGCTCAACCACTACAGGAGGTAGCTACTGTAGTGGTGCAGAATTTATAACCACAAACTAACCGGCAAGTGCATCGGGTCGTACCAAGTAATACCTCAGGTGAATGAGGGTCGATCCCACGAGGATTGAGGGACTAAGCAACAATGGTTGATTAATTTACTTAGTTAGACAAGCAAAAAAATAGTGTTTGAGAGTTCAAAAGCATTAAATAGTAAACTCAGAATATCTAAAGACAGGTAAGTAAATAAGTTGGGAATAAAGTATGGAGAAAAATTTAAGGCTTCAGAGTTATCTATTTTCCGGATTGACTTTTCTTACTAACTATTTTAATCATGCAAGATTTAATTCATGGCAAACTATATGTGACTAGACCCTAATTCCTTAGACCTTTCTAGTCTCCCTAACTCTCATCAACCGCCAATTCCTTAGTCAATTAATTCCAATTAGGGGGTGAAGTTTAATTCTAGTTATTATGCCACAAAAATCCTAATTATCCAAATATAAGAGGATTATATGTCACGTATCCCGTTAAGTCCAAATAATTAGAATTTAGGAGAAATTATTTTCAAGCTGTTGTTCAAGTAAAGAGCTTTTCCAAGTTATACAAGAACTCAATTAGAAAGAGGGTCATACTTCTGTTCCACCCAAATTCATAAGATAAAGAACGAAAACAATTCTTGAATTATAAATCAGTACTTGAATTAAAATAGAAAAATAATAGTATCAATCCATACAATAGACATAGCTCCTAACCTTAACAGTGGAGGTTTAGTTGCTCATGGAAAAGAGTGAAAACTAGGATTCTGGTAAACTGTAAATTCGGCTAAGGTGGAATGGAATAATCCCCCAGAAGAAAAGTTTCTTTTCTCTTTTATATCTAATCCTAAATTAATTTAAAATCTATTTTCTTAAACTAAAATGATATCTTTTCCTATTTTAATAATAAAAATAAATTTTAAATCAGAATTAATTAAATAATCAGCATTTTCTGCACGTGGCGCATGTCACGCGTACGCGTCAGGTAAGCGCACGCGTTGCTGTGCAAATCTCCAAATCACGCACACGCGTCCGGCACGCGCACGCGTCGCTCCTCGCTGGTCATCTCCTTTAATTCTTGTGCTCCTTCCATTTGGGCAAGCTTCCTCTCTATCCTCTAAGCCATTCCTGCCCTATATAGCCTTCTTCTCTTTTTCTGCGGAAGCTCCATCAAATCCAACCAAATGCTACCTAAAATAAACAGAATTGTACACAACTCAAAGTAGCATCTATAGTGGCTAAAAGATAATTAATTCTTGATTAAACTCAACAAATTAAATGCAAATTCACTAGGAAAAGATAGGAAAGATGCTCACGCATCATGTAGCTACGTGGAGGATGAGGCAGAGGATAAGAGCAGGAGGAGCTGTCAAGCAGTCAAGGACTCATCAAGGGTCAGGAATCTTTCTTGGGGAGCAAGTCAAGATGGAAGGCCTGGATTGATGAAGCTTGGTGAGAAGGGATGACACAGAGGTAATTGCATGTTAGTTTTAGCATTCAGTTTCCTCTCCTCTCTCTCTGGCCGAACCGGTTTTGGTTTGAAGAAGAAGAAGTTGGCTCGGTTCAACAGTTTCAACCTTGAAGGCTTCCCCTTCTATAAATAAGGGAGAATAGCCAGGGCTTGAAGCAAGGAGTTAAGAGTGCAAAGCACAGAGTTCTCATAGCTACCCAAACTAACAGAAGTTCTTCTCCTTCAATATTTTTATTTTGTAATTTTTCTGTTTAGTTTTGTCTATCTTGAGTCTCATGAAAAAAGGAAAACAGTGAGGTTTGTAAGAAAAATCCATAGAGAGGAAAAAGGCAGAGTATACAAAATTAAAAGAAAAAACCATAGATGTCCTTAGAGGTCCTTTGTACATCTGTGTTGTGTTTCATTATTCTGTGAGAATTTTCTTGCAATTTGGGTTAGCACTTAGCAGTTGAAAGCTTGGTAGGTAACCAAGTCAAGTTCAGGATTAGGGTTAGATTCTGGACTTGTCCCGGATAGGAAGGGTAGTTCCTAGGGAGAATTGGTGTATGTAATCATGATGATTATAGTGAAATTCCATCATTATTATGATGGAGACTGGATGTAGGCTGCATTGCACTTGGCAGCTGAACCAGGATACTTCGTGGTGTGATTCTCTCTCTTTTCTACTCTATTTCTGTTTCTGCTGCATAGGAGATAAAACTGAAAAATATCTCTTGCCTGGTTACGAGATAAAAAGAAAAGGTCTCGTGGCTAGGTACGAGACAAAAAGCAAAAAGTCTCCAGAAATTATTTCAAATGCCAGCAAGTCTTAATAAGCAAAAAGGGGGCTAAGATTCAACCCCCACTTCTCTTAGCCACTAATAACCATCAATTGGTATCAGAGCTTGGTCTCAAAGAGATCAAGCTTTGCAGCTTGGAGAAAAAGATCCAGATGGCAGAAAACAGTAGCTCAAACCTGGTGTCCTACAATCTGACAGAAGGACAGTCAAGCAACAAACCTCCTCTTTTCAATGGAAAGAACTACACCTATTGGAAGGAGAGAATGAAGATTTTGTGCAAGCAGTAGATTACAGACTGTGGAAGATCATCCTGGAGGGTCCTCAATTTCCAACCACCACAAGTGCTGAAGGAGTAGTCTCTCTTAAAGTCGAAGCAAGTTGGACCGAAGAAGATAGAAAGAAGGTGGAGCTCAATTCCAAGGCTATCAACTTGCTCAACTGTACAATCAGTTTCGAGGAATACTGACGGGTATCACGAGGCACAACGGCAAAGAAAATCTAGGACAAACTTCAAGTCACTCGTGAAGGAACCATCATAGTAAAGAAGACCAGGATAGATATGCTGAACAGAGAATATGAAATGTTCTCAATGAAGGAAGGAGAATCAATAGATTAAATGTTTGAAAGATTCAACACCATCATTGTTGGCTTGGATGCTATGGGATTAAGTATCCTGAATCTGTACTTGTGAAGAGAATTTTGAGATGTCTCACAAAAGAGTGGGAAACAAAGGCATTGATAATATCTGAGAGTAGTGGTCTTGATTCTATGACATATGATGACTTGAGAAGAAATTTACTTGCTTTTAAAAATACTTATTTGAAAAAAGACTCAAAAAAAAAAAAAAAGGAATAGCTCTCACATCTGTTTCTAACCCTCTGGATGATGAATCCAGTGATAACTCCTTTGAAAATAAATTTGTTTTGTTTGCCAAAAAATTCAGAAAAATGGTGAAACTCAAGGAAAGAAGCAAGGGAAGCAGCTCAAGGAAACTTCAGCAAGGTGATCTGTTACAACTGCAAAGAGTCTGGGCATTTCAAATCAGATTGCCCTAAGTTGAAGAAGGAGGAGAAGCCGAAGAAGGGAAAGAAGAAAGGACTGATAGCTTCTTGGGAGGACTTGGAAAACGACTCAGAAGATGATAAAGAATCAGAAACCAAGTCCCAACCATGTCTCATGGCAGATTACGTTGAACAGGTAGTATTCCATAACCCTGACACTGAAGATCTTCATCTCATGATAGACCATATTTCTGAAAAGATTAGATGCTTCCTAAGTGAAAACCAAGATCTTGAATCATAAGTCACCATTCTTAAAGCTGAAAATGATTTTTTAAAAGAAAAATTGAGAGAAGCTGAAACCGCTGTTGATCTTGTTGAGGAAAACAAGGGGTTGAAAGCTGAAATAAAAGGTTGTGAAAAACAACATTCTGTGATTGCATATCTAAATTGTTTTGAAGAAAATGAGAAGTTGCTCAAAGAGGTAAAAAGACTCAAAGAGGACTTAGCCACCTTTGCTCAAAGTTCAGAAAATTTAAATCAATTATTGGCTAGTCAAAAACCTCTTTATGATAAAGCTGGTTTGGGATTTCATAAATCTGAAAAATTTGTTAAGAAACCTTCTTTTGCAAACATGGCATCATCTTCTAATGATGTAAGGTTTCAAAACCCAACAAGCTTTAGCAAAACAGCAACTCCAAGGTTTTGTAGATTGTGCAATCGAAATGGTCATTCTCCCATTCAATATTTTTTTATTGAAAGAATGATTGGAAACAAAGTTTGTAAAGTTGTTTGTGATTACAATGGCTTGGGACAAAGGAGATGGTTTAATGTTAAAGGATCCAAAAAGATTTGGATACCTAAGGTCACTTGAGCTTATTTTGTAGGTGTGCCTAGCATCCAAGCGGAAGGACAATATGTGGTACATGGATAGTGGATGCTCTAGGCATATGACCGGAAAGGCAACCTTCTTCATTAAGCTTGATTATGATGGAGGGTTTGTCACTTTCGGTGATAATGACAAAGGAAAGATAGTGGCAAAAGGTAAAGTTGGTAAAAACTTTTCTTCTTTTATAAATGATGTTCTACTTGTTGATGGGCTGAAACACAATTTACTAATCATTAGCCAATTATGTGATCTTGGATATGAAATTGTTTTTAGAAAATTAGTTTCTTTAGTTATTTGTAAAAAAACTGGGGATATTTTGTTTGAAGCTAAAAGATGTAACAATGTGTATGGATTGACTCTTGAGGATTTGAAAGATCAAAAAGTAACATGCTTTACATCTCTCGAATCTGAAAAATGGCTATGGCATAAGAAATTGGGTCATGCAAGCATGTATCAAATTTCTAAACTTGTTAAGAAAAACTTGGTAAGAGGAATTCCAAACATTAAATTTGATAAGGATATTACTTGTGATGCTTGTCAATTAGGTAAACAAGTAAAATCCTCTTTTAAACCAAAAGATGGAATTTCTACCAAAAGGGCATTAGAAATGTTACATATTGATCTTTTTGGTCCCACAAGAACTCAAAGTTTAGGAGGTAAATATTATGGTTTGGTAGTGGTAGATGATTACTCTAGATTCGGTTGGGTACTCTTCCTTGCTCATAAGAATGATGCTTCCCATGCTTTCTCAACCCTTTGTAAAAGAATTCAAAATAAAAAGGATTTGAAGATTGCCCACTTGAGAAGTGATCATGGAAAAGCATTTGAAAATCAAGACTTTGAAAAATTTTGTGAAGATTTTGGAATTGCACACAACTTTTCATGCCCTAGAACTCCTCAACAAAATGGGGTAGTTGAAAGAAGGAATAGAAGCCTTCAAGAGATGACTATGGCTATGCTTTGTGAAAATGATGTTCCAAAATTTTTGTGGGTTGAAGCTGTAAATACAGATTGTTATATTTTGAATAGGATAATCATTAGGAAGGGTTTAAAGAAAACACCTTATGAGCTATAGAAAGGAACCCCACCAAATCTTAAGTATTTCCACATTTTTGGATGCAAATGCTTTGTACTTAACAATAAAGAGAAGCTTGGTAAATTTGATCCAAAATCCTATGAAGGAATGTTTGTTGGATACTCTACCACTAGCAAAGCATTTAGAATTTACCTCAAAGAACATAGGACCATAGAGGAATCCATACATGGGTCTTTTTGTGATACTAATTCAATTCCCAGTGCCCCTTAAGATGATGATACAGGTAGTGAAGCAGAAACAAGCCATCAACCAAGTCAAGGAAGTCCCAATGCTATCCCAAGTGAAGAACCTGTCCGTCCAGTTTTGTCTCATCAGGATGGAGGAGACATTTCAGTTTTGTCTCCTGAGCCAGTCAGAGATTCCGGAACAGACCAGATTACTGAAGCTCATCAAGGCTCAACTTTACTTCGAAAACCTAGAGAATGGAAGTCCATGAAGCGTTATCCGCATGATTTTATCATTGGTGATCCCTCCCAAGGTGTTTCAACAAGATCCTCAACCAAGAAGCAATCCGAACAAAGCAATTTTGCTTTCTTGTCTCAAGTGGAGCCTAACAATGTGAAGCAAGCCCTTGAAGACCCCTCTTAGGTCAAAGCCATGCAAGAAGAGCTAGCTCAATTTGACAAGAATGAGGTTTGGACACTAGTACCTCATCCGAATGGTAAGAAGGTAACGAGTACTAAGTGGGTTCTCAAAAATAAATTGAGTGAGGATGGTAAGGTTGTTCGTAACAAGGCTAGATTAGTGGCCCAAGGTTACGATCAAGAAGAAGGTATTGATTTTGATGAGTCTTTTGCTCCGGTAGCAAGAATGGAAGCAATTAGGTTGCTTCTTGCCTATGCTGCCCATAAAGGTTTTAAAATGTTCCAAATGGATGTCAAATGTGCTTTCCTTAATGGTTTTATAGATAGAGAAGTGTTTGTGGCACAACCCCCCGGTTTTGAAAATAAAGAATTTTCAAATCATGTTTTCAAACTTTCAAAGGCCCTTTATGGCCTTAGGCAAGCTCCAAGAGCTTGGTATGAAAGGCTTAGTACCTTTTTATTGGAAAATCACTTTCAAAGGGGTACCACCGATACTACTTTATTTATTAAAGTATCTAATGATAATATTCTTCTTGTTCAAGTTTATGTGGATGATATAGTGTTTGGAGCGGCCAATGAATCCTTGTGTGAAGAGTTTGGAAAACTCATGACTAGTGAGTTTGAAATGAGTTTAATGGGAGAACTAACATTCTTTCTTGGTCTCCAAATCAAACAAACTCCTAGTGGCACTTTTATTCACCAAGGAAAATATGCTAAAGAATTAATCAAGAAATTTGGCCTAGAAAATTCCAAACCTATGGGAACACCAATGCATCCAAACACTAAGCTTGAAAAGGATGATGATAGTAAAGATGTGGATGAAACATGGTATAGAGGAATGATAGGATCACTCATGTATCTTACCTCCTCTAGACCAGACATTGTTCAAGGTGTGGGTGTATGTTCAAGGTTTCAATCTCACCCAAAAGAATCCCATCTTTCAGCCGTAAAAAGAATCATTAGATACATTAAGGGAACTTGTGATTATGGCTTATGGTATCCTAGAACTAATGACTTTTGTGCAGTAGGGTTTTGTGATACAGATTATACGGGAGATCGGGTGGATAGAAGGAGCACAACCGGCATGTGTTGCTTCCTTGGAAGCTCACTAAATATGTGGTCAAGCAAGAAACAAGCCACAGTAGCTCTATCCATAGCCAAAGCTGAATATATATCTGCCTCGGCTTGTTGTTCACAATTAATTTAGTTAAAAAATCAGTTGGAGGATTACAAATTAAAGATCAATAGTATACCTTTGTTTTGTGATAATATGAGTGCTATTAACATATCTAAAAATCCTGTTATGCACTCAAAAACTAAGCACATTGAAATTAAATATCATTTTATTAAAGAACATGTGCAAAAGGGTACTATTGATATTCAATTTGTGAAATCCGAAGAATAACTTGCTGATATTTTCACTAAACCTTTGTGTGAGGATAGATTCTGTTCACTAAGGAATAGCTTGGGTATGTTGGATTTGAATTCAGTTGATAATTTGTGAATTTTGATGAATTTGTTGGTTTTGTCTCGTAGGTAAGCAGGAGACAAATTTAATGACGTGATGAACTGGCCATGATACAAGAGGAGACTGATTTGGATATTAATGATCATGGGTCCCACCAAATCCTCTTTGACCTCATTCAAAATCCTGGCCCGTTTTGAGTTCCTCAATTGTTAATAATACTTTTTGAGAAGTTGTCATATCAAATCTTATAGGAAGGAGTAGTTGTCAAATCATAATCTTTTCTCCCACCTTTCCCTTGATTCTAGGAACTAATCCCTATTTTTTAATTTTTAAAATCTTTCCATATTGATAACTGCGCTCTTAATGGCCCATTACTCACCAAATTCTCTCTCCACTCGGCATTAAATGCTGTTATAACCTCCCATCTCTCTCCAATCTCTTTGGTCACTCTTTCATCTTCCCTCTCCTCTCTTCATTTTCATAACATGAAAAAGAAGGTAGCACCCAAGAGAAGTAACCGAAGCCCTCTACCCAAAAATCCTCCATTCTCTTCTACTCCTCAAACACACACTCACATTCATATACACTACACATCTTCTTCATCTCCTTCACCTTCCTCCAAACAAACCGAAACCATGAGAAGAAAGGTCATTGCACAGAAAATTTCATCCAGAAAAAAGATTGGAAAGGATAAAGAACCAATTGTAGAAGAAGAGGAGGAGTCTCAGTCTTCTCTACCCCATTCACCACCAAGGAAGTCGACTCCTCACCCCTCTGCTAGCCGCAGTTTACAGCGCGCAAAAAGTTACGTGCTTCGTAACACCAGGGAACCACCGAATTTGGAATCACTTGATTTCAAAAATAAGTACAATAAAGGTCACTCACACTTTGATCCAGCCAGATTTAACTCATGTGCTTCGTATGAGTTTCATAATGAAGTTCTGAAGAAGCGTCACTTGTGTGCATCCCACATAGTGAACTTGGAATCCCTTACTGCAAAAGGCATTAACCTTGTCACTCTCTTTGACAATCTGAAATGGACCCTTTTGTTCAACATTCAAAAACCTGTGTATCTAGCCCTGGTTCGTTAATTCTATGCAAGCATGAGGTTTCTTGATGGCTCTGTTCACTTGTATATCAAGCGGGTTCACTTGTCACTAAACAGAGAAACAATCAATGATGCTTTGAGATATGTTGATGAAGGAGCAACTGCCTATATGACGGGTAAATGGGATTCGCAGGTTAGAATCTCATACCAGATTGCTTTGAATCAAACTTGCGTAAATTTCTCTGCTTTGGATGGCACGGTTCTGACCCACAAAGCTCTTGATCCTGAAAGAGCACTTCTGCACAGAATCATCAATCACATTCTAATGCCTCAGAGTGGTTCATATCATAGAGTAACTATCTGTGACACTTTAGTACTTTTTGCTATTATTACTTCTTCTCCTATCTCTTTTGCATATCTTATGGTGAGACACATGTGGGAGTGTGTTAGAAGTGACAAAAAGACTAATCTTCCTTATGGAATCTTTCTTACATGCATCTTTGAATATTTTAATGTTGATTTAACTAATAAGGCTGTAGAAAATAAAGTTTCCATAATCAAGGGAGGAGGAGTCTCGGGTTCTATGAAAGGCAACAAAGGAAAATACTCTGTGCCAACTGCATCTTATGAGAGTGATCTAGAAAGTCACCCTACCGAGCCAGCGAAGGTTACCGAATCCATCAAAGATGTTCTCACTGAATTCTCCAATATGTCAAAATTGATAGTACAATCCTACAAAGCTGCTCGAAAACAGGCGTATGAAAATGAAAAAAGCTTGGATCAAATGCAGAGAAAGAGTGAATCTGATGCTTCAGAATCTTGAAAAAGAAATAGGGGCTGCAGAGGAGGATGATGAATACGGCTCTGAGTTTATCCTTTATGATGATTGATCTATTTGTCATTTTTTGGAACTCTGTTTATATTCTGATATTTTGGTATTTTGTATGTTCTTGGATACTCTGGACTGTATGTTTAGATTAAACAGATGTTATGCATTTTGGGATATTCTGATCTGTTTTGCAGGTTTTCCTATTGATGATAAAAGGGGGAGGAAAAGTTAGAAAATTTGAAAATCAGGGGCTGAAATCATTTTGATTTATGATCACCCCTGTGCATAAGTTCTCTGTTCCAATGGTCATGCTTTATGATTTATGATTTGATAGGTTAAACTGTTTGCTGCATTGGAACTGAGTTATATTTTGATAATCCCTTTATGCTCTGATATGTTGAATAAATGCTGGATAATTCTGTTTGATTAACAATTTTTATGCTATGTTGAATGGTTGCTGAAATCTGATAATTTTGTTCTGATATGATTGCTGGAAATTTTGTCTTTTTAATCAAATGTTTTGGCAGCAAATTTTTGGGAATTATCTAATGTGTTTTTGGTAGCTATGTACTCTGTACTCAAGCATTTTGTTTATTGAGCAGAAAATCATTTATATGATAACAAATAAGTTTTGTTTATCACTTTACTTCTGCTCATAAATCAAGCTGTTCAACATAACTTATATTCCATATGTTGAATACATGGTGGCTATCAGCTTGATTTTAAATGTTACAAGTATTGCTTCCCTTGGTAAAATGGCATATATTTAGGGGGAGCTATGTAACAGTTGGAAAGGGGGAGGAATCCTAATCTTCAAAGGGAGAACTTTTAATCCTTACTCTTTCCATTTCAATTTTTAATAATGTTTGTCATCAAGGGGGAGATTGATGAGTTTGGAAAACTCCAAATTAAATTGATGATGATCAAATATTATTAAAATAATTAATTACCAAATTATTAATTTGATCTTTAATTAACATTTGTTAATTAATAATTTTGTCTGGTGCATATTTTAGCTTGGGCCGAAAAATAGCAAGCCCAATGGAAAGTTAATATTTAGCCTTGGTTACAAAAAATATTTTAAAAAAATTGTGGCTGAATTGTTATTGTACTAGTTGGGCTAGACTTAATAATTATTAGCCCAAATCAATTTTGATGAGAGACCAACTAGCTTGGTCCGAAAAAAAGAAGAAGAAGAAAGCCAAGGTTGCATGCTTTCAACAGATCCCACTCTCATCATTTGATGGATTTCAAATTTTGATTAAATGCATATTAATGCAGACATTGGAAATAGGAAAGAGAAAGAGGAAATTGATTTGATAGCCTTTAATGTGCTACACGTTACTAAGCAAAAGGGAAGTGGAAATTAATTCAATTTAATTCCTTTGTTTAAATCACATTGAAAGTTTTTTCTCTTCTCTCTCCTTTCTCTCATCACTTTCGGTCATGCCACCGAGAAGAAGAAGTTGCAAGCTATCAGAGTTTAGGCACTGTATCAGTGAAGCTATGCTCAAGCATGAAGCCATTGTAATGATGGCGGTAAGAAAAAGAAAATCTACAGTATGGTGTGGTTAAGATCTTTGTCACTAAAGGTAAGGTGTGGTGAAGAAGTCTCAAGCCTTCCATACCCAAAAATGGAAGAAATCCACTTCGGTCAGAGGAAGAAGATCCCTTGGAAGCATGGCTCGTCTATACTTTTGCTCAACCACTATAGGAGGTGGCTACTGTAGCTACGTGGAGGATGTGGTAGAGGATAAGAGTAGGAGGAGCTGTCAAGCAGTCAAGGACTCATCAAGGGTGAAGAATCCTTCTTGGGGAGCATGTCAAGATGGAAGGCCTGGATTGATGAAGCTTGGTGAGAAGGGATGACACAGAGGTAATTGCATGTTGGTTTTAGCATTCAGTTACCTCTCATCTCTCTCTGGCCGAACCGGTTTTGGTTTGAAGAAGAAGAAGTTGGCTCGGTTTAACAGTTTCAACCTTGGAGGCTTCCCCTTCTATAAATAAGGGAGAACAGCCAGGGCTTGAAGCAAGGAGTTAAGAGTGCAAAGCACAGAGTTCTCATAGCTACCCAAGCTAACAGAAGTTCTTCTCCTTCAATGTTTTCATTTTGTAATTTTTCTGTTTAGTTTTGTCTATCTTGAGTCTCATGGAAAAAGGCAAACAGTAAGGTTTGTAAGAAAAAGCCATAGAGCGGAAAAAGGCAGAGTATACAAAATTAAAAGAAAAAGCCATAGATGTCCTTAGAGGTCCTTTGTACATCTGTGTTGTGTTTCATGATTCTGTGGGAATCCCCTTGCAAGTTGGGTTAACACTTAGCAGTTGAAAGCTTGGTCGGTAACCAAGTCAAGTTCAGGATTGGGGTTAGATTCTGGACTTGTCCCGGATAGGAAGGGTAGTTCCTATGGAGAATTGGTGTATGTAATCATGATGATTATAGTGAAATTCCATCATTATTATGATGGAGACTGGATGTAGGCTGCATTGCACTTGGCAGCTGAACCAGGATACTTCATGGTGTGATTCTCCCCCTCTCTCTCTTCTACTCCATTTCTGTTTCTGCTGCGTAGGAGATAAAACTGAAAAATATCTCTTGCCTGGTTACGAGACAAAAAGCAAAAAGTCTCTAGAAATTATTTCAAAGGCCAGCAAGTGTTAATAAGCAAAAAGGGGGCTAAGATTCAACCCCCCTTCTCTTAGCCACTGATAACCATCAACATTTATTTATCATTCTCTTTTGTTCTATTGAAAATATTTCATTTAAATTGAAGAAGAATGGCATTGTCAGGGATGTTTTGCAAGAATTTATCAATCTCATAAAATAGATGATAAATTCTAGCAAACAAGCTAGGATATTAGCTCTTCAAATTGAGAATTCCTTTCAAAAATCTCAAAGTTGTGTTAAGGTATTGCTAAAATATCTTGACTCCTTGGATGATGGCCCGCCACTGACCGATTAAGATGAGGATATAATTGGAACCGAGGATGAGGACTTTGATGCATAGTCTCTGCTACATGATACTGCTGCTAAAGTTTAATGTTATGTTAAAAATTTTGCTCTCTGGAATCTTATCTTGCTGAAACATTACTTTTGTTTTTTTGGTTCTTTTAGATACTAATTTGAATACTTCTTGGGATGACTATAATAGATCTAGACTATTAACTTTGTTCATTAACAAATTTGCTTAGTTTGCAGTTTTGGTATGCTTGTTAATTTGTTTTTCTGCAAGTTTTCCTCCTTGATAATAAAATGGAGAAAAAGAAAAATAAAATTGAAAAAAGGCTGCCTCTCTAAAAATGGCTGCCTGGCTACCTCTGCTATATCTGCCAAAGAGGGACAAAGAAAAATGAATGAAAAAAGGCTGCCTCTCTGAAAATAGCTGCCTGGCTGTTTTTGAATTGAAAATTCTCTGTTTTTGAATTAAATGTGTCTGGTTTTGATTTGAACTCTTTTTCAACCTGTGATAAATTGTTTTGATCTTAAGAGTTAATTAAAACTTTATCTGTGATGGTTGAATAAATTGAAAACATTGTTCTATTTTCAGTTGTTGTGATGCAGATGTTTAAAGTTTGTCTCTATTGTGATCTATGAAGTTTGAAGCTGCTATTTGAATAAATAGCCTAAATTACTATTTTGATCTTGCTTTGAATTGGTATGATTTTTTTTCAAGGTTGGTTAACGAGATTTTTAAAAGCCTTGATATAAAATCAAACAGGTTCCCTAAGATTTAGCTATTTAAAAATTATTGGATGTTTGGCATTATTCTTGTGAAAAGTTTGATGCTATCAGGTTATAAAATACAAACATTTAGGGGGAGCTTGAAGTTCAAAAGAAAGGTGGAGCTTCATGACAAAAGAAACATCTAAGGGAAGTTTCTAAAACTCCTTTCCTTTCTTTCAATTCATTTTAATAATGTTTGTCATCAAGGAGGAGATTGTTGAGTTTAGAGAACTAAACTATGATTAAGATGATGACTAAATATTAATTAGATTATTATCAAATTGTTTGTGTGATGTGTTTTTTTTAGTGTGCAAAATTTGAATTAATCAAACTGGCCCAAGAAGAACAAACACTGGCCCATACACACACATTTTGGCCCAACATTGATTCAGCAAAGCAATCATGCTATAACTTTTTATCCATATAATCGTTACAGGGGATCTCTTACTTGATACTCGCCATTAACTTGGGAGGTTACGATTTGAGAATCAATGTATATGGTCAGTTCTGTTGCGTTGACTTCATCTACCAATGCTAAGCCTACGACTAGAGCCTCGTATTCAGCCTGATTATTTGAAATAAAAAAATCAAATTTAATGGATGCTTCGACGACAAGTTCTTCCCCTTTAGTAAGGATAATTCCAGCACCCCCATACCTTGTCTGGGATGCTCCATCAACATGAAGCTCCAAACCTGAAAGGTCAGGAGAAAAAGAATAGGTCATCTCAGCCAAAAGATTCACCATTGCCTATGCCTTAATGACTGTCCGAGGTTTATATCTTATATCAAATTGTGATAATTCTATCGACCAGCTCATCATTCGCCCCGCCAAATCTGGCTTTTGTAAAACTTTTTTAATCGGCTGGTCGATTTGCACTATTATCAAATGGCTTTGAAAATATTGCCTTAACTGACGTGCCAGCTTTAGCACTGCAAAAGCAAGCTTTTCCAACTTGGACTATTTCACTTTGGGACCTTGGAGTACCCTACTAATGAAATACACAGGGTGTTGTTGCTTATTGTCACTTTTAATAACTAAGGCCAAGGCTATAGACTCGTCAATGACAGACAAGTACAAGTGTAACGGTTTCCCGAGTTCCGGCTTCGCGAGTACAGGAGGAGAGGATAACCGAGTTTTAAAGTGCATAAATGCTTTTTCACATTCCTCCATCCACTCGAAAGCTACACCTTTCCTCATTAGTTTAAAGAAAGGTTTCACCTTTTCATTCGAGTCTCCGAGGAATCTTAACAAGGTGGCTAGCCGACCTGTTAACCTTTGTACTTCCTTAATATTTTGTGGATTTTACATATTTAAAATGGCTTGACATTTTTCAGGGTTAGCCTCAATACCTCTTTGTGTTACCATGAATCCGAGAAGCTTTCCTTCCCACGCTCCGCATACTTCGTCGGATTTAACCTCATGTTGTGGAGCCGGAGGTTACTAAAAGTTTCCTGAAGATCAGTGATGAGGCCATCATCCGTCTTGGTTTTTATCAGCAAGTCATCGATATAAACTTCCATGTTCTTCCCGATCTGTTCTTTGAACACCTTGGCCATTAATCTTTGATAAGTGGCGCCTACATTTTTTAAACCAAAAGGTATTACAGTATAACAATAAATCCCTTCTAAAGTGATAAAAGCAGTTTTGTCCTCGTCAGGCCGGTACATCGAAATCTGGTTATATCCACTATATGCATTTAAAAACACTTAAAATCTGATAAGCTGACGAGGAATCAATCATGTTATCAATATTTGGTAAAGCAAAACAGTCCTTTGAACAGGCTCTATTTAAATTAGTGTAATCAACACACATTTGCCACTTTTCATTGGACTTTTTCACCGTTACTACATTGGATAGCCACGTTGAATATGTATGTTCTCTGATAAACCCAGCGTGTAATAATGTAAACCCCGGTTAAATTAGTAGATAATTAGTCAATAAATTAGTTTTTAATAAAGAGGATTAGAAATGTGAATATTATATCAAATTAGGATAGAGCTCATCGAAACGAGAATTTTGACACCAATTTAAAAAAACGGTCCAAAATTGGACCGAAAGGACCGAACCGGTTGAACCGAACCCAAACCGGGCTATCGGTCCAACCGGACCAACACATTAAAAGAGCCGAAAGCCCCTTTCTTCTTCATTTCCCTTGCTGCATCGTGAAGAACCCCTGGGAGAAGAAAACACTCCCGAACCTTCTACGATAAATTTCCAAATCCCATAACTTCTCCGTTCGAGCTCCAATCGCCGCACCGTTTGCGGCCACGTGTTCACCGCGTCGAGCTCTACGTTTCTACCAGAACAATTTCACTGGTAACTTGTTTAATCACTTCCAGCCTCTTTTCCCCCAATTTTTGTGTTTTTAATGGGAATGTTGAATTTCTTTGATTTATGATATTTTAAGATCCAATTAGCTTGAGAAAAACGTTCACTCTTGCTTATGTGAAGCTTGGGTAAGATGAGGATACGATAATTCTATTTTATTTTCATTGAATTTGAGCTTTGAGTATTAAATTGGATATATATGTGTTATGAATGTGTATTAGGTTGTGAATAAATAATTGGAGCTTGAAATTGTGAATACTGGAACTTGGAGGAAGTGGATTAGTTGAGTTTTGAGGGGCTGTCTTGGTTTTGAATAAATAGCTTTGGTCGTTACGTGGAAATCGGCCAAGGTATGGTTTAGGTTTCTTGCATTTAATATATAATGTTCTGTGAAAACTTAGGCTAGATAACCATATGATAAGTTGGAATGCAGGTGTATGTTTAATGTTTAGTAATTTGTCGATGAATATATATTTGGTTGAAGTTTATTGGATAATTAGTTATTAATTTTGGATGGTAAATGTTGTTATGTTAATTTGGAGAGAATTATGGTTGAATGTTATTGTTGATGAACATGGTTGGTTTGGTGCTTGTTGATTAACTAATGATTTGGTGAATCATTGATTTGAGGTATAACTATTGTGGAGGTTGTTGTGATAATGAGGTATTTTGTGTTAAAAACCTAGGATTTGTGAACTATGATTCTTAGTTGAATTTTGGGTTGTTGGATTTGAATATTGTATGAGTATAATTGTTTATCTGAGGTAGATTTATTGTGGTGATTGTTATGACGATGAGGAAGGGTATGTTGAATTGAAAAGAAAGCAGGTTTGGACCCGAAAAGGGTGGCAAAGTCCGAGTTTTAGAGGAGATGCTGCCGAAATTTTATAAAAATTAGAGATTTTGTTTATATGATTATCTAAAAAGATTTAGATTCAAAGGTTATATGGTTTGATTTAGAGTTATTAAGAAAATGAGCATGTTTTAAGTTTGATTCATTTAAAAAAGAATGAATTATGTTTTGAATTGGAACTATTGATGGACGGAATGGGAGGTGTGATAATGAAGGATAAGGATTGAATATGATTGACGTATAATGATGAATGAGATGCGATTGAGAATGATGTGGATGTTGATGAATTATAATTGAATTATTTAAATGGCTTATAATTTTGAATAATCTGAGATACGAGATTTCCTGGATAAAGTGTCGTGGCTTGCCACCACGTGTACCAGGTTGAAAACTCGATACTCTGTTGACCCTACGACGTAAGTGTGAACGGGCACTATATAAATTCCCGGAAATGTTACCTCCATTGAGCAATATTGATTACTTAAAAAAAAGCTATGCCTAAACTCTTGGGGATGCACGTCGGGGGATCGTCTAAGGACAATTTAGACTTGTTGGGTTGGCTGGATAACCGACAGATGAGCCTCATCAGCCATAGGACAGGCATGCATCATATGCATATTACTTGAATTACTTGCTTGTGCTTTAATTGGGTGTGCCTATCTGTATTTGCCATGCTAAATGTGTATTTGTTACCTGCAGTAGTTGTAACCTTCTTGTGTTTGCCTTATCTGTCTATTTGTCTGTGAAAATGCATGAAGGAGTTGGAGGTATGGAGGAATGGCAGTATGGGATTTAGATTTAAGGTTAAGTTAAGTTAGGATTAAATATTTTTAGAGAACCACCTTTTATGGCTTCTATTTAATACTTTAAGCTCTATAATCTGAGTGTCGGCATTCTAGGATTGCCTCTGGCATTCCCAGGACCTTATATATTATGTGTGTGGCACATTTACCATACTGAGAATCTCCGGTTCTTATTCCATACTATGTTGTTATTTTTCAGATGCAGGTCGAGAGGCATCTTGTTAGGTGTCTGGACTCATGAAGCAGAGTGGTTATAGGGTTATTTTGTTATGCTATGATGTATATATATGTACTTAATTTTCTCTCCGCATAACTTGTTCTTTTGATCCTCCTAGAGGTTTATGGAGAGGCAGGATCGTGTATATGTACTTTTGGATTTTGGATATGTATGTATATATATGTAAATATTCTCTGGCCAGTCTTGACTTCACAGGCTGAGTCAGGAGCTTGTTATTTTGTATCTTTGGCACTCTATTCCCACTTCTATTATCTTATGTTTAATAGTTATGGTTTTCTTAGCACGCAAGTGAACTCGTTCCTTGAGAGTTGCGCTTTTATTTCGCGATTTTTGTTTCCTCTATTCTTCAAGGCTCCTAGCATATTATAATTCTTCTGCTATTATATGTACTCATTTTATTTTAGAGGTCGTAATACCACACCACCTCTGTTTTACAACTTAAGCGTAAAGCTTAGTGTGGTAGGGTGTTACATTATGGTATCAGAGCAGTTCGTTCCTATAGAGCCTGAAAGACGGACTGATTGTACTTCTGTGCATTCTCTGTATATGTGTGTATGTGCTATTAGGATATCTGATTGATATATATGGCATAAATGTTTGTGAGCATGCATTTGGAACTTAAAGCATTAGACCTGCGATATTGAGACTGATAAACTTAATATCACTTGTTTGGTGTGTATAGGGACCAGATGTCGACTCGCGGACACGGTCGCGGGCGAGGTAGAGGTAGGACAGGCACTGTTATTCCTGCTCTCATAGGGACTAATCCAGTAGACTTTATGGCTGCCCTGGGAAATATGGCTGCAGCTATGCAGGCGACAGCTGAGGCACTGGGTAATCAGATAAATCAGGGTAATCATGGGAACAATAATGATGAGGACGATCCTATGACACTTGCTACATTTATGAAAGTTTGCCCTCCAACTTTTAGGGGAACCTCAAATTCCACTGATGCAGATAATTGGATTCAGGCTATGGAAAGGGCATTACAGGCACAACAGGTTCCTGAAGAGCAATGGGTTGAATTTGGAACTTATCAGTTGCAAGGTGAAGCTCAGTATTGGTGGCAGGGAACACGATGTATCCTGCAGCCAGATGGTGCTGCGATTCCTTGGGAGGTTTTCCGGACAGAGTTCTATAAGAAATACTTTCCTAATTCAGCCAGAAATGCCAAGGAACTTGAATTAATGTAGTTAAAGCAGGGACAAATGACTATTGCTGAGTATACTAGCAAATTTAAGGAGTTATGTCGCTTTTCTCGTATTTGTCAAGGTGCGCCTGAAGATTTTGTTGAATGGAAGTGTATTAAATATGAGGGAGGTCTTCGGAGCGATATTTTGAGCTTCGTTGCCCCAATGGAGATCAGGGTATTTTCTGAATTGGTGAATAAGAGTAGGGTGGCTGAGGATTGTGTGAGGAAGGCGGCAGCAGAGAAAGGAAGTTTGAGGGTGCCTTTTCAGAGGCCTTCAGGGAGGAACTTTGCTCCGAGAGGTAAGAATTTCAAGTGTTGAGGCTTTGTTCTACAGCAGACTCAGGGTCAAGGTAATTACAGAAGGCCGAATATTACTGCTAATCAAGGAAAAAGGTTTGGGAAGCAGCCACAGTAGGATCTGAATTGTCAGAAGTGCGGAAAATATCATCCTGGAGTTCCGTGCAGATTAGGACTTGGAGTGTGCTATTCCTGTGGACAGCCCGGGCATATAGCCAGTAATTGCCTGGAGAAGAAGTATGAGACTGGCAGAGTGCAGCAGCCGGGGAGAGTATATACCACTTCTACCATAGGTGCTGAGGGATCTGAAACACTGATTAGAGGTAATTGTGAAATGACTGGTAAAATCTTAAATGCTTTATTTGATTCAGGAGCGTCTCATTCATTTATTGTATTTGAAAAGGCCCATGAATTAGGATTGAGAATGGTGGTTTTAGCTAATGATTTGAAAGTATATAATGCTACTCATGAAGCTATGGTGACTAGGATAGGATGTCCACAAGTTCCCTTTCGAGTACAACAACGTGAATTTGTGCATGATTTGATTTGTTTGCCTATGACTGGTCTTGATCTCATCTTGGGATTGGATTGGTTATCCAAGAATCATGTTTTGCTTGATTGTTCTGAGAAGTCAGTACAGTTTATGCCAGAAGGGTCAGAAGCACCGGTTGTGGTGAATAGTTACTATTTGAATTCTATGATAGTAAACTATTCTCGAACCGAATGTCAGGGTATTATGTTATTAACTGCAGGAGTATCAGGTGATGATCAGAGTTTAGAGCAGATTCTCATTGTATGTGAATTTCCATATGTGTTTCCGGATGATATTAATGAATTTCCACCTATCCGGGAAGTTGAATTCGCAATTGAGTTAGTGTCTGGAGCCGGTCCGATTTCAATTACTCCTTATAGGATGTCACCTTTAGAAATGACTGAACTGAAAGCTTAACTGGAAGATTTGTTGGGTAAGCATTTTATCCGACCAAGTGTTTCTCCGTGGGGAGCGCCAGTATTACTGGTAAAGAAGAAGGATGGGAGTATGCGGTTGTGTGTCGATTATCGGCAATTGAATAAGATCACTGTGAAGAATAAATATTCGTTGCCTAGAATCGACGATCTAATGGATCAGTTACAGGGTGCCGGTGTGTTTTCTAAGATTGATCTGCGATTTGGTTATCACCAGATAAGGGTTAGAGACGAGGATATTCCGAAAACTGCTTTCAGGACGCGTTATGGTCATTATGAGTATACAGTAATGTCTTTTGGGTTAACTAATGCCACTGCAGTATTTATGGATTATATGAATAGAATTTTCCGACCGTATCTGGACAAGTTTGTTATTGTCTTCATTGATGACATTCTTGTTTATTCTAAGACTGAAGAGGAGCATGCTGATCACTTGCGAACTGTGCTACAAATTCTAAGAGATAGGAAGTTGTATGCTAAGGTATCTAAATGTGAGTTTTGGAAGAGTGAAGTGAAGTTTCTCGGCCACGTGGTGAGTAACCAGGGGATAGCTGTGGATCCTGCTAAGGTGGAAGCAGTGATGAATTGGGAGCGACCAACTTCCGTAACAGAGATCAGGAGTTTCTTAGGTTTGGCGGGGTATTATCGCAGATTCATTAAGGGATTTTCACAGCTCGCCTTACCTTTAACTAAATTGACTAGGAAGGATACGCCTTTTGTCCGGACTCCGGAATGTGAAGAGAATTTCCAAGCATTGAAGCACAGGTTGACTACTACACCTGTGTTGATATTGCCTGAACCAAGTGAACCGTTTAAAGTGTACTGTGATGCATCACTGAAGGGTCTAGGGTGCGTTCTGATGTAGCACCAGAATGTTGTAGCATACGCCTCACGGTAGTTAAGGCCGCATGAGATGAACTACCCGACACATGATTTAGAACTTGCTGCTGTTGTGTTTGCTTTAAAGATTTGGAGGCACTACCTCTATGGCGTTAAGTTTCTTATTTTTTCAGACCATAAGAGTTTGAAGTATCTTTTTTAGCAGAAAGAGTTGAATATTCGTCAGAGGAGGTGGATGGAGCTTCTGAAAGATTATGATTTTGAATTGAATTATCATCCAGGAAAAGCGTACGTCGTGGCGGACGCTTTGAGTTGGAAGTCTTTATATGCAGCTTGGATGATGTTACGGGAGGAAGAGTTACTGAAGGCATTCCAAGGTTTGAATTTGGGAGTTAGAGAAGAATCTGAAATTCTGTGTTTGATTCAGTTGCAGATTTCAAGTGATTTTAAATTAGAACTTCTGAAGGCTCATCGAGACAGTGAAGCGCTACGTAAGGTATTACCAGCAGTTGAACAGGGAAAATCGTGGAAAGTGTCAGAAGGACAAGATGGTTTGTGGAGGTTCAAGAACCGGATTGTTGTACCAGATATTGGAGACCTGCGACAGAGAATCTTAAAGGAAGCTCATAAGAGCGGGTTTTCAATTCACCTAGGGAGCACCAAAATGTATCAGGATCTGAAAGTGATGTTCTGGTGGCCAGGTATGAAGAATGATGTGGCATTACATGTATCTAAATATTTAACGTGTCAGAAGGTTAAGATTGAGCATTAGAGACCATCAGGGACCCTTCAGCCTTTGGAGATTCCACAATGGAAATGGGAGAGTATTGCAATGGATTTTGTGATCGGTTTGCCTAGAACTCGATCTGGTTGTGACGCTATTTCGGTGGTTATGGATCGACTGACAAAATCAGCTCACTTTCTTCCTATCCGAATAAGTTGCACAATGGAGGAATTGGCTCGAATGTATATCAAAGAAATTGTCAGGTTGCATGGTGTGCCTTCTACTATCATATCTGACAGAGATCCTCGTTTCACATCAAGGTTTTGGGGAGCTTTTTAACATGCATTTGGGACTCAGTTAAGCTTGAGTACTGCGTATCACCCTCAGACAGATGGTCAATCAGAGAGAACTATTCAGACCTTGGAAGATATACTAAGGACCTGTGTTTTAGACCAGCTGGCGAGTTAGGACCGGTATATGCCATTAGTAGAGTTTGCTTATAATAATAGCTATCATGCGAGCATCGGAATGGCTCCCTATGAGGCTCTGTATGGCAGGAAATGTCAGTCTCTGTTATGTTGGTATGAAACTGGAGAAAAGAGTTTATTAGGGCCTGATATGATAGCTGAAACGACTGAACAGATAAAGAAGATTCGTAGTCGAATGCTTATAGCCCAGAGCCGCTAGAAAAGTTATGCTGATCAGAGGCGAAAGCCTTTGGAGTTTGAAGAAGGAGAACATGTCTTTCTGAAAGTTACACCAACCAATGGAGTGGGAAGAGCTATTAAGACTAAGAAACTAAATCCCCGTTATATTGGACCGTTTGAGATCCTAAAGAGAATTGGGCCAGTGGCTTATAGAATTGCCTTACCGCTGTATCTTTTGAATTTGCACGATGTGTTTCATGTATCGCAGCTTCGGAAGTATACTTCTGACGCAAGTCATGTTCTGGAACCATAACCAATCCAAGTAAGAGAAGATCTAACACTTCCAGTAATTCCAGTGAGAATTGATGATACTAATATTAAACGATTATGCGGAAAGGAAGTATCATTGGTAAAAGTAGCTTGGAGTTAAGCTGGTATTGAGGAACATACCTGGGAACTCGAATCAGATATGCAAAAAGACTACCCACATCTCTTTTCAGGTAACTAGATTTGAATTTTGAGGGCAAAATTCTTTATTAGGTGGATAGGATGTAAACCCCGGTTAAATTAGTAGATAATTAGTCAATAAATTAGTTTTTAATAAGGAGGATTAGAAATGTGAATATTATATCAAATTAGGATAGAGCTCATCGAAACGAGAATTTTGACACCAATTTAAAAAAAAAGGTCCAAAATTGGACCGAAAGGACCGAACCGGACCCGAACCGGGCTATCGGTCCAACCGGACCAACACATTAAAAGAGCCGAAAACCCCTTTCTTCTTCATTTCCCCTGCTGCATCGTGAAGAACCCCAGGGAGAAGAAAACACTCCCGAACCTCCTACGATAACTTTCCAAATCCCATAACTTCTCCGTTCGAGCTCTAATCGCCGCACCGTTTGCGGCCACGTGTTCACCGCGTCGAGCTCTACGTTTCTATCAGAACAATTTCACTAGTAACTTGTTTAATCACTTCCAGCCCTCTTTTCCCCTAATTTTTGAGTTTTTAATGAGAAGGTTGAATTTCTTTGATTTCTGATGTTTTAGGATCCAATTAGCTTGAGGAAAACGTTCACTCTTGCTTATGTGAAGCTTGGGTAAGGTGAGGATATGATAATTCTATTTTATTTTCATTGAATTTGAGCTTTGAGTATTAAATTGGATATATATGTGTTATGAATGTGTATTAGGTTGAGAATAAATAATTGGAGCTTGAAATTGTGAATACTGGAACTTGGAGGAAGCGGATTAGTTGAGTTTTGAGGGGCTGTCTTGGTTTTGAATAAATAGCTTTCGTCGTTACGTGAAAATCGGCCAAGGTATGGTTTAGGTTTCTTGCATTTAATATATAATGTTCTGTGAAAACTTAGGCTAATTGACCATAGGATAAGTTGGAATGCAGGTGTATGTTTAATGTTTAGTAATTTGTCGATGAATATATATTTGGTTGAAGTTTATTGGATAATTAGTTATTAATTTTGGATGGTAAATGTTGTTATGTTAATTTGGAGAGAATTATGGTTGAATGTTATTGTTGATGAACATGGTTGGTTTGGTGCTTGTTGATTAACTAATGATTTGGTGAATCATTGATTTGAGGTATAACTATTGTGGAGGTTGTTGTGATAATGAGGTATTTTGTGTTAAAAACCTAGGATTTGTGAACTATGATTCTTAGTTGAATTTTGGGTTGTTGGATTTGAATATTGTATGAGTATAATTGTTTATCTGAGGTAGATTTATTGTGGTGATTGTTATGACGATGAGGAAGGGTATGTTGAATTGAAAAGAAAGCAGGTTTGGACCCGAAAAGGGTGGCAAAGTCCGAGTTTTAGAGGAGATGCTGCCGAAATTTTATAAAAATTAGAGATTTTGTTTATATGATTATCTAAAAAGATTTAGATTCAAAGGTTATATGGTTTGATTTAGAGTTATTAAGAAAATGAGCATGTTTTAAGTTTGATTCATTTAAAAAAGAATGAATTATGTTTTGAATTGGAACTATTGATGGACGGAATGGGAGGTGTGATAATGAAGGATAAGGATTGAATATGATTGACGTATAATGATGAATGAGATGCGATTGAGAATGATGTGGATGTTGATGAATTATAATTGAATTATTTAAATGGCTTATGAATTTGAATAATCTGAGATACGAGATTGATAAACCACTATTTTATGGTTTATATTGTGCTTAATTGTATGGTTTTATCAATTCTTTACCCACTTATTCATATGATTGGCATGCATTTATATTTCCTTCCTAAAATTATTACATGATTGAATATTTACTTCCTAGAGACTTTTAATTACGTATTTTAATTCTCCTTCATTCTATTAGATGCCGTGATCTGTGTGTTAAGTGTTTCAGGCTTTATAGGGCATGAATGACTTGGAGATTGGAAAGGAAGCTTGCAAAAATGGAAGGAACACAAGAAATTGAGGAGATAACCAGCGAGAAGTGACGTGGACGCTTGGCTCATGCAACCGCGCGGATTGGAACTGCACAAGTGACGCGGAGGCGTGGACGACGCGCACGCGTGGCAAGGCAAAACGCCGAATGACGCGTCCGCATGAATGACGCGATCGCGTGACGTGCGCGATCTGCAGAATCTGCAGAATTCACTGGGGGCGATTTTGGGTCCTACTTTGACCCAGTTTTCGGCCCAGAAAAGCAGACTAGAGCCAAGGAACATGCAGAAACTGAAATAGGACATTCATTCCACACAATCTTAGTTTTAGATCTAGTTTTACTCCTCCTCTAGGTTTTCTCTCTACACATTCATAGTTCTTAGGATTTTATTATTATTGCTTTTCGCATTGGGATATTGAGAAGAGTTATTACCTCAGCAAGACTTTGTCATTCTAGTTTGTTTTCTTTACCTGTCTCTTACTCTTCCATGTCCTTTGTTTACTCAGAATTATTATTGGATTATTTTTAGAATTTATTAATACAAGAACTATTTTTGTTTCTAATTGATTCCTTTGATTATTATTTATCATGTCTTTCTATATTTCCTTTTCCTATGTTATGAATTCTACATTTACAATGAGCGAGTAGTTCCATAACTTGGATGGGAGTTGATTGAAAGGAAGACCTTGAGTTGGAATGCTTAAAAGAAAAATTGTAATTGGGTTTATTGTTGGATTGCTCTCTAGTCACTGACACCAATCCTTCTAAGTAAGCGGATTGGAACCTGTGAATAGAAATAGCTTTCCAACTTGTTTGACTTTCCCTTACCTAGTAAGGGATAACTAAACAGAACAACCCTCAATTATCAATTAATCTTGAGAATACTCCAATAAGAATATGGCTTCCAACTAATCTACTCCCAGCCAAGGCTTTTATTTAAAATTACATAAACTCTCCAATTTAATTTCCTGTTATTCAACTCAAACCATTTTTGAAAACATCTGATTAATAAAATAGCACATCTCTCTGCAACTCGTTGGGAGACGACCTGGGACTCATACTCCCAGTATTTTAATTTTAACTTTGTGACAACCCTTCTAAATTGATAAGCGAATTTCTGGTTGGTTAAGAACTGTACTTGCAACGCATCTCTTATAATAAATTCTTAACTCGCCAATTTCTGCCACGTCAATTTTTGGCGCCGTTGCCGGGGAGTTGCAATAGAGTGCTAAAGTTATTAATTGTAATTTATTTATTTGTATTTTATTTTATTTTGCTACTATGAGCTTCATGTTTCTTTCGTTAAATGACGCATTCACTTCTTGATCCAAGCTTGCCAGTATTCGATCCTGAGATTGAAAAAACTATTTCACGAATAAGGCAAGCTCGGCGTCGGTTAGTCCTCTCTGAGGGCGGATCTGAAACGTCACTTGAGGAAGAAACAGGCTCCCTTTCTGCTGATTCGGTTGATTTACGTGCAGGTGACATGGCAGCACCTAGGAGAATTACTATCCAGGTGGCTGGAGTCCCTGATTTTTCAATGCAACCGTTTCAAGTGCATCACCCAGCAGTGGCTACAGACTTTGAAATAAAGACTGCACTGCTAAACTTGATGCCCAAGTTTCATGGCTTGCCTGCTCAAGAGCCTATCAAGCACCTTAGAGACTTCCAAGCAGCCTGTTCTACTGTCAGGCACGATGGTGCGGATGAAACTTCTATTTTGCTGAAAGCCTTCCCATTCTCTCTTGAGAAAAAGGTGAGAGAGTGGTACTACACTCAACCCGCAGCAACTGTATCCGGCTGGGATACACTCAGAAGGGAATTTTTAGAAAAATTCTTTCTAGCTGAAGTTACTGATAAACTGAAGAAAGACATTTCCATGATTGTTCAGGATGAATCCGAGACTCTCTATGAATACTGGGAGCACTTCAACAACCTTCTGGAAGCATGCCCCCACTATATGATTGACAAGATAGTGTTGCTCGGCTACGTAACACAGGGCATGAGGCCCCAAGATAAGACTACATTGGAAAGTGCTAGCAATGGGTCTATGAAAAAGTACAAGACCACTGATGAGGCATGGCAATTGATCAGCGACTTAGCTGAATCTACAAGGAATCACAGGCAGAAACAAGGTCGGTCAAAAGCTGTTGTAGAGGTATCTTCTAGCAAGGAGACTACTGCTCTGGCTCAGAGTATAAGTGAAATGACCACCTTACTGAAGCAGATGCAGTTGAGTCAACAACAAGCGCATCAAAGCCAACAGCTAGTCCCACAGAGAGTGTGCGGAATCTGTGCTGATTACATCCATTATACTGATGAATGCCCGCAGCTCCAATAGGAAGACAACACCGTGGCAGCCACTCATAACTTCTATAACCGCACCAACTAAGGGTACAATCAAGGTGGCAGTTACAACCATGGATGGCAGGACAATTCCAACCAAGGTTGGAGGGATAATTCTAACCAGAATTGGAGGGACAACAATAATAGAGGAGGCAGAGACAATCAAGGATATCAGAGGTGGAATAATAACAACAACAGGTAGCAGAACCAGAACCAGCCTTACAGAGCACCTCACCTGAGGCAGTCCCAAGGACCACAACACAACCAGCAACAAGTTCTGCAGATCACTCAATCTAATTCCTCTCCAAGTGAAGAGGCCATTCAATCCATTGCACAAGGACAAAGGAACATGGAAAGTTCACTTAATGGCCTAGCATCCGCCATACAAGCTCTCATCTCTCAGCTGGCACCACCCAATACTTCAAACACTCAACAGGCAAACTCCAGTGGAATTCCTTCTCAACCCTTGCCCAATCCGAAGGGTGGCATCAATGCCATCACCCTAAGGTCCGGAACTACACTGCAAGAGAGGAATCAGGAGGAGCCAAACCCACCAGAACACGCCTCAGCTGAAGAGGTAGTGGAAGTAGAAGATGTTGAAGAGGAAAAGGACATACAGGACATGGCTGAAGAAGAAGAAGTTCAATCATAGGAAGAAGCACAAAAGGGCGCAGACACTGCAGAAAACACCATTCCTATTCCATTTCCACAACTTGCAAGGAAGCCCAGGAAGCAGTTGGAACCTGATCCCAAAATGGTAGAAATATTCAAAAAGGTTGAGGTAACTGTTCCCCTTTTTGATGTTATTCAGCAGGTACCTAAATACACAAAGTTTCTAAAAGATTTATATATACACAAAGACAAAATTAATGAATTAGAAACTATTCCTTTAGGTAGTTCTATATCTGCTTTAATGGGAGGTATACCTGAGAAGTGTAGTGATCCAGGTCCATGTATGGTTAATTGTATTATTGGCGGTGTGATATTTTCTGACTGCATGTGTGATTTAGGAGCATGTGTTAGTATAATGCCTTTGTCTATATATGACAATTTAAGGCTCCCTCCCTTAAAAAGGTCGGCAGCTCGTTTTGTGTTAGCAGATAAAAGCATTATTACAGTGGTTGGAGTTGCTGAAGATGTATTAATGAGCATTAAGGGACTCACCTTCCCCATTGATTTTTATATCCTGGAGATGCCCCAAAATGACTCAGAGAAGCCATCATCAATCCTACTCGGAAGACCATTCCTGAAGACCTCAAAGTTCAAATTGGATGCTTTTTCAGGAACATACTCTTTTGAAATAGATGGCCGAGTAGTAATCTTCAATCTGAATGGAGCTATGAAGCATCCTTCGGAGGATCATTCTATCCTCCGGTGTGACATCATAGATGAAACCGTGGCTGAAATTCACCAGGAAGAATTTGAAGAGAAGTACATAGGACAAGGTCCGAGTATGGGGACACTTTCTGAGGACAATAACAATGCTTTACCATTGTTACCAACTCCAGACAACCCAAAGCCTGACCATGAGCAGAAGTTAGAATTGAAACCCTCCCTCTACACCTCAAATATGCTTACCTTGAGGACAAGCAGAAGTTTCCAGTTATCATTGCAAGGGAACTCACTTCTCAACAAGAAGAGCAGCTACTTGGTGTGCTGAGGAGGCACAAGAAGGCAATTGGTTGGAGTTTGGCAGACATAGTAGGCATCAACCCTCAAGTTTGTGAGCACAGAATATTTTTAGAAGAGGGGGCAAGACCTGTCCGTCAACCCAGAGAAGACTGAACCCCACTATCTTAGAGGTTGTCAAGAAGGAAGTGACCAGACTACTGGAGGCAGATATCATCTATCCCATCTCAGACAGTGAATGGGTGAGCCCAGTACAAGTGGTGCCCAAGAAGTCTGGAGTCACTACAGTGAAGAATGAGCATGGAGAGCTCATGACAACCAGAGTACAGAACGCCTGGAGAGTCTGCATTGATTACAGGTGTCTCAACCAAGCCACTCGTAAGGATCACTATCCTCTTCCATTCATCGATCAAATGCTGGATCGCTTGTCAGGTAAATCACATTATTGCTTTCTAGATGGTTACACAGGTTATTTCCAGATTCATATAGCTCCTGAAGATCAGGAAAAGACTACTTTTACATGTCCTTTTGGGACTTATGCTTATAAGAGAATGCCCTTTGGCTTGTGCAATGCACCAGCTACTTTCCAAAGGTGCATGATGAGTCTTTTCTCTGATCTTATTGAGGACTGTATGGAGGTTTTTATGGATGACTTTTGGATAGTTTATCTAGAGTGTTAGATAGATGTGTCAGTACAAACCTTGTATTGAATTTTGAAAAATGTCACTTTATGGTTAAACAAGGGATTGTACTAGGACATGTTGTATCTAATACTGGCATTTCTGTAGATCCAGCAAAGGTGGATGCTATTTCTAGTTTACCTTACCCCTCCTCTGTGAGGGAAGTCCGTTCGTTTCTTGGCCATGCAGGTTTTTACCGGAGATTCATTAAGGACTTTAGTAAGGTAGCACTTCTCTTATCTAGACTACTGCAGAAAGATATTGAGTTCGAGTTCAGTGAGGATTGCAAACAAGCGTTTGATAAGATGAAGACTGCCCTGACTCAAGCTCCAATTGTGAGAGGATCAGACTGGAGCCAGCCATTTGAAATAATGTGCGATGCGTCCAACCATGCAGTAGGAGCAGCACTGGCTCATCGTGAAGGTAAGGATCCTTTCGTCATTGCTTACGCGTCTAAGACCTTAGACGCCGCTCAGTCTAATTACACTACTAATGAGAAAGAGCTTCTTGCTATTGTTTTTGCTCTGGATAAATTTTGAGCCTATTTACTTGGTACGAAAGTAGTAGTGTACTCAGACCACGCAGCTCTAAAGTATTTATTAGCTAAAAAGGAATCCAAACCAATGCTTATACGTTGGATACTGCTACTACAAGAATTTGATTTAGAAATAAAGGATAGGAGTGGTAACCAGAATCTAGTGGCAGACCACTTGAGTCGCCTTGAGCACATTAAGGATGACTCCACTCCTATAGCTGATAATTTCCCATTTGATAACCTGCAAGCAGTATCTGAGGTAGTCCCTTGGTATGCACCTGTAGCTAATTATCTAGTTGGTCGCACCTTTCCTCCAAACTTTACTAAGCATCAAAGAGACAAGCTGAAAAGCGAGTCTAAATATTATATATGGGATGACCCATATTTATGGAGATGTGGTGCTGACCAGGTAATTAGACGGTGTGTGCCTCAATCAGAATTCCAGTCTATCTTAGAGGCCTGCCACTCATCTGAGAGTGGAGGATATTTTGGCCCTCAAAGAACAGCTAGAAAAATCTTAGACTGTGGATTCTGGTGGCCTACTCTTTTTAGAGACACTGCTGAATTTTGTAAATCTTGTTTCCCATGCCAAAAATTTGATAATATATCCAAGAGGGATGAGATGCCTCAACAGATTATGTTTTTCTGTGAAATTTTTGATGTTTGGGGCATTGACTTCATGGGTCCATTCCCAAATTCTAATGGTTATTTTTATATATTGTTAGCTGTGGATTACGTTTCCAAATGGGTGGAAGCAATTCCTACCCACACTGATGATGCTAACGCTGTTGTTTCTTTTGTTAGAAACCATATCATTTGTCGCTTTGGATTACCACGAGCAATCGTGAGCGATCAAGGCACCCATTTCTGTAACAGGAGACTAACAGGATTAATGAAAAAGCATGGGATAATTCATAAAGTTGCAATCGCCTACCATCCTCATACTAATGGGCAAGCCGAAGTGTCAAACAGAGAGATAAAGCGCATCTTGCAAAAGATAGTCAAACCTCATAGGAGAGACTGGAGCATCAGGCTACAAGATGCACTTTGGGCATACAGAACAGCATACAAGACACCCATTGGGATGAGTCCTTTTCGCTTAGTTTATGAAAAAGCCTGCCATCTCCCAGTTGAAGTAGAGCACAAAGCCTTTTGGGCAGTAAAGGAATGCAATATGGGATTTGAAACAGCCGGAGCTGAGAGGAAGTTGCAACTGCAAGAATTAGAAAGCCTTCGCCTGGAAGCTTATGAGAACTCAAGGCTGTACAAGGAGAATATGAAGGCTGTACATGATCAGCACATCAAGAGGAGAGAGTTCCAACCTGGGGACTTAGTCCTCCTTTACAAATCTCGACTGAGGCTCATGCCAGGCAAGTTGAGATCAAGATGGGAAGGTCCATACAGAGTAGAGAAGGCCGAGCAATACGGAGTTTTTTACCTAAGTCATCCTTCAAGCTTTGAACTCATCAAAGTTAATGGACATCGTTTAAAGCTGTACCATGGCATGAAGTTGAAGGAAAACAAAGAGCTCGAGATCTTCCTCTTGGAGGACCCACACATAGCCGAAGACTGAGCTAGTGGAGCGTCCAACTTACGGACGTTAAAGCAAAGTGCTAGGTGGGAGACAACCCACCATGGTATGATCGTTCTTTTCTTTATTCGTAGTTTTCTTTTTTCATAACTCTTCTCCTTATTCGCACATATAGCTTGCATCTGCATTTGCATATTTTTATATTTAAAAAAAAAATTTCACGCGACGCGACTGCATCAATGATGCGTCCGCGTCGCAGGTGGCTCAGAAAGAATAAGAAAGCGAACAGAAAGTCACGCAGAAGCGTGGCTGGAGGCGTGCCTTTGGCAGAAATCACCCCACGCGACCGCGTCACTGACGCGTCCGCATCATGTGCGAACACTGGCCTCCCACGAGACCGCGTCACCCACGCGGCTGCGTGACATGAAAATCGACGTAAAAAGGGTGCATACCCGAAAGTTATGCTGGAGTGGTGCTGGACTAGCGCTAGACGCACAGCCTTACCACGCGGACGCATGGCTCACGCATCCGCGTCATATTCCAATATTGGCCACTCACGCGATCGCGTCGACCACGCGACCGTGTCACCCAAAATTTGGCAAAATAAGATTTTGAACAGAGAGTTGTGCGAGCGCGAGGCTGCCTTCGCGCCAGTAGCACAAAACATGTCACGCGACCGCGTGACCGACGCGACCACGTCAATCCGAATAAGCACAAGTCGTGCGACCGCGTCACCCACGCGTCCGCGTCGCCTGCGCCGCACAGCTTAACCTAATGTGCCAAAATATCTTATCTTTCTCCCTTCAAATCCTACTTTTTCTTTTCCTTCCTTATTTCCTCCTTCTTCCTTCTTCCTTCTTCCTTCTTTCTCACTTTCTACTTTCTCACCACCATTTACAAGGTTTTTCTTTTCCCTTCTCTTCTTACTTTTCTATTCTTCTTCTTAATTTTTCTTCTTTTCTTTTCTTTTTACTTTCATTATCCATATTTTCTTTTTCTTTTTCTTTCCTTTTCTTTTCATTGGTGTTAGAAATTTAATTGAGTCATTATTTCTCATTATATGCTTGTGGATTGTTGTAAAATTATTTGGCAATTATATATTACTTTTTAAAGGGTTGCTTGCATGTTCAAATTATTATTTTCAATAGTTTATTCATCATGCATGCTACATGTTTGTGAAAAAACTCATAATGCATTATGCATTTTCTACATTATTCTATTCTACTATTCAATGCTTGCTTTTCATAAATTTCCTTTACTATTTTATTAATTTAATTTAATTGTCAATACAAACATGATGGTTAGTTTGTTACGAGTGATAACATATTTAACATATTAAATGCTTGATCTATGCTACTCATACCTTTGCCTGCATGCCAATAAACACCTTGCATTTAATTGTCATCACATGCACTTGCTGTATTTCCATTGGTAAACTTTTCACATGTAGTCATGACCATGTGTTAACGACATCCTCTTTACCGTGCATTGATTATCACTTACACCATCCTCTTCCTTGCTCTGTCCCTTTGAATTCATATTACTTCCTTTTTTCCTTTTCAGGATGGCCACCAAGAAAGGAAAAGAGAAAGCTACTCCCAAATCAACAGCAAGGAGAGGAACAAAAAGAGCACTAGTGACAGAACCCTCTTCAACTGCAGTCAAGCCCTCAACAAAAAGAATTAAGAGGATTATAAAGTTTGATGAAAAAGAGAAAGCCTTCCCAGCAAAGGACACTGCACGATTTACCAATCGCTACTGTGAGCAGATGTTCCCCATCCTGGCAGAAAGGAGTTACAACAACGAATACCTTCTTATCCTCCCGCCCAATATTACTACCTTTGTTGAGCCGCAAATTGCACGAAGACAATGGGGTTTCCTCCAGAGACAGCCAAGGCAGGTTAATCTTTCTTGGGTTGTTGAGTTCTACTCTAATTTCCACCTGCCAACCCTGCAGTCTGTCTATGTACGTCAGAAGCAAGTCCCCATTACAGAAGAGGCCATTCAACAAGATCTAGATCTTCCCCCTGCTCCAGAAGGATTGGACGCCTTTCAAGAAGCCTCACTCAAGCGCCAGATGTACCAATTTGACTGGGACGCTGTTCTCAGAGTTATCGCACTACCTGGCAGCAGATGGATCTACGGATACCACCGTTCCCGTCCTAAGGGAATATCGGCTTCAGCACTTACCTTGGAGGCTCGCGTATGGGCACAGATCATGTCCCATTACATCTTTCCGAGCACTCACGAATCCTCCTTCACTGCAGACATGGCCGTTCTACTATGGTGCATCCTTACAAACCAGCCTCTGAACTTACCAAGACACATCCGGAATGCCATGGGACATGTACAGATTGCGGGCAACTTACCTTTTCCCGCCTTGGTCTCAGATCTCGTCTCAGCAGCCAGGGTCTCCTACAGAGCTGGGGACACCAAAGCCATGCTTCCACGGGATGATCAGTACGTCCCTAACGGGAAATATATTAGACTTCCAGCAGCCCCTACTAGCCAGCCTCCTGAACCGGCTGAAGAGCTCCCTCCTTCCGCACCACAAGCACCTACAACAACCCAACTGCTCCATCAGATACTTGAAAAGTTGGATCGGCAGGAACAGAAAGCTAAGCTAAGAGAGCACCGTAACAAGCACCGATTCACATACCTTAAGGAGCTGATTATGGGAAAATTCAAGAACTCAGACACCCCGGACTCCACTTCCTTTACCAGCACATGGAGCCATGATGGTCCCGACTGTGGAGATACTGCTACCAGCCCACGCCTGTTCCTGACAGATGGCACCGAGGACGGTGCAAAGCCTTAAGTGTGGGAAGGTCGGTCAGTACCTGACTTCCGGAGGTAATTTCTCTTTCCTAACACCAATAAAATAGGATATTTAGTTAGTTTTTCTTTTGTAGAATAGGATAAATTACATAGTAATAGATTAGTTGCATGCATGTTCTACTTGATTGAAAAGACAATAAGTTTCTTCTAAGACCCTGACCCTATTTTGAGAATAAAATTTCACTAATTTTTATCAAAACTTGTATGTTAAATTTGCTTGAAGTTGTATATAGAACATGGTTTTTGAGCTAAAGAACACACAACCTGTGAGATTTTGAGCTTATTTACATGGTTACATTATTTAACCATAATTATTTTATTCTTGTGTGTTTACTTCTCTATGATTGTAATCTACATTTTGTTTCATCCTATATGTCCAATGTTTAATATATTTATATGTTTGCATATGATTGAGGCCATTACTTGTTTAAGCTCACTTATCCAAATCAAGCCTACCCTTTCAATTACCTTTGTTAGCCACTTTCAATTGAGCCTTTGGTTAGCTTAAGATAGAATTGTGTGTGTTAATTAAGTATGGAAAATTGTGGGAACAAAAGATAATAAGGCAATGTGTCATGATAATATAATGGAAATTTGGGTACCTACTCATGTGAAATATAAGAATAAAAAAAATCTATGTGCATTGATAAGCTATGTTTATTTCCATATTTATATTCAAAAAAAAAATAAAAAATATAAAATAAAATTAAATTAAATTAAAATAAAATTTTCAATAAATGAATAAGGGGACAAAATTACCCCAATGTTAAGTTAAGAATTCAAGGATCAATGCATGTATGATAAAGTTAAAATAAAAAGTTGATACATGAGTATGGAATGTGAAAGAGAAATTTTGGGTAGCTAGGTATGAAATTTGAGTTATATAGAATGTACATATGTATGGGTTAAAGCTTAGGTTAATTAAAGATTCAATTTACAAGCTTACTTAACCATATATGTATCCTTACCCTTACCTTGGCCCCATTACAACCTTGAAAAGACCTTATGATGTTTGCATAGGTATATTAAATGTTGTTGATTGGTTAGGAGAAGAACAAAAATTAGAAAGTATGATTAGAGAAGGATAGAGTGATTGCCCTATACACTAGAGAGATTAGAGTATACATACATCATCAGTGAGGGTTCAATGCTTAAATTCTATGTTCCCTGCTTTCAGGAGCTACCTTCTTGCATTTTTATCTGTTCTTACTGTATAAGAATTGAATTAGTGGAGTTTGATTTGTGATTGTCTTGAAGAACCTATTTACTTTTGACCAAGTGGACAAGAATCATATAGTTGCATTCATATATATAGGTTGCATTGCATTACATGAGTTTTACATGTTCCTACTCATTTGTTTTATCTCCTTCAACTAAGCATGAGGACATGCTAATGTTTAAGTGTGGGGAGGTTGATAAACCACTATTTTATGGTTTATATTGTGCTTAATTGTATGGTTTTATCAATTCTTTACCCACTTATTCATATGATTGGCATGCATTTATATTTCCTTCCTAAAATTATTACATGATTGAATATTTACTTCCTAGAGACTTTTAATTACGTATTTTAATTCTCCTTCATTCCATTAGATGTCGTGATCTGTGTGTTAAGTGTTTCAGGCTTTATAGGGCATGAATGACTTGGAGATTGGAAAGGAAGCTTGCAAAAATAGAAGGAACACAAGAAATTGAGGAGATGACCAGCGAGAAGTGACGCGGACGCATGGCTCACGCGACCGCGCGACATAAAGGAAATCGCAGTGACGCGGACGCATGGCTCACGCGACCGCGCGGATAGGAACTGCACAAGTGACGCGGAGGCGTGGACGACGCGCACGCGTGGAAAGGCAAAACGCTGAATGACGCGTCCGCATGAATGACATGATCGCGTGACATGCGCGATCTGCAGAATCTGCAGAATTCGCTGGGGGCGATTTTGGGCCCTACTTTGACCCAGTTTTCGGCCCAGAAAAGCAGACTAGAGCCAAGGAACATGCAGAAACCGAAAGAGGACATTCATTCCACACAATCTTAGTTTTAGATCTAGTTTTACTCCTCCTCTAGGTTTTCTCTCTACACATTCATAGTTCTTAGGATTTTATTATTATTGCTTTTCGCATTGGGATATTGAGAAGAGTTATTACCTCAGCAAGACTTTGTCATTCTAGTTTGTTTTCTTTACCTGTCTCTTACTCTTCCATGTCCTTTGTTTACTCAGAATTATTATTGGATTATTTTTAGAATTTATTAATACAAGAACTATTTTTATTTCTAATTGATTCCTTTGATTATTATTTATCATGTCTTTCTATATTTCCTTTTCCTATGTTATGAATTCTACATTTACAATGAGCGAGTAGTTCCATAACTTGGATGGGAGTTGATTGAAAGGAAGATCTTGAGTTGGAATGCTTAAAAGAAAAATTGTAATTGGGTTTATTGTTGGATTGCTCTCTAGTCACTGACACCAATCCTTCCAAGTAAGCGAATTGGGACTTGTGAATAGAAATAGCTTTCCAACTTGTTTGACTTTTCCTTACCTAGTAAGGGATAACTAAACAGAACAACCCTCAATTACCAATTAATCTTGAGAATACTCCAACAAGAATAGGGCTTCCAACTAATCTACTCCCAGCCAAGGCTTTTATTTAAAATTACATAAACTCTCCAATTTAATTTCCTGTTATTCAACTCAAACCATTTTTGAAAACATCTGATTAATAAAATAGCACATCTCTCTGCAACTCGTTGGGAGACGACCTGGGACTCATACTCCCAGTATTTTAATTTTAACTTTGTGACAACCCTTCTAAATTGATAAGTGGATTTCTGGTTTGTTAAGAACTTTACTTGCAACGCATCTCTTATAATAAATTCTTAACTCCCCAATTTCCGCCACATCAGAGATTCCCTGGATAAAGTGCCGTGGCTTGCCACCATGTGTACCAGGTTGAAAACTCGATACTCTGTTGACCCTACGACGTAAGTGTGACCGGGCACTATATAAATTCCCGGAAATGTTACCCCCATTGAGCAATATTGATTACTTAAAAAAAAGCTATGCATAGACTCTTGGGGATGCACGTCGGAGGACCGTCTAAGGACAATTCAGACTTGTCGGGTTGGCTGGATAACCGACAGATGAGCCTCATCAGCCATAGGACAGGCATGCATCATATGCATATTACTTGAATTACTTGCTTGTGCTTTAATTGGGTGTGCCTATCTGTATTTGCCATGCTAAATGTGTATTTGTTACCTGCAGTAGTTGTAACCTTCTTGTGTTTGCCTTATCTGTCTATTTGTCTGTGAAAATGCATGAAGGAGTTGGAGGTATGGAAGAATGGCAGTATGGATTTAGATTTAAGGTTAAGTTGAGTTAGGATTAAATATTTTTAGAGAACCACCTTTTATGGCTTCTATTTAATACTTTAAGCTCTATAATCTGAGTGTCGGCGTTCTAGGATTGCCTCTGGCATTCCCAGGACCTTATATATTATGTGTGTGGCACCTTTACCATACTGAGAACCTCCGGTTCTCATTCCATACTATGTTGTTATTTTTCAGATGCAGGTCGAGAGGCATCTCGTTAGGCATCTGGACTCTTGAAGCAGAGTGGTTACAGGGTTATTTTGTCATGCTATGATGTATATATATGTACTTAGTTTTCTCTCTGCATAACTTGTTCTTTTGATCCTCCTAGAGGTTTATGGAGAGGCAGGATTGTGTATATGTACTTTTGGGTTTTGGATATGTATGTATATATATGTAAATATTCTCCGGCCAGTCTTGACTTCGCAGGCTGAGTTAGGAGCTTGTTATTTTGTATCTTTGGCACTCTATTCCCACTTCTGTTATCTTATGTTTAATAGTTATGGTTTTCTTAGCACGCAAGTTAACTCGTTCCTTGAGCGTTGCTCTTTTATTTCGCGATTTTTGTTTCCTCTATTCTTCAAGGCTCCTAGCATATTATAATTCTTCTGCTATTATATGTACTCATTTTATTTTAGAGGTCGTAATACCACACCACCTCTGTTTTACGACTTAAGCGTAAAGTTTAGTGTGGTAGGGTATTACAAATAACCCTTGCCCTTGCCTCTTAACCTCGTCACCCTGATCTTGGGACATCTTACGATGTCGTTGAGCGACCGGTTTATACGAGGGATCGATGGCAAGTTGATGGGACATGAACGCGGGGTCAATCCCGGGCATGTCGGATGGTTCCCTGGCAAATAGATATGTTACCTTTCAAGAGATCTTGAAGTTCCGACTTCAGCGGGTAAAGTAAGTCTTTGTTGATGAATGTATATTTCTCCGCCTCCAATCCAATTTGGATCTTTCCAGATTATCGTCAGTCTGCAGCCTCGGCTTCTCCTGAACTCGAGAGTCCAAATCCAGTAAGAATACCCCTGTGGACTTCTGGGCCTTATCTCTTAGGCCCAGACTTGCTGTATTGCACTTGATAGCAAATATTCGATCTCCTTGAATTGTGGCTACCCATCCTTCTGCCGTCATATACTTCATGATGGAAAACTTGGTTAAAACGAAAGCGCAAAGGTCATTCAGCATTTTTCGTCCAAGGATAACATTATGGGCCGTTGAATCCTTCAAACTACAAACTCTTCTTGTACCACCCAAGCTTCCGATCCTTCTCCCACCGTGAAGAGGAAGTTGATAGCTCCGTCAGGTTTGATATAATAATCTCCCAATCCCATCACTCCAGGTAGGTGTGGCTTGAGATGGTGATCCTTGAGCCCTAGGGCATTAAATGCATTCCTAAATAGTAAATTGGAATCTGCTCTAATATATATCAATATTCTTTTTGCGATTCCATTTCATAACCTAGTTGTGATCACCAAAGGCTCATCATCCTCCATCGTGGTATATTGGTAATCTTCTGCATTGAATTGAATGGTTGGGAAGCTCTGTATCTTGAAAACGTTGGAACTACTTGTGGACTTGACATCTTTCTTAATTGCGTTTTTAGTTTTTTACAACTCATTCTTTCGTACCACCACATTCACAAACACTTGTGCAGTGACTTCCTGACTTTTTGTAGTTTTAGAATTTTGAGGATTCCTCGCCTCCTGATATTCATAATCATTTTGTCATTGGGGTGGCTTAACATGCTAGACAATCTCTGGAAGCTTTCCATCCTGGATAGCCTACTCTAAGGCATCCTTCATATCTACATAATCTTCTATCCTATGACCATAGGACTTATGGTCATCACAATATTGAGATTTATTTAAAGATGCCCTTGGTCAAATTTGCCTAGCTTTGGGTAGATGCCACGATGTGACACTTGTTGGTAAACCTCCGCTAGTGATGCCACGAGCGGTATGTATGAAGAAAATTTTCCCATTCTAGGAACCATTGTCTTTAGAGTACTTTATCCCGAGGTCCCGGCCTTATTAGGTGAGGGAGCTGAGTTTTTTCACTTTGTCAAAACTACACTTGAGATGTCTTCGTCCTTCATATATTCTAGAGCAATCTAATGGATTTTCTCCATAAACTTCACATCTTTAGATGTGAGGTGCCTACAGAAGTCTCCTTCGAGCAAACCGGCGATAAGGCAAAGACATATGACCTTTGGTGTTCTGGTGTTCACTTCTAAGAGTGCTTTGTTGAACCTGTCAAGATAATCTCTTATGCTTTTCCCAACCCTTTGTTCTACTCCGAGTAGTGAAATTGGTGTTTAGCCTGAGTACGCCTAGTGGTAAAGTGAGCAAGAAACTTGACCTTGATGCCATGAAATGAGGAGATGGAGCCAGAGGACAATGTGTTGAACCACACCCTTGCCGGCCCAGAAAGAGTTATTGGGAATGCTTTATATCTTATAGCATCTCCTACTCCCTTTAGGTTTATTCATGCTTCAAAAGCATCTATATGTTCCTGAGAGTCTGACTTTTCTTCATATTTCAAATCGGTTGGTTTATCAAAGTATTTGAATAATCGGACCTGTAGAACATGTGAGGCAAAGGGAGTTTGTCCCATGATTACATGCTCCCTAGAATCCATATAATGCATAGGGCTTGGACTTCTGTCCAAAGTCCGTTTCCTTCTGGACTGAGTTGATTGGGATTGGGAGTTGGACCTTCTTCATCTTTTGTGGTCATCATATGGATCTTGATGTCGAGAGGATTTCCTCCGTTTTAGCCGACCCCATCTTCACGTCGGTGATCTCGGGACCTTTCTGGACTCACCCTTTCTCTACCTCGGGAACGCTCCTTTACCGTACGATTGCGGGATCGGGTTCTGTGGGACTCTAAGAATTCTTTTAATCTTCTCTCTAGCTCTTTGTTCATGCCCGGATCCGAGCTGTGTGACCCGGGCTGATTGACGACAAGTCGACCGACCTGTTCAGACCAGGATTATCTGACCTCTTTATAAAAGAGGTCGACCAAATCACTACAGAGGCCCAAAAAGACCCAGACAAAGGAACACGGCCCAAATCTAAAGGCAGCCAAAGCCTAGAAAGATAAGGACGGTTCTCCTAAAGATAAAGATGACTTCACTTAAAGATAAGATAAGATAACTATCTTATCTCCAGAAAAGATCACTCTACAACATTATAAATACACTGGAGCACCCAGGTATAACTCATACTCTGATTCTACTAAAAACCTGCTTAAAGCCCATGCTAACTTAAGTATCGGAGTCTCTTGCAGGTACCACCACCCTCTGGTGATGAAGGATCAGCAGCATCTCCAGCTCCTCCAGTTCCACCAGGTCGGACACGATAGCTCCGGCCACCACAGCAGATCTCATCCGTGATCGACCAACAGTTTCAGGTAACCCTCAGAACATTGGCACCATTTTCGGGGACTTGGAAGTCATCCCATCACCATGGCAGATAACCTTGACAACGACCATGACTCCGAATTGGAGGAGAGAACTCCGCATAAAAATGCGGACACCACACCTAAGGATACCTCTCAACCCAACAAAAATAAAAATTTTCCAAACACAGAAATCATGGAGGCCCTACGAGCTCAACAAGATCGCCTCAAACAACTCGAAAAAGAGGTCGAACATCAACGAGAAGCTGAAAGAAACCTTCAGAGAGAAACCAGGCGACGCCGAGAATCGGAGGATAAACTCTTGAAACTCGAAGCCGATCTCAAAACCAAGACTACACAATCCAGTCATGAAGATCACCCCCGCAAAGATCAAGACCCATTCACTAAAGAGATTATGAAAGCCAAAGTCTCAAAGGACTTCAAAGCTCCTGGCATAACCCCATACGACGGCACATCAGATCCGAGCCATCATCTCAGCAATTTCAGAAGCAGAATGTATCTCACCGACGCATCAGACGCTATTCGATGCAAAGCCTTCCCAATAATCCTAACCAAGACAGCAATTAAATGGTTCGACAGTCTGCCCCCGAGATTCATCGCAAGTTTCGATGACCTAGCCAAAAAATTTTTTGCCAGATTCTCCATACAGAAAGACAAAACCAAGCACGCCCCAAGCCTATTAGGGATCAAGCAAAGAGATCGGGAGAGTCTTCGCAACTATATGGAAAGATTCAACAAAGCATGTTTGGATATACAAAGTCTGCCAACAGAAGCAGCCATTATAAGCCTCATCAATGGCCTACGAGAGGGACCTTTTAGTCACTCCATATGAAAAAGATATCCCACATCTCTAAATAAAGTGCAGGAACGAGATGAGAACTACATCAACATGGAGGAAAACTCTCGAATAGGAGAGACCTCAAAATCCGGATTCTCCTACTCATCTCGGGATAAGGATAAAGAGTCCAAGAAGAAAGAAGACCAACACGGAGAGAAGATTAAGAAATACCACAACTACACCCCCCCCCTTCGGGTGTCTCTTGTGGAAGTTTATCGAGAATTATGCCACACTGAGAAGGTTCCACCACCTCGACCAATTAAAAGCAAAAAAGGAGGCAGAAATCGGACAGAATATTATGAATACCATCGAATTTATGGACATCCCACCAACGAGTGCTTCAACTTGAGGAATGTCATAGAAAAATTGGTGAGAGAGGGGAGACTAGATCGGTACTTAGCCAGCAAAACAGATGAGCCCAGAAAAAGAAGAAGAGACGAAGAAGTCGGCCGAACTGAGCGGCCACTTCGTACCCCAGAGAGACATGTCCACATGATATATGGAGGATTTGCAGGATGAGGGATCTCTAAATTATCTCGAAAAAGATACCTGAAAGAAGTATATCACATCGAGGGAGGAGAAGAGGCACCCAACCTGCCTACTATTACTTTCACTAAAGAGGACGCGACTGGTATCATCTCGGGACACGACGATCCCATGGTCATCACTATCATATTGGCCAACGCTAACCTCCACCACACACTAGTGGACCAAGGAAACTCGGCTGATATCTTGTTTAAAACCGCCTTCGACAAACTCGGCCTAGAGGAAAAAGAGCTCAGAGCATATCCGAACAACTTATTTGGACTAGGAGACACTCCAATCCAACCACTTGGATACATCTCACTACACACAACCTTTGGAAAAGGAAACCGGTCAAGGACACTCAACATAGATTATATTGTAGTCGACATAAGCTCAGCCTACAACGCCCTAATAGGTCGGGCAACATTAAATCAGCTCATAGCAGTAGTCTCAACTCCACATCTATGCATGAAATTTCCAACCCCAGAAGGGATTGGTACGATAAAAGGAGATCAGAAAATAGCACGACGCTGTTACAATGAAAGTCTGAACCTCAGAGGCAAATGGGAAGAAATCCACACCATTGAACTCGGGGGAGTTCGAGGTCAGGAAGAACTTCGCCCACAACCTGAGGGCAAAGTCGAAGAAGTCCAGATCGGAGACACCCTGGACAGAACAACAAATATTGGGGCAACCCTAAAGGAAGAGGTAAAAAGGCCCTTGATACAGTTCCTAAGGGATAATGTCGACCTCTTCGCGTGGAGGGCCACAGACATGTCAGGCATAGACCCCAAGCTAATGTGCCATAAACTGACAGTATACCCAGGATCTCGGCCAGTACAGCAGAAGCGTAGGAAGCTCGGGCCGAAAAGATCCCAAGCTGTGGAAGAACAGGTACAAGCTCTACTGGAGGCAGGATTCATAAGAGAATTCAAGTACCCCCTATGGCTAGCCAATGTTGTCTTGGTGAAAAAGTCAAATGGGAAATGGCGGATGTGCACTGATTACACCGACCTCAATAAAGCTTGCCCAAAAGATCCCTATCCACTCCCAAATATCGACACTCTAGTGGATGCTTCCTCTGGATACAAGTACCTCTCTTTCATGGATGCTTATTCAGGATACAATCAAATCCCAATGTATCCACCTGATTAGGAAAAAACCTTGTTCCTAACCCCAAAAGCAAACTATTGTTATGTCGTCATGCCATTCGGACTTAAAAACGCAGGAGATACTTACCAAAGATTAATGAACAAAGTCTTCGCAGACCACGTTGGGAAACTCATGGAGGTATATGTAGATGACATGTTGGTAAAAATACAGAGTGAAGAATTGCTACTTTCTGACCTCACCAAAGTGTTCGACACCATAAGAGAGCACGGTATGCGACTCAATCCAGTAAAATGCACTTTTGCAGTAGAAGCTGGCAAGTTCTTGGGCTTCATGCTCACACAAAGAGGAATTGAGGCAAACCCAAATAAATGTCGAGCAATACTCGACATAAAAGTCTGGCCTGCGTCAAAGAGGTACAGCAACTCAATGGAAGACTGGCAGCCTTGTCCAAATTTTTAGCCGGATCAGCCATAAGATCTCTCCCCTTCTACGCCACTTTAAAGAAGGGAAGGAGGTTTGAATGGACAACGGAGTGCGAGCAGGCCTTCTAGGATTTCAAACGGTTCCTGGGACAACCACCTATTCTAACTCGACCACGGGAGGGAGAACCACTTGTATTATACCTCGTAGTAGGAAATCGAGCAATAGCCTCAGCACTAGTCAGAGAAGACAAAAATGGGCAGCAGCCCATCTACTTCATCAGCAAAGCCCTACAAGTGACCAAACTAAACTATCAGAAGATAGAAAAGTTCGCCTACGCTCTCATACTAACTTCTCGACGACTTCGACCATATTTTCAAGCTCACACGATCAAAGTCCATACTTACCAGCCCATAAAAGGCATTCTATAGAAAACAGATTTAGCCAGAAGGATTTTACAGTGGGCAGTCGAGCTATCCGAGTTCGACCTACAATATGAAGCTCAGACGGCCATCAAGTCCCAATATCTGGCCGACTTCATTGCTGAATACACTGACACTCTGGGAATTCCCACAGAATGGAATCTCTACGTAGTCGGCTCTTCAAACAAAATCGGAAGTGGCGCAGGCGTGATAATAAAAAGCGTTCAGGGAACCCAAATCGAACTTTCCCTCAAATTCGGGTTCCCTGCTTCAAACAACCAGGCCGAATATGAGGCACTACTAGCTGGTTTGGAGCTGGCTAAGGAGGTTGGAGCTCAAAAACTTATCATCTTCAGCGACTCACAAGTAGTCACCTCACAAAAAGCAGGGAGCTACCAAGCCAATGATCCCACCATGAAAAAGTACTTGGACAAAACCAGGAAACAGCTCGGACAACTCGGGGAATATGAGGTCCGCCACGTACCTCGAGAACAGAATGCTCGAGCTGATGCACTCTTAAAACTAGCCAGCACCAAACCAGGGGGCAACAATAGAAGCCTCATCCAAGAAATACTGTAGAACCCGTCAATCTCGGAAGAAGAAAAGGTCCTAGCCATAACAAGTATGGATCAAGGATGGATGACTCCCATAATTAACTATCTCAAAATAGAAACACTCCCTACAGATAAAAAGGAGGCAAAGAGGTTAAAAAGGGAGGCACAATACTATACCATCATAAACAATACTCTATACAAGAGAGGGATTTTAACGCCACTATTAAAATGTGTGCCAACTTCCAATACAAGGAAGTTTTAGAGGAAGTACACAGTGGCATCTGTAGAAACCATCTCGGAGCACGAGCTCTCGCCAAAAAAGTACTCCGAGCCAGATTCTATTGGCCGACTATGCAAAAGGAAGCAACAGAGTTCGTAAAGACATGTCCACCATGTCAGAAACATGCAAATATTCACATCGCCCCACCAGAAGAACTCATCAGTGTAACCTCACCTTGGCCATTTGTAAAATGGGAACTCGACCTCATTGGGCCCTTCCCCCAAGGATCAGGATAGGTCAAGTTCCTCATCGTAGGGGTAGACTATTTCACAAAGTGGATTGAGGCAGAGCCCCTAGCTAACGCCACTGCTCAAAGAAGTCAAAAAATTCATATATAGAAACATTGTCACAAGATTTAGGGTTCCTTACTCCATTATCACAGATAATGGCACTCAATTCACAGACATAGGCTTTAGAAAATTGGTGGCCGACTTGAAAATAAAACACCAATTCACTTCCGTAGAACATCCCCAGGCTAATGGACAGGCAGAAGTCGCCAATAAAGTCATATTGGCTGGATTAAAATGGAGACTACAAGACGGAAAGGGAGCATGGGCTGAAGAGCTCCCACAAGTCTTATGGGCATATCGGACAACTCCTCATTCCACCACAAAGGTAGTACAGCGAAGCTTCGCCAACAATGACCTCATTCTAATCCGAAATATCGTAACAAGTCGACCCGGAGAGGGGAAGCTGGCGGCTAACTGGAAAAGACCATACCGAGTCACAGAGGTATTGGGAAAGGGCTATTACAAAGTATCCGAACTTGAGGGGCGAGAGCTACCAAGGTCATGGCATGCCTGCAACCTAAGAAGGTATTATAGTTAAAAGATAATAAAAGATCTTAGGACAAAGGTACACTCTTTTTCCTAAAGAAGGTTTTTTAATGAGGCGCCAAGCCAAGATCTACAAATTACCTAATTTAAGAAGGGTGAGCACCCACATGTATATATTTGCATATTTTCTATTTGAATAGAGTTTTTTCAGATTTTCTACAAATCCTCTTTATCAAGACGCATTAATCTGAAATGCAAAAATTCATCACCCGATTATAAAGCTACAGATCGGCAAAAGTGAAAACCAAACCCACTGCTCGATCATGATAAGGTCGGCGAAGATGAAAACCGAATTCATCAAAGGTCGGCCAAACGAGGATCAAAATCAGCAAGATGAAAAGCGACAAAAACAGAATAATGCAAGAAGTTATAAAAAGCGATCCATGAATAGAGGCCTGACGAGGTTTGAAATAAAAAATGGATTAGCAGAAATAACTTAGAATGGACTGACATAAAAGAAGTCAGACTAGATTAAAGCGACAAAAAGTTATAAAAAGTAACCCATAGAAAAGAGGCATGGCTAGCCCTGAAAATGGATTACTAGAAATAACTTAAAAGGGACCGACATGATGAAGTCGACCCGACAAAGCTACAAAAAGTTATAAAGAAGTAATCCATAAAAAGATACCTGACAAGGTCCACATAAAATGGATTACTAGAAATAACTTAAAAGGGACCGACATGATGAAGTCGACCCGACAAAGCTACAAAAAGTTATAAAGAAGTAATCTATAAAAAGAGACCTGACAAGGTCCACATAAAATGAATTACTAGAAATAACTTAGAAGGGACTGATGAGCGGATAATTTATACGCTTTTTGGCATTATTTTTAGGTAGTTTTTAATATATTTTAGTCATTTTTTATTATATTTTTATCATTTTTTAAATAAAAATCACATTTCTAGACTTTACTATGAGTTTGTATATTTTTCTGTGATTTCAGGTATTTTCTGGCTGAAATTGAGGGACCTAAGCAAAAATCTGATTCAGAGGCTGAAAAAGGACTGCAGATGCTGTTGGATTCTAACCTCCCTGCACTCAAAGTGAATTTTCACGATATTTGATGGCCCAAATTGGCATTCCAAGTCAGCATAAAAATTCTGGCGTCAAAACACCAGAACTGGCATAAAAGCTGGAGTTAAACGACCAAACTGGCACAAAAGCTGGAGTTAAACGCCCAAACTGGCACAAAAGCTGGCGTTTAACTCCAAGAAAAGTCTCTACATGTGAAAGCTTCAATGCTCAGCCCAAGCACACACCAAGTGGGCCCGGAAGAAGATTTCTGCATTAATTACTTATTTCTGTAAACCCTAGGCTACTAGTATTATAAATAGGACCTCTTGCTATTATACTTTCGGAGACCTTTACATACTTTCAGAGACCTTTACACACTTTTCATCTTTGGAACTTATATGTTCACGTTTGAGGCTGGCCTCACGGTCATGCCTAGACTTCTTGTTCTTATGTATTTTCAACGGTGGAGTTTCTACACACCATAGATTAAGGTGTGGAGCTCTGCCGTTCCTCATGAATTAATGCAAAGTACTACTATTTTCTATTCAATTCACGCCTACTTCTTCTCCAAGATATACTCTCGTACTTAATTCAGTTAAGTCAGAATGAAGGGGTGACCCGTGACAATCACCCAATCTTCGTTACTCGCTTAGCCAAGGTCGCGTGCCTGACAACCACAAAGCGATCTACATGATGTTCAACGTAGTCATTGGACGACAGCTGGAGTATATTCTATTGGGTTTCTAATCTAAGATTAGAACCTTCGTGGTATAGGCTAGAATAATTGGCGGTCATTCCTGAGATCCGGAAAGTCTAAACCTTGTCTGTGGTATTCCGAGCAGGATTTGGGAAGGGATGACTGTGACGAGCTTCAAACTCGCGAGTGTTGGGCGTAGTGACAAACGCAAAAGGATCAATGGATCCTATTCCAACATGATCGAGAACTGACAGATGATTAGCCGTGCGGTGACAGCGCATTTGGACCATTTTAACTGAGAGGACGGGAAGTAGCCATTGACAACGGTGATGCCCAATATAAAGCTTGCCATGGAAAGGAGTATGAATGATTGGAAGAAGGTAATAGGAAAGTAGAGGTTTAAGCCGACAATCTCCGTGGGATCGACCCTTACTCACGTAAGGTTTATTACTTGGACGACCCAGTGCACTTGCTGGTTAGTTGTGCGGAGTTGTGATAAAGAGTTGAGATTACAATTGTGCGTACCAAGTTTTTGGTGCCATTGATGACCACAATTTCGTGCACCAAGTTTTTGGCGCCGTTGCCGGGGATTGTTTGAGTTTGGACAACTGACAGTTCATCTTGTTGCGTAGATTAGGTAATTTTATTTTATGTTTAAGCTTTTTACTTTTTTTTTTCGAAAAAAATTTTCAAAAATACAAAAAAAAAATTTCTATTCTGTTCTTCAGAGTTTTTAAGAATGAATTCTAGAGTTTCATGATGATTTGTTGAAGTCTGGCTGGTTGTGAAACCATGTCTAAACTTTTGGACCGAGGTTTCAACTTATCATCACAAGAGCTTATTGATTTCTATCAATTTTGCTATTGAAAGTAATGATCTGCTAAAGCTTGGCTAGCCATTGGCCATGTCTAGTGTTTTAGATCGAAGCTATCACTGAAAGTTTGGCTGGCTAGTGAGCCATGTCTAATTCCTGGACCGGAGTTTTAGACTAACATTGCATGATTCCTGGAATTCTTATTAAAAATTTTGAATCTCTTTATTTTCTTTTCCATATAATTTTCGAAAAATCACAAAAAAAAATTTTAAATCTTAAAATCAAAAATATTTTATGTTTCTTGTTTGAGTCTAGTGTCTAATTTTAAGTTTGGTGTCAATTGCATTCTTCTAATTTTCAAAAATTACATGCATTATGTTCTTCATTAATCTTCAAGATGTTCTTGATGATTTCCTTGCTCTGATCTTTAAATTCTCTTGTTTTGTGTGTTTAGTTGTTTCTCATATGCATTCTCAATCTGTTGGTGTATCTAATATGAAAATTTCTAAGTTTGGTGTCTTGCATGCTTTGTTTATTTGATCTTAGTTTTCCATGATTAGTTTTATTTTGTTGTTTCTCATCATTAAAAAACTCAAAAAAAAATTTCAAAATTATGTCTTCTCAAGTCATTAATACAGAGAATTGAAGATTCAGAACATGCAGCAGAGGAATTACACAGAAAAAGTTGGGCGTTCAAAACGCCCAATGAAGAAGGAAAACTGGCGTTTAAACGCCAGCCAGGGTACCTGACTGGGCGTTAAACGCCCAAAAGGGTAGTATTTTGGGCGTTAAACGCCAGAATGGATACCATTCTAGGTGTTTAACACCAGGATGGCACAAGAGGTAAGATTTTGTTCTTAATTCAAATCTTTTGCAAATTTTCATAATTTTTCAAAATCAAATCTTTTTCAAATCATATCTTTTCAAAATCAATTTCTTTCCATTTTATATTTTTTTTACTATTTTTGAAAATTCTTGCTACAATTAATGATTTAATTCAAAATTTTCAAGTTGTTACTTGCCTATTAAGAAAGGATCAAATTTTAAATTCTAGAATCATATCTTCTAATTTCTTGTTAGTCAAGTAATCAACTTTAATTTTAAAACTTTCTTTTTTTCATTTGATTTTCAATCATATCTTCTCCATCACATCTTTTTCAAAATAATTTTCAATCATATCTTTTTTATTTCTAATTTCAAAATCTTTTTTAAAATCATTTAACTACTTTCTCAACATTAATTTTCGAAAATCATCAATCAATTTTTCAATATTTCTTTTAATTATTTCAAAATCTTTTTAATTTGTTTTCGAAAATTCTTCCTCCCCCCCTTCTCACATTTTTCTATTTAAGGGACTAGCACTCTTCCTCAATGTGCAATTCGGACTCCCTCTCTCTATAAGTTTGAATTCTCTCCTCTCTACCTCCTCCTTCTATTCTTCTTTTCCTCTGACGTCTCAAGGAATCTCTATACTATAACATAGAGGATTCCATACTTCCTTCTTCTCTCTCTTTCATATGAGCAGGAGTAAGGACAAAGACATTCTTGTTGAGGCTGATCCTGAACCTGAAAGGACCTTGAAGAGAAAGCTAAGAGAAGCTAAAGTACAACTCTCTGTAGAGGACCTAACAGAGCTTTTCAAACAAGAAGAAGCCATGGCAGCCAAAAACAACAACAATGCCAACAATGCAAGGAAGGTGCTTGGTGACTTTACTGCACCTACTCCCGACTTCTATGGGAGAAGCATCTCTATCCCTGCCATTGGAGCAAACAACTTTGAGCTTAAGCATCAATTAGTTTCTCTAATGCAACAGAATTGCAAGTTTCATGGACTCCCATTAGAAGATCATCATCAGTTCTTAGCTGAATTCTTGCAAATCTGTGATACTGTTAAGACCAATGGGGTTGACCCTGAGGTCTACAGACTTATGCTCTTCCCTTTTGCTGTAAGAGACAGAGCTAGGATATGGTTGGATTCACAACCTAAGGAAAGCCTGAACTCTTGGGAAAAGCTAGTCAATGCCTTCTTGGCAAAGTTCTTTTCACCTCAAAAATTGAGTAAGCTTAGAGTGGAAGTCCAAACCTTCAGACAGAAGGAAGGTGAATCACTCTATGAAGCTTGGGAAAGATACAAGCAATTGATCAGAAGGTATCCTTCTGACATGCTTTCAGAGTGGAGCATCATAGGTATCTTCTATGATGGTCTGTCTGAACTGTCCAAGATGTCATTGGACAGCTCTGCTGGAGGATCTCTTCATTTGAAGAAGACACCTACAGAAGCTCAGGAACTCATTGAAATGGTCACAAATAACCAATTCATGTACACTTCTGAAAGGAATCCTGTGAATAATGGGACGAATTAGAAGAAAGGAGTTCTTGAGATTGACACTCTGAATGCCATATTGGCTCAAAACAAAATATTGACTCAGCAAGTCAATATGATTTCTCAGAGTTTGTCTGGAATGCAAGCAGCAACAGGCAGTACCAAAGAAGCTTCATCTAAAGAAGAAGCTTATGATCCTGAGAACCCAGCAATAGAAGAGGTGAATTACATGGGAGAACCTTATGGAAACACCTATAATCCTTCATGAAGAAATCACCCAAATCTCTCATGGAAGGACCAACAGAGGCCTCAACAAGGCTTCAACAAACAGTAATGGTGGAAGAAATAGGTTTAGCAATAGCAAGCCTTTTCCATCATCTTCTTAGTAACAGACAGAGAATTCTAAGCAGAGCCATTCTGACTTAGCAACTATAGTCTCTGATCTAATTAAAACCATTCAAAGTTTCATGACTGAAAAAGGTCCTCCATTAGAAATTTAGAGGCACAAGTAGGTCAGCTGAGTAAGAAAATTACTGAACTCCCTCCTAGTACTCTCCTAAGCAATACAGAAGAGAATCCAAAAAGAGAGTGCAAGGCCATCAACATTACCCACTCGGCCGAACTTAGAGAGTAGGAAAAGGCAGTGATTTCCACTGAGGAAGACCTTAATGGACGTCCACTGGCCTCCAAGGAGTTCCCTAATGAGGAACCATGGGAATCTGAGGCTCATACAGAGACCATAGAGATTCTATTGAATTTACTTCTGCCATTCATGAGCTCTGATGAGTATTCTTCCTCTGAAGAGGATGAAGATGTTACTGAAGAGCAAGTTGCTAAGTACCTTAGAGCAATCATAAAGTTAAATGCCAAGTTATTTGGTAATGAGACTTGGGAGGATGAACCCCCCTTGCTCACTAAAGAACTGGATGACTTGACTAGGCAGAGATTACCTCAAAAGAGACAGGATCCTGGAAAGTTCTCAATACCTTGTACCATAGGCACCATGACCTTTGAGAAGGCTCTGTGTGACCTAGGGTCAAGCATAAACCTCATGCCTTTCTCTGTAATGGACAAGCTAGGGATCCTTGAGGTACAAGCTGCAAAAATCTCACTAGAGATAGCAGACAATTCAAGGAAACAGGCTTATGGACTTGTAGAGGATGTCTTGGTAAAGGTTGAAGACCACTACATCCATGTTGATTTCATAATCCTAGACACTGGGAAGTGTATGGATGAATCCATCATCCTTGGCAGACCCTTCCTAGCCACAGCAAAAGCTGTGATTGATGTTGACAGAGGAAAATTGGTCCTTCAAGTGAATGAGGACTCCCTTGTGTTTAAGGCTCAAGGATCTCCCTCTGTAACCATGGAGAGGAAGCATGAAAAGCTTCTCTCAATGCAGAGTCAAATAGAGCCCCTACATTCAAACTCTAACTTTTCTGTTGGGAGGCCATCATCATGCTTTGAGTATCTGTAAGGCTCCATGAGAGCCCACTGTCAAGCTATTGACATTAAAGAAGCGCTTGTTGGGAGGCAACCCAATTTTATTATATCTACTTATTTTCCATTGTTATTTTATGTAGGTTGATGATCATGTGAAGTCACAAAAATAACTAAAAAAGTAAAAACAGAATGAAAAACAGTATTAAAAAATAGCACACCCTGGAGGAGAAGCTTACTGGTGTTTAAACGCTAGTAAGAATAGCAGAATGGGCGTTAAACGCCCAGTCTGGCACCATTCTGGGCGTTTAACGCCAGAAAGGGGCATAGAGCTGGCGTTTAACGCCAAAAATGGGCACAGAGCTGGTGTTAAACGCCAGAAAGGGGAGAAAAGCTAGCGTTAAACACCAGAAATGGGCAGCAACCTGGCGTTTAATGCCAGGATTGGCAAGCAAGGGGCGTTTGCATGCCAACATGGTGCAGGGATGCAAAATCCTTGACACCTCAGGATCTGTGGACCCCACAGGATCCCACCTACCTCGTCTCTCTCTCTCTCTCTCTTCTTCACACCCTTCCATAACACTCTCCCCCAAATACCCTTCCCCAATCACCTCAATACCTCTTCCCCAAAAACCCCTCTCCTATCAAATCCTACCCTCTTCTCCATAATCCCTTCACCAATCCACATCCATCCATCATAAAACCCCACCTACCTCACCATTCAAATTCAAACCACTTTCCCTCCCAAACTCACCCATACATGGCCGAACCCTACCCCTCTCTCTACTCCTATATAAACCCATCTTCCCTCATTCATTTTCACACATCATACACACTACTAATCCCCCTTGGCCGAACCACAAAACCCCCCTCCATCTCCTCTATTTTCTTCTTCTACTCTTTTCTTTCTTCTTTTGCTCGAGGACGAGCAAACCTTCTAAGTTTGGTGTGGTAAAAGCATTGCTTTTTGTTTTTCCATAACCATTTATGGCACCAAAGGCCGGAGAAACCACTAAAAAGAGGAAAGGGAAGGCAAAAGCTTCCACCTCCGAGTCATGAGAGATGGAGAGATTCATCTCAAGGGTGCATCAAGACCACTTCTATGAAGTTATGGCCAAGAAGAAGGTGATCCCCGAGGTCCCTTTCAAGCTCAAAAAGGGTGAATATCCGGAAATCCAACATAAGATTCAAAGAAGAGGTTGGGAAATTCTCACCAACCCCATTCAACAAGTCGGGATCTTAATGGTTCAAGAGTTCTATGCCAATGCATGGATCACGAAGAACCATGATCAAAGTGTGAACCCGAACCCTAAGAATTGGCTTACAATAGTTCGGGAAAAATGCTTAGATTTCAGTCCGGAAAATGTAAGGTTGGCATTCAACTTGCCCATGATGCAAGGAGATGCACATCCCTACACTAGAAGGGTCAACTTTGATCAAAGGTTGGACCAAGTTCTCATAGACATTTGTGAAGAGGGCGCTCAATGGAAGAGAGATTCAAGAGGGAAGCCGGTTCAACTAAGAAAGCATGACCTCAAGCCTGTGGCTAGGGGATGGTTGGAGTTCATCCAACGCTCAATCATTCCCACTAGCAACCGGTCTGAAGTTACTATAGACCGGGCCATCATGATCCATAGCATCATGATTGGAGAGGAAGTAGAAGTTCATGAGGTTATATCTCTAGAACTCTACAAGGTGGCGGACAAGTTCTCTACTTTGGCAAGGTTAGCCTTCCCTCATCTCATTTGTCACCTCTGCAATTCAGTTGGAATTGACATAGAGGAAGACATCCTCATTGATGAGGACAAGCCCATCACTAAGAAAAGGATGGAGCAAACAAGAGATCCCACTCATGGGCAAGAGCATGAGAAAATTCCTCATCATGAAATCCCTGAGATGCCTCAAGGGATGCACTTTCCTCCACAAAATTATTGGGAGCAAATTAACACCTCCCTAGGAGAATTGAGTTCCAATATGGGACAACTAAGGGTGGAGCACCAAGAGCATTCTATTCTCCTCCATGAAATTAGAGAAGACCAAAGAGTCATGAGAGAGGAGCAACAAAGGCAAGGAAGAGACATTGAGAAGCTCAAGCACTCCATAAGATCTTCAAGAGGAAGAACAAGCCGCCATCACTAAGGTGGACCCGTTTTTTAATTTCCTTGTTCTTTATTTTTCTGTTTTTCGAAAATTATGCTTTAGGTTTATCTATGTTTGTGTCTTTATTATATGATCATTATGTCTTAGTGTCTATGTCTTAAAGTTATGAATGTTCTATGAATCCATCACCTTTCTTAAAAGAAAAATATTTTAATCAAAAAAGAAAAAGAAGTGCATGGATTTTGAATTTTAAAACAGAATAATTATTTTGATGTGGTGGCAATACTCTTTGTTTTCTGAATGAATGCTTGAAAAGTACATATTTTTTAGTTTGTTGTTTATGAATGTTAAAATTGTTGGCTCTTGAAAGAATAATGGAAAAGGAGAAATGTTATTGATAATCTGAAAAATCATAAAAATGATTCTTGAAGCAAGAAAAAGCAGTGAAAAGCTTGCAAAAAAAAGAGAGGAAAAAGCAAGCAGAAAAAGTCAATAGCCCTTTAAACCAAAAGGCAAGGGTGAAATAAAAAGGATCCAATGCTTTGAGCATCAGTGGATAAGAGGGCCCACAGGAATAAAATCCTGGCCTAAACGGCTGAACCAAGCTGTCCCTAATCATGTGCTTATGGCGTGAAGGTGTCAAGTGAAAGCTTGAGACTGAGCGGTTAAAGTCGTGGTCCAAAGCAAAAATAGTGTGCTTAAGAGCTCTGGACACCTCTAATTGGGGACTCTAGCAAAGCTAAGTCACAATCTAAAAAGGTTCACCCAGTTATGTGTCTGTGGCATTTATGTATCCGGTGGTAATACTGGAAAACAAAATGCTTAGGGTCACGGCCAAGACTCATAAAGTGACTGTGTTCAAGAATCAACATACTGAACTAGGAGAATCAATAACACTATTTGAATTCTGAGTTCCTATAGATGCCAATCATTCTGAACTTCAAGGGATAAAGTGAGATGCCAAAAAGTTCAGAAGCAAAAAGCTAATAGCCCCGCTCATCTAATTAAGACTGATCTTCATAGATGTTTTTGGAAGTCATTGTATATTCTCTTCTTTTTATCCTACTTTGATTTTATTTCCTTGGGGACAAGCAACAATTTAAGTTTGGTGTTGTGATGAGCGGATAATTTATACGCTTTTTAGCATTGTTTTTAGGTAGTTTTTAATATATTTTAGTCACTTTTTATTATATTTTTATCAGTTTTTAAATAAAAATCACATTTCTGGACTTTACTATGAGTTTGTGTATTTTTCTGTGATTTCAGGTATTTTCTGGCTGAAATTGAGGGACATGAGCAAAAATTTGATTCAGAGGCTGAAAAAGGACTGCAGATGCTGTTGGATTCTGACCTCCCTGCACTCGAAGTGAATTTTCTGGAGCTACAGAAGCCCAATTGGAGCGCTGTTAATTGAGTTGGAAAGTAGACATCATGGGCTTTCTATCAATATATAATAGTCTATACTTTACTTGAGATTTGATGGCTCAAATTGGCGTTCCAAATTAGCATAAAAATTCTGGCGTCAAAACGCCAGAACTGGCATAAAAGCTGGAGTTAAACGCCCAAACTGGCACAAAAGCTGGCGTTTAACTCCAAGAAAAGTTCTACATGTGAAAACTTCAATGCTCAGACCAAGCACACACCAAGTGGGCCCGGAAGAAGATTTCTGCATTAATTACTTATTTCTGTAAACCCTAGGCTACTAGTATTATAAATATGACCTCTTGCTATTATACTTTTGGAGACCTTTACATACTTTCAGAGACCTTTACACACTTTTCATCTTTGGAACTTATATGTTCACGTTTGAGGCTGGCCTTACGGCCATGCCTAGACTTCTTGTTCTTATGTATTTTCAATGGTGGAGTTTCTACACACCATAGATTAAGGTATGGAGCTCTGCTGTTCCTCATGAATTAATGCAAAGTACTACTATTTTCTATTCAATTCACACCTACTTCTTCTCCAAGATATACTCTCGTACTTAATTCAGTTAAGTCAGAATGAAGGGGTGACCCGTGACAATCACCCAATCTTCGTTACTCGCTTAGCCAAGGTCGCGTGCCTGACAACCACAAAGCGATCTACATGATGTTCAACGTAGTCATTGGATGACAGCTAGAGTATATTCTCTTGGGTTTCTAATCTAAGATTAGAACCTTCGTGGTATAGGCTAGAATAATTGGCGGTCATTCCTGAGATCTGGAAAGTCTAAGCCTTGTCTGTGGTATTCCGAGTAGGATCTGGGAAGGGATGACTGTGACGAGCTTCAAACTCGCGAGTGTTGGGCATAGTGACAGACGCAAAAGGATCAATGGATCCTATTCCAACATGATTGAGAACCGACAAATGATTAGTCGTGCAGTGACAGCGCATTTGGACCATTTTCACTGAGAGGACGGGAAGTAGCCATTGACAACGATGATGCCCAACATAAAGCTTGCCATGGATAGGAGTATGAATGATTGGAAGATGGAAATAGGAAAGCAGAGGTTCAGAAGGAACAAAGCATCTTCATATGCTTATCTGAAATTCTCACTAATGAATTACATAAGTATCTCTATCCTATTTTATGTTTTATTCATCTTTTAATTATCAATTCTCCATAACCATTTGAATCTGCCTGACTGAGATTTACAAGATGACCAAAGCTTGCTTCAAGCCGACAATCTCCGTGGGATCGACCCTTACTCACGTAAGGTTTATTACTTGGACGACCCAGTGCACTTGCTGGTTAGTTGTACGAAGTTGTGATAAAGAGTTGAGATTACAATTGTGCGTACCAAGTTTTTGGCGCCATTGATGATCACAATTTCGTGCACCAGGGACCGACATGATGAAGTCGACCCGACAAAGCTACAAAAAGTTATAAAGAAGTAATCCATAAAAAGAGACCTGACAAGGTCCACGTAAAATGGATTACTAGAAATAACTTAGAAGGGACCGACATGATGAAGTCGGCCCGACAAAGCTACAAAAAGTTATGAAGAAGTAATCCATAAAAAGAGACCTGACAAGGCCCACATAAAATGGATTACTAGAAATAACTTAGAAGGGACCGACATGATGAAGTCGGCCCGACAAAGCTACAAAAAGTTATAAAAAAGTAATCCATAAAAAGAGACCTGACAAGGCCCACATAAAATGGATTACTAGAAATAACTTAGAAGAAAATGACAAAAGGGAATTAATGAGTACTTAAAGTCCCTCGCACGTTCCCTAGGTAAAACGCAAACGCACGTTGCAGTTAAAGGAGTGAGAAAGACATTCCGCACTCAAACCAATAAAAGGAAGTTCTACAAACGGGCCCAACAAAGAATGCTTGAGCTTGGCTTCTCCAAGAAAAGGTTAAAAGTCTGAAAAGACATGACCTCGAGAGGAAGACCACACTCAAGCAGGGGCACTGTTCATGCCCAGATCTAAGCTGTGCGACCTGGGCTGATTGACGACAAGTCGATCGACCTGTTCAGACCAGGATTATCCGACCTCTTTATAAAAGAGGTCGGCCAAATCACTACAGAGGCCCAAGAAGGCCCAAACAAAGGAACACGGCCCAAATCTAAAGGTAGCCAAAGCCTAGAAAGATAAGGACGGTTCCCCTAAAGATAAACATTATAAATACATTGGAGCACCCAGGTATAACTCATACTCTGATTCTACTAAAAATCTTCTTAAAGACCATGCTAACTTAAGCATCGGAGTCTCTTGTAGGTACCATCACCCTCCGGTGACGAAGGATCAGCAGCATCTCCAGCTCCTCTAGTTCCACCAGGTCAGGCACGACAGCTCTGGCCACCAGATCCAACAAGTCGGACACGACAGCTCCGGCCACCACAGCAGATCTCATCCGAGATGAAGTAGTCAGCCTAAAGCCAATACCAAGCAACAGAGTTGTAAAAAAGTAAACCCAAGGGATTACTAAAAAAGCCTAGTGAAAGACACGCGCTAGAAGAGGCACGGCTCAACCATAACTTCACCAAAATCGACTTACCATGGGAGTACTACGAAGAATAAGTCGAACGAAGCTAACCTCGAAAGCCATTTCGACTAAAACACAGAAAACAAAAAAAAGTATATCAAAAGAGGTCGGACATCAAAATGCCAACATTCTAAAGATGCTTGGAAGTGCTGAACAATGCTGCATACAAAGCATATCACAAAAGAACAAAACTGGCATAATAAAAGGCTCAAGAGGCCACCCGAAAAAGCCGACCTCAAGTGCTTAAAGAAATTACTTTGCTTTTCTACATAGAGTTGCTATAGAAAAGCGACGAAAATATCCAAGTCAAGCAGACCACAAGTTACAGAAATAAGAGTTCAAAAGCCCACAGACCGGGCAGTACAAAACATCAAATAAAATTCATCAAAGATCCAGGTTCTCATCGGGAGCAGCATCTTGAGTCGATGAAGGATAGATGATCCTCGTAGGAACTGCATCTACAGTCCCATCATCCCGGTTCTAGATCTGAACATCAGGGTCGGACTCGGGCTGGCCGACCTCAGCAGTAGGAGTTGAAGATGCCGGGGCAGCAGGGGCTTTGACAGATGGCACAGGAGGAGGGTCTACATCTACATCGTCGTCATCAGGGCCATCAGGGACAATCTTACCATCTTCTACAATGTTGTCCAAACTGAATAGGGTGAGGTCGAGCTCGGGCGCAAGAACTCGAACCTGAGCCTTCAAATTCTTATAAGCAGCATTCATGCTACCTACAAGATGGCCCTGGAGCTCGGTGTAGTCAGCCCGAGCAGACTCCAACCTCTCCCTGAGCTCTATCATCTCGCCATAAGTCAGGACATAGCTCTCCTTATGCTTTTACGCCATCTCCTCAGCCAGGTTTGCAGAAGCCACCGCAGTAGTAGCCCGAGTCTTCTCACCTTCCAACTCCTTTTCCAGCTTAGCCACCTTCACTTCGAGCTCCTCCTTTAACCCCTTGATCCTGTCATATTCCGACTTGGCCTCCTCCATAAAAGCCTTTGTCGCGTGAACTAGAACATCCTGGGCAGTCCGAAATAATGCTGCCCCCATGTGTGCCATTTTTATACTGCTCCGGGTAATGAAGTCCAAATGACGAAGAATGGATACATCGTCAGTAGGAACAACACCATAAGGAGCAATTTTGTTGATCAACAAACCCGATAGCATCAAAGTCAGGGGCATCCAGATTGAAAGGCTCAACAGTTCTCTGTCATTTTAGAGAAGGGACGGCAGTAGGAGAAGAGGTAGCAGCAGAGGCTTCGGGAGGATTAACCAAGTGGACTTGAGGAGTAGGAATCATCTTCCTCGACCTAGAAGTGCTCAATATCGACATTTTAGGAGGAACCTGAGAAGATCCTTCTCCAGCCGCCTTAGCCGAGATGTTCTGGGCAGCCGTAGCCTTTCTCGCCTTCTTAAAGGCCCTCATGGAGTCATTATTTTTAATCATATCTGAAAATACACAGCAAGAAACCAAATTATAAATTGGAAAGAAAAAGAATAAATTCGACAAAATAAACAAGCACAACAGATACAAAAAAGAGTCGACCACTACCCAGCTCAGCTCGGAGAAGTAAGGGATCTCCTAGGAATTTCTTTGTATCAAGATGGGGAGGCTGCCCCCAGTTCTCTTCCAACACAGTTACAAAGGCTTGCTCAACTTCGTCCAACATCTCCCAAGTATATCTAGACACCACTACATTCTTTTGCCATTCTAAAGGAAAGCTGGGCTCACCATTCTCATCCAAAAAGAAAGGTCGGGCTCCTTCAATAGCTCGAACCTTGAAAAAATAATTCTTGAAATCGCGAAAAGATTCATCATACATCGAAAAAACTTTCTTTCCATGGGCAGCTCGGAAAGATACCCAAGCATCCTTCTTCTTAGCCACGCCGGGTTTAGTCAAAACAAAGAGGTAAAGAAAAAGATTTTGAGATGGTTTAACATCCAACTCTTGACACAGTAATTGAAAGATCTTAAGGAAGCCCCACGAATTCGGGTGAAGCTAGGATGGAGATACATTGCACGACCACAACAAATTGGTCTCAAAAGGAGTAAAAGGAAAAGTAATGTTCAGCTGGCTGAAAAAATAGTCATAGGCATAAAAGAAGGGACGCTCCCCCTGGACCGAGGTCGGGAAACAAACCCTCTCATCGGGATCAGGCGCTACTAGCTCATAATCTTTCTCCTGCTCCTGACTACTACAAATCCTGTGATGTTTCCTCAACTCTACACAATACTCAGCATTTACCACAGAGACACACATCAACACGAGGGAGTCCAGCCAGTCCGACATGCCCTCGGGGACTTTGGAAGAGGTCTCGACAATATTTTTGCGAGACAACATGGGTCAACTAGTCCTACAGTAAGAAAAAGAAAATGGATTACTAACCAAAGCATCTCGAACAAATATGGATACAACTCGGGCTAAAGCATACAAACAGCAAAAGAAAACCCCAGGACTCACACCAAAATCCAGGGGCACCCTTTGGAGGCAACAACAGAGTAAGGTTTCAGAAAAAAGAGTGCGACTTACATCCCGACATCCCTCAAACAAGAAAACAACTCTCCTTCGACAGCAACATTCCACAAGAAGAAACACAAAATAATATATCAAAGTCATCACCTTTTTACAGCATATCATCAAAGCAAATTGTCAAACATCAAAGCACGCAAAGGGAAAATCATCAAAGGCGCAAATCAAGAAGATACGATCAGAAGCAATAAACAAAATTCAAAAACCTAGAAGCATTAGCTAGCAGAAAACGAAAGGAAGATTCATACAGAATTAAAGAAACCTTAAAACAGTGCACAGCAGGCAAAGAAAAACTCTCCAACACAAAGACAAGCAAAGGTAAAAGTCTCATAAAGTCCAAGTATCAAAAATGGAAAAAAGCCAAGAAAACCAACCTGTAAAGAAGGCGACGAAAGATCGAAACGATGGCAAACCCACAAACTACTCCTGAAGGCAAGGAGGGCACGAAGACGTGAGAGCTTGGGGCAAGAGAACAAAGAGTCACAGACGAAATAGAGGAACAAAGAGAAAAAGGGAAGTTACAGTAAGCACGGAGAAGGGAAACTGAAGGGATGACAAGGGATGACACTTTGAAAATTCGAAAGTGAAATAAGAAAGAGGGAAGAAGGAAACAGCAAAAGGGAATTAATGAGTACTTAAAGTCCCTCGCACGTTCCCTAGGTAAAACGCAAACACACGATGCAGTTAAAGGAGTGAGAAAGACATTCCGCACTCAAACCAATAAAAGGAAGTTCTACAAACGGGCCCAACAAAGAATGCTCGAGCTCGGCTTCTCCAAGAAGTGGTTAAAAGTCTGAAAAGACACGACCTCGAGAGGAAGACCACGCTCAAGCAGGGGAACTATTCATGCCCGGATCCGAGCTGTGCGACCCAGGCTGATTAACGACAAGTCGACCGAACTGTTCAGACCAGGATTATCCGACCTCTTTATAAAAGAGGTCGGCCAAATCACTACAGAGGCCCAAGAAGGCCCAGACAAAGGAACACGGCCCAAATCTAAAGACAGCCAAAGCCTAGAAAGATAAGGACGGTTCCCCTAAAGATAAAGATGACTTCACTCAAAGATAAGATAAGATAACTATCTTATCTCCAGAAAAGATCACTCTACAACATTATAAATACACTGGAGCACCCAGGTATAACTCATACTCTGATTCTACTAAAAACCTGCTAAAAGCCCATGCTAACTTAAGTATCGGAGTCTCTTGCAGGTACCACCATCCTCCGGTGACGAAGGATCAGCAGCATCTCCAGCTCCTTCAGTTCCACCAGGTCGGACACGACAGCTCCGCCACCAGATTCAACAAGTCGGACACGACAGCTCCGGCCACCACAGCAGATCTCATCCGAGATCGACCTACAGTTTCAGGTAACCCTCGGAATACTCCTTCATCTTATTTTGCATTTCTTGCATCTCCTGCATCTTATGGCACATCTCCTGCATGGCATGGTCATAGTCTTACGATCCCAAACTAACTATACGACGTTCTCCACTGTTGCGCTCAAACCCCAAAGGGTCATGGCGTTCATGAGTGGGGTTGGGATCAGTTTCATGCCCGTCTTCATGAATTGTTTCCTTGAGTGGAGTGTCAGGATTAATGGTTGATTGGATCATGTGTCCAGCTATGGTGCAAGCAATTTTAGATCCCACAAACGGTGTCAATGTTCATACCTGACTCGTGGTACGAACTCACGAGAATTCGAGGACCCGAGGTTGATTGTTCACAGTCTAAGCCAGGGGGCAACCTGCGATGACACTTCGAAGCTTAAGTTAGAAGTGTGCTTTTGGTGTAGAATAGTAGTTATCTTACTTGTGTTAGAGCTCCCGTTTTATGTGCTCTTTATTATCCCCTGTATTTGATGTTGAATATACGTTTATATGACCTTTAGTCATTTTTTAGACCTGGAGTTACATAGCTTTCTGCGTTATTCATGTTTCTTGTATAACGTCGATAACAAAAATACCAAAAATTTATATTTTTTATGACTTTTTAAAAAAGTTAAGATTTTTAAGTTATTTTTATCCTTCATCTTCAACCTAGATTTTTACAATTTTTTATTGTCACTGTCTTTTTTCTTTTCTGCTATTACACCACTTCCAGATTTTGTTTTTGATATTGGAGTAGCAACGGTGTTTTTTCAAAATGTGGGTTGATAGGGTGTTATTCTCAAATGTGGAACCGTTTAATTAGATAAACAAAAATCGGACCGTCCAATTTGTGAGAAGTACAGAAATCGGACCGAGAGATTTGTGAGAAAACAGAAATTGGACCGATGAATTTCTGTTAAAAAAATTAAAAAATTTGAAGTATAGAAATTGAATCCTTCGATTTGTGTATCTTCCACACTTTTAAAAAATATCAAAAATTACAATGTTAAAATATATCACTACTTTTACTTTCATATAAAAAAAAAAAAAAAAGAGCCCACCACTTCAGTATGTGTAACTAAGATTATGTAATATTCAACACTTAAAATATTTTCTTTTCTTTCAGGGCATTATTAAAACAGATTGTGTTGACTAAGTTTTGTTTTTTCTATTTATTCCTTCGACATTTTTTTCTTCATATTCTCCTTTATTTTCTAACCAAAACCAAATAAAATTTGTGCTTTGTCATATTCACTTTTGGATATTTTTATTTTTTTAAAGGGAGGTTGTGAAATTTAAGACAGAAGAGACATAGAGTGGTAATGGAGTATTGGAGTGGTAGTAGAAGAGTAGAAAAAAATTAGTAATAATAAAAGATGACAAAAGTTTAGGATAAAGAAAAAGAGATGTATCTATGATTGAAGATGAAGAATAAAGATAATTTTAAAATTTTACTTAACATTTTTAAAAAATTTAACAAAATATTAATTTTATATAAAATTTATTTTTTATAAGTATAACGTTAATTTTAGGTTAATTTTTATATATAAAAAAATATTAATATTTTTGTTGAAAATAAAATTATTTGATTTAATTATATGTGAGTGAATTTTACAGATGAAAAGTCAACACAAAGGGTCTTGCGTTATAACACGTATGATACGTATTAAACACATGGTAATACGATATCTTTTTTACATTTTTATAATGCTGTCAATATTCAATCAAAACACCTTCGTCATGTCTATATTAAAAATAATTTCTATTAATTTTATTCTTTTATAAAAAATTTTAGATAAAAATAACAATTTATCCAAAATTATAGAGAGGGGGAACACACAACACAGGACCAAGTCCATAGTCCATAGTAGTCTAAAGGTCTGTATTCCCTACACCTCCCATCAATCTCTTTCTTTGTGGTACGACAAGGCGATGGTGCCTGCTGCCACTGTCACTGCGGCCTTTATCCATAGATTCCCTGCTGTTTTGTCAAACAAACAAGGAAAAGAAAAGATTCTTTTATTCTCTTACAGTCCAGCTATGCCTATGAGACACAGCCACAGTCCACAGTCCACAGTCCCGTTTGGACCATCTCCATTCTGCACCAACCTCCACTTTCTCTTTTCAGTGAAAGCAGCGAAGCCAGACAAAATGCATCCCACAGTGGTTCCCTGGAGCTGACACCTCCTACCCTACGGTTACCATGACCCTTCCACACGCGCCGCTTCATTGCGCGTGTTCTCTAATTCTTCCCTTAAAATCCACACCCACTCTCCACTCTTCTGCTTTCTAATATCTTCCCTTGCGTTTCGCGGTTCTGCCCCGCTCGCTGCTGCTTCCAGCCACCTCTCTTTTTGGACCTCCAAACCCTTACTGGTAAACAATTAACCCCTTCCTTCCTTCCTTCCTTCTTTCCTTCCTTTCTTTTCTTCTCCTCTGTCTTTTGCTGTATTCATTGATTTCTGGCCGTTTGATTGTGCTTGTGCCTGTGGCATTCTGTTTATGGAGTTTAATTGCGTTCTTATTGCTTGAGATTATCCTGAAAAATAGATCATTAACTCTTCTTCTTGAATGATGTTGGGGCTGGAGTTTTTCTGTATTTGGTTTTTGGTTTCCTCTGCTCCTATACTTTGTTCCTGGCATTCTGCTTGGGGAATTTCTGAGCAACTTATAGTCAGGGTTATGATATTTGGTAAATATACTTCTCAAGTTTTTTTCCCTTATTTTCCTGATGATGGATAGTTTATGTGCTAAGTTTATTCCTGGTTGATTTAAGTGGTTCTTACGTCGTGTGCCTGATTATTGTCATGTTCTTTTGTTTCATTGTGATTTCTCTTGGGATATTGTGGAGTATTGTGCAGATTTCTCATTGTTGTGTTGGTTTTAAACTTCAACTCCTTTATGTTTTGGGTCAATTTGCCGGGTTAGATTCTTTGGATTAATCATGTGTTACCATTGTGATTTTTAATTGGGTTATGGCCAAAATTGATGAAATTGTAATTTCTGATGGTCATTTCCTGCTCCTTGATTGTGCCTGTCATATTGTTTCTGGACTTTCCTTGCCTCTAAATGTTAGTAGAGCTGTTTAAATATATGCTGGAACATCAATGTCATCCTAATTTGTTGCTGCATATACTGATGGGTTGCTGTGTTGCTGGAACTTGTTGTTTCTTACCCCGTGCTCCTTAATGTTGGTATTGGATCACGTTTTTCAGATTGAGTTGCTGCGTGGGTGACTAATGCCCTTTCTGATGGTTCTTGTCTTCTCATGGATTACAATGGCTTGGAAGTTTATGAATTTGCTTCCATTTTTGGTTGAACATTTGGATGTTTGATTCATTAACATGAATTATGTTCCTAGTTGCGAAAAAAGAAAAGGGGTTTGTGCATGATTGTTACTTGAGCTGGGTTCATTGGAGGCAATTTGAAATTTACTGGTTCTCATGCTTCTCTTATTTTTGTCAGTATTGTGATCTTTTACTGAGGGATATTGAGTTGTTCTCTCAGAATATTACTGACCGATGCCACATCGGTGGCTGTTTTCTTGTGATTAGTCTTGCGTTTTTCAAATAGTTGAGAGTCTCTAAGGCTATGTTTGGTGCTGTATTCTAGTGCAGGACTCTATTTGATTTTGCTCGCTGTCACATCACAGGTAGCAATAGAGTATCTGAATGTATATCGTTTATTTGGAAGAGTACATCCATTTAATTAATACGTTGAATATAATGCATGAGATTAAAAAGAAAAGGAAGTAGAAGAAAATTTAAGATTATATTTTGGATATATATGTATATGTTTGTGGTTTTCATAATAGTTGTTGGAAACCATTTTTCAGCTCAGAACATGGAGATGGAGGCGATCACAGCTTCATTAGAGAGGTCTCTTCAAAATTGTTCCTTAAACAACCATAGCCATGAGAGCAGAAGGGAAGAAGGGTCAGTCACAGATGCAGAGGCAGATGCCGAAGCTGGCATAGGAATCTCATCCAGCTCAGACGATGTCCTGAACAACCGCATCTCCAACTCTGACACTACTCTAGAACTCAACTCCCATATATCACTCCCTTACCACTGGGAACAATGCCTAGATTTGAAGGTTATTGAATCCTCTCCTCTTTCTTCTCTAGGTTCTTCATTATATAAAACAATAGTGCAACCGCACAGATGAAGCCCCTAGAAAGTTAAGATTATTTTTAGTTTTCTGATTGCTTGTCATGTCCTTTTGCTTTGCCTACTCTTTGGGGGAAGGTCCGGCTTTCCTTAGTTAATCGGATGTCCTGAACATTTGTTCGATATCTGAATTGTGAAGATTGAGTCTTTCTAGCTAGTCCTGGCGGTTGGGTGCTTATTTCCTTTTAGAAGATGATTTTTTATAGAAGTTATCTGCATATAATTTGGTGGGAATGAATGAACAATGTATTGATTGTGTACTTATATACATGTACAGACGGGGGAAATTTATTACATAAACTGGCAGAATGGAATGAAAGCAAAGGAGGATCCAAGGAGGGTAGCAGAATACAGTAGCAGTATGAGTAGGGATTACAAGTCAGAAGAAGAGAGTTGGTACGATAGCGAAGAGTCTTCATCGGAGTCATGCCCCTCTTCATCCAAAGACCAGTGTTACCAAGAGCTGGGACAAGTAGAAAAGCAGAATAATAGTAGCAGCAGCAGTAGCAGTAGTAGTAGTAGTTATAGTAATAATAAGGGTAATGTCTTGGTTGTGGCTGGGTGCAAGAGCTGTCTCATGTATTTCATGGTGCCCAAACAGGTTGAAGACTGCCCAAAATGTGGTGGTCAACTCCTCCACTTTGATCGATCCGAAAGTGGCTCTCCATGATTCCCATTTCTCAATTCCACCATCCACCCCCTCCCCTGCTTCCTTTTTTTTTTTTTTTTGCTCTTTCTTGCCCTTTCAATTTCTCTTGTTTCATTTAGCTTGCCTGAGTGTAAACTACTAGTTTTGTTCATTATTAGGATGAAATTTTCCAGCTTTCATCGTGCTTGCATCAGAATAGGTTTCCATTTATTCGTAATTCAATTTTTTTAAAAAATAAATAATTCAATTACTCTTCTCTTTTTATAGTAAATGTACTCTTGTTCCTGTTGTTTATAAGTGTAAATCAACTTAGTCCTCCCGGGTCCCGATAATAATCCAATTAACAGTTAAACAAAGTGCTGATGCGTACTGTATATTGCAATATTTAAACTGGTTTAACCCAACGGTACCACCACCAGTTCCAACAGAGTTCCAGAGTCAAACACAAGCACCCACACCACCTCTTCCTCTCTAATTTGAAAAACCCAATTTCAAGATAGTTTGAAAATTAAAATTCCATCACTGCCTCCTTCAACCGGGGCACCACTTAACCACCCCATCTCATTTTATTTTTCCATCGTTTTCCCTTTGTCTTCTTCACGGTCACTAAACCAGAGACCACCAGACATCAAGCATTGATTTGTTCGCTACACACTAGATCTGTTTCCTTAGCTCCACTACGGGACAACAGCATGAAGATAGATGTTGGCGAGGCTGGTGCAGCCAACAACGATGCAATATTCCAAAGGGCTTCGACGGTGTGAATGTGTGCTGTGTTGGAGTTGGTAATGGTGACGTTGACTGTGGATGTGGGATTTCAACGGTGTCATGCTAGTGTTGGACTGTTTTTGATTGTGTTAGGTGCAGTGTTTTTTACCTAAACAAATTAATAGTCAAATTATATTATTTTTTCATAAAGTAATATACTCTTACTCTACTTGGAAGTTCAAACTTACCGTATCAAACTGTTAACAAGTAGCTAGAAGCTACTCACAGGTTGAATTCACTACATGTGGCAATAACGGGTTTCCAATTTCGGAATAACCAATTGAACTGAACTCCAAATTCATATTTTTAATACTGCTTTGACAATATACTGGGGTGCCGGGTTCCTTTGGCCTTACATCTCACTAGAAAAATAGGATGTATTTTTCTATACTGGTCAGATGGGAATACATAAGGATCGATAATGGCCTTAAATGGAACGACAAGAGGTTTGACCGTTTGACGAGTTCTTATATCACCATTCACCATGTCTAGTTGTTCACACGTTACAGGCAACGGGCAGACTGACTACTTTGTTCTATCCTTTGATTTCACTTTTCTACTTTTCCCTCATTAAATATCTGCTTCAGACTTGCCCCAGAAATAAACTCGCTATAAGTACAGTAGCACAATATTATGCTCAAGGTATATTAACAGCTATGGGCTTCCCCCGACCCATGGAAAATCCTCTTGTACCATCTGGCATCCGGGGCCCTGGAGGTTGCTTGGCGACGACTTGTTCAGTAAGAATTGAATTATTGGAATTGGAAGTTTGTGTTCCCAATTGATTATTCACACGACTATGAACTCGGCCACGACCCTTCCCCCTGCCCCGGCTACGCCCTTTCCTCTGCCCACTCTCTTTTTCATAGGCATGTTCTTCCTGCCAAATGAACAAATATATATAAAGACAAGGCATAGAAACCGTAAGTCCAATTAACAAACCCAAAACCAATTAACTGGTTATGGATAGAGTATCCATGTAATCATTCGCCATTAAGCAACAAAGACTTGGTATATCACATAATCAGCAATCAAAATATCCAAGCACTTACCACATGTCCATGAGTATGAGTATCAGCAACGGGAGCATCTTCTACTGGTTTTTCATTTGCCTGCTGCTCGGGAAGAGAAGTATAATCCTCCTCGCAGTTAGCTTCAGTATCAAATCCCTTCTTTCCCCGTCCTTGAGAAGGTTTTGGCTGAACATGAAATATTAAAGAGATATTATGTCTAAAGTCTAAACTATATTGAATATTGATCTATCCATCCAACAGTTTGAAGACTCCTCAGCCTTGAGTCGCCTTATCAGGCCAAACTAGAGAGGGATTTTAATTTTAATTTTATTAAAATAACAGGATACGGCTGTTGTAGATAAGAAAATAAGAATTATGATTGTCAATGCCCTATATTCAAAGAAAATTAATTGTATACCATGCATCTAACCATTTGACGAACACGGAGGCCACTCCGCCAGTTTCGCTCATCATTCAGCTCCGCAACCTGCCAATAGTACTAACTCTTGTCATAATGCCAAAAATGCCATCGCAGTTTGCTAACTCAGAAATAAAATGGTACTTACTGCTCTCTCAGCCAGCTCAACAGATTCATATTCAACAAATGCATGCAACTGGAACAGAAAGCTGTGTTAGATTCAAAAATTACATACACTTCATTAATACTCTCCATGAAAAAGAGAGGTAAAGGTTCTCATTACTTGTCTACTCAACTCCCATAAATTGCAATCCAAAATCAAATGTCAATGCCCAAAAATGATTGCATCAAACAAAGGTAGGCATGTCTATACTTGGAAACCATAGTATCATACTAAGGACTATGGAGAACCATTAAATGGTCATTTTACCAGTCAATTAAAGTATATATCGGAGAACTTTTGCCAAAACATAATGGAAACAAGAACAGAGCATGGTAACTCAACAGATGAACCAGTAGTAGATGAATTTATGCATGCATGTATGTATGTAGACCTTGTTAGCTAAATGTACGCCATCAACTTTTCCCAATCTTGAAGCTGAAGAAGCACCACTATTGGAAGTTTGAGGAGGACATGTCCGGATGGTCTTCACGCTGCAGAATCAAATGCAAAATGACAGAAATTTAAAATTTAGTAGCAAATACCTAACTTAAAAAGATTATGGGAAAAAGAATACTGTGACAAACATTGTGCTGCTTAAGTTACAAGTTGCAATAATACCTCCCAACAGCAGAAAACACCTTCATAAGATTCTGATGGCAATGATCCTCAGGTAGGTTTTCAGCTACAACAATACGAGACTACAACAAAAAATAATCCTAGATGTTAGAGAAAGTGAGAGGAAAGAAGTCTAATTAAGAGCCACCAATAGTAACCAAAGAAACGTCATTAATTAAAATATTATGAAAAGAATAAATAGCATGCATATTACAAGGGAAAGAATGAATAGCATGTATAATATTAGTATCATATTTAATCCATTCAACAAATTGTTTGCTCATCAATAACTTGTCCAGCATAATCTATAGCCAGTCACAGAATATTAGTAAAATTAACTTGTAGCTCTTCTATATCAGACTCAGTTAAGGGATGCTGGCGTTTGACTTTCTTTCCATCTTCACTTACTACCTGGACAAGATACCAAAAATAGGAAAAATAAAATTACGAAAAGATACATAGAGAAGAACATGAGCTTGATAATATTAATTCATGAAGTATGAGAGTGAAGAAGCTTACAAGTTTTGTCGAGTTCCTCAAAGCAGTCGCAAGTTGAGAGTGACTGGTTATGAGGGCCTTGATCTTCTTGAAAGATGCAACAACAGATATAGGAACTGCATAGTTTTAGAAAAGCATTAATACAAAAATCGCAGCTCATGAAAACTTTAAACCATTTAGCAACCATCTTATTACAGAACAAAAAACAATTCACTAAATATGATAATCTTTAAGTAGAAACTGCATCATCCCATTCCTCTCTTTAAAGTTAGAAAGAAGTTCTGGCAGTAGTAGAATAAAATGCTTTGGTTCATGGTGATTCTGCCACAAGGGGAAAAAAAAGAAGGAAACAGAATATACATCTTACCAAAACCTTCAGAATCTTTGTTGATGAACCTCATTAAATGATCAGTAGTAGCTAAGTTTAAATCACTGAAATAATACTCCACCTACAAATTATGGCATATTTAGATAAACCAATATAATAGTCAAGTTCCAGCATTCAGTCAAGAAATCAAGGATTATACTAAAAAGACATTTTTTGGGGGAGGTAAATGTTGGTAACAAAATAAGAAAGATGATACTAAAAAGGGAAGCTACTGATACACAATGTCTTCCTGCACCTCACATAGTGCACCATCCCCCAACCATTCCTCAACATCGGCAGTTTAAAGTATTCTATGACGGAGAAAGATATATGTAACAAAAAATAAAAATTTCCCTTGATTGTTATCCATTCTAAATTTCCTTTTCTGCCAAATATGAAAAGGCATTAATGTTCTAGAATTCCACCAGAAATCCATTATAGAAAAGTACTAATTCCACCTGAAATTCATGATCCAAAAGCACTCTTGACAGCTAATTGAGTTATTCAATTTCCCAAAAATTTCAGAAAATTTCAACAACAAAAAGCTTCCCTCTGTCTATGTTATAGAAAGTAAACTATTTCAGATAATAGATATATAACTTGATAGTAGTGCCAAGTGCTAACTTAGGACTCCTGAAGACTTTTTTGAGTAAAACATATCAAAATTTCAGCTTCTTGCAGATTTTAAATGCCACTCTATAGCTGATATTTAATCAGGAAAAAAAAGGGGTAATGAAGTTCTATTGTAGGCAGTTGAATACATCAACGCACACCCACTATCATAAGCAGTGAATTGTTCCAACATCAGGCATCAGCTAATCTAGAACAATGACAGCAATGAACCAAAGGGGAAAAAAAAGAAATGGAAGATTAATCTGCTATTTCAGCTTCATACTGTAAAAAGATATTGAGGCAGCGTAAAGCTGCAGTTTCTTCATAAACTTATCAGAGACCAAATTTTATCACGATCCATTTTATCTCCACCCCCACCCTCCAATAAAAAAATAAAGCATCCGACCCTCATCATTATCAAATTTCAGCCCGAATTAACACATCCAATTGTGCCCGAGAGCCAGTTTACAGGTAAAATTACCAAACCTCCCCCTTCCAAAAATGCTTCCTCAGGTCAGGTGTGGTGATCAATTTGTGCCAATATGAGTTACTGTTCTACGGCACTCAGACGAGGGAATGACTGCAGAGTGGATTTTGGAAAGTAGAGGAGGGGAATAGGGGATTATTTATCATGCACCATTTATTGGTTTTAAACTGTGGTACACAACTGCACTTGCAACCACAATAAAGCAGTTTCAAAGAACTCAAGTTGCAACAACCACATATGAAAACAATTGCAGTTGAAACACCCAAAATTTATCCTGCGAAATTTCAAATCCAAGAAACTTCCAAATCATTCTTTATTAATTTTTATAGACACAGTATATAAAAACCTCTTTAAGTTTAGGAACAAAAAACTAACCCTTCCCTCCAAACTACTAAACTCCCAATCCAAATATAATACCTAACTTGATCAGTGGAGTGCTTTTCACACGAAACGCTGAATTGGAATGAAAGAATGGTTATGAACCATCATAATGGAACAAAGTCTAACATCCAAAACCTAAATGTATAGATGAAACGGGTAATATCAATAGGATAATATTCCGCCTACTTGCATAATTCAAAGAACATAAGAAAGAGCATCCATTCAATTTGGACATTAAAGTAGACCTGATTCAAAATCTTCTGACTAGCTTCCTCAGATAGCTTGCTTTTGGAAGAAGGAGTGTGATCTGACTCGCCGTGAGACTGCTGAACTTGCGGCACACCGGAATCGGTGCCAACATGATACTGATGCGGGTGATGGTGAGAACGGTAGTGAGCCTGAACATGATGATGATGCTGATGAGCAAGATGATGATGGTGGTGATTCTGGACGGCTGGAACGTGACCTTGAATCTGTACGTGGAAGGGTGAAGTCGGGGGTGGTGGATAAACATGCACCATACCAGAAGGCGGCGGAGGAGGAGGCGGCGGCGGCACCACTAGCCGAGTAGTAGGTCGCGTGGGCACGAATTCAGGAGCCTGTGCGTTGAGCCGGCTAGAGGAAAGGTTTCTGGAGAGAGATGGATCTGCGTGCGAGGAAGAAGGGCACATGTCTGGGGCTTCTGTCAGTGATTCTTGAGCCATGTCACAACGATCTAGAAGCTGCTTCAGCTTAGACCACACTGGCAGTTACCTTTTTTAGAAGCGGGTGGACTATGACAGGAAAAATACCAGTGAGATGGGAGATTCGTCAAGCATAACCCCAAGAACAATTCTCAAATTATCACTCTTGTTCAATTAGTTTCGGGGTGGTACTGTTACACTGGTCAGAGCCCCAGCGAGATCATAGGTTTTTTTCTGGGGTCGTGATAGGATCATAGATGGATGACTTTATGAACTATGATTGACGAAGATGGACGCGGGCCCAACGGATGACTATCCAATTTTTCTAAGAATGCTGTAAGTGCAGCGTGTCTTTATTGCATAAAAAAATAGTTTAAGAAAAACTTGTATAGATTCAAACAACATAAGACTCATGTCCAAAAAAAAAAAGAACAGCACAAGACTACTAAACAATACAAATATTGTAACATAAAATATATAATTTTAATAGAATATTAAAAATAGTTTATTAACGGATCCAGGAATCTAAGAGTGAAGGGGTCGAAAATTAAAATCTTGTATAATCAAATATAATGTTATATATTTGATAATAGTATAATTATAATTAATTTTTTAATTAAAAAAATTAATAAATACTTGTCAAATAAAAAAATTATCTCAATTTTTATAATTTTTTCATAATTTTTTTATGATTTTACATCTAATAAAATATAAAATTATTTATTTTTAAATATTTTGTTAATTAATTTACTTTATTAAGTATTTATGTGACAATAACTTATATTTTTATATTTTATATAATTAAAAAATATAACATAAAATAATACAAGTTAATTGCAATAACAGTTTTGTTATATGAATTTAAAATGTATTAAAGTATTTTTATATAATAATAGGGATAAAAATTAATTAAAAAATAAACAACTAAATAAAATTTAAAAATAATATTATTATAAATAATATTAAAGTATTTTTTATATGATTATAAATGTTAAAATTAATATTAATAATAGAAATGTAAAAGAAAATTTTAAATTAAATAAAAAATACAAATAATATAAATATATGTAAAAAAATTTAAACCTCATAAAGAATAGTAACTTTTTTTTTACTATCACTATACTATTAAATTTTACTCTATACAATACCTTTATTATAATAGTATGAGTTTTTAAAATTTGTTAGAGGGCCAAGGCCACTACTTGTCCCCTCCCCCCCTGAGTCCCTCCCTGGTTGATTTATTAATCAACTTAGGATGGTTGAGCTGTCTGTTCGCTGATTTACTTAAACAAGTATCGGATATTTCAATCTCGTCTTGTTTATGTCGCAATCCATTAGCCAACGATAAATCTTTAGATTAATCTTTGGTTTGTCAAGCTCAGTAATACTGTGGAAAACAAAAAAATGTTTCGAGATTTCGCTATCTATCCTCCAAACATACATGAGGAAATTGACATTTTTCATATCTTTATTTTGAAAAAGATCAAACTCCTCTTTAAATTAAATTAAAAGGATAAAGTATATACTTTTCGCTCCTAAAATTTGTTAAAAAAATTTCAAAAATATTTCTAAATTTTATTTTGTTTCAATTTTGTCCTAAAAACTTTTAATTTGTATCAAATGTACCCATGTTAGCTAATTTTTCAAGAAGTTTAAGACCATTTTAGCAACAACTTTACAACGACAACCTTTAACATAACAAGTCAGATGTGGTTTTATCGTTGACTCTTGGTTGTCAATCATTATTGCTGCGTTAGTCCTAAGTTTTTTTGAAAATTTAAGATGCAAATAAAAAATATATGGGATAAAATTAAAACAAAATAAAATTTAAGAATATTTTAAAACTTTTAGCAAACTTTAGTAACAAAAAGTATACTTTAGCTTAAATTAAATTTATATATGGTGAATCTGCTGCGATTGATCTGAAGCTTCTAGGTTATATGCTCGTGGTCAGTTGATCACGCTTCTGGAGGTGTCACATCAGTTGATGTGAGTGAATTTTTAATGCTAAATGCAAGTGTAATTACAATCATGCCCCCCAGGCTATTGGTTTCCTTCGTGCCCGCTAAAGTTATATAGCTTTTGAAAACCGCTCATTTTCTTAATTGATCTTCCCTTTCTACTTTCGTCTTGTTTCTTTCTCTTTTCTTCCCTTTTTCATTCTGCCTATTCTACGGCTCACAAGAAGTTGTGCTCATTTGTTTCTAGTACATTTTGTTCCTTTTTCATTATCCCTTTTCTACTAATTTTCTCTTGCTACATTTTTGCTTTTGTATTTTGCTCTTAGTTTAATAAGCAACTATGAGAATTTTGGATTTTCATAATAAGATTATCCGGTAAAAATAAGGGGTACCACTATTGTATTTGTGGAGTAGTCTTATTTTAAGTAGGAATAGCTAATTGAATGGCTTAATCTTCTTTGTTGAAGTACAATATTAAGCTTATGATAGTGGTGGTTCTCCCATTTGTAGGTATTGCACGAAGGATTCCTAATCTCCAACCTCGGGGGCTTGTTTTTCTTGACCTAGGAGTTCCCAGTACTTACTATTAGTGTACTTCTGACGTGACGGAAACCCCTCTACGGCCCAGTGAGGGTGATTTGCAAGAGCTTCGAGAAATTGGGGCTATATGTGGAGGTGGTACTGTAGAGGAACAATATGACCTTTCCTTCCCAGACGTGCAGGAGTGTGCTTGCTATATAAATCTCTCGGCCCTGCACATTCCGGATTGGATGTAGGTTTACAAATTCATGTTAACTATACTGGTGATTAGGTTCCTGTTTTCACCCTTTGTCATTGCCCTCCTTAACCATTGCTCCGTGACTCCCTCCTAACTTTATCCTAATAGTTAGGCTACTATTAGTTGCTTCGAGTTGGAGGTTTTCCTATTCTTTTTCCTTTTGACCATACCGAATCGGGAGGAAAACATTATAAAGGGTACATGTCCTTTTGTGCAGTTTAAAATCGTAAAATTTTTGGGCTCTTTGAAAATTTATTTCACGAATTCAAGGAGCAGTACTTTAAGGTTAGGATGGCTAGGGGATAACATTTTTTTCGGTTAACTCGGGAGGGTTAGAGGAGGTTTCCGACTTACAGGAACTATGACGTTGGGGCTGACTATTTGATAAAGGTCACGTATCAAGGTTTGTTCTAAGTAGGTCGGAATGTCGCCGATGTGTTGTGTGATATGAGGAACTAGTGCCCTTAATCCTTGGCTAGACATGGGTGACCGTGAAGCTAAACATCAGTACATCGGTAGGTTTCTACTTTTTCTTTTCATGCTGTTTCCTATGACGTCTTTATATTTTTCAAGCTTATGATTCTAACTTGCTAATTTTTCTTTTGTAGTTGCTATGGATGGTGGACACGTGACTTTGGCCAACCTTCGTGAGGTGGAGCAAGAAGAAGAGGACGAGAATGCTACCGAGAAAAGTAACTTCTGACGCTATCCTTCAGCATGACATATCTCATGGCGCGGGAAAAGATGACGACCTGCATGTCATCCTAGACCCTGATCCCAAGAAGAAAAAATGGAAGAAAAGTAGGGGGCAACAGTAAGGGTAAAGATGACATCTCTCCAATGGTGATGTAGAAATGTTTTGATTCCCTGGGTTTCATAATTGAACATTTTCTTCCTGAGACTGAGAACTTTTTCCTGGATTGTGATTTTTCCGCACAAGCAAAGTAGGTTTATTGTTCCTTACGTCATTCTGCAGCAATTGTTCGAAAGGCAAAGCCTATTCTTGCTTAATCTCACGTGCTAGATGGGAAACTGTGTCAATCTCAAACTTATCTTGTGAATTTGAAGGCATGGAAAGAGGCTGTTGAGACTGCAAAGATCAATGCTAAAAAGAAGGTTAAGGATGCAGAAATAAAATCCAACGGCTTACCGACAGAGCTTCATTTGTAGATTTCAACAGCTGAATGTCGTGCCAAGGAAGCAAAGAAGAAAGCTAAAGAAGCAGAGGAGGTAGCTACTGGTTTAAAGAGGAACATGGAGATTGTGAAGAATGCTAAGAAAGTACTTTTTGACAAATAAAGATATCCTAAAATCACATGTGTTGCTTTTTGCTCCTAATATTGATGTCTCACTTCTTGGCGCTTGTAAGATTATAAAGGATGGGCAAATTGTTAATATTCCCATCCAGAGAAAAGCTTAGTTTATTTTTCTCTCTTTTATCTACTTTGTATATTTGTCTAGAATGTTTGTTTGCTACCTAAGGGGCCGATGAAACTATTTTGTATTCTTGGTTAAGTTACTACACTTTTATCGTTTCTATTGGCCAAGTTGTATACTTTACCATTTTTCGCTTTATTGTGTTGGATATCCGTTACTATGGGCAAAATGGCTTTGAGATTAATCACTTCCCGTGGAACCGATTTGAATGATAAATAGAAATGAAATAATAAAATGCTTGGGCATCGTTAAAACCTTCCTTCGTCGTTAACAGGTTCCTTAGGTGAGGAAAGAGTACCCACTTATTAATGAATTTGCAAATCAATCCCATTTACAAGGTAAAATAAAACTAAGAACAAATGTTAAAGAAAAACGAAATATATCTAAATCAAATAAATGCTAAATGAATAGCGACGTTCACTTGACCTTAATAATAAAATCTCTTAAGATTAGCAACGTTCAAGGATCTCGAGATCTTGATATCGTCAAGTTTCTCGAGTTTGTATGCTCCCTTTCCGTAGGACTCGCGAACTTGGTATCATCCTTCCTAGTTTGGTGATAACTTGCCTTCCCTTGGCCTAGCGGCTCCGATGTTGTTGTAGCGTAATACCAAATCACCGTTGTTAAAGGTCCTTCTTCTTACTACCCGATTGCACCTTAGAGAAATCCATTACTTGAGAGCTACCTCCTTCAAGCGAGTCATAGACCTTACCTAGTCTATTAAGTTTTTCTTAGCTTTTACATTGAAACTTCCAAAAAGAGCCTAGGATTGGGGGAGAGGAGGCGGCAACAGAAGGGATCAGCGACGACAGAAGGAGCTAGCGGCGGCAGGGCTGACGGAGTGCCGAGGAAAGGAGAGGGTTAGAGAGAGAGAGAGAGGAGAATTCAAAATGAAGGGGGAGGGGGTTCACGCTTTCAATTTTAAGACTTCTTACCGTCGAATTTACCGGCAGATAAATCCGATGGTAACGCATTGCGGTCACAAAAACGCAGCGTTCCACTAAAATAGGTTCACTGGCGGATTTTTCCGCCGGTAAATCTTACGGTACATTTCGTGCCAATTTTTTCTTGTAATGACCGTCAGAATAAAAAATTTTCCTGTAACGATTTGACTTGACGAATTCCGCATGAAAATGTCCATAAATCTATCGGTAAAGTCAATGCTAATGTGCGATGCTAAATCCGACAATAAATCTGACGGTACTCAACGTTTTTCTTGTAATGACCATCGGGATAAATCCGACGCTATAAAGTTTGCCGGTAATTGTTTACCGATGGATTTTTTCGTTCGCCGCTAATTACTGTCGGAATATTTTCACTGATAATTTTTACCATCAGATTTTCTCCTGTAAATCCTATGGTAATATATTATTAATTAATAATTAAATTAATAACTACAGATGGATTTAACCGACGGTAAACTTAATTTTAAATATTTAAATTCAATAATTTTTAAACTAATAAATTAGAAAATACAACACTAATTAACGCAGAAAATAATTAACTCAGATAATAATAAACTTAGAAAATTGATAACAATAAACAATAAGTCAATAAAATGTTTAATGGACTTATAATAAATCAGACAATTAACAACAATCAACTAATTAATTCAAAAAATAATTATAAACAAAAAAACGTAATTCATGCATATTAAAAAGCTGACTTTGAAACTTGTGGATAAAATGTTTAATGATAAAATACAAATGTAATTCATGCATATTACCTGCAGTAAGTAGAATATTGATATTGCTCTATATTCTTTTGAGAAAAGGACAAATAGGTCCCTAACCTTTTGTCCTGCGGACATTTTTGTCCCTGACCATTGAAAAATACTTTTAAGTCTCTGACCTTCACAAAATTTGGACGGATCAGTCCCTCCGTCCAAATGCCTTCGTTAGGGACTGATCCGTCCAAATGCCTCCGTCAGGGACTGATCCGTCCAAGTTTTGTGAAGGTCAGGGACTTAAAAGTATTTTTCAATGGTGAGGGACAAAAATGTCCGCGGGGCAAAAGGTTAGGGATCTATTTGTCCTTTTCTCTATTCTTTTTATCAATGATCTGTTTATACAACAAAAATATATATGTTAAACTTGAGAAAAAATTTATCGAACTTAAATAAATAGATCATTTCATAGTTTGATGGCCTCTTAATAAAAACAACGATATTGTTTATGCTTATAACAGGATATAAGACCGTGTTAAATTTTTAATGCATTATAGCCTTGCCTAAGAAAATTTGAATAAAATAAAAAATTCTATCTCTGAGATACCTCTTTTTTCGCAGAAATCTTAATTTAGGAACCTTTTTGGTTTGTGCTAAGTAGCAAATGAATTCAATCCAGCTTTCTAGTGTCTATAGTTTTTAACCACATAACATTATTTAGTAGCAGTACAATAGAAAAGAATGAAATTATCAGTTTCATGGAATAAGTCTTCTTATCAAGAACACCCTACCCCTTTGAAAAAACAATAACGAAAAAACACTACCTAAATAATAAAAAAACTAAAGAAATACTAATAATTAATGGCATTTCTAACTCTTTCTGATATGATCCTCATCATTTTCAAATTGAAAATTCAATTACACAAAAAAATCAACCACACCAACCTCAACCTTAATTAGGATTCTCAAAACTCCCAAATTGACTTGTACTTTTCAAACATTCAATATATTAGCAACGTTTTTAATGAAAACTTAAGTAATAAGCCCTTAAAAATATAGAAATAATCACTTTTATTCTTCATGATATCAGAACAATAAACAGAAATCATAATAATAAACACAAAATCATCAAAACAAAATTCAAAATTAGAATTATAAACAAAATTTCAAACACAAAATTATCAAAATAGAATTAAAAAAATCCCTAAATCAAAATAGAATTAAAAAATCCTAAATCTAAACTAATAGATGAACTAAATCTGAAAAAAAAAAAGAAAAAAAAAAAGAAAAAGGAGGAGGACAACATACCTGAAGGGAGGAAGGAGGCAGCTTCGACGAAGTGGTGGCAGCACAGACAGCGAAGTGGTGGCGACGGTGACCAACCAGCAAGATTGTATTATTAGGATTTTTTTTAAAATAAATTAAAAAATAATTGGAAGAAGGAGGAGGACAACATAACTGGAGGGAGGAAGGAGGCAGCTCCGGCGATACAAGGAGCAACGGCGACAGAGGTGCAACAGTGGCGACGGCAACAGTGGCGGGAGCGATAAAAATGGCAGTGATAGAGCGACCAACACAGCGCAAAAGTCCACGTAGTCTTTGAACGTTGTTGGTAGTGGTCGACGTTGGTGGAAGGACTGCCGGAGGTGGCTTGTGGGAGAGGAACAGAAGGGGAGAGAGAGAGAGGAGAAGGTTAGAGAGAGAAAGAGAGAGAGTAGTTCAAAAATGAGGGGGAGAGGATTCACGGTTTGAATTTAGGGCAAGATTACTGTCGGCTTTACCGGAAAATTGCTTTGCGAATGACCAAAACACAGCGTTGCACTAATTCGGATTATCGGCGGATTTATCCGCCGGTAAATTCAACGGTAATGATCGCGCCATTTTTTCTTTTTTTTTTCCTCTCCAATCATTACTGGCAAATTTACCATCAGAAAATCGAATCCGATGGTACTTTTTTTATCCAACAAATTTATTGCCAAATCCACCAATAAATCTACTACTAATGTCCGACGCTAAATCTGACAGTAAATTCGACGGTATTCAGCATTCTTCTTGTAGTGTGAGTTTTAGCTGTGTCGTAGCTGATGATTGGGTGCATCTCAGTATGCACCACACTCTGTATTCGTCCACCATTTGCCTGATAGTTCTCCAAGGGGACGTGTTCCCCATTGGCTTCTGGTAAATTCTATGAATACGAGTGATCAGAGGCCATTGGATTTTTATTTGTGATGAGTTTGGAAAACTCTAATTTAAATTGATGATGATCAAACATTATTAACAGCAAAATTATTAAATTATTTTTTATTAAAGTATGTTAATTGTAATAATTTTTGCTGTGCAGATTCCTTTATGGGCCAAACAAAATAATATTTAAGCAAGCCCATTAGAATAATTCTCATTCAGCCTTGATGTTAAATTATTGTGGCTGAAACTATATTTTGTTTAATTGGGCCAGCTTTACTCATTATTGATACAAGCCCAAAATTGTTCCCCCAATGCATGATCCGAAAATAAATTCATCAGGAAAGCAAATGTTATCATTTGCTAAGGCCTTCAACGGATCTCTTCTTTAAGCATGTAATGGAACTCAAAGCTTTATTGAAGAGAATTAATACATGCATTGGAAACATAAATGAGAGAGAGTGTGTGAGTGTCATGATTGATTTGTTGATGCAGCACGCCACTCAAGCAAGGGAAGTAAAAGCAACTTTTTCCACTCATTTTGACTAATTCATTTAATTGCTTCTCTTTCATTTGTTTCTTCTCTCTCATTCTTTCTTCTCTTCGGTCATTACACAGCAAGCCACGGAAGCTACATTGAGCTACCGAAAAGAAGGAAAGGCACGTCTAAAGGCCATCATAATGATAGCAAGAAAATATAAAAAATATAGTGGCTAAGATCTGCAACCATGAAAGGAAAGATATGGTGATGAGATCTTGGCTCCTCCATACCAAAAATGGAGAAGGAGATTCGGCCAGCAAAGAGAAGATCTTGGAGGAGATGGCTTGTCACTACTTTTGAGTTCACTCATCACAGAAGGTAGCTTGGGTGGCTACGTGAGGAAAGAAGCAAAAGTGGAGCAGAAGAAGTCATCATCATCATGAGGCATCAAGGGCCAGAAATCCATCTTGGAGAGCAAGCTAAGGATGGAGAGCTTAGATTGATGAAGAGTGATGACCAAAGAAGGACCAGAGGTAATTGCATGTTGGTTATTGCATGGATTATCTCTTCTCTCTCTCTGGCCGAACCAGTTTTGTTACTTGGAGAAGAAGGAGTTGGCTAGGTTTATTGGTTTCAACCTTGGAGGCTTCTCCCTATAAGTATGGGTGAACAGTCAGGGTTTGATTCAAGGAGAAAGTTTGAGAGTGCAAGGCACAGTGTTCTCAGAGCTACCTGAGCTAACAGTTTTCTCTTCTCCTTCAATGTTTTTCATTTGTAATTTTTCTGTTTAATTTTGTCATGTCTTGAGTCTCATGGAAAAAGGTAAACAGTGAGGTTTGTAATGAAAAAGCCATAGAGTGGAAAGAGGCAGAGAGTGCAAAATTAAAAGAAAAAGCCATAGATGTCCTTAGAGTTCCTTTGTACATCTGTGTTGTGTTTCATGATTCTGTGGGAATCCCCTTATAAGTTGGGTTTAGCACTTTACAGTCTGTAATCAGGAAGATTATAGTGAAATTCTATCATGTTTGTGATTGAGACTGGATGTAGGCTGCACTGAACTTAGCAGCTAAACCAGGATATATCTGGGTGTAATTTTCTCTCTTCTCTACTCCATTTCTGTTTCTACTGCACAGGAGCAAAAACCAAAAATATCTCGTGTCAAGTGACGAGACAAAAAGAAAAGTCTCGTGGCTGGGGACGAGACAAAAGAAAAAGTCTCGTGGCTAGTCACGAGATAAAAAGACAAAAGGTTTCCAAGATTGGTTTCAAAGGTCAGCAAGCATTATCAAGTAAAAAGGGGGCTAAGATTCACCCCCCCTTTCTCTTAGCCACTGATAACCATCAATTGGTATCAGAGCTTGGTCTCAAAGAGATCAAGCTTTGCAGCTTGGAGTAAAGATCCTCATGGCAGAACACAGTGGCTCAAATGTGGTGTCCTACAATCTGACCGAAGAACAATCAAGCAACAGACCTCCTATCTTCAATGGGAAAAACTATACCTATTGGAAGGAGAGGATGAAGATATTTGTACAAGCAGTGGATTATAGACTTTGGAAGATCATCCTGGAAGGCCCTAAATATCCAACTGTTACAAGTGCCGAAGGAGTTGTCTCTCTTAAACCAGAAGCAAGTTGGACGGATGAAGATAGAAAAAAGGTGGAGCTCAACGCCAAAGCTATCAATCTGCTCAACTGTGCTATCAGCTTTGAGGAGTACCGACGGGTATCACGTTGCACAACAGCAAAGGAAATCTGGGATACACTCCTAGTTACTCATGAAGGAACAACCATTGTGAAAAAGATCAGGATAGATATGTTAAACAGAGAGTACAAAATGTTTGCAATGAAGGAAGGAGAATCCATTGATGAGATGTTTGAGCGCTTCAACACCATTATTGTTGGCTTGGATGCTATGGGAATTAAGTATCCTGAATTTGTACTAGTGAGAAGAGTGTTGAGATGTCTCACAAAAGAGTGGGAAACAAAAGCTTTAATTATCTCTGAGAGTAGTGGTCTTGACTCTATGACTTATGATGATTTGAGAGGAAATTTACTTGCTTTTGAAAACACCTACTTAAAAAAAGATTCAAAAAAGAAAGGAATAGCTTTTTCATCTGTCACTAACCCTCTGGATGATGAATCCAGTGATAACTCATCTGAAAATGAATTTGTGTTGTTTGCAAAAAAATTCAGGAAAATGGTAAAGCTCAAAGGCAAAGGCAGCAGCTCAAGGAAAATGAAGAAAGACCTTAGCAAAGTAACTTGTTACAACTGCAAGGAAACGAGGCATTTCAAATCTGATTGTCCCAAGTTAAAGAAGGAAGAGAAGCTAAAAAGAGGAAAGAAGAAGGGACTGATGGCTTCATGGGAAGATTTGGAAAATGACTCGAATGATGATGATGAGGAATCCGAGACCAAGTCACAACCTTGTCTCATGGCAGATCACATAGATCAGGTAGTCTTTCATAACCCTAACACTGAAGATCTTCATCTCATGATAGACCACCTTTCTGAAAAAATAAGATGCTTCCTGTTGGAAAATCAAGAACTTGAACAACAAATCACCATTCTTAAAGCTGAAAACAGTTTTCTTAAAGAAAAAGTAAGGGAGGCCGAAACTGCTTGTGATCTTGTTGACGAAAATAAGCAGTTAAAAGCCCAAATTAAGAGCTGTGAAAGTGATCATTCCGTTCTTGCATATGTAGATTGTTTTAAAAGAAATGAAGAGTTGCTTAAAGAGGTTAAAAGGTTTAAGGAAGACTTAGCCAAGTTCACTCAAAGTTTTGAAAATCTTAATCAAATCTTGGCTAGTCAAAAACCTCTTTATGATAAGGCTGGGCTGGGGTTTTATAAATCTGCTGAAAAATCTCATTTTGAAAACTTTGCTTCATCCTCTAATGATACAAGATTTCAAGACCCCACCTACTTTAACAAAACAGCAACTCCAAGATTTTGTAGACTATGCAATCGAAATGGACACTTTCCTATTCAATATTTTTTTGGTGAAAGAATGATTGGTGATAAAGTTTATAAAGTTGTTTTTTATTACAATGGCTTAGGACATAGGAGATGGTTTAACGTAAAAGGATCCAAGAAGATTTGGATACCTGAGGTCACTTAAGCTTGTTTTGTAGGTATGCCTAGCATCCAAACGAAAAGAGAATTATGTGGTATATGGATAGCGGATGCTCTAGGCATATGACCGAAAAGACAACCTTCTTCATAAAGCTTGATGAATATGATGGAGGACTTGTCACTTTCGGTGATGATGCAAAAGGAAAAATAGTGGCTGTTGGGAAAGTTGGTAAAAAATTTTCATCTTGTATAAATAATGTCCTTCTTGTGAATGGTTTGAAACATAATCTACTTAGTGTTAGCCAATTGTGTGATTTAGGTTTTGAAGTTATTTTTAAGAAGTTTGTATGTTTGGTTGTTTGTGAGAAAACTGGGGATATTTTATTTGAAGCTAAAAGATGCAATAATGTGTATGGATTAACTCTTGAGGACTTGAAAGAACAAAATGTGACATGTTTTACATCTCTTGAATCTGAAAAATGGCTATGGCATAGAAAGTTGGGTCATGCAAAGCATGTACCAAATTTCTAAGCTTGTTAAGAAAAATCTGGTTAGAGAAATTCCAAATATCAAATTTGATAAGGATCTTGCTTGTGATGCTTGTCAATTGGGCAAACAAGTAAAATCCTCCTTTAAACCAAAAGATGGAATTTCAACCAAAAGGCCATTAGAGATGTTACATATTGATCTTTTTGGTCCAACAAGAACTCAAAGCTTAGGAGGTAAACACTATGGTCTTGTGGTGGTAGATGATTACTCTAGATTTGGTTGGGTACTTTTTCTTGCTCATAAAAATGATGCTTTCCATGCCTTTTCCACTCTTTGCAAGAAAATTCAAAATGAAAAGGATTTAAAAATTGCTCATTTAAGAAGTGATCACGGAAGAGAATTTGAAAACCAAGATTTTGAAAAATTTTGTGATGACTTAGGAATTTCTCATAACTTTTCATGTCCTAGAACCCCCCAACAAAATGGGTGGTTGAAAGAAGGAATAGGAGCCTTCAAGAGATGACTAGGGCTATGCTTTGTGAGAATGAGATTCCTAAATTTTTATGAGCTGAAGCTGTGAATACAGCTTGTTACATTTTGAATAGGACAATCATTAGAAAAGGGTTGAAGAAAACCCCTTATGAGCTATGGAAAGGAACCCCTCCAAATCTTAAGTACTTTTATGTTTTTGGATGCAAATGCTTTGTACTTAACAATAAAGAAAACCTTAGAAAATTTGATCCAAAATCCTATGAAGGAATGTTTGTTGGATATTCCACCACAAGCAAGGCATATAGAGTTTATCTCAAAGAGCATAGAACCATAGAGGAATCCATACATGTTACTTTTTGTGATTCTAATTTAATTCCCAGTGTTGTGATAGATAATAATTCATATGGTAAAGATGCTGGAACAAGTAAAGAAAATCCCAAATCTGCTCAAAATGAAGAATCTGCCAATCCAGTTTTGTCTCGTCAGATTGGAGGAGACATTTTCATTTTATCTCCTGAGCAGACACGAGAAACTGAAACAGTGAGACCACCATAAACTCATCAAAGCTCAACACCACTTTGGAAGCCTAGAGAATGGAAGTCTATGAGGGGTTATCCTCATGACTTCATGATTGGTGATCCCTCTCAAGGAGTAACAATAAGATCCTCCACCAAAAGGCAATCCGAACCAAGTAATTTTGCCCTCTTGTCACAAATGGAGCCCAACAATGTCAAACAAGCTCTTGAAGATCCATCTTGGGTCAAAGCAATGCAAGAAGAGCTTGCTCAATTCGACAAGAATGAGGTTTGGACACTAGTACCTCATCCGGATGGTAAGAAAGTTACGAGTACTAAGTGGGTGTTTAAAAATAAACTTGGTGAGGATGGACAAGTTGTTCGTAACAAGGCTAGATTAGTGGCCCAAGGTTACGATCAAGAAGAGGGTATAGATTTTGATGAGTCTTTTGCTCCGGTAGCTAGAATGGAAGCAATTAGGTTGCTTCTTGCCTATGCTACCCATAAAGGTTTCAAAATGTTTCAAATGGATGTTAAATGTGCTTTCCTTAATGGATTTATTGATAGAGAAGTGTATGTGGCTCAACACCCCGGTTTTGAACATAAAGATTTCCCAAATCATGTTTTTAAACTATCTAAGGCTCTTTATGGTCTTAGACAAGCTCCAAGAGCTTGGTATGAAAGGCTTAGTGCTTTCTTGTTGGAAAATCAATTTCAAAGGGTACCACCGACACTACTTTATTTATTAAAGCATCTAATGATGATATACTCCTTGTTCAAGTTTATGTTGATGACATTGTATTTGGATCGGCCAACGTATCCTTGTGTGAAGAGTTTGGAAAACTTATGACTAGTGAGTTTGAGATGAGTTTCATGGGAGAGCTAACTTTCTTTCTTGGTCTCCAAATCAAACAAACTCCTAGTGGTACTTTTATTCACCAAGAAAAATATGCAAAAGAACTTATCAAAAAGTTTGGCCTAGAAAATTCCAAACCAATGGGTACACCAATGCACCCTAACACAAAACTTGAAAAGGATGATGATGGCCAAGATGTGGATGAAACAAGGTATAGAGGAATGATAGGTTCACTTATGTACCTTACCTCCTCTAGACCGGATATTGTCCAAAGTGTGGGTGTTTGCTCAAGGTTTCAATCTCAACCAAAAGAATCCCATCTTACGGCTGTTAAATGCATCATTAGATACATTAAGGGGACTTGTAATTTTAGATTATGGTATCCTACTTTCAAATTGTCACAAGACTCCCCCTTAATATTTGCCATTATTATCAAGGGAAGCACTAACCTGTAAAAGTTTTAATCAAGCTCTTGGACTAGACGGCACCGTTCCTACTCACAAGGCTCTTGGACCAACCAACTCACTACTGCACCGCATCATAACTCACATTCTTACCCCATAGAGTGGCTCTCATAACAGGATAACCGTATCTGATTGTCTCATAATATTTGTTCTCGTTACTTCATCTTCTATTTCATTTAGTTATCTCATGATTAGACATATGTGGGAGTCTGTAAAGAGTACAAAAAAGGCTAATTTACCTTATGGAATGTTTCTCACATGCATCTTTGAGTACTTTAAGGTAGATTTAACAAATGAGGATGTAGAAAACAAAGTCTCTATGATCAAAGGAGGCGGCGCTGTTAAAAAGGGAAAGAAATCTATGGCTTCGGATGATGATTTTGAAAGCCGGCCAAAATCCTCAAAGGCGACCGATTCCCTCCGAGACATTCTCATAGAATTCTCAAACATGTCCGATCTCATGGTTCAATTTCATGAGTCTGCACGCAAACTTGCATATGAAAATGAGTCTGCCTGGAAGAAATGCCAAGAAAGGGTCGGTCTAATGCTAGAAAGCCTGGATGATGAAGTGGGTAGTGAAGCAGGGGCCGAGGGATCTGACTTTAATCTCTCTGATGATTAAACTTATGTTTACTGTTTGATATTGGCACACTTAGGCTCAATTTGGTACTTTGTTTTGGCTTGTTTCCGTTGGAACAATAACTCTGCGATACTTTGTAGACACTTTTGGGTTATATTTTGCATATTCTGTTTTCATGTTAAATCTTCTTGCAGGTGCCCCTTTGATGACAAAAGGGGGAGAAAGTGTTGAAAATTGAAATGAAAAATAGGGGATGAACAGGGGAACAGGAGAGGATATTTTCGTTTGAAAATTCATTATCACCCTTGTTAAAAGGATACATGTTGATAATATTTGATTTGTGGAGGAAATTTTCGTTTGAAAATTCATGATCACCCTTGTTAAAAGGATACATGTTAATAATATTTGATTTGTTTCACTGTGATTACTACTGCTGGAAATGCATTTGGTTTATGATGTTTGGCAATGCATTTGTTTTGATTATATGAATGCCTAGTTGTTGAGTCATCTTGATGAATATGCATGCCTCTATTGAAATAAGAATATTCTGATTCATCTTGGTAAACATGCTGGCTTGATAATTTTTTTGGCAGTTCCTTTAAACTTTGATATGTAAAATCTAAAAGCTGCCATGTGATCATATGTGTTCCAAAAATATTTTCCTTGCCATAATAATATTGCTCTGATATCTTGACTGGAAAATATTTGAAAATCTTTTAAACATCATTTTTTTTCTTTGTACTCAATTGATGTGTGTAAAGTTTGAGCAGAAAATCAATTTATGATAACAAATGAGTTTTGATTATCAATCCAACTCTGCTCATAAATCAAGCATTCAACATTTCAAAATTAATATGTTGAATAACATTGTTACTTTGAGCTTGATTAAAACTGTTACATGTTAGTGCTTCCCTTGATAAGAATGGCAAATATTAAGGGGGAGTCTTGTGACAATTTGAAAGGGGGAGAAAAACAAATCTTCAAAGGGAGTACTCTATACTCTAATCTTTAAATTTCTTTCCATTTCAATTTTAATAATGTTTGTCATCAAGGGAGAGATTGATGAGTTTGGAAAACTCTAATTTAAATTGATGATGATCAAACATTATTACCAGCAAAATTATTAAATTATTTTTTATTAAAGTATATTAATTGTAATAATTTTTGCTGTGCAGATTCCTTTATGAACAACATAATATTTAAGCAAGTCCATTGGAATAATTCTCATTCAGCCTTGATGTTAAATTATTGTGGCTGAAACTATATTTTGTTTAATTGGGCCAGCTTTACTCATTATTGATACAAGCCCAAAATTGTTCCCCCAATGCATGATCCGAAAATAAATTCATTAGGAAAGCAAATGTTATCATTTGCTAAGGCCTTCAACGGATCTCTTCTTTAAGCATGTAATGGAACTCAAAGCTTTATTGAAGAGAATTAATACATGCATTGGAAACATAAATGAGAGAGTGTGTGAGTGTCATGATTGATTTGTTGATGCAACACGCCACTCAAGCAAGGGAAGTAAAAGCAACTTTTTCCACTCATTTTGACTAATTCATTTAATTGCTTCTCTTTCATTTGTTTCTTCTCTCTCATTCTTTCTTCTCTTCGGTCATTACACAGCAAGCCACGGAAGCTACATTGAGCTACCGAAAAGAAGGAAAGGCACGTCTAAAGGCCATCATAATGATAGCAAGAAAATATAAAAAATGTAGTGGCTAAGATCTGCAACCATGAAAGGAAAGATATGGTGATGAGATCTTGGCTCCTCCATACCAAAAATGGAGAAGGAGATTCGGCCAGCAAAGAGAAGATCTTGGAGGAGATGGCTTGTCACTACTTTTGAGTTCACTCATCACAGAAGGTAGCTAGGGTGGCTACGTGAGGAAGGAAGCAAAAGTGGAGCAGAAGAAGTCATCATCATCATGAGGCATCAAGGGCCAGAAATCCATCTTGGAGAGCAAGCTAAGGATGGAGAGCTTAGATTGATGAAGAGTGATGACCAAAGAAGGACCAGAGGTAATTGCATGTTGGTTATTGCATGGATTATCTCTTCTCTCTCTCTGGCCGAACCAGTTTTGTTACTTGGAGAAGAAGGAGTTGGCTAGGTTTATTGGTTTCAACCTTGGAGGCTTCTCCCTATAAGTATGGGTGAACAGTCAGGGTTTGATTCAAGGAGAAAGTTTGAGAGTGCAAGGCACAGTGTTCTCAGAGCTACCTGAGCTAATAGTTTCCTCTTCTCCTTCAATGTTTTTCATTTTGTAATTTTTTTGTTTAATTTTGTCATGTCTTGAGTCTCATGGAAAAAGGTAAACAGTGAGGTTTGTAATGAAAAAGCCATAGAGTGGAAAGAGGCAGAGAGTACAAAATTAAGAGAAAAAGCCATAGATGTCCTTAGAGTTCCTTTGTACATCTGTGTTGTGTTTCATGATTCTGTGGGAATCCCCTTGTAAGTTGGGTTAGCACTTTACAGTCTGTAATCAGGAAGATTATAGTGAAATTCCATCATGTTTGTGATTGAGACTGGATGTAGGCTGCACTGCACTTAGCAGCTGAACCAGGATATATCTGGGTGCAATTTTCTCTCTTCTCTACTCCATTTCTGTTTCTACTACACAGGAGCAAAAATCAAAAATATCTCGTGTCAAGTGACAAGACAAAAAGAAAAGTCTCGTGGCTGGGGACGAGACAAAAGAAAAAGTCTCGTGGCTAATCATGAGATAAAAAGACAAAAGGTTTCCAAGATTGGTTTCAAAAGTCAGCAAGCATTATCAAGTAAAAAGGGGGCTAAGATTCAACCCCCCTTCTCTTAGCCACTGATAACCATCAATTTGGTTTCTCGGTCCACAGATGGCTGCCAAGCAACGTCAACAAAAAGAGGGGGTAGTGACTTGTAAAGATACTCTAACGCTCAAGTTAGTGGGTATCTTAGATGCAAGGTTAGTAGGATGGATTCCATATCTGAAAGAGTTGAATGCTCCTCTTTATATAGCACTAGCTGGATAATTATTAGATCTTAAATCTTTGAGGGTAGTTATAAATTTGAGGATGAATTCGAAAAGCTATTAAGACGGTATCAAGCTGCACGGAACTGATCCAAAAATATGTGGGCCTTAAAAGAGTCCAAAGAGTGGAAATTAGATTTTTTAGACCATAGGTTACATCTAAAAAAATTTAGACCTTTTAGATAGTAGGTTGTATTTAGAATAAATTTTAATTTTTATCTCAAATAATATTTAATTTTAACCGTCCCTATGAAGTTGGTAAAAATTGTAAAGTTTTAATTATATATATTCTTTTTAATAGATTCCAGCATTGAAGAACAATTTTTCACCCATACCACGTTTTTATCTCAATAATCTTAAGTATGCCTATAAACTTAGTAAATAATTTAAAATATTTTGGTTACATATTTGAAGATAAGTTGGGTAAAAATATGGAAGATGTTTGCCTTCCTAATTCTCATGATGAGTGTAGGATAACAAAATCCATAGTTACAAATTTTCACACTGTTCTTTTAAATAATACGTATACTGTTTATTTTTTTTCCGTTTTACTTCACACAAGAACTCCATAAATAGTAAAACAATCATCTTTATGAAGATTGTATAAAAAGTATGCTACTGGATAACTAAACTTTTGCATTGGTTCAAGCAATCCATTGCAATGCGAAACTACTAATAAAAACTAAAAAGGATACCTTACCTTCATATTACCAAAATATACGGCTTCCAAACAATTTCAGAAAGCCACAATGTTCTCCTAGAAGTAATACCAAGACGACTACTTAAAACACATTAGATGAAGTATCTGAAATAAAAATAAATGAATAAATAAAGACATTACAAGAGAATTTAGTCGGGCATATGAAAATGCACCAAAAAGCACCAACTATTCGGGCAAACAAGTGTTTTCCACAAGACTTCAGAACTGGTATAGTATATATCAGCATTTTTCAAATAAGCGATTCTTTTCATTTTCCAGAGCATTCAAGAGCACTTTAGAATTCCAAGATCAACAGTGTGGATAACATACACGTTTGCCTTGCCCACAAATGACAAATAACTCATTCCTTTTCAGTAATGACCACAAAGACATCCTTCAATGACCACTTTCGTCTTTCAGTTTTCGCTGGGGGGTTAATAACAGCCCTTTCTGCATTCACTGAACGGTACCCTATCACTATCTCTCTTCTCTGCCGAGCTCGTAACATTATTTCATAAAAACTTAATTCCTCACCATCACGGAGGTAGAGATCTGCTTGCCTTATGTGCATCTCATTTCCCTGATAAAGATCCAGAAAAGAAATGATTAAACTATCAAAGACTGAAGTAATTTAAAAACAAAAAATTATAATATCGCATTTACAATTAATTAATTAAAAAAACTTGCTCTTTTTGCTCCTCTAATATCAAATAACTAGTTTATCAGTTCTTGCTATAAGAACAGTACCTCCTCTGCAAAGAGCTCTTCCAATACATCATTTATTTGCCGATCTTCTGCAACCATGGCTAAAGCCATGCTGACAAGTTCATTTGATAAAACGTAATCACTAATCTTTGACATAGATAACAAATTTTTTGTCCTAGGATCCAAAATTTCGCTTATTATAACTGTTTTATCCGAAGCCTGCTTCATTTCCCCAATCCATGAGCCTTTTGAGAAGCTTCCTCCATGAGCTTGACTGGCCATAGCTTCATAAGGAAGACGTCTAGCCTGAACTCAAAACATACATACTTTTTAGATACAAAACATTAAAGAAAAGATAACTAAATATTCTAGTATTAGTCTAAGACAGAGGAGTTCCCCAGAAAATTCTAGTATTACTTTTTAGCCTAAGACACTAGAGAATAGAAAAAACTTAACATTACCATCTACCATGAAATTTTACCTTGTAGATGAATCCTAAAGCCTCTGAATTTAGTAAGAAGAAAATTATAATTCTTTCAACCAATTAGACTTAGAATACAAACCAAAGAACTTGAGCAATAATGGTTGTAACACTTAAAAAAAGGAAGCCACACATGATGATCCAATTATAAATATACTGAACTAAAAGCAATTTAATGGGACAATGTGGACTACATGCTGCATCATGGGAGTTTGATATCTGACATCGTGGGCAGCATTGCCACAAGACAAAACCATATAGAACAAATAATGGAATTCTGCCAAAATATCCGATCATGTAATCCTACATATTAATATGTTTAGATGTTATTATTGCTTTAGCTTAACAGCTCTGTGCATTATGTCTACAGTTTAAGGACAAGAATGCTTGTTGAGTAGCAAAAAGCTCCATACTCTATACTCACTTGTATGTCGCGGATTAAAAGTAGCGTGGCAAGAGATCTGGAGTCAGCTTGAATTGCTGAATCTTCTACAGATTCATCAGCCAAAATTAATATCTACAAATGCCAGAAACTAAAATAAGTTGCCAACATAATTAAATAGCATTGGCATAATTATATAGACACAATTTAAAAACTAACACCATATATGATAGCATAACTTTAACCCTACTTGCACTAGCTACATGCTACTACCATAATTATCTCTACTGGATAACATGTAGTAATAATGCCTAAAAAGGAATTTCATAAATGTCACATACAGAATCAAATGATTCCAATGGAAGACTTTCTAAGTGACGACGTATCACAGCATTCCCCTCACGATTAACCAGAGATATATTTTCCAACCGATTTATGTCAAGGCTGCCCTCAGTTAGTTTCTTTTCCCTCTCTTTTTCAGGAACATCATTGAACATCCAGAGCTCTGAACCATGTGCTAGAGATGCATCCAAAACCTAGAAGGAACAGAGAGAATTTGGACAACCAAAATAAGAAAGTATAATAGCTCATAAAAAATAATACGTAGAGATGTTTATATTAAAATCTTAGATACAGACAAGCGGCACTTATTAATCTGGATCAAGTACTAGTGTAGTGAAACTGTACAAGCCTAGCTGAATAGATTATTAACATAAGACTACTAACATAATAAGAACATTAATTCAAACAAATAAAAACATGGTATGATTGATGACAAACATGGCACATCCTTTAATGTTGGAATCATGTAAATCAATGTCAGTTTTAAGGGCATTCAAGTATGCAGTTTCGCAAGAAACCTATTCAGCAAGATGATTGACCCATTTTAACACTAAATTCTCTGTCAGCAATCAACATGTAACAGTAATCTCACAAAAATAGTTCAATTCGTCACAACCAAGTGATGAGTTTGAAAAGGTTCCTAAACCAAAAATAGAATTACCATGATCATGTCCTCCATATCACGCCTCCAACCGCAAAAAAGTATTCTTTCAGGAGACTTTGGATAAACAAAGTCCTTCGGTAAGCTTCCCTTCCAAACCTGATATCAACAAGGAATGGAGTTAAGGAACCATATCATTTGGTGTTCTCATCCATCTGCAAAATATAATATTATTGACTTCTTGGGCTAGGACTATTCTTTGAGCAGTCTGTGAAATGCTCATTATTAGACCTTAACAAACAAAACAAAAAAATGAATTCCATTTTTTATATTATCAGTTCTGTCATGCTTAAGAGTTCACAAAGCACCATAGGCAAGGACGCTGGGGCATAAGTATCATCATCCTCTGCAATAACCAGAACTTCGTCCCCTTCTTGTAAAACATAGGAGTCATCTGGATTCAAAATAATTTTACCACCATATGTTGCAGCTTTGATCCCACAAGGAATTGCAGCAGGAAAGCTGATTAATACATCTTCAAATTGCATTCCATCCAACTGTGGCCATCTTTTGATGTAGAACTCACAATTTTCAAATCCAAGTATATCTTCCCATATCTGACAATGAAAGCCCACAAGTTTGCATTTCACTTACTAGCAGGTTAAACTTTATTATAGAGGAGATATCATAAAAGGGATAGAGTCATAATATCATCACAAACTGATCTGTAATGGAAACTAAGAGAACATACCATACGGAAGTCATAAAAACAACATCATCCTATAAAAAAAATCTCAATATAGCGAAGAAGCCTAAAATAATATAAATGATACATGATACATTGTAATTTGTAAATGTAAACTATCAACCACAATGTAGTTTGTTGAGTTTTTTTTTTTTTTTTTTTTTTTTTTTTTTTTTTTTTTTTTTTTTTGTGTATAATATGTTCATATTCATTCTCTCCCTATACTTAATTGTAACTTTTTGAAAGAAAAAAAAGGTACTTCTATGTTATTTACATCCAAAGAATTTAACAACTCTTACTTATTATAGAAAATACTTCTACTTCCGATTTTGAATTAGTATTTTTCATAAAAGGCAAAGCTCAACCAAATAGGCTCAATATGTTCATATTTATCGTATACGATAAGATGTGACTTGTAACAGTTTAAGCAAATTAGTATCTACCAATTAGTGGGTGATAATTGCAGTACGATATATTGTAGATCATTTATACAATTTTAAACATCATATAACACACATTCAATTTTCTCATAATAGTTTTTCCAATCAGGTCTATAAACTAATCATAGGCTTGCAAACAATTTTTTTTTTCTATTAAAAAGATTTTAACAAAAAAAGTAAGCAAAAAACAAACTAGATTAACCTTATGCATCATATAACTAAAATTTTATCATGAAAAGTAGTAGACTATGACCTGTGCAAGACCAGGCTGCCGGGCACATTGAATCATCAAGCGGCCAATGACATCATGAGCTACAACAGTTTCAACAAGATCACCCCCAACAAGTTTAACAAGGACCTCATTGTCCAGGTCACTCAATTCGACCACTATGTGCCCTCTTAATCGTTCTTTGACTCCAGTTAAGCTTAAGACTGTTCTCAAAGCACGTGCATCACTCTGCACCAGATTAAAAGCAAGTTAATGGTTGTCCCTTCTTATTAATACCTGTAGTGGATTTCACTCAATCTGACCTGATCAGCATTCCCATCTTCAGCAAGGACAATTATTGCACGCGCCTTTGAAACAGATACCTGTAGATCACATAGTGTGAGCTCAAGCGGGAAAAGAGACCTAAAAGAAACAATGAACTCATTTAATTATCTAAAACATGTAAAACTAAGACAAATAGCCATCTTAAAGAAAGGTATTCCCTTTCCTTAATAATTCCTTGGCCAGACCTCAACAGAAATTGGTGAGACATGGATCAACATGGATACTTGAGGTTGGTTTACACTCTTAATATGTTGGTAAATGTTAGAATTCATATATCAAACTAGACCAACAGGAAATAACAATTCCAAATGAAAATATAAAGAAGAATCATATACCTTTTTAAGATCAGCCAGAATCAGTGGGCTCCCAGTTCTGCATATGACGGATGTTCCTTTGAAATCAAACTCCATTTTTGCAATGTCAAGCTCCATTTCTTCTTTGTCTCGCTCAGCCATCACTACAACAGTTCCTCCACCCAGGCTCTCATTGGCTATGGCAAGTTGATTTAGTAATGAACCCTGCACACCCAATCATATTATTGTGGTTCAGATACATGAGAAATTAAAATATCCAAACGGAGATGCACAAAATCTTGATAAAAGTAAATAAATAAATAAACAGCTGACATATATATGTTTGAATTGTTTTGTTTTTAACGAATAATTCATTACTACAATGAAATCCGGTAGAAATTAACTCCAGAATCTTACCAATTTATCACTCCAGCCAAGAATCAAAGTATGATTTTGCTCAACTACCTCACTTTTTCCTTTCCTCAGTGAGTCGAACTTCTCAGAAATGGCATCAGAGACAAGTCCAAGCATCATTGCAAATATAAGCATCCCACCAAAACTAATTGAAACCGCAACTAACCTCGGACCAGATCCTTGGGAGCTAGCATGATTGCCAGAATCAGCAACATAGGTCCAAGATAGCCAAAGACAGTGAGCGAGATCCTCAGTAGTTACCCCAAAAAGGGCCAATCCTCCTAGTAAAATTAGCAGTAATGTTGCAACTAACAGCACAAGTGGCTTAGCATAAGGATGAACTGATAAAAATACATCAACTCGGTATGCTATTTGCTTGTTTAGTGAAACTTGTTCTGATATATTGTCAGAAAATCTTGATTTTGATACGTAGTCTATATACTTGAAAATAAAAATGGGGATGAATAGAAGTGTAAAAGAGAAAAAGAGAGATAGATTTCTTCTCAAGTTTTCACTTGAAAAATGATCGCCCAGTAATGTGGAACTCGTAATGTTCATGGAGTCCAACTCATGGAATGCACGTAACCTGAGGTTGAGGTTGAGAATCTCACCCTACGAAAGAAAAAAAAGTAAATGAAGATGATTAAGGATAAAAGTTTGATTAAGCAGAAAAGAATGAGCATATATGTAGCATTATAGAGAACAAGAATTGCCTGCAGCTTTTTGACTTGGCTCTGAAGATGCATATTTCTGAGTAGCAGCAACAATAAAGCAGCAATTGTCAACGTCTGCTCCCACACCACGCGATTGTTGAAGTTATAACAAACGAAACACATAGATAGATAGATGAATGGATAAAGAGAAGGTTGAGCAGCTACTTACCGCGAGTGCGAAGTGGCAACGAAATTGAGAAAGGAAAGAGAGGTTGTGTTTGGAAGCATTTTTGGCATCGGATATCTGTGGTAGCTCCTGAGTGGGAGCGAGAGTGGGGGCGGGAGTCGGATTCCGAGCGAATTTGACTCTCCGGCGATGACGGATGCCTGAGGCTGACGCTGCCGGGGGCCGATTAGAGATCGGATGAGAGGAGGAAGGCTTTGGGTTTGAGTAGAATCGACGGCCGTATTGCGAAGAAGAAGAGCGAAAGAACGACGGTGACGGGAAGAACCAATCTCTGCCGGACGTGGCGGCAGTCGAGGTCTCCGAATCAAGGGACATATTCGAAATTACAACCTGTCCATTAGTCCATCGTTGACATTATGTTGGTGATACACTGCTGCTTTGGCTGCTGCCCAGTGCCAACTGCCAAGCCTCCCATCACAAACAAGTCAAAAACTAATAAAACAAACAAGTACGTAAGCTCTCCACCAAAATTAACTAGTACGTATTAAAAAAAACAAATTAATTAGTATATGTATTTATAAAAAATATATAGTAGTTCAATTTTGGTGTGGATATAATATTTTAGTTTAAATTAATACCAATTAATTTTTTTTATTGAAACTGTTGGTTTTCTAAAATTTATTTTAATATAATATGTCAGCCGGCCTTTTGTTAATTATTAACGGAAATAAACAAGTTAGACGTGAGTATACACAAATATTTTTTTTTATTTTATTTTATTTGTTTTAACTTTTTTTTACAACAACTAAAATTAAAAATCACTATAAAATATTACGAGGATTAAAAAAAACTCATGTGACCTTTCTGAATATTAAAGTTTGTGTAAAGTAATTTAACTTATTTTATAGATAGGCCTTTTTGTAATTGCAGAGGAGAAGAACTTGATAGGTATACCCTTGACATGTCTTAACTATTGAACCACAACGACATAACCTATCAGGTACGGAATATTTTGTTGAGTTACGGTATATATATGATAGATATATTTTGAATATAATAGGGTAAAGTATATTTTTTGTCTCTGAAGTTTGACAAAAGTTTTAAAAATATTCCTAAGTTTTATTTTGTTTCAATTTTATCACAAAAGTTTTCGATTTGCATCAAATATATCCTTAACAGCTAATTTTTTAAAAAATTTAAGATTAATTCAACAATAATATTATAAGAACAATCCTCAACACAAGCAAATCAAGCATAATTTTCATGTATTATTGTTAGATTAGTCTTAAATTTTTTGAAAATTTAGTCGTTGAGGGTATATTTGATGCAAATCGAAAACTTTTGGGACAAAATTGAAACAAAATAAAATCTAGGGATATTTTTAAAACTTTTGCCAAACTTCAGTGATAAAAATAAAAAATATAATTTACCCAATATAATATTTATTTGATATCTATTAGACATATGTAATTTTTTATATTTAATTATATTCAATTATATTTTAATAAAAAATACTTTTTTAATATATTTGGATGCATTTTAAAATATATTTAAAGTATATTTAAAAATATACTTTTTTAGTTATTTTACTAGTTGGATCACCAATTCAATTTTCAAAACATTACTATTTATTCAAGTTGTATCATAATGTCATCGATCTTACCAATTTTATTGTTTGGATATGTGACTTTTTTTTTATATATACTACATTAGATTGGAATAGATATAGATTAGATTATTAACTTTAACTTGTTTAATTTTGTAGATATTATTACTATGTCTGATCACTTTTATGACATTATTGTGGAATTATTATTCAAATTGGTTCTTAAAATTATATTTATATTTTAATCTAATTTTTAAAATTTCAATTATTTTATTTGGTGTGCTGGTGAAAATGTTAGCGGCGTGCTAACGGCTGTTACGCAGGATTTACCTTAATTTTTTTTATATGAAGACTTTTAAATCCTAAAACTAATCTCATTTAAGTGTTTTAAAGGCTTTTTAAAAAAAAGTTAAAATAAAAACTTTCAATTATCATATTAGATAATAATTAGAGAATTCAGTGTGATAATAATCTGTCTATTTCATATTGGTTTTATTATGACAAAAGCAGAATTTAAGATTAACGTGAATCACAAATATTAAATTAAAAAACTAAATTGAGATACAAGTGTAACTTTAAAAATTAATCTAAATATTAACTTTATATTGTACATATAATTTTTACGAATTTATGATATTATTTTCTGGTAGAAAGAAAATCACTAAAAAAATCTCCTTTTTTCTCTTCTTTCTTTTCATCATATAGATTATTAAACTACTCTTTAAATTTATTCAAGAAAAAGTCTCATACCAACTCATAAATTTAAGCTAACAAAATATATAAATTCGACTATAATTTTAATTTATATATTTAATTTTATTTTTATAATTTTTTCAATCAAAAAATATATAACACAACATTCGTTATCTTTATATATTTTTTAGGTACTCGTTCAGTTTTATTATAAATCATATCCTTCTTGTTGTAATATAAATCTAATCCTATATTTATATACATGATATACATGACACACTCACTTGCATACCATATATAATCTAAATTTATTTCACCGGAAAAATTTATGAATTCATTTTAGAATAAGGTTAAGTAATCAATTTTTTAAACATTATTTTATTTATTTTAAATTTTAATCATTAAATCATAAATATTTAATTTTAAATTTTAATTTATAAATCTAAATCCTAAAATTAGTTAATGGTAACTACCTAAAAATTAGTTTTCTAGATTTTTGTTATATAAACCTTAATCACTTAACTTGTAAAGGTAGTGGTGCCCTTTTTCTTTTAGCATTTGATTGGCTCTTTCATTTAGTTCCAGCACTGGACTAGAAGAGAAGAGGAGTGATTTATTCCATACATAGATAGATAGAGACAGTGGCCCAGAATGTCTGCAACTTAATTATTATATTTGAGTCTGGGCAGGGTCAGGGCTAAAGAGAGTTAGCTCCCCTCTCTTCTTCAAGCTGATAGCTTCTTCTGCGGTCAAGCGAAAGGAGTTCATGAGCACAGGGAGAGGCATTGCCCGGATTAGTGAAAGCTTTCCAGCAAGAGGGCTTATCATTGGGTTATCACTCGTCTTTACCGCTATCCAACCAAACCCTTCATCGCTGCCTTCTGCAGCCTTCTTCGCCACCACAAACTGCTGCGGCACGATCAGTATCTGCCCCTCCCTCACCTCTCCCTCGTACACCTTTCTTCCATTTTCTCCCACCACCTCGATCCATCCCCTACCCTCTGTTCCGTAAATCACAGCGTGACAGTTCAAATTGTAGTGTGGCGCCATCACAGCATTCTGCATGCACATTCATCTCGTCAATAATTCATTGTTACTGTCAGAAATTAAAACTTATTTATTTTCAATAATGTATATACCTTGTAGAGAACACCTCGATCAACGCCAAGTTGGACATATTGAAGGACGGGAAGGTTAGGGGTGTTGAGAGCAGTCAAGAATCCAGCGCGTGGGTTGTATTTATCAGCATCTGTGGACTCAGCTAGCTGATGAACAAGTCTCAGAGTACACACTGTTTCGTCCAGGCCGTTACCATTACCACTCTCTTCCACCGCGGGGCTTAAAGTCTCCAGCTCATCTTCCACAATGATCATCGAACCTCTTGGATCGTCCACTCCTTGCACTTTTCCTGCTATCCCCATATCAATATCCAACGACTCCGCCACTGTCTTCAATTCCAATCCACTGAACATGTTGCCTTCCTCTCCCTTCTCTTCTTGCGGTTTCCCACCTAGAAAAAACTTCTGCAATAATTTTATCTATACTTAAGTATAATATACACACATTCGACAATAATAATAATAACAATATGAAATGGTAATAATGATTAACGAATTAGCTTATTACTCTGACTTTCAGGTCCAGCTGGTTATCTTCATTGGCAGAGTCTATGACTGAAAATATAACCATATCAGTTTCACCACTGTTATAAATCCATTGCGCAGAACCAGTTGGAACTACGATAACATCTCCCTCCCTCGTGGCATGGATTTTCTGATGCTGGTCTCCGTGCCGTGTTTGCTCTCGGAAAGTTTCAGGGCATCCTGGAACCACCGTTTCCAAAATTCCTGTTCCTGCATGCATGCAATGATGGAAACTAAGATAGATCAGATGATTAATTAATTAGAAAGAACAAATTGAAGCGTATGATACTATATATATGATTGTAATGGCTTAACATGCATATACGTGCCTTGAAGTACATATTGAAGTCTTGGAGCGTTGATGTAGTGAGGCAACAAGAGCCCTTTGGGTTTGATTGAGTAGCGAAGGGCTGAAACTCCAACACACTGAAACTGGTCATTCTTGGAGTCCCAGTACTCAGTAAAACCACCCTCAGACTCAACCCGTTTGGTGGGTTCGAGTGCGACTAGTTTGTCAAAGCTGCACTTGGTTGGGTAACGGTGAGCTAAAGACAGAGCCAACGAGCTCTGGAAAAGAACAAGAAAGGCAAGTCTTAGAGAATTGGCCATAATTGGAATTTGGAATTTGGAATGAAGAGGTTTGAAGCATCGGGGACCAGCTTATAGGTGCTGTATTTATGGAGGTATAATTCTACAATATTATTAGGAATTTGGTGGCCAAGCTGAGGAGGTGTTAGTTTGAATTTGTGCTGTATGTGTATGGTGTGGCTGCATGACTGCTTTGCCCTTTATTAGCAACCACGTATGTCTCCATCTGGAGAGGAAACTCACAGTTAATTTCATGTGAAGTTCTTAGATAATTTAACTGATTTGACTAAATTTTTATCTAACGATTCTCAGCTATAACTTCACACGTGAAGTCAATTGTACATAAATTTTCAACAATTGAAAATACCACCTCTGGATCAAATGAACAACATTTCTCTTTTTCATTTGTTTTTTTTATAATTTAATTTTGATATACATTAAATATAAAATTTTACACATATATTTAATTATATAATATTACTAACAAAATAATTATTTAATTTAATCACATAAATATAATTGAATAAATATATAAAATATTTTAAATTATTAATATATCTAAATTAAACCTTAAAAAAACAGTTAAAAACAATATATATCTATAACATTCATAAAATGGTTAGAATATATATATTAACTATCTTCAACAATTTTTTAATAATATAAATATTTAATTTAATAATGTATAAATTAATCAACACTAATATTAATAACAGAAGAGTATCAAATTAACTAATGATGATAATAATTATCTGATAATATTTACGATATGAATTTGTATTAAAAAACAAATATTTTAAAGTGACAAATAAAGTAAAATAAAAACAGTATAGTTTCTTTTTTTATATCAAAAAATAAATCAGAGTAAGAGTCAATTTAGATTGATTTTAAAAAAAAATATTTCTATTTTTCAAATAAAATATTATTAACTTTTAGAAAAATATAAATAATTAATTTTTAACAAAAATACTGACATATATTTAAATATGTTTAACATTTAATAAAAATATTTTATTTTTGAAAAAAATAAAATTTTTTCACTTGAACCGAAGCCAAAACAATCACACTAATAGACTTTTACGTTTATATTTTACTATATTCCCTATATTCCCTATTTCTTTTTTGTTTGCATGCAATTAATTTCTCTGCTTTGAAATTTGTTACACACTTTCATTTGATAGTAGATGACTAGACCATGCTTTGTAATTTTCTTGTTGGCCCGAGGTTTCCAAATGTTTGTGTTTAGAATATTCTAGTGTTTTAGCGTGAACAAGTTATTGCTTAAACTATAACAAGTGTTCCTGACAATAATAACAAGTGTCCAAAGAAACTAGTTGAGCTATTTATAAGGTGTTTAATTGGAGAAAATTTTAAAGCAAAAATTATTACAAAGTAAAGTTTTTAATATGAATTTTGCTATCTTGTGTTTTACGACACATGTTAAAATTATAATTTAAAAAAAATTATTAAAAATATAAAAAATTAATTGATTGATTTGAGTATTTTTACTTTTATATTCAATAAAAATAAAAATATGATTAATTAAATATTTTAAAAATATTTTTTAATAAAAATATTTTCAAAAAATAGAATAAAATTATTATCTATACTCAAATTATTGCCTATAAATTGCACCTAAATTTTCACCCAAATTAATACTTTAGTGAACGACTTCTTTATGAAATTCAATTTGTCGTTGTAAATTGTGCATAAAAATAAGGTACAGTCGACTTCACGTGAAGTTGATACCTGAGAGCTGTTAGATGAAAATTTAGTCAAATCAGTTAAATCATTTAACGACTGTCAGGTATTAAATTCACGTAAAGTCGACTTCACCTAAATTTTTACCTAAAAATAATTGGTTGTGAGCCTTTTTCCCCTTTTCTTAATAATCCTTGTTAATTAACCATCAATTTAATTTTTTTTGAAACAAAGAAGCTCGACACTGTAAAGTAGAGCAAATAAGCCAAACAACAAGTACTACATGGAAATGCATAACATTCCTGTCAATGCCGGTATTGTCATCAACAACCAAAAAGAACACTACTTCCTTATTATTGAAGATCCTAGCGTTACATTCCACCCAAATGTTCCAAATCACTGCAAAGAACCCAGTCAGCTACCTCTTCTACTCTTGTTTTTGCTTATGCCAACCAGTCTAACTCTCAAACAGTTTTCTTGTGGTATCAGGTTTTCTTATGGTATCAGGAATAGCCCAAACTTCATCAAAGGACCGCAACCAACCGCACCACACCTGCGATGTTAGTTCACAGAGAAGAAATAAATGCTTGACCGATTCTACCTCCTTGTTACAAAGTACACAGATGTTATCAGTTGGCAGAATAATGCCTAGCCTACTTAACCTCTCATTGGAATTAACTCTACCCACAAACACAAACCATCCAAAAAACTCAATTCTCGGAGGTACCACTCCAAAATAATTAAATTAGATATTTTATGCCGTAAAAAGCTAAATTAACATAAAATTCTTTAAAATAATGATTTAATATATTTCAAGTGATTTTTTAGTGTTTGAGTGGGGAAAAAAATTTTAGAAACGATTGATGAAAAGAGGTATGAACAGGAAGTTGAAGAAAGTCTATGCTTATAAAATAGAGATAACTGAGGGAGAAAAAAAAATTCATAATCAGTGGTGTAATATGATACCAATAATTTAAGGATAATTATAATGTACAGATGCAAGTGTATAAAGATTTACAGATATTCCCATTAGAAGAAGATAATAACAACACGTGTCCATGAGCCATGATAGTGGGAGCAGCGTAGAATTGTGCAGAGAAAGCTAACCCACTACAGAGCCGAGCTTCCTACGCTGGAATGGTGGATGGCTCTGTTTGGTTTTAATTTGTTTTTTTGGACAATATCCAAATAGATAGTTGGATCATTGCATGCCTTTGCCTTTGCAATGAATGGGCCCGAGAACAAAAAAGTAATCAACTAATAATAATAATAATAATAATAATAATAATAATAATAATAATAATAATATGATAATTATATGATAATGGCACCGGTTATTAATAACCAATTTATATTTCTCTAAATAAATTTATTTTAAAAAAATATTTTTATTATAATTATATTACAATATTACAATTAATATTTAATGAATAATACACAATTATACTAATTTAAAAAAATATCTTTATTATTTATCTATTCTATTATATAAAAATAAGATTTTTGCACTTAATAACAGAACTAATGCGACATGCTCTTAAGGTGTTTCCTGATTTATTTCATTTGATTCGTTAAAGCAAATCAATTATAATTAATTAATTATATCAATTAATTAATTTGATTAGACATTCAAATTTTACCATTTATTATAATTAATTATATCAAATTAATTAATTTATTTAATTATATTAATTATTTGATTTGATTAGAGTAAATATCGAATTATTTAATAAATAATAAATATGATAACGAAACATATAAACCATGAGCCTTGAACTCCAAACTTGGAAGACCCAAAGAACGAAAATCGTAACCCTAATCTACAAAACACAATTTGTATACCCTTGAGAGACGAAACGATATAGACAAATTTCTAAAAGTCAAATCCTGAACCGTAAAAAGTCAATTGATTTGGTTATTCCTTTTTGGAACAGTACACAGCAAGATTAATTCTAGAACCTGAACCCCGCAAGCCGAACCCAGAAATTCGCAACCGTGAAAACGGTGAACCATGGTCTGGGAGCCAGAGAACCAAATTTCGTAAAAATTATACTCGGAATCATAAATCGCAGTTGATGTATTTATCTCTTTTAGTAAAAGGACATCGTAATAATGTACGTTGAATCGTGAACCCTAAACCTTGAACCATGGAGGATGAGATGTGAATGTTGAATCCGAATCTGTAAATTGAAATTTGTATTCCGAAGTCAGTCAACCATAAACCATAATCTGATAAACCGATCAGTAGAATGAGTTGAATCATAGTTGTAAGAATCGAACCGATAAAATTACTAGTTCACTATTTATTTGGTTTAACTGATTAATTATTAGTTAAACCGATAAAATCGGTATTGCATAGATAAAAAATATAAAATAGTCAAAAGTGTGAAACTAAAATTTAAAATAGATGTGTTCACTAATACTTGTGCCAATTGAATCAACTTACACTAAGTTATTTTCAACAAGTTATAGTGGTGAACCCATAACCACCGTTGGAGTAGTTCCGCCTTTTAAGGAGGATAACCGTCCCTTTATCTTAGGGAAGTTGAGGTTTGACTCTTGGAAGTGGGTTGAGAGATTTTAGGGGCAATTACTTATTCAAATAAGTGTTATCTGCTAGCTAACCCTCGTTCCCGACTTCCTTATAGTGGAGCCTGTGTCGAACCCGACCTCTTGTTATTATTTTTAACGACCAATATGGATTGATGACCAAATGTTTAATTCAATCAACTAAGTCAAACTGAATTTACCAATTCGACTAACAAAATCAAACTGAATTTAATAATTATGCTAAAAATAATTTTTACTAATTCTTTTTATCTAAGAACTTAATTTCATTAAACAAAAAAATGAGGGTCATCTTGGTTTTTTGAAAATGTAATTTTTTTTTGCTTTTTGATAAACAGAAAAAAGCTATTGCACATTAGGGGGTAAGCTTTAACTTATATTGTTTAAGATTTAAGAGTATAAGATTTGGGTTTAAGTTTAGAGTTATTATTATTATTATTTTTGTGAAGGTTGGTGGTTATATAGCTCGTTTGTCGATAAGTTTCTGCAAGCTTTTTCATCGAGATGAATTATATGTCGGTATTAAAAAAATAAGGGAGTGAATATCTGTAAAAAACACTCCAATGCTCAAGTCAATAAGTGAATAATAGGTTTTTCAATAAAAATAAACTTTTAAAAATATTTTTGTGTTTTGCGAATATATCTGATCTGACCCAATCCGCAAATGTACGGATCAGAGCGAATCCAAACTTAAAAACTGTGGATATTGGATCCAATGATTTTAGTGCAGATCGGATCGAAATTTTGGCTATATCCAATCTGATCCAATATGCGTTCATCCCGTTGAATCTCCGAGTAATTTTGCCATTAATGGAAAGTAATAACGCATTTGAGCATTTTAAAAAAATGTTTGTAATTTTGCCATTCGAAAGCATGTATGATAAAAAAGACAAGAATATAATTAAAAAAATAAAATGTTAGTAATTACTTAAAATAAATAAAAAAATAAGTTATAGTGTATTATTATGTTTAAATTATTAATAATTAGAAGAATAGAAGCTCAGTAATTATTTTAAATAGACATTAAATTCAGTTTTATGGTACTAATTTATTTGAATTATTAATAAAATTTTATAATTTTCAAATTTATATCTATTCAATTTATGTATTTTATTTTATTTTACTTTAACAAAAAATTAAAACGTGCCTTTTTAATTAATTTTTTAGAAAGTATAGTAAAATGAGTTATATCAATTATAAATAATTATCTATAATTAAACTAATTAATTGTGTTAATTTGTAAGATGAATAACATATAATAAATGGTGCAAAATTAATTAAATAAATTAATAATTAATAAATAGAAAAATAAAAAAGATTTTTTTTATTGTCTTTTGATAACTACACATTTTTATTCGTTCACTTTTTCTTTATCTCTTCCTTTCACATTTATTTCTTTTAATTTAATATTGAACCAAATCAAGTATACTAATTATTTGTATTAACTAATTAAGTATTTTTTATGGGCTCTGCTAACTGTGCCCTTAGAGCATAGGCTAAAAACATTATAAAAAGAAATATTTTATAAAAATTATTGAAAAATAAATATTTTTTAAAATATGTCCTTAAGAGACAAGTTAGCTAAATTATTTTTTAATTTAACGTGTTTGATTCATTCAACTGTATTAATTATAACTAATTAATTATATTTAATTTAATTTTATTAGAATAAATAATATTCCATCATTTAATATTTTATTTGATTCATTAAATTACATCCATCATAACTAATCAAATATTTAATTTAATTAGAATAGATATTAAATTATTTAAAATTTTGTTTGATTCATTAAACCACATAAATATTAAATAATTTAATAAATAATATATAAGACAATGAATAATATTAATTAAGTTAATTACATAATAAAAAATTATGAATAATATTTTAAATAATAATAAAAAATAAGATCACTATTTTCATATACTACAAAGTTTATAAAAAAATTTAGACAATAAATCAATTCTCAATAAATTATACATTAGCTCTTGTTAAAAAAATTAAATGATATATTAGATATTATTATTTGTGTACTAATATATATATATTATATCATCGATTATTAAATTATAATTAATTTCTAACTCAATTTTTGGTAATTAAAATTTAAATTATTAAAATTATTAAATACTGAATATTTTGCAGCTAACTAATTTTGTTTTTGTTATTAAAATTTTAAAAAAGGTAAGTTGTTAATCAATTCTAAATTTAAATTTAAATTTAAATCCCTGTAAGAAAATATTTTGAATTTTTTTCACTAACTAAAATTAATTTTAAAATAAAAAATTATTTTGTACATTATATTATAAAATAGTATAGTCATTTATTTTTTTTAATAGCAATTATTATCAAATAAAATGATTTAAAAATGGAGAAAAACATATATTCCAATTTAGGAATAATAATTCATTTTTCAATAGAATAAATTATATATTGAATATCAAAAGTTATTATAGTTTCTTTTTACACAAATTAATATATTCAACTACAGTGTTTTGGTAATATTGCCAAAAAATATTAATCAATCTAATAGTTTTTGTAATGACATAAGTTTATAAGTTTAGAAGCTTGAAAATCATGTAATAAAATATAAAATTTTAATCCGTAATAACGTTGATCATATTGTTTGACTTCCTCAATAAATATGATACCAATAAATAAAATTGTCACAGTTAAATTTTAACAAAGGCAAATCTCCATAAGTATTGCTATCATCAATTAGAATTGTTCTACTTTCAAGACAAATACTATTTTTTTTTACTGTATTTTCCAACTCGGCAGATCGAGAACTAATTATCCACGGATTGAAACTCCATTTATTAAGGGTCTGCCACTAGCCAATGAGTTGTTACATACACAAGACGGGATTCGAAATTCTAATACTTAATTAGGTAGACGAGTGAGATGATCACTCAATCAATCCAAATCAGTTAAAATAAATACTAATTATTTTTAATATTAAAAATAATTAAACTTTGATTTTAATTATAATTTTATAAAATGTTTATAATAATACTTATTATATATATTTTTATTTAATCTCTTTTAATAAAAAAAATTATATATTTTTATTAATTATTTCGTATAATGTACGGAAATATACACTAGTGTATTTAAAAAAACGTGTAGTCTTTGTTAAAAATATTTTTTTATAAACCTCCATTAGAAATTTATATTACTATAAAATTGTTATTAGGCAAAAAAAATCTTAAACAAAACTCTTAAAACTCTCAAATAAAAAATAAATAAGGTTGTCAATTGTCAAATTTTTATATATGATCACTTAGCTCAAATGTGCTTTTAGCCAAGCCACCAGTTTTTCTACAGCCATGGTCACATGCTGATTACTACAAGAGACAATAAAGACACGTGTCCATAGATAAAAATTTCAGAAAAAATCTCTGTACCTTACATCTTTACAGTAGTGTGACCCATAATTTAATACAAGTTTATTTGAATTATTGCCTTACTAAATAAAAAATGATATATACCGCTAAATATATACAAAATATGGAGCGTAGAATGAGATGGTGAGAAATAACATGCATGATGACTAATAATTTGTTGAATTAATTAATGTTATGATTTATGATTTAAGTGGAGACACTATTAGGAACTCCTCTACATGTAACGCCAGGTTGGGAGGTAGGTGCAAGCAACTCATAAGGCAAGACACCAGCCCCGCAGCGGTTCCTAAGTGTTGGATCACAGTTCCTTCTATCAATCTCCTTCTCTATGTCTCTGATCTCTGCCGAGAACGCGTAGAATGCCTCCACGATCTCCGCATCGCCCGACCATATGGAGGGCTGCTGCCGCTCTCCCAGGTACTCCTCGTCAGGGGAGTGAGTGGAGAGTGTGTCCACCACAGCCATATACTTTGTGGCCTGCAGCAGGCTCGGTAGAGAGTTTAGGAAGTACTTTTGCGGGTTTGCTATGAGATTCTTATATTCAGCCTCGCCCTCTTCCGGGATTAGTTTTCGCATCAACGGGGGACGATTTGGCACATAACCACCGTAAGGGTATTGCCCGAAGTTAAGAGCTGCATGCTGTGCGGATGCTGTCCAGATGAGGGTGGTGAGGATGGAGACGAGATCCTCGTTGTTGTTCAGTGGGGGCCACCAGCTTTCATGGCTGAGATCAGCATGGCCCACGTTGATTGACTCTGAGTACCAAGCTTGTAGCTCTTTGTCATTGCAAACAAGCTGGCCATCGTGGCCATGGTAGTAATGGTTCACGTAAGTGCGGACCCAGTTTTCTATAGCAGACCAGATGAGAAGCCCGTCCGTTGCGTAAGGGTAGTCTTGTATTAATAGCTTTAGGCCATTTGGTTGGGTTGGGTCTGGTATTGCTATTCCTCTGCGGAGGAGATCGGCGGGGAGGCCCTCCGTGTCAAAGCGCCACAAGTTCTTGTAAGCAGCACAACTGATCTCCATGCAGTAGCGTCCAGGAGTGAAGCAAGACTCGATGACTCCATCGGCATGGATAAGGGCCTGCCTAGCTATGCCATTGATCTCCAATGTGTATCTCATGTGTGGATCCAACAACTTGAAAATAGGATGCATTTCACTCAATTGCCTATGAGCAGCCAATATAAAAGGCTCCATGCACGCATGTGTGCGTAACCTATAAATACATAACATAATTAGCAATTTTTTTTTTCAAAATTGCTGCTAGGTGCATAAAAAAAATTAGTCCCTGAATCGGTTATTATTTATTTATAATAAATATGTATATAATTTAATTATTTTTAATTTATATTTTATATTTAATACATATTTTACATTAGTTGATGGTTAATTTTAATATATCAAAAAAATATCAAAATAAGAGAAATACTAGGTCATCAAAATTTATTATTTTTAGCTACTACTCGATTATTAATTTAATTTATTTAGTCTAATTCTTTTAATTTATTAATCAAATAACATATTTTATTCTATACTTTTAAATATTAATGATTAACTAATAATAAAAAATAATGAATTCTAATTCATATATAAAATAATTTGTCATTCAATTTTACTGATAATGGAAATTGAAGATGAATTTAACGGGGCTATGGCTCTAGCTAGTTAATTACCAATGGTTGACAAGTTGATGCGCGCCAGAATCATTGGCGCAAACATGAGCCTTGGCAAGCTGCCACATCCAGTTGGTAGTTGCATCTACAGGAGGGGTAACAACTCGTTTTGATCCAGGCAGGCTAAGTTCTATAGCTATAGGCTTCAAAGTCCCAAGGGGTGTCAGAAAAAATAGGGTACGCGTAGCGTAGCATTTTCTACCGTCAACGCTGTTGATCCCTTCCAGAAAAGGAAAGTAGATATCATGGTAATCTAGCATAAACAATTTATTTTCCTCTATTGCCTGCAAAATTCAAAAAAATAAATTTAGATCAATAATCGTGTGTGTGTGTGCGTATGGAAGAGCATGTAATCCCAAGGCAGGTACCTGATGTACTGTCATGCCATTAAGTTGGCCTAAAATGTGCTCTTCTTTAAGGGCAGACTCTTGGATATCGTATATTCTTGAGTCAAGCTTGCTTACGGGTGGGAAAACTTGAAGCCTCTCAATGTTAACAGGGTTGACTCCTGCTATTGCTTGGCGGGCAAATTCGTCGTCTCGTAGCCAGGCAAACTTGTCCACTATGCACGTTAAAGTATATATTGTTAATCATTGATTAATTATGAGAAAAAAATATAACATGATTAAATTACTACTAAATATTAAATTTCAAATTTTAATAATATAAAAATAAAATATTAACAAAAAATATTATCTTCTAATATTTCTCCATAATTTAATATAAAATTATCATATCTTTCTAGAAGTTGTCAGTAGCCTAGTCTCATAATACTTAAATTCACATTTTTTCATCATTAAATTATTAGAACGAATGTCCATAGATGGATAATTCTTCTTTTTTATATATATATATATATATGAAAGAAGAAGAAGAGTAATGTTCAAATTTTTTTATAAATCAAATTCAACTAAGTTAAATAATAAGATTTAAAATAATACTAATCATAACTGATTTTTGTTACGTTAAACCAATTTGGTTGGACTTAGTTAACAAAAAAATTTTGAATGTAATTTTTGTTATGTTAAATTAACTTGGTTGAATTTAGTTAATAAAAAAAATTTAAATGTGTAATATTATTTTAATAATAATAATAATATATCATTTGTACATGTATATGTTTTGACTACTTTATATATCTAATAACTTATCATAAATATTATTATTATATTGAATTTGTTTATAGTTAAATATAAATAAAATTATAATAAAATAATTTATATTTATGTATATTTTAAAATTTTATATTAATAATAAGATAAGATTATATCATTGTTAATTTTAATTTATAAAAAGTATGTCAAATAATTTTAGGATAGATAATTTGAAAAATTAAAATGAAGTATTGAGATATCCAATTAAGATTCAAATCGAAAGGGAAATTAAAAGACAAAGAAATAAGGGATATTATATATACTTACGGGAAATAATCTTGGGGATGTCAAACTTAAGAAGTCCCTGGCTGGATTCTTGTATCTTAGTGACCAATTCTGGGAGTGGGATTTTGTTTAAGACAGAAGATTGGTCGTCTTTCAAGCGGGACTTAATGAGCAAGCCTTCACTGAAAAGGCCATCAACGTCTGAGAAATCGTTGAAATCATGGTTATTAACAGAAAGGCTAGCCTTAAGGCGAGGGATCAAGTTATGAAGCACTGCTTTGAGCCTCTTGATAAAGAATGTGTTCTGCTTAGACTCCTCGAATTGTTCGTCTCTTGGTACGTACATAGGATGTGGTTTCTCCACACGACTCTCTGCACGCATATCTGCACCATACAATCAATATATATAATCAATCCAACCAAAAAAGATTCACAACATATATACAAATATATATACATCTTAGATCTTACGCAGCTGAAACTCATCATAATTTTTTGAGTGAATACCTATCTGTCCCTGACAATTATCTCGAAAGGATAACGAGATCTCAAGAAAAAAAATATCCAATTTGGCACTTGATATTTTTTTTGGGATTGATTAGCCTCAATGCCAAAAAAAAATAATATTGTCAAAGGATCGGGTTAGATTTTTTTTATCAATGGTCTCGTTGTCTTTCGAGGTAATTGTCAGGCTATTTTGGATTTTTTTCTAATTTTTTTTATAATACTTTTTTAAAAGTTTAATTTAAATTAAATTAGGTTATCTATATATAATTTATTCAACATCTATCTATGCTAATTTAACACTACTTCTGTATCCGTCATTTTTGGATATTTTCATACATTAAATTTTAGAATTTTGCTACTTGCGCCTTAAAAACATAGCTTAAGCATATTATAAAAGAAAATATTTTATAAAAATTATTATAAAATGTAATAATTTAATTTTTTTTATATTTTCAATACATTAAAAATATTAAAAAAATTTTATTATTATATTTTAAAAATGTGTTCTTAGAGTACAAATTAGTTAAATCCTAAATTTTAATTGAACAATTTATATATGTGAAAAAAATTTAATAGCTAACTTTTTATGATTAATATTTAATTAATTTTAATATTTTCGTTTTTTTTAAAAATTACTTCTTCTCTCTTTCTCTTTCCTTTTTGATTGTTTACTTAAAAAGAATCGTGTTTAAAACTTTTGTTAGTTTGTTATCGATTGAAAAATTTGATTCTCTCGTTGGACCAATTTCTAATATTCTATGACGCAAAAATCTTAAACAATAAATAATACATTGAATGATTCTGCTATTACCGGTATCAGTTGGGGAGCGGCCAGTACGACAGCGTCTCGGGTATGGATGTTCTTGGGATCCACCGAGAGTTGGTCTGGAGAGGTCAGCTCCTCTATCTGGATTTCCTAAATCATTGTAGGTGTCAAAATCATATATTCTGTCGGATAATTTTCTAACTCCTGTGCCATCTCCTCTAAGGTTTTTTAGCTCCTTCTCCCTCATTACTCTAAGCCCAGTGGGTGTATCTCTAGGTAAGTATGGCTGTAAAATTAAAATCAATAACAGATTATATATATAATTTTCAGAAAAGAAAAAAAAGCAAAGAAAAAAAATGAGAATTTTCCTTTCTTTGATAAAATGCATTAGCAGTACATGATAATTGATTCAACAAATATTGAATATACAAAAATTTAGGGCATTCGAAACATAAAAATAATTAAATATGATTAGGTGTGCTAAACTTTTTTTTTCTAATTTTTAAATAAAATGTTTAAATTATTTTCTTAAAATTTTTAAAAGTGATATATATTTAAATCTTTTACTTATTAAAAATTAAGCAGATAAATAAAAAATAAATTATTAAAATTCTCAATTATTTTTTAAAATAATTCACATTTAAATATTTTCTCTTTGATATTAGAATAAACTATTTTTATCTATAAAAGTTCAGAACATAATTCTATACTCACAAAAGATAATTTTAATATGACAAATATTAAAATATTGATTTTATTTATAATAAATTTTTTTAATTTTTAAAATTTGATAGATAAAAATAATAATTTATTTATTTATTGGAAGTATAAAACTAATTTTGTTCATGAATTAATATATTTTTTTAGTGTTTAAGCTTTATAAATAAAAGTAATAATTTATCCTTGGCGTTAATTATATGAGAAGCCTCAAAGTCAAACATCCATCGACAGTGATACAATACTCATAAAAGCTACTATAGTGCTTTTGAAGTCAACATCGCCGTGGCTCATTTTTATTATTTTTAACTTTCTTTAGTTTTATACATAATTAATTTCATTTAGTTATTATATCTATATATATAGAAGTCAAACTCGTTATTGAATGTTGATAGTTTTCCTTAACTAATTATAAATTCTAGAATTATTTAATTTATATATACTCAATAGTCAATATCTATTTAATTGATTTAATTTAATACTCAATATTCATTGCTGGTTACCCAGGAACGAAATACCATTTCTCAAGGTAGATAGATATAAATAAGTTCGCTTGTTTAGAAAGGTTTGAATATTAAATAGAATTGGCGGCCAACAAGTTCAACTAGTTGGTATATATTGAAGAGTTTGACTTTGACATGAACATTTGAAGCTGGATCAAGAAAAAGGATAATCGTACCTTGTTAGAGAAGAAAACCCTCTTTCCAGGATGATCCTTGGTGGTGGGCCTTACCCATGAGTTGCAAGGGAAATGAAGTGGGCCAGAGGCGAACCCCTCGATGGTTATACTTTCCAAGAAGAACTCTCTCTGGTGTTTGTTGCTCACCGTAATCGCACCCGGATCCCCAAAATTGGAGTCCACAATGAATTCAGCAGTGTAAGTAACTCTCTCCGCTTTAACATTCGATTTCTTCGACCAGTCCTTCACCACTGCTTCCTTGCTCTTCTTTGGACCTTTCGTTCCTAAACAACACAACACAGCCCAGAAATTAATTAATTGTTTTCCTAATTAAAGTACTCTGAATTGGCAAGCATGGATGTTAATCATGATTATGAGAGAGGCAGAGAAAACGAACTATTAATTAATTAATCAAATAATTACTTGGATCAATGTCAGTGCTGATGAGCTCCAGGAAAATACATCTTCCTATCATGCTATCAGCGATGGCGTCAACATGCTTGACAACTGTCTCTTGAAAATCCTCTTTGATTTTGTTTCTCACCGTCACTACAGCTCTAACCTTGAACTGCACTGGTTTCTCTTTTTTTGCGTGCAAGGGGGCGGTGGCGGAGGTGGAGGCGGAAAGCGTATTAACCAAATCCTCGCTGACAACTGCTGCAGGAAACTTTGCAGCCTTCGTCAACCTCACAGATCTTGTGTTTTCCTTTCTCATTTCTATGAACTGAAACACTGGTTTTGATTTTGAATTTGTTGAGGAGGAGACAACCCATCGTGAGGACCGCTCTATCAATGAAGAACCCATAATTTCGTTTACAAGTGCCATCTTCTTCTGCGGAGGTAAGTGGAGGTGGAGTTGAGGAAAGCAATTTGTTTTGTTGGATAATATATATAGAGAGAAGCATCACCCATAATGTCATTGTCAGCACCCATGCCACGCGGTGTCTTTCAGAAAAATAATACTTACGAATGGTTGCTTTATGAATCATCCTGTGCTTTTTACCTTTGAATTCCTCTTCTTCTTCTTACTATTATTTTATTTTGATTGCAGACTTCAAAATAATTGGGCTCCCCGGTCAAACCGTGGTTTAAGCTAGTTAACGCCGTCTGTGGGCGGGAAACAAAGGGGAAAACGATTAGTCAATATATATATGGTGACTTGCTTAAACATGATTAATGAATATATATTTGAATTTAAAAAGTAGTTTAAATTTAGTCATTTATATCAATCCAATATTTATAATTGTATTCTCATGTTCTCAAATACAAATTCTATTCTTATAGAATATATTCCCTATTTGAAGCGCCATATCACCTTATTTTATAGTTTGTAATTTCCTAATTAATAAACTATTTTCTTTTGGTATTAAAGTCAATCTTACATTGTATTATTTTTATGATTGACTATATAATTTAATATAATATGATGATGATATGATTGTTTTTATAATAATAATAATAATAATAATAATAATAATAATAATAATAATAATAATAATAATAATAATAATAATAATAGGATTTATTAGTTAATGCGTGCTCTTTCATGTTAAGATTATTATTTTTAAATATTTATTTTAATAAATATCTAACAATATATTAAAAATAGACACAAAATCTTAAAAATATAACTTCTATATTTTTATAAACAAAATTTTAATATATATTTTTAGAACAAATATTAATTGAATGCATAATAATACAAGGTGTGGTTATTAATAAGCAAAAGAAAAAATTTTCATTCAAAAGTCAATCTTATAATATAATAATAAACCATGCTGACTTGAAAGCTAATTGACGTTGAAGGAAGAAAGAGGCAGGAACCAGCAATGCCAAAGGGTGAGGAGATAACGAAAAACCAAACGCTGACCAAGGCAATAGGACCTTTTCAACACTAAGTTTTCTTGCACACTAGAGTTTTCAAAACCTGGAAGGATGGTTTAAATAAAATTTGGCATGTTCTAACATGCCTACCCTTAGAGTGCTTGGAAACTTTTAACTTGAAAAGAGAATTTTATTCGATTCACATTACAAAAAAAAAACATTGACTAATGATAGATTTATTGTCAAATATTAGTATTGAGTTTATAGTCAGATTTACCAATAAATTTGACAATCGTCGAGAAAAAGAATACCGTCGAATTCTATTTTTCGATGATAAATTCGCCGGTAATTTCGCTAATAATATTTAAAAAAAAAAAGTAATTGACGTGTGCATTACTGTCGAATTTACAGGCGGATAAATTCAGCGATAATTTAGGTTAGTGAAATATTATATTTTGAAGTATCGTGAAACTTTACCGTCGAATAAATCTTTTGGTAAATTCGATGATAATTGTGCCCTAAATTTGAACTGCAAATCTTCTTCTCCCTCATTTCGAATCTCTCTCTCTCTTCTCACTGCCTCACCTCCCTCTCATCTCTCCCTCAACAGTCCCTTCCAACGGCCCCCTCTCTCTCTCCACCAAACACCTCTGCCAGCTATTCTCGTAGTGCCGGCCACCACCAGCATTCTTCCATCCAGGGGCAGAGTTAGATAAAATATTAGAGGGGGCTAAATATTTATACAATAAAATAAGACTAAAATAAAATTTTAAGAGAAGCTAAACTGAAATTTACATGTAAAAAATTAAAATTAGGCGGGCCATTACTCCCCTTTCCTACCACCTGGCTCCGCCCCTGCTTCCATCATTGCTCCCTCTGCCTCCAACAACAGTTGTTGATGTTTCGGCGATCACTGGCAACCACCTCTAGTCACCCGTCTTCTTTCTCCTTTCTTTCTTCTCTAGTAACATGATCATTTTCTAATTTTTTTTTTTGTTTTAGTTAAATTTAGTATTAATTTATATTTTAGTTATTAATTAGTATTATGATTTAGGTTTTTGAATTGATTAACGTTTTAGGTATTATGATTTATGTTTTTGAAGTTTATTAAAATGATTGAGTGAAAGTTGACTAAAGATTAAAAAGAAATTAATAGATCTACTAATGAAATTTATTAGTAACAATATTTAAAATTTCTTGATGAGTGGATTAGGATTTAAATTTTTGTTTGTTGCTTTAAACATGATCTTTTTTTAATTAATTTTTCTTTTTGTTTTAGTTAAATTTAGGATTAATTTAGGTTTTAGCGGTTAATTAGTATTATGATTTAGGTTTCTGAGTTGATTAATATTTTAGGTATTATGATTTATGTTTTTGACGTTTATTTAAATGATTGAGTGAAAGTTGATTAAAGATTAAAAAGGGATTAATAGATCTATTAATAAAATTTATTAATAACAATAATTGAAATTTTTTGGTGGGTGGATTAGGATTTGAATTCTTGTTTGTTGCTTTAAACTTGATCATTTTCTAATTAATTTTTTTATTTTAGTTAAATTTATGATTAATTTAGGTTTTAGTTATTAATTAGTATTATGATTTAAGTTTTTGAGTTGATTAACGTTTTAGGTATTATGATTTATGTTTTTGAAGTTTATTTAAATGATTAAGTGAAAGTTGTTAAAGATTAAAAAAAATTAATAGATTTACTAATAAAATTTATTAGTAACAATACTTGAAGTTTCTTGATGGGTGAAATAGAATTTGAATCCTTGTTTGTTGCTTTAAACATGATCATTTTCTAATTAATTTTTCTTTTGGTTTTAGTTAAATTTAAGATTAATTTAGGTTTTAGTCGTTAATTAGTATTATGATTTAGGTTTTTGAGTTGATTAACGTTTTAGGTATTATGATTTATGTTTTTGAAGTTTATTTAAATGATTGAGTGAAAGTTAATTAAAGACTAAAAATGGATTAATAGATCTACTAATAAAATTTATTAGTAATAATGCTTGAAGTTTTTTGGTGAATGGATTAGAATTTGAATCCTTGTGTGTTGCTTTAAATATGATCATTTTTTAATTAATTTTTATTTTTGTTTTAGTTAAATTTATGATTAATTTAGGTTTTAGTTATTAATTAGTATTATGATTTAGGTTTTTGAGTTGATTACCGCTTTAGGTATTATGATTTATGTTTTTGAATTTTATTTAAATGATTGAGTGAAAGTTAATTAAAGATTAAAAAGGGATTAATAGATCTACTAATATATATAATTTACTAGTAACATGCTGAAGTTTTTTAGTGGGTGGATTAGGATTTGAATCCTTGTTTGTTGCTTTAATAATTGAAAAAATTAATAACTTAAAGACAATTAAAGATAACAAACCAAAAAAAATTACGTTGAGTAAATTGTTTGTTATTTAAAAAGTTGAGTAGGGTTGAAAGATATTTGGTTTGGATGGAATCCTTGAAAGGTGGAGAAATCTAAATTTTAAGGGAGGTTTTCTCAAAATTTTTATAAAATTTTCAATGAAATTGAAAAATAAGAATGATGGGAATTGTTGTTGCAAATTTGAATTTTATAAGATTTTAATTTGATTAATTCTAAGTAAAGAATTATGTTTTCGGAAGTTTTAGCCAAATTTAATGGTTGCAAATTTGAATTTAATTCGTATGCTCTTTGCAGACATGACGACAGGCAGAGATGTCACGAATTAGTCTCGTGGTTGTGGTAGAGGGAGGGTGTCTACTGGTACTCCTGCGACTTCTCGGTCATCATCCTCTACTCTAACTACCCCTGGCCGGACGTCACAGGGAACGGGTGCACAAGATCAACCATTCATCATGGTCCCTAACCCCAACTACGTGGCTCCTTCTGCTGCACCACCCTCACAACTAGGAAGTCGTCCGGCCGCTTCACTAGAGTGGACTCCTCCACCACCTTTATCTGCTCAGCAACCCACTGTTTCAACGACGATAATGCCTCCAGCGACAGACACACGGTACCGGAATCCTCTCACGGATCTTAGTTAGATGGCCCTCCACCAGCTCCCATCGTACGGATGACGATTTGGACTGATGGTTTGATAGCGTGAGTACTATTTTAAGTCTTTTATATGCATACTATTTTGGTTAGTTAGTTTAATTTAGTTATGCTCAATTTTCTAGTTTTAGTGAATTTAGGTTGTTAAGATAGGTTAGATATAGGTTAGTGGATTTAGGTTGTTAAGATATTTAGTTTTATATGCATACTACTTGTTTAGGGTTTATTGTTGAGGGATAAAGTTTGTGGCACATTCTATTTATAAATGAAACTCTGCCGAAATTTTTAAAATATCTAAATATAATTGAAGTTTATAGATTAATTCCCATGTACATAACTTCCAATTCTGAATGAGTTTTGAGTTGTGATCAGTTGTAAATGAAAGCTAGATATGCCTAGTATGTTCCATCCAAATTTTAGGGTGATCCAAGTTTTTAAGAGTGAATTATGCAAATTGAAAGGAGTGGTACTCACTATTCCGCCAAAACGGAATTATGCATAACAGAACCAACTTCTAATGTGCATAACTACTTCATCATGAATGATATTACCTTGAAACCAGTTGCAATAGAAACCTAGAGGAGTCTACTTGAACCATGTTAATTTTGAGAATCATCATATCTAAATTGGATTTTATATAAAATTTTGAAGTGAGCTCTAATACTGTCTATTTCTAGTTTTTGGAGATGCAGGGCAATTCTTTTGTAAAAATTATGTAAAATTAAAATTAGATCAAAATGTATTGAGACTAAAATCAAAATAAATCCTAGTGTCTCTAAAATATCTGCATCAAGAAAATGGGCTAGTACGCATTCGTTATGTGACGTATAGCAACCTTGTAAGGAATCAAAGTCCTGTGCTACTGGCGCTTCAGTGAACCCATGATTTTTTTCAGTTTCTGGAGCTATAGTAGTTAGAAAACTAAGATATTTAGCTTGTTAGAAATATTAGTCCGAGATGCGATTGCGTGGATATAAAGTTTATACAATTCCGAAGTCGTTTGATATTTTTAAGATGGGAAAGAAATTGGGAGTTAGGATTTAGGTAAGAGATAAGCATGAAAATAATTAGGTGTAACAACTAAGGAAAAAACGCTTATTCTAATAAAAATCTAGAGTTAAAATAGTGAAAGTAAAAAATTAGGGATAAAATAGTAATTATGAATAAAGACAGCCTAAATATTTCAAGAGAAAAGATTAAAAGACTCCTTATGATAATTAGAGAGAAAGTAGAGCACATAATTCTTCAAAGAAACTGGAAATAAGAGACGAAGGATGTCAAGAGAAAATAAGATATAAATTAAGATTAAAAAAAAAACCATATAGTAGAAAGGGAGAAAGGAACGCCATGACGATCATGAGAAAAGAGAATAAGAAACCTAATGTAAAAATTGAGAATCGCCAAGGGAGGAGTAGTATTGATGAACAGACAAAGAACTTAAAGGATGAACATAAAGAATACAAAGGACAAAGATGATAGAAAATAAAAAGGTTCATAAGCTTACCAAAGAACTGAGGACAATGGTCCCTCAAAGAGTAATGAAGAGATAGAGCTGAAATGCTTTTAGAGAATAGAGCTAAGTCCTAAGATGCTTATACAGCTTGGAAAAACGGACAGAGCGGACAAAGTTTGCCAGTGTGGGGATGCCCACTTTAAGAATAATTTAGTATCTGATTGATATGCGTTTGCCCATATGGTATCCGTTTCTCACTGAATGCACACTTATGCTATAGCCTTATTATTATTATTTTTGGCTTGATTGACACGGTGCGCTCATGTGGCCTCGGTATCTGACTGACATGGGTCTGCCCATGTGATACCTATGCTAACTGATTCAGTGAGAAGCTATATTGTGGGTTTTTTTAGGTAATTTCGGGTTGCGGGTAGTCAATCACGCATGAACTCATGGCCTACACTAAAAACAGGCATGCATTATATTGGTTGCGCATTTGCACTTCTGTGACTTATGTATTCTGTATTTTCTGTGGATGCTATGTGATTGATTGATCCTTTGTGCTTGTGTATGCTTATCCTCTGTAATCTTACAAAGATAGAAGACTAAGATAGAGATAAAGAGAGACGCGCTATTACGGAGTGGAGAGGAAACTAGTATAAAACCTAGGGTTAAAGAACTAAGGAATGAATAAGATAGGATGCTAGAGCCCTGCCCTAGGATCTACGGAAATGATACATTTTTTTCACATTAGTACCCTACTGAAAACCGTAGGTTCTCACCCCCTTCCCTCCACTTTTTTACAAATGGAGAATTCCACATTGATCGCCACAACAGCGGTACTGTTCGTAGAGATTTTCGAGAAACATTCATATGAGGATCATTTCTTAGATACAACTATTGTTTGGGGAGAGCTGTGTACTCGGATGTACATCGGCTATGGTCGTCTGTTCGCCTATCCACTGTACAGTTCGTAGTTCGATCCCGACCAACCCTATGTAACTACGAGCTTGCTCAGATCCACCCTGATCGTGACTATCACACCTTTCCACCATAGTGTTTTCATGATCGGTTCCACCCCGATTCGAGTTACGTTGGCCTTCAGCCCTATCCTCCATCACAGCCTCAGCCCATTCCTTCACCAGAGCCTCAACCTAATCCGATGCTAATCGACTCCTTAAATGCTCAACTCGATCCTCTATGAGAGAAGTTTGGACCGACGAAGCCTGTCCGAACTGGATTTATTTCTTCTTCTTCTGACGAGGATCTCGATTATGATTCTTGGACAACAATTGCTCCGATGCAGGAGACAAAGTAGTTGGTACAAGTACAGTTCAAGACAAACCCCATGAGGACAGCCGTTGACCGATTTCTCGACTGAGAGGCGACCTTAGGATAGATCATCTTTTGTTGTTAGACTTTGTTTCCCTCCTTCTGTAGTATTTGTGAGGGATAGTACTTTATTGTCTTTTTCTAGTTTGGATACCCGACTAGGAGTTTCCTGAATGAACCAGATTTCTAGGAACGTTGTATGTCTAAAGAGTCTGTTATGAAATGACCTCTGGTATGTATATATATGAATGCTGGTTTGACAATCTGTGATGACTCTCTAAATTCCTGTTATTTAATTAGATTATATTCTATATTCTGAATGTATAACCTTATCTGTGAAAGAACCGTATGTTAAAAAAATGGCTAACCTACGAGACACTGATAGTGCAACAAGCTAATATCTATATAAATAATAAAAAGTCTAGAGTCCCATTGGGTTGTTACAAGAAGTGCTTATCAAGATCGGAAAAAGAAGTGTTAGTGAAATCGGTCGCCTAAGCCATTCCAGGTTACATAATAGGCTTTTTCTTATTATCGAAAGGTCTATACAACCACTAGACTATATAGTAAATTAGTTTTACCGGGGGAACAAAGAAAGGGAAAAGAAGATCCATTGGGTCAATTGGGATATGATGGTTATCAATGGCTAAGAGAAGGGGTGGTTGAATCTTAGCCCTCTTTTTCTGAATATTACTTTCTGCCTTTTAGAATAGCTCTAGGAGATATTTCTGCTTTTTGTTTCATAACAGGTCAAGAGACATTTTCTTTTTGTCTCGTAACCGGTTAGGAGATAATTTTACCCACTTGAATATTGTGAAGGATGATGGCAACTTAGGGGGAGGTATTTTTAATGAAAATGCAAGCTGCACTCCCTTGTGCTCTTCTCTGATAATTACCACCTCTTTGCAAGCTTCTTCAATTTCAACCTCTTCCTCTTGGTAGCTTTCTTCCAATTCAATCTCCTCTTCATTGCTTTCCAAGGGCATGGGAGGTTATGCTTCTTCTTCTTGAATCTCCATCACTTGATCAACCTCTTCCAAGTCTTCAACTGTGATATGCCTTGGAGGTTGTACACCCTCCTCAGCATCAATTTCAAACGTCTTGAAAGGGGGTTCTATGACTGGACTTTCTCATGGAGGTTCTGCATCTCCTAAGTCTTCAACCACTTCTTCTTCTTCAATAATTCCGGCTTCCTCCACTTGTTCCAGTACAAAGTCATGCTCCGTACTGTTCACTGGAGTTTCTAGTATCTCCTTCATGCTACGTTCTTCATTAGATTGTCCACATGAAGCCATGGGGGTTCCTTGAGTGTCCGAACGTCGGGAAGCTAATTGAATTATCGCTTGCTCAAATTGACGAATGGTTGCATGAAATCGATCCACTGTTTCCTTGAAACGATCCTTTGTCTCTTGATGCACTCGGCTTTCATAAATAGGATCATAGTGCTCTTGGATTGATGGATATGGAGATGGTGAATATTGAAGTGGTGGTTCTTGTGAGTAATTGGGTTGGAATTGGGGTGGTTCTATATATGGTTCATATGGCTCATAAGGTGGTTGGTATGGTGGTTAAGGGTTGGGGTTATATGGAGGTGAATGACAGAAATGGGCTTGTGAGTGTGGTGGTCCAAAGTTATGTTGAGGAAAGGGTTCATAGGCATATGGTGGTGGTTGTTGATAGTCCATTGGAGGTGGTTGTTGCTATAAGGGTTGATCAAATCCTTGTGGCTCCTCCCATCTTTGATTGTTCCAACCTTGATACCTATTCTCATTGTAATTTCTTCTTCCTACAACATAATTGTAACCAGACTCATAGCCAAAGGGGTGAGAGTTCATAGTAGTAAATAAAAATTAAAAATAAAAATAAAAACAAATTTAAAGTAAAAGGTTATTTAAAATTTTGAATTTGAAAATTAAATTTTGAAATTTGAAATTTTAATTTTTGAAATTTGAAATTTTGAAATTTGAATTTTAAATTTTTGAAATTTGATTTTTGAAATAAGATAAGATAAGATAAAAAATTTTTAAAAAAAATATGAATTTTTTTTTCCGAAAAAAAATTAATTAAAAATATTTTTGAATTTAATGAGGAAAGAGAAAAACAATAAAATGACACCAAATTTCAAATTTTTAGATCAAAACGAAGAAAACAACTAAGAACAGCTTGAATGTCAAGATGAACGCGAAGAACAACTTGAAGAACATGGTGAACACTAAGAACAAATTTTTGAAATTTTTTTTTTAAAAAATCAATAACCTTTTAATTTATGAAAAAGTAAAAATAAAAACAAAAATAAAAACAAATAAACAAGCAAAAAGCAAAAAAATATTTACAATAACCAATAATAAGGCACAGGTTTGCAATTCCCCGGCAACGGCGCCATTTTGATGTTAGGATTTTTGCTAGTAAAGAATTTCATAAAAACAGTCGCGTTGTAGATATAGTCTCTAAACCGACAGAAATCCCTTCGTACAAACGTTTTGGTTGTCACAAGTAACAAACCCATTTGAAATTGATAACCGAGTATTTAAACCTCAGGTTGCTTCTCAAGGAATTGCAGGGAAGTATGTTCTTATTATTGGTTATGCAAATGTATGTTTTGGGGTTTTTGGATCAAGGTAAAAAGTTAGAAAAGCAATGGCAGAGGGAATAAAATAATAACAATAAACATAAACTCTTGGCAAGGTATTAGAAATTGAAAGTCCAGACCAAGTTATCCTTATCAATGATAATGAAAATTGAATCTTAATTCCACTTAGTCAACCTTTACTAAAGTAAAGGAAAGTCAAGGGATTAATTAGTTTGATCTTCGAATCCTATTTATTTCCTAAGAAAAGATTGGGATTATTGAAGTTCAATTCAATTGGCAAGATAACAATTAACAATTATGCTGTTGAATTGGATAACTCCTGAGTTACTGATTTCTTAACAAAAACCAAAAGGAAGAGAGTAAATCTACTGGAATAAAAATGTCTTCAGATGGGAAGCAGTAATCATGTAAATAAAAGAAAGCAATCATGAATTGAAATACCTCAAATAACATTAATTAAGAAAATTATATGTAACATGAAAGAGTTCATAAATTAAATAAAAATAAAGAACCTGGGATTGAGAGTCACTCCTAAAACTAAGAGAAGTCCTAAATCCTAAGAGAGAGAGGGGAGAACCTCTCTCAAAACTAATCTAAATCATGAGAAGTGAATTATATGAGAGCCTCCTTATGAATGGATGAAATCCCCCACTTTATAGCCTCTAATCTGTGTTTTCTGGGCCGCGAACTGGGTCGAAAATAGCCCGGAAATCGCTGGAGAAGAATTCAAACACGCTGATTTCCGTCACTACGACACGGCCGCATGGAGCACGCGGTCGCGTCGCCTAGAGTCAAAGAAACTATGGCATATTATATATCAAATCGAAGCCCCGAACGTTAGCTTTCCAACGCAACTAGAACCGCGTCGTTTGGACCTCTGTAGCTAAAGTTATAGCCGTTTGAGTGTGAAGAGGTCAGGCTGGACAGCTTAGCAATTTCTCCAACTTCTTGTATTCCTTCCACTTTTGCATGCTTCCTTTCCATCCTCTGAGCCATTTCTGCCCTATAATCTCTGAAAGCACTTAACACACATATCAAGGCATCTAATGGTAATAAGAGAGGATTAATAATAAGCAAATATAAGTTCAAAGAAACATGTTTTCAATCAAAGCATATAATTAGGAAGGCAAATGTAAAACCATGCAAATAGTATGAATAAGTGGGTAAAGAGTAGATAAAAACCACTCAAATGAGTACAAGATAAACCATGAAATAGAGGTTTATCAGAATCCCCTCAGGATCATGACAACAAAACAGAAATACATACAAAGAATTTCTGAGATAATAATGGCTTTTTCTTTAACTCTCTGCCTTTTTCCACTCATTGGCTTTTTCTTACAAAACCTCACATTTTGCCTTTTACCAATGAAACACAGACAGACTCACTGAGAAAAAGAAATATTCAATGAAAGCCATGAAGGAGAAGAATAAATAGCTCAAAGAGCTATGAGAACCCAAACGTGTGGTCTCACTCCTTGTCTCAACCCTTGACCATTTTCCCTTATTATAGAAGGGAAAACTTCCAAGGTTGAAACCGGTTCAACCAAGCCACCAACATCTTCTCTATCACATAAGGCCGGTTCGTACAGAGAGAAGAGAGAGGAAAAACCGAAAGTAAATCAACATGCATGTACCTCTCTCTCATCCCTTCTCATCAAGCTTCATTAATTTGAGCCCTCCATCTTGACTTTGTCCCCAAGAAAAAATTCTGACCCTTGATGAACTCTTGATCCTTGACAGCTCCATCTGTTCCATTTTTGCTTCTTCCTCCACGTAGCTACAGTAGCTACCTTCTGTGATGGATGAACAAAAGTGGAAACGAGCTTCACCTCAGAGATCTTCTTCTCTGACCGAAACGGATCGCTTCTACTTTAGGGATGGAGATCTTGAAGCTTCTTCTCCACATCTTGCCTTTAGTGGAAAAGATCTCAGCCACGCCATGCTTTGGATCTTCTTTTCTCAAAGGCCATCACCCTATCCTTTTCTTCTTCCATTAGCCTTACTGTTACTTTTCTTTGATAACTTGTATTTTCTTCTTCTTCCTCTGATGGATGTGACAGAATGCAAAGAGAGAGAGGAGAGAGAAGACACAAAGTTTTTCAAAGAACAATTAAATGAATTGAAATTCCATTCACATTACTGAAGGAGTGGAGTAATGTGTGGAACCATCAATGCAATTAACTCAATTTAATTTTCTTTTTCAGTTACCAAGGCAAGTAATTAAATCAATTGAATTTTGAGTTCGGTTACCAATGCTTGCAATTAACCAAGTTGAATTTTAAGTTCCAGTAACAAGTGGAGTTGGTAACCGAAGCATACTTTTAATGAAATTAAACTCAATTGGATTTTTACTTCCAGTAACCAAAAATGATAACTTTGACAATTTGAGTTCCCTTTGGTTTGTGATCACTGAATGGGTTCCTCTCTCAACCTTGGGTCAATTGTTTCATTTCATCATGGGCTTGTGATATGGACCTCTTTGGATCTTTCTTCTTTTAATATTCAACCACTAGAAGTGGACAATTATTATTGGGCTGAAATATGTTTAGTAACAAAATTGGGCTTTTATCACTTGAGCCAAAAAATAATTTTATTTTTCACCTGCACACTAAACCAAATCCATCATACAACCAATTGGAAGCAATTAACAAATTACTGGTTTTTTAATTAATATTTTAATAATGTTTGATCATCATAATAATTCAAGTTTTTCAAACTCAACAATCTCTCCCTTGATGACAAACATTATTAAAACTGAATTGAAAGGATTAGGATTAGATAACTTCCCTTTGAAGATTTGCCAAAATCTCCCCCTTTCTTTTGTTCAATGTGCTCCCCCTTAATGTGTGCTTGATTAACAAAATATTCAAGAAAGCCATCACTTGTATACAAGCTCTAAAGAGTTCCAAGAAGATAAAGATTTCAAAACATAGAACCTTTAAGACCGAGCCATTATTTTCACAACATGATCTAGACAGCATATATATATATATACACTTGAGCAAATAAATTTTTCAAAATATAATCAGAGCTCAAGTTGAAATTCTCTAACACAGAGTGCTCAAAACAATGAGCCAAAACAAAGCACAAATATGAAACAGAATGCTCATGTTCAAACAGAATGTTCATGTCCAAACCGAACAACAAAGAAACAGTTTCAATCCAAACAGGACAGCAAAAAACAATTTCAATTCAGCAATTCAGCCCTTCTTTCATTTTTCTCCCCCCTTTGTCATCAAGGAGGGACACATCATATGTCAAAAGTTTGCAAGGATCTTATCAATTTACAAAAAATCATCAGCCAGCGTTGAAACAAGCACGAATTGTAACACCCTACCACACTAAGCTTTATGCTTAAGTCGTAAAACAGAGGTGGTGTGGTATTACGACCTCTAAAATAAAATGAGTACAAATAATAGCAGAAGAATTATAATATGCTAGGAGCCTTGAAGAATAGAGGAAACAAAAATCGCGAAATAAAAGCGCAACGCTCAAGGAACGAGTTAACTTGCGTGCTAAGGAAACCATAACTATTGAACATATGATAACAGAAGTAGGAATAGAGTGCCAAAGATACAAAATAACAAGCTCCTAACTCAGCCTGCGAAGTCAAGACTGGCCAGAGAATATCTACACATATATACATACATATCCAAAACCCAAAAGTACATATACACAATCCTGCCTCTCCATCAACCTCTAAGAGGATAAAAAAGAACAAGTTATGCGGAGAGAAAGCTAAGTACATATATATATACAACACAGCATAACAAAATACCCCAGTAACCACTTCGCTTCAAGAGTTCAGACGCCTAACGAGAAGCCTCTCGACCTGCATCTGAAAAACAACAACATAGTATGGAATGAGAACCGGAGGTTCTTAGTATGGTAAAGGTGCCACACACATAATATATAAGGTCCTGGGAATGCCAGAGGCAATCCTAGAACGCCGACACTCAGATTGTAGAGCTTAAAGTATTAAACAGAAGCCATAAAAGGTGGTTTACTAAGGATATTTAAACCTAACTTAACTTAACCTTAAATCTAAGTCCCATACTGCCATTCCTCCATGCCTCCAGTTCCATCATGCATTTTCACAGACAAATAGACAGATAAAGGCAAACACAAGAAGATTACAATTACTGCAGGTAACAAATACACATTTAGCATGGCAAGTACATATAGGCATACCCAATTAAAGCACAAGCAAGTAGCTCAAGTAATATGCATATGATGCATGCCTGTCCTATGGCTGATGAGGCTCATCTGTAGGTTATCCAGCCAACCCGACAAGTCTGAATTGTCCTTAGACTGTCCCCCGACGTGCATCCCCAAGAGTCTATGAATAGCTTTATCTCAAATAATCAATATTGCTCAATGGGGGTAACATTCCCGGGAATTTATATAGTGCCCGGTCACACTTACGTCGTAGGGTCAACAGAGTATCGAGTTTTCAACCTGGTACACGTGGTGGCAAGCCATGGCACTTAACCCAGGGAACCTCGTATCTCAGATCATTCAAATTCATAAGCCATTTAAATAATTCAATTATAATTCATCAATATCCACATCATTCTCAATCACATTTCATTCATCATCATACATCAATCATATTCAATCCTTATCCTTCATTATCACACCTCCCATTCCGTCCATCAATAGTTCCAAATTCAAAATATAATTCATTCTTTTCTAAATGAATCAAACTTAAAACATGCTCATTTTCTTAATAACTCAAAATCAAACCATATAACCTTTGAATCTAAATCTTTTTAAATAATCATATAAACAAAATCTCTAATTTTTTATAAAATTTCGGCAGCATCTCCTCTAAAACTCGGACTTTGCCACCCTTTTCGGATCCAAACCTGCTTTCTTTTCAATTCAACATACCATTCCTCATCATCATAACAATCACCACAATAAATTTACTTCAGATCAACAATTATACTCATACAATATTTAAATCCAACCACCAAAATTCAACTAAAGATCATAGTTCACTAATCCTAGGCTTCTAAAACAAAATACCTCATTATCACAACAACCTCCACAATAGTTATACCTCAAATCAATAATTCATCAAATCATTAGTGAATCAACAAACACCAAACCAACCATGTTCATCAATAATAACATTCAACCATAATTCCCTTCAAATTAACATAACAACATTCACCATCCAAAATTAATAACTAATTATCTAATAAACTTCAACCAAATATATTCATCGACAAATTACTAAACATTAAATATACACCTGCATTCCAACTTATCATATGGTCATCTAGCCTAAGTTTTCACAGAACATTATATATTAAATGCAAGAAACCTATACCATACCTTGGCCAATTCCCACGTAACGATTAAGGCGCTTTAATTATAATAAACACAGCCCTTCCAAAACAAACACAGCCCTTCCAGAATTCAATAAACACTAGGCTCAGCTTCCTCCAAGTTCCAATATCCACAATTCCAAGCTCCAATTATTTATTCATAACCTAATACACATTTATAACACATATATATCCAATTTAATACTCAAAGTTCAAATTCAATGAAAATAAAATAGAATTATTGTATCCTCGCCTTACCCAAGCTTCACATAAGCAAGAGTGAACGTTTTTCTCAAGCTAATTGGATCCTAAAACATCAAAAATCAAAGAAATTCAATACCCCTTCTCAAAACTCAAAAACTGGGGGAAAGAGGAGACTGAGGTGAAATAGCAAGTTACCTATGAAATTGTTCCGATAGAAATGTAGAGCTCAATGCGGTGGATGCGTGGCCACAAACGGTGCGGCAATCGGACCTCAGACGGAGAAGTTACGGCGTACGAACGATTGCCGTAAGGGTTCGGTGAAGTTTTTGTTCTTCTCCCTGGACGCAAGCTTTCAGCGTCACGTTGCTGAAATGAGGGAGATGCAATGCGTGGGTTCATTTAATAGGTCGGTCTGGTTGGACCGATGGTCTGGTTTGGATCCGGTTCAACTGGTTCGGCCCATTCGGTTCAATCTTGGACCGATTTTCTCAAAATTAGTGTCAAAATTCTCGTTTCGATGAGCTCTATCCTAATTTAATATAATATTCACATTTATAATCTTTCTTATTAAAAACTAATTTATTGAATAATTATCTACTAATTTAACCGGGGTTTACATCCTACCCACCTAATAAAGAATTTTGCCCTCAAAATTCAAATCTAGTTACCTTAAAAGAGATGTGGATAGTCTTTTCGTATATCTGATTCGATTTCTTAGGTATGTTTCTCAATACCAGCTCGACTCCAAGCTACTTTTACCAATGATACTTCTTTTCCGCGTAATCGTTTAATATTAGTATCATCAATTCTCACTGGAATTACTGGAAGTGTTAGATCTTCTCTTACTTGGATTGGTTTTGGTTATAGAACATGACTTGCGTCAGGAGTAGACTTCCAAAGCTGCGATACATGAAATACGTCGTGCAAATTCAAAAGATACGGCGGTAAGGCAATTCTATAGCCACTGGCCCAATTCTCTTTAGGATCTCAAACGGTCCAATATAACGGGGATTTAGTTTCTTAGTCTTAATGGTTCTTTCCACTCCAGTGGTTAGTGTAACTTTCAAAAAGACATGTTCCCCTTCTTCAAATTCCAAAGGCTTTCGCCTCTGATCAGCATAACTCTTCTGGCGGCTCTAGGCTATAAGTATTCGACTACGAATCTTCTTTATTTGCTCAGTCGTTTCAGCTATCATCTCAGGCCCTAATAAACTCCTTTCTCAAGTTTCATGCTAACACAACGGAGATTGACATTTTCTGCCATACAGAGCCTCATATGGAGCCATTCTGATGCTCGCATAATAGCTATTATTATAAGCAAACTCTACTAATGGCATATACCGGTCCCAACTCGCCGGCTGGTCTAAAACACAGGCCCTTAGCATATCTTCCAAGGTCTGAATAGTTCTCTCTGATTGACCATCTGTCTGAGGGTGATACGCAGTACTCAAGCTTAACTGAGTCCCAAATGCACGTTGAAAACCTCCCCAGAACCTTGATGTGAAACGAGGATCTCTGTCAGATATGATAGTAGAAGGCACACCATGCAACCTGACAATCTCTTTGATATACATTCGAGCCAATTCCTCCATTGTGCAACTTATTCGGATAACAAGAAAGTGAGCTGATTTCGTCAATCGATCCACAACCACCCAAATAGCGTCATAACCTGATTGGGTTCTAGGCAACCCTATCACAAAATCCATTGCGATACTCTCCCATTTTCATTGTGGAATCTCTAAAGGCTGAAGGGTCCCTGATGTTCTCTAATGCTCAATCTTAACCTTCTGACGTGTTAAATATTTAGAAACATGCAATGCCACATCATTCTTCATTCTTGGCCACCAAAACATTGCTTTCAGATCTTGGTACATTTTAGTGCTCCCTAGATGAATTGAAAATCCGCTCTTATGAGCTTCCTTCAAGATACTTTGTTGCAGGTCTCCAATATCTGGCACAACAATCCGGTTCTTGAACCTCCACAAACCATCCTGTCCTTCTGACACTTTCCATTGTTTTCCCTGTTCGACTACTGGTAATACCTTACGTAACGCTTCACTGTCTCGATGAGCCTTCAGAAGTTCTGATTTAAAATCACTTAAAATCTGCAACTGACTCAAACACAAAATTCTAAATTCTTCTCTAATTCCCAAATTCAAACCTTGAAATGCTTTCAGTAAATCTTCCTCCCGTAGCATCATCCAAGCTGCATATAAAGACTTTCGACTCAAAGCGTCCGCCACAACATTCGCTTTTCCTGGATGATAATTCAATTCAAAATCATAATCTTTCAAAAGCTCCATCCACCTTCTCTGACTCATATTCAACTCTTTCTGCTCAAAAAGATACTTCAAATTCTTATGGTTTGAGGAAACATGAAACTTAACATCATAGAGATAGTGCCTCCAGATCTTTAAAGCAAACACAACAGCAGCAAGTTCTAAATCATGTGTCGGGTAGTTCATTTCATGCGGCCTTAACTGCCGTGAGGCGTATGCTACAACATTCTGTTGCTGCATTAGAACGCACCCTAAACCCTTTAGTGATTCATCACAATATACTTCAAACGGTTCACTTGGCTCAGGCAATACCAATACGGGTGCAGTAGTCAATCTGTGCTTCGATTCTCGAAAACTCTCCTCACACTCTGGAGTCCAGATAAAAGGCGTATCCTTCCTAGTCAACTTAGTTAAGGGTAAGGCGAGCTGTGAAAATCCTCTAATGAATCTCCGATACTATCCCGCCAAACTTAGGAAACTCCTAATCTCTATTACTGAAGTTAATCACTCCCATTTCATCACTGCTTCTACCTTAGCAGGATCCATGGCTATTCCCTGCTTTCTCACCACGTGACCGAGAAACTTTACCTCACTCTTCCAAAACTCGCATTTAAATAACTTAGCGTATAACTTCCTGTTTCTCAGAATTTGTAGCACAGTTCGTAAATGATCAGCATGCTCCTCTTCAGTCTTAGAATAAACAAGAATATCATCAATGAAGACAATAACAAACTTATTCAGATACGGTCAGAAAATCCTGTCCATATAATCCATGAATACTGCTGGGGCATTAGTTAACCCAAAAGACATCACTGTATACTCATAATGACCATATCGTGTCCTGAAAGCAGTTTTTGGAATATCCTCGTCTCTAACCCTTATCTGATGATACCCAAATCGCAGGTCAATCTTAGAAAACACACTGGCACCCTGTAACTGATCCATTAGATCGTCGATTTTAGGTAACGGATATTTGTTCTTCACAGTGATCTTATTCAATTACCGATAATCAACACACAAGCGCATACTTCCATCCTTCTTCTTTACTAGTAATATTAACGCTCCCTACGGAGAAACACTTGGTTGGATAAAATGCTTACCCAACAGATCCTTCAGGCTCCAGCTGACCTTTCAATTCAGCCATTTCTAAAGGTGACATCCTGTAAGGAGTAATCGAAATCGGACCGGCTCCAGGCACCAACTCAATTGTAAATTCAACTTTTCGGTTAGGTGGAAATTCATTAATATCATCCGAAAACATATTTGGAAATTCACATACAATTATAATCTGCTCTAAACTCTGATCATCACCTAATACTCCCGCAGTTAATAACATAATACCCTGACATTCAGTTCCAGAACAGTTTACTATCATGGAGTTTAAATAGTAACTATTCACCACAACCGGCACTTCTGACCTTTCCGGCATAAACTATACTGACTTCTCAAAATAATCAAGCAAAATATGATTCTTAAATAACCAATATCCCGACTATCACAGCGCCACCTGCCTGTAGGATACATCGTGTCCACTATCACCCATACTGAGCCTCACCTTGCAGTTGATAAGTTCCAAATTCAACCCATTGCTCCTCAAGAACCTGTGACGCCCTTTCCATAGCCTGGATCCAATTATCTGCATCAGTGAGATTTGAGGTTCCCCTAAAAGTCGGAGGGCAAACTTTCAGAAACGTAGTAAGTGTCATAGGACCATCCTCATCATTATTATTCCCGTGATTACCCTGATTTATCTGGTTACCCAGCACCTCAGCTATTGCCTGCATAGCTGTAGCTATATTTCCCAGGGTAGCCATAAAGTCTACTGGATCATTCCCTACCGGGCTAGGAGTAACGGTGCCTATCCTACCTGTATCTCACCCGCGACCGCGTCCACGAGTCGACATCTGGTTCTTATACACACTAAACAAGTGATATTAAGTTTATCAGTCTCAATATCGCAGGTCTAATGCTTTAAGTTCCAAATGCATGCTCACAAAAGTTTATGCCATATATACCAATCAGATATCTTAATAGCACATAAACACATATACAGAGAATGCACAGAAGTACAATCAGTCCGTCTTTCAGGCTCTATAGGAACGAACTGCTCTGATACCATAATGTAACACCCTACCACACTAAGCTTTACGCTTAAGTCGTAAAACAGAGGTGGTGTGGTATTACGACCTCTAAAATAAAATGAGTACATATAATAGCAGAAGAATTATAATATGCTAGGAGCCTTGAAGAATAGAAGAAACAAAAATCGCGAAATAAAAGTGCAACGCTCAAGGAACGAGTTAACTTGCGTGCTAAGGAAACCATAACTATTGAACATATGATAACAGAAGTAGGAATAGAGTGCCAAAGATACAAAATAACAAGCTCCTAACTCAGCCTGCGAAGTCAAGACTGGCCACAGAATATCTACACATATATACATACATATCCAAAACCCAAAAGTACATATACACAATCCTGCCTCTCCATCAACCTCTAAGAGGATCAAAAAGAACAAGTTATGCAGAGAGAAAGTGGTGCGCAGAAATTGTGATTACACTTTGATTATGTAAAATTCATCGCTCTTTTTTTCCCTGGTAATGGCGCCAAAAACATGATGCCAATACCATGGTTCACAACTTCGCACAACTAACCAGCAAGTGCACTGGGTCGTCCAAGTAATACCTTACGTGAGTAAGGGTCGAATCCCACGGAGATTGTTGGTATGAAGCAAGCTATGGTCACCTTGTAAATCTCAGTCAGGCAGAAATAAAATAGTAATGGGGTTTTCGAAATTAATTAATAAAAGAAGGATAGAAATACTTATGTAAATCATTGGTGAGAATTTCAGATAAGCGTATGGAGATGCAATCGTTCCTCTGAACCTCTGCTTTCCTGCTATCTTCATCCAATCAGTCTTACTCCCTTCCATGGCTGGCTTTATGTAATGCGTCACCATTGTCAATGGCTACTTTCGGTCTTCTCTCGGGAAAATGATCCAAATGCCCTGTCACGGCACGGCTAATCGTCTGGAGGCATCACCCTTGTCAATGGTTACATCCTATCCTCTCAGTGAAAGTGGTCAACACACCCTGTCACGGCACGGCTATTCATCTGTCGGTTCTCGATCATGCTGGAATAGGATTTACTATCCTTTTGCGTCTGTCACTACGCCCAGCAATCGCGAGTTTGAAGCTCGTCACAGTCATTCAATCATTGAATCCTACTCGAAATACCACAGACAAGGTTTAGACTTTCCGGATTCTCTTGAATGCCGCCATCATTCTAGCTTACACCACGAAGATTCTGATTAAGAGATCTAAGAGATACTCATTCAATCTAATGTAGAACGGAAGTGGTTGTCAGACACGCGTTCATAGGGAATGATGATGATTGTCACGTTCATCACATTCAGGTTGAAGTGCGAATGAATATCTTAGAAGCGGAATAAGATGAATTGAATAGAAAACAGTAGTACTTTGCATTAATCTTTGAGGAACAGCAGAGATCCACACCTTAATCTATGGAGTGTAGAAACTCTACCGTTAAAAATACATAAGTGAATAGAAGGTAAGCATGGCCGAATGGCCAGCCTCCCATGGAGGTCTAGAGATCTAAAAATGATCAAAAGATATCTAATACAATAGTAAAAGGTCCTATTTATAATAAACTAGCTACTAGGGTTTACAGAAGTAAGTAATTGATGCATAAATCCACTTCCGGGGCCCACTTGGTGTGTGCTTGGGCTGAGCTTAAATGTTACACGTGCAGAGGTCATTCTTGGAGTTGAACGCCAGCTTTTGTGCCAGTTTGGGTGTTGAACTCCACTTTGCAACTTGTTTCTGGCGCTGGACGCCAGAACTGGGCAGAGAGCTGGCGTTGAACGCCAGTTTGCGTCAACTAAACTTGGGCAAAGTATAAACTATTATACATCGCTGGAAAGCCCTGGATGTCTACTTTCCAACGCAATTGGAAGCGCGCTATTTCGAGTTCTGTAGCTCCAGAAAATCCATTTTGAATGCAGGGAGGTCAGAATCCAACAGCATCAGCAGTCCTTCTTCAACCTCTGAATCTGATTTTTGCTCAAGTCCCTCAATTTCAGCCAGAAAATACCTGAAATCACAGAAAAACACAAAAACTCGTAGTAAAGTCCAGAAATGTGAATTTAACATAAAAACTAATGAAAATATTCCTAAAAGTAACTAGATTCTACTAAAAACGTACTAAAAACAATGTCAAAAAGCGTATAAATTATCCGCTCATCACAACATCAAACTTAAATTGTTGCTTGTCCCCAAGCAACTGAAAATCAAATAGGATAAAAAGAAGAGAATATACTATAAATTCCAAACTATCAATGAAACATAGCTTCAATCATATGAGCGGGACTTATAGCTTTTTGCCTCTTGAATAGTTTTGGCATCTCACTTTATCCATTGAGGTTCAGAATGATTGGCATCTATAGGAACTCAGAGTTCAGATAGTGTTATTGATTCTCCTAGTTCAGTATGATGATTCTTGAACACAGCTGTTTTATGAGTCTTGGACGTGGCCTAAGCACTTTGTTTTCCAGTATTACCACCGGATACATAAATGCCACAGACACATAATTGGGTGAACCTTTTCAGATTGTGACTCAGCTTTGCTAAAGTCCCCAATTAGAGGTGTCCAGGATTCTTAAGCACACTCTTTTTTTTTTTGCTTTGGACCTTGACTTTAACCACTCAGTCTCAAGTTTTCACTTGACACCTACACGCCACAAGCACATGGTTAGGGACAGCTTGGTTTAGCCGCTTAGACCAGAATTTTATTCCTTTAGGCTCTCCTATCCACTGATGCTCAAAGCCTTGGGATCCTTTTTATTTGCCCTTGCCTTTTGGTTTTAAGGGTTACTGGCTTTTTGCTCTTGCCTCTTGGTTTTAAGAGCTTTAGCTTTTTCTGCTTGCTTTCTCTTTTTCTTTCTATATTTTTTTCGCCTATATATATATATATTTTTTTTCTGCAAGCTTTGTTCTTTACTGCTTTTTCTTGCTTCAAGAATCATTTTTATAATTTTTTCAGATTATCAAATAACATGTCTCCTAGTCATCATTCTTTCAAGAGCCAACATATTTAACATTCTTAAACAACAACTTCAAAAGACATATGCACTGTTCAAGCATTCATTCAGAAAACAAGAAGCATTGTCACCACATCAATATAATTAAACTAAGTTCAAGGATAAATTCGAAACTCATGTACTTCTTGTTCTTTTGAATTAAAACAGTTTTCATTTAAGAGAGGTGATGGATTCATAGGACATTCATAACTTTAAGACAAAGTTACTAACTACTAATGATCATGTAATGAAGACACAAACATAGATAAGCACTTAACATAGAAAATGAAAAACAGAGAATGTAAGAACAAGGAATGAGTCCACCTTAGTGATGGTGGAGTTTCCTTCTTGAGGAACCAATGATGTCCTTGAGCTCTTCTATGTCTCTTCCTTGTCTTTGTTGCTCCTCCCTCCTTGATTTTTGATCTTCTCTTATTTCATGAAGGATGATGGAGTGCTCTTGATGTTCCACCCTTAGTTGTCCCATGTTGGAACTTAATTCTCCTAGGGAGGTGTTAATTTGCTCCCAAAAATTCTGTGGAGGAAACTGTATCCCCTGAGGTATCTCAGGGATTTCTTGATGATGAGCTTCTTCATGTGCCTGTTGAGATCCATGAATGTGCTCTCTTGTTTTCTCCATCCTTTTCTTAGTGATGGGCTTGTGAGATGGATCTTTCCATCTCCCATGGCTCAGAGGTGGAAGCAATTGTCTTCCTTTTCCTCTTTCTTGAGGTTTCTCTGGCCTTAGGTGCCATTAATGGTTATGGAAAAACAAAAAAGCTATGCTTTTACCACACCAAACTTAGAATGTTGCTCGCCTTCGAGCAAAAGAAGAAAGAATAGAAGAAGAAGAAGAAGATATGGAGGAGATGGAGGGATGTGTGTATTCGGCCATATGGGTGGGATTGGGTGGGAGAGAGAGATGTTGAATTTTGAAGGTAGATGGGTGTATGGATGTGAGTGGTAAATGGAAAACAGAAGGGATGATCATGAATGGAAAGAGAGATGATAAGGTAGGTGGGGATTCTGTGGGGTCCACAGATCCTGAGATGATCCTATGGGGTCCACAGATCCTGAGGTGTTCAAGGATTTACATCCTTGCACCAAATTAGGCATGTAAAATGCCCTTGCACACAACTCTGGGCGTTCAGCGCCAGGTTGGTGCCTATTTTGGGCGTTCAACGCCCATTTGTTGCCCATTTCTGGCGTTGAACGCCAGAACCATGCTTGTTCTGGGCGTTCAGCGCCAGCTCCTCTCCAGGGTGCAATTCTGGTGTTCAGCGCCCAGATGATGCCCATTTTGGGCGTTCAGCGCCCAGATACTGCCCATTTTGGGCGTTCAGCGCCAGAACCATGCTCTGTTCTGGCGTTGAACGCCAGGCAGATGCTTCCTCCAGTGTGTGATTTTTCTTCTGCTATTTTTGATTCCGTTTTCAATTTTTATATTTATTTTGTGACTCCACATGATCATGAACCTATAAAGACATATAACTAAGAAAAAATATAGTTAGATAAAAATTGGGTTGCCTCCCAACAAGCGCTTCTTTAATGTCAATAGCTTGACAGTGCGCTCTCATGGAGCCTCACAGATGTCCAGAGCATTGTTGAGACTCTCCAACACCAAACTTAGAGTTTGGATATGGGAGTTCAACACCAAACTTAGAGTTTGGTTGTGGCCTCCCAACACCAAACTTAGAGTTTGACTGTGGGGGCTTTGTTTGACTCTGCTTTGAGAGAAACTTTTTCTGCTTCCTTTCCATGGATGCAGAGAGAGATCCTTGAGTTATAAACACAAGGTTGTCCTCATTTATTTGAAGGATCAATTCTCCTCTGTCCACATTAATCACAGCTCTTGCTGTGGCTAGGAAAGGTCTTCCTAGGATGATGGATTCATCCTCATCCTTCCCATTATCCAAGACTATGAAATCAGTAGGGATGTAAAGGCCTTCAACCTTCACTAACACGTCCTCTACTTGTCCATAAGCTTGTTTTCTTGAATTGTCTGCCATCTCTAGTGAGATTTTAACAGCTTGCACCCCATAGATTCCCAGTTTCTCTATTACAGAGAGGGGCATGAGGTTTATTCCTGAACCAAGGTCACACAGAGCCTTAAAGATCATGGTGCCTATGGTACAAGGTATTATGAACTTTCCAAGATCCTGTCTTTTCTGAGGCAATGTCAGTTGATCCAGATCACTTAGTTCATTGGTGAACAAGGGAGGTTCATCTTCCCAAGTCTTAATACCAAATAATTTGGCATTTAGCTTCATGATTGCACCAAGAAACTTGGCAGCTTACTCTTCAGTAACATCCTCATTCTCTTCAGAAGAGGAATACTCATCAGAGCTCATGAATGGCATAAGGAGGTTCAATGGAATCTCTATGGTCTCTAGATGAGTCTCAGATTCCTTTGGTTCCTCAGAGGGAAACTCCTTATTGATCACTGGACGTCCCAGGAGGTCTTCCCCCTTGGGATTCACGTCCTCTCCTTCCCTTACAGGTTCGGCCATGGTGCTTATGTCAATGGCCTTGCACTCTCCTTTTGGATTCTCTTCTGTATTGCTTGGGAGAGTACTAGGAGGGATTTCAGTGATCCTTTTACTCAGCTGGCCCACTTGTACTTCCAAATTTCTAATGGAAGACCTTGTTTCATTCATGAAACTTACAGTGGCCTTAGATAGATCAGAGACTAGATTTGCTAAGCTAGATGGATTCTGCTCAGAATTCTCTGTCTGTTGCTGAGTGGATGAGGGAAAAGGCTTGCTATTGCTAAACCTGTTTCTTCCACCATTATTAAAGCCTTGTTGAGGCTTTTGATCCTTCCATGAGAAATTTGGATGATTTTTCCATGATGGATTATAGGTGTTTCCATAAGGTTCACCCATGTAATTTACCTCTGCTATTGCAGGGTTCTCAGGATCATAAGCTTCTTCTTCAGGAGAAGCCTCTTGAGTACTGTTGGATGCAGCTTGCATTCCATTCAGACTCTGAGAAATCATATTGACTTGCTGAGTCAATATTTTATTCTGAGCCAATATGGCATTCAGAGTATCAATTTCAAGAACTCCCTTCTTCATAGGCGTCCCATTATTCACAGGATTCCTCTCAGAAGTGTACATGAACTGGTTATTAGCAACCATGTTAATGAGTTCTTGAGCTTCTGCAGGCGTTTTCTTTAGGTGAATGGATCCACCTGCAGAAGTATCCAATGACATCTTTGATAACTCAGATAAACCATCATAGAAGATATCCAGGATGGTCCATTCTGAAAGCATGTCAGAAGGACACTTTTTGGTCAGCTGCTTGTATCTTTCCCAAGCTTCATAGAGGGATTCACCTTCTTTCTGTCTAAAGGTTTGAACATCAGCTCTAAGCTTGCTCAGCTTTTGAGGAGGAAAGAACTTGGCTAAGAAAGTCGTGACCAGCTTATCCCAAGAGTTCAGGCTGTCTTTGGGTTGAGAGTCCAACCACACTCTAGCTCTGTCTCTTACAACAAAAGGGAAAAGCATGAGCCTGTAGACTTCAGGATTTACTCCATTAGTCTTAACAGTATCACAGATCTGTAAGAATTCAGTTAAGAACTGAAAAGGATCTTCAGATGGAAGTCCATGAAACTTGCAGTTCTGCTGCATCAGAGAAACTAGCTGAGGTTTCAGCTCAAAATTGTTTGCTCCAATGGTAGGAATGGAGATGCTTCTTCCATGTAAATTGGAATTAGGTGCAGTAAAGTCACCAAGCATTCTCTCTGGATTGTTGTAATTTAGCTTCTCTTAGTTTTCTCTTCAGAGTCCTTTCAGGTTCTGGATCTGCTTCAACAAAAATATTCTTGTCCTTGCTCCTGCTGATATGAAAAAGAGAGAACAGAAAAATAATAATAATAGGGGTCTTTTTTACCACAGTATAGAGGTCCCAGTGTGAGTAGAAGAAAAGAAGAAGAAGAAATTCGAACACAGATGGAAGAGGGGGTTCGAATTTGGGTGGGATGAAGTGTTAATAGATGAATAAATAAATAGAAGGAGATGAGAGAGAAGGAGAATTTTCGAAAATAATTTTTGAAAAAGAGTTAGTGATTTTCGAAAATAGTTTTTGAAAAATGTTAGTAATTTTCGAAAATTAAGATTTAAAATTTGAAATAATTAGTTAATTAAAAAGAGATTTTGAAAAAGGGGGAGATATTTTCGAAAATTAGAGAGAGAGAGAGTTAGTTAGGTTGTTTTGAAAAAGATAAGAAACAAACAAAAAGTTAGTTAGTTAGTTGAAACAAATTTTGAAAAGATAAGAAGTTAGGAAGTTAGAAAAGATATTTTGAAATCAAATTTTTGGAAAAGGTGAGATAAGAAGATATTTTTGAAAAGATATGATAGAAATTAGTTTTTGAAAAAACAGATTTGATTTTTAAAAATACAATTAATGACTTGATACACAAGAAATCACAAGATATGATTCTAAAACTTAAAGTTTGAATCTTTCTTAACAAGCAAGTAACAAACTTGAAATTTTTGAATCAAAACATTAATTGTTATTGTTAATTTCGAAAATTTGATATAAAAATAAGAAAAAGATTTTTGAAAAATATTTTTGGAATTTTCAAAAATAACTAAGAAATTTGAAAAAGATTTGATTTTTGAAAAAGATTTTGAAAAAGATAAGATTTTCAAATTGAAAATTTGATTTGACTCATAAGAAACAACTTGATTTTAAAATTTTTTTGAAAAAGTCAATCCAATTTTTGAATTTGATGAGAGAAAAAGGGAAAGATATTTTTTTTATTTTTGAATTTTTTTATGATGAGAGAGAAAAACATGAAAATTATGCAATGCATGAATTTTTTAGATCAAAACAATGAATGCATGCAAGAATGCTATGAATGTCAAGATGAACACCAAGAACACTATGAAGATCATGATGAACATCAAGAACATATTTAAAAAAAAATTTATGCAAAGAAAACATGCAAATGCAAAGATCAAACAAGAAGACTTACCAAGAACAACTTGAAGATCATGAAGAACACTATGAATGCATGAATTTTCGAAAAATGCAATATGAATATGCAATTGACACCAAACTTATAACATGACTCAAGACTCAAACAAGAACACAGAAATATTTTTTATTTTTATGATTTTATGATTTTTTTGTATTTTCTTTTAATTTTTTCGAAAATCATTTTAAAAAAGAAAAATAAAGATTCCAAAATTTTTAATATGAATTCCAGGAATCTTATACTCTTTAGTCTAAAGCTCCAATCAAAGGGTCAGGCATGGCTTACTAGCCAGCCAAGCTTTAGAATGGAATTACATCCATTGAGGTGATTAGTTGAAGACCAATCCCAAAGGAGTTTGGATATGGCTTTACAGCCAGCCAGGCTTTAACATGCTTCATGAAATTCTAGAATTCATTCTTAAAAATTCTGAAGAAAAATATATTTTTGAAAACATTTTTATTTTAAATTTATTTTTTCGAAAACAAAAGAAAAATTTTTGAAAGATTTTTGAAAACTTTTTTGAAAACAAAATAAAAAGAAAATTACCTAATCTGAGCAACAAGATGAACCGTTAGTTGTCCAAACTCAAACAATCCCCGGCAATGGCGCCAAAAACTTGGTGCGCAGAAATTGTGATTACACTTTGATTATGTAAAATTCATCGCTCTTTCTTTCCCTGGTAATGGCGCCAAAAACATGATGCCAATACCATGGTTCACAACTTCGCACAACTAACCAGCAAGTGCACTGGGTCGTCCAAGTAATACCTTACGTGAGTAAGGGTCGAATCCCACGGAGATTGTTGGTATGAAGCAAGCTATGGTCACCTTGTAAATCTCAGTCAGGCAGAAATAAAATAGTAATGGGGTTTTCGAAATTAATTAATAAAAGAAGGATAGAAATACTTATGTAAATCATTGGTGAGAATTTCAGATAAGCGTATGGAGATGCAATCGTTCCTCTGAACCTCTGCTTTCCTGCTATCTTCATCCAATCAGTCTTACTCCCTTCCATGGCTGGCTTTATGTAATGCGTCACCATTGTCAATGGCTACTTTCGGTCTTCTCTCGGGAAAATGATCCAAATGCCCTGTCATGGCACGGCTAATCGTCTGGAGGCATCACCCTTGTCAATGGTTACATCCTCTCCTCTCAGTGAAAGTGGTCAACGCACCCTGTCACGGCACGGCTATTCATCTGTCGGTTCTCGATCATGCTGGAATAGGATTTACTATCCTTTTGCGTCTATCACTACGCCCAGCAATCGTGAGTTTGAAGCTCGTCACAGTCATTCAATCATTGAATCCTACTCGGAATACCACAGACAAGGTTTAGACTTTCCGGATTCTTTTGAATGCCGCCATCATTCTAGCTTACACCACGAAGATTCTGATTAAGAGATCTAAGAGATACTCATTCAATCTAATGTAGAACGGAAGTGGTTGTCAGGCACGCGTTCATAGGGAATGATGATGATTGTCACGTTCATCACATTCAGGTTGAAGTGCGAATGAATATCTTAGAAGCGGAATAAGATGAATTGAATAGAAAACAGTAGTACTTTGCATTAATCTTTGAGGAACAGCAGAGCTCCACACCTTAATCTATGGAGTGTAGAAACTCTACTGTTAAAAATACATAAGTGAATAGAGGGTAAGCATGGCCGAATGGCCAGCCTCCCATGGAGGTCTAGAGATCTAAAAATGATCAAAAGATATCTAATACAATAGTAAAAGGTCCTATTTATAATAAACTAGCTACTAGGGTTTACAGAAGTAAGTAATTGATGCATAAATCCACTTCCGGGGCCCACTTGGTGTGTGCTTGGGCTGAGCTTGAATGTTACACATGCAGAGGTCATTCTTGGAGTTGAACGCCAACTTTTGTGCCAGTTTGGGCGTTGAACTCTACTTTGCAACTTGTTTCTGGCGCTGGACGCCAGAATTGGGCAGAGAGCTGGCGTTGAACGCCAGTTTGCGTCATCTAAACTTGGGCAAAGTATAGACTATTATACATCCTGGAAAGCCCTGGATGTCTACTTTCCAACGCAATTGGAAGCGTGCCATTTCGAGTTCTGTAGCGCCAGAAAATCCATTTTGAGTGCAGGGAGGTCAGAATCCAACAGCATCAGCAGTCCTTCTTCAACCTCTGAATCTGATTTTTGCTCAAGTCCCTCAATTTCAGCCAGAAAATACCTGAAATCACATAAAAACACACAAACTCATAGTAAAATCCAGAAATGTGAATTTAACATAAAAACTAATGAAAACATCCCTAAAAGTAACTAGATTCTACTAAAAACGTACTAAAAACAATGCCAAAAAGCGTATAAATTATCCGCTCATTAGAAAGCTAAGTACATATATATATACAACACAGCATAACAAAATACCCCAGTAACCACTTCGCTTCAAGAGTCCAGACACCTAACGAGAAGCCTCTCGACCTGCATCTGAAAAACAACAACATAGTATGGAATGAGAACCGGAGGTTCTCAGTATGGTAAAGGTGCCACACACATAATATATAAGGTCCTGGGAATGCCAGAGGCAATCCTAGAACGCCGACACTCAGATTGTAGAGCTTAAAGTATTAAACAGAAGCCATAAAAGGTGGTTTACTAAGGATATTTAAACCTAACTTAACTTAACCTTAAATCTAAGTCCCATACTACCATTCCTCCATGCCTCCAGTTCCATCATGCATTTTCACAAACAAATAGACAGATAAAGGCAAACACAAGAAGATTACAATTACTGCAGGTAACAAATACACATTTAGCATGTCAAGTACATATAGGCATACCCAATTAAAGCACAAGCAAGTAGCTCAAGTAATATGCATATGATGCATGCCTGTCCTATGGCTGATGAGGCTCATCTGTCGGTTATCCAGCCAACCCGACAAGTCTGAATTGTCCTTAGACTATCCCCCGACGTGCATTCCCAAGAGTCTATGAATAGCTTTATCTCAAATAATCAATATTGCTCAATGGGGGTAACATTCCCGGGAATTTATATAGTGGCCGGTCACACTTACGTCGTAGGGTCAACAGAGTATCGAGTTTTCAACTTGGTACACGTGGTGGCAAGCCATGGCACTTAACCCAGGGAACCTCGTATCTCAGATCATTCAAATTCATAAGCCATTTAAATAATTCAATTATAATTCATCAATATCCACATCATTCTCAATCACATTTCATTCATCATCATACATCAATCATATTCAATCCTTATCCTTCATTATCACACCTCCCATTCCGTCCATCAATAGTTCCAAATTCAAAACATAATTCATTCTTTTCTAAATGAATCAAACTTAAAACATGCTCATTTTCTTAATAACTCAAAATCAAACCATATAACCTTTGAATCTAAATCTTTTTAAATAAGGGATAAGTATGATTTTGGTCCCTAAGGTAGAGGCTGAAAATTTATTTCGTCCCCCAACTTTTTTTCGCTCTAAAATGGTCCCCAAAGTTTCAGTTTGTTTTAAAATCGTCCTTTTTACTAATTTTATTTTTTTTATTACCAAATTACCCTTCATTAAAAAAATTATAAAATAAAATAAATATAAAATAAATATAAAATAAAAAAATAAAAAGAAGAAAGAAAGGGATACGAGAAGGAAGGGGGCGCGCAGAAGAGGGGGGCGCAGAGGGGGAAGGAAGGGGGGAGGAGGAGGGGAGAGAGAAAGGGGACCCCCGCTGCACCACCGTCGTCGCACCACCGCCCCGCCGTCCTGCCGACCTGCACCACCGCACCATCACCAGAAGAAAGAAAGGGATACAGAGAAGTGGGGAGAGAAAGAAAGGGGGGGGCGTAGAAAGGGGGGGCGCAGAAAAGGGGGAGGGGAGGAGGGGGGGAGGAGGGGGAGAGAAGGGGGACCGCCGCTGCACTACCGCCGTCCCACCACCGCCCCGCCGCCCTGCCGCCCTGCACCACCGCACCACCACCATTTCCATTTCTTCTTCTTCTTCTTCTTCTTCTTCTTCTTCTTCTTCCCCGCCGCCCCGCCGCCTCGCCGCCCTGCACCACCGCACCACCACAATTTCTTCTTCTTCTTCTTCTTCCTCTTCTTCTTCTTCTTTCTCGCCGCCACGCCGCCCTGCCTCCCTGCCGCCCTGCACCAGCAGCACCACCATTTCTTCTTCTTCTTCTGAACTGAATTTTTTGTGAAATTTCTGGTTGTTGATTATTGTTTAAAGTGCATGTTGCTTGATTTTTCTGCTGATGATGATGATGACTATGATGATACTGGTGGTGGTGGTGGTTCTGCTTGATTGTTCTTTTTATTCCATTATCGATTGAGTTCTAAGTTATGGGTTTTCGTTTTTTTTGATTTTGGGTTCTGAGTTTTGACGATGACGATGATTTTGAGTTCTGGGTTGTTGTTCTTATATTGGTGTTTGTTTGAGTTAAGATGATTCTGAGTTTTATTGTTGTTTGTTTGAGTTCAGATTATGATTTTCTGAGTTTTGATGATGATGATTTTTTCGAGTTCTGAGTTAAGATGATTCTGAGTTTTATTGTTGTTTGTTTGAGTTCTGGGTTCAACTTCTGGGTTCAGCTTTTCTTGCTGCTGTTCTTCCACTTCTGCTTGCTGTTCTTATGATTTCAATTTGTTGATGGTTCTGATTTTCAATTTGTCATTGTTGTTGTTGTTATCCATTGTTGGTTGTTTTTTTTTTCTGCGTTTATGCATCTACTTCTGCTTCCGTTAATGTTGAGGAAGAAGAGGGGTGTTGAGGAAGAAGATGGGGGGGAGGGGAGGGGAGGGTATTTTCGTCCGAAGGACGATTTTAAAATAAACTGAAACTTTGGGGACCATTTTAGAGCGAAAAAAAGTTGGGGGACGAAATAAATTTTCAGCCTCTACTTTGGGGACCAAAATCATACTTATCCTTTTAAATAATCATATAAACAAAATCTCTAATTTTTATAAAATTTCGGCAGCATCTCCTCTAAAACTCGGACTTTGCCACCCTTTTCGGATCCAAACCTGCTTTCTTTTCAATTCAACATACCATTCCTCATCATCATAACAATCACCACAATAAATTTACTTCAGATCAACAATTATACTCATACAATATTTAAATCCAACAACCAAAATTCAACTAAAGATCATAGTTCACTAATCCTAGGCTTCTAAAACAAAATACCTCATTATCACAACAACCTCCACAATAGTTATACCTCAAATCAATAATTCATCAAATCATTAGTGAATCAACAAACACCAAACCAACCATGTTCATCAATAATAACATTCAACCATAATTCCCTTCAAATTAACATAACAACATTCACCATCCAAAATTAATAACTAATTATCTAATAAACTTCAACCAAATATATTCATCGACAAATTACTAAACATTAAACATACACCTGCATTCCAACTTATCATATGGTCATCTAGCCTAAGTTTTCACAGAACATTATATATTAAATGCAAGAAACCTAAACCATACCTTGGCCGATTCCCACGTAACGATTAAGGCACTTTAATTATAATAAACACAGCCCTTCCAAAACAAACACAGCCCTTCCAGAATTCAATAAACACTAGGCTCAGCTTCCTCCAAGTTCCAATATCCACAATTCCAAACTCCAATTATTTATTCATAACCTAATACACATTCATAACACATATATATCCAATTTAATACTCAAAGTTCAAATTCAATGAAAATAAAATAGAATTATCGAATCCTCGCCTTACCCAAGCTTCACATAAGCAAGAGTGAACATTTTCCTCAAGCTAATTGGATCCTAAAACATCAAAAATCAAAGAAATTCAATACCCCTTCTCAAAACTCGAAAATTGGGGGAAAGAGGAGACTGAGGTGAAATAGCAAGTTACCTATGAAATTGTTCCGATAGAAATGTAGAGCTCAATGCGGTGGACGCGTGGCCATAAACGGTGCGGAGATCGGACCTCGGACGGAGATGTTACGGCGTACGAACGATTGCCATAAGGGTTCGGTGAAGTTTTCGTTCTCCCTGGACGCAAGCTTTCAGCGTCACGTTGCTGAAATGAGGGAGATGCAATGCGTGGGTTCATTTAATAGGTCGGTCTGGTTGGACCGATGGTCCGGTTTGGATCCAGTTCAACCGGTTCGGCCCATTCGGTTCAATCTTGGACCGATTTTCTCAAAATTAGTGTCAAAATTCTCGTTTCGATGAGCTCTATCCTAATTTAATATAATATTCACGTTTCTAATCTTTCTTATTAAAAACTAATTTATTGAATAATTATCTACTAATTTAACCAGGGTTTACACGAATCAGAGCTAAACAAAAGGTTAATTAAATACTATTTATTCACAAGCTCAGATGCTAAGCTATAAATAATATTCACAACCAAAGCAAACTGTAGATTTTAAACACAAATTTAAATAATAATAGCAGTAAATTTAAATTATAAACTGCAGGTTCAAGCATCATCATCATAGATCAAGATAAAAACAAACAACAGCCTTTCAATTCATTCTGTTTTCTCCCTCTTTTCTCATTAAGGAGGGACACCTGCATGAAAAAAAATTCACCATATATGCAAAAAAATTGTAGAGCAGATAAAAGTGTAAAAGCCAAGCTACAGTCACCAAATCAGAGTTCAACAACTAAAATCCAAAAATAGAGCAAAAATAATGATAAACCAATGTTTCAGAAACATTTTTTTAGCAGCAACATCATAGAGCAGTCTTAAAAAAAGAAAACTCAAATACCAAAACAAAACAAAAACTATAATAAGTATAAGCAATATTCACAATCAGACCAATATGCATACTCATAGTTGCGTGAAATAATAGTGTAAAACCAAGAAAATTGCAGCCAGTCTCAAGCATCATAAGTTCAACTGTTTCACTATAGCTGTTTCAATTTATTTTGCACACAATACTTACTCCCCCTGTTGTTATCGAGAATAATAAACCTGCACACAAAAAAATAGTTCAATATGTAATCCACAAGTGCAAAATAGGTATGCGTGTAAGTGTCAACAGAAGTTGTAAAATGTATCATAAAAAACAGATTATAAGAAATTAGTTGCATCAAATTGGGCTAGACATCAAATCCCTCATCCTTGGTTGTAGGAGAATCTTCCTTTTCTTTCAAAAATCGCATCCTTGGCTGCCTTTGTGCCCTTTTTCTTAGATTCCTTTACAGCACCACTACCTTTAAGATATAAAATTCTGTCTTGGGTTTCATTACTCAGATCGACACCAAAATACTCAAAAATATAAGTTAAAAACATTCTATATGTAAGGAAAAATGGGAGTAGTGGAGAAGATGAGAAGTCATCATAATAACTACTTTAAATGTTCAAAAATTCTTTGAAAACACAAACCAATTTAATAAAATGGGATTAAAAGAATTTTGAATTTTAAAAACAATACGGGCAGTTTTAAACTGACAAATCAAATAAAATTTGAAAAGAATTTGAAACTTATTTGACTTGAAAAAAGATGAATGCAAATACTTCTCCTTTTTGTGTATGTGATCAAAACAAGCAATGAGACCAACTTCATAAAACAAAACAACTTTCTCTTGGGCTTAGTGGTGGTTTTAAATAAACACATTTGACCACCAAAGATTTAGTTCAGATCCAAATTCATTTAAAATTATCAACACATAGTTTGAATATCATGAAATCTAGAGGGAGTCATCATCTACCCAGTTTTGTCTCCTTGTAACCTGTGAGACAAAAACAACCAGAAAAATATTTAAGCATATTTAATTCAAAAAAAAACTTAACAATCAAGAGTCCCTAGAATAGTTCTCAATTTTACAAATTGAATGTCAATTGTTCCCTTTTGCATATATGTTCTTTTATGGAATGAAATCTTACTTCAATGTGCTTAGTTCTTGAGTGTAAAATAGGATTTTGAAAAAAGATTTATTGCACTCAAGTTGTCACAAAACATAGGAATACTATTGACTTGTAATTTGTAATGTGCAAGTTGTACTTTGAACCAAGTCAATTGAGAACAAGAGGAAGTTAAGATATATTCGGCCTCAGCCGTTGACAGAGGTAGCTTGCTTCTTGCTTGACCACACATGGATTGTTCAAGACAACAACAAATCTCTGAAATGCTGCTTCTATTCACACAATCTCAGCAAAATCTGCATCACAATATCCAGCTTATTTTTTTTCAAATTGGACCAGCTCTTTCTCCATTGCTTTCACCCATGAGGGATCTTCAAGAGCTTGCTTCAAATTGAGAGGTTCTAATTGGGACAAAAAAGCAACATTGTTTGCCTCCATTTGCTTCTTTCTTGAGGATCTAGTGGTCATGTCTTGTGAAGGGTCTCCAATGATGAATTCATGAGGGTAATTCTTTAAGAACTTCCATTCACGTTACTTTTGAGTTGAGGCTTCAGCTTGACCTTGGCAAGGTTCTGATGAGTCCATTGTTCTGGATTCTCTGACTTTGTCAGGAGACAAAATGAAAATGTCTCCTTCATTCACAGGAGCCATTTTTGGACTGACGATATCCACAGCTGGAACAGATTTGAGATTCGCGTGGTTCACTTGAGGATTTGCTTCTGTTTTACTTTCTGCATCAATTTTCTAGGCAACACTTGAAATGGAGTTAGACTCACAAAAAATAATATGTATGGACTCCTCAATTTATTCTATGTTCCTTGATGTAAACTCTATAAGCTTTACTAGTGGTTGACTATTCAACAAAGACACCTTTATAAGATTTTGGATCAAATTTTCTAAGATTATCTTTAGTGTTTAACACAAAATATTTGCATCCAAAAGTAGGAAAGTACTTAAGATTGGGTGGTATTCCTTTTCAAAGCTCATATGGTCACTACAAGAAAAATCAATATTTGTAACAAAAAAATTTGTTACAAAAAATTGAAATTTTAAAACAAAAGAAATTTGTAACAAAAAAAGGAGCCGTTGCAGTATGTCCCGTTATAAAAAGTTTTTATAACAAAAAATGGAATTGTTACAATTCAAAGTAATATTTTGTAACAAATTTTTTGATACAAAAAACAAAATTTGTTACAAAAGTGGTAACACTTTTTTACTTTTAAAATACTTTTCGTAACAATTTAGATTTTTGTGTCATAATATTTTGTTACAAAATACTACTTGCTTTTGTAACATTTTTTATTCTTTTAGTTACAAAATAAAAAATTTATTTTAAAATATTTAATTAAATAATTGATATATCAATTAATTTGCTAATCCCATTAACTCAACATTTATATAATATATAATCATATAGATAATTAAAACATCTTACATGTCATTAAGATTCTTTTACAATAAAATAAGTTCTACAAATTCAACTAAACACAATTTTTTCCTAACATAAAATTGGATCATATCGAATTTATAATTATTGACTCTTCTAGCATATTTCAGTCAATATAAAGTCTAGCATGTTGGCATCAATTTTGTACACCTGCAAATATAAACAATGAAAACCAAAATTAAAAAATAACACATAACACTATCTTCATCCGATTAACAATTAAGTTAGAATTTACAAATTAAAATTAACTAATTCTTTAAGAATCTATTCTCAAAGTTCAAAACTAGCCAATCAAAAATACAAATTATCAAGAATTATAAATTCAATATATAAATTTAGGCTAGTTAATCACAATTCAATTACAACTTAGTGAACAAAGTTATTAAATTTACATAAGTATCAATTGTCAAACAATCACTACAAAACACAATTTTCACCAAAATCTTCATAACAAATATACTTGACTTTTTTTTTATACTTTTACACTCATAAAGTTCCATAATGAGGTTTATGTCAAAACATGAGATAAGAACATAAAGAAGCACCTGAACAGAGTTTCTGTTATTGCAGAAGCAATAGTGATGCAGAAAAATTTGAAAATAGAAAAGTATAGCAAGAATGGAAAAAAAGAACTGAATTGACCAAAATTGACAATGAGTAAAAAGTGCTAATCGATTACAATAAGTATTAGGCTTATATAGCGGGAGACTGATGATAACAAAGCTAAAGGCTCCCTAATCAACTTTTAACATACTGAATAATAACTTGACAGCTAAGTCACACTATCTTAAACTTTCTTGAACTCTAATTGCTCCTGCATTTCATCACTAGCCTTAACAGCACAATCAACAAAATTATACTAGAATCATTAAAATCAACTATCAATAGTTATTTCAATTTCATAAATATAATAGAAACAAAAAACTTAATAACAGAAACAGCAACAATGTTTTATTCGGTTACTCAAAAAACATCAAAGCTTAAAACCTGTACACATTAACATTAGCCAAGCCATTACTGAATAAGAAGTTTTAGCCACCTAAATAATTTCAAAACAATTTTTACTAGAAGCACATATTAAGATTTATACTTAGTCTTAAGTTTTGATTATTGCTATTAGACATATATTAATTTATTCGATTAAATGTTGATAATGTGACATATCACATCTTATCATATTAGTATTTGAATTTATCCAATAGATATTTATAAAAGCAAACTAATGATAGAAACAAACAAAAAAATATAAATTTATAAGGTCCCAATTAAATTTTAGGTGCATATAGTAGTTAGTATAGTAACTATGATAAGTTGTGAAATATGGAAGTTTATTAAATTTTATCAATAATTTGATAGTTTATTAGGCGAATATTTCATGTATTCTCCTGAAGGAAGGAGAATAAGGATGTGTTAATGTGTCCTTCCAATAATGAATGAAACAAAATTAGATTAATTAATTTAATTATTAATAATATAATGTACCCAGCAATTGGGCCACTGGAGTTCCATGGTCTCCATTCATCAATAATTTTATATACAAGTAAGTGAGTCCATGCTTCACTTTCGGTAAATGGAACACACCGGTGTTTTCTTTAACACTTTTCTAATGATGATTTGGTTCAAAATATAGTTTCAATCCAAAAGAATTTTAGAATTTCATTTTCACCAAAATATAGTTCTAATCATTTTTTGAAGGCCTCTATTTTTCCTTTCAATAACTCTATTTTATTGAGGTATTCTAGAACATGAAAAATTATATGAAATACCAAATTCATTAAAGTGTTGTTTTCCAAACTCATTTCCATGATCACTTCTTAAGGAAATAATTTTCAAAAAAATTTATTTTGAATCTTTTTGTATAGAGTTGAAAAATCAAGAAAGACATCATTCTTATGAGCTAAGAAAAGAATCCATCCAAACTTAGTATAGTCATCAAACACCACTAAGCTATAGTGCTTACCACCAAGACTTTGAGTCCTTATTATAGGACCAAAAAGATCAATATGTAACATTTTCACTGTTCTTTTGGTTGAGATGTCATCATTGGGTTTGAAATTTTTTTTTTGGCTTGTTTACCCAATTGACAATCATCACAAGTGATGTCTTTGTCAAATTTTATTTTAGGAAGACTTCTAACCACATTCTTTTTCACAAGCTTAGAAATTTAAAACATATTTGCATGTCCCAATTTCTTGTACCATAACCATTTTTTTTATTCCAAAGAAGTAAAACAAGCTACATTTTGTTCTTTTTAGTTCCTCTAAGGTTAGTCTATACACATTCTTGCATATTTTAACTTCAAACAAAATTTTCACCAGATTTTTCAAACACAACCAAGCATTCCAATTTCTTGAGAATAGCCAAACAATATAAATCACACAATTGGCTAATGCATAGAAGATTGTGTTTCAACCCATCAACTCAAAATACAACATCAATGAAAGTTGAGAAATTCTCACCGACCTTACCTATGGTCAAAATTTTTCTTTTACCATTGTCACCGAAAGTCACAAAACTTTCATCGAATTTATCAAGCTTGATGAAGAAAGTGGACTTCTCGGTCATGTGCCTAGAGCATCCCCTATTCAAGTATCACATGTCTTTCTTCTTCTTGGATGCTAAACAAAACTGCACAAATCTTTTAGGTATCCAAACTACTTTGGATCCTTTGAAGTTAGTCCTTCTTGGTTTTTCAAGTGCATTAAAATCACAAATAACATTATATGTTTTATTTCCTACTCTTCTTTTGTCAATAAAGCATTAAGAAGAAGAATGACCAAATTTATTGCAATTTAAACAGTAATTTTTGTGAGCATATTGCTGAAAACACTTTAAGATATGATGCTGATGGTGATTAAAAGATTGGAATTTTCTGGTTTTTAAAAGGGTGTATTTCTTTTGAAAGATCCATCTCTAACATTAGTACCTCCTTTTGCCAGAAACCTTAAACCATAATTTCTTGACACAAATGGGTATCTAGAACGTGAGACTCTTTTGTGAAAGAGAAATTTTCTAAAAATATCCTCATTGTTAGAGATGTAACCTAGACCAGAGTTTATTTGAAGCAAGTTCAGGTTTTGAATAAGATGCATTTTTATAAAAAAAATATGGCTTTTCAAAATCAGCATCAATGTTAGATGAATATTCAATACCAGATTTATCAAATGATGATTTTATTTTTGAAGATGATGCTGTGAATTTGCAAGTGATTTTTTTTTTAAATGCATCATTTTTCATTACATATCCTAAACCTGATTTTTCAAACAAAGTTCTTTGATTAGCAAGTAATTTGTCTAAGTTGCTTGAGTTATGTGCAAATTTTGCTAAATCATGATTCAAACTTTTGATTATTTCATTTAATCTTTTATTTTTAGCAACAGGTTTTTGAGAGAGATCAATAATGTGCTTTCCATTGAACATTTTAATTTTAGATTTAAAAAAAATCTATTTTCTTTAATGAAATCAAAAGCACATTTGGTCTCCTTCGCCCTTTTCTTTCAAAACTCATTTTCAGCATTCAAAACTTCATTTTCAGATTTACATTTGTTGTATTTATTTAGCAATGTTTCAGAAAGGTGAGAGAGATCATCAATAGTCACATGCAAATCATCAAGAGATAAGTCATAGTAATTTACCTCTTCTTGTTGATCTTCATCAGTCATGAAACAGATTTGTGCTCTATCTTCGGAGTCTTCTTCCTTATCTGAGTCAATCTTGAGATTCTCCCAAGAAGCCATAAGTCCTTTCCTTTTTGGTTCTTTTGAGTTGCCACCTCTGCTTCTTCCTTTGAGTTTCATCATCCTTCTAAGTTTCCTAGCAAAACATGCAAACTCATAATCTTATAAACAGTCACTGGATTCATCATCTAATGATTCAGTCCAAGATTTAAGAGCCACTCTCCCCCTTTTTTTGTATCATCATTATTTTTTTTATTTATTTCATATGCTAGTAATTTTTCTCTCAACTCATTACAGGTTATTTCACTTTCCACTCTCTTGTCAAGCTTTTCAAGATTTTTCTCACTAGCATCTATTCGGAATGAGTAATCCCCATAGCTTCCAAGCTATTACTGATGATAAAGAATGTCATCAATTGATTCTCCTTTCTTCATAGAAAACATCTCATACTCTTTGCTCAGCATGTCAATGTTGGTTTTCTTTACTTGTGTGGTGCCCTCATTTGTGACTTCAGACTTTATCCCAGATTTTCTTTGCTGTTTTGCATCTTGAATCCTTCTGGTATTCCTTGAAGCTGATTACACAGTTCAGCATGTTGACAGCATTGTCATTTAGTTTTTATTTTCTTTTGTCATCTTCATTCCATTCTGCTTCGACTTTGGGAGAGACAACACCACTAGCATCATCCTTTGTAGGGACTTGAGGACCATTCATGATTATCTTCCATATGTTGTAATTCACTGACAGAGAAAAGATCTTCATTCTTTCTTTCCAATAGTTAAAGTTTTTTTTTTTGAAGAATGAAGATCTGTCGTTGGACTGTTCTTCTGTCAGAATATAAGCCACTGTGTTTGAACCCATGTAGTTCGCCAACAGGATCTTTTCCTCCAAGCTGTGAAGCTTAATCTCTTTGAGACCAAGCTCTGATACCAATTGATGGTTATCGGTGGCTAAGAGAAAGGGGGTTAAATCTTAGCCCTCTTTTTCTGAATATTACTTTCTGCCTTTTAGAATAGCTCCAGGAGATATTTCTGCTTTTTGTCTCATAACAGGTCAAGAGACATTTTCTTTTTATCTCGTAACCGGTTAGGAGATATTTTTCAATTTTGTCTCCCATGAACAGAAATAGAAAAGGAGTAGAAGAGAAAGAGAGAATCACACCCAGAAGTATACTGCTTCAGCTGCTAAGTGCAATGTAGCCTACATCCAGTCTCCATCACAACAGTGACAGAATTTTACTATAATCAAACAGATTACAGACACCAATTCTTCCCTAGGAACTACCCATTCCAATCCAGGACAAGTCCAGAATCTATCCTCAAAACTAAACTTGACTTGGTCACCTACCAAGCTTTCAACTGCAAAGTGCTAACCCAACTTGCAAGGGAACAAGTCTAGATTCTACCCCAACCCAAACTTGACTAGACCTCAATCTAGCTTTCAACCGCAAAGTGCTAACTCAACTTGCAAGGGAATCCCCTCAGGGTCATGACAACAAAATAGAAATACATACAAAGAATTTCTGAGATAATAATGGCTTTTTCTTTAACTCTCTGCCTTTTTCCACTCATTGGCTTTTTCTTACAAAATCTCACATTTTACCTTTTACCAATGAAACACAGACAGACTCACTGAGAAAAAGAAATATTCAATGAAAGCCATGAAGGAAAAGAATAAACAGCTCAAAGAGCTATGGGAACCCAAACGTGTGCTCTCACTCCTTGTCTCAACCCTTGGCTGTTCTCCCTTATTATAGAAGGGAAAGCTTCCAAGGTTGAAACTGGTTCAACCAAGCCACCAATATCTTCTCCATCACATAAGGCCAGTTCGGACAGAGAGAAGAGAGAGGAAAAACCGAAAGTAAATCAACATGCATGTACCTCTCTCTCATCCCTTCTCATCAAGCTTCATCAATCTGAGCCCTCCACTTGACTTTATCCCCAAGAAAGAATTCTGACCCTTGATGAACTCTTGATCCTTGATAGCTCCATTTGTTCCATTTTTGCTTCTTCCTCCACGTAGCTACAATAGCTACCTTCTGTGATGGATGAACAAAAGTGAAAACGAGCTTCACCTCATAGATCTTCTTCCCTGACCGAAACGGATTGCTTCTACTTTAGGCATGGAGATCTTGAAGCTTCTTCTCCACATCTTGCCTTTAGTGGAAAAGATCTCAGTCACGCCATGCTTTGGATCTTCTTTTCTCAAAGGCCATCACCCTAGCCTTTTCTTCTTCCATTAGCCTTACTGTTGCTTTTCTCTGATAACTTGTACTTTCTTCTTCTTCCTCTGATGGATGTGACAGAATGCAAAGAAAGAGAGAGAGCGAGGAGAGAGGAGAGAGAAGACACAAAGTTTTTCAAAGAACAATTAAATGAATTGAAATTCCATTCACATTACTGAAGGAGTGGAGTAATGTGTGGAACCATCAATGTAATTAACTCAATTTAATTTTCTTTTTCAGTTACCAAGGCAAGTAATTAAATCAATTGAATTTTGAGTTCGGTTACCAATGTCTGCAATTAACCAAGTTGAATTTTAAGTTCCAGTAACAAGTGGAGTTGGTAATCGAAGCATGCTTTTAATGAAATTAAACTCAATTGGATTTTTACTTCCAGTAACCAAGAATGATAACTTTGACAATTTGAGTTCTCTTTGGTTTGTGATCACTGAACGGTTCTTCTCTCAACCTTGGGTCAATTATTTTATTTCATCATGGGCTTGTGATATGGGCCTCTTTGAATCTTTCTTCTTTTAATATTTAGCTACTAGAAGTGGACAATTATTATTGGGCTGAAATATGTTTAGTAACAAAATTGGGCTTTTATTACTTGAGTCAAGAAATAATTTTATTTTTCACCTGCACACTAAACCAAATCCATCATACAACCAATTGGAAGCAATTAACAAATTAATTATTTTTAATTAATATTTTAATAATGTTTGATCATCATAATAATTCAAGTTTTCCAAACTCAACAGGATAGAATATATTGTCCAAAGAAGGAAGGATGATTAAATTTCAGTAATTTTAAAACTTTTAACTAAGTGTTATTAGTAATTTTAAAGCTTTTAACCAAGTGTTATTAATTTCAGTAATTAATAACGCATTCCTGGTTTCTCATCAAATCCAACATTAATCATCAAAATTAACAATCATCATCATTTTATAATCATCAAAATCATACTCCAACATATACGAACTCATTCAATATTCATTCACAATTCATATACCACACACAAAATTCAATCAACAATTTCTTCAATTCATTCCTATCTTAAGGTCTATTAGCCTAAGTTTTCACGTAATATTATACATTAACTACGAAAAACTAGAACCATACCTTGGCTGATTCTTCCTTACGTCTAAAACACCTCAAAAACCTCTCCTCCACAAGCTCCAAGTCTCCAATTATCAAATCAACAAGCTCAACCACCGAAATTTCGTTCCAAACCACCAATTGGACTCCAATTCAACATGAAACACAATCTAATTCATACACTATCACTATAATTAACATAGGATTTACAAATCCAAGAATTCACAAAGGTTTAATAGTTTTTTAACCTTACCCACGGATTAATTGGCCAAAACTCAAAAATTTCTTCAAGCTAATTCAATCCTAAACATCAAAACACCATAATTTTCAATGCCCAAAACCAAAAAATTTGAAAATTGAAAGGAGGAAGAGATAGGTGAGAAAATTCAAATTTTTTACAACTTTGTTTGGATAGTTTTGAAGAGCTCGATACGGTGGTCGCGTGGCCACAATCAGTGCGGCGATCGGAGCTCCGGATTAAAAGATATGGAGGATTGAAATTGAAACAAGGGCTAGGGTTCTTGTTTGCTCCCCTTACTCCCAATTTCAGCATGATTCCTTTGTAAATGAAGGGAAGAATAGCTGAGTTATGTATTTATATGGTGGGTCTTAGGCCCAGTTTCGGTTCGGTTCGATCGATTCAGCCCGTTAGCTCGATTTTGGGACAAAATTTTTAAAATTAGTATCTAAATTCGTATTTTAAATATTTCTACTTCCACAAAGTATAAAATTTAATTTCTTAATATCTTTGAATAATAATTAATCTATTAGCTAATTATTTATTAATTACCCGAAGTTCATACCAATTTTTTGACTAATTGCAAGTGTGGTTGAAGAATCAAAGAGTTAGTATAGTGAACCTGTTATGTTACCATAATCTTACACTTTACGTTGTTACTGCTACAAGAATGTATTGAACCTGTTACTGCTATAATCTTCTAAAAAACTTTCAATGATACTACTAGCGTTACATTGTTTGTTCATTTTTCATTTCTATAGTTGTAATTTTGGACCGAGGTATGTAGTGCTAAGCATATCTCTCTGTAACCAAGTATTCAGAGTTATATTCTTCGCGTTATTTACTAAAATTATGATCTTATTATTTCCTGATTCACTAGTGATATTGTTAACTATGGGTCGTTAAGGGATCAGGCAAATACATACATAAAGTATTGAATAACACATTAAAAAATAATAAAAAAATATTTATTATATGTTTGTAAATGGGTGAACCTTACCATTATGATAAGTGTAGCATTTTACCAAACACTTGGAAGGCATATGAAAAATAATAAGATACATAAACATAAACAAGGGAACGAAAGAATAAAATAAATCATAGTGTAATCGGCAAAGGACCCAAAATCCTAAGGCTCCACCAACACTGTATATCCCAGTTGTGTGCCTCATCAACCTGCAGCAAGGTTTTGCATCAAACCTCATCAGCTCGTCGTCGAAAAATCTCAAAAAATGCCACAACCGATATCTTATTACTTTAGCTGACACAATTTATTAGCACCATATTAGAAGAATGAATGATTATTCAATCTAGCTACTAGTTCACTGAATCAAAGGTTCAACCGTAGTTCAATTGGAATAACCGAATTATAATAAAATAATATATAAAATATAAATAAACACACAAAACATAATTATATTCTAATATAAACCTTAGAATTTCATTGAAATTAAAAATTATACATAAACCAAAGTGTTATATAATCTCATCCAAGTCTACATAAGTCAAATAACAAAGAAAATATCCAAACAAGATTAACAAGTAAGCAACAATTAGTATGTAAATAAATAACAGCTAGAACAATAAGTAGGCAGCAAGAACAATAACAACTAGGCAAATAAATTCAATAATTATATAGCAAAAAAATTGATAACATCTAAAAAAAATAGCAAGAGAATTATTAGCAAGAAATAAAAAATTATTACCAAAAAATTTAATAAATCAACAAGAACAATGACAGCAACAACAATAATCACTAACAAATCAACAAAAATCATAACACAATAACTACGAGAATTGAACAATTATTAGCAAAAAAATTAAATAATCAAGAAAAATAACAGCAAATAAATTCAATAACTATAAGAACTGAACATCTATGCAACAACAACATAACAATTAACAAGAAGAATCAGCAACAAGAAGAACAACTAACAGAAACTGAAGAAGAACAATCAATGACAAGATGCTGAAGAACTGAATCGAGTAACAGAGTCGCACACTATACCTGAATGCCAGAAGGAATGGAGCTGGAGGTGAGCAGGTCTAAAAGCGACGGCAACGAGAGGCAGAAGACGGCGACAAGGCAACGACAGAGCGCGCAGAGTGGCAAACAGAAAAACTCGCTGCTTCAAGCTCTGGGAGAGGAAGGGAACGCACCGTCGGAGAGGGCAAAAAGGGTTTAGGGTTTTTTATTAAAAAAATTAAAACAAGATAGAATAGGGAGAGGGATGAGTACAACCTACCTGGATGATGGAGGAGAGACACAACTCTGACGACAGAGGGAGCGGCAACGACAGCTCTTTCAACAGTGGCAGAGACAATGAGAGCAACTTCATTTGAGGCAACGATACACAATACAGGCGACTTGACGCACACTTTGGAGGAGAATGGAGGTGGGCAGCGCTGACGGAGGGTGGCCGGAGGGGTTGCCGGAGATAGTTGTAGGGGAGAGAGAAGAGAGAGGAGAATGGGGGAGAGAGAAGAATGTTCTTAAAAGTGAGGAGAGAGGACTGCGCATTTTGAATTTAGATTAGGTTAACCGTCGGATTTATCGGTGGATAAATGCGATGGTAATGCATTTCGTATAACTAAAACATAGCGTTCCATTAATTGAGTTTTACCGGTCCGCTGGTGATTTCAATGGTAATGCTCACGTCAATTTTTTTTCCTCTAAATATTACTGGCAGATTTACCGTCAAAAAATCTAATTCGACGGTAACCTTTTTACCGACGAATTTATTATCATATCCGTCGATAAATCCGCTGATAAACCCACTGCTAACGTCTGACGCTAATTCCAACTGTTGTGTAAAGAGTAAGATAGAGAAATCAAGCAAGGCCCTATAAGGGATTTCTAAATCGACTGGATCAGCCACTCGAGGATGGAGTTGTAGATACGTTAGTCTTAGCGGATCGTTGGCTTTCATTTTTTCTATCGTCGTCGTTATTGCCAGCACTCCCAACGGCATATGTGAAGCATATAGCCCAACTAGCATGATTGAGCCCTGCAGTGGTAGAACCTGGTCTTTGTGCGAGAGGAGACCTAGATAGAGGGCATTACTTCCTCCTGCAGATCCGGACGCGGCTGTTGCTCCGCTGCGATACCTTATCCCCTCTCTTCGCTATCTGTCAGGAGATGAATATTCTATATTTATGTTTAATGATTTTTCTCTCGAAGGCTTGATCCTTATACCGAAACAAGGTCCTAGATCAGGGACGATTGCTTCTTTTAGCTAAGTGGTGAGTTACCTCTTCCCTTCCTTCCTTTCCATTTAATCACCGACTATGCCTTTTTGACTACTACTATAAGAGGACTTGCCCTCTATGAGGAAGCCTTGAAGGCTTGGGTCAAATATTTGCTTTCTTTATTCAGCGTTTTTCTTGTAGTGAAGGATAGAACGCTAGCAACAACGCGATGATAAACACAAAACCAAATTGGAGCGTGCTTTGGAAGCTCTAAATTCACCTAAGTGTCTTGAATTTTGTATGGAGATTGATGAGGAATTCCCTCCCCAACAAAACTGAATTTGCAAAGAAGAGGTGTGAATTGCCTAGCCCTTTGTCCAAGATGTTTTCGAAGAGAAGAATCAGATATGCACTTGTTTAGGGACTGATTTCATTCAAAGATTTTGGGTTTTGACTCCCTTTACCTTAAGGCCAGAGACTGAAAATGGGGTAAGTCTCCAAACCTAGGTGGAAAATATGCTGAAAATTCTAGATAAAAAACAAAGAGAATTGTTTTATACTTGTTTGTATGCTATTTGGAAATCCAGGAATGCTCTGGTTTTTGAAGGTAAAAGGATTGATGTGTTGTAAATGATTGAGCTAGCTGAGAAAAGCTTCAAAGAATTCTGCGTAGCAAACACAACCGAGATTGCTGTTGGTCTGAGCATTTCAACTGAAGTTTCGGAGTGCCAAAAGTCATGGTCACCACCTCTTCTAAACCAAATTAAGGTGAATACAAATACTGTGTTGGTAGTGAATCAGGTGGCTGGTGCGGGTGCAGTAGAGAAGGACTCAGATGGGAATATTCTGGTTGCAGCGACCTGGAAGTTAACTTTGGAGGTGGAATCTCACATAGCTGTAGCTCAAGCTTGTGTTTTGGGTTTGAAATTAGCTAAAGATTGTTGTTTTTTGGATATTGTTCTTGAAAGTGATAATGCTGAGGTGATACTAGCTCTCAAGAATAGGAAGGTGGGAGATGACTATTTTGGTTCTTTATAGCTGACTGTCTGACTTTGACACATAGCTTTAGATCAATTATTTTTTTGCATGTAAAGAGGGAAGGGTAATAGAGTTGCACATGGCTTAGCTAACCTTGCTTTTATCAGTCCTGATTTGTTGTGGCTAGAAGAAGCTCCTGATCATATTTGTAACTTAGCATCATTGGATTTTCTTAGTCCTATGTTGCCTTAATCAGTAAAGATTTATTCTTTCGGAAAAAAAAAATTTAAATATGAGTGCAAATAATTACCATTTATTTTTTAAGGTACATGATAAATAAATTTTAAATCTTAGTTAAACAAATTAAAATTTAGATAAAGAAGACTAAATGATATATATATTATTAGAACGAAATTAAAACATAGGCTAAGATACAACAAAAAAAAAGCTTTGCCGCTAGTAGTTACAGATGTACTAGATATACATGATTTATATGGCTATTGACATGTTTCAGTGAATCATCAAAGACCTTTGCCCCGAGAAATTCTTAGGCACTTGCTCTGTTATATTCATTATTTGATACTTGATTGTTTTATTTCTATATATTAAGACACTAAAAAAAATGACCTTACATGTATGATGTATCAAATGGTGAATGTGAGAGAGCAAGAGAAGGAGCAAGCGATTCCTACTAATGTGCACTGAAATATAGAGTTATATTTCATATGTCATTCCAATCTTGAGAAGTCTCTTACGAGGAATTGCCATCAACTTGTCCCCTTGGCGGAAGTTCTTTCTCAAGAAGCTATAAACATAGTTGACAACTATCTTATTGAGGAAAGATGAATTTGGTTGAGCCACCACCTCTGCTTCGCCTAACATATACACCACACCCTTTTCCATTGCCTTGTCTATGAACTTGACCTCATCTTCAGCACCCTGGATGGGTGGATCAGAGAAAGTGGACAACTTGTTAGGTGCCACATGAACGATGGGATCCGAGGAGGCACGAGACACAATGCCTTGGTTATTATTGTTTGGAATTATTCTGCTGGAAGAATTAGCAGACCTTACTTTAGTTCCTTCCTGCAATATTTGTGCTTCTGCTTCTTTGAGTGCCATCTGATCACTACTTTCTGCTACATCAGCCCCCTCAGTAAGCATAAAACTTTCTTGTTGAATGAAGGCCTTAAGATTTTGTATCAATTGGGATTCAAACTCGATAGGATCTTCAAGTCCATCCTTGTAACCGTGTCTCACCACACACCGGAACATTCGGTACTCTCTAGCCTCGACATGGCGAAATAGGAACCTCTCCTCCAAAGCAACTCGGCTGACAGGGATGGCCTTGATCGAAACGAAGACAAGGACTGAATGGATGGATGACACACTGGCAATAAGATGAGGGAATATTGGAGGAATCCCCTGAACAAGCTCAGAGTAGAGAAGCCCCATTCCCGGAACTCGGCTTATGTCTGGGTTGACGGCCAATTCTCTTATGTACTCACTGGAAACCTTGTTTCTGAGCTCAAACATGTATCTCTCTTTGTGCACGTAATGCCAGATTCCCATTACTGTTGTTACGAACAAAGCAGAAGCAATTGGAAGAAAACCTCCACCCGTGAATTTGGTTATCTGAGATGAGAAATACAGAGCTTCTGTGCAACCGAATACCAAAATGAAAATAGCAACTTGCCATATACTCTTCTTCCATATCACCAACATTATCAACGAAACCAACGTTGTTGTGATCATCATATCCCCAATAACGGCAATTCCTGTATCGTTCACATAAAAAGTATTTAGAATTTTTTCGTAATGCAAAGTAATATATGCAGACATTCAAAAATGTTATGTGCAAATAAAAAAAACAGCCGCTAAATCACTCATAAAAATGTTATGTGCAAATAAAAAAAAAAACAGCCGCTAACATGATTAGATAGATATTATAAGCAAAATTAATTACCGTATGCATGACTAATTTTTTCTGTGGTCTTGAAGGCAGCACAAACAATAATACATGCAATCATGAACATGTAGTTGACCTCTGGAATATACACTTGACCCTGGTGTTTAGTAGAAGTATGCACAACCTTAATTCATGGGAAACAACCTAGACTCAGGGCCTGCGATATGATGGAAAATGCTCCTGAAATCATTGCTTGGCTTGCTATGATAGCAGCACCAACAGCCACCACAAATGTTGGCCAATATATGGAGTCTGAATGTTCATCACAAACCACAATAATGTGATAAGACAATTGATTGATAGGACTTTACTAACTAATGATCATAAATTCCAGGAATTTTCTCTGATTGCTCAACTTACGTGGTAGACTTTCGTAGAAAGTATTCTTCACTTTTCCAGGAAACTTCCGTAGAAATGCTGCTTGCCCAATATATGCAGCCAATATTGCAGGACATGTAATGAAAGAGAAGCTCATCTGCGCCATTAATGATAGTGATAATGATAATGTATGTTAGTGAAAATTAAATCACACTTTGCTATAATTTTTTTTTAGAAATACTAGAGTGCCATTATAATTTATTATTTTTGGCTATTAATATTTAAAAATGTAGGTTAAAATATGTTGTTGATTATTAAATTAAAAGAATTAGATTGATGGTTAAAAGTAATAGTTAAAATCAATAAATTTTGATAATCTTCTATCATTTTTTTTTACTTTTTTTAATAAGTATAGAAACTGATTTTTAATTAATTAATATTATTAGTCATTTTTTATTTTTTAAAAATTTATATCTTTTGGAAAATTTAGAGGTTTAAAAATTAAAAATTAGAATTTAAAATTAAACGTTTATAAAAAATTGACTGATATTAGTGAAAAAATAACGTTTATGTAAATTTTTTTTAAAATAAGAATAATTTAACAAATTTAACAATTACTTCTTGAAAAATATAGTTTTACACTAGACTTATAGATTATTTTTTTTTTAAAAAAACTTTAAGTACTAAATAACTCTCTGAAAATTTGAATGTCTATCTCAAATTTTTTTAAGATCTACACGTCTTATTACTCTTATTTACAAGAATTTAGAGTAAATATCCAAATTGATTACAACTCAATAATTTTTTATTATTTTTAAAAGTCCAAAAAATAATCTTGTCAAATAAATTACTTTTTTTTAATCAAAATTTTAATATGTATTAAATAAATAAATGTTTAATAATTTTTATTAGAAGAAATTTAGATTCAATAAATGTTATTATAAGTAAAATTTGTTAGGAAGCAAACTATCCAATTTGAAATTCCTTGAAACGAATTTGAGGGTATATTCTAAAATTTAATATTAAAGAAATTGAATATATTCACAAAGACAAGTTTAAATTTATTTATTTACTTACTTGGATTGCTCGTACATTAAAGTGACCCAAGTCTGCAAACATGGCTTCAGATCCTATGATTATACGAATTTTAATTAGAATTAAAGAACAATACAACTTAACTAACAATATTGATAAACAAGGCATATAGATGCAACTCACCTGTTATACATAGAAATACTCCACCAAGTGATAACCATCCTTTCTTACCGTTGCGTTTGAAGTAATTGACTATATATTTCGGATTAAAAGCACGTAACACTCCAATATCATATTTGAACAAATTGTAGAGACCGATTCCCCCAATAAATGCAAACCATACAAAGATAATTGGTGCGAACGAGAATCCCACTTTATCCGTACCGAATCGTTGCATTGAAAATAGGACAATTAAGATCACTATAGTGATCCCTACTACAGCTTCTGATTTAGAGGAAAAGAAAGATATATGTATATAAGTATTAATTGAAAGTTTGTAACAATTTTCAGTGAGTTCACAGGAAATAAATCTGTATCATTTAGAAGTAAATCGATAAAAACTTAAGTTAATTATTTTTATGTAAAGTTAATAGTTAAATTTTTTTTTGTTAAATAATGATTTAATTAAATTTATCAAATCATTTTATAATTCCTATTTTATTTGTAAGTTTAAACATGACTAAGGTTTAAGTACCTTGACCCAGTGATGTACTGATTCCACTTACGGCAGAAAGGACTGCATGTAAAATAATGAACAATATGTTATATACATATCAAGGATCCATTCAATTCGAAGTTAGGAGAGGTTAAAAGCTAGAGAGAATTAAAAACCTGAAATTTAAAGAAAAAGGATGAGTGAAAGGGTATGCAATTTCTGTTATTCCTGTTCACTTTAAAGGGTATGCAATTTCTTATGAACATAATGTTATCTATACGAATTTATGATATTATTTTCTGGTAGAAATAAAATTATAAAAAAATCCTTTTTATAATATAGATTATTAAATTAATTTTTTAACTTAGTTCATGAGAATAATAAAAAAGTTTGAGGTCTGTTATACATACAAGTCTTTTTGGTTTACAAGCTATATAAGTTGTTTCAAGTCCAAAAAAAAAAAAACATGCACCCTTTCTACAACACGTTCACTCTTCCTCTTCTTCCTCAATCTAATCGCAAACTATCAAACATTCAAGGGACACCCAAACGTTCCAACTCCTCACGAAGAGTAGAGGAAATCAAGAAGAAAATATACAAATCTCCATAAAAAATAACTAGAAAAAAGAAAGAAACATTATTTAAGGTACTGTTTTACTGTTCTTCTAGGTTTTTCTTCTAGATTGTCTTTGCGGTGTGCCTCATCCTTAACCATCAAAACATTAAAAGATTTCAAGAAGAAATATACTGTCTCTCCCTGGTTTTGGGTGTATTTCTTAAATTCTTTGGGTGTATTTCTGTAATCCTTTGGGTATATTTCTGTAACCGTTTGGGTGTATTTCTGTAATCCTTTCTGTAATCGTTTGGGTGTATTTCTGTAATCGTTTGTGTGTATTTCTGAAGTTCCATTATCTTCAAAACGATTTCAAAGCTTGATTTCAGAAACCATGAAAATCGAAAAAAACGAAACAAAGAGAGAACGCACGAAGGATATCCAACAAATTTGGCAAGAAACTCGGAAAAAGAAACGAAATCTTTTGAAAAATGTAAGTTATATATTTGCGCTTTAATTGATTTGAATTGATTTAAAATTCTGTTAAAAAGGCACGTAACATAAGCAGCGCGTTTAATGGGTAGGTTTCGTTCAAACTTGTAAAACTTGTAAATGCAAAACACTTGTATGTAGAGATTAATCCAAAAAAATTTTACACCAATTCATAAATTCGGCCTAATCTATCTATTCTATCTATTCTATTTTATTATATAAAAATTGGATTTCTGCACTTAATGATGGAGCTGACGTGGCATGCTTTTGAGAGTGTTTCCCAATTTACTTATTTTAACGCATGAAATACAAGTTATTACGATAAACAAACTATATCAACTAATTGATTTGATTAGATATTTAAATATTATATAATTTATTATAATTTATATCAATTTGATTTGGTAGTATTTCCTAATTTATTTATTTTAATATTCTGTTAGTATTTTTTAATTTATTTCTTTTAATTTATTAAATCAAATTTATTGTGTGTACTAATTAATTAATTTGATTAATTTATTAGTTATTAAAATAATAAACTTATGAATAAAATAGGCAACTATGATATTTTCAACTAATAATCAAATCAAATCAAATCATATATATTGAGCTAAATTCAACTCTGAAAGTAGTACTTATATTTGAGCGTGACACTCATTAAACCTTAAAATTCAAATAAAATAGTATCTAAAGTCTAAAAGATAATATATCTAAAATCCAAAAGATAATTATCTAAAGAACAAAAGATAATATCTGATTTTATTCTCATTTAATTCCAAATAAAAAATAATTATGACTTATTCAATTTAACATCTATCTACTTAATATACTAAAACAGGGTTTTTTCCTAACTAATGAAAGTGAAATGTCAATTCCTCATGAATTCATTTTCCCTCCAAAATGAATGCATTTAATGAATAATGTATAATTATACTAATTTAGAAAAATGTATTTATTATAATTATATAAAATCAATATTTAATGCATTATTAAATTACTTATCAATTATCAATCAAAAATATTTTTAATCATTTTAATGAATAATGCATAATTATACTAATTTAAAAATATATATTTATTATAATTATATAAAATTAATATTTAATGCTAATTATCAATCAAAAGTATTTTTAATCATTTTAATTATATTGATACAATTTTAATTCTTATTCACTATCCACTAATTTTATTAATAGCAAGTTGTTACTTTAATGGTAACCCATTTATAATAATAATAATAATAATAATAATAATAATAATAATAATAATAATAATAATAATTTTATTAGGATAAATATCAAATTCTATTTCTAATATAAAAATATAAAATTTTATTTTTTCCATTTTTATTTTACTACTATAAAAGACCATATATGTTAGAAGAAAATATCATTTGTTTATCAATTATTCTTTCATTGGATAGCTTTTACAACAATTCTTTTTCTTCCTATGAAGCGTCGTTGCAAGAAGGCAACTATTGTGGACACAAACTACCATACTCTCCAACTCCAGTGCTCATCATTCGGAGCTATGTATAATATGTTATCCATGAAGCATTTATAGACCATGGAGTTATCATGCATGCATAAATAAAAAAAGTTTCTTATTTAAATTTAAGTCATTTACTTGTTTGTGTGGTATATTGTAGTGTAAAATTACTTTCAATCTATTATCTAACTATTATATAAAATTAAAATCGTATTAATGAATTTAATATTAAAGTTAATTTAACTTTTTATTTAGAGTGTTTTTCTATTTTTAGTCTAATCAACCTAAACTATTCAATTATGAATAGTCAGTTCTATCTTATTTTATATTATTATAACTAATTAAAATTAATAAAATTTAATAATATAATTCTATGATATATTTTTATATTTAGTTCCATCCATTTAAGCTATATAATAATTACTTTAATTTTTATATTTTATAATGTAATACTACATACATACATTAATAGCAAAATAATATAGTAAATTATATATCATGTTTTAATATTAAATATAAAATTAATACATACAAAAATTTTCAAATTTTTAAATCAATACGGATCATGATAAGTAATAACAATGTTTTTTTATGGCATAAACAAAGAAATACAGAGTCTTAAGTTTTGCATATAAAATTTTAGGAACATGTTATATATACAAATATAATTGCATAGTGTTAATTTTTTTTAATAGTATATACCAATGACTCTAATTTTATTTCATGATCAAACTAAAAAAAAGTTGTGATTTTAAAGATAATCAGAAAAACACAACGAAATTGATAAAAAAAAAATAGTTAACTTATATTATTTTATTAATTTATTCAATATATTAAATTATTTTTATTTATATTAAGATTAATTTTAAATGTTTTAAAATAAAAAATATAATTAATTATAATTTGCATCTTAAATTATGTTGAGTACATGATATTCTATTGTGTTGCTAAAAGTACATTATATTCAAATTCTCATACTTAATCCGAATCATAGGCAAAACACTGAATGAAATGCAAGTAAACATAAATGTATATTCTTTTATCCAACGTCTTTAGAATACTCATAAAATTAATGCAAATTCATATTATCACTCAAGCATATCATCATTATGCAAATTACAAATAATGTGAGTCTGCAATTTGAGCCCAATTAGTTTTGATATTATGTCAATTTTGAACTTGAAATCTAGAAAATCCAAACCATATTATATCTCATAAGACATTGGCTCTCTCCATAAGAATTAATCGCAAGTAAGATTAGTTCTTAATAATTTACATGTAGTTTTCCATTGAATTTTGCATTATATTTGCTTGGATTTGACTTGAATTTGGAACTCTTATTTTTCCCTATTAAGATGTTGGCCCTTAGCATTCTCCTCTTGAAAAACTTTATGCAAGAGAAATTCAATATTTCTCAAATTATTACTTTATTCCCACCAAATCCTCATATTTAAAATATATCTTTTGCACTCATCTATTCTGTCTCTATCAATATCTTTGGTAAGTCCTCTCTTTTTTGAATATGGACATTAAGCCGAAAGAAATGGACAGTGAAAAAGGAAAGGCTACTTTGACCTAAATGGTTTTTATCCAGAATTAGGCCATATAGCAGCATCATTCACATGAACATTCATTTATTGTTGATGTGAGTGCTTATTGTCGTCTTGGATAGTGAGAGGTGCGACGGGAGAGTTCTGGGGTGGCAGTGATGGGTCCAGGAGAAGGGGGGTTGGCAGTGAGTTTGAGGAGCAAATTCGTCTAAAAGTTGATTATTTTTAATGGAATGAACCATTTGAAAATTTTAATGGATGTTATGAATTTTTAAAAAATGTTGGAGATGATTTTGATTTTTGGCAAAAATTTTAAGAACCAAAACAATATTTTACTCATTTGAAAACTTTCAGCGATTAAGTGTTTATTTAAAACCATTAGAACAAAATCCTTTTATTTTATTGAGTGTTAGATAGTAGAGAATTCTTCCTTGATTTGAGCAACTTTTGCCATGACTATTCACATTTCACTCTTTTCTTTCAACCATCCATGAGAATTCGATGGGTATTGTGCCAGTTTCATAAAGGAAATATCATTTTTGTATTGCTTTCTTATTTTAAATTCTCGTCAACAAAACAGTGAAAATTAGAAAATAGGAAGCCTTGAGAATAAAAAATTCAGTGACGAGAATAGAATAAAATTAATATATGTATTATCCAGCACAAAACAAAACTGGTCATTCTTGGAGTCCCAGTACTCAGCAAAACCACTCTCAGACTCAACCTGTTTGGTGGGTTCGAGTGCCCCTAGTTTCTCAAAGCTGCACTTGGTTGGGTAACAGTGAGCTAAAGACAGAGCCAACGAGCTCTGGAAAAAGAACAAGAAAGGCAAGTCTTAAAGAAAGCAACTAATGATAATTGGCCATAATTGGAATTTGGAATTTGGAATGAAGAGGTTTGAAGCATGGGGGACCAGCTTATAGGTGCTGTATTTATGGAGGTATAATTCTACAATATTATTAGGAATTTGGTGGCCAAGCTGAGGAGGTGTTAGTTTGAATTTATGCTGTATGTGTATGGTGTGGCTGCGTGACTGCTTTGGCCTTTATTGGCAAGCACGTATGTCTCCATCGGAAATACCACCTCTCCATCAAATGGGCAACATTTCTCTTTTTCATTTGTTTTTTTTTTTTAATTTAATTTTGATGCATATCAAATATAAAATTTTACACGTATTTTTAATTACATAGTATTTGTTTTGTCGATTTTTTACAAATCGATGGTGGTTTGATATCTAATGATCTAGGAGCGAAACCTACTCCTCTGTGCGAGTACCAATTTTCTAAAAGTGCATCAAAAGCGTCTTCGATTAGACCAAATTTAAAAATAAAGATATAGTAAATCTGTAAATTAATAATTAAAACTTAGAAATTGAAGTTTCGAAAAACAAATAGATAACAAAAAGAAAGGTTTGCAGTGAAATTAAAGGAAAACGATCAAATGCCTTCGATTTGATCTAAAGACTTCAACATAAAAGACTTAAGGCAGAAGGATAAATTAATTAAAGAGAGTAAAGAACACTTGATAAATAAAATTAATTGAAATGCTAAGTTTACAAGAAAAATGAAATGAAAGAAAGAAGAAGATGGAAGGAATCCTATAGAAAATGTAACTCGATTGCAAACTCAAGAATTCGTTGGGATGTGAGAGTGCTAGAGTGTTTTTTCTAAGTAAAAGTTCCAACCCCTCTTCACTAAGATTTTCTAATATTTATAGGCTAATTTTACATAACTGACGATTAATTGGTAATTAATTAAAATTAAATACAATGCAGTCTTCCTTGGTAATCGTTTCCGCCGTATGATTGTAGATATTCCCCATGATCTCCTCGTGCAATAAAAGCTATTAACTTTCCACTTTCACAACTAATCGATCAACTCTTTCGAAGGCCTTATTCATCTCTTCGAATCGAATCTTCTGCTCGATTTGGCTTACTCGATTAACAAAATAAACGAAATCTATTTCAGCACCGATTACTTCAAACTTCAAACCTGCGCATACGCGTCTTCTCGAGAGACCACACTTAACTAATTTCGATTCAACCCACTTTTATCGAAAATACTTCTTCGATCAACAAATTGCCCCCTTGGATTAATGTGGTTGGCTTCGATATTATTATCGAACAATAAAACACTTAATCCAAAAGACGTTAATTTTCAAACCAATAATAATTGTCATTTAAACTCCCCATTACTACTGATCCACTCGACACGTCTCCCGAGGCTTGCGCTTTCTATTTCCACCACTTCATCTTCTTCACGAAGTTACCTCTATCTGCATTTCTTCTACAGTAACGGCTACAGTGATACTATTAAATTTCACCCTTCCTTCTTTATTTGAATCTCTTGAATTCATTATTCTCTGAACTTCCTTCGCATCCAAACTTTCTCACAAAATCTCCAACCTTCAATTCTCCTTGACAATGGCTGGTTCTTCCTCTCGTGCCGCTACTCAAGATAAGGGTAAAGGCCATGCAACAGTACCGCCATCTCTGCCAGCCCTTCGCATCCTTAATCAAATCAACGATAAAATCATTGATGACCCCCATCTAAAAGTCAATGATACCAGAATTCTAATCCCCTTCACAATCGGTTCAGATACACACTGCTTCCTCGGACCGATTGAAACTCTTGAAAAGGCAAAGAAAAAGCTTTCGTTCTTCCCTAATGTTGAAGGAGAAGATTTACTGATAAACCAAGCTTTTAACATTTCTCACTTCATTAATCAGAAGCCTTTTCAAAACAACCCAAAAATTAAACCTCGAAGGTTCAATTTTATAACTTGGTATCAATGCCTCGAACCCACAAAGGGTGCTACCTGGGGAGCCCTAGGAATACAAGAACTGTTAAGGCTTTCTCACTTTTCACTCACTACACATCCTTGGATGATTGGAGCAGTGACATGTTTCTGGAACAGAACTACCAATAATTTCCACCTTCCTTGTGGAATGATCGGAATGTCTCTCCTTGATGTAGCCGTTATTACAGGACTCCCGATAAATTCTCCAGACTGCATTCCTGACATGCAACCTCAACATCAATACAACGTCACTTTCAAGACCCCTTACAGTGACTTCATCGCTCATAATATGGGTGAGGATGGTACAGAAATCACTAATGATGAACATGTAGCCTTTTTATTCTACTGGCTAAATGCAATTTTGTTCTGCTCTCGAAGTGTTTAAATGTCGAAACTTTTCCTTCCTCTAGCAGCTCTTTTACATGAAGGAAAAGCTCTCAATTTGGCCAATCTTCTTTTCGGACACATTTTCGAAGAACTTAGCCTACTTGTTTGTGACCTCCAGGACAAAAAAATAATCAACACAGGAGGTCCACTTTGGCTTCTTCAATTATGGCTGAATGCCATTTTCAAAAACTACATGATAAAACCTGTAGGGGGCAACACCGAAAAATAACACATCGAAGGTTTTCATTTGTCTGATTACAAACCCAATTTTCCAAACGCCCAATCGGACGAAGACAAATTTTGGGCTATTTTCTCTCTTTTCCATTCTTGCAGAAATTTTGATAATGATCAACTCAATTTCACTCCTTTTTTGCGTCGCAACTGCGGTCCTGTCTGGCTCGATGGTTTCCTCTTTCCAAACACTAATGAGAAAAGCAAACTTGCAAATCGAACTTGGGCACATCTATTGGCTGTTCAAGTAATACCAATAGGGCTACCACAGTACAAGAAGGAAAGGTTCAAAATAACCTTATACGCTCCTCATTTGATCGCAAGACAGTTGGGATTCACTCAGGCTATCCCAACCCCTCAACCTCGACACAGTGAACCGTTCTGTCAAATTACTCTGACCTCTCAGGAAGATTTCAACACTTGTCTCTTAAAAAATCAAAAATGAAGAGACCGCTTCAACTTCTTGATTTATGAACGCAGTTCATTTATCACCAAATCCTGCCTTGAATGGTGGACCGCTTATTACTCAAGGTATACCCGTACCTTTGAAGACATCCAGCAAACTGCTATTCGAGCAACTGTTACTGAAAACTCTCCAAAAAGGACACACAAAAGGAAAGCTGAAGCTGCTCGGCCACCACCACCTAAGATCAGAAGGACTCATACTAAAACTTCTCGCAGAGTAATTCTTCTATTCATAACTCCACTTTCAAATTCGAAATGTCCTTCGAATATTACTATTATACATTTTTTAAAACTGTTTGATCCTGAACTTTTAACAGCTAGTTTTGAAATCATCAAGCGAAAGTGATGATGAAAGTGAACTAACCAACAAGGATTCTCTCGTTGCTTCCTCTCAATCGGAAGATGCAGCCGATTCTGATCCTGGCTCTCAGCTAATACTAAGGTCCAGAATTCCTCAGGTAACACATCCATCACTATATACCTCTTACTTAGTTTAAAAATAAATCTTAAACTCATAATTGTGTACATTTTATATTAGCCCATTAATGTTGCCCAGGCGGCTTCTTTCACTGGAGCTCTCGATCAACTAATACCTCAACAACAAAATGACCCAGAGCACTCCACATCACATGATTCAATTCAATTCATAGGATCCCTGTAATCAATTCCTGCTACTTGTCCACCTCTTCTTCACACAACACAAGTGATTGATCTGACAGAAAATCCTCTGCATCATTCTCCAGAAGAGACACATAGACTTGAATCAATTTCACCAAACAATCAAGCTGCACTAATTGAAGAGAACCAAACGGTTCCAGACTCCGATTCTGCTTCTAAAGCCACTGACACTACCAATTCAGATTCCTCTCGATCTAAGGTTTTTGAGACCCCTCCAGAATTACAACCTGATCCTTCACTCCAAACCCTTTCGGGACCAAGACCAGGGACATCGAATGTTCCTACCACTCCAACTAGTGCTACCTTGGATGACCTGATTTCTTTTCTAAATAAAATTATCCAAGAAAACAAAGTACCAGTTCCTATTCCAGCAATTTCAAGGCTTGCCACATTAAGACCTCCAATCGAATTAGAACCTGACACTCGGGAACAACTTCGATCACTCATCAAACTTTTGGATCATCCACCTACTTCATGGGTTAATGATCCAATCCTCAACAAACTCCTGGAGGACTGCTTGAATTCTTCTCTTGAATTCCCAACCAACACACCATATTCTGCTTCAATCCAAGAATTCAAACAACTTCTCAATGATAGCGTTGCATCTCAGTTTCAGCTTCAGGAAACTGAAAATGAAGAAGATACAACCAAATCTAAAATAGAAAACTGTCTTGTAACTGTTCAACCAATCCAATCCTCTCGTGAGGAATTTGATGTGAGAATCTCTCATGCTATTTCCGTTCAGGCTTTTCATGATCAAGAAGAAGCAAGACTCGAAGCAGAATTGGCTCAACTTCAAAAACAACTTACCACCATACGCCAAGATCGAGCCACCCTAGCCAAACCTCTGGCTGCAGCACAACAAGAGCAACATCTCCTTATCCAGAAACTTATCTTAATCGATACCGAGTGGGGAGAATATGAAAAATAACTCAAGAAAATTCAAACTGACAAGTTCAAGCATATTGAAATGCTTACGATTCTGGAAAATAAAAGGACAAAGCTGCGCTCTGATTTGGCAAAACTATTGGCATCTTGAACTCCTTTTTATTTTTTATTTTACTTTTGTAATGATTTCCTCCTTTTCTGAACTTATGCCTGTTGAATTTCTATATTTGCCAGCAATAGAAATATTTCAGATATTTCCCATTAATCGAATTAACCATTTTTCCTGACTCGATGTCTTTAATCTGATAGGTATTTCCAGAAAATACCCCTATCACTTGAAAGGGACCTTCCCAGTTATGGGACCATTTACTAAGAAATTTTGATTTCTTTTCCATTGGTAAAATAACTTTCAAAACTAACTCACCTATCTTAAAAGATTTCTCCTTAACTCGACGATTATAACTTTGAGCAATACTTTCTTTTTGTTGAATTACATTATCAAGTGCCAGGATTCACTATGAATCTAGCTCATTTATTTAACAAACATTGCATTCCAATAGTCATCAACTGGCAACTCACTCTGCTTCGATACTCTTAGGGTATTCAAATTAATTTCCAATGGTAATACTGCATCATGACCATACACCAACTTATAAGGTGAGGTTCCTGTTGAACCTCTTGGTGAATTCCGATAAGCCCATAACACTTGACTTAAAGTCTCATGCCACATTCGAGGCCTATTCCCGATATGCTTTTTAATCAAGCCAATCAATATCTTATTTGCTGCCTCTACTTGCCCATTAGCCTGTGCATAATAAGGAGTTGAAGTAACCATACTAATGTTCCTTGAAGCCGCAAAAATTTTAATTTGCTGGCCAGTAAACATAGTTCCTTGGTCATTACTTAACGTTTGAGGAATTCCAAATCGATGAATGATATTTTCCTCGACAAAATCAATTATTTCTGTTTGACCAACTTCTAACAAAGGAACTGCTTCAACCTATTTCGTGAAATAATCAATAGCCACTAAAATAAATTTGTGCTGCTTCGATGAAGGGGGGTGAATCAATCCAATTAGATCTAATTCCCAACCTCTAAATGGCCATGGCTTTATTATCGAATGCAATTCAGCCGCGGGAATCTGTTGTATCGAACCATGTTTCTGACATTCTTGACATGCTTTTGCATAAACGATACAATCTTTTATCATAGATGGCCAAAATACATGATTGCGATATAACACCCATCTCATTTTCTTTCCTGCCTGATGAACACCACATATTCCATTATGAACTTCACCCAAAGCAATGTTTTGATCTTCTCGACTCAAACATCTCAACAAACTTCTATCGATCCGTTTTTTGTATAACTCATCGGCCAATAAAACGAAGTCCATTGCTCATAGCTTTAGTTTTCTATCAACTGCAATATTGTGATCTTTCAAATACCGAGCAATAGGTTTTCTCCAATCGAAATCCTCCCATTCATCCATGCATAACACCTCTCTCTCATTTGTTGGTATTAAAATTTGATGGATATATACTAGATAATTTCTTAATATTTTCCGGACCAATCTGATACTTCGAAGCAATTTGGGCTAACTCATTAGCAATCTCATTATGAATTGGAGGAATATGCACCAAAGAAACTTTCCGAAAAGACGTCAATAACTCCCAAGCAGTTACTAAATATTTTTGTAACGTCTCATTATTACACTTAAACTCCTTCGACAACTGCTTTAAAACTAATTGTGAATCCCACAGAATTTGAACTTCTAAAGCTCCTTTGTCGATTAAAATTTCTAAACCTAAAATCAAAGCCTCATATTCGGCTACATTATTGGAACAAGGATACTTTAATTCGAACAAGAATTCTGATGTAATACCCTCTGGTGAGATAATGAGGATTCCAACCCCCGTGCTATCTTTATGTTTAGATTCATCAAAATACAATTTACAATAATTGACTTCTACATCAACTATATTTGCCCCCTAGTCATTCAGATCTTTCGAATTGTCTACAAAAAAATCTGCAATGACCTGTTGATGAGCGGATAATTTATACGCTTTTTGACATTATTTTTAGTATGTTTTAGTTAGTTTTTATTATATTTTTATTAGTTTTTAAATAAAAATCACATTTCTGGACTTTACTATGAGTTTGTGTATTTTTCTGTGATTTCAGGTATTTTCTGGCTGAAATTGAGGGACCTGAGCAAAAATCTGATTCAGATGCTGAAAAAGGACTGCAGATGCTGTTGGATTCTGACCTCCCTGCACTCGAAGTGGATTTTCTGGAGCTAAAGAAGCCCAATTGGCACGTTCTCAATTGCGTTGGAAAGTAGACATCCTGGGCTTTCCAGCAATATATAATAGTCTATACTTTGCCCAAGATTTGATGGCCCAAACTGGTGTTTCAAGTCAGCTTAAGAATTCTGGCGTCAAAGCGCCAGAACTGGCACAAAAGCTGCAGTTAAACACCCAAACTGGCACAAAAGCTGGTGTTTAACTCTAAGAAAAGTCTCTACACATGGAAGCTTCAATGCTCAGCCCAAGCACACACCAAGTGGGCCCGAAAGAAGATTTCTGCATTAATTACTTATTTCTGTAAATCCTAGGCTACTAGTTCTCTATAAATAGGACCTTTTACTATTGTATTTTGAATCTTTGATAAGTCTTATGCTATCTTAGACACTTTTGGAGGCTAGCCTCACGGCCATGCCTAGACCTTGTTCTTATGTATTTTCAACGGTGGAGTTTCTACACACCATAGATTAAGGTGTGGAGCTCTGCTGTTCTTCATGAATTAATGCAAAGTACTATTGTTTTTATATTCAACTCAAGTCTATTTCTTCTCCAAGATATTCATTCGTACCCAAGAACATGATGAATGTGATGATTATGTGACACTCATCACCATTCTCACCTATGAACGCGTGACTGACAACCACTTCCGTTCTACATGCAAACAAGCTTGAATGTGTATCTCTTGTGTTTCTAATCTAAGATTAGAATCTTCGTGGTATAGGCTAGAATTATTGGCGGCCATTCCTAAGATCCAGAACGTCTAAACCTTGTCTGTGGTATTCTGAGTAGGATCTGGGAAGGGATGACTATAACGAGCTTCAAACTCGCGAGTGTTGGGCGTGTGACAGACGCAAAAGGATCAATGGATCCTATTCCAACATGATCGAGAACCGACAGATGATTAGCCGTGCGGTGACAGCGTGCGTAGAACATTTTCACTGAGAGGACGGGAAGTAGCCATTGACAACGGTGATTCCCAACATAAAGCTTGCCATGGAAAGGAGTATGAATGATTGGAAGAAGGCAATAGGAAAGCAGAGGTTCAGGAGGAGCAAAGCATCTTCATACGCTTATCTGAAATTCCTACCAATGAATTACATAAGTATCTCTATCTCTATCTTTATTTTATGTTTTATTTATCTTTAATTATCAATCCTCCATAACCATTTGAATCTGCCTGACTGAGATTTACAAGATGACCATAGCTTGCTTCAAACCGACAGTCTCCGTGGGATCGACCCTTACTCACGTAAGGTATTACTTGGACGACCCAGTGCACTTGCTGGTTAGTTGTGCGGAATTGTGACAAAGTGTGATTCACGTTTGAGAGCTCCAAGTCTTTGGCGCCATTGTTGATGATCACAATTTCATGCACTAAGTTTTTGGCGCCGTTGCCGGGGATTGTTCGAGTTTGGACAACTGACGGTTCATCTTGTTGCTTAGATTAGGTACTTTTCTTTTTATTTTTTTTAAAATTTTTAAGAATGAATTCTAGAGTTTCAAGGTGATGTTCTTATCATCATAAAAGCTGATTGATTCTCATCAATTTAGCTGCTGAATGTAATGTCCTGCTGAAACTTGGCCAGCCATGTCTAATCTTTTTAGACTGAAACTTTAGACTAACATTGCATGATTCCTGAAATTCTTATTAAAAGTTTTGAATCTCTTTATTCTCTTTTCAATATAATTTTTGAAAAATAAAAAAAAATTTATAAAATCTTAAAATCAAAAATATTTTTATGTCTCTTGTTTGAGTCTAGTGTCTAATTTTTAAGTTTGGTGTCTTGCATGCATTGTTTATTTGATCTTAGTTGCATTTTTATTGTTTCTCATCATTAAAAAATTCAAAAATATTTTCAAAATTGTGTCTTTTCAAGTCAATAATACAGAGAATTGAAGATTCAGAACATTCAGCAGAGGAATTAAACAGAAAAAGCTGGGCGTTCAAAACGCCCAGTGAAGAAGAAAAACTGGCGTTTAAACGCCAGCCAGGGTACCTGGCTGGGCGTTTAACGCCCAAAAAGGTAGCATTTTGGGCATTAAACGCCAGAATGGATGCCATTCTAGGCGTTTAACGCCAGGATGACACTAGAGGGAAGATTTTGTTTTAATCCAATTTTTTTTCAAATCATATCTTTTCTATCATATCTCTTCAAAATCAATTTCTTTCCATTTTTTTATTTTTTTTACTATTTTCGAAAATCCTTGCTATAATTAGTAATTTAATTCAAAATTTTCAAGTTGTTACTTGCCTATTAAGGAAGGATCAAATTTTAAATTTTAGAATAATATCTTTTAATTTCTTGTTAGTCAAGTAATCAACTTTAATTTTAAAACTTTCTCTTTTTAATTTGACTTTCAATCATATCTTCTCAATCATATCTTTTCAATCACATCTTTTTTCAAAATTAATTTTCAATCATATCTTTTTTATTTCTAATTTCAAAATCTTTTCAAAAATCACTTAATTTCTTTCCCAATCTTAGTTTTCGAAAATCATCAATCAAATTTTCAAAATTTCTTTTAATTATTTCAAAATCTTTTACTTCAATTTCGAAAATTATTCCCCTCTTCTTACATTCTTTTATTCAAGGACTAACACTCCTCCACTATCAACAATTCGAACTCTATCCCTCTTGATAAGTTCAAATTCTTCTCTTTCTACCTTCTCCTTCTATTCTTCTTTTCCTTTGACACTTCAAGGAATCTCTATACTGTAACATAGAGGATTCCATACTTTCTTGTTCTCTTCTCTTTCATATGAGCAGGAGCAAGGACAAAAGCATTCTTGTTGAGGCTGATCCTGAACCTGAAAGAACCTTGAAGCAAAAGCTAAGAAAAGCTAAAGTACAACTCTCTGTAGAGGACCTAACAGAGCTTTTCAAACAAGAAGAAGCCATGGCAGCCGAAAACAACAACAATGCCAACAATGCAAGGAAGGTGCTTGGTGACTTTATTGCACCTACTCCCGACTTCTATGGGAGAAGCATCTCAATCTCTGCCATTGGAGAAAACAACTTTGAGCTTAAGCCTCAATTAGTTTCTCTAATGCAACAGAATTGCAAGTTTCATGGACTTCCATTGGAAGATCCTCATCAGTTCTTAGCTGAATTCTTGCAAATCTGTGACACTGTCAAGACCAATAGAGTTGATCCTGAGGTTTACAGACTTATGCTCTTCCCTTTTGCTGTAAGAGACAGAGCTAGGACATGGTTAGATTCACAGCCCAAAGAAAGCTTGAACTCTTGGAAAAAGCTAGTCAATGCCTTCTTGGCAAAGTTCTTTCCACCTCAAAAATTGAGCAAGCTTAGAGTGGAAGTCCAAACCTTCAGACAGAAGGAAGGAGAATCCCTCTATGAAGCTTGGGAAAGATACAAGCAATTGATCAGAAGGTGTCCTTCTGACATGCTTTCAGAATGGAGCATCATAGGTATCTTCTATGATGGTCTGTCTGAACTGTCCAAGATGTCATTGGACAGCTCTGCTGGAGGATCTCTTCATCTGAAGAAGACGCCTGCAGAAGCTCAGGAATTCATTGAGATGGTTGCAAATAACCAATTCATGTACACTTCTGAAAGGAACCCTGTGAATAATGGGACAAATCAGAAGAAAGGAGTTCTTGAGATTGATACTCTGAATGCCATACTAGCTCAGAATAAAATATTGACTCAGCAAGTCAATATGATTTCTCAAAGTCTGTCTGGAATGCAAGCTACACCAGGCAGTACTAAGGAAGCTTCCCCTGAAGAAGAAGCTTATGATCCTGAGAACCCAGCAATGGAAGAGGTGAATTACATGGGAGAACCCTATGGAAACACCTATAATCCTTCATGGAGAAATCATCCAAATCTCTCATGGAAGGACCAACAGAGGCCTCAACAAGGCTTCAATAACAATAATGGTGGAAGAAATAGGTTTAGCAATAGCAAACCTTTTCCATCATCTTCTCAGCAACAGACAGAGAATTCTAAGCAAAGTCACTCTGACTTAGCACCCATAGTCTCTCATCTAATTAAAACCACTCAAAGTTTCATGACTGAAACAAGGTCCTCCATTAGAAATTTGGAGGCACAAGTGGGTCAGCTGAGTAAGAAAGTTACTGAACTCCCTCCTAGTACTATCCCAAGCAATACAGAAGAGAATCCAAAGAGAGAGTGCAAGGCCATAAACACGTCTCACATGGCCGAACCTGGAGAGGAGGAAGAGGCAGTGATCTCCACTGAGGAAGACCTCAATGGACGTCCACTGGCTTTCATGGAATTCCCTGATGAGAAACCATGGGAATCTGAGGCTCACACAGAGATCATAGAGATTTCATTGAATTTACTCCTGCCATTCATGAGCTCTGATGAGTATTCTTCCTCTGAAGAGGATGAAGATGTTACTGAAGAGCAAGTTGCTAAGTACCTTGGAGCAATCATGAAGCTAAACGCCAAGTTATTTGGTAATGAGACTTAGGAGAATGAACCTCCATTGATCACTAAAGAACTGGATGACTTGACTAGGCAGAAATTACCTCTAAAGAGACAAGATCCTGGAAAGTTCTCAATACCTTGTACCATAGGCACCATGACCTTTGAGAAGGCTCTGTGTGACCTAGGGTTAAGCATAAACCTCATGCCTCTCTCTGTAATGGAGAAGCTAGGGATCATTGAGGTACAAGCTGCAAGAATCTCACTGGAGATGGCAGATAATTCAAAGAAACAGGCTTATGGACTTGTAGAGGATGTCTTGGTAAAGGTTGAAGGCCACTACATCCCTGCTGATTTTATAATCCTAGAGACTGGGAAGTGTATGGATGAATCCATCATCCTTGGCAGACCCTTCCTAACCACAGCAAAAGCTGTAATTGATGTTGACAGAGGAGAATTGATCATTCAAGTGAATGAAGACTCCCTTGTGTTTAAAGCTCAAGGATGTCCCTCTGTAACCATGGAGAGGAAGCATGAAGAGCTTCTCTCAATACAGAGACAAACAGAGCCCCCAAAGTCAAACTCTAAGTTTGGTGTTGGGAGGCCACAATCAAACTTTAAGTTTGGTGTTGAACCCCCACATTCAAACTCTAAAGTTTGGTGTTGGGAGGTTCCAACATTGCTCTAAATATCTGTGAGGCTCCATGAGAGCCCACTGTCAAGCTATTGACATTAAAGAAGCGCTTGTTGGGAGGCAACCCAATTTTACTTATCTATGTTATTTTCCATTGTTATTTTATGTTTTCTGTAGGTTGATGATCATGTGAAGTCACAAAAACAATTGAAAAATCAAAAACAGACTGAAAAATAGAATGAAAAATAGAACACCCTGGAGGAGACACTTACTGGCGTTTAAACGCCAGTAAGGGTAGCAGAATGGGCGTTAAACGCCCAGTCTGGCACCATTCTGGGCGTTTAACGCTAGAAATGGGCACCAGACTGGCGTTTAACGCCAGGAATGGGCAAGAACCTGGCGTTAAACGCCAGGATTGGCAGAAAGGGGCATTTTTACACGCCACTTGGTGCAGGGATGAGATATCCTTGATACCTCAGGATCTGTGGACCCCATAGGATCCCCACCTACCCCACCTCTCTCTCTCTCTCTCTCTTCTTCACCCATTCACCTCAATACCTCTTCCCCAAAAACCCCTCACCTATCAAATCCCACCATTCTCTTCACCACTCACATCCATCCTTCATAAAACCCCACCTACCTCACGATTCAAATTCAAACCACTTTCTCTCCCAAACCCACCCATAATGGCCAAACCATACCCCCCTTTCCACTCTTATATAAACCCATCTTCACTCCTTCATTTTCACACAACATACACACTACTTCTCCCCCTTGGCCGAAACAATAAGCCCCCTCCATCTCCTCTATTTCTTCTTCTTCTACTCTCTTCTTTCTTCTTTTGCTCGAGGACGAGCAAACCTTCTAAGTTTGGTGTGGTAAAAGTGTTGCTTTTTGTTTTTCCATAACCATTTATGGCACCTAAGGCCGGAGAAACCTCTAGAAAGAGGAAAGGGAAGGCAAAAGATTCCACCTCCGAGTCATGGGAGATGGAGAGATTCAACTCAAGGGTGCACCAAAACCACTTCTATGAAGTTGTGGCCAAGAAGAAGGTGATCCCCGAGGTCCCTTTCAAACTCAAAAATGGTGAATATTTGGAGATCTGACATGAGATTCGAAGAAGAGGTTGGAAAGTTCTCACCAACCCTATTCAACAAGTCGGAATCTTAATAGTTCAAGAGTTCTATGCCAATGCATGGATCACCAAGAACCATGATCAAATTGTGAACCCGGACCCAAAGAATTGGCTTACAATGGTTCGGAGGAAATGCTTAGATTTTAGTCCAGAGAATGTAAGGTTGGCATTCAACTTGCCCATGATGCAAGGAGATGCACACCCCTACACTAGAACGGTCAACTTTGATCAAAGGTTGGACCAAGTCCTAATAGACATCTGTGAAGAGGGCGCTCAATGGAAGAGAGATTCAAGAGGGAAGCCGGTTTAACTAAGAAGGCATGACCTCAAGCCCGTGGCTAGGGGATGGTTGGAGTTCATCCAACGCTCAATCATTCTCATTAGCAACCGGTCTGAAGTTACTATAGACCTGGCTATCATGATCCATAGCATCATGATTAGGGAGGAAGTAGAAGTTCATGAAGTTATATCCCAAGAACTCTACAAGGTGACGGACAAGTCTTCTACTTTGGCAAGGTTAGCCTTCCCTCATCTCATTTGTCACCTCTGCAATTCAGCTGGAATTGACATAGAGGAAGACATCCTCATTGATAAGGATAAGCCCATCACTAAGAAAAGGATGGAGCAAACAAGAGATCCCACTCATGGACATGAGGAAATTCCTCACCACGAAATCCCTGAGATGCCTCAAGGGATGCATTTTCCTCCACAAAACTATTGGGAGCAAATCAACACCTCCCTAGGAGAATTAAGTTCCAACATGGGACAACTAAGGGTGGAGCACCAAAAGTATTCCATCCTCCTCCATAAAATTAGAGAAGACCAAAGAGTCATGAGAGAGGAGCAACAAAGGCAAGGAAGAGACATTGAGCAGCTCAAGCACTCCATTAGATCTTTAAAAGGAAGAACAAGCCGCCATCACTAAGGTGGACCCATTCTTTAATCTCCTTGTTCTTTATTTTCTGTTTTTCAAATTTTTATGCTTTATGTTTATTTATGTTTGTGTCTTTATTACATGATCACTAGTGTCTAAATGTCTATGCCTTAAAGCAATGAAAATGAATCCATCACTTTTCTTAAATGAAAAATGTTTTTAATTGAAAAAGAAAAAGAAGTGCATGAATTTCGAATTTTAAAATAGTTTAGTTATTTTGATGTGGTGGCAATACTATTGTTTTTCTGAATGAATGCTTGAACAGTGCATATTTTTTGAATTTGTTGATTCATGAAAGTTAAAATTGTTGGCTCTTGAAAGAATGATGGAAAAGGAGAAATGTTATTTGATAATCTGAAAAATCATAAAATTGATTCTTGAAGCAAGAAAAAGCAGTGAAAAGCTTGCAGAAAAAAATATATATGCGAAAAAAGAAAAAAAAGAGAAAAAGAAAGAAAAGCAAGCAGAAAAAGTCAGTAACCCTTTAAACCAAAAGGAAAGGATAAAATAAAAAGGATCCAAGGCTTTGAGCATCAGTGGATAGGAGGGCCCACAGGAATAAAATCCTGGCCTAAGCGGCTAAACCAAGCTGTCCCTAACCATGTGCTTGTGGCGTGAAGGTGTCAAGTGAAAACTTGAGATTGAGCGATTAAAGTCGTGGTCCAAAAGCAAAAAGAGTGTGCTTAAGAGCTCTGGACACCTCTAATTGGGGACTCTAGCAAAGCTGAGTCACAATCTGAAAAGGTTCACCCAGTTATGTGTCTGTGGCATTTATGTATCCGGTGGTAATACTGGAAAACAAAATGCTTTGGGTCACGGCCAAGACTCATAAAGTAGCTGTGTTCAAGAATCAACATACTTAACTAGGAGAATCAATAACACTATCTGGATTCTGAGTTCCTATAGAAGCCAATCATTCTGAACTTCAAAAGGATAAAGTGAGATGCCAAAACTGTTCAGAAGCAAAAAGCTAAAAGCCCCGCTCATCTAATTAATATTGATCTTCATAGATGTTTTTATAATTCATTGTATATTCTATTCTTTTTATCCTATTTGATTTTTAGTTGCTTGGGGACAAGCAACAATTTAAGTTTGGTGTTGTGATGAGCGGATAATTTATACGCTTTTTGGCATTGTTTTTAGTATGTTTTTAGTATATTTTAGTTAGTTTTTATTATGTTTTTATTAGTTTTTAAATAAAAATCACATTTCTGGACTTTACTATGAGTTTGTGTGATTTTCTGTAATTTCAGGTATTTTCTGGCTGAAATTGAGGGACCTGAGCAAAAATCTGATTCAGAGGCTGAAAAAGGACTGCAGATGCTGTTGGATTCTGACCTCCCTGCACTCAAAGTGGATTTTCTGGAGCTACAGAAGCTCAATTGGCGCGCTCTCAATTGCATTGGAAAGTAGACATCCTGGGCTTTCCAGCAATATATAATAGTTCATACTTTGCCTAAGATTTGATGGCCCAAACCGGCGTTCCAAGTCAGCTTAAGAATTCTGGCGTCAAAGCGCCAGAACTGGCACAAAAGCTGGAGTTAAACGCCCAAACTGGCACAAAAGCTGGTGTTTAACTCCAAGAAAAGTCTCTATACATGGAAGCTTCAATGCTCAGCCCAAGCACACACCAAGTGGGCCCGGAAGAAGATTTCTGCATTAATTACTTATTTCTGTAAACCCTAGGCTACTAGTTCTCTATAAATAGGACTTTTTACTATTGTATTTTGAATCTTTGATAAGTCTTATGCTATCTTAGACGCTTTTGGAGGCTGGCCTCACGACCATGCCTAGACCTTGTTCTTATATATTTTCAACGGTGGAGTTTCTACACACCATAGATTAAGGTGTGGAGCTTTGCTGTTCTTCATGAATTAATGCAAAGTACTATTGTTTTTCTATTCAACTCAAGTCTATTTCTTCTCCAAGATATTCATTCGCACCCAAGAACATGATGAATGTGATGATTATGTGACACTCATCACCATTCTCACCTATGAACGCGTGGCTGACAACCATTTTCGTTCTACATGCAAACAAGCTTGAATGTGTATCTCTTGGGTTTCTAATCTAAGATTAGAACCTTCGTGGTATAGGCTAGAATTATTGGCTGCCATTCTTGAGATCCAAAATATCTAAACATTGTCTGTGGTATTCTGAGTAGGATCTAGGAAGGGATGACTGTGACGAGCTTCAAACTCGCGAGTGTTGGGCGTGTGACAGACGTAAAAGGATCAATGGATCCTATTCCAACATGATCGAGAACCGACAGATGATTAGCCGTGCGGTGACAGCGTGCGTAGAACATTTTCACTGAGAGGACGGGAAGTAGCCATTGACAACGGTGATGCCCAACATAAAGCTTACCATGGAAAGGAGTATGAATGATTGGAAGAAGGCAATAGGAAAGCAGAGGTTCAGGAGGAGCAAAGTATCTTCATACGCTTATCTGAAATTCCTACCAATGAATTACATAAGTATCTCTATCTCTATCTTTATTTTATGTTTTATTTATCTTTAATTATCAATCCTACATAACCATTTGAATCTGGCTGACTGAGATTTACAAGATGACCATAGCTTGCTTCAAACCGACAGTCTCCGTGGGATCGACCCTTACTCACGTAAGGTATTACTTGGACGACCCAGTGCACTTGCTGGTTAGTTGTGCGGAATTGTGACAAAGTGTGATTCATGTTTGAGAGCTCCAAGTCTTTGGCGCCATTGTTGATGATCACAATTTCGTGCACCACCTGTCCTTTCATAGCCTTAGCCGGAACATATTGTAAATCAAATTCCGTTAATGATAGCATCCATTTTCCCAACCGTCCTCTTAACATAGGGAAACTTAGCATATATTTAATAAGATCAGTTTGTGCTATTACTTTCACCGATTTAGCCACCATGTAACATTTTAACTTCATACAAGCATGATATAGTGACAAGCATTATTTTTCAATCGGGGAATATCTTGTCTCGATATCAGTTAGAACTCGACTAAGGTAATAAACCGCCCGTTCGTGCCCATTTTCATCATCTTGGGATAACATACACCCTATAGTGTTTTCAGATGCTGCAATATATAATTTTAGATGTTCAGATGGACGTACATTCGCTATAATTGGAGCTTTTGATAAATATGACTTAATCGAATCAAACGCCAATTGATGTTCTGTGGTCCATTTGAATTTTGAACCACTTTTTAATTTCACCAAAGGCGCGAATACCCTAGTTCGATCCGAAAGATTCGAGATGAATCTCCGAAGGTAATTTACTTTTCCCAAAAACAATTGCACTTCTTTCTTTGATTTGGGTGCAGACAATGCTAATATCGCATCTACTTTATTTTTATCAATAGCTATCCCCTTTTTATTAACAACAAAGCCTAAGAAGTTTCCAGCCGATACCCCGAAAGCACATTTCAAAGGATTCATTTTTAATCCTTTCTTCCTCATAGTAAGGAATGCTTTTCTTAAATGGTCTATATGCCAACTCACAGAAATCGATTTTACCATTACATCACCGATATACACCTCCATAAACTTCCCAATAAACTCATGAAAAATGGCATTCATGGCACGTTGGTATATTGCCCCAGCATTCTTCAAACCGAAAGGCATAACCACCTACTCATACGTACCTAACGACCCAGGACAACGAAAGGCAGTCTTAGCTACGTCATCCTCCACAATAAAGATTTGGTTATATCCAAAATAACCATCCATGAAACTAAGAATTTCATTTCTTGCTACAGAATCGATTAACATGTCTGCAATCGGCATAAAATATTCATCCTTTGGGGTGGCATTATTTAAATTTCGAAAATCGATACACACCCTTAACTTCCCATTTTTCTTCATCACAGGGACAATATTCGATACCCACTCCACATAATGTGCAGTTCGAATAAATTTTGCTTTAATCAAGCGTTCTATTTCTTCTTTTATTTTCACATTGATTTCAGGAGCAAAATGTCTTGGGGTTTGCTTCACAGGTCGAGCATTGGGCTTTAATGCTAATCGATGTTCTATTAATGAACGATCGAGACCAGACATCTCATGGTAATCCCATGCAAAGCAATCTTTAAACTCATGCAACAAATTGAAAAGGTCAGTTCGAAAAGGATCAATAAGATCTTTATATATATATATATATATATATATATATATGTAATTCGAACGTCATCATGAGTCCCCAAATTAATTTCTTCTAAAGGATCCTGAGATTCGAACCCTTTATAGTGATCATCCTCTTTAATTGAATATTTTTCAAATCCCAAAGGCTCCAAATCATAAATACAATCGAAAGTAAAATCAATAGAATCATGAGAAATAGAAGAAACTTGACTTTCGACTAAATCATTATTATTTTTATTTTCTACACAATGGGCCTCTGCTATTAAATCGGCAGTTCGGCTCACATCATTAGTTTCATTACAAGAAGTAGGGAAATCATAACTAAATTCGACTGGAAGCATCGAATCAAACATACTACCTGGTGCACGAAATTGTAATGTCAATGTTCACATTACTCTCTTACAATTTCGTACAACTAACCAGCAAGTGCACTGGGTCGTTCAAGTAATACCTTACGTGAGTAAGGGTCGATCCCACGGAGATTGTTGGCTTGAAGCAAGCTATGGTTATCTCGTAACTCTTAGTCAGGATATAATATCAATAATAATTCTTAATTTGAATTGTGAAAAGTAAGAAGGGCAGAACACAAATTATACTTGTATGTAATGATGGAGAATATGTTGGAATTTTGGAGATGCTTTGTCTTCTGAAATTCTACTTTCCTCTGTTTCTGATTCACGCACGCACGTCCTCCTATGGCAAGCTGTGTGTTGGTGGATCACCGTTGTCAATGGCTACCATCCATCCTTCCAGTGAAAAGGGTCCATGTGCGCTGTCACCGCACGTCTAATCATCTGCAGGTTCTCGATCGTCCCGGAATAGGATTTACTATCCTTTTGCGTCTGTCACTACGGCCAGCACTCGCGAGTTTGAAGCTTGTCACAGTCATTCAATCCCTGAATCCTACTCGGAATACCATAGACAAGGTTTAGACTTTCCGAATTCTCTTGAATGCTGCCATCAATCTAGCTTATACCACGAAGATTTTGATTAAGAGATCCAAGAGATATTCATTCATTCTACGGTGAACGGAAGTGGTTGTGAGGCACGCGTTCGTGGGGGAATGATGATGATTGTCACGTTCATCACATTCATGTTGAAGTGCGAATGGATATCTTAGATAGGAACACACATGTTTGAATAGAAAACAGAAATACTTGCATTAATTCATCAGGACACAGCAGAGCTCCTCACCCCCAATAATAGAGTTTAGAGACTCATGCCATCAGAGATTACAAAGTTCAGATCTAAAATGTCATGAGATACAAAATAAATCTCTAAAAGTTGTTTAAATACTAGACTAGTAACCTAGGTTTACAGAAAATGAGTAAACTATGATAGATAGTGCAGAAATCCACTTCTGGGACCCACTTGGTGTGTGCTGGGGCTGAGACTAAAGCTTTTCACGTGCCTGGGCTGTTTTGGGCGTTCAACGCCAGGCTGTAACGTAATTCTGGCGTTGAACTCCAACTTGTAACGTGTTTCTGGCGCTGGACGCCAGACAGCAACATGGAACTGGCGTTGAATGCCATTTTACATCGTCTATCCTTGAGCAAAGTATGGACTATTATATATTTCTGGAAAGCCCTAGATGTCTACTTTCCAACGCAATTGAAAGCGCATCAAGTGGACTTCTGTAGCTCCAGAAATTCCATTCCGAGTGCAAATAGGTCAGGATCCAACAGCATCAGCAGTCCTTTTTCAGCCTGAATCAGATTTTTACTCATCTCCCTCAATTTCAGCCAGAAAATACCTGAAATTACAGAAAAACATACAAACTCATAGTAAAGTCCAGAAATATGAATTTTGCCTAGAAACTAATGAAAATAAACTAAAAACTAACTAAAACATACTAAAAGCTATATGAAATTAACCCCAAAAAGCGTATAAAATATCCGCTCATCACAACACCAAACTTAAATTGTTGTCTTGTCCTCAAGCAACTAGATAAATAAAATAGAATACAAATGAGTCAAGAAACAATAATATCTCAGAGTTTTTGAGTGAAGCTCATATTCTAATTAAATGAGCGGGGCTAGTAGCTTTTTGCTTCCGAACAGTTTTGGCATCTCACCTTATCCATTGAAGCTCAGAATGATTGGCATCTATAGGAACTCAAAATTCAGATAGTGTTATTGATTCTCCTGGTTCAGTATGTTGATTCTTGAACACAGCTACTTTTATGAGTGTTGGTCGTGGCCCTAAGCACTTTGTTTTCCAGTATTACCACCGGATACATAAATGCCACAGACACATAACTGGGTGAACCTTTTCAGATTGTGACTCAGCTTTGCTAAAGCCCCCAATTAGAGGTGTCCAGGGTTCTTAAGCACACTCTTCTCTTTGCTTCGGACCTTGACTTTAACCGCTCAGTCTCAAGTTTTCACTTGACACCTTCACGCCACAAGCACATGGTTAGGGACAGCTTGGTTTAGCCGCTTAGACCAGGATTTGATTTCCTTAGGCCCTCCTATCCACTGATGCTCAAAGCTTTGGATCCTTTTTATTACCCTTGCCTTTTGATTTCCTTGGATAGCTTGGTTTAGCCACTTACCCTTGGATCCTTTTTTTTTTTTGCAAGCTTTGTATTCACTACTTTTTCTTGCTTCAAGAATTATTTTTATGATTTTTTAGATTACCAATAACATGTCTCATGTTTATCATTCTTTCAAGAGCCAACATATTTAACATTCAAGAACATCAAATTCCAAAGACATATGCACTGTTCAAGCATTCATTCAGAAGGCAGAAAGCATTGCCACCACATGTAAACAATTAGAATTTGTTTTATTAAAAACTCGAAAATTATTGCCTCCTTGTTAAAGAAAATTTTCTATTTTATTCATGTTTAATGATGATGAGAAAAATAAATTATAGCTTAATTGGGGATAAAATCAAAATATAAATACTTATTACCATTATATGACTCCTAAGGTGAAACTCAAATAATAGAAAAGAAAGTTATCACAGGGTTAAGGTTAAGATCAAAACTCAACAACCTTGACTTTGGGAAGTAGATGCCTCTTTAGTCTGTGGGGTGCTTCGCCCTTCAAGAGATAGTTTCTGATGCTTTAGTTCTCTTAATTCACGCCCTTGCACCTCTTGTTCTCTTAGCAGTTTGCAAAGCATGCTGTTTTGATTTTGCTGTTCTTCCTTTAATTGGTCCATGGTTTCTTGCAACTTAGTGACAGATGCCTCAAGATGCTCCCAGTATTCAAATTGAGAAAGTTCTGGTAGGAATTCTTGCGCCCTCCTCTTGATGAGGTCATCCTGCATTTGTTGTTTTTCCATTGTGATTTTAGTGATTGGTTGCTCCACTGAGATATACTCTGTTATTCCCATCTTTATTCCAGCATCTTTGCAGAGCATAGAGATTAGGCTTGGATAAGCCAACCTGGCATCCTTGGAGTTCTTGTTGGCAAGTATGTAGAATTCAGATGGGATCAATTGATGAACTTCTACTTCTTTTCCCAACATAATGTAATGGATCATCACTGCTCTTCTAATATTGACTTCAGAACGGTTGCTGGTGGGCAATATAGAACGCCCAATGAAGTCCAGCCATCCTCTGGCGACTGGTTTGAGATCTTCTCTCTTGAGTTGACTTGGGGCACCCTTCGTGCTGGTGGTCCACCTGGCTCCAGGGATGCATATATCCTCTAGAATCTTATCCAGGCCCTTGTTTGTTCTCATCATTCTCTTATTGAAGGAGTCTGGGTCATCTTTCAGCTGAGGTAGCTTAAAGATCTCCCTGATTTTGTCAGGGTGGATGTGAACAATCTTTCCTCTGACCACAGTCCTGTAGTCATAGAGGGCAGCTCCAGATATTCTTTGCCTGTCTGTTTGCCACAGATTAGCGTAGAATTCTTGAACCATATTCCTTCCCACTTTCGTTTCAGAATTAGCTAGGACTTCCCAGTTCCTGTTTCGAATCTGCTCTTGGATCTCCGGATATTCATCTTCTTTCAGATCGAACTTGACTTCCGGGATCACAGATCTTAGACCCATTATTTTGTAGTAATGGTCTGAATGTTCTTTGGTTAAGAACCTCCCTTGATTCCAAAGTGGTTTTGGAACACTCTCTTTCTTGCCTCTTGGAGTGGGTTGTTTTCCTTTAGGAGCCATGATCTTAGTGGGTATGGTTTAGTGATCACGGATAAACACACCAAACTTAGAGGTTTGCTTGTCCTCAAGCAAAAGAAAAGAAATGAGAGGGATAGAAAGAGAGCTAGTGTTGAATGGTGGATGAGAGGAAGGAGGCCGAATGGGTTTTTAAAAGGGAGGGAGGGTTTTCGAAAATAGGGATAAAGATAAGATAGAAGATATGATTTAAAAAAAAAAAGATAAGTATGATAAGAAAAGATATAATTTAAAATTGAAAAGATATGAAGGATATTTGAAAAAGATAAAATTGGATTTTTGAAAAAGATAATATGGAGATTTGAAAAAGATATTGATTAGTTGAAAAGATTTTTGAGTGAAAAGAGATAGATTTGTTTTGAAAATTTTTGAAAAAGAGTTGAATTGGATAAAAAAAAGGATTTGTGCTTATGGATTAAGATACATTTGATATTTTTAAAGTGGGATTTTTTTTGAAATTAGGGATTTTAGAAATCAGGGTTTGTAACATGTTTATGCAAGAAATCATGAATTGAAACATGAAAATTAAGATTAAAATGAAAAATATGAAGAAAAATTGAATTTACCTCCTCCCCACCATCCTGGCGTTTGAACGCCCAAACGCTGCATGTTTTGGGCGTTCAACGCCCAACTGCTGCTTCTCCTGGGCGTTCAACGCCCAGCTGTTGCTTCTTTCTGGCGTTAAACGCCAGGAACTCCTTTGTCACTGGGCGTTTTTCTGAACGCCCAGGACGCTGTAAATCTGGCGTTAAACGCCCAGAAGGAGCTTCTTTCTGGCGTTCAACGCCCAGAAGATGCTTCTTTCTGGCGTTTAACGCTCAGATGGCTATCCTTACTGGCGTTCAACGCCCAGTGGATGCTTCTTTTGGGCGTTGAATGCCCAAAACAGACTTTTACTGGCATTTTCTTGCCAGTGAGCTCTTTTTCTCTGTTTTGTGTGCAGAATCCTTCTGTAACCCTGTAAACTTATACAATTGACTCTTTACCTTAGTATCAATGAACTTTATGTAAACAAATAAAATCAATAATAGGGAAAAATGCTTAGAGGAAGTGATGCCCCCTGGCTGGGTTGCCTCCCAGCAAGCGCTTCTTTATTGTCTTTAGCTGGACCTTGCTGAGTTTTTAATCTAGCCTCAGCCTTGAGCATACTTGCTCAACATTGCCTTCAAGATAGTGCTTGATTCTCTGTCCATTAACAATGAACTTCTTATCAGAATCAATATCTTGAAGCTCCACATAACCATATGGTGATACACTTGTAATCACATATGGTCCTCTCCTCCGGGACTTCAGTTTCCCGAGAAATAGCTTGAGCCTAGAGTTAAACAACAGAACCTTTTGTCCTGGTTCAAAGATTCTAGATGACAGCTTTCTGTCATGCCACCTTTTTTATTTCTCTTTGTAAAGCTTGGCATTTTTGAAAGCAGTGAATCTGAATTTCTCTAGCTCATTCAGCTGGAGCAATCTTTTCTCTCCAGCTAATTTGGCATCAAAGTTAAGGAATCTGGTTACCCAGTAGGCCTTATGTTCCAGTTCCATGGGCAGGTGACAAGCCTTACCATACACAAGTTGGTAAGGAGAGGTCCCTATGGGAGTCTTGAATGCTGTTCTGTAAGCCCACAAAGCATCATCCAAGCTTCGTGCCCAATCCTTTCTACGAGTACTTACAGTCCGTTCCAGGATTTTTTTTAGTTCTCTGTTAGAGACTTCAGCTTGCTCATTTGTCTGTGGATGATATGGAGTTGCCACCTTATGGCGAATCCCATACCGGACCATGGCAGAGTAAAGCTGTTTGTTGCAGAAGTGAGTGCCCCATCACTGATTAGTACCCTAGGGACACCAAACCTGCTGAATATATGTTTCTGGAGGAATTTCAGTACTGTTTTAGTATCATTGGTAGGTGTGGCAATGGCCTCTACCCACTTTGATACATAGTCAACCGCCACCAGAATATAAGTGTTTGAGTATGATGGTGGGAAAGGCCCCATGAAATCAATACCCTATACGTCAAACAACTCAATCTCCAAGATTCCTTGTTGAGGCATGGCGTAACTGTGAGGCAAATTACCAGCTCTCTGGCAACTGTCACAGTTACGTACAAACTCTCTGGAATCTCTGTAAAGTGTAGGCCAGTAGAAACCACATTGGAGGACCTTGGTGGTTGTTCGCTCACCTCCGAAATGACCTCCATATTGTGATCCATGGCAATGCCATAAGATCCTTTGTGCTTCTTCCTTAGGCACACACCTACGGATTATGTCGTCTGCACATCTCTTAAAGAGATAGGGTTCATCCCACAAGTAGTACTTTACATCAGTAATTAATTTTTTCTTTTGTTGCCTGCTGTACTCCTTGGGAATGAACCTTGCAGCTTTGTAGTTTGCAATATCTGCAAACCATGGTAATTCCTGAATGGCGAACAAATGCTCATCCAGAAAAGTTTCAGAGATCTCAATAGAGGGGGAGGACGCCCCTTCCACTGGTTCTATCCGGGACAGATGGTCAGCCACTTGGTTCTCTGTCCTTTTTCTGTCTCTTATTTCTATATCAAACTCTTGCAGAAGCAACACCCATCTTATGAGTCTGGGTTTTGAATCCTGCTTTGTGAGTAGATATTTAAGAGCAGCATGATCTGTGTACACAATCACTTTTGATCCTACTAAGTATGATCTAAACTTGTCAATGGCATAAACCACTGCAAGCAATTCTTTTTCTGTGGTTGTGTAATTTTTTTGGGCATCATTCAAAACACGGCTAGCATAATAAATGACATGCAGAAGCTTGTCATGCCTCTGCCCCAGTACTGCACCAATGGCATGATCACTGGCATCACACATTAATTCGAATGGTAATGTCCAGTCTGGTGCAGAGATAACTGGTGCTGTGACCAGCTTAGCTTTCAGAGTTTCAAACGCCTGTAGGCATTCTGTGTCAAACACAAATGGCGTGTCAGCAGCTAGCATGTTGCTTAGAGGTTTTGCAATTTTTGAAAAATCCTTTATAAACCTCCTATAGAATCCTGCATGCCCCAGAAAGCTTCTGATTGCCTTAACATTGGCAGGTGGTGGTAATTTTTCAATTACCTCTATTTTAGCTTGATCCACCTCTATTCCCTTGTTTGAAATTTTATGCCCAAGGACAATCCCTTCAGTCACCATAAAGTGACATTTTTCCCAATTTAAAACCAGGTTGGTCTCTTGGCATCTTTTCAAAACCAGTGTCAGGTGATCAAGACAGGAGCTGAATGAGTCTCCATATACTGAGAAGTCATCCATGAAGACTTCCAGAAAATTTTCCACCATATCAGAGAAAATAGAGAGCATGCATCTCTGAAAGGTTGCAGGCGCATTACACAGCCCAAAAGGCATCCTTCTGTAAGCAAATACTCCAGATGGACATGTGAATACTGTTTTCTCTTGATCCTGGGGATCTACTGCAATTTGGTTGTAGCCTGAATAGCCATCCAAAAAGCAGTAATAATTATAACCTGCTAGTCTTTCTAGCATCTGGTCTATGAATGGTAAAGGAAAATGATCCTTTCTGGTGGCTGTATTGAGCCTTCTGTAATCAATACACATACGCCACCCTGTAACTGTTCTTGTAGGAACCAGTTCATTTTTTTCATTATGAACCACTGTCATGCCTCCCTTTTTTGGGACAACTTGAACAGGACTCACCCAGGGGCTATCTGAAATAGGATAAATAATCCCAGCCTCCAGTAATTTAGTGACCTCTTTCTGCACCACTTCCTTCATGGTTGGATTTAGCCACCTCTGTGGTTGAACCACTGGCTTAGCATTGTCCTCCAATAAGATCTTGTGCATGCATCTAGCTGGGCTTATGCCTTTAAGGTCACTTATGGACCACCCAAGAGCTGTCTTGTGTGTCCTTAGCACTTGAATTAGTGCTTCCTCTTCCTGTGGATTTAAAGCAGAGTTTATGATCACTGGAAAAGTATCACCCTCTCCCAGAAATGCATATTTCAGGGATGGTGGTAATGGTTTGAGCTCGGATTTAGGAGCTTTTTCCTCTTCATGAGGAAATTTCAGAGATTCTTTCAATTCCTCTGAATCTTTTAGATCAGGTGGAACATCTTTAAAGATGTTTTTCAGCTCTGATTCGAGACTCTCAGCCATGTTGATCTCTTCTACCAAAGAGTCAATAAGATTAACTTTCATGCAGTCATTTGGTGTGTCTGGGTGCTGCATGGCATTGACAGCATTCAACTTAAACTCATCTTCATTGACTCTCAGGGTGACTTCCCCCTTTTGGACATCAATGAGGGTTCGTCCAGTTGCTAGGAAAGGTCTTCCTAGAATGAGAGTAGCACTCTTGTGCTCCTCCATCTCCAGCACTACAAAGTCAGTGGGAAAGGCGAATGGCCCAACCCTGACAATCATGTCCTCAATCACGCCTGATGGGTATTTAATGGAGCCATCAGCAAGTTGGAGACATATTCGGGTTGGTTTAACTTCTTCAGTTAAACCAAGCTTTCTGATAGTGGATGCAGGAATTAGGTTGATGCTTGCCCCAAGATCGCATAAAGCTGTCCTGGTGCAATTTCCCTCTAATGTGCATGGTATTAGAAAGCTTCCGGGATCTTTAAGCTTTTCAGGAAAGCTTTTCAGAATGACTGCACTGCATTCTTCAGTGAGGAAAACTCTTTCAGTTTCTCTCCAATCCTTCTTATGACTCAAAATCTCTTTCATGAACTTGGCATAAGAAGGTATTTGCTCAAGTGCCTCTGCAAACGGAATCTTAATTTCAAGAGTCCTGAGATAATCTGCAAAGCGAGCAAATTGCTTATCTTGCTCCTCTTGGCGGAGTTTTTGAGGATAAGGTATCTTGGCTTTATATTCCTCAACCTTGGTTGCTGTAGGTTTATTTCCTACAGAAGTGGTTGAAGAAGCCTTTTTAGAGGGGTTGTCATCAGTACTTGTGTGTGTCTGATCCCTCACTGGCATTTGAATGCTAGGGTTGGAAGTTGGAGTGACGTTAGATGCCAACTCCTCAGCTGTTCCTGGCGTCTGAATGCCAGAACTGTGCTTCCTTTGGGCGTTCAACGCCAGTTCCTTGCTTGTTTCTGGCGTTGAACGCCAGTCCTGAGCATGGTCTGGGCGTTCAGTGCCAGCCTTCCACCCAAATTCTGGCGTTTTAACGCCAGAATTATTTTTTTCTGGGCTCTTACTGCCTCAGATGGATTTTGGGTGGTTTGCTCATTTCTTGGCTTCCTGCTGCCTTGAGGTGGGGTATTTAATGTTTTCCCACTTCTTAATTGAACTGCTTGGCATTCTTCTGTTATTTGTTTTGACAGCTGCTGTTTTGTTTGCTTCAATTGTTCTTCAATATTTATATTAGCCATCCTTGTCTCTTGTAGTCTATCTTTGAATTCGGCTAACTGTTGTGTTAGAAAGTCCAATTGCTGATTGAATTCAGCAGCTTGTTCTACAGGACTGAGTTCAGCAGTTACTGTTTTAACCTCTTCTTTCATGGAAGGGTCACTGCTTAGGTACAGATGCTGATTTCTGGCAACTATATCAATGAGCTCTTGAGCTTCTTCAATTGTCTTTCTCATGTGGATAGATCCACCAGCTGAGTAATCTAGAGAGATCTGAGCTCTTTCTGTAAGCCCATAATAGAAGATGTCTAACTGAACCCACTCTGAAAACATTTTAGAGGGGAATTTTTGTAGCATCTCTCTGTATCTCTCCCAGGCATCATAAAGAGATTCATTATCTCCTTGTTTAAAGCCTTGGATGTCCAGCCTTAGCTGTGTCATCCGTTTTGGAGGAAAGTATTGATTCAGGAATTTTTCTGTCAGCTGTTTCCATGTCCTTATGCTAGCCTTAGGTTGGTTATTTAACCACCTCTTGGCTTGGTCTTTTATAGTAAATGGAAACAGTAATAATCTGTAGACATCCTGATCTACTTCCTTATCATGTACTGTGTCAGCAATTTGTAAAAACTGTGCCAGAAACTCTGTAGGTTCTTCCTGTGGAAGACCGAAATACTGGCAGCTTTGCTGCACCATGATAATGAGCTGAGGATTCAACTCAAAGCTACTGACTCCAATGGAGGGTATGCAGATACTACTCCCATATGAAGCAATAGAGGGGTTAGCATATGACCCCAGAGTCCTTCTGGACTGTTCATTTCCACTTAGATCCATGATGGAGAAAGGGAGATGATGTAAAAAAAAATTATTTTTATTTATTTATTTATTTATTTATTTATTTCGAAAATAAAATAAATTAAATTAAAATAAATAAAAATGGGTGAAGATTTTCAAAAAAAAATGAGGAGAGAGAAAGTGGTTAGGAAGTTTTGAAAAGGATATGATGATTTTTGAAAAAGGTTTTAAATTTTGAAATAAAAATCTGAATTTTAAAGGTAAATTTCGAAAATTTGCTTTAAAATAGAGAGAAAAGATATTTTTGAATTTAAAGAGGAGAGAGAAAAACAATAAGATAGTACAAGATTTAAAATTTTTAGATCTAATGCTCCTTGTTTTCGAAAATTTTGGAGGAAAAATACCAAGGAACACCAAACTTAAAAATTTTAAGATAAGACACAAGGAAAACTCAAGAACACTTTGAAGATTCACAAGAACACAAGAACATGAAGAAAGAACACCAAACTTAAAATTTTTAGAAAACCAAAATAAGATTTTTTGAAAACCAAAGAAAAACCAACAAGAAAACACCAAACTTGAAGTTTGGCACAAGATTTAATGTAAAAATTATTTTTGAAAAAGAATTTTAAAAAGAAGGTACCCAATTTACCAAGAACACAGACCAACGCTCTAGCCAAATGGGCAGTAAATGTAACACTTGTTTTGAAAAATATTTTTAATAACTAAGAAAAAATATTATTTTTATTTTTATTTTATTTTATTATTTTTTTTGAAAAGAATATAAAAGACTCTGACCCAAAAGACAAAATTTTCCTAATCTAAGCAACAGGATTCACCGTCAGTTGTTCAAACTCAAACAATCCCCGGCAACGGCGCAAAAAACTTGGTGCACGAAATTGTAATGTCAATGTTCACATTACTCTCTTACAATTTCGTACAACTAACCAGCAAGTGCACTGGGTCGTTCAAGTAATACCTTACGTGAGTAAGGGTCGATCCCACGGAGATTGTTGGCTTGAAGCAAGCTATGGTTATCTCGTAACTCTTAGTCAGGATATAATATCAATAATAATTCTTAATTTGAATTGTGAAAAGTAAGAAGGGCAGAACACAAATTATACTTGTATGCAATGATGGAGAATATGTTGGAATTTTGGAGATGCTTTGTCTTCTGAAATTCTGCTTTCCTCTGTTTCTGATTCACGCACGCACGTTCTCCTATGGCAAGCTGTGTGTTGGTGGATCACCGTTGTCAATGGCTACCATCCATCCTTCCCGTGAAAAGGGTCCAGGTGCGCTGTCACCGCACGGCTAATCATCTGCAGGTTCTCGATCTTCCCGGAATAGGATTTACTATCCTTTTGCGTCTGTCACTACGCCCAGCACTCGCGAGTTTGAAGCTTGTCACAGTCATTCAATCCCTGAATCCTACTCGGAATACCATAGACAAGGTTTAGACTTTCTGGATTCTCTTGAATGCTGCCATCAATCTAGCTTATACCACGAAGATTCTGATTAAGAGATCCAAGAGATATTCATTCATTCTACGGTGAACGGAAGTGGTTGTGAGGCACGCGTTCGTGGGGGAATGATGATGATTGTCACGTTCATCACATTCATGTTGAAGTGCAAATGGATATCTTAGATAGGAACACACATGTTTGAATAGAAAACAGAAATACTTGCATTAATTCATCAGGACACAGCAGAGCTCCTCACCCCAACAATGGAGTTTAGAGACTCATGCCGTCAGAGATTACAAAGTTCAGATCTAAAATGTCATGAGATACAAAATAAATCTCTAAAAGTTGTTTAAATACTAAACTAGTAACCTAGGTTTACAGAAAATGAGTAAACTATGATAGTGCAGAAATCCACTTCTGGGGCCCACTTGGTGTGTGCTGGGGCTGAGACTAAAGCTTCTCACGTGCCTGGGCTGTTTTGGGTATTCAACGCCAGGCTGTAACGTAATTCTGGCGTTGAACTCCAACTTGTAATGTGTTTCTGGCGCTGGACGCCAGACAGCAACATGAAACTGGCGTTGAACGCCATTTTACATCGTCTATCCTTGAGCAAAGTATGGACTATTATATATTTCTGGAACGCCCTGGATGTCTACTTTCCAACGCAATTGGAAGTGCATCAATTGAGCTTCTGTAGCTCCAGAAATTCCATTCCGAGTGCAGAGAGGTTAGAATCCAACAGCATCAGCAGTCCTTTTTCAGCCTGAATCAGATTTTTACTCAGCTCCCTCAATTTCAGCCAGAAAATACCTGAAATTACAGAAAAACACACAAACTCATAGTAAAATCTAGAAATATGAATTTTGCCTAGAAACTAATGAAAATAAACTAAAAACTAACTAAAACATACTAAAAGCTATATGAAATTAACCCCAAAAAGCGTATAAAATATCCGCTCATCACTACCATTAACAATTTTACTAACCCTATCCGATTCAACTTCATCAGAAGAATCATCTTTATTTTCTAAAAGCTGAAAGTTATTTAAATAATTATGTAATGTTACCAGGTAATCAGGAACCCCATCAACCTGACTCATGGTGCAGTCTTCAAAGTCTTTAAGAGAAACAGTCCCAACCAGTCAGTTCGAAACTCACGTCTGGATAATGCAACTTTATCGAAAGGCTTTCTGAAGTCAAATAACAACCTTCACAATTATAAGGATTTAGAGATCGATCAACATTTAAAGGCTTCAATTTTCAATTATAAATCCTAAAATCAACATGCATCTATTCGATATACAGACTCAAATCTGCTTTGACAATTTCAGGTTTGCCTTCCTTAGTCCATAGAAGCATGCTCTGATGCACTGTTGAGGGTACAGCACCTACACCACGGATCCAATCTCTCCCCAATAAGGCATTATAACTAGCTTCGATGGCACTACCACAAACACAGAGTGTCTCTCCGAAGACCCTACTTTCATAGTCAGAGTAACTAGTCCCCTCGCTGGTGTAGAGGTTCCACTGAAATCAGTCACAGCAATATTTGTAGGGACCAGATCATCAAGATGCTTTCCTACTTTTTCTAACATCCTCTCAGGTAGAATACTAATTGCTGCCCCACCATCAATCAACACCTTATTTATTTTGAACCCGTTTAAAACAACAATAATATGAAAGGGACGCAAATGAGACATTTGTCTTTCAGTAGGATGAGGAAAGAAACGTGGCTCATCTTCTATGCGAATGAAAGAAAAAGCCCCTTCATCTTCTTGATCATAATCCTCACCCGGATTACTCTCGCATTCCCCAAGGTACTCAGTGGGAATTATCGAGATCGTTCCTACCATGTCATCATCTCCTTCATCAAAATACTCCTCATCAACATCAACATCCTTATGCTTGTCGACCCCAGAAGATTGAGCCACTACCTTACCCTTTTCCATCTTTGCAGGTGATGGAATTTTCTTAGGGTAAGTCTCTCCATCAGAAGAAAAAATAATCCGAGAATGCACAAAAGGCGTTGCCCCCTTGCTCACCTCTTTTTTTGTCTCCATTTGAAGTTTCTTATTCCGATTGAAACTTCTTCCTCCACCTCTGCCTCTTGGATAACCTCTGGCTTGACCCTATTGAAGGCATACTGATTCTGAGAAGGTGCCTGATGCCCCCCACTGAGGGTTACGTCGATACAGATGATCACGCCTTTGGAGTTCTTAACAGTTTCTAATCCACTGGACACCTACAGCCTGGGATCGACTTAAAGGTGCAGTCACATCATGCTGAGGGATTTTTGAACTAGAACCCTCCATACGTCGAATTGGCTGTCTCTGGCGTGCTTGCTCCTCCCTATGAGCCAATTCTTTTTTCATCCTTTCTTTTTCAAATATTGCTGCCACTTCAGCATCAAATACAGCATTACACCGCGGACACAGAGATACATCCTGATCTTTTATCTTCTGCTGAACCAAGAAATCCAACAAGCCATCTCCCGTTCTAGGGTATACAGACCTTACCTGTGACTCAAAATCATCAAGAGCCACATCGAAATCATAAGCCATGCTGACCATATTCACCCCCAAGTAGGGTTCGACACAACTGGCATCAACCTCAAAAGGATCTACATCAACCTTCATCTCATTTTTGCCATCATCAAATTTCAAACGTCCTTCCATGATTGCCTCTTGAATCAAATCCCTGAAACGTACACAACTGTTAGTCGAATGACTAGTTGCTTGATGAAATTTACAATAAGGCTTTCCTTTCAAATCTTTTATGGAAAGTAAAATTCTACCCTCAGGTAAAACCAATTGTTTATCCTTAAGCAACACATCAAAAATCTGATCAGATTTCAAGATATCAAAACTATACTTCTTTCTATTTTTAAGTTTTGAATCATTCGACTTTTCATTACTAGGAGGCTTTTTCGGTAAAGAGAAAACATATGGAGGACCTTTCTTACGTTAAGCCAAATCGACTTCTGTTTCAAAATCAAGTTCCTCTTCTGAGGATTCCATGGTTACATATGCAACCTTTTCCGTACGAGTGAACGGTTTACTTTTTGACCTTTGCTCACTCCTATATTTTTCTTTTTCTTTTTTCATAAGTTCGGTCTGTCGAACTTTTTCAGCCAGATGGGCTAAATCAGGAATATGCACATTAAGTAGTTTTCTACGCATATAGAATTCCAACCCCATAGTTGCTATTTTCACTATCTCATTTTCAGGTAATGACACATAGCATCAACTTCTAGCATTTTTGAAATGTATTAAGTAATCATCAATGGTTTCACCATCTTCACGTTTCAAAGCCACTAAATCAGTAACTGCTATATTCATTTCACCTCGATAGAATTGAGCGTGAAAAGCAGTTTCTAACTGATTCCATGTTGTGATCGAATTTGGTCTAAGATTCGAGAACCAAGTAAATGTATTCTTCGTCAATGACGAAGGAAAGAATTTTATTTTTAAATTTTCATCATTGGCTAAATTCTCGATCTCGACCAAATAACGAGCAACATGTTCAGTAGTTAATTCTCCAACTTCTCCAGCAAATTTTGTGGTTATTTTTGGATTCTTTACCCCTCTAGGTACTTCAGCCATTTGAACTACTTGGGAAAATGCAGACACAAAATGTGGTTGATTCATAAAACCAACATTCAGCCCAACCCGATTTAAAACTTCTTCTATAATTCTAGTGACCTGATAACGATCACCACGCAATCCGGCTATAACGTCATCATCATTTTGACCTCGGAGGACCACGCGGGGATTTTCTCGATTTGGAATATCATTTTCATTTTGAAAAATATTTTCCATCCCCTCGTTATTTCCTCGGGCATTATGCCTCTCACCTTCATCATAATCGACAATTCGAGCAATCTTCTCGACTTGTCTAGTAAGACGCTCGAATCTCGATTCATGATTAGCTATTAAGGGATTCAAAATTGTAGTCATTTGCTTAGTCAATAAATTGACCAAGTCATTGTGACTTACCTCCACTTGTTGTCGATATACTGCCATCAAATTCACAGCATTCGAAGTGGAGCCCACATGATAATCACGAGAATACTCGGAATGTTCTGGGTTTTGAACATTATTCGCTCCATTTACATTCTCAAAACGGACAGGCGGCATAAAACCAGGAGGAAGACCATAAGGGGGCCAACCAGCAGTTAATGGAGGTTGATATGGTGGCACAGGACCACGTGGACGAGTATTACGTCCAACATTTTCAGTTTGAATAGTCGTAACGACTATACTTTCAATTCCAATTGCACCTTCTGAACGTGAAGACACACCAGCTTGTTGTATGGACACTGGTATGCTATCATTGGTGGATGAACCACCATTCACATTCGATAATTCATCAGCCATGTGAATGATTTTCCCACTTCGTAATCGCATACACTAAAAATTACTGAAAAAATATTTATTTGACACACTTCGATTTAAAACTGTCCCACCAGGCGTGCCAATTTGTTTTGTCGATTTTTTGCAAATCGATGGTGGTTCGATATCTAATGATCTAGGAGCGAAACCTACTCCTCTGTGCGAGTACCAGTTTTCTAAAAGTGCATCAAAAGCGTCTTCGATTAGACCAAATTTGAAAATAAAAATATAGTAAATCTATAAATTAATAATTAAAACTTAGAAATTGAAGTTTTGGAAAACAAATAGATAACAAAAAGAAAAGTTTACAGTGAAATTAAAGGAAAACGATAAAATGCCTTCGATTTGATCTAAGGACTTCAACATAAAAGACTTAAGGCAGAAGGATAAATTAATTAAAGAGAGTAAAGAGCACTTGATAAATAAAATTAATTGAAATGCTAAGTTTACAAGAAAAATGAAATGAAAGAAAGAAGAAGATGGAAGGAACCTTACAAAAAATGTAACTCGATTGCAAACTCAGGAATTTGATGGGATGTGAGAGTGCTAGAGTGTTTTTTCTGTGGAAAAGTTCCAACCCCTCTTCACTAAGATTTTCTAATATTTATAGGCTAATTTTACATAACTGACGATTAATTGGTAATTAATTAAAATTAAATACAACATTTCAAATTTGAAGTGCAGTCTCCCTTGGTAATCGTTTCCGCCGTATGATTGTAGATATTCCCTATGATCTCCTCGTGCAATTAAAGCTATTAACTTTCCACTTTCACAACTAATCAATCAACTCTTTCGAAGGTCTTATTCATCTCTTCGAATCGAATCTTCTGCTCGATTTGGCTTACTCGATTAACAAAATAAACGAAATCTATTTCAGCACCGATTACTTTCAACTTCAAACCTGCGCACACGCGTCTTCTCGAGAGACCACACTTAACTCATTTCGATTCAACCCACTTTTATCGAAAATACTTCTTCGATCAACAAATTGCCCCTTGGATTAATGTGATTGGCTTCGATATTATTATCGAACAATAAAACACTTAATCCAAAAGACGTTAATTAGTATTATGATTTAGGTTTTCGAGTTGATTGCCGCTTTAGGTATTATGATTTATGTTTTTGAAGTTTATTTAAACGATTGAGTGAAAGTTAATTAAAGATTAAAAGGGATTAATAGATCTACTAATAAAATTTATTAGTAACATGCTGAAGTTTCTTAGTGGGTGGATTAGGATTTGAATCCTTGTTTGTTGCTTTAATAATTGAAAAAATTGATAACTTAAAGACAATTAAAGATAACAAACCAAGAAAATTTAAGTTGAGTAAAATTGTTTGTCATTTGAAAAGTTGAGTAGGGTTGAGAGATATTTGGTTTGGATGGAATTCTTGAAAGGTGGAGAATTTCGAATTTTAAAGGAGGTTTTCTTGAAATTTTTATAAGATTTTCAATGAAATTGAAAAATAAGAATGATGGGAATTGTTGTTGCAAATTTGAATGTTATAAGATTTTAATTTGATTAATTATAAGTAAAAGAATTATGTTTTTGGAAGTTTTAGCGAAATTTAATTGTTGCAAATTTAAATTTAATTCGTATGCTCTTTGAAGACATGACGACAGGTAGAGATGTCACGAATTAGCCTCGTGGTTGTGGTAGAGGGAGGGTGTCTACTGGTACTCCTGGGACTTCTCGGTTATCATCCTCTACTCCGACTACCCCTGGAACATCACAGGAAATGGGTCCAGAGGATCAGCCATTCATCATGGTCCCTAACCTCAACTACGTGGCTCCTTCTGCTGCACCACCCTCATAACCAGGAAGTCGTCCGGCCGCTTCACTAGAGTGGACTCCTCCACCACCTCTGTCTGCTCAGCAACCCACTGTTTCAACGACGATAATGCCTCCAGCGATAGACACGCGGTACCGGAATCCTCTCACGGATCCTAGCTAGATGGCCCTCCACCAGCTCCCATCGTATGGATGACGATTTGGCCTGATGGTTTGACAGCGTGAGTACTATTTTTAAGTCTTTTATATGCATACTATTTTAGTTAGTTAGTTTAATTTAGTTACACTCAATTTTCTAGTTTTAGTGAATTTAGGTTGTTAAGATAGGTTAGATATAGGTTAGTGGATTTAGGTTGTTAAGATATTTAGTTTTATATGCATACTACTTGTTTGGGAATTGTTTAGGGTTTATTGTTGAGGGATAAAGTTTGTGGCACATTCTATTTATAAATGAAACTCTGCCAAAATTTTTAAAATATCTAAATATAATTGAAGTTTATAGATTACTTCCCATGTACATAACTTCCAATTCTGAATGAGTTTTGAGTTGGGATTAGTTGTTAGAAATCTTAGTCCGAGACGTGATTGCGTGGATATAAAGTTTATACAATTCCAAAGTTGTTTGATATTTTTAAGATGGAAAATAAATTGGGAGGTTAGGATTTAGGTAAGAGATAAGCATAAAAATAATTAGGTGTAACAACTAAGGAGAAAATGCTTATTCTAATGAAAATCTAGAGTTAAAATAGTGAAAGTAAAAAATTAGGGATAAAATAGTAATTATGAATAAAGACAACCTAAATATTTCAAGAGAAAAGATTAAAAGACTCTTTAGAGAAGTTAGAGAGAAAGTAGAGCACATAATTCTTCAAAGAAACTGGAAATAAGAGACGAAGGATGTCAAGAGAAAATAAGATATAAATTAAGATTAAAAAAACCATAACAGTAGGAAGGGAGAAAGGAACGCCATGACGATCATGAGAAAAGAGAATAAGAAACCTAATGTAAAAATTGAGAATCGCCAAGGGAGGAGTAGTATTGATGAACAGACAAAGAACTTAAAGGATGAACACAAAGAATACAAAGGACAAAGATGATAGAAAATAAAAAGGTTCATAAGCTTACCAAAGACTGAGGACAATGGTCCCTCAAAGAGTAATGAAGAGATAGAGCTGAAATGCTTTCAGAGAATAGAGCTAAGTCCTAAGATGCTTATACAGCTTGGAAAAACGGACAGAGCGGACAGAGTTTGCCAGTGTGGGGATGTCCACTTTAAGAATAATTCAGTATCTGACTGACATGGGTTTGCCCATATGGTATCCATTTCTCACTGAATGCACACTTATGTTATAGCCTTATTATTACTATTTTGGGCCTAATTGACACAGTGCGCCCATGTGGCCTCAGTATCTGACTTGACATGGGTCTGCCCATGTGATACCTATGCTGACTGATTCAGTGAGAAGCTATATTGTGGGTTTTTTCAAGTAACGTCGGGTTGCGAGTAGTCAATCGACGCATGAACTCATGGCCTACACTAGAAATAGGCATGCATTATATTGGTTGCGCATTTGCACTTTTGTGACTTATGTATTATGTATTTTCTGTGGATGCTACGTGATTGATTGATCCTTTGTGCTTGTGTATGCTTATCCTCTGTAACCCTACAAAGATAGAAGACTAAGATAGAGATAAAGAGAGACACGCTATCACGGAGTGGAGAGGAAACTAGTATAAAACCTAGGGTTAAAGAACTAAAGAATGAATAAGATACGATGCTAGAGCCCTACCCTAGGATCTACGGGAATGATACATTTTTTTTCACGTTAGTACCCTGCTGAAAACTGTAGGTTCTCACTCCCTTCCCTCCACTTTTTTACAAATGGAGAATTCCATATTGATCACCACAACACGGGTACTATTCGTAGAGATTTTTGAGAAACATTCATATGAGGATCATTTCTTAGATACAACTATTGTTTGGGGAGAGCTGTGTACTCAGATGTACATCGGCTATGGTTGTCTGTTCTCCTATCCACTGTACAGTTCGTAGTTCGATCCCGACCAACCCTATGTGACTACGAGCTTGCTCAGTTCTACCCTGATCGTGACTATCATACCTTTTCACCATAGTATTTTCATGATCGGTTCCACCCCTATTCGAGTTATGTCGACTCTCAGCCCGATCCTCCATCACAGCCTCAGCCCACTCCTTCACCAGAGCCTCAGCCTAATCCATGCTAATCGACTCCTTAAATGCTCAACTCGATCCTCTGTGAGAGAAATTTGGACCGACGAAGCCTGTCCGAGCTGGATTTATTTCTTCTTCTTCTGACGAGGATCTCGATTAGGATTCTTGGACAACAATTGGCTCCGATGCAGGAGACAAAGTACTTGGTACAAGTACAGTTCAAGACAAGCCCCATGAGGACGACCGTTGACTGATTTCTCGACTGGGAGGCGACCTGAGGATAGATCATCTTTTGTTGTTAGACTTTGTTTCCCTCCTTCTATAGTATTTGTGAGGGATAGGACTTTATTGTCTTTTGCTAGTTTAGATACCCAACTAGGAGTTTCCTGAATAGACCAGATTTCTAGGAAAGTTGTATGTCTAAAGAGTCTATTATGAACTGACCTCTGGTATATATATATATATATATATATATATATATATATATATATATATATATATATATATATATATATATATGAATGCTGGTTTGACAATCTGTGATGACTCTCTAAATTCCTGTCATTTGATTAGATTATATTCTATATTCTTAATGTATATCCTTATCTATGAAAGAACCATATGTTAAAAAAAATGGCTAACCTACAAGACACTGATAGTGCAACAGGCTCATATGTATATAAATAATAAAAAGTCTAGAGTCCCATTGGGTCGTTACAAGAAGTGCTTATCAAGATCGGAAAAAGAAGTGTTAGTGAAATCAGTCACCTAAGCCATTTCAGGTTACATAATGGGCTATTTCTTATTATCGAAAGGTCTATGCAACCACTAGACTATATAGTAAATTAGTTTTACCGGGGGAACAAAGAAAGGGAAAAGAAGATCCATTGGGTCAATTGGGATAGAATGTATAGTCCAGAGAAGGAAGGATGATTAAATTTCAGTAATTTTAAAGCTTTTAACTAAGTGTTATTAGTAATTTTAAAGCTTTTAACCAAGTGTTATTAATTTCAGTAATTAATAACGCATTCCTGGTTTCTCATCAAATCCAACATTAATCATCAAAATTAACAATCATCATCCTTTTATAATGATCAAAATCATACTCCAACATATACAAACTCATTCAATCTTCATTCACAAATCATATACCACACACACAATTCAATCAACAATTTCTTCAGTTCATTCCTATCTTAAGGTCTATTAGCCTAAGTTTTCACGTAATATTATACATTAACTACGAGAAAGTAAAACCATACATTGGCCGATTCCTTCCTACATCCAAAACACCTCAAAAACCTCTCCTCCACAAGCTCCAAGTCTCCAATTATCAAATCAACAAGCTCAACCACCGAAATTTCATTCCAAACCACCAATTGGACTCCAATTCAACATGAAACACAATCTAATTCATATAATATCACTATAATTAACATAGGGTTTACTAATCAGAAAATTCACAAAGGTTTAATAATTTTTTAACCTTACCCATGGATTAATTGGCCAAAAACCAAAAATTTCTTCAAGCTAGTTCAATCCTAAATATCAAGACACCACAATTTTCAATGCCCAAAACCAAAAAATTTGAAAATTGAAAGGAGGAAGAGATGGGTGAGAAAATTTAAATTTCTTACAGCTTTGTTTGGATAGTTTTGAAGAGCTCGATGCGGTGGTCACGTGGCCACAAACAGTGCGGCGATCGGAGCCCCGGATTAAAAGATATGGAGGATTGAAATTGAAACAAGGGCTAGGGTTCTTATTTGCTCCCCTCACTCCCAATTTCAGCATGATTCCTTTGTAAATGAAGGGAAGAATGGCTGAGTTATGTATTTATATGGTGGGTCTTGGGTCCGGTTTGGTTCGGTCCGATCGATTCAGCCCGTTAGCTCGATTTTGGAACAAAATTTTTAAAATTAGTGTCTAAATTCGTATTTTAAATATTTTTACTTTCACAAAGTATAAAATTTAATTTCTTAATTTCTTTGAATAATAATTAATCTATTAGCTAATTATTTATTAATTACCCGAAGTTTATACCAATTTTTTGACTAATTGCAAGTGTGGTTGAAGAATCAAAGAGTTACTGTAGTGAACCTGTTATGTTACCATAATCTTACACTTTACATTGCTACTGCTACAAGAGTGTATTGAACCTGTTACTGCTATAATCTTCTGAAAAACTTTCAATGATACTGTTAGCGTTATATTGTTTGTTCATTTTTCATTTCTATAGTTGTAATTTTGGACCGAGGTATGTAGTGCTAAGCATATCTCTCTGTAACCAAGTATTCAGAGTTACATTCTTCGCGTTATTTACTAGAATGATGATCTTATTGTTTCCTGATTCACTAGTGATATTGTTAACTATGGGTCGTTAAGGGATCAGGAAAATAAATACTAAAGTATTGAATAACACACATTAAAAAATAATAAAAAAACATGTATTATATGTTTATAAATGGGTGAACCTTACCATTATGATAAGTGTAGCATTTCACCAAACACTTAGAAAGCATGTGAAAAATAATAAGATACATAGACATAAACAAGGGAATGAAAGAATAAAATAAATCATAGTGTAATCGGCAAAGGACCCAAAATCCTAAGGCTCCACCAACACTGTATATCCCAGTTGTGTGTCTCATCAACCTGCAGCAAGGTTTTGCATCAAACTTCATCATCTCGTCGTCGAAAAATCTCAAAAAATGCCACAACGATATCTTATTACTTTAGCTGACACAATTTATTAGCATCATATTAGAAGAATGAATGATTATTCAATCTAGTTACTAGTTCACTGAATCAAAAGTTCAACCGTAGTTCAATCGGAATAACCGAATTATAATAAAATAATATATAAAATATAAATAAACACAACATAATTATATTCTAATATAAAATTTAGAATTTCATTAAAATTAAAAATTATACATCAACCAAAGTGTTATATAATCTCATCCAAGTCTGCATAAGTCAAATAACAAAAGAAATATCCAAACAAGATTAACAAGTAAGCAGTAATTAGTATGTAAATAAATAACAGCTAGAACAATAAGTAGGCAGCAATAACAATAACAGCTAGGCAAATAAATTCAATAATTACATAACAAAAAAATTAATAACATCTAAAAAAATAGCAAGAGAATTATTAGCAAGAAATGAACAATTATTAGCAAAAAATTTAACAAATTAACAAGAACAATGACAGCAACAACAACAATCACTAACAAATCAACAAAAGTCATAACACAATAACTACGAGAACCGAACAATTATTAGAAAAAAATTAAGTAATCAAGAAAAATAACAGCAAATAAATTCAATAACTACAAGAACTGAACATCTTTGCAACAACAACATAACAATTAACAAGAAGAATCAGTAACAAGAAGAACAACTAACAGAGACGGAAGAAGAACAATTAACGACAAGATGCTAAAGAACTGAATCGAGTAACAGAGTCGCACAATATACCTGAACGCCGGAAGGAATGGAGCTGGAGGTGAGCAGGTCTGAAAGCGACGACAACGAGAGGCAGAAGACGACGACAAGGCAACGACAGAGCTCGCAAAGTGGCAAATAGAAAAACTCGCTGCTTCAAGCTCTGGGAGAGGAAGGGAACGCACTGTCGGAGAGGGCAAAAAGGGGTCAGGATTTTTTATTAAAAAAATGGAAAGATAGAATAGGGAGAGGGATGAGTACAACCTACCTGGACGACGGAGGAGAGACACAACTCTGATGACAGAGGGAGCGGCAACGACAGCTCTTTCAACAGTGGCAAAGACAAAGAGAGCAATTTCGTTTGAGGCAACGATACACGATACACGCGACTTGAGGCACACTTTGGAGGAGAATGGAGGTGGACAGCGCTGACGGAGGGTGGCCGGAGGGGTTGCCTGAGGTAGTTGCAGGGGAGAGAGAAGAGAGAGGAGAATGGGAGAGAGAGAAGAATGTTCTTGAAAGTGAGGGGAGAGGGCTGCGCATTTTGAATTTAGATTAGGTTTACCGTCGGATTTACCGGTGGATAAATCCGATGGTAATGCATTGCGTATAACTAAAACATAGCATTCCATTAATTGAGTTTTACCGGTCCGCTGGTGATTTCAATGGTAATGCTCGCGTCAATTTTTTCCCTCTAAATATTACTGGCGGATTTACCGTCAGAAAATCTAAATCGACGATAACTTTTTTACCCACGAATTTATTGTCATATTCGTCGATAAATCCGTTGATAAACCCACTGCTAATATCCGACGCTAATTCCAACTGTATTCAGCGTTTTTCTTGTAGTGAAGGATAGAACACTAGCAACAATGCGATGATAAACACAAAACCAAATTGGAGCATGCTTTGGAAGCTCAAAATTCACCCAAGTGTCTTGAATTTTGTGTGGAGATTGATGAGGAATTCCCTCCCAACAAAACTGAATTTGCAAAGAAGAGGTGTGAATTGCCTAGCCCTTTGTCCAAGATGTTTTCGAAGAGAAGAATCAGATATGCACTTGTTTAGGGACTGATTTCATTCAAAGATTTTGGGTTTTGACTCCTTTTACCTTAAGGCCAAAGACTGAAAATGGGGTAAGTCTCCAAACCTAGGTGGAAAATATGCTGAAAAGTCTAGATAGAAAACAAAGAGAATTGTTTTATACTTGTTTGTATGCTATTTGGAAATCCAGGAATGCTCTGGTTTTTGAAGATAAAAGGATTGATGTGTTATAAATGATAGAGCTAGCTGAGAAAAGCTCCAAGGAATTCTGCGTAGCAAACACAACCGAGATTGCTGTTGGTCTGAGCATTTCAAATGAAGTTTCGGAGTGCCAAAAGTCATGGTCACCACCTCTTCTAAACCAAATTAAGGTGAATACAAATACTGTGTTGGTAGTGAATCAGGTGGCTGGTGCGGGTGCAGTAGAGAAGGACTCGGATGGGAATATTCTTGCTGCAGCGACCTGGAAGTTAGCTTTGGAGGTGGAATCTCAAATAGCTGAAACTCAAGCTTGTGTTTTGGGTTTGAAATTAGCTAAATATTGTTGTTTTTTGGATATTGTTCTTGAAAGTGATAATGCTGAGGTGATACTAGCTCTCAAGAATAGGAAGGTGGGAGATGACTATTTTGGTTCTTTATAGCTGACTGTCTGACTTTGACACATAGTTTTAGATCAATTGTTTTTTTATATGTAAAGAGGGAAGGGTAATAGATTTGCACATGGCTTAGCTAACCTTGCTTTTATCAGTCCTGATTTGTTGTGGCTAGAAGAAGCTCCTGATCATATTTGTAACTTAGCATCATTGGATTGTCTTAGTCCTATGTTGCCTTAATCAGTAAAGATTTATTCTTTCGGAAAAAAAAAATTAAATGTGAGTGCAAATAATTACCATTTATTTTTTAAGGTACATGATAAATAAATTTTAAATCTTAGTTAAACAAATTAAAATTAGATAAAGAAGACTAAATGATATATATATATATATAGAGAGAGAGAACGAAATTAAAACATAGGCTAAGATACAACAAAAAAAGGCTTTGCCGCTAGTAGTTACAGATGTACTAGATATACATTTATATGGCTATTGACATGTTTCAGTGAATCATCAAAGACTTTTGCCCCGAGAAATTCTTAGAAACTTGCTCTGTTATATTCATTATTTGATACTTGATTGTTTTATTTCTATATATTAAGACACTAAAAAAAATTGACCTTACATGTATGATGTATCAAATGGTGAATGTGAGAGAGCAAGAGAAGGAGCAAGCGATTCCTACTAATGTGCACTGAAATATGGAGTTATATTTCATATGTCATTCCAATCTTGAGAAGTCTCTTACGAGGAATTGCCATCAACTTGTCCCCTTGGCGGAAGTTCTTTCTCAAGAAGCTGTAAGCATAGTTGACAACTATCTTATTGAGAAAAGATGAATTTGGTTGAGCCACCACCTCTGCTTCGCCTAACATATACACCACACCCTTTTCCATTGCCTTGTCTATGAACTTGACCTCATCTTCAGCACCCTGGATGGGCGGATCAGAGAAAGTGGACGACTTGTTAGGTGCCACATGAACAATGGGATCCGAGGAGGCACGAGACACAATGCCTTGATTATTATTGTTTGGAATTATTCTGCTGGAAGAATTAGCAGACCTTACTTTAGTTCCTTCCTGCAATACTTGTGCTTCTGCTTCCTTGAGTGCCATCTGATCACTACTTTCTGCTACATCAGCCCCCTCAGTAAGCATAAAACTCTCTTGTTGAATGAAGGCCTTAAGATTTTGTATTAATTGGGATTCAAACTCGATAGGATCTTCAAGTCCATCCTTGTAACCGTGCCTCACCACACAACGGAACATTCGGTACTCTCTAGGCTCGACATGGCGAAATAGGAACCTCTCCTCCAAAGCAACTCGGCTGACAGGGATGGCCTTGATCGAAACAAAGACAAGGACTGAATGGATGGATGACACACTGGCAATAAGATGAGGGAATATTGGAGGAATCCCCTGAACAAGCTCAGAGTAGAGAAGCCCCATTCCCGGAACTCGGCTTATGTCTGGGTTGACGGCCAATTCTCTTATGTACTCACTGGAAACCTTGTTTCTGAGCTCAAACATGTATCTCTCTTTGTGCACGTAATGCCAGATTCCCATTACTGTTGTTACGAACAAAGCAGAAGCAATTGGAAGAAAGCCTCCACCCGTGAATTTGGTTATCTGAGATGAGAAATATAGAGCTTCTGTGCAACCGAATACCAAAAAGAAGATAGCAACTTGCCATATACTCTTCTTCCATATCACCAGCATTATCAACGAAACTAACGTTGTTGTGATCATCATATCCCCAATAACGGCAATTCCTGTATCATCCACATAAAAAATATTTAGAATTTTTTTGTAATGCAAAGTAATATATGCAGACATTCAAAAATGTTATGTGCAAATAAAAAAACATACATTAAATCAGTCATAATAATGAATTTTTGTTTAATTTATTTCAATATATATTTTAAACAAATAACTCATTTGGTGATTGATTTTTGGTATATAGCTAACATAGTTAGATAGATATTATAAGCAAAATTAATTACCGTATGCGTGACTAATCTTTTCTGTGGTCTTGAAGGCAGCACAAACAATAATACATGCAATCATGAACATATAGTTGACCTCTGGAATATACACTTGACCCTGGTGTTTAGTAGAAGTATGCACAACCTTAACTCGTGGGAAACAACCTAGACTCAGGGCCTGCGATATGATGGAAAATGCTCCTGAAATCATTGCTTGGCTTGCTATGATAGCAGCACCAACAGCCACCACAAATGTTGGCCAATATATGGAGTCTGAATGTTCATCACAAACCACAATAATGTGACAAGTCAATTGATTGATAGGACTTTACTAACTAATGATCATAAATTCCAGGAATTTTCTCTGATCGCTCAACTTACGTGGTAGACTTTCGTAGAAAGTATTCTTCACTTTTCCAGGGAACTTCCGTAGAAATGCTGCTTGCCCAATATATGCAGCTAATATTGCAGGACATGTAATGAAAGAGAAGCTCATCTGCGCCATTAATGATAGTGATAATGATAATGTATGTTAGTGAAAATTAAATCACACTTTGCTATAATTTTTTTTTTTAGAAATACTAGAGTGCCATTATAATTTATTAATCAAAATTTTAATATGTATTAAATAAATAAATGTTTAATAATTTTTATTAGAAGAAATTTAGATTCAATAAATGTTATTATAAGTAAAATTTGTTAGAAGAGCAAACTATCCAATTTGAAATTCCTTGAAACGAATTTGAGGGTATATTCTAAAATTTAATATTAAAGAAATTGAATATATTCACAAAGACAAGTTTAAATTTATTTATTTACTTACTTGGATTGCTCGTACATTAAAGTGACCCAAGTCTGCAAACATGGCTTCAGATCCTATGATTATAAGAATTTTAATTAGAATTAAAGAACATTACAACTTAACTAACAATATTGATAAACAAGGCATATAGATGCAACTCACCTGTTATACATAGAAACACTCCACCAAGTGATAACCATCCTTGCTTACCGTTGCGTTTGAAGTAATCGACTATATATTTTGGATTAAAAGCCCGTAACACTCCAAGGTCATATTTGAATAAATTGTAGAGGCCGATCCCCCCAATGAATGCAAACCACACAAAGATAATTGGTGCAAACGAGAATCCCACTTTATCCGTACCGAATCGTTGCATCGAAAATAGGACAATTAAGATCACTATAGTGATCCCCACTACAGCTTCTGATTTAGAGGAAAAGAAAGATATATGTATATAAGTATTAATTGAAAGTTTGTAACAAATTTCAGTGAGTTTACAGGAAATAAATCTGTATCACTTAGAAGTAAATCGATAAAAACTCAGTTAATTATTTTTATGTAAAGTTAATAATTAAATTTTTTTGTTAAATAATAATTTAATTAAATTTATCAAATTATTTTATAATTCCCATTTTATTTGTAAGTTTAAACATGACTAAGGTTTAAGTACCTTGACCCAGTGACGTACTGATTCCACTTACGGCAGAAAGGACTGCATGTAAAATAATGAACAATTATGTTATATACATATCAAGGATCCATTCAATTCGAAGTTAGGAGAGGTTAAAAGCTAGAGAGAATTAAAAACCTGAAATTGAAGGAGTAAGAATCCCGTCTCCTATGACCATGGAAGTTCCTGTTATGGTTGCAAGCAAAAGAAGAATACGAGCAGTGTGACTGTTCTCAAGCATCTGCTTCAGTCTTTGGGCTCGTTTTAACTTGTTAGACGGTGTGTCCAGTTTATAGTTAGAAAGTTCTCTGTCTTCTGGTTGTTGATTTGGAACCAAACTAACCTTTAAGTGTCTGCATATCAGCGAATACAATGCAAATGCTCCACCTACACACACAAGATTTTTCTCCTTCAAATATACATACACATCTCACTTGAAATTAAATGCAAACAAAACAACAGACACTATGCGTGAATGTATTGATCTTTTTTTTTTTTAATTTATATTATAGATTAAAAATAATGAATATTACCATATTAAGCAATGTGAGATTAGTGCGACAATTATAAGTTCCTTGATTTCATAATATTAATCGTGAGTTTAAATCATGTAGATAACAAAATTATTTTTCCAGAGAGAATAAAAAATTAAAAAATGATAATCAGGATTCAAGAGAGACCAAATATTTTGTTCGGTTTAGATGTTCTGTTTTTCTTTTTTCCAAAAATAAAAAAATAGTATAAAAGACAAGTTTGGTTATTTATTTATTTATTTTTTTTATTTTTAGATTTAAAAAAACAAACCCAAAATTTTAGAAAATTTTGAAACGACAAAATGACGATTTCTATGTTTTCACTTTGGGGCCATGGCACTTTTGTAGTTTTAAAGAACTAAATTCTTCTCTAACAAAATCCCACATGGCTTTGTCACAATCCAATGGTGGCTGAAGACTTCGTTTGTTGTCAACAAGTCAACAACATCAACATCCATCTTCATTGGCGGAATTTAGTTCATGAAAAAAGGGCACATGCCCCAAATTTTTTATAAAAAATTTAGTAGTATTTTTTTAAAAGATAAAAAATAGTTCAATTGACTTAAATACTTTATTATGACTTAAAATATTTAATAAGTTTAATAAACAACACTCTTTTTATCTTTAAGTTCAAATATAAAAAATGATATTTTTATTTATTTAATTTAATATTATTTTATATTTTACTATTTATTTAATTTAATTTTTATATGATAAAAAATAATAGAATATTCAATAAATATTAATATTATTGTATTTGTATAAATTGATAAAAAAAATTCAATAAATATTATAAATTTTAATATTTGTCCTTCTAACTTCTTTTTTACATATTTTACAGGATATATATTCAAATTTTTATATAAAATAATAATGAAAAATCAAAGAATTGATACATTTTTAAGAGAAAGGCTAATATTTATGAAGGAGAACATATAATTTTTACAATATCAACACATGTAGATAGTTCTTCTACTTTAATGAATCACGAAAAAAGTGAAATATATCCTTCAAAAGTTTAAAAAGTTATATCTGGTAACTTTAACCTTAATTTTTTAGAACGAGATCTTGAAAAACGGCTTTAAATTTGATAATATTATCCAAATAAGAGAGATGAAATTAGACGAACTTATCTTAAATAAAATTTATATCAAAAATATTTTGACAATTATTTTCTATCTAGCTCTCCCAAAATTTTGTTTCAAGTTCCGCCATCTTCATGTTGTTCACGTTCATAACTATGACTCTATGAGTTATGAGAATTATTATTCTTCTTATGATTGGTCATGTTACCATTAGATATTTTCCTTCTCTATTTAGCACTAAGAGTTAGACCTATAAAGTAAGGATATTTTTTTATTTATTGTGATTTTTTATCTTAATAAAAAAAATTAGACATATTTAAATAATTTAAATATTATCACGTATTAATGTGTTTAACGTATATTTTTTAAATAAATTTAAAAATAATATATATTATTAATTATTAAAATAAAATATAAATATTTTATATAATTAAAAAATTAATTTATATTTTAATATTAATAAAATATTAAAATATTATTATAATTTATTAAAAAATATTTCATATTTTTTATATAAATAATATTTTTATATTTTATAAAAATTTTAAATTTATGTATTCACATATTTTATATCTTATCATGTCCTGTATCTATACTAGTGTTTATAGAACTATCCATTTTCTCCTTTGATGCTTGAGACTATTTATTATTCAATTTTTCAATCAATGGCGGTGTTCAACAGGATAAACATGACAAAAAGTTGGAAAGATAATCAGATTTGGTTGAGTAACAACTAGTGACTGACACGGGAAGGTTGTTTAGTGTCATGATTGATTTATGGCGAGCGGTGACTTTGTTGTGACATGTACGTGCGGTGGTGTGAAAAGTGAAAACTGAAAAGAGAAAAGGGTAGGTGGGGTGTGAAAAGATAAAAGGGTAGGTGGGGGCAAGAAGCAAGTGGAAAAGTGTATAGTAAAAGTGGAAAACAAACAAAACAAAAGTTTTCAAACATTGGAAACTGAAAATGGAAATAAATCTTGAAGATATCAAATAGAAAACGAAAATTGGAAATGTTTCTTAAACTAAATATGCAAAAAATTTTTATGGTTTTGCCGTTTTGCTAATAATAAAAATATAATTGATTTGGTATCTAAAAATATTTGCTTAATTTATTAAAAATTAAAAAATAATATTTAATTTTAAAAATATAAAAATAAATAATTATTAAATATTTAAAATTTACTATAAAAATTAAATTAAACAAAAATTACTAAATCATAAATACTATAAAATTCACTTAATATAAAAAGGAAATGATTTTTTAAAGAATCTGAAATTTGCTTATAAGTATTTAATGCTATTGAAATTTTTAAAATTTTATTTTTTTTCTATAAATTTATTTAATTTTATATTCTTAACAAATACTTGAACAAAATCTATATATTAAAAATATCAAAGAATCTTAAATAAATATTTTTAATTGACGCTTATTAGTAATATTAAAAAATATATATTACGTGTATAGCCAAAAAAAAAATACTGAAAAAATGAAATAATTTTCTGTCTTTAATTCACACATAAAGACAAATACAAAAGAGAAACTTTTCTGCTTTAATTCCACATAAATGAGCGTTTGAACTTTGACCAATTTATAGATTTGGTACATGAACTTATGAAAGTTACTCGTCAACATAAAATTTCAATTTCACATTCAGCAGTAAAATACATCTTTTCTTTCTATACATAGAATAATTTTATGAGGTTTAAAATTGATAATTGTCACTTGTTATATTTTTTAAAATTGTATTCTTTAATTTTTTCAAGAATAATTTGTAAACAACATACAATAAAGAGTAAAGACTGGTATTATCAAATTAGAGATGACTCTCTTATATCTTCTAGAATTTTATTAATTTATCCTATCTGTGACGTTTTAATTTAAACTATTTTATATTTATATTATACGAGGTATATCAAAGCTGTATAAAAATTAAAAAAGGATCAAATATTGTAATTTGTAATACGAAAGAAGAATGAACAGGGACGCGAGCTAAGACTATCAAAAAGAAAAACAAGCGAAAGCTAACAAAGCGTGATTTTTTTTTTTTTTTTAACAAAGCGTGAATTTATTAGCGAATGAATCTCGTACCTTTATCTATAATCTAACAAAATACAAATTACCATTATCATTGATAGATAATAAATTAATAACAAAGTAACAATAAAGCACATAAACTAACTAATGCATTTGATAAAAACAAGAATAGATCGCTCTTGGCCGTCCGTTTTTGAAGTAATTAAAATAAAATATTAAGAATTAATGATGAAAAAATTTTGACACCAAAACTAACAATAAGAATCAATTAAGATATTTCTCTCCTACATAACCAAAATAAATAATAAATAAATAAAATAAAAAGAGAGCATATAGGAGGGAAGAAGATCAGAAGAGGTTACCGTTGCCGTTGTCATTAGCCCATAACACAATGAAGACGTATTTAAGCATAGGAATGAGCACAATAGTGTAGATGATTAGGGATAAGACACCAAGAACATCATCATTGTTTTTTATTCCATCAGTAAAGGTGCTGGCATACACATACAGAGGAGATGTTCCAATATCGCCATAAACAATTCCTATACTTTGAAATGCCAAACTCAACGTTGTTCTCCAACTCAACTGCCACGTTAATTATTTGTCATCATTAAAAAGTTAACTATAATATTAAAAAATTAATATTTTTTAATTTTATTTTATATTTTAATTAATATTAACAATTTTTTTATAATTAATTTTATAAAAATATATTCGTTATAAAATTATTAAATAATTGAATATATTTAATTAAAAGTGTTTAACTGAATTTTAATGTTTTTTCTACGATAAAATATCTTTTTGCAGAAGTATTTTTTTTCACCTAACATTCTCTTTCAGGGGTAGTGAGTAGTACTTAGTAGTTAGTATACCTTAGAGCCATGGCTGCCGCTGAGAGAAACTCTTCCAGCTTCTAAGTTGAGAGAATCTACGCGGCGGAGCTTAGCCCAAGACACCTTTCGGTCTTTGAGCTTATTGTTGGTTTCCACGGCGGTGGCCACCGTCTCCGTCTCTTCCTCTATGCCCATCCGATCTGCTTCCACTGACATATTTATCGCACTGCTTGCACAGTTTCCCTCGCCTGCGTTATTTATTTATTTTGTTGTAAATAAATAGAGGGATTGCTGGGTTTTGCAGGAGATGTTCAACTCGCATTTCGCATCCTCCGTTTTTATAGGCAAAAAAGTCAGATCTTGCTGGCTCACATACATTTCCACATATTTTTTAATCATCAATAATTGAACAACTTTATAATAAACAAACACCCCCGCCTCCCAGAACACAAAGTCTAACGTTGACTTTAACTTGCCATATGTATTATGAAGTCACTGGTTTGGTTTACTGCATATTCCAATAATGGGAGATCAATTTGAAACTGAATCATTTATTACATGCTGCGTCACTCATGGATTATAGTAGTACGTCTTTGAAGTTAAAGAGTTACCATGTATAGACAAATTCCGCGTGGCATTAATTATATATTATTGAGTTAACTGCACTTGCAATGCAAGTTGCTTTTACAAGTCTGAAAATATATGTAAAATTTCGTGTATCTAAAAGTAGCGCAACAATTTTATGCATATTTTATTTTATTATTATTATTATTATTATTATTTTTTTACCAAAGATATGAAATTTGAATCCGCAATTTCTTAATTGAGTATGGGGAGACTATGCCATTTGAGTTATAACTCATTGGCTTATGCATATTAAATGTGTTATATCTATATTAATGATTAGATTTTATTAAATAAAAAAAATTATTATTAAAAAGAAGAATATTAATAAATTTTAATAAATATATATAAAATATTGTAATACATAAATAAATATTTTTTAATAATAATATTTTAAATAATAATATAATTTTTTATTTTTAAATAAATAAATATAAAATATATTAACATAAAAATATAAATATTTTTTATTAATTTAAAAATATTTTTTTATTTATTTTTTGTTAACAAAATTTAAAATCGGGAGGGAGGGTCACTGACTCACTGCCCCCCTTCAACAGTAAGAAGTAAGAACCTCCGTCCCTGGTGACCTTTTGTCACTGTAAGTATATATTATTAGTTCAAACATTCACAACCTTTTATGATTGATGACTTTTCAAACCAACAAATATAATGGTTCATATATAACCGTTATTATTTGAAGTATCTCAAAATAAAATAGTTAATAACTAACCGTTTACTTAATTAATATTAATAATATTTATAATAATATTATTAACATTAATTTTTTAAATTTGTAGATACCTTTTAATCTCCTACTATTTACAAAATTCAAATATCATATAAGTATATGTATAAATAATATGTCATTAAGATTAAATATTCTTTTAGTATAAATTTGAGTAATACCTCAAATAGGTCCCCAAGAAATTTATCATCCGACAGTTTTGTCCCCCACAAAATTTAACTAAGATGGTAAATTTTGTGGGAGACAAAACTGTCGGATGGTAAATTTCTTGGGGACCTATTTGGGGTATTACTCTATAAATTTTTTTAAAATTCTAACAAAGTAATAAGTGTCTAATTGATTAAATCTAAACTTCATATATTAGTATAAAAAAATCACACACATTACTTGTACCTTCTAAGTTCAATTCAAGAGCCTATAATTTTAAGCACTTATATGACCTTGTACTCATCTTGATTTCATGAATATTTACGAGAATAAAATTTCTTAAAATTCTTGATTAGAGCGGCACTACCCTTATATTCATATAGGTGGAATCTTTTGATAAATAATATTATCAATTCATTAAAAGCTTCAAATCACCCTCCTAATTTATTTAGGGTTAAGTACGATTTTGACTTCTAAAGTATAGGCTGAAAATTTATTCGTTCCCAACTTTTTTTGCACACAAAATCATCCCTGAAGTTTAACTTGATTTTAAAAGCGTCATTTTTACTTAAATTTTAAAATTTATTACCAAATTATCCCTAACTAAAAAAATTATAAAATTAAAAAAGAAAAGAAAAAAAAGAGAAAGACAATGGACGAGAGGGAGAAAGGGAATCACGGGGAAGGGAAGAAGAAAAAAGGGGCCGGGGAAGGGAAAGAAAGGAAGAGCGAGAAAGGGAGATGGTGCCGGCGAGGCTTGGAGCCGCCGTCGTCGTCAGGAATCAGAATCTGTAGAAGAGGAGAGAGCTCGCGAGGGAGAGAGGAGACGCGAGCCAATGACGCACTGAGAGAGGAGGACGAAGGAGGTGTTGTCCCGTGCCTGGCCGCTACGCCTTGCCGCCGTTAAGGAGCTCGCGAAGAAACAAAGAGAAAAAAAATGACCAGGGAGAAGAAGAGGGGTGCCTCGTCGCCGTCGTGCTCTGCCACTGCTGCCGCTGCTACTGACCTTGCCGCCGCTTCGCGTCCTCGCCGTTAGTCCCCACCGCTGCTCTTTCCTAGGCTTTTGATTCTACTTTTGATTTGTTGATTTTGCTAATTACATTGTTGATTCTTCTGCTCCTGTTTCTTTTGTTAATTACATTGTTGATTTATTGATTTTGTTAATCACATTGTTTCTAATTATGATTATATTGATGTTGTTAATTTTGATTCTATTCTGATTTCATTGTTCTTCTGCTTCTATTTTTTCAACTTCTGAATTTGATTCTGATTTCATTGTTGTTGCGTTTATGATTCTAATTCTGTTTCTTTGATTTCATTGTTGCGCTCCTGATTTCATTGAACTTCTGATTCCATTGTTCTTCTGCTTCTATTTTTTTATTTCTGATTCTATTTTTTATGTTTATTACATTGGTTCTGCTTTTGATTTTATTGTTGTTGCTACTGATGTTGTGATGAAGAAGAAGAAGAAAAAGAAGAATAGAAACTGAGTATTTTGGTGAAGAAAGAGAAGGGTATTTTGATTTGAATGGTGATTTTAAAACCAAGTTAAACCTTAGGGACAATTTTGTATGCAAAAAAAAAAGTTGGAGACGAAAAAATTTTTTGGCCTATACTTTAAGGACCAAAATCATACTTAACCCATTTATTTATATAGCACTAAATCCTATACCTTAGTGCTCTGGTTGTTAAATAACTTGATATTACCCATTAAATTTCAAAACTAATAATCTATTAGAATGAGGTTAGGTTTCTATTATTTAACAACAATAGGTTTTAATCTAATTTTAGTAGTTATATCTTCAATTTTATCCCTTGACAATCCTTTAGTAAAAAAATCTGTTAAATTTTCTTGAGACCTTACACAAGTAATGGTAATTACACCATCCTCTATTAATTACCTTACAAACTGATATCTCAAATTTATATGTCTAGACTTTCTATTATTAACTTTATTTTATACTTGAGAAATGATTGATTTACTATCACATAAGATTGAAATGACTATCATTTGTTGTGGCCACATCTTTATATTATATAACAAATTCTTGAGCCATTCTACTTCTTTATCTACGGTTGATAAAGGTACAAACTCAACCTCCATAGAAGAAGGTGAAAAGCACGTTTTTTAAGCCCAATTTATTGCTCCACTACCTATGGTAAAAATTCATCCTGAATGAATTTGTTATGACTAAGATTTGTAATCCAACTTGCATCAGAATAAACTTTCAAACTGCAAAATAATCACTATAATATAATTCAAAGTTTATGGTTTTCTTGAGATAACCAAGAACTCTTGTTATAACTTTTCAATGTTGATTGCTATACTTTCCTGTAAACCTTGATAATTTGCACATAGCAAATGTTATATTAGGTCTGATGTAATGCATTGCATATATTAAATTTTCTATAGCACTAGCTGAAGAATTATTATGTGTTCATAACACACAGTGGAGGAAAAGAAAGTAATTTTAAAGATCTATTTTGTACTTGAACTTTATTCAAATAATATGAATCATATCTAAATATTTGAGTACACTAGTAAAATAACTTTCTCCTTTGATGGTATGAAGGCACTATACGTATCCACATCGAGACCAACCTTTACTATAAATTTTTTTATTAATGGATATCTGGTCTAAATTGAGAAAACTTCTTTGCAATTCTTTGCCCACCATAAAATTCTTCTCCAAAAATTATGATAACATATATTTGTGTATGTGGAGGTAAAGGAATAAACCTCTTGTATTAGTCTCAATTCCCTTTACTCTTGTCTTTATATATAGTATGAGATTGTTATTGATTTTAAATTTAAATTGTTTAATTCAAATTTAAATCATATCTTATTTCAAATTTAAATCTTATCTTATCTTATCTCAAATTGAAATCTTATGAATCATATCATATCACAATTCAATTTAAACCAAAATCGAGTAAGATCTCATCCAAATTTAAATTCAAATTTAGAAACAAAATAACCAATTATTCTTGATTCTCATTATCATATTATTATTATATTTTTGGTTCCAACAAAAAATATAATAATATTATATTTAAATTAATATAATTATTTATTTGATCAAATTAAAATAATAGTTAAATAATTCTTTAGCCAAGATTAGAATACTCGTTAGTGTGTGACCCCAAAGGTTTAACACTATACAGGTAGTAAATTAGTCATACCAAACTTATTAATCAAGGTTGGCATCTAGCAACTCTCATTATCGATCTGATAGTATGAAGTAATATATTTTTACTAAGAACCCGAGAAAAATAAAGTATACTTCCTTCCATCTTTTCACCTCTTGGTTAACCCTTAGAGTATGGTTTAATTATCAACTCTAACTTGTTACCATTATTATAACGAACCGTGAATAACTTAAGAAACTCATTCTTCATCCATTCAATCTCCTTGGCCAAGGTTTTATTCATTGTAACCATTATAATCATAGAGCTCAAACTTTTTACTGAGAGTTGATGGATTTTGTATTGACTAATCATTAATCCTACAAGTATTTAAATCATATCTAATGTCCATTCAACTAGCACCATAGGGTATTAGGTATTCGGAATCAAAGTGTAATAAATACATTGTTAATTGTTATGATAGATGATGAGATATTTTGGAGGAAAAATAAATCTCTCCCAAAACACCCAAAACTAACCGGCAAGTGCACCGGGTCGCATCAAGTAATAAAAACTCACGGGAGTGAGGTCGATCCCACAGGGATTGAAGGATTGAGCAATTTTAGTTTAGTGGTTGATTTAGTCAAGCGAATCAAGATTTGGTTGATGGTTTTGTGACTTGCAGAATTAAATTGCATTGAAGTAAAGAGAACAAGAAATAAATTGCTGAAATGTAAAGAACAAGAAATTAAATGGCGGAAGCTTAGAGTGCAAGAAATGTAAATTGCGAAATCTTAAAGTGCAAGGAATGTAAATTGCTTGAAATGTAAAGGGGATTGGGATGTGGATTTGCAGAAATTAAACAAGGAAAAATTAAATTGCATCAAACAGAAGAGGGAAAGGAAATTGGGATTGAAACGGATATAAAGCAGAAAAGTAAATGAATATAGAAAGCAGTAAACAGAGAAGTGAAATGGGAAATTCAGATCTCAGGACCCAGAGACTAGAAAAACAAGTCTAGATCTCAATGCCTTCCTAGATCCAACAAGAACAATTGCAAGGAAATTGTAAATTGCAAAGAAAAGAGATGAGAATCAAGTAACAGAAACGGAAATTCAAATTCAATAAATAAAGCAGAGAGATCCAAGATTGAGATTGAAACAGAATTTCTTCAATTCTCTAATCCAAGATCCAAGACAAATGTAATTAAAATTGAAAGCAATGAAAGCAAAGAAATTAAAGTTCAAAAGCTCTCCGAAAACTCTTATGAAAATTCCAAAAGGAAAGCTCTCCGAATAACTTGAATTCTATCCTATTTATACACTTTCAAAAATGATCTTCAAGCCTTGAGTTGGGCCTTTACTCTTGGTGGAATTGGGTTGAAAGAGGCCTTGGTTGATTGCTCTTGAAGTTTGAAGAAGAACCAAAGTGAACCAATTGAACCGGGTTTGAGGTTAGCAAAAGTTGGACCAAAAGTTTGAGCCAAAGTTAGGGGTCTAACTTTGACCCTAACGTTGGCCTTGTCTAGTGTGCTTGTGGTGCCAACGTTAGCCTCCAAGTTAGGGGGCTAACGTTGGCGCAAACGTTGGGCCCTCTCCCTTATGTTTTCATGTGCCAACGTTAGCCTCCAAGTTAGGGGGCTAACGTTGGCGCAAACGTTGGCCCTTCTCCCTTATGTTTTCATGTGCCAACGTTAGCCTCCAAGTTAGGGGGCTAACGTTGGCGCAAACGTTGGCTAGCCAGGGAGGAATTCATGTGCCAACGTTAGATGGCCAGGGAAGAAATTTCAAGTTCCAACGTTAGCCTCCAAGTTAGGGGGCTAACGTTGGGGCTAACTTCTTGCTTCCTGGTTCAATTTCACTTATTCCATTGTCCTCTCTTCACTCCTAGCCATTCCTCTTTGCTTCAACCTTTCTCCAAGCTTTCTTCACCTATCATTAATCAACCAAACTCATCAAAGCTATGCTCAAAATCATGAGATATTCATTCTTTCATAATATGCAACAAATATAGCATAAAACAAAACCTCATGAAATGGCATGAATTCATATATGGTTGGTTCAATCAAGGGAAACATGAAAATCTACTCAATTAGCTTGCTTGTAGCTCAAGAAAGTGCATAATTCTAATGAAAACAAGAGAAAAAGACTAGCTAAAATAGGCTAGGATGACTTGTCATCAATAGATGCAGGTCAAAGAAACTTTAGTACCATCTCCATCTTGAGAATATTTTATTGACAAATATGTTATAATTATAACCATTAGAAATTCTTAAAATGAGTCAGTTCAATGGTCATGTATCTATGTACACCATCTATATATAATTTAATAAAGGAGATCTATTAATCTTCATCAAATAAAAATTATTATATATATATATATATATATATATATTGATATTTCTGGATTATTAATGTCCTTTTAATAATCATATGATTAAGAACAATTTAGATTAAATTATAAAAAATTTATCTCTCAATATTATGATCATGATCACAATTATAAATCTCTAAATTTAATCAAGGACCTTATTATATTAACCTTTTAATTGAATAATACATACACTAATAATAACAAATTATTTGACACATGATATATTATATTGTGGTCATACTATTTATTTCTAACACTAGCATATTCTAATTGTACTATGAGTATCTCTATATTTTTTTTAATTTAAAATTAGAATCATATGGTATATTGGACTCTTTAATTGTAAGATGATTAAACTTTTTTAATACCGTTTTGATATAATGAGATTGACTTAAAATAAAGCCAATTTTATTCTTATGCATTTTTATTCTTAATATTATATCAACTTCATTCAAATCCTTCATCTTGAATTTAGAAGTTAGATATTCTTTCGTTACACGAATTCCTTCTAAATTTGTTCCGATAATTAACATATCATCAACATGTAGACAAATGATTACTCCATAATCCTTAGTAAATTTTGAGTATATATATTTATTCGCATTATTATGTGAGAATCCATTTAATAACACCACTGCATCAAACTTTTCATGTCATTGTTTAGCCGTTTGTTTTAAGCCATACAAAGACTTAACTAATTTACAAACTTTCTTTTCATTTTCAGGCAACACATAGCCTTCTGATTGCTCCATATAAATTTTTTCATTAAAATCTTTAGTTAAAAAAGTTATTTTAACATCTATTTGATATATATAAAGCTTGTGAATGGATGTTACTACTATAAGAGTCTTATAAGAGTCTTAATAGAAGTCATTCTTATCATCGGTCTATAGGTATCAAATTAAAATAGTCTAGACCTTTTTTTTGGTCTAAATATCTTGGCCACTAACCTTACTTTAAAGGTTTGTAATGAACTATTAGTGTTATACTTTCTTCTAAATATACATTTACATTTCATAGGATTTGTTTCTAGAGGCAAATCAACCAAGACTCAAGTATTGTTTGATAATATTGAGTCAATTTTATTATTTGTTATTTTTTTAAAAAAGCAATATCCCTAAAAGCCATTGTTTCTTTGAACGTTTGAGTATCACCCTTTATGTTTATCACAATAGGAATCTTGTTTAATTTGTTATAGAATCTGTAGTTCCTTCTACTAAAAAAGTGATAGTTTGAGAAGAAATAAAATTTAGACCTAAGTCCTTTTCTTTTCTCACTTCAAACTATTCTTTGATTCAATTAATTCTTTGTCACTTAAAGGTTTATTATTTTTTGAAGAATTAGTATCATTTTGGGATACTCTGAATTAGAAGTTGAATTATTGATAAATTTATTTTCTATAAATTTTATCTCTCTTGATTCAACAACTACATTAGATACTAAGCCTAATATTTTATATGTTTTAGAATTTTGAATATATCCTATGAAGGTGCCTTTTATGACTCTTAGCCCCAATTTAGTTTTCTTTTGATCATGAACTCGATAAAACGCTAAACACTCCCACACTTTTATATAATTCAAATTAGGTTTTCTTCCTTTTCATATTTTATAAAGAGAAATATTTCTATATCTTGACGGTATCCTATTATGGATATAACATGCTGTCAATAATGTTTCACCCCACAAATTATAAGACAATTTTATATTTAGTAACATTGAATTAACCATATCCACTAAGATACGGTTTTTTTTTTCCATCAAACCATTTTATTGCGAAATATATGGAGTAAAATTCACAAAAGTTATCAAATTCATTAGAAAATCTATAATTGAATTATCTATAACATTGAGACTTAAACATCTCACCAATCGCTTGATCAGTCCACAGTCAGAATTCTTTTAAGTTAGGTCTTGGACGACCTCAAAATTGTTGAGCGAGGAACCCCTTTCTCTAACTCCTCCTCCAGAAGCCCATCAAAGGTAGGCGCGCAAGTGCACACACATACGCACGCAAGCGCGTACTTTATCTCGTGTGCACGCATCGAACAAGAAAGCTACAAAATAGTATACCCTTTAAAGAAATGACCGCCGTTCTTTGTGGTATGTTTTAGGGTTAAGGCGCCCAAAATTCTCTTATTACTAAATTTGTACCTTACACTTGGTAGGTATATATATATTATGGTCCTTTTATTAACCATTCCTTACTGCCAAACTAAAAGTTACTACCCCTTCGAACCTTATTTCTTACTACGAAGAACTTTCCTCTTCTTATCATGCATATTCTCTATTTTTATTTTATATTTTTTAAATATTTTAAAAATTTTATCTTTATTTTTAAACAAATATACATAAATAAATTTAGAATAATTACCAATAAAAATTATAAAATATATTTTTCTTCCTCTAGTAATATTGTCATTTAATTCACAAATATCACTATGAATCATTTCTAATAAATGTGTATTTCTTTCAACTTTAGAAAAAAATTTAGTAATTCTGGATTGTATATAAATATCACATTTCTTTTTAAAATTCTTATTACTAAGATCAATATAGTTATTTTTATGCATATATTCAATTGATTTGTAATTTAAGTGTGCTAATCTATTATGTCATAAATCACAAGAATCAATAACATACAAAAAAAATTCATTTTATTATCAATATTAAGTTTAAATATGCTTTCAGTATATTATCATTTTCCTATGAATACATCATTCTTAAATAAGACCACTTTATTAGATTCTATTAGAACTTTAAATCCTTTTTTTATATAAGAGACTAACATAAACTAATTTTTTTCTCAAATTGGGAACATGAAGTACATTTATTAAATTTAATTTCTTTTTAAATGTAAAATTTTATTCCACAATTCTTTGACCACAAACTTTGGCTGAGATGTCATTACCCATTAAAACTTTTCTGTTGTTCACTTCTTCATATGTTTTGAATTAGTTGCGATCATTGCAAACAAGAACCCCAGAATTTCACCACCATTCAATTTATTTTTTTTTGTGTTGCCATATTGAATTCTTTAACCACAATATATATCTTTTGTATTTTTTCTACAACAGTAGAAATTAGGTCCTTTTCTTCCACTAAATTGTCCTTTGGTGCTTCTTTTTTCAGAAGTTTACATTCTTGTTAAATATAGCTTATTCGGTGTACCTGTGTATTTCTGGAGACGATGATAATGGTTGCCATTATTAAATATAATTTTTTTTAATTTATAATTAAAAAAATTCTTGAAGAAGCCATACTTGTTACTTGTGTATTTTTGTGTACTCCTATATACGGTTTGTAGATCTATATACTATTTGACATGGTTCTGAAAATTGGACCGGACCGGTCGGTTTAACCGGAAAAACCAGGAACCGGTTACCTGGCCGGTCCAGGTAACCTCAAAAATCGAATGGCAAAGAACAGGTGGAAAAACCAGTCGAACCGGCGGTTAACCGGCGAACCGGAAGAACCGTCCGGTTTTTTGACGGTTCAGTGGTTTGGAAATTCATAAGCCAAACGACGTCGTTTTGGCTATTTTTAAAAAAAAAAAAAAAAAAACTGGCGTACGCGTTAACCTTAACCAACCTAACCCTAATCAATCAGCCACCCACCAAACCCCCGAAGCTCCCAGCTTCCTCCCCTTTCTTCCCCCCTCATCCACCAAGGCCACCATTGCCACCACCCGCCAAGCTCCAGATTCCAGCAGCGCTCCTCATTCGCGACCCAGCATCGCTTCTCATTCGCCACCCAGCAGCGCTCCTCAGCAGCCGCGACCACCACCGCGTTGAGCCCGCCTCTCATTCGTCGGTAAGACTGATTTTCTTGTCTTCTTGATTTTGAACATGCTTCCTTCTAGCTCGCCTGTTCTGTTTGAAAAAAAAAATAACAGGGCATCTGATTCTGTTTGCTGGTTCATGGATAACATGCTGATCTTAATTTTTGTTTTTGATTCTCTATGATGCCTGTTCTGTTTGCTGATTCTGTTTGCTGGTTCATGAATATGCTCTATGCTTCTGTTTGCTCTATGCTCGACCATTCTGTTTGCTTCTGCTTTTTGTTGCTTCTGAATGGAAATAGTTTTAAATTTTTATTTTACCTGAATCAGTTGATTTCTGTGACTGTCAAGCTGCATGAAGTTGATCTATGCTGCCTGTTCTGTTTGCTGGAATCTGGAAATAGTTTTTGATTCTCTATGCTGCCTGTTCTGTTTGCTGGAAATAGTTTTTGATTCTCTATGCTGCCTGTTCTGTTTGCTGCTTCATTATTTTCATGGTTTTTTTGAAGTTGATTTCTTGTCTTTGATTTTCTTATTGTTATAGATGGAACAATCACAAAGTAACTCACAGCCACAAGATAATGCTGCTCAAAATTCTCAAACTGGTTCATCTAGAGGTAAATCTGATCCAGCTTGGCAATATTTTACAGTGAAGTATGACAAAAATAACAAGGCTCAATATACATGTATTTTCTGCTTGAATACTTATAATGGAGGGGGGATATATAGAATGAAATATCATGTTGCAAAAATCCCTGGACAAATTAAAGTTTGTACCAAAGTAACTGAAGATGTTGAGCTTCAATTCAAAAGGCTTTTGGAGAAAAACAAAAAAAATAAGGCAGAAAAAAGAAAATTTACATCTGAGTGTTATGATGTGGAAAGTGAAAGAGAAGCGGAAGAAGAGGGTGAGGCGCCTAATCCTGTACAACCTCCGGCTCCTGCAACAATGGGAGACAAAGGAAAGAGAAGAGCGATTGCTGCTACTCCAATTGGAAGTTATTTTAAGGAAAGGACTACGCCAGGCTCTCAACCAGCTTTGAAAAGTGTCTTGGCCAGTAAACAAGTTAAACACAAGGTTAAGTTGGGGCTTGCAAGATGGATCATTGATGCACGGATTCCATTCAATGCAATTCAATCGCCTTACTTTCAACCTGCCTTGGACGGCGTTGATGCAATTGGACCTGGTTTCAAGGGACCGTCGTATGACGAAATGAGAGTTCATTTGCTGGCCGATCTTAAGAAGGAGTGTCAGTTGCTTGTTGAAGGTTATAGGAGCTCGTGGAAAAGGACTGGTTGTACACTGATGGCAGATGGCTGGACTGATCAAAGGCAGCGTACGTTAATTAATTTTCTAGTTTATTATCCTGCTGGTATGTCATTTGTTAAGTCTGTTGATGCTTCTGATATGATAAAAACTGCCGATACCTTGTTTAAATTGTTTGCTGAGGTTATTGAGTGGGTTGGGTCTAGTAACATTGTGCATGTGGTTACTAATAATGCTGCGAATTATGTATCTGCTGGAAAACTCATTCATGAAAAGTATCCAAATATTTTTTGGTCTCCTTGTGCTGCTCATTGCATCAATCTTATCTTAAAAGACATAGCAAGTCTTCCTCACATAGCTGACCTTGCCTCTCGTGCTTCAAAAGTGACTGTCTTTGTTTACAATCATATGATTTTCTTGTCATGGCTTAGAAAAAGAAAAGAGTGGAAAGAAATTGTTCAACCAGGTGTAACACGTTTTGCTACTGTTTTCATTACTTTGAAAAGTATATATGATCATAAACAAGACTTGCAAGCATTGGTGATTGACAAATATTTCACTTCTCATAAATTATCCAAGAGTGTCAATGGGAAGATGGTTAGTTCAATTATCTTGGAAAGTAAGTTTTGGGAGGATTGTTTTACTATTGTTATGCTTGTTGGTCCTCTAATTAAGTTATTGAGGCTTGTTGATGCTGATGAGAAACCTTCTCTGGGTATCGTGTATACGGGCATGCAAAGAGCCAAAATTAATATCAAGACAATGTTTAGAAATAGGAAATCTGCATACACACCTTATACAAGTATCTTGAAAATGCGGTGGGATAAGCATTTGAAGCGTGACCTCCATGCAGCAGCATACTTTTTGAATCCAGATTACTTCTATAGTGAGGGGTTTGTTAAGAAGGCAAATATCTTGAGGTCTTTGCTTGATTTATTTGATATTGAAACTCTTTGTGATGACTCGGTTGCCGCAATGCAAGAGATACAGTTGTATCGAGATCGAAAAGGAAGTTTTGGAAGGGAAAGTGCATTGAAAGCAATTAAGAGACTTGAACCTGGTAAGTATTTATATTTCTATGTTCAATTTACTTTGAATATTTTTTAAATATAGAATGAGAATTGATAGTTGAATTTCATATTCTGGTAGGTGAATGGTGGAGGCTACACGGTGGGAGTGCTCCTAACTTGCAAAAAAATGGCAATTCGTCTTCTTCATCAAACATCTTCATCATCCGGCTGCGAGAGGAACTGGAGCCTCTTTGAACAAATCCATTCAAAGAGGAGGAACCGATTAGAGCATCAAAGGCTAAGTGACATTGTTTATGTCACTTATAATCTACGCCTTCAATCTAGAATGCATCGCAAGAAGAAGAATTATGATCCAATTGACATTCAAAACATTGACACGGTAGATTTTTGGGTAATGCCAGATGAAGAAGATCCTGAATTTACTAATGGAGACATTGAAGGCATTGAAAATTTAATTTATACGGATAATGCTATGCCTTCATATCCTACAGGTTATTGAAATAGCAAAACTTGTTTCATTTCCTCTCAATATCTGATGTAAAGTTCTAACTTTAATTTTTTCTTGGTTTTCTATTTTATTTTATTAGATGGAGGAGATGTGGAACTTGATGTGGATTTCCCTAATGTTGCTGATTCTTCAAATACAGCTTCTTTTGGTGGTACTTCTGATGATGGTGGCTTTGGATTACCTGTTTATGATGGAGATGTTGGAACACTTAATGATAATTATGATTTTTGATGAGTTGCATCTTTGATTAGTTGAAAACTTGCTAGTAATTGTATCTTTTGAATGTAGAACATTATGGGTTTGTCATTATGTACGTTTTATTTTTTGTTTAGTTATAAACTTTGATGTTTGAAGTTGTTTGTGAACCTCTAATATTAAGTAATGGATAATTTATTATGTGAAATATTAAATTTTATTAAGTTAGAAATTATTGAATTTATATACTTAAGATTATTTTAAGTTTTTTAATAATTTTATTTAATATTTAATTAAACCGGTTGAACTTCGGTTGAACTCCGGTCGAACCAGTGAACCATTAAACCAGTGACCTCACCGATTTATTGACCGGTCCGGTTCTCGCAACCTTGCTATTTGGAGATGATGATAATTGATTAAAATGGATTAAAGATGTGGGATTCAAAAAATTTAAAGGGAGTTCGCTGGGGTAAGGTGAACTCTATATAATTTGTATAAATTTCGTCGGGGGTGCGGCGAACTTGCTCTAAAAAAAAATCGTATTTAAAGAATTAAAGTTCAAAAATGGTGTTTGGGGAAATATGAATTTTTTTATTTTATTTCTGAAAATAATCCAAAAATCATAGGGTCAATTAGATAAAGTATTGAGAATATGACCTAGACATATAAAGGTATTTTCATCGCGTTTCTTCTTTATTTAAATAATCTTTTTTTTTTTCTTTCTGTGTGGCATTTTCAACGATATCAGTAATTAGTGTAGTCTTTGGGTCAATCACATATGCAATATTGAGATTCGAAAGAAGAAACATCATCTTACCCCTCCAACAGTTGAAATTTGTTCCAACAAATCAATCCAACTTGACAAATTCTTGATTCATGACCTTAAACGTAGTGTTTTGATTTTGTGTCATCTTCACAAATATCTCTCTAAAAATGATGGATAAATTATGATTAAGAACATGACAAAACTTATTGTGTTATAGTTTCAAGGCACGATTAGATTATTTTTTGTAGAGAAATACTTGTTCCCACACTTAAACTTGGTTTGGTAAAACTTTTTGAAGAGGTGTTTGTATTTTTTAAAAGCTCAAGCTCCTCATTTTGTGTTTGGTAAATCAAAAAGACCATGTGCTTGTGCTTGCAACTTTTAAAAGCACCTAAGATAGAGCTTTTCAAAGTTGGCTTGTACTTTTTAAAATTTAAAAGTCTAATATAACCTCATATGTTAACTAATTTTCAAATTTAATACTTACATTTATGTCTATTATAATATTTTTAAATTTTAAAAGTCATTTTATCAAATGCAATTGATATTGCTTGTATTTATTGAAAGTTATTTTTAATTTGATTTATTAAACATAAATGCAATAACTTTTAAAAAGTTATCTTTTAAAAATTAACTTTTATAAGCTACTCTTAAAAAGTAAAAATTTTACCAAACTAAATCTTAATTACAATAAAATTAATTACCATACTCTTTTAAAATACAATGAAACTTATAAATTTTTTACTTAACAATAATAAAAAATTTTCACTCTCTTTAACAAAAAAAATTTTTCGCTGAAAAAATCTTTCTGAAAGGTCATTACTTTTTGTCACTGGACGTACACATTACAAATTCAAACATTCACAACCTTTTATGATTGATGACTTTTCAAGCCAACAAATACAATGATTCATGTATAACCGTTACTATTTGAAGTATCTTAAAATAAAACGGTTATAACCAACTGTTTAATTACTTGATTAATATTAATAATATTACTAATATTAATTTTCTAAATTTGTAAGTACCTTTTTAAAACCTTAAAAAATACGCTCGAATTATTTTAGCGTCGATAAAAATTCTTTTAAATTTTGTTATCAACAAAAATATTCTCAAATAATTTAAAAATATGCTAAAAATATCAAGTCGTGATTAGAGACTTACTACGATAATAGAAAAACGTAGCATAATTTATTTGTCAAGGTTAAAATTTCACTTTTCACATCAAAAGTTCTGATTATCACGTCATTCGTTTTTATTAACGTAGGATATTTTAAAATAAATGATCAAATTCGTCTCTAAAAGATCAATCGTTCTCCAAATTAGTCTCTAAAATTTTTTTTAATTAAATTCATCTTTCAAATATTTTAAATTAACCACGTTACTCCTTCTATCATTTTTTTTATTGGCGGTGCCAAAAGTGATACTACAACACACATATAAGAGTTTTAATTGACTATTAGCATGATAATTTTATGAAATAAGATCAAATCAAAATCTAATTGAGGGGAGAATTTGAGGCATTAGAATCCCTTAATTTGGGGCTGATTTGATCTAATTTCATAAGCTTATCATGCTAACCGCAAATTAGAACTACTAGGGGTGTGTTTGGGAAATCCGTTGGAAGGGAAGAAGCACGTTTAAATTTCTTGAAAGTTTCAACTTTTGGTTTGGCAAATTTTTTTCTCATGAACGCAGAAGTGATTCTGTTGCCAAAACCAGCGTTTACAAGAAGCAACTATTTTTAGCTTCTGCGTTTTCTTAACGGGCTTTTAGCCATAGATACTAACCTTTTATTTACTTTTTACCACCTTTATCCTTTGTATATGTGTGTATTATTTATAAAATTCTTGTTATTTCTATTTATATGAGCTCTAATTTTCTATTATTTATTATTTATATTTTTTTAACTATTTGTTTGACATTATACACTTTTATAATCGTGATTTTTGTGTATTATGTTTGTTATTATCTTTTTATAATATGATTTATTAATTCTATTAAGTAAAGTAAATTAAATAAAAAAATTAACTGTAAATAATAATAATAGTAAAAAATTATAACATACTAAAAAAAGAGTACTAAAAATACTAAAAATATATTATATAAAAAGATCATTAAGAACTTTTAGATTTGTTTCAATCACTATAAAGTAAATATTTAATTTTTTTTTATTATTTTCAGTACTATCTTTTATAATTGTAATTCTCCTATACTATATTTTAGTGTAATTTTTTATAATATAGATTATGATTCCATTAAAAAAGATAAATTAAATAAAAAATTAATCATATATAATAATAAAATCATAAACGTTGGATTTCAAATTAATATTAAGAATAAGATTATTGAGAGTACTAGAATAAGAGTACGATGTAAAAAAAATACTAAAGTAACATTTAATACTTAAAAAATGTAACATATTTGATTAAATATTCTTTTATATATATATATATATATAATATATATAATTTTTATTTTTATTTAAAAAAATATTTTGTCTATTTTTATATGTTATTTTTATTTTAGTAAGTAAATATTAATTTTATTATAAAATTAACTAATAAAATCTATTTAAATATCTAAATTAAAACAATAGGATAATATAAAAAAAATCTAAGTTGATGTCCATTTTAGTAATTTTTTATCTAAAAGTGATTTTGAATGGTATAAGCCAAACAACATTTATTTTACTATAATCTATTTTGATACAAAAATTACCAAACATAAATCACTTTAACACAAACTTACTTTTGACCAAAATCAAGTTTGCAAAATCAATTTTATGCAAATTCCCGTTTGCAAACTGTAATCCAAACACACACTAGATATGTGTTGTGATATCACTTAACGCACGTGTTACATCAACAAATTTTGATGTCTTTAGCAATGAAAGTGACGAAAAGACTAAAATGACTAATTTAAAATTTTTGAAGGACGAATTTAATTAAAAATAATTTTAGAGACTAATTTAAAAAATGAATGATCTTTTAAAAGTATAATTTGACAATTTACTCGATATTTCCATTCACGAATATATATTTTGTCATATTTTAAAAATAATTTAAATGAATTTTTTTGGATAATAAAATTTTATTTTTTTGAACAATAAAATAATTCATGTTTTTGTTTTTTGATTTACTTTTTTTGGTTGAGAAACCTATAAAAAAAAATCGTATAATTAATTTGCTGACGTTGTTGTTACTTCTCGATCAGTTCTACGCATATCGACACATTTCCCGAAAAACAGTGTAAATTGACATTTCTAAAAGTAAATAGTAACTTAGTAAGTATTAACATTTTTCTAAATCCGTTGGTGACTTGGTGTGAAGCGTATCTTTAATTTTTATTGTATTTTAGTATGTTATTATTCGGACAAAGTATACTAAAAATATAAAATTTGTCATTGATATGCATAACACAAGCTTTTCAGAAAATGTAACACTTATACCCCCTTCAAGTTTGTTGAAATTTCACTCTACGTTGTATATACATAAGATAATTAAAAAGAATGAAAAAGATAATAGTGTTAAAATTGGGTATCATTTGAATTTATAATATAAGATGACGAAAAGGTATGGATAACCAATAATTTTCAATTAATAAAGTAGTTAATAATTCAAAATAAAAATATCTAAAATTAGAAATAATTAAAATATCAAAAACTCAAATTTAAAAAATTAGAATTTAAAGTTTAGAATTTAAGATTAAAAATTAAAATTTAAAATTTAAAGTTTAGACTTTAGAACTTAAAATTTAGTGTTTAGGATTTAGAATCTACGGTTTAGAATTTAAGATTTTAAATTTATGATTTAGAATTTAGGATTTAGGAATTAGAATTTGGATTTAAAATTTAGGAAGACTAGTGATAAATGGCTAAAAGTGATTACCAGCAAAGATAGCCTGTCATAGTTGTTGGAGGTGGTCACCTATGACTCATGGTGGAGATAAGTGGCTTGTCATGATAGATGAAATGTGGTGTTAGAGGATAAAAATGAATAAAATAGTAGAATAGTAATTTTAAAAAAATTGTAATGAATATTGAAATTTTTTTTTTGGATTATTAGTCTATGTTAGCTTATTTTTTATACGTTAAAATTAGTCACTAAAATTAATTATTTATATAAAATATATATTAAAAATAAATTAAATTATACTTATATTTATATATAAATATATGATGACTAATTTTAATGGTTGATTTTAGTGTATAAATAATATTTTGTATTTTTTTATTGATTAGCTCGCATATCTGTAAAATGAGTTAGAGTGCAATTTCTTAAGAAGTTTGGAGTGGGGTGCAATTTTGTCAAATCCAAATGGGTAGCTCGAGCTATTTTTCCCTCATCAAAATCGACAAATCATTAGCTGATTTTCAAATTTAAAAATTAGGTGTCAAGTGTAACTTCAGTATTGGTAATATTAAAGAGGAAAAAAATCAGCAAAAATTTATTTTATTTAATATATATTAATTGTTAATAAAATTAATAAAAATTAAATAAAATAAATTTTAATTATTTTTGTCTATTTTTTTTGGTTACTAAAAATTTTTATTTAAGTAAAGGGTTTAACTAATAATTAGAACTTATATTATTTACCATGATAGTCAATAAACACAAAGAGAAGTGAGAGCTATGAGCAGCAAAGAGGTGAACGGGAATGAGAGTGGCCGTGAGAATGGAAAACACAGTAAGATAACCGGCTTCGCCGATAGAAGTAAGAAAAAAGGACAAATAGGTCTCTGACTTTTTGCTCTGTGGACATTTTTGTCCCTGATCATTAAAAAATATTTTTAAGTCCCTAACCTTCACAAAATTTGGACGGATCAGTCCCTGACGGAGGCATTTGGACGGAGGGACTGATCCGTCCAAGTTTTGTGAAGGTCAGGAACTTAAAAGTATTTTTCAATGGTCAGGGACAAAAATGTCCACGGAACAAAAAGTCAGGGACCTATTTGTCCTTTTCTCTAGAAGTAATAAGGGGGAGAGTGTGATAGAGGTTGTATCTAGTGGCATAGAGGATTCCAAAAGGACGAGAGTCCCCTTTAGGAATAAAGTGGTTAGCGTGTCTAATTCGAAACTTTTTGTAGTTGATGATTCACTGGACGGTAATAGTTTAGCCATTGGGACAGGTAAACAAGGGGATCCAAAGCCGCCGATCGTAACGTTCTCAGAAGAGGCAAGACGAGCTTTATCTGCACCGTATGAGGATTCCACTGTCATTAAAGTGCTTGGAAAGCATGTGAGTTATACGGCCATGGTTCATCGTCTCAGAAGCATTTGGCGAGTGCGCGGCGGTTATGAGGTTATGGACGTTGGCTATGGATATTTCCTTGTGAAATATGATCTCATGGAGGATAGAGATAGGATCCTCCTGGGTGGTCCGTGGAGGCTAGGAGGACACTATTTGGCAGCCAAGTCTTGGATATCTGACTTTTTCCCTTGTGAGGAGTTTTTTGGATCCACTTTCGTGCGGGTACGCATTGTGGGGTTGAATATATGGTACTATCAAGAAAGAGCAATGAAAAGAATTGCTGCGGCTATTGGCACACCCATGAAGGTAAATATGGCAACAAAGGAGGCGAAACACAGAAAATTTGCTAGAATTTGTGTGTAGATTAACGTGGGACTGCCGGTGGTGACATACATCATCGTTGACGGTCACAAATATCAAGTGCAATATGAGAACTTAGAATTAGCATGCGAATAGTGCAAGTGTTTTGGGCATGAGAGAATAGCCTGTACAAAAAAAATAGGTAGAACAAACTGTGATGCGGATAGCCAATGATAGAATGTTGAGTGAAGAGGTGGCATCGCCGAACAAACGGTGGAAGTTTCAGAGGGTAAAGAGGGGACAGTTCAAATTCAAAATTCAAAAACGCTGTTTAAATTTGAAAAGGAACAAGTTATTAATGAACCAAATAAGGAAGGTGGGGATTTCTCACATGAGACGTTGCATGGGAGTGAGGAGATCATGCAAGGCAATCATACAAAAGAGGAGTGGGTCCAGGTGAATAAAAAAAAAGAAAAAAAGAAGATTGGTGGTCAGGGGTTGAAGGGGAGAGTTCTGGACTAAAAGCACACAAGCCCAATGTTACAAAAGGGTTTGTAATTCATGGTGGGCCAAAAATAAGGAATGGATTGACAACGTATGGTTTGAATCAAAGGAATAAGGCTGACTTTTTCGAGATAGGGAGGCATGAATAATTTAAATAGAGCATATGGTTATCATGAGGCTAGGAGCGTTGATGTAAAGACCCCGGATTTTGCTTCTAATAAAAAATGCATAAGGCCCAATTTCATTGAAAATTTACCTACTGATATTGGGGCTAGAAAATGTGATGAAGCTGGAACGGAGGCCTCCCAACAGCAGGAAGAGGTGGTGGCAGTGGTATAATTTTAATAGGCAGTCCATTCTAAGCCATGATGTTGGTATAATTTATGGATAGTTGTGATTTTAATATTTTGGCTTGGAATATTAGAGGAGTCTCTAATAAGATGGCTCGTATTCACTGTAAAGAGCTTGTTCACAAATATCACCCATCTTTTATTTGTTTGTTGGAAATACATATTATTTTTGACAAACTAAAATTTTTTTGGAGTGGTTTGGGTTATTCAGCTGTAGCCATCTCTAAAGCGCAAAGTCAAAGAGGTAGTATTTGGTTTTTATCTGCTGTCCCAGTTAATCATTGCAAAGTGATCAGTATCATGGAGCAATGGATTACGGTGGAAATATCTTTAGAAAGTAAATTATGGTTATGTAGTGCTATCTATGAGAGTTCTAACATGGGAATTAGACAAGATTTATGTGCTCACTTGATAGGCTTAGCTGAGTGAATTCAAATACCATGTTTAACAGTAGAGGATTTTAATGAGATTATGCACTCTACTGAGGTGAGAGGGGGTTTCTTTCATAGTGGAAGGGTAAAGAGGTTTGTTGAAACTCTAGACATGTGTGGCCTCATTGACATTAGTTCCTTTGGAAGAGCTTATACTTGGTATAAAAGGGTTTCTAGTGACAGGGATGTGGCTAAGAGATTGGATAGGGCTTATGCAAATCAACAACGGTGTCGGAGTTTTCCAGAAACATATTCAGAGACTCTATGCAGGCTTCATTCAGATCATTGTCCTCTTTTCATTCGATATAAGTGACCTTACCACTCCAAACATGAACATAAACCGTTCTGTTTTCAAGCTGCCTGGACAACTCATCCTGCTTTCTCTAGTATAGTTAAAGATGCGTGGAACAAGAAGACTACCAATGTGATTGCCAGTCTCAAATAGGTGCAAAAAGAGTCTATTAAATTTAATAACGAGATGTTTGGTAATATTTTTGTTAAGAAACAACAGCTAGAAGATCATATCAATAAGCTTCAGTTGACTTTGAAATCCTCAGATCACCCATATCTCTTGGTAAAGGAGAAAGATCTGAATGATGAGTACAACAATGTTCTCCTGCAAGAAGAACTTCTATGATACCAAAAATCTAGAGATCAATGGGTTAGATTTGGAGATAAAAACACAAGCTTTTTCCACATGCAGACCATCATGCGTCGACGAAGGAATAAGATTCATGGTATTTTCCTGGAAGATGAAATTTGGACTGACGATATAGAGGATTTGAAAGCGGAGACTAATAAATTTTTCATGAAACTATTTTGTAGAAGAGAACGGGTTGATATTGATGCTCTTGGTGATATTTCTCTTCCTTAGTTAAGCCAGGAGGCGTGTAGATGCATCGTAGAGCTAGTCACTTTAGAGGAGGTTAAGAAGGCGGTTATAGGAATGAACTCATTCAAGGCGCCAGGTCCTAATAGCTTTCAGGCATACTTCTTCAAGGAGTATTGGAATTACATTGGGAAAGATATCCATAATATTGTGAGCCTAGCGTTTTCAGGGGGACATATGGATGCATCGATTTTTGAAACTCTCATTGTGCTTATTCCAAAGGTTGGGACACCCAAATCTTTTAAAAACTTCAGACCTATCAGTTTATCTAATGTGATGTACAAGATTATTACTAAACCTCTTGTGAATTGTCTTCGGCCTTTTCTTTCTGACATCATTGGTCCACTTCAGGGAGGATTTATTCCAGGTAGGAGAGTAATAGATAATATTGTCATAACTCAAGAGATTCTTCATTTATGAGAAAGACGAAATCCAAAAAAGGAACTTTAGCTTTCAAGATTGACTTGAAAAAGGCATATGCAGAGTTGACTGGAGATTCTTGGAGCACTCTCTTCGTAATTTTGGTTTTTCTAGCACTATAACCAGGTTGATTATGAATTGTATGATTTCTTCTTCTTTATCTATTTTGTGGAATGGTAGTAAGCTTGAGAGCTTTAGTCCAGATTAGGGACTAAGACAAGGGGATCCAATGTCGTCTTATTTGTTTGTTCTTTGTATGGAGAGATCGGCCTGTTACATTTTGCATAAGGTGACTGAAGGAGAGTGGGAATCAGTTTCTGTATCCAGAGGGGACCCAAGGTTTCTTATCTTATGTTTGCGGATGATCTCCTATTTTTCTGCAAAGCTAAGAGACAAATTATTATGGTCATGGAAGTCCTAAACACTTTTTGCAAAGCATCTGGATTGAAAGTTAACTTTGAGAAGTCTAAAGCAATATGTTCAAAAAAATATTTTCAATGTAAGGAAGAAGATGTTTATCGGCGTATCATCTATCTGTTTTACTCGAAACTTAGGTAAATACTTAGGTGTTAACTTGGGGCACCCGAGAGTGACTCGGGTCTGTGCTATAGAGATTATTGACAAAATTCAGAACCATCTAGCATCATGGAAAGGGAGACTTTTGAATTGAGTTGAGAGATTATGTCTTGTTAAATTGGTCATATCAGTTATTTCTATTTATTAGATGTAATACTTTCTTCTTCCAGGCTATGCTTGTGAATAGATTAATTCTCTCATTTGACAGTTTTTTTGGAAGGGTAATACTGATGAGAGATATCTCTCTTTGGCCAATTGAAAAACGTTAATTACTCCAAAAAATTTCGGTGGTCTGGACATTTAGGATTCTTCTCTAGTTAACATGGCAATGATTAAAAAGTTAGTTTAGCAGATGCTAAATTGCCATGACAAATTGTGGGTCCAAATTATGCTAAAAAAATATCTCAAAAAGTCCTTGAACTTAAAATTTCTTGTTTCAAAGGCTGCATCTATTTGCTGGAAGGGCATTGGGAAGATAATGCAGCTTTTGCAAGAGGGTTTGACTTGGAGTCTTGATAAGTTTGGCCAATCGATTTGGTTTGTTGTTTGGCATCCAGGAGGCAAAATCTGTGATTATCTCCCTTTTGTCCATATCTCCGATACTCAATTGAATATCAGGGAGGATTGGAGTGAGTATGGTTAGCATTTGGGACAAATTGCAACTCCCTTATCAGAGTTAGTTCTCCACATGATGCAATCTTCCAACTGGTTTTGGCAGCACACAGTTGAACCTGTATGGATCTGAACAAAAAATATTAGTAAAGGTTATTCAACCAAAGAGGGATATGCATGGTTACTGAAAAAGAAGATTCAGTGGAATGGGGGATGAAGTTGGAAATGGCTATGGCAGGCAAACACCCCAGAGAAAGCAAAACTCCTGGCGTGGTTTGCCATTCATGATTCTCTACCAACGGAGACTTTTGACACCAGTGTGGACTCTCTGAGTCAAACATGAGCCCTCGATGTGGCGAAGAGACAGAATCGGCGATGCCTTTCTTGCTATGTTGTCGACAGGTGCAAGACATTTGGATGAGATTGGATCCATCAATTCTAGGTCAGTGTGGATATGTTTTCTTTTATGCGAGTTGCTGTTTTGGAACAAAAAACTTATTTTTTTGGCATTTGGTGGATCTGTAGGCATCAAAATCAGAAAATTTTTAATCCATATGAAGCTTAGACGCAACATAAAGTGGTGATCTTGGCTAGAAAATGGAAGATGGAGTTAGAACAGGCTCGGTTTCAACCTCGTCAGCTATCTTTGTTCAAGAATGTGAATTAGAAACTTCCTCAGCTTGATTTTTTGAAAGTAAACTATGATGCTAGCATTTTTTTTGGAAGTTCAAAAATTAGATTTTGGGTGTGATTAGAAATAATGAAGGTGTTTGGATAAAAGGTTGTTTGGGGAGGATTCCAATTTGGAGTATCAAAAAATCCGAACTCTTTGCAATATAGAGAGGGATGGTTTTAGCGTGGGAGTGTGGCTTAAAGAAGATTGTATGCAAAACAGATTCCAAAGAAGTAGTCATTGCTGCTCAAAGTGAGCCTGCTTCAGAAGACAGGGAAGATGAGGATCTGGTGGTGCGTATTCATGAAATGCTTGGCAAGGAGTGGGAGATTCATTTTTAGCTTAGTGCTTTGAGAGGAAAATAGGGTGGCCGATCTGATGGCAAAGCTCGAAGTTTGGAGTCAGAACGAGTACGTTGAGTGGTTTGATCCTCCTGATAAAATTGTTGAAACTCTTCTTCAAGATCGAGAAGTTATTTGAGTTATAAAGGTCTCTTTTGTGTCGTTTTTGCTTTTTTAATTTCTTTAATTTTTGTTTAGACACAAAAAAAAAAAAGAGTTTAGCTAGTAATATGTGTCCTAAGGACACATGATAAGCTTACTACTAGTAGAAAGTTTTAAATATTTTTATTTAATAAATACAAAACAAATGCATTGAAAACTTAAATTTTTTATATTTTTGATGAAATTTTTTTCATTTTGTACAGATAAACCCTTAAGTAAATAGAGTCGTTGTATAGGGTATGTCTAAAATGAGCACAACAATTATGTGTGTATTGGATGTACCATATTTATATACACCATTAGATTTTATTAAATGAAAATCAAAGACTAACATAAAAGAAGAGCATTGATGGACTCTAATAAATACAGAATATCCTAATACATAAATAAATATTTTTTAATATACGATACTTTAAACAACATAATCTTTTATTTTTAAATAAATAAATATAAAGTATATAAATACAAAAAATATAAATACTTTTTATTCATTAAAATTAATTATTATGCAAGAAAATTTTATAATATTAAAAATTATATTAAAAATATTTTAAAGTATAACATAAAAATATAAAATAATTAAATTTTATTTTATATTACTTTACGAATAATTAGATTATTATATTCAAAACTTATTAACAAACTATTTCTGTAAAAATATTATTATATAATATGAGTTTTTTTTATCAAAATATTTGTAAAAATATAATTTATTTAAAAATTATATATAATACATGGAAATATTAAATTTTTGTTTTTTCATTTTTTGAAAAAATTGATGAAATAATATGTATCAACTACGTATATGTATCATATATTTGTATATAATAATAACTGATGTATATTCTTTTATTTTTTAGACTCTCTAATATATATGCTATTTTATGGCTCTCTCCTCTAATCTTCCTTATTCTTATTTATCTTCTAAAATTATTTTGAATTTATGTCTCTTTTTACTTTACTTGCGTTTACTTCAAATTTGATGGAACTTAGAGAATCTGTTAAGTCTGCTTTTATTAAAAATGTAGGAGATACTTTTATTTTGTCTCATGTTGATAGAGGAGACAAAACAGATTTGCGTGGGAGTAGAATTGCTGTGACGTCTTGTTTGATAGAATAAGTAGGAGACAATTTTATTTTATCTCATAGAGAATAAAATCAGAATCAGAACAGAGAAGGTAGAGTGACACAGTCATATATCTTGGTTTAGCCACCATATGCAGTGCGACCTACATCCAGTTTTTCCCAAAAATGTAGTAAAATTTTCACTATCTTTCAAATATTACAATCACCAAATTCCCTAAGATTCAATCCAATCCTATATGTGACAAATCCAACTTCTACCCAAGCTAAAGTTGGCTAGGTTCACTCCTTAAATTTTCAACCACTTAGTGTTCACTTAACTTAGTAAGGGAATTCTCTCAAGATCATAATTACAAAATAAAAAAATGTACAAAGGATATCTGAAAAAAATATTTGATTTTTCTCCAAATCTAACTCTCTTTGCCTTTTCTTTCAAAGGCTTTTTCTTAATTCCTCACATTAATGCCTTTTTTCATTGAAACAAAAAAAGATAAAACTGAAAAAGTAGAATATTCAATAGAAAACCATGAATGAGAAGGTCTAGCTTTGTAAGTTATGAAAATCCAAACTTTGTACTCTCACTCCTTCCTTCAATCCTTGGTCGTTTACCCCTTTAATAGAGGAGTAATGTAAAAATCGAGAGATTAGTAAATAATTAGCTAATAATTATTTATTAATCAAGAAAATTAAAAAATATAATTTTATAGTTTAATGTGATAGAGAAAACTAAAACGAGAATATTGACACTAATTTTAAAAGAATTTGGCTCAAGATTGGGCCGAACGGGCCTAGCTGGCAAACCGGGCCCGTATTAGGCCCAAGGGTCAATCCAAATTCACTGCCACTTAAAGGGCAACATACCTTCTTCCTTCTCTCATTGTGTTCACACTGGAAACTTGAGGAAGGGGAAGAACACATTACAAATTCACAAACCCTCACTCATAATTTAATCCTCCATAACTTTTGATTCGGAGCTCCGATCGCCGCACCATTTGCGACCACGCGTTCAGCGCGTCAAGCTCTACAAAGCCCAACAACCAATTTTGGTAAGAAATCCCATTTTTCATCTCAGCCTCTCAATTCCCTTGGTTTTCAAATTTTTGGGGTTTGGTTATTTAAAGTTGATGTGTTGATGCTTAGGCTCAAATTAAACTTGATGGATTAGCGGGTTTCGCTTATTTGAGGTACGGATAAGGTAAGAGATTTCTAAACCTTGTGGATTCTTGGACTATTGTGTGATGGGTGTTAAATATATATATATATATATATATATATCTCCTCATGTGTATATTACTACTTTGCTAATGTACCTCCTAGAGGTTTTATGGAGAACTAGGGCTTTTAAACATGTTCCTTTGGGCTTAAGGTTGTATATTATATATGTAAAGATTCTTCGGCCAGCCTTAGCTTCGCAGGCTGAGTTAGGAGCTTGTTATTATATACCTTTGTTCTCTATTCCTAGTTTCTATTATATCATGCTTATAACTTTAGTTTTTTTCTTAAGCAAGTAATCCGCATTTCTGAGCGTTGCGCTTTCTATTTTGCGATCTTTGTTTTACCTGTTTATCGAGGCTCCTAGTATACTATTTTTATTTCATTATTATCATTATATACATTTTATTTTAGAGGTCGTAATACCACACTACCTATGTTTTATGGCTTAAGCATAAAGCTCTGTGTGGTAGGATGTTATATTATGGTATCATGGCAGTTCGTTCCTGTATAGCCTGAGGGACAGATTGACTATGCTCTTGTGCATACTCTGTGTGCGTGTCTATGTGCTACTTAGGATATCTGACGAATATGTGTAGCATACTTGTTTGTGAGCATGCATTTGGGACTCTAAAATACCGAACTTGAGATATTGAGACTGATCACCTTAATATCAATTATTTGGTGTGAACAGGGACCAAATGATGTCTCACGGATCCGAGCGAGGTATTCAGAGAGAAAATCCCGTGGTAGAACCCATGCAAGGACATCGAGATGGAAACTCTGGTTCCGGTACAAGTAACGTAGGTCGATACTATAGGTCTTTGACCCTTACTGATTTCCTCAAGAGTGGTCCACCTTGGTTTAACGGAGACGCCAATGCTTTGGAGGCTAATCAGTGGCTTCGAGACGTGGAGATATTTTTGTACACCTAGCATGTTTCTAAAATACAGTGAGTGGAGATAGTGACTTACATGTTAGAGGAAGATGCTCAGAATTGGTGGCAGGAGTTATGTCATACCTTGTAGGTGGAGTTGACAGATGTCCCTTGGAATAGGTGTAAGATAGAGTTCTACGGAAAATATTTATTGCATGCGTTTCACACTGCAAAGGAATTGGAGTTAACGCAGTTGAAGCAAAAGAATGACCATTGCTGACTATACCCGTGAATTCGACAGCTTGTGCCATTTCTCAAAAGTTTGTTAAGAAAATCCAGCTGATTATGAGGAGTGGATGTGTGCTCAGTATGAGAAAGGACTTAGGAGAGATATCTTTAACTACGTATATCCCCAAAGGCTAACGAGTTTCACTGAGTTGGTCAAGAAGAGCCAGTTCGCGGAAGATTGCTCCATGAATTGGGCGCTGCTATAGGAAGGTTGTGGTGAGACTGCTCCAGATGAGCCATACAGGGCCAAACTGGGGATGCATTTTCGATGTGGAGCACCGGGGCTCATGTCGAGGGATTGTCTGCGGGGGAGGGCCACAGGTGTAGGATGGCCGCGACAAGATCGAGGTAAGTGCGATATCAAATTTGTAGACCGAATTTGTTCCGCTTGGAGCTGGGACCCCGCTTTTGTTTAAATTACAAAATAGAGTTGACGAGTTTAGGACTGGAAAGATTGGACGTAGTATTAAACGTGGATACAGACCAGGAATTGTAGACGAGGGGAGCGCCTCAACCCGTTCTCGTTAGTAATTAGAATTTTCGAGGGCGAAAATTTCTGTTAGGGGGATAGGATATAAAAACCGAGAGATTAGTAAATAATTAGCTAATAATTTTTTATTAATCAAGAAAATTAGAAAATAGAATTTTATAGTTTAATGTGATAGAGAAAACTAAAACGAGAATATTGACACTAATTTTAAAAGAATTTGGCCCAATATTGGGTCGAACGAGCCGAACCGGGCAAACCAGACCCGTATTGGGCCCAAGGCCCAATCCAAATTTACTGGCACTTAAAGGGAAACAGTCCTTCTTCCTTCTCTCATTGTGTTTCACGCTGGAAACTTGAGGAAGGGGAAGAACACATTGCAAATTCACAAACCCTCACTCATAATTCAATCCTCCATAACTTTTGATCCGGAGCTCCGATTGCTGCACCGTTTACGGCCACGTATCCAGCGCGTCGAGCTCTACAAAGCCCAATAACCAATTTTGGTAAAAAAACCCAATTTCTCATCTCAGCCTCTCAATTCTCTTGGTTTTCAAATTTTTGGGGTTTGGTTGTTTAAAGTTGATGTCCTGTTGCTTAGGCTCAAATTAAACTTGATGGATTAGTGGGTTTTGCTTATTTGAGGTACGGATAAGGTAAGGACTTTCTAAACCTTGTGGATTCTTGGACTATTGTGTGATAGGTGTTAAAATTTTTTGTGTGTATATATATATATATATATATATATATATATATATATATATATGTGGTAATGTGAATTAGGTGTGTATATTTGAAATTGGAGCTTGAATTGTGAACACTTGAGGCTTGGTGGAGTTTGGGTGTCATTGCTTTGGTGATTTCGGATCCTTGGGATTGTGTTCAATGCATTAGTGGGTTGCCTTGGGTAATACTTGGAAATTGGCCAAGATATGATTTAAGTTTCTCGTATTTAATATATAATGTTCTATGAAAATTTTGGCTAGTGACCCTAAGATAGGAAATGGATTGTGATGTTGTGTTGGTTGAGAATGATTATTATGTATGTGATTAATGATTTGTGGAGGTTGAGATGGGAGCTTGTATGTATAATGTGTATAATTTGATATGAGTATGGTGGTTTGATGATGATTGATATGGGTAATAAAGCTAGAATGCTATATGATGATTGATGATGATTTTGTTGGTTAATTGAGAAATTATGTATGAAATTATGTAAAATTGAGGTATGGTTGATTCTAGTAGGATCTGGGGATCATGATGCTGTAAATGGTATGTTATGGTGCTATTTATATAAGTGGAATGTAGGAATTAAATTTGTTTTGATGAAAATATAAGTGGAATGTAGGAATTAAGTTTGTTTTGGTCCCCGTTTGGGGTAAGTCTCAAAGTTGTCCCTAACGTTTCAATCATCCTATTTAAGTCCCTAATATTTCAAAACTGACTCAATGTTGTCCTGGCGTTAGGGATCCGTTAACAGAATTGACGGCAGGACAAAATTGAGACGATTTAGAAATATCAGGGACTTAAATAGGACGAAAACGTTGGGGACAAAAATGATACATAGAAATAAATTTTAATTTTATCCTTCAATAATATCAATTTTTTTTACTATACATAGTATTCAATTACTTTTTAATCACATCTAAGTAAATTACACTTAGTCATATTACTTTTATTTTAAATAAATTAATTTTTTTATATAATTTTACTCTTAAAGATTTTTAGTTATCATGAAATATTTGTAGAATGACTAGTATATAAACTTGCGAAAAAGAAAAACTAATATATATACAATAAAATATAAATTATACATTTTTTCTCTAATGTATCAAACTTCTTTAAAATTATAAAAAAATAAATTTATTTAAAATGAAAGTAATGTGATTAAGTATAATTTATTTAGATGTAATTAAAAAATAATTGAATACTATCTGTACAGCAAAAATTTATATTATCGAAAGATAAAATTAAATTAAAATTTATTTTTATGTATCGTTTTTGTCCCTAACGTTTTCGTCCTATTTAAGTCCCTAACATTTCAAAATCGTCTCAATTTTGTCCGGCCGTCAATTCTGTTAACGGATCCCTAACGGCAGGATAACATTGAGTCAATTTTGAAATGTTAGGGACTTAAATAGGATGATTAAAATGTTAGGGACAACTTTAGGACTTACCACAAATGTTGGGGACAAAAACGAACTTTACTCTTTTATGAAAATAGAGGTTTATGAACTTTTGTGAAAAACTAAATTTTGGCTGAACTTCGGTGAGCCATAACTTTGCTTCCGAACCCTCAAATTGCTTCAAACTTCTTTCATATGAAAATTGGATCCGTGAAGTTTATGCTATTTGAAGAATGGATGAAAAATGTTTTAAAACAAAAAAGTTATGCGCATCGGAAGTTTGGAGGGCAAGACTGAAATTCTGTAGCACTCAGCATTTTTACTAATCTGCAGGTCTTCCGTACACGACCACTGCACGTAACGCGACCAACCTCTACCGGTTGGGCATATCGCGTACACGAGTAGGGTGCTTGTGTACGTGAGTAAGAAAACGTACGCCCACCGTACTTGTGGCCGACCCGTATGCGTGGCCCCAATTTCAGCAAACATAAAGTGTTTTAAAGTTTAATTTCAAACCTCTAAACGTCTATTTTCATTCCTTTGGCCTTAGATCTTGTTAGTAAGCCTAGTAATAGAATGAAGTTAGGAAATAGTGGTAACTTGGAGAGGAAGAAAGACTTTTAAAAAGGTAATATGTAGTTGGAGAAGATGGTACTTGATTGATAAGGATGATGAAAGTGGCATATAAGACAATTGATGATGTTAATTAATGGAGAATGATGAGATGAGTTATGAGTTAATATTGAGAACGTAAATGTTATTTCTGAGATATGATTGAATTGTTATTGAGCTTGGAATTTTTTCCATGAAATGTTATTGAGTTTGGGGTGTTGTCTCCCCCATGTCAGCCTGGGATTCGTCCCACGGATAATATTAAGTTTAGGGTGTTGTCTCTCCCATGTCAGCTTATTGGGATTCTTTCCATGGACATTGTTGAGCTTGGGGTGTTGTCTTCCCCATGTCAGCTTGGGACCCTGCCCATGGTTATCTTTGAGCTTGGAGTGTTATCTCCCCCATGTCAGCTTGGAATTCTTTCCATGGTTAATTTTCACGATTAGCTACCAGGACATGTCGGGCTAGTGAAGAACAAAACTCTTGCGCGATCTAGAATTTTCACAAATAAATTTCCGTTGTAAGTATAGCTTCTAGACCGACAAGAATTCCTTTCTTACAAAAGTTTGGTTGTCACAAGTAACAAAACCCAATAAAATTTATAACCGAAGTATTTAAACCTCGGGTCGTCTTCTCAAGAAATTGCAGGGAAGTATGATTTATTATTGGTTATGGAAAAAGGTATATTTTTTGGTTTTTAAAATAGAGAACAAGTAATTTAAATGGCAAAAAAAATAAATTAATAATTATAAAGAAAACTCTTGACAAGGTATGAAAACTGGACGTCCTATCCTAGTTATCCTTATCAATTGTGATGAGAATTGGATTTTTCTCCCACTTTGTTAACCTCTAACTATGAAGGTAAGTTAAGTGGATGAATCAATTTGATTCCTCAGGTCCTAGTCAATTCTTAAGAAAAGACTAGAGTTATTGGAATTCAAATCAATCAGCAAAGAATTCCAATTTTCAATCAACAAGGAGTTTGATAACTCAAATGTCTCCAATTTATCAATTCATCAATTAAAACCAAGAATATAAAAAGCTAAATAAAAATCATAAATCTGAAATACCTCAAATTGCATTAATAAAAGAAATCAAATCTAACATGGAAATTCATAAATTAAATTGGAAAAATAAATAAAAGAAACATTGAACCTGAAATTGAGAAATAACCATAAACTGAGAGGAATCCTAATTCTAAAGATCTAAATCCTAAATCCTAAGAGAGAGGAGAGAGCCTCTCTCTCTCTAAAACTACATCTAAATCCTAATAATTGTGAATGTGTATGTTCTATTTGTTGTTGTGTTGATGAATGGATGCATTCCCCCACTTTATAGCCTCTAGTCTGTATTTTCTGGGCAAAAAACTGGGTCAAAAACAGCCCAGAAATTGCCCCCAGCGATTTCTGGTACGTACAGGTCGCTGCAAAGTGACGCGAATGCATCGTCCACGCGTTCGCGCGGATTGCCTACGTGATTATAATCTGCTATTTTTTATAATTGTTATCTGTATTACTTGTGAACTACTTGTGTTTGCCTTGTTTTGCTTGTTTGTCTGTGCAACTCATAGGAAACGGAGGAACGGAGGAAATGATGAAAAGATTAGTGTGCAGGTTAAGTTTGGTTAGGTTGAGAACCTTTAGACGACCACCCTAATTCATGGTTTCTGTTTTAGTTCCTTAAACTTCTAGGATTGCCTCTGACATTTTCAGGACCTTATATCTTATATGCGTGACACCTTTACCATGTTGAGAACCTTCGATTCTCATCCCATACTATATTGTTGTTTTCAGATGCAGGTCAAGAGGCACCTCGCTAGGCGTTTGAATTTCTGCGGCGAAGTGGAATATTTTGGAGCGAGAAAAGGACAAATAGGTCCCTGACCTTTTGTCCCGCGGACATTTTCGTCCCTAACCATTGAAAAGTACTTTTAAGTCACTGACCTTCACAAAACTTGGACAGATCAGTCCCTGACGAAGACATTTGGACGGATCAATCCTTAACGGAGGCATTTGGACGGAGGGACTGATCCGTCCAAGTTTTATGAAGGTTAGGGACTTAAAAGTATTTTTCAATGGTATATATATATATATATATATATATATATATATATATATATATATATATATATATATATTAGACTCTATTCATGTGTATATTACTACTTTGTTATTGTACCTCCTAGAGGTTTTATAAAAAATTAGGGCTTTTAAACATGTTCTTTTGGCTTTCATTAATTTTATTTTCTATTCTATTAGAATATATTTAATAAATAAATAAAAATAATTAAATTTTTTTATTCAAATAAAATTAAAATATTTTTGATAAAGGAATGTATTTTTTAAAACTTTATACAAATATAAAATAAAACTTTTTTAAAAATATATTTTTAAGAAAATAAAAAAATAAGTATTTTTTAAAACTAATCCAAAGTAACCGTATAATACGTTATTGATAACTCTTTTTTTTTTTTTTACCAAAGATATAAGACTCGAACCCACAACTTCTTAATTGAGTATGGAAAAACTATGCCATTTGAGCTATTACTCATTGGCCGTTATTGATAACTCTTAAAACAATTTAGTAATGGTAATCAAATTTTGGAAGTTCATATATTTTCAACTACTATAGAGTACTAAACCATGCAGCTTCACCTACAGAGAATACATACAACAGGAACATTTCCGTTACGTCTCTATATATCCATATCTGTTTTATAAATTTTTTATTTTTTTAAAATATAATTGATTAAAAATTAAAAAAAATCATACTATAAAAAGATTATATAAAAAAAATCTATCAATAGATGTTTGAATGCAACTCAATATATATATATATATATATTGTTTATAACACATCACAATTATTTAATTTGCTGCAATTAATGGATTATAAACAAAAAAAAAAAAATACAAGTTGTTGAGTTGCATTCAAATATATATTGATGGATTTTTTTATATAATTTTTTTATAGTATAATTTTTTTTAAACTTTTTAATCAATTATTTTTAAAAAACCTAAAAAATTTATAAAATAGATATACAAAGTAATGAAAATATTCCTATTGTATCATTGTATACATTCTGTAGGTGAAGCTGTGATGGTCTAGTACTCTAGTTGTAGAAAACATATGAGCTTCCAAATTTTGATTACCATTACTAAATTGTTTTAAAAGTTATTAGCAATGTAAATATACGGTTACTTTGGATTAGTTTTAAAAAATACTTATTTTCTTAGCTTTAAAAAAATATATTTTTTAAAATTTTTATTTTATATTGTATAAATTTTAAAAAATATATTCAATTATCAAAAATATTTTTTGTTTTATTTGGATAAAAAAATTTAATTATTTTAATTTATTTATTAAATATATTTTAATTAATCCAAAAATTATAAATACACGTAATCCCTCTTAATATTGATGCTGCTTGGCTTGCTTCCTTTGTTTATACTACTGCTCAATAGGCACGTCAGCCGCTTTTCTATTGTTTTTAAAAAATTAATTTTATTTTTTTGTTAATATATCATTCACTCTTTAAATTTATTAGATAAGTATTTTTTATTTTAATGTTGATGTGATTTTATTTATATCATATTTTATTAAAATTAAAATTACTATAAACTAAAATATAATTCAAAAAATAATGATAATAACATTATTCTGATTTAAAAAAAAGTATATATAAACCAAAATACATATTAGTTATTTACAAAAGATAATTTTTACTTAAATATCATGGATATTCATATTTGTCTTCATCTTTTTTAAATGGTAGGCCAAAATATGAATCTAAATACGAAGAGGTCTTCATTTTTTTTATAAATAGTGAAAAATAGAATAAATGAGAATGCTTATTTTTTTCGTTTTTAAATATCAAAATATAAGAATAATTAATAAACAAAAAAGGAGAGTATAAAAATTGTGTATCTGAAAAAAATTCTTCGTAATTCATCATACATCTTCTTATCAATAACTTCTTTAATATTGAAAAACTATCAGATTTATTGACCATAAAAATAAATATATAAATCCTTCAAAACTATTCAATTAAAAATTATATGTAAAAAAATCAAAATAAAAATTTAGAAAAATTATTTATAAATTAACTATTTATAAATGTTATTAAATTTAATTATTTATTTTTTAATTAGTATTTAATTTGAAACCGAAATAAAAATTTATATTCAAAGCACTCTCTATCTTCATGCATAATTTCAATTGTTAAAAAATATTTTATTTTTTTTAATTTTATATTTAATTTTGTTAAATTATCTTTAATTTTATTATTTTTTCAAAATTATTATCCCTTACTATATCAAACACTATTCTTTCTCTTGCTATTATTCTACACATATCTGTCATTGTCTCGTCGCCATTATTATTATTATTACCGTTTTCTCCTTTCTCGTTTTTTCTTTCTCTTTCCATCTTCTGTTCACTCGACCGTCCGTAATTAATTATCACCAAGTATTATTATCGCAACTTTTAATCTTGTCTATCACTTTGATTTATAACCATCTATTCGGTTAACTTTTATTAGTTATTGAAGTTTCGCTAAAAAAAGTAAGACACAAACATTTAAAATTTTTACCCAAATTATCAAATTAACTTTTAGAATGTATAAAATTTATAAATTTAAATTAAATAAGATATTAAACAAATTTATTATGTTGTTATTATGCATAACAAAATCAAAATAAAAATTTATAAACATTATTTACAAATTAACTATTTATAAATGTTATTAAGTTTAATTATTTATTTTTAATAGTATTTAATTTGAAGTCGAGATAAAAATTTATATTCAAAGGACTCTTTATCTTCATGTATAATTCCAATTGATAAAAAATATTTTATTTTTCTTTTTAATTTTTTATTTAATTTTTAAATTTTTTTAATTTTATTATTTTTCAAAATTATTAATTTATAACTTTTATTATATCCCCTTACTATATCAAACATTATTCTTTCTCTTATTATTATTCTCTATACACAAACCTGTCATTGTCTAATCGCTATTATTATATTATTTTGTTTTTTTTCGTTTTTTTCTTCTTTTCATCCTACCGTAATTAATTATCATCAAGTATTTATATGTTACATTTTTTATATGTTAATCAAATAACCAGTGCCATATGTCAAACAAATGATATTATAGAAGTTAAAATAAATTATATTTTTATAATATAATTCATTTATTTTAGTTTAATTTAAAAATAAAAATTTATGTACTCAAATTTTAAATATAATACTCTGTATAATTAATCATTTAAAAATTAAAAAATAATATTATCCCATATGAAGTAATTTAAAAAAAATGAATTTAATAAAATATTAGACTTTTCCAATTCATCATTGATAGGTACAGACATATTTAAAAAAATAAAGAATACATATAAGATGAAAAAAATTAGTACTTCCTTAGTAAGAGAAAAAGATAGAACACTATCTTTGTACGTAAAATATTGAGAACAAATTAAAAAGGTAAAAGAATGATGAAAATATTAATTGGGTAAGTAAATTAAAGAGAAAAAAATATAGGTGAAAGTTATACGTGAATGTAGTAACTGCAATAATAAAAAAATAATGGCAGCAAGAGAAATATAACAAAGTGTATTGAGAAGTAAAAAAAAAGTAGTAGAATGGATGAAATTATAAAAAAAAATAAAAAAGATATATTTTTTATGATTACAAAAAAAATTCTAATAGAATAATTAGAATGAGGCTAAACTGCTGGTCAGACCATCAAAGTACAGTACTCACAGACATACTCAAAACAACACTATACAAACAAAGACTAACATAAAATTAAACAAAACATAATTTAAATAAATACCTCAATATAATAAGATCTATACAAAAAACTATTTATCACCACTGGTTAAATACTCGTTGACTTCTAATTATTTTTTTTCTCATTTCATATATGGCCACGAAAATAAACTTTTTGAAATCATCTTTATCTAGTTTAAGATGTTACAAAAACTTATTTAAATAATTATTCCGTACAGAGAAGAGTTCATAAGATAAAGGAGAATTAGAAAAAAAATAAAAAAAGAGAGATTGTGAGAATAAAGAATTGAATAGAAGTTATGCGTGAATTTTTGTAACTGTTAATAAAATTTGCTAGTGAAACAAATAACCGTAAAATATTTTTGAATTATGTTAGTAGGGTTAAAATAGAAAATAGAAAATTGGACACCAAACCTCCATGTTTTAACATTATATATTGTTTTATATATATATATATATATATATATATATATATATATATATATATATATTCATTCGATTATTCATATATTGTTGTGTGCTTATAAAGTAATATAAGCATATTCTATTTTTTATATAAAATGATATTCATAAAATTAGTAATTTATTCTAAAATATTAACGGACTATTATTGAATTATAATTATTTCGTTTTAATTATATGTATTATTAATTTAGTATAAAATTAATTTATTATTCTTTTAGAATATAAAAATTATTGTGTATGTAACTTATTTAAATATTAACCGATTTAAAAGAAAATTTATGTTTAGCCAAGTTATATATATACATTAAAAATATTTGAATAATAGAAAATTAAAAATAAATTAATATTTATTATTTATGCGAACAATAATCAATTTAAAAAAAGTTTGTTGTTTGACTAAATAATAAGCATTGCACACTTTTTATTTATTTTCTATTAATTATGCGGTCAATAATCGACCTAAAAAAGGTTATTGTTTTAGCCAATTAATAAAAAATATATGCGCTAATAAATAAGTTGCAAAGTTTAAGTTTTTATGTGCGCATTCAGTCGGTCCACAAAAAGACTTAATGTGTGACAAGAATTTTTGACAATATTTGATTACTGTAACGAAGATATCACTTACAGTTAATTTTTCTATCCAAAAACTAAAAATTAATGTTGTTCTATATATCTCAATATGGACTTTTTTTTTCATTATTTAACTAATGTTTATCGCATGTTTTTTGTTTTTATCTAGTTATTATGGTTTCAGCTACCAATGTTTCTGATCTGCACAAGATAACAGTATTCTTATGTTGAATGGTATAAATTTTAAAGTTTGAAAGGATACCGTGGAGATTGTTCTCGATTGTATGGATCTGGATATAGCTCTTTCGGAGTAGAAACTCACTTCCACTCCAAAAAATCCCAATGAGGTTAAAATAGAAAAGTGAGAGAGATCCAATTGGATGAACATTATGATTATTATTAAACCACTCTTCCACCTTAGTCTATGACAACAATAAAGGCGTCTCACGGCCCACAAATTTAGCCCAACAGAATACACAAATTAAATTATAATTTAGTCTTTATCTTATCTTATAGTTATCTTTATCTTTATCTCTATCTTATCTTTATCTACTTTTATCTTTCATAGGCCAATACTCTATATATACTTAATTTTACCTTCATAGTTCACAATTCATTCAATCAACAATCAATAAAATTTCTTCATCTTTTTCTTTCACAATTCTTTTATTTTCCTATTCTTTCACAATTTTATTATGGTATCAGAGCTCCTCTTGAGCTCTGCTGACATCCATGAATCAAGGAGAAAGGGCACACCAGCAACTTCATCCGGAGCCTCTTTTGGACCTTTCGTCAGCCCAACACTTTTCTTTCATGGCACTTCCTTTCAACGAAGAAACTCGTCCTTCAAACCAACTTGAGCTTTTGCCAAGTCCAACTACTCATTATCTTTGTTCTTTCAATACCTTTTCTACTGTTAACAATTCATCCACTACACACTCCATAAATTCCATCCAATCTCCACCCATTACACCTTCCAATATATGGCATTTTCGTTTAGGACACCTTTCTGGGCAAAGACTTAATCATTTACATAAACAATTTCCTTTTATCTCTATGTATCATGACGAGGCTTGTGACATTTGTCATCTTTCTAAACAAAAGAAACTTTCATTTTCTCAAAGTTTTAACAAAGCCAATGCAAGTTTTGATTTATTACACTTTGATATTTGGGGTTCGTTTCGACAAAATTCTATTCATAATCATAAATATTTTTTTACTATTGTTGATGATTTTATCCGCTTTACATGGGTTACTTTATTAAAATCAAAAGGAGAAGTACAAAATCAAATAAAAAATTTTATTACTTTAATTGAAACACAATTCAACTCCAAAGTCAAAACTATTCGTTTCGATAATGGACCAGAATTTATTTTACCTGATTTTTATGCTTCAAAGGGCATTATTCATCAACGTAGTTGTGTTGAAACTCCTCAACAAAATGGAAGGGTAGAACGCAAGCATCAACATATTTTGAATATAGCTCGTGCTCTTATGTTTCAATCTAATTTACCATCATCTTTTTGGTCTTATGTTGTTAGACATGCTGTTTATTTACTTAATAGAGTTTCATCATCCGCAATTAATTTTAAAACACCATTTGAGATTTTATTCAATCATCCACCAAATTATCATGACATTAAAGTTTTTGGATGCTTATGTTTTGTTTCTACCCAAATGGCAAACAGATCAAAATTTGATCCAAGAGCCAAAAAGGCTGTATTTATTGGCTTTCAATATGGTTTTAAAGGGTATATTGTTTATGTTTTCGAAGATAAAAGAATTGAGATTTTTAGAAACGTGATTTTTTATGAAAAGATCTTGCCCTTAGTCACAAAAAATGTCCAATTCCAGACACTCAGCCCAACATTGCCAAACACACCTTCTCAAAAACAAGATTCAGTTAGTCTTCCAGTTGAACCCTCACCTATACCCATTGTCCCAACTTCACCTAGTTCTTTATTTTCTCCAACAACCTCTCCTTCTTCCTCACTATCGTTTCCTAACCAAGTTGAACCCATGACCACCAAATCACTTTCAATACTAGACACCAGTCCACCATCACCTTCTCATCCCTCGTCACCTTCTTCACCACCTGAGCAACCCCATCCTCGTCATTCTGACCGGCCTCACCGACCTCCAGCATATCTCTCTGATTACTTGTGTAATTCCTCTTTCATCTCTACAAATCAATCTCCCTCAAAGTGCAAGTATCCTTTATCTTCAGTCATGTCTTTTTCTTCTCTTTCATCTTCACATAAAAAGTTTCTTTTATCTCTACATTCTGACATTGAGCCAAAGTCTTTTAAGGACGCCAATCAACACTCTAATTGGCGTAGTGCTATGAAAGATGAGTTGGATGCTCTTGAGCTGAACAAAACTTGGCGTCTTGTTGATTGCCCTGCAGGGGTTAAGCCGGTTGGCTGTAAATGGGTCTATCGCATCAAACGCAAGCCTGATGGTTCATTTGATCGATATAAAGCACGCCTTGTGGCTAAAGGGTTCACTCAAACTGAAGGTGTTGATTTCTTGGAAACTTTCTCCCCTGTTGTCAAGCCTGCCACTATCAGATTAGTTTTGGCATTGGCCTCTATGAAGTATTGGCCTATACATCAGTTGGATGTCAATAATGCTTTCTTACATGGGATCTTTCTGAAGATGTTTATATGACTCTGCCACCCGAATTTATATCTCCTCAACCGAATCAATGCTGTAAGCTACTAAAGTCACTGTATGGTTTACGACAATCTAGTCGTATGTGGTATGACAAACTTTCTCATCTTTTGCTATCTCATGGATATCAGCAAACCTCATCTGATTATAGTTTATTTTTCAAATTTATTGGTGATCAAATTTCTATCCTTTTAGTCTATGTTGACGACATTGTTCTCACTGGTAATTCCATTTTTGAACTTGCTGCCATTAAGTCTATTTTGCACCAACACTTCCGAATTAAAGACTTGGGCCCATTAAAATATTTTTTGGGTATTGAAGTTGCTCAATCAGAGAAGGGAATTTGCTTATCTCAGAGAAAATATTGTCTTGATCTTTTGGAGAATTCTGGTTTATTAGGTGCTAAACCTGCCTCTGTTCTAATGGATAGTACCACAAGACTATATCAAGACAAAAGTCCCATGCTATCCGACCCTTTTGTATATCGTCGTTTGGTTGGCCGTCTTATCTATCTCACCACCACTCGACCGGACATCATGTATGCCACTCAACAATTAAGTCAATTCATGGCATCTCCTACTGAATCTCATCTTCAAGCTGCCAAGCATGTGTTACGATATCTGAAAACTAGTCCCGACAAAGGACTTTTCTTTCCAAGGGAATCAGAAATTCAGCTTCTCGGCTTCAGTGACTCTGATTGGGCTGGATGTCCTGACACTCGGCGATCTTTAACAGGTTATTGTTTCTTCTTAGGCAGTTCTTTAATCTCTTGGAAGACCAAGAAACAAACCACTGTTGCCCGCTCTTCCACGTTAGCAGAATATCGTGCACTTGCCAACACAACTTGTGAACTTCAATGGATACTAAATGTGTTACAATTTTTACGCATCTCTCCTATCCGCCCACCAGTTTTATATTGTGATAATTAGAGTGCTCTTCATATTGCTGCTAACTCGGTTTTTCATGAACGGACCAAACATTTAGAGGTTAATTGTCACTTGGTTCGACAAAAAGTTCAAGCTGGAGTGATGAAACTTCTCCCAATTTCCTCTTCTGGGTAACTAGCTGACATCTTCACCAAGCCTTTGTCTCTTCAACCCTTCCATCTTAATCTGAATAAGCTTAGTGTTCTTGACATCTTTCATCTTCCAGCTTGCGGGGGCATATTAAACCACTCTTCCACCTTAGTCCATGACAACAATAAAGACGTCTCACGGCCCACAAATTTAGCCCAACAGAATACACAAATTAAATTATAATTTAGTCTTTATCTTATCTTATAGTTATCTTTATCTTTATCTCTATCTTATCTTTATTTACTTTTATCTTTCATAGGCCAATACTCTATATATACTTAGTTTTACCTTCATAGTTCACAATTCATTCAATCAACAATCAATAAAATTTCTTCATCTTTTTCTTTCACAATTCTTTTATTTTCCTATTCTTTCACAGTTTTATTAATTATGAAACGCTCAATTCCTGAGGATAAAACTAAGGATAAAGATGCCAAAATTTTTTTGAAAGATTTTAAAATTTTTTTTATCAAGAATGAAAAAGTGGAGGCAAGTAACCTTTTGAGAAAACTTGTCTCTATGAAGTATAAAGGTAAAAAGAACATAAAAGAGTACATTATGGAAATGTCTCATCTTACTTCGGAATTAAAAACACTAAATTTAGAGTTGTCTAAGGATTTACTCGTGCATTTCATTTTGATCTCTCTTCCTGTATACTTTGGATAATTCAAAGTGACTTCTAACACTCTAAAAGACACTTAGTCCCTAAATGAGCGAACTTATATCTCATTGTGTGCAAGAAGAAGAGAGGTTATAGTGAGATAAGACTGAAAGTGCTTATATGGTTTCATTTTTTCAGTATAAAAGAAAGCGTGATACTACTGCGAATGCACCTTCTCAGTAGAAAAAAGGCTTAAAAATAGGATCAAGTTTCAACCTGTTTTTTCTATAAGAGGTGGGACATATGAAGAAGGATTGTACTAAATATGTCACTTGATGTGCAAAGAAAGGTACGATTCTTACTTTCATTTGTTCTAAAACTAGTTTAAGTTATGCACCAGTTGATACCTGGTGGGTAATTAAATTCTGCTGTTACTACTCATATAAGTATTACTATGTAAGGTTGCATGTAGATCCAACCACCAAGTGATGATGAAAGATACATTTATGTGGTAGACGATAATATAGTTGCAGTCAAAACTATAGAAACTTTTAGATTATGTTGCATGCGTGAATTTTACTTGAATTTGTTTGAGACATTTTATGTACCGTCATTTGGCAAATCATGTTATTTTTGTTCATTTGAAAATAATAAAGTCAGTCTCATTTATAATTCGAATAGTATTTGCTCTAGTTGGTTGACAGATAATCTATATAAGCTTGATTTGAATTTCTATAATAATAAAATACTGCAAAACAGGTACAAAACAAAAATTAAATGGAAATTCGGCATCATTATGGAATACTCCTAAATCATGTTTCTAAATAGTAAATTCAGAGGCTCGTGTCGGATGAAATTCTTAGACCCCCTAAATTTGGCAGACTTTAAAATTTGCATTGAATGCATAAAGGAAAAAAGAACAAACGAAAGAAAATTAGGTACCGAAAGAGTTAAAGATATCTTAGAACTGATACATACTTATATATGTGGTCCATTCTCTATTATTTCTTGGAATGAACAACGGTACTTTATTGCATTCATAAATGATTACTCTCGTTATGAATATCTATATTTAATTTTTGAAAATTCTTAAGTCCTAGATATTTTGAAGTCTTTTAAAGTTGAAGTTGAACTTTAACTTGAAAAGAAAATTAAAGATGTCAAATATGATTGTGGTGGTAAATACTATGAATGATACGATAGTTTAGGTGAGCATTGTCCCGGGTCATTTGCGCTTTTTTTTTTTAGAGGAGTGCGGTATTATTCCACAATATTTCATGCCATGCAAACCTAGCATGCACGGTGTTGTAGAGCGAAGGAGTCGAACTCTTAAGGACATGGTGAGAAGTATGATTAGTCATTATTTCTTGCCTAAATCACTTTGGGGAGAAACCTTAAAGATCGCAACGTACATTCTTAATAAGGTGCCAAGCAAAGTAGTTAATAAAACTCCTTATAAAATTTGAATTGGAAAAAGGCCCAATATAAAGCATTTACATATTTAGAGATGTCCAGCTAAGCGCGACCTTATAGGCCGCATAAAAGAAAATTGGACTCAAGAACAATTAGTTGCTATTTTGTTGATTACGCTGAGCGATCACGGGATATAAGTTTTACAATTTTGCATCAAAGTCTATTTTTGAAACAGAAAATGCGAGATTTTTTGAGGATGTTGAGTTTTGAAAAATAAAATATTAGGAATGCTGCTTTTGATGAGATTCTGTAACTGATAATAATCAAGTTTTCATACCTATTATTATTCAAGATACAGTTACAGTACAAGAGCACAATGAAAATCGTATTGTAAATTCAGTTACAATACTAAAGAACAATGAGAATATTATTGTTACTCAAGATACTGCTACGGTACAATAGAATAATGAGAATTCTCCTCAACTCTAACCCATACAACAAGCTCAACAACCTCAAGAAGTGTTATTAAGGAGATCCAACAAAAAAAGAATACTGAAATTTCGGATGAATATGTAGTCTATCTCCAAGAACACGAGAAAAGCATTGGTTTGACAAAAAATGACCCAATCAATTTTTAGGGCTATTTACATATTTAAAACATTTGGAGAGAAAGTTTTTCAGATTACTATTTTTTAAAACACCAGACGCAATTGCAACTTTCTTATTTATATGTAAAACACTCTAACACGAATTAGAGTTTGCACGTAAACACTACATCCTGTCGCAGTTTATGTTTAAATGCTGCAAGTACATAAACCGCTACAGGGAACGTCTAACACAAAAAAATCGCAGAATCCTTTAACAGTTTACGTAAATTATATTGGCTTGATTTTATCTTTTACTTTAGTTCAATTTGATTTAGTAATTTAAAAAATTAAATCAATACCAAATTTATTATACGAGTATAACATTTTAAAAAATTATAAAATTTATAATTTAACGTATAAATATATAATTTAAATTATAAAAGTTTTAAAATTTAAAGAGTAATACCAAATATACTATATGAAATTATGAGTATACTATATCAGTAAGTATTATCGATTTATATTCAATTTTTAGATAAATAAAATTTAAATTATAAACCTTTTAAAATTTAAAATCAATACCAGAATTGTTATATGAGTAAAAAATATGAATATTGTCTATTTAAATTCAATTTTTAGATTAAAAAATAAATTATAAAACTTGCTGTATGAGTACATATGAAAACTATTCATTTAAATTTGAGAAATGATAATATTATTTTTATTTTTGTTTAAAATTTTAAAAGTTAAAAAATTAAATTATTTCTTTCTAATAATTTAAAATTTTAAATTGATTAAATTAAAATAAATTAAATTAAAAAATAAAAATAAAATCAACATTATCCAAGTCGATTAAAATCACACTGCAAACATTTTTTATTGTATATAATAAAAGATTTTTTTTATTTTTTATTATGTGGTTTGATTGTAAAAAAAAGGTTTAATTATTCTATTGCTCCTATAGTTTTGCAAAATTTTCAATTAGGTCCCTATACCTTTCTTCCTTTTAATTGGTCCCTGTATTAAATTTTTTTTTTAATTAGGTCCCTTTTAGCAGTAATTGGCTTAATTTTGTAGGGACCCAACTAAAAAAAATTAATGCAGGGAGCCAGGGACCCAAATAAAAAGAGAAAGAAGTGTAGAGACCCAATTAAAAAAAATTTTGGTACAAGAACTCAATTAAAAAAAAAAAATATAGAGATCTAATTAAAAATTTTACAAAATTATAAAGACCAACAAAGTAACTAAACCTAAAAAAAATTGCTATATAGAAGATATTTTGTATAATAGTAAATGACTAAATGTTATTAAACTCAATAAAAAAAATAAAACCAATCCTGTCAAGTATCAACGGATAAAAATAGCTATACAAACAAAAATTATGGCCATGTAATAGTCTAGCAGCAAATCCAAACGAATCTATTTTTTTTGCAATCAAAAGTTTGAGGAATTTTAAAATAGAGAACAAAGATTAATTTACTGTTGTTTTAAGTGTGAATTTCTAAAGGAGTTGAACATTAACAAATAAAATTACCCAACACGTTGATAAATAAAAAAGGAGAGAAATAAATACAGTAGATCTCACATAAATAATTTTTGTTATTTATATGAAAAAGCACAACAAAGTATAAACATAGATCTATCAAGATCTATCAAAGATAAAGTGAAAAATGTATAAAAATTTATATTTTTTGGTGCACGCCATTTCTTCATAAACCGCCACAGGGTGTAGCAGTTTACGTGCAAACTTTAATTCACGGCAGGGTGTCGCGGTTTACATATAAATAGAAAAGTTGCTTCTGGTGTTTTGAAAAGTCTTAATCTGGTAAGCTTTTTCTTCAATTGTTTTAAATATGTAAATTGTCCTACCAAGCCATAATTTGAATGCCATTAAATCGATAAAAAAGATTTTTTTTTTCAATGAAAAAAGATATTTTTTTTAGTGTGTTTAAAATTTCTAATAGTAAAAGTAAAAGTATTAGAAAAATAAAAAAAATATTTTTTTTGAGAAGTTACAATTTACATATTTTTTAATAGATATTTTTTTCTTAAAAAAAAGATATTTTTCACATAATAAATGAAAAAAAATTACTTTTATCTTATTTTATCCAAACATAATTGATAGATAAAAATATCTTTTTACATGAGATATCCAAACATAAAATTACTTTTACTTTTGTAAAAGATCTTTTAAAAAAACATCATTTGAAAAAAGATATTTTTCGAAAATGGCACCCAAACAAGCCCAAAGTTCTAACTCTGAAAAGTGGATCAATGCTATGAAAGAAGAGATAAAGTTTGTAAAAGAAAATGATGTTTAGGATCTCGTAGAATTATCTAAAGGTGTGAAACCAATTAGTTGTAAATAGATATTTAAAACTAAAAGGGATTCTAAGGGTAATATCGAGAGAGATATAAAGCTCGTCTAATCGGTAAAGACTTTACTCAAAAGGAAGGCATGGACTATAAAGAGACTTTCTCTCCGGTATCATCAAAGACTCCTTTAGAACCATAATGACACTAGTAGCTCATTTTGACTTGGAGCTACATTAGATGGATGTAAAGACAGCGTTTCTCAATGGTAACATTGATAAAATAATGTATATGGAACAACCAAAAAATTTTGTGTTAGATGATTCAAAATCTATGATTTATAAGTTAAAAAATTTATCTATGATCTCACACAAGTTTTCCATCAATGGCATCACAAGTTTTCATTAACTCATTACCTCGTATGATTTTGAGATAAATATTATAGCTGAATGTGTATACTGTAAATTTAGTAGGAGTAAATGCATATTTTTTGTCTTATATATTGATAACATTCTATTTGCCAGTAACGATATACACTTATTGCATGAAACTAAGCAATTTTTATTGAATAACTTGAAATAAAAGATCTTGGTGATGCTTCTTATGTATAAGGAATTAAGATAATAAGAGATCGCTCTCAAGGTATTCTTGGATTATCACAAAAGAACTATATCAAAAAGATTTTAAGTAACTATAGCATGAAAAGTTGTAGACTAATGGACACACTCATAACTAAAGGAGACAAATTCAATTTCAAGCAATGTCCCAAAAAATAATCTTGAGAAGACTGCAATGTATGATAAACCTTATGCATCAGCAGTAGAGAGCTTAATGTATACTCAAGCTTGTACACATTTTGATATATCATTTATAGTAGGAGTGTAGAATAGATACTTGCACAATCCTGGCATGAATCATTAGATAACTTTAAACGCGTAATGCGTTATCTGATGAGAACAAGAGATTACATGCTTACTTATGGTAGATAAGAAAATTTGGAGATCATTGGGTACTCTGATTCCGATTTTACGGGATACCATATTAGTAGATGCTCTACTTCATGTTGTGTCTTCATGTTGGTTGGAGGAGCTATTGCATGGAAGTCTAACAAACAGATTCTTGTAGCTTCTTCAATAATGAAGGTAGAGTACATTGCTTGCTTTGAGGCATCCAAACATGCATATGGCTGCGAAATTTTGTTACTGAATTTCGTATAGTAGATGACATTGAAGGGCCATTGAAAATATTTTCTGACAATAAGTTAGCAGTACTTTATTTTAACAACAATAAGAGCTCAACGAAATCGAAGCATATAGACATCAAATTCTTAGTTATCAAAGAGAAAGTTTAAGAAAAAAGATTTTTATAAAATATATAGGAACATAATATATGCTAACAGACGAATTGACCCTCTAAAGTCTTTCATGAGCACACTACTCGGATGGGTGTCAATATATATGATGTCTTGCTTTAGTGGAAGTTTATTTCATAATGTCTTATGACAGATATTGAAATCTTTCTGCAGAATTAAGTTGATAATTTATTTCATGTTATGTGCAGCATTTATTTTGCAATATTTGTTTTGTATTTGATCTCAATAAAGTTTTAAAGTTGGACCAGCTGGAAATAGACATGCATGAAATCACTTGGCATGTAATTTTCATATTACTCATCCAAATGTGATCTATGTCGTTAAGTATATTAGTATAGTGATCATTGAGGTTTTGTCACGATACTAATGTGATAAAACCTGCGTTAATTCCATAACTGATATATAACATGGGCCAGATTGTTAAAATAATTAGAAAAATAACATTCAGATACGCGCATAAAGTTTATAAGATACGATTATCTCAGTAACGTATATATGTATAATCCAGGTGGGAGATTGTTAAGAAATTAATAATTTTCTTACCTATTTATGGGCAATATATATCAGTTATAATTGCAAATTAATCTATTTGATAATAAATAACTTATATAGGGTCTGTCTAAAATCAGCCTAGCTCTTTTGAGCTTATCTGATGTACCATTAAATTTGAAGCGTTAGGTTAGATTGATAAACGATCTAATATTTTATATTTAAATTATTATTAATTTAATAAAAATTACACTTAAAGATAACAACTCTTTTGATATTTTAAAATGGCCCAATATAAAATTTGAGAACCAAATCCTGGTTTCCTACAGCGATGAGCTCCCGCCTCTTCCTCCGCCCACTTCCTTTGTCTTCTTCCTCAAACGATGAACCTCCATTTCTTCTTCTACACCATTTCCGTCTGCCTTCTTCCTCTTCGTGATGTCTCTCCACTTCATCCTTTATCCATTGTCCTCTGTCTTCTTCCACAACGACCCCATTTCGTTTTTCTTCTCAAATTTTCCAAACCTTTTTAGGGTTTTGGTCAAAAGAGGTTGAACTTTAGTGGAGTCTCGAGTTGGAAACAAGTTGTGTATCGGTCGAAAAATTAGTAACGGATCCTTTGGAGAGATCTATCTCGATGAGCTTTCTCTCCTCTCTCTTTTTTTGTGCATGATTGAACTTCGAATTTCTGAATTTTTTGATTAAGTTTTTCAGATTAATTCATTTAAAAAATTTTGTGTAGGTACCAATATTCAGACAAACGAAGAGGTTGCGATTAAGCTTGTGAGGACTCTGATCTACCTGTGTTAATTTTGAAAAAGAAAAAATAATAATCAGGAGGGGCAGCTGCGGTGGCAAAGGGAAAGAGAAGGGTGGTGGAGGAACCAGTAAACAAGGCCACTCTTCAGAAGCAGAGAAGCATGATCAAGAATCGCAATTCTACTGTTAGGTCTAGGGAACGCAAATAGGTACTTACTCCCTTTTTCGATATTTTTTAAAAATAAATTTTATTTTTTATATATTTTGATTTGATGTTTGAAAAATAGAGATTTTTAACAGGAACTGAATTAAAGTTGAGATTTTTCAATCTTATCTCTACAACTTTAAATTACTTGTTGCAGCTTCTAGAGTTCGTCATTCCAGTATCCAGTTGTGAAAATTGGTACAAAAGATCAATCTTTTATTGACTCTATTATGGTGATGTGAAAATTATTGGTTGAATTTAGATCTAATTGATTATTGAATACCCGTGAGCTATCAATAGTGAGTGAAATAGATTCAAAATATATGTTGATGATAATATATATAAGATTGATGTGACACTGAATGTGCAGGAACTAATAGATGTATTGGGTATATATTTTGTGCAATATGTTGGCTCCTAATGTTGCTTATGTCTTGTACTTTTTTTTGTTACAGTCACTATTAATATTTCTAATTTTATGGCACTCCTTACCTTCTTGGAGTCCTTTGTTACACATAGAATACTTCTATGCGGTTTAGGTTTGGGTTCCATTCCCATTGTTAATAACTAATCTTTTTTATCCATCAGCCATGACTTCAGCATATTCTTGCTTTTCAGATGATCAACCTTATATAAGCAATTATGCAAACTCCTTATTGTATGTGTTGGAATGGTTATTAATGGTGCGGTATTTATAACCCACAAACTAACCGGCAAGTGTACCGGATCGTACCAAGTAATACCTTACGTGAGTAAGGGTCGATCCCACGATTGATGGATTAAGCAACAATAGTATTTGATAGGCTTAGTTAGACAAACAGAAAATAGTATTTGAATATTCAAAGAGCATTAATTAATAAATTTAGATGTTTGAAGACAGGCGGGTGAATAAGTTGAGAGTAAAATATTGAGAAGGTAGTTAAGGCTTTAGAGTTATCTATTTTTCCGGATTTACTTTTCTTACTAACTATTTTAATTATGTAGGATTTAATTTATGGCAAACTATATGTGACTAGACCCTAATTCCTTAGACCTTTCTAGTCTCCTCTAAAATTTCATTAGCTGCCAATTTCTTAGTCAATTAATTCCAATTAGAAGCTACATGATCAAATTCCAGTTTATATGCCACAAAAACTCTAATTACCCAAAAATAAAAGGATTATATGTCACGTATCCCGTTAAATCCAGATAATTAAAATTTAGGAGAATATGTTTTCAAGCTGTTGTTCAAGTAAAGAGCTTTTCCAAGTTATAATAGAAGTCAAATAGAAAGAGGATCATACTTCCGTTCCACCCAAATTCATAAGATAAAGAGCGAAAACAATTCTTAAATTATAAATCCATACATGAATTAAAATAGATAAAGCAATAAAATCAATCCATACAAATAGACAGAGCTCCTAACCTTAACAATTGATGATTAGTTGCTTATGGTTCAGAGTAGAAAACTAGGATTACTGAATGTAAATTTGTATAGAATTGGAAGTCTGGAATTGGAATAATGTTGAGGTGGTATCCCCCTATTTATATCTAATCCTAATTAATTTAAAATCTATCTTTAAAACTAAAATAATATCTTTTCCTATTTTTAAAATTTGAATTTAAATTAGAATTAATTATAGCAATCAGCAAATCTTTAATTGATGGATGGGGACCACTTGGCTTCACTAGGATCCACGCCTAACTTGGGCTTGGCAGCATGAATTGGAGTTTAGTTGAGTGAAGCTGCGCCTAACTTGGGCTTTAGTGCGCCTAACTTGAAGTGGGCAGGACCAATCTCAGGTATTGTTGTTGTGTCTTGCGCCTAACTTGAGAAATCTCAAGTTAGATGCAGCCTTGGCAGCGAGTTCGGAGAAGAAGTATGGACTATTATATATCGTTGGAAAGCTCTGGAAGTTAGCTTTCCAACGCCACTAAAATCACGTCCATTGGATCTCTGTAGCTCGAGTTATTTAGGTTTGAGTGCAGAGAGGTCAGGGTTGACAGCATCATTCGCCTTCATCTCTTCTTCTGCAGAAACTCCATCAAATCCAGTTGAATGCTACCTAAAATAAACAGAATTGCACAATATTCAAAGTAGCATCCATATTGGCTAAAAGATAATTAATTCTTAATTAAAATTAACAATTTAAATACAAATTCACTAGGAAAAGATAGAAAAGATGCTCACACATCAATTAACAAGAATTGGACTTCCAGACAAGATTACAGTGAAGGATGTAAGAACATTATGTGTAAATCGTACTTTTAACTTTTAAGTTAATCAAAATTGGCTTTTACTAGATTCATTTTTTACTTTTTGCTGAACTTGTAGGATGGTGCTTTTGTTGATTCATGAACTATAGTTGTGGACGGTGCCAATTATGGGTGAGGAATTCTTTAATATTTCAGTTTTTGTTTGTTGTGCTGCTAGCTGATGTAAATATAGGGATTCTTTTAAGTTTATGTTTGTTGTGCTGCTAGCTGATGTAAATATAGGTTTAGGAAAAGTTAAGGGAACATGTTGTTTTTGACACATTTCTGGGTGATTGGATTGTGGCATTTGGCAACTAGGAGTTTGATCCATTGAAGCTGAGCAATCCATTCGGTCACAATATAAGTGAAGTTCACGTTTGGCAGGGATATAAAGACAAGGTTGTGCCCTCTCAAATCCAGAGATTTGTTTCAAGGAATATGCCATAGATAAATTACCATGCAGTTTCAGATGGTGCACATTTGATTATCCATTATAGTGGTTTGTGTGAGGTCGTTTTGAGGGCACTTTTACTTGGTGAATGTAATATTTTATATAAACCTAGACTAGACAGAAACATACATAATTTATTCTCGTGTTTTTTTCTGTTTTACATTCAGAGAGAATGTCATAGATCATATGTAAATTAATTTTCAGTTTGCTAAAAGTTTGAAGAATTATGCACATGATATAATAAATCATATATACATGTTATCTTCATAGACCTATTTCTTCTTCTTGTTCTTTATTATTGTTTCTATGATTGACAAATTAAAACGGATCAATTTCCTAAGGTAATCACTTTGCATGAGTTAGAAGACTATTTGCTACCTTGATGTGGGTAAAGGCTAAAATTGCATAATATGATGCTCAATAAAGTTGGAATGTTGAGACTTGAGTGTGTACAGAATTAAACTGAACAAACAGAAACAACAAGATCTTTGAAACAAGTTCTACATAACAGAAATAATACAAAAAGAAAGGTATCTATCTATTTATATATAACAACAGATTTTCTTACATATGAGAGGAAAAGAAACAAATCAGATAGCCCAAAATTATATTCTCCAACAGGGGATGGAACAAAAACAAACCAAATCAAATCAAATAATAATGTGAGACTACTTTTGGGATTCACATGAGGAGATGAGACTGAATCAGCGTTTGATATGCTTGACTTTGTTCCAGCCTTTCTTGCATGAATCTCCCACAAACTTGACTCCCTTTTGAATCAGATGCTTTAGCTCCTTGGCTCTCTCCTTCACCTGCTCTTCAAACTCACCCATAATTCTTCTCACAAATCGGTTGAAAGTGTGTTTGCATTACAGTTTGTCCAGTTGATGATTTAAAGTCTACCAAAAAATTTTAAACCCAACAAAAAAATTTTTTCGGATATAAGCGGTAGCCCACATGTTTCTTTTAGAAATAGAAATTAAAATTGTAAACCTGCCATGGCTGCAATGCAAAATACAAACAAACTACACAATTCTCATACCATTGTTTATAAAATTCATAAAGCCTGATGCCTTACTATGTTAGATACCAACAGAATAATAATGGAGAATTACAATTGCTACATATGATTACTAAATTGGCATGAATCTTAGCTACACCAACATGCTTGTACCACAAAACAGAACAAATATAGCATACAACCCCTGAATCAGAACAAATAAACAGAACAAAAAAATTGAATGAAATCAATGAAAGAAAGAACTACAACAGAAATTCATACAAGGGAGTGGGGAAATACAACAAGAAGATAAAATGAACAAAAAGAAAATGAAATCAATGAAGTAACTTCATACCTGAGTTTGAGGCTCCATTGTTACTGTGGAAGTGGAGGATGAAAGGGGAGACGGAGCACCACGACACTGACGACCACTTGATGAGAGAAGAGAGAAGAGAGAAGAGGAGACGGTGAGGGAGAGCCTACGAACGACACTGGGAGATGGATTGGACGGTAACGGCGACGGCTCAGCTGGACGGCGACGGCAAATGCTGAGACCAACGGAGAGTAGAGTAGGTGGTGGTGAGTTAACAGGGAAAGGAATTGGGAATTAGGGCGGTGAGTTTGGGGGTGGAGCTAAATTTGGAGTGTGGAAAATTAAGGATTTTATTAGTTAAATTTAAAAAAATATTTATGATAAACATAAAAAAAATAATAGTAATTATTAAATCCCATGTGAGGTATATTTATAATTTATATTTTGTGTCTATTAGAAAAGCTCAAAAGATTTGAGCTTACTAAAGACAGATTCACTTATATAACGGTGATCTCATTTATTATCATAAATGCTAAATTGAATAAGTCATGATTACTTTTGATTTGAAACTAAATGAGAATAAAACAAGAGATACTATTTTATTTGGACTTTAGAGATTAATAGGTGACACGCTCAAATATAAATAATCATAGTTTTGGTCCCCAACACATCAAACTTGCTACTGTCATTCTTTTTCCCATTAGAGGAGTTACAATTCAACTTTATCAGGCATATAAAAGGTTTTGGTTGAAAAAGACTGAGACATCTCTTCAATCACTTTTATAAATATAAATATACTTTCGCACTATGATATATATTTTTGATAATTTATTATGGATGATCTAAATTATAAAATTATTTGTTCTAACACATGACTTATGTTACGAGGTTACATGCAACACATATATATGTATACTTTCCCATTATATTTAGTTACAAAAATAAAAGATTTTTCAGCAAAAAAATTTCTTGTTCAAGAGAGTGAATTTTTTTTATTGCTAAGTAAGAAATTTATAAATTTTATTGTATTTTGAGAGAGAATATTGTCATCAACTCTATATAGTAATTTATTGTAAGGACAAATATTTTTCTAAAAAAAAAAAATAATCTAATCGTGCCTTAAAATTACAACACAATTAAATTTTGTCATCTTCTTAATCATAATTTTTCCATCAGGTTTACCAAAAAAAAAATAGAAAAATAATTCTTACAATAGTTGGCTGAAACCTCCTCAATTTCAAGTTATGATGCATAGACATTACTGACACATGGACACGGTATTATGACATGGGACATACGGACACATAAAATTTAAAATTTTATAAGATACAGAAATATGTATATATATAATATAAAGTATTTTTTAGATAAATTATAATGATAATTTTATAGTTTATTGATATTAAAATATATATTAAATTTTTAATTATTTTTAATATATGTTTCTAATGTTATAAAATATTTAAAATATTTTTTATTTTAATAAATAATAATATATACTATTTTTATACTCATTTCAAGAATAAAGATTAAGAATAAGGTTGGACATGTTGATATGTGATGGTGTTTATAAATGTTCAAATGTGTTCAGCAAAATTTTTTTTATTTTTTATTAAGATACAATTGCACACAACAAACACATATATTGAACGAATATTAATAAATATTGTGTCCAAAATGTGTCCGACACATTAATACGATAACTCAATAAAATATTCGTAAATATTCGTAGTTCAAAGATTTTCAACACCGCCAAATCATTTTGCAGCAGGACCATATTATTCACAAAATTACTAAAAAAAAATCTATATATGCACAATATATTAGTAAAATAAGATTAAGATTTAAAATTTAAAATTTAAATTTAAATTTTAAAATAAAAAATAATTTTAAAAATTAATGGATGTTAGTTAAAAAATTAAAATTTTGATTAAAAAATAATTTAATAAAAGATTTAGATTTATCATTTAAGTTGGTATGAAAATATTATAGTGTCAATATTTTTAGTAAAATAAAACATTGAAAAATGTTGATTTAAATACTAAGTTAAATAGAAGCAAAAATTTTCTCATTTAATTATGTCTTTTCAGCAATGTTTTTTATTTTCATTAATTAGGATGTGATTGTTTTTGTGTTTAAAGGATAAAAAGTACCGTTAAATTTTTTGAACGCTTTAATTTTTGGTTTTGTTATTTTTTTTCCTTGTACACGCGAAACAAGAACCAACAAATCCTTGCTTTTGCATTTTCCTATAATTAGCTTTTGTATTTCTTTAATTCTTTTTTACCAACTCTACTATTTATATGTGTTATTATTTTATTTATAAAATTTTTATTATTTTTTTATGAGTTTTCTTTTTTTATTTTAATTAATTTTTTATTTGATATTGTATATTTTTATAATTGTAATTTTTGTGTATTATATTTATTATTATTTTTTTATAATATAATTTATTTATCCTATTAGATAGAGTAAATTAAAAAAAAAATATTAATTATAAATAATAATAATAATAATAATAAAAAAAAATTATAACATATTAAAAAAAGAGTACTAGGAGTATTAGAAAAAAATATTATATAAAAACATACTAAACAAATATAAAAAAGTAAATGTATTTAAAAAAATAATATTATAATTTAATAATATATTTTTTTAATAATTATTTATCTAAAAATAATTTTAATTAATATTATTTAAATAATATTTATTTTATTAAATTAATTTTAATATAAAATTACCAAATATAAATTATGTTAACATAAATTCATTCTTACCTAAAATTAATTCTATAAAATCACTTTTATTCAAATCTCAATTTAAAAATCCAATCCAAACACACGCTAAGACTTAGTTTGGTAAAATTTTTACTTTTCAAAAGTAATTTATAAAAGTTAACTTTTAAAAGATGGCTTTTTAAAAGTTGTAGTATTTATGCTTGGTAAATCAAATTAAAAATAGCTTTCAATAAATACAAACAACATTAATTGTGTTTGGTAAAATAGATTTTAAAATTTAAAAATACTATAATAGATATAAATATAATCATCAAATTTAAAAATTAGTTAACATATAAGATTATATTAAATTTTTAAATTTTGAAAAGTACAAGTCAACTTTAAAAAATTCTATTTTATATGCTTTCAAAAGTATTCTAATCTTTTAAAAACTACAAACACAAATAAAGTTTTATGAGTTACCAAAACACAAAATGCTTTAAAAAACACAAATACTTCTTCGACAAGCTTTACTAAGCTAAGTCTAAATGGTGGAGATTGAAGTATTGTCAATACGCAAACCAAACACTGATGGGCCTAGTTGTTGGGCTAGGTCACTGAAAGGCCATGTGATTATGTGAATGCACTTTGTAATTTGTATCATGAGGCACTTTGTAGTTTGTACTATAGGCTTTAATCTCGAATTTCTAGCTAATCAGATTGATTTACGGATTGAGTTCCGTAGTGAGCCTTGGAAGTTGGAAGTTGGAAGTGGGAATGACCATCAATCGCTATTTGCTAGTCCCTATGCAGCGTGGTTAAGAGAAAAGAGAGAAGAGAAGCGAAGAGAAGAGACGAGTACAGCTGTACAGATAAGAGAGAATAAAAGCAGAGCAGTTATCAGTTGAGACTTGAAGAATGAAGAATGAAAAGTCCGCAATGTACCGCAGAGGCCGTGGTTGGTCTCCCAGTACGCCATTGCCATTCAATCCTTCCCAGCCGGCAAGGGTAATGCAAATTCTGTTCGTTTCTAATTTCTATTGGAATCGAATCCAATTGGAAGCAGATTAATTATGTTCTGTTGGTAATTGATTAGGTTGCTGCAACCGGAGACGGAGACATTGCATGTGGCGCCAGCGAGCAGGAGGGAAGAAAAACATGCTCTTCAGTGGATGATGATAAGAATATGAAGATGCCTCAGCCTCACTCACATGATCCTTTCGATATTTGCCCCCGCCCCTCTCCTTCTAAACAAACTGCAGCAACTGTTGTTTTGAAACCACCACTGCTGGTAACCAACCGAGAAAGACGCAAACAAGGAGGAGGTCCTTCTCCTCCTCAAGTGGTAAGGCCCGGCATGATCCTTTTGAAGTCCTATATTTCACTGTCCGATCAGGTGAGTATAGTCAAGATATGCAGGGAGTTAGGGATGGGCTCTGGAGGGTTCTACCAGCCTGGCTATGGAGATGTGGATGGGGAAGGGGCTAAGCTCCATTTAAAAATGATGTGCCTCGGCAGACACTGGGACCCACTCTCCAGTCAGTACACAGACTACCGCCCTTCCGATGGAGATAAACCTCCCCAAATTCCCCCCGACTTCCATCGCTTGGTTCGTGACGCAATCGCCCAAGCCCAGACACTTCCCCCCATCAAACCCGACATTTGCATTGTCAATTTTTACTCCCAAAGCGGCCGCCTCGGTCTTCACCAGGTAGGTACCTTTATCTATGATTCTTGCTAGCTTAATAAATAATATTATTATTAGCAATTTAGTGTTGGAATATATTCGCTTGTGGCAGGACAAGGATGAAAGCCAAGAGAGTCTCCGACAAGGCCTGCCAGTGGTATCCTTCTCAATTGGAGACTCTGCAAACTTTCTGTATGGAGACAGCAGGGACGTGGACAAGGCACAAACGCTTGAGCTCCAATCAGGGGATGTTTTAATTTTTGGTGGCAAGTCTAGAAATGTATTTCATGGCGTCTCTGCTATTCATCCAAGGACTGCCCCCATCCCCTTGCTTCAACAAACTAATCTACGCCCCGGTCGATTGAATCTTACTTTTAGACAGTTTTAGCATTACATACATGTGCCTGTCTCTACGAGTTACCAATCACTATGCTATATGCTTTTGCCAACAAGAAGTACTTGCTATATGTCAATGTATATCCAATGGGTGGAAATGCGGTTCTAACGCGGTGTTACATGCTAAACTAACTACTCTTCTAGTTTCTCATTGCTTCCAAAGGTGGTCTATTTATTTCCCGTTTTAATTCTGTATTCTCTATCTACTATCGTACTTGTGTTACTTCCCTGATTTTCCTTTCTCAAAGAAGCTAAGCTAATATCCGGCAGTTGAAATATTGAAAACCGATTCAAGGAGAGGATTATGTGCACAGAAGATATTCTAGTATATTCTCTTTTCAGTTCCAACTACACACTGTAAGACAATGAAAAGTATGTAAAGGCAGCTGCGATATTTAATCACTTTTTAGTTTTATTTGAAGTAACTTTCTCTCTTTAAAGCAAAGATGGCTTGGTAGACCTTACTTTTCAAAAAGAGAGTATTTGACTCACCTTAATGTTGGCTGTCAAACTTCACCAGCACAAGAACAAAACTGACCGTTCAAAGTTCTGTAAGAAATCTACTACCCTTACCACCCTCTTCACGGTTGCCAAGTGTCAACCAACACACATGAGCAGGCTACTTTCTTAGCTGCAAAACTAGGTTTTACTATTGCTCCACTAGGAATGGATTTTCTCAGTTTTTTCTCTAAATTGTTATTGTAAAACAAGGCATTTGACAATCTCTAGACCAATGTTCCAACTACTAGAAAACAATGGGGAGCTTGAACCAAGCTGGAAGGCAGGGCTTTCCAACATGGATCGTTACATTTGCAAGTAGCTTGAATAAATCCGTTTTTGTCAACCTCAGTGGAAGTTATTTCAAGTGTTGTGAATGAATTATATATTCCAAGTGTACTTGTAACGGATCAGTTCGAAAGCATGACAACTCTATTTTGGATGAACAAACGAGTTCCTTAAAAGACTTTTTCTGTACTCTTATTAATAGGCAATTCAGTCACTTATTAGTTTAGCCACATATATCACATTATAATTTAACATATAATAAATAGCATTGTTGGAGCTACACTGCACTATTGTAAAACATTTTCATGCACAGCAATCATGCTCGGTTCTCCAAAGCCAGTGCAGCAGAGTCAACATGTACAAGCAAACAAGAATAAACTTTCTGTTTCAACCTGTCAACAGTCTCCACCAACGCATCGCTCTCTGAGCTTAAACTGCTTCTAAGTTTGTCCAGCCATTCGTTTGCATGCTTAAGATGGGATAATGTGAGAGCTATATGGTTGGCCAACTCCATCTGCTTCCCTGTGATATACTTGCTCTCCTTGCCCTTCGCCTGGGGATCGGTGCCCATAGAGAACCCGGCGTCCAATGTCTTTTCCAAGTACTTCAGAAACCATGATCTTGTTTCATTCAACAACACCTCTCTCAGATCATTTATCTCTTTCATACTATCCCCTTTGGCCCATTCTTGTTTCTCACTCGCTGTTAATTCGATTAAGGGTTTTGAAGACTTTGATGTGCTTTTACCAGATACTAAATCTGTCTTTTTTCTAGGTTTGTCGTCCTTTTCTGCAGGAGGTGGAATTTTATACAGCTGAAGCGATTTATCTTTCGACTTAGTTGTGCTGTTCGGCTGGTCCACGAGCTGCTGGAGAGCAAAGAACTTGTTCATTATGATGTGGGGGTTCTCTGCTGCTGCAGAGGAGCAGATATTGGCAAAAGTACTGAAAAGGAAAGAATGAGGTAAGAACTAAATTTTAGAAAACTGCAAATGGAGTTGTTGAGCTCACTTTTTTTCCAAAGCAACTGATGAGAATGTGTTGATTCCATGAATGATAAACCATTAATGCGACTAATGTGTTTCACATACCTTAGACACTTGACTAACGTTGCTGCTGCAGATGCTTCTTTTTGAGCTTCCACTACAACCTGAGAGGCCAGGTGTTTCCTTCTAAGAATTCCCTTAACAAATGAAGATAAGGTGGAAAAGCGGGGAAGTTAGGTTTGTATATGATTTCTAAGAAAAGAACCATGTTAATCTTATAAACACAAGTTTTCAGATAGCATTGCTTTATAAAGAGGATAAAGATCTTTAATTTAGGGACATGGGGTGACATATCAATAACACTCAAATATAGTAAAGTCGTAAGTGGTTATAGAGAATAAGATATACTGAACGTGAGGGAAAGTAATGCACCTTTCCAGGCCTAAACAGTTTGGCTGGCAAAGAGGACCATGGAATAGCCTCAATGTTATTAATTTTATCTTTATTGCTGGGAAAAAGATTCGTGTTCATATTTTCCTGTTTAACAAAATTGTATCTGGTAGAAGTGCGCTTGGAAGGTGCTGTAGCATTCTCCTGGGTGTTAGATTGAGCAACATCATGCCTTGGTGAAAGTGCTTCAAGTTGAGTTGGAGTCCTTGAGAGTAACTGCAATGCTAAAACCAATGATTCTCACTATATTGTCTTCTTTAGCAAAGAATACCAACATTAAACTGATTTTTGTGTTATTGCAACAGAATGTAATCTGCAAAAGCAATAATTTTCCACTTCATGAATTTTACCAAAATATGGCAGTGCAACATGATTTCTTTCGATGAATATCTTTCTTTGGGGTGTGCTGCATTACTTTATTAAATTATTGATAAAGAAATTTCTTGCTTAACCGTTCCATAGCTACATGGAAGAGGTTGAGTTCTGCACCCCACATGATTGAGCCTTCAAAAATAGAAATCCTGTGCAAATCATACCTGACCTTTAGTCTCTTGTTGCTTTCCTTTTGCGGATCCAACCTTCTTACCATCTGTACTAGTCTCTAAATAATTTCCTTTGCTTTCGACATTATTATTGTTATTGTTATCTGGGACATTCACCTTTGAGTTTGGATTTAGTACCCCCTGCATGTACCTGGATGCAACACCAGCTTTTTCCTCTTTAATTATTATCTTGTGCCTTGAACTTGGATTCTCTTTGGCATCTAAGTCCAGGGATTTGGGGGCATTAACTCCAATGTTATCAGGAAGTGCTGGACGCTCTGACACTTCTAACATCTGCATCAAATCCTTGGGTTTGCCTTCGAAACTGTGCCGGCCTGGAACTGGTCTAACCCCTACAAGAATTGGGACCGGTGTACCGGCTTCAATTCTATCTACATAAAAGAATTGTCCAAGCTGCAGCTGATTGTTCAAGATAAGCTCATTGTCCTCCTTTGAGAGAGAAACGTAGGTAGAATGAGAAGAGTCAGATACTTTTATGAAGAAACCTTGGTTTGGCCACAATTCCGAGCCTGATAAGGCAGGGACAATGCTGATCACCTGCAGAAGGAAGGAGCGGTGTTCACCGCCAACTTTTACGTTGGAATTCATACTTTGGAGAAGTTTGAGAAGTACTCCCGGTATGAGGGATGCCATTCTTCTTCCCCTTTCTTCTAATTCCTGGCCTGACTGTTTGATATATGGAAGACGAGTATACCTGTCGAATAAAAATTAATTTGATGAAAGTAGAAAAATCTGATTGATTCATTATAGTTTGTGTTAAAACATATGAGAACTAAGCAACAATATGAATTGCTTGGAACTAAAATAAGAAAAGCATTGTATTACCTGGGAGCGTGAGTGAGAGTAGGAGGAGAATAAAAGTAAAAGGGACAATGCAACCTAAGAGGAAAATGGGTGCAGAGTGCAGAGATAACAAGCTAGTTGGTTGGCTTCCAAAACAGAATGGAATGTCCTCTCTCTCAAGTCTCAAGTGCCTTACCTTAACCAACAATGTCCAAAGCTTTGCATGTCAGTCACGTAACCATCAAAGTCTCTTGGCTTCAAAGGGAAGGGACTTATTATTATCATCATTATCATCAAAACTCAAACATTCTGTGAGACTCACAATGACAAATCAGCAACTTTATTATAAATGAAAGAAAGAAAGAAAACTATTTTGGTGGCCGGTGGGGATCAATACGGTCATGTTTCGTTTTTAAGTTAGAGGAAATGTAACCATTAAGTTTAGGTAAGGATATTCTCATGTCAATTTCTTGCGAATAATCATTTGAAGCCATCACCATTCTCCACAGTTGATGGAAGATCGAAATTCAAAATTCGTCGTTTCCTCCTTGCAGATATTTCTTTTCCTAGCTGCATCTTGTAGTTGGAAATTCTTTTCTAAAAATATTTGTTTATTTTATTTTTTATCAAAAGCTACATCTATCTTTATTTATTTGAAAACACCCAGAAAATTAATTATCTATTGTAATCTACAAAAGAGTGTAGTTTGTGTGCTCATAAAATATACATGTACATTTTATATAATAAAATAGTGCCACAAAAGAAAAAGATAATAATCATAATAATAACAATAATAATAACAATAATAATAATAATAATAATAATAATAATAATACACTCAAACTAGCATCTTTTTGTTAAAAAGAAAAAGCAAAATATATTTTCTGTTCTTAATATTGTTGAAATTCTTTAAAATTATCTTTGATATTTAATTCGATTAACTTTTAATCTCAACGTTTGAAATAATTCTAGTTTTATTTTTATTATTAATTTTGTAGCCAACAATTTATAAATTTAATTTTCTAATGAAAAATACTAAGGGCATCAAAATTTATTATTTTTTGTGATTACTTAGTCATTAATTTAATTCTTTTAATATAGTTTTTTTGTCTATTAATCTAACATATTTTATATTATACTTTTAAGTATTGATGGTTAGACACATTTTATTACAAATTTAAATGTGGCAGATATGAAAAAGTCATCCATCCGCGCGATCCAATCAATAGTTCAAGTCACACACTCCCATAATCCATTTTTTCTTCAAAGAATCCCCCTCAACTATTAACTATTCGTATATGTCAAATAAAAAAATAAGACACTAATTTTGTTAAGTCTTAAGTTGCAGGAAAATATCCAAATACATGTTATTTTTTTTAATAATCCATATTTGTAGCAATGAAATACTTTTGTTCCTCTCCAAAATAAAAAATAATTGATTAGAAATATCTAGGATATATATTCTCTATAAAGGACCAGAGATGCCTTGTTTACGTATCATTGAAAAGTGCATCAATATAAATACAACAGTAAGAAGCGGTAATACAAAAGTATGTAAACTATAAAAACGAGTCAAGGTAGATTGTCCTACATTAACATTTTCTCTTAATAATTCCACAATAAACGACTATTCGGAGTAGGGGTGTTCAAATCCAAACCGATCCAAATTAAACCGCTCATCCAATCCGATCCAAACCGAAAACCGATTAAAACTGCACTAATTCGGATTTGATTGGATTTTATTTTTTGCAAACCGCTGGATTGGATCGGATTTCGGATCTACTTTTCATAACCGATCCAATCCAATCCAAACCGCACAATGTGCTATAATATTATTATTTTATTATTATATTTACAATTATACTTATAACATGTTCAATTTGTTATACATTTTTCTATTATTCATGTATTATTATTATTTAATAAATATTTTATGTTCAAAATATTATTTATTTATTTATTTATTTTAACTAACCTATAATTTTATTTCTATTGTTATGTTATCGTTAGCTTTTTAAGATATTGTTAAAACTTGTTATGTCATTGTTGATTATTTAAAATTCGATGTTGAAACTTATTATATGTATTTAATTTTTTTTTATTTAAAAAACCACAAATTCAAACCGATCCAAACCGCTTGTAATCGGATCGGATCGGATCAGATTTCCAAAAAAAATTTCATCCAATCCAAACCGCACCGCACATAAATTAAGCGTTCGGATCGGATGACTTTTTCCCTTAAAACCGAACCAAACCGCATCGCAAACACCCCTAATTCGGGGAATAGTTTCTAGTACTCCTGTTACAATTTTGACTGTCCAACATAGTAGCTAGAATCTCGATTTAACCCTTAAAATCTTCCGATATTACGATTTTAAATGAGTCTATTGATTTTACAAAATTGTACTAAGTCTGACGATTTTACGATTTAAATCTTGTTAAGATTTTACATTTTACATTCTTAATTTACTTTTTTGATTTTACGTAAAATCTCGATTTTCTCTACTTGCTGTCCAATAATCAATTTGGTCCCAAAATAAAAAATAATCAGTTACACCAAAAGATGCGGCCAATACAGCCAAAATAATTAATTGCCAAAAACAATAAAAGTCTGATAGCTCTTTTAACATTCATCTTTTCTAATTTATCTATCCCAATTCCAATTCTAAATCTATTCCCAACCCAACTCCACCGTAATAGTTGCCACCATCCTTCACTATTGCCATCATCCCCAAGCCCAACCGTCACCACCCCTTCACCCATCACCACCCTCCCCTGCAGCTCTCATCATCCCCTATCCCTTAAATCATCATTATTAATGACGACGATGACAATCAAGATTAGGGTGATGTTAGAGGGTTGGAGTAAAGAGTTGGAGGTGAATGTCCGGGTTAGCATGAAGGGTTAGAAGGTGACATTGATATTGAATTAAGGATTGGAGAGAGAGGACGAAGGTTGAAATTAAAGTTAAGATTAAGAAGTGAAGATAGAAATAAGTGATATGATTAAGGACAAAAATAAAAAGAAGGAAAAATAGATAAAAGTACATACAGATTTTTATATGATGGACAGATATATATTTTAAATTTATAATGAGTTATTCTTACACATTAATATGAAATTTTGTTGTCATTTCTAATTTTCTGTCGCTTGAGTAATTTTTCTGGTGGTGGTAGAAATCAAGTGACATGTTATTGTATGATGTGACCGTTTTGGATGACACAATAAAAAATAAAATTATTAAATTTATTAAAATAAAATTATTTTTATTGTCACTGTACTCTTCTATTTTCAGTCTCATCCTCACCAGCATCATTCTCCAACAAACACCCAACATCATGGCATCAACACCACATTTCATGGCTACCACCTTAAAATTCAATCCCAACTCTTCCACTGTCACCCCAGCCATGTCACCCTCCCAAACCCCCAACCTCTCATTGTCAGGAATGAAAATGAAAGAGTCCCGGTGAGAATAATTTTATTTTAACAAATTTAATAATTTTATTTTTTATTGTGTTATCCAAAATGGCCACATACATAATGTGCTATCTGGCCTTCACCACCGCTGAAAAAATTATTCATGCAACGAAAGGTTAGAAATGACAACGTAGTTTCATATTGGTGTGTACAAATCATAGTTATCAAAATCGAACCGGTAATCGAACCAGTTAGGTTACTGATTCATTGGTTTAACCGATGAATTACTGATCCAACTGGTAAAACCGATCTCACGTAAATAAAAAATATAAAATAATAAAAAATCTAAAATTAAAATTTAAAAATATATATTTTTACTAACATTTTAAAAATAATTAAGTCTCGAATTTTCTAAATAACTAATACAAAGATAGACATAAAATTAGTCCGTACTACTCTAATAGTATCTTAATTAGACACAATAAAAATAACAATTTATGAATTATATCTAAAGAGTAATTTCAAAATCTAAATATCTTTATATAATTAAATAATTATATAAATTTATTTTTTTCTCAGAATAAACAATTTTTATTTTAATTTTATATTCATTATTATTTTTTATTTTAAAATTAATTAATTTGTATTTCAATTAAAAAATAATTAATTTAAAAAATATTAAATTATATATATATATATATATGTGGGTGTGTATGTGTGTGTGTTTGTGTGTGTATTAGTTAGGATATTATATAAAATAAAATATATAATATAAAAAACATGAATGATACTAAAAATAAATTAGTCTAATGATTGTCAACTTGGTCTTCATATAGAAAGAGCCAAGTTTGACTCTTTCGTATAAAAATCTGTGTGTACTTTTACTTATTTTTCTTAAAAAGAAAAACAACTTGACTCTCATTTAATAGTAAAAGTATTAATGATAAAGAAAAAAAAAATATTTTAAAGTTTAAACATTGAGGATAAAGTTAAATACTAAAGATAATTTAAAAAAAATTTAAAACGTTAAAAGACCGAAAACATACTTGAAAAAAAAATCCTCTCAATGTAAAAGTTATACCTAATAATTAAAATAAATTTCACATATGAATTAAATGCATTAGCAAATTAATTAGAATGCAAATATCTTACTCACGAAGAGGTAGGAGTGTCCATAGATCGGATCGTATTCGCAGATTCGCGGTAAATATCCGCATCCGATCCGAAAATTGCGGATACGATCCGATCCGCAAATTGATCGGATCGGATCGCGGATATCTGCTCTACATCTGCGGATCCGCACCATAATAATTAAAAAATAAATAAATATATATATGTTTGGTATTATATTTACTTTTATTTTTATCAAAGATATGAAATTCGAACCCGTAACTTCTTAATTGAGTATGGGGAGACTATGCCATTTGAGCTATAACTCATTGGCTTGGTATTATATTTATTTGTTTGTATATTTTAGTTAGTAATTATTATTCATATATTATATTATTTTATTTTTGTTATTTAGAAAGAGTTTGATTAAAAATATTTTAGGAATAAATAAGTTTAAAAGTATGAAAGAAATATTTTTATCGAAATTTTTTATATAGAAATATGATTAAAAAGAGAAGGTTTAATTATGCGGATAATCCGATCCACAAATGTGCGGATCGAATCGGATCAGATCCGACACTAAAAAGCGCGAATATCATATCCGATCCGATTCGCGGACACCCCTACGGAGAGGGACCGGTATGTACGTATCCATAGCCGTCCTGAACACCCACACATTGTCCCATTTCCCGTCCCATTACTCACGGGTATCTTAAGTTTTGCCCCATACCCAAACACGCGGGTATATACCTGTCCTGTACCCGTCCCGCCGAAACCTAATTGATTTATATTTTTTCTCCTTCGAAAAATCTATAATATGAAGATAAACTTAACGGAACTAAACATGATTAAATACTTTGAAACATAATTAAGTTCAAAAATAATCCTAAATTGTTCACAACATACATATTATATAAAAATAATCAAGTCTTACACATGAATAATACATACATATATACGGGGCAGGGCTGGGTGGGTAATAGGATGGGGCGGTCATTACCCATACCCGTCCTATACCAAAACAAAAATAACCAGATCTTACTCAAACTCACTCCATACCCAATCAACCGTTGAAAATACCTACCCCGTTCGGGGCAGGGCGGACAGGTTGGCTCGGGCCGGTCCAAATTGACATCCCTACAAATTAGTCACCCTCAAAGGGTAGGTCAAAAGATAATCAGATTTAAGCATCTGCAAATAAATATAAATGTATGAGAGTTATGAAAATTATCCCCCATCACAATACTATTAGACAGTTCAACTTCAATACATAGAATAGAAGATCGGCCAATTCGATGGTGGCGGTTTACTAGTCCATCAAGATCGAGAACATGAATAACCAAGATTACACAGCTAGGAGAACATGAACAATATATTGCATGAAAATTAAACTCGTATTTTTGGTAATGGTAGAACGAAAATATAATAACTCTTGTAGAGGCAAATAGCGATCATTTTTGGAAATTACTCCGAAATCATATCACTCTTTGTAATTCTGACTAAACGATTCATTCTAACATGTGTCAAACTCTGATATACATCACACGACTAATAGAAGAAAAAAAAAAGGTAAAAGAATGCCTCTGTACTGCCAAAACCACAATGACAGTGCACCAATAGGCGACAACCTCATTGAATACACAGTATGCAGCACGTTTTAACACAACTATAGCCACAACTAACTGAATCACAGGGGAAAACCTCATGGATCCAAGAAAATATACATAACCTTGTCATATATCTTTCAAATTGATCATGGTATCATCCCTACCTCTCTTTCTTAACATATTTAAGACTGTCCCTTACACCATCCTATTGAAAATGGATCCATATTACTCTCGGAAAGCAAAATCAGTGACATTTATCTGGGCTTCGAGTCACTACCCTTGCTTCGGAAAGATGAAAGAGAAAAAAATGATCTGGGAGCTGCACAAATTGAAATTTGTGTAACTATAGAGTCATATGAAAGCTACTGAAATCTGGCAATTAGCAAATTACATTAATCAAAGGAAATCAGAACCATGTAAACTCTTGGACTTCAATCAAGATATCATAGTATTTAAAATCACAATACAATGATCTATGCAAGTTGCGAAAATGGCAAAAGAGAGAAGGCATTACATCCAGAATGAAGTACAAAATGTCCAGAAATGAATTAAGAGGTTTCAGGATTTATCAGCTCCCAGAAAAAGAAAGAGGTACTCAGGATTAATTAAACTACTTACATCCTTAGCCAGACACTTATATAAGCTTCAATGCTAAAAGTTGATGATAAAAATAAAAGAAGAATAAGGTTAGACATCACCTTTTAACGAACTTCCTGATATATGGTCATCCCTCAATTTAAAATGAGCAGGAGGTGTCGGGATCGAGCTTTGCAAGGATTGGACTGCAATCATTCCAAATCGACTTAATCCATTTATGATCGTTTGCAAAATTTCAACTCAATAGAAGCGAAAATTCAAATATATATAGATGAAACAGGGCACCCTAGGAATTTCAGAAAATAATGAAAAGGTTACCTTGTTCACTGTACAGCTCGCTTTCATTGAAACTGTCATCAGATGGATGACCATGAGAGAATCCCATTCTTGATTTCCTTAAGTCCTCTGATGACCGATTGACTAGATCTCGAACATCCTCTGTTTCGTCATCTCCTTCAGAAGTAGTAGCAGAAATCCAATCAACCAAACTCTCTGACCCACGGTTTTTCCTCCCAAATTTCAGTAACCGTTTAAAACCTTTCGTGACATCCTTTCGTGATTGATTTTGAGATGAATTTGCAACAAGAACTGGCTTTTGGGCACTTCCCCATTTCTTTCTCATCCGTGCAGCATCACTTTCACCCTGGGTATGGGAATGAGAATTCCAAGATGCAGGACTTCCAATTGGAGAATCCATAGATGCATCAACGTCAGAAGACTCGTGTGGGTAAGTAAATGGATGACGGGTGCGTGAATTCCATGATACAGGGCTTTCTACTGGTGAGTCCTGCAGAGATCCCACACCATTGGAAGATGATGGCATAGCACTAGGCATTTCAGCTACTGAAACAGGGTCTACTTGAGAAAGAGATCTTGCAGAGTCACCAATTTCAGATTCAGAATTTCCAGATTTCTCAGATTCCTGGCTTAATCTCACCTTTCCATTATTGGTATATGCATGATCTTCAATAGCTACAGTTCCAATCTCATCCGGTTCTTCTGTTGCCATATCCAGAGAACCCTCCCCTTCAAATGCCAGTTCATCAAATAATTCATCTTTATGAGTATCATATGTCACTGAAGCTTTCATCCTTATAGCACTCCCCTGAGGTCCATGGCCTAGGCCATAACCCTTTTTAAGGAATGACTTTGGCGATTGATCAAATGGGCCCAGATCAGACCTCTCCGTATCAAATTTCAATGGAGCCAAAACAACTCCATCTGAATTCAAATGGGATAAATCACTAAACTCTTCAGAATTAGCACAACTTTTTCGTAAGGATTGAGACCGCTTTGACTTGTCTTCCTTGGAACCTTGCGTCTCATCCTGAGCGCTTTTGCTACGGGCATAGTTTCTCAACTGAGAGCGGCTTGTTGATTTACTCACTCCAGAAGGTTTTGTATTTTCTTTTCTTAAGTCGGAAAAGTTTGGAACAGACTGAGCTATAGGACTCTCTCTTCGCCTACCAGAAGAGTTGGAAATCCTGGTAGATGACCGTGAGAATGAGGACACTGCTGCTGTGCGAGGCGTAGCTGAAGACATATGTCTGTTGGGCAAAATTTTCCTGCTTTGCCTTGAAGCTCCATCTCCAAGGTTTGATTCACCAGATATGCTATCTTGTCCATAGATCTTCTCTTCTGAGAATTCATATTGATCTTCATCCTCTTCATTCTGAAGGGAATCTATTGGATGCTACCAAAAATAAAAAATAAAAATACATAGAAAAAATAGGGGTATAAATCAGATCCAAAAGGCATCTTGATGTTTTATACTGAGGGGAAACATAAGCACTATAGAATATTAAGGATCAGAATTCATCATCAAAGTTCACACAAAAAAGTGTAAAGGATACCTGCTCTCTCTTAATATTTGACTTGAAATATCTACGTTTCTCAGAACGAGAAGCACCAGATGCTGAATGAAGTCTGTCTATAGACCCTGAAAACTTGTCCCTCATCTCTGCTCTACTGCGTTCAAGACTGTCCTGCATGGCCTTCATCTTGGCTTCCTTCTCGGCTCTCTTTAAACTCCATTCTTCCCTAAGTTTATCCTCTCTCTTCTTCATGTACTTCTCATAAAATTTTCCTCTAGAATCATCACCAAAATTTTGATTATTCACCTTATTCACAAGGGACGTAGCATCAAAGCTTGGTACATTGCTCGTACTGGCAGTTGGTTCGAGCACAGAATTTCTGGAAGGCATATTAGGACTCAACTCCGCTGCTTTAGGTCTCCTATGCTCTGAGTTAACAGCCTGTTCTACATGTGCATCCACAGGCTCAGTTCTCCACACAGATCCAGACTGATCCCCTGGAAGACGAAGTTTATGCTCTGCAAAAAGCTTTTCAAGCTCATCTGCCTTCATTTTCAGCTCATCATGGAGGCCCTGATTTCCCTTAGACTGCCTTACTCTCTGAACTTGCTCTGAAGGTGGAGTTGAGTTTATCTGGGAACTATCTTGATTCTCCAAAACTTGCTTAACAGGAAGGTTCAGCTTACTGCTTTCATGAGGAACACGAGTTTCATCCCTTTTAAATCGAGTCCTGCTGGCTTGATCAGCACTACCAGACTGAGGCCTTTGGTACTTCATCTTTGAGAATTCAGAATCCTCAACCTTAGATTGGTGCTTGGAAGAGAAAGAAGAGTCCCTCTTTACAAGCTCCTCAGGTTCTGCATTGAAAGATCTCAATTGGGGCTGAGTAGATTGATCGGCCTCAACCTCCCTAAATTTGCTTTCAAATTGTGCAGAACGGGATCGAGAATGACTATGAGAAGCCCTGATAAATGACTGGGCAACAGGATGATTTTTCCTGCCAGCATCATCCCCCCTTGCAGTGGATGATTTGATGTCAGGTGTTACGTCGTCTGAAGTGGCAGTGGCAGTGGCAGTGACAGAGAGCATATGAGAAGCAACCTGGTTTGATCCCCTGAAATGCGTATCTTTAGGGGCAGCAGGAGTCCTGTCGTGATAAAAAGAAGAAACTTTGGAAGTGTCGTGAGAAGACTGCTCATCAGCAGCAGCAGCAACATCATCATCATCATTTATGACAGGAGAAGGGAGAGAAGTTGAAGCTGATCTGTCCTTGGAATCATCGTCTTTCACCACGGAAGGAAAAGGAATTTGGGTATCAGGACGCGTGCGTGGGGCAGCACTGAATGAGACCTCGGGATTGTTGTTTCTATGACTGTGGCTAACGTCTTCAGCATTCAACTTAGGAGCCAAAACACAGGAGGAGGAGGAGGAGGGGCTTTCGGTGTCAATGCTCATGTCACTCGCGCCACTCCATCTACGCAATACCGACTTCTCCGCTGCTGACACGTCGGATGACAGCCTCCGCAACTCTACGGGTTTCCCCACGACGGGCTTGGTGCCGCTCCCACCAGAAGAGGCAGAAAATGACGAAATCTCCTTCTGCTTACTCTCGAAAAGATTGATGCGGTCCTGCACGCTCAGACGCCGACCTGGCTGCGGCTGACCCCCCACTTGATGCCCCTCTTTCTTCTTCTTCTCGTCTTCCTCCTCCACTACCTCAGGCTCGACTCGTTGTTGTTGTTCTTGATCTTTTTCGTTTACCCCGCCCCCGATGCTGCTACGTCTTGATCCGATACTGGGAACGATCTTCCTTTGTTGCCACGTGGCCTGGGCATTATTGGGCCCGAGGAAGGGCCCAGCCTGGTCTTCTGTGGGATCCTCAATAGACATATCTGATCCAACTGATGACCGGACATCCCTCTCACTATTCCCTTTCGACGCCCTCAAATCAGCTCTACTTTCGCACATTGACATGTACTTGCTGCATGCTTCACTGCGCCCAAAAATCATCCATATTCTTTATTTTTTACTTAATTAAGGAAAACTAGTATTTATCAGTTTCTTTTTTTTTTTTTGGTTAAACTACTATTTATAAGTAATAAGTTTGAACAAAATACGACCAACTAATGAAGCTGCTTCAGAAAAATTATTTCAGAAAGTTGGAAAGAATACACTTGCATTCATTTAGGTAACATTTGTTTTGAGGTATTGGAATGGAGGCTGGAAGACTGAGCCTCAGTATCATATTTGTTAGTCCAAAGACCAGTACTAAAATTTCAATCTCTATTTTCAAAATGTTAGTATTTCAGTACTTCCAAAAAATAGAGACACAGAAAACTAAAATTTTTTAGTACAGAGATTGAAACTTTAATAATATTTTATATCTAAAATACTCATATTTTAATTAATTAATTCCAACTTTATTCTTTATGCAAATTAAATTAAAATTTTATTTTTATTTCAATCTCTATCTCTCACTTTACACCAAACACAATCTGTCTCTCTTCCAAATGCTACCTAAGGTTATATATATACAAGTGTATGCAATGGTGACTATCATTTTACGGTTGTTGAACAACTTAGGCAACTATTTAATGTGTTTTAAAAATGTGACCTAGCTACTATAATTACTAGGATTTAACTAACTTGTGCCCTAAAAATACATTTTAAAAATATAATAATAATTAATGCTTTTGATGTATTCAGTGCATTTGAAATGTAAAAGAATTAATTTTTACAATAATTTTTATAAAATATTTTTTTTTATGGTATGGTTAACCTATGTCCTTAGAGAACAAGTTAGCAAAACCCTAATTACTATAATGATGAACACACTTAGAGCATTCATATATATATATATATTAAGTTTAGGTAAATCAAATAACAATCATCCCACTAGGATTAAAGCATATCTATAGGCTCTTTGGGCGTTTATAGATAGATGTATTTGATTTGTATAACACCTACAAAGTAGCCCAAGGAAAGGAAGGAAAATAACTGCCAAAAGAACAGGACCTTTAACTGCTATACCTTTCACAAAATATCATTCTGTTTGGGCATTTTGTGACCAGCTTCTCAGCTTACCATTAAATTCAATTAATTAATTTATAACGATTAATCATTACAATAACCTAATGGTAAGACGCATAAAATATTGCTTTCCTAAACAAGCATAAAATAATGAAGTTACAGGTGCACATAGAAATTTAGAAAGTCTATTACTTGGATGCAATCTATGAGTCTATCAGAGTTGCAAACCGACAATTGTGCAAAGAACTATCATAGAGTGCATTATTTCAACCGCTGAAGTTATACCCAATAGGCCAATAGTCAGGCAGGGAAAGGGACTCGGAAATCAGGAGAATTATGAGAAAATCCAATGTGAGTTGGTATCAAAAGCAGAACAAACACCACTAAATCATGTGGAAGGCAATCTTAATAATAATAATAATAATAATAATAATAATAATAATAAGGGTAAAATATACTTTTTGTCTATTAAGTTTGACAAAAGTTTCAAAAATACCCTAAGTTTTATTTTGTTTCAATTTTGTCCCAAAAGTTTTCGATTTGCATCAAATATACCCCTGACGACTAATTTTCAAAAAAATTAAGACCAATTCAACAATTTCATAAGAACAACCCTCAACACAAGCAAATCAAGCATAATTTTCATGCATTATTGTTAGATTGGTCTTAAATTTTTTGAAAATTTAGCCGTCGAGGGTATATTTGATGCAAATCGAAAACTTATGGGATAAAATTGAAACAAAATAAAACTTATGAGTATTTTTGAAACTTTTGCCAAACTTCAGGGACAAGAAGTATACTTTACCCTAATAATAATAAATAAAATCGTTCAAATAAGGTAACCTTGATGATATAGCTAAGAAAACATAAATTTTAAAAAGTAAACAAATGTGACCATTATGTCTTACCAATTAAGCCAAAAGATTTCTCAACTGATAAGAAGTCCTGAACTTAGAAGAGTTTTAAGGTGCGAGATGGCTTTTTCATTTTAATTTCACACAATTTATCATTTTGGCAGGAAAGGGCCTATCGCTTCATCCAAACCAAAAAGACGACAGAAGAGGACATGAAGGAGCTCTGGTTAACTCATTAAGACCATTATAGCTTGTGTTAAAGAAGATAAACACAGTGAATCCATTCCTCTCAAAATGAACATCCAAAGGCCATCTTAAAACAAATTTTCGGTTTACAATCAATTTCCATTTTAATCAGCCTTAGTTATACCAAAGTTCATGCTGAGTTATTTACATAGACTCCTGAACCATGTAACAAGCAGTCACAGAAAGAAATGCAGAAAGGATATATATTTTAAAGGAGCTTTCAGAGTTCTTACTTTAAGCGATGAGCACCAAATTGATCTGCAAAATGTTTTAGATCAGAAACAGTATCAGGATTAAAACCAGCAGCTGATGCACGAGCAAAAGCTGTGGTCAAGTCCTGCCTTACTGCAGCAAGCCGTACATCAATAGCTCTTAGCAGTTCCTTCCTGTATAAGAAATAAAACTATAAATATCAGTGATTCGGTAAGAATTTGAAAAAGAAAGGAAACAAAAAGAAACCAAGCACAACTATTTAGAATTATTAATCCTTTCGTTATGTATTTCACATATAGGTTTATCATCATAAAACTTATCAAACTCTACCCAGTCATTCTACAACTAAGCTCCAGCAATTCACTCAAGTAAATTGTTAACATTAGAAGCTCAAAGCTAGTATTCAGCCTGAAATTTAAAATGCACAAAACTCATAATTCCCACTTGCTGGCACAACTTATACTTGAATGGGAATCGAACCCACCCAATGGCTTAAAAAGAAACATAACTGACCAACTGTACATAATGTGAAATCAAGTTTTCACTTCTGTTAGTATTTTTCAAAAACGTTTTTCCTGAATATTTTCAAGAGTGTTACCAAATATATTTTCAAGTTTCTTTTTTAATGAAAATTGAGAAACCAATCAGCCCCTTAGATATTTTAACTTCAGATCTTATTTTCTCTACGGTTGATATAAGGAACCCAACCTCAATAAAAGTATAACTAAATAACTAATAGTAGAAATAATGAATACAGATAAAAATGACAGAGGGAGGAAAGGATACTTGGTTGCATCTGCTGCTGCAGGTGATCCTGTTCCAACCCCACCTGGAGCAAACCAAGAGAAAACAGTGAGCATAATACTGACAATCATTGAAGGAAAACAATTAGGTTTATAAGTCATGAAACCACAACTAGAGATTAAAAAAAAGAGAGCTTCATAACTTCCTCCACAAGATAAGACCATGAATCCCACTCAATATTCACTTGCATCTTGCATAAACATAATCTACACAGCACAATGCACTGATATATATGGTTTATCAAGCGTTGTGAGAGAAAGCAAGGTAAGAATTCCAATCTTAACCTTTTCTTCCACTAATATAAGCACTCAATTTTTTTTAAAAAATTGTTAGTTTTATCATTCCTTTATCCATTAGAAGATAAGGTGATTTACCACCTAGGCAGGAGTTTCATCTGTTGCTTCCTCAACAGCATGACAATACTCAAACACAAAACCCTTTAGACATACTTTTAAGAACTCATATAAAGCATGCTACTAGTGCAATTATGGATGAAGATATGTGATCAAGAACTGAACATAATTTTTCCTTCTTTCCACATTCATCAGGGTTTCAAAATTATTCTACTTCCTTTACTATCAGATATAGAACTTCTATAAAATGACAAACATCATAGCATTTCATGGAATTAGGTAATAAATAAATATGAAATTACTTACGCAAGATAATTTCCAAAAGCTCCCAAAGAATGTAAAACAATCAACAAACACATAATATAGCCAGAAGACTTCATTTATGATAAGTCATAATAGTAACCTCATAATGAACCATGTAAAATACATTATTTGGTCTTGGTCATACTTTTACAGCAAAACATACTCACAGGTAAAGAGAAAAGGGAAAAGAAAGGATAATGACAACTACTGATGAACTTTAATAACGATCAAGCACCCAACAGGCCAACATCAAAAGTTGTACAATTTAATGCCAACTCATAGAATTTAATATACAAGGGGTACGTCAAAGTGGTTGGTGGCGAAAATGGTGTATAAACCCTAGGAAAAGATAGATGAGGGTCTGTGTCTGTTAACTAGCTCTCTCAGGTTTGAATGCTGAAGGCTGCAAATAGAGAAAATCTGCTTTGGAGAGTAGCCCCGAGAAACAGGCCTATGTAAATCCTTACTCCAAATTAGCCGGCCTACCAGAAGAAAGCCCACATAAAAGGAGGTCCAAAGACCACGGGGCCGTAGACCAAAAAAATAAATTACGGAAAGATCTGCCTGCAAAGTCCAAGGGTTCGGGGACTAAATTCATCACTTTAGTAACAACATTATCTAACTATACCCCACAACCTGAGAGCCCAGCTGCATTTCCTACAAAGAAAAAATGTTTTGCGTCCTTTTGAACAACATGAGGAGATACTATTTTTTCTCTAACTACATGTAAGCAGTCAGATTGAAAGTTAGGAATGGTAATTGCAGGCTCCCCACATGAAAAATAGAGATAAGAGATGTCTCTGACATTGCCTAAACAATGCGGAAGTAATGGTACAATCTGAGTGATTTATTCTTATATGAAACCAAAGATGAAGAAATTCAACTTATTGACAGTGTAAATGAAGCTAGCTGATCAGCAGAAGTGGACACGTCACATGTAGTTTATTGTAGTCCACAAACACTTCCACATACTTAGTTCTTCATCAGTTTACATAAATGCATTTAAGGTATGATTTGAATTATTCACACACCACAACTATTTTACCTTTCCTTCATTGATAGACAACATTTAATAAATAGTACTTTTTAGGTTAAATCATATGTTTTCTGCATTGTCTATTGACTCAGTTCAAGGTATATAGTGTGTGTTTGGCACCTTATTTAAACAATGTTTGATAATGAATGTACTGCTACTTCTAGTCTTAGACTAAAACCTGCTACTTCTCTGGATAATGATCCCATTCTACAGTCATACACATATCAAACCTCCAAAGGCCAACTCACATCAGCACATCAGATTAGTTGTTTGATGCATAAGACGAACAACTAATTATTATATTTTCATGAGAGAGGTTCAAACCAACAGAACAAATTCATTCAACTACAGCGGCAATACATACAAGTTTTATACTAGACAGAAGTTAGTAACCTTCGTAAGTAAAGGAAACATACCTCGAGAAACTGTTCGCTGATCTCCAGTTCCCTGAAATTTTCCAAACATCAACAAAAAAACATAAGTGATGATATTGTTCTTTTGTTTGCACAATCTTCTCACTGATTGAAAATCTGTTGTTACCTGAGAGTATATGCGCCTTGCTCCTTCCAATTGTGACATCTCTGCATCAAAGGTATTGACCATTTCTAAAACCTCTGGTTTGCTGACATATTGCACAAACCTATAAGCACCAGGGACAATAAAATAAGTACAAAGTGCTTACGGGTCATTGCATACAAATGCACAAAATGCAAAAAAATAAATATAAATTTTCCACCATCTCAGTGCTTTCACCTTTCAAGGGTTCCTTTTGTAAACCATGTCTCAACATTTTTATTTCTCTCAGTTTCTAGTTTAATTGACTGGACTGCCAGTGCAATCTGCTCTTCTGCAACCTTTAAATGAGTCACAAATGGCTGTATTGATCCTGATACTAGTTTCTCGTTGTTTCCATCACTTGAAACAAACAACTCACATCTGCACATTAAACACAGAGAGCAATTACCAAGTCGAATCAGAGGAAAACCACAAACCCTGTAATTAGACAGCACACAGGTAGTTTATACAGACCTTGATCGATCTGGAGACAACTGGAATACAGCACAATCAAGAGGCGTGTCAGAATTCATTTTTGTTTTGATAAAGGGAACTCTATATCAATTCTTGGACCCCGTCTCTTAATCAGAAGCATTCTGCATCATCATTCACGTTTGAGACCAATCAAAATCAGTAAAAGAAAAAATCTACTCAAAGAAGGTCAAGTTCAGAATGTAGATTCTGAAAAAGTTTCAGGGGGAACAATGATAGATCAGTATCTTCTGCAACCAACGAAAAGGTGCATTTGCACTAGCGTGTTATATTCGAATTGAGACCAGTTTGCAAATCTACATTTTGAATCGAGCTGAAGTTGAATTTTAATATTAAAAAGGAAAAACCTGACCTGATGCTGAAAAGGTAAATCGCACTAGTTTCAATCCAATTCAATTATAATTAAATAGATCCCAGTTGCAAAACAAAATGGAACAAAGATAGAAATTTCAATTCACAAAGAGGAAATTAGAAGATAAACAGATCTGCTTGAACAAAGACGGAACCTAAATGGTGTTTGGACAAATACTGGGAAAGCCTAAATCCCAGAGAAAAAAGCTAAACCGAGAAAGGTGCAGGGAAAACATGCAGAGAACTTCACGGATATGATGAAACCCTAATAATAATTAATTAATTAACACGAGAGCAGAAATGTGGGACGATGGTGGAAGTGAATGCAAACCCAGATTATGATATGAGAGGTTGGAGATCTTGGACTGCGGAACCCGATCCTCCAATTTGGAGTTCAAAAGGTCACCTGCATTTGCCTCCACTCTCTTCTAATCTCACTCTAGTCTCTACAATGAATGAATGAACGAACTAACGAATGAAAGAATCAATGAGCGAGCTCTCTTCTCTTTTCTTTTCTTTCCAATTTGAAGTTTTACGAAAACCCTACTAGCTAGTAGCTACTATGACAAGATGGTTTTTGCTTTACTCATCCTTCAACTCTCTTTCTACTACTTTCTCTCTCTACTCTCCCAATACACTCTCACGCACACGTACACATCACACATACAGTAGAGAGAGAAAGAAAGGGTCTTGTTTGAGTTGAAAGTTAAAGAGAGACAGAGAAAGAGGTGTCGCATGTGGTAAGTTGTTCGGCCTTTGAGCTGAGAGTTGAGACAAAAACAAAAATTACTGCTAACTGTTTAGGCGATGACATTTGCAATTATCAGATTTGCTGATTATATTTATCGATTTTTTTATTAATCAATCAATCAATAAATTAATTGTGAAACTGTGACAGGAAATTCAAAAGACGGGTATGGTGCGGTTTGCGGAAGACGAAGCACATTTACGAAAACGGGCTTCATTGTGTTTTTACCTTACCTTGTTCTGACTTCAACTTTTACTACTGCCCTGCCCCTAGAGGTGGCAACTAAATCTAACGTTGAAATCAATGGTTTCTAGCTAGGATGATGATTATGATAGGGTGGGGGTGAGGTGAGTAGGTTAAATCTAAATCACAATTCACAAAATTAAAGGAGGAGGATTGACGTTAAAAGAAAAAAAAAAGAAACAACAGCTTCAGCCGTTAATGAGGTTCCATTCCCCATATTTGTGGCGACCAAATCTATAAAATAGATTTAGATTAGTTTCATCTCATGACGTAGGCACGTAGCAATTATACCCTTCCCTTCTATGTGTGCTCCAAAATACTTCTATTTTTAAGTGGATACTACAATAAAAATTTTATAATTATCTTCATATGAATATATTTTTTTTTAATTCTTGGATGATGGATTGTATAGTTAGATTTTGATATTTATAAAAATGTTATTTTTATTTAAAGTGTGGCTAAATAAATAAACCACACTTTTATCCACCCTATCTTTAATGTTAGTACTACTACATCCTCTTGCATTCATCTTTGTCTAAACCAAAGTGCGAGATATACAAGAGTGTAAAATTCATAATAGTCAAGGGAGAGTTTATGTTTTTGAATCCCGAATACAATTTTAGCATCTTTGAAGGGTACAGTCACCATAGTCCCATATAGGGGTGTACAGACCCGGTCCGGTCCGAAGGTCTGGTCCGGTCCCGAACACTTTAGGGACTAATTTGATGTGATTTTATCGGGTTTAGGGTTGGGTAAGGGTCTCAAAATTAGACCCGGTTATTATTTCGGGTCGGGTCCGGGCCATAGCTCGAGTCACCCGAAGTCGGCCCGGTGACCCGGTCATCATATACAATTAATATTTTGTGTTATTAGTGATGGATCATGACTATTCTTATGTGGAATTTAAGTATTGTAAACCTTAATATTTTGTGTTATTAGTCATTATAAGATTATAAGTTAATGTTTTATGTTTAGAACGTATAAGACTTTAGACTAATGTATAATATTGTGTTATTTGTATTGATTTAAATATTTGCTATTATTAGACAATATTAGTATTGATTGTGGTTTTGCTTTAGTATTGATTGTGGTTATGCTTTAATGTTAAAGAAGGGTTGATTCTTGTTATATTTTTCTAAGTGAATTTTACCATGTTAAATAATAGTTGGAGTTTTGGAAATTTGAATATTTTTACATGCTATCTTACAAGAAGGTATCAACGTAATGTAATGTTAACGGCCCGATTTTCACCCGGTATAATTGTGGCCCAAAAGTGTATTGGTTTCATCGGGTCTAGGGTCGAGTTCGGGTCTAATAAATAGACCCGGTGTCTATTTCGGGTCGAGTCTGGGTCATATCAAACCCAGCCCATGTGCACCCCTAGTCCCATAGATGAAAGGTTCTCAAGTAGTCAAGTCTCAAGTGAGATAAGCACTGCTGCACTGGGATGGAAAACATTAGACCATCTCCAGTAGGGAACTCATCCCAGTTCCTGTTTATGGCCCACCTGTCATAAAAAGTAACTCCACATCAGCTTTTGCGTCATAAACAGTAAATAGGAACTCAAAGCATCTCTCTCTTCTCCATTAGGAGGAACTAACTTTAGTCCCTGTTGTGGTCCCACTTAATTAATTAATTAAAATACTTGTAATTAATGTAATTAATTATTTTTAATAATGTAATTTAAATATTTAAATTTAAAAATAATTCACTATTAAAAGATATTAATATTAAATAAATTCATATATAACAATAATACACAATATATAATTCGAAATTATACTAATTTGTAAAATTACTTAATACAAAGAAAAACATAGATAAATTTTATAGTTGACGACAAACATTATAAAATTGTCATATATGTTCAACAAATTCTCTTTTAACTGTCTATACTGCTGCCTATTTAATTATTATAATTATTAATTAATTTAAACTAATTTATAAAATTACTTAATATAAAAAATATAATTAAACTAATTTACAAAATTAATTAACATACATATAATAGGTATGTAATATATATTTTAATTTATTTATATATAACATTTTTTAATTCATTTATATGTAACATGCAACAGTTATAATATATATGTATACAATACAATTATCATTTTATATATATGTTTTAATTTTATTTTATTTATTGACATTCCACGTGTCAATTTTTTGTTGGAGGCTGAGAGTTCCTCTGAGCAGAAACTCTCCTCATCGATCCATGTGAAGGAACTCATTTGAGTTGACACTCCAATGGGCAAAAGTGCCCTTATGTCAGAGAAGGAATTTGGAATAATTACCATTGGAGTTGCTCTTATGGCTGTGTTTTATTACAGGTACGGACATTAAGACAAAAATACAGATAAATAAAATTATATTTAATATATAAAATACAGGTATAGATATTATGTTTAAAAGTATTGAATTATTTTAGATTTTTTTTATAGAATAATTTATTTTTTTATTATTTTAATTAATTTTTTATAATTATTTTTTTTATAAAAAAATAATAAATTAAATTTTTATAATTTATATTTTATATCTAATTTATTACTAAACGAAATAAAAAAACATTAATTTTTGTATTTTTATTTTTTGTATTTTATTTTTACTGTCCGTCTTGTTTTCGTAACCAAAGGCAGCGATGAAATAAATACACAAGACACACAAAAAAAGTTAAGATCTTATTTGACACTCATTTTCTTGTTTAGCATTCAAAAACACCCAACAAGCCTACTACTTCCAACCTCAACTCTACTAACAGTACACCACGAACCACCACCAGCACTCCAACAGTACTATTGGAAGTCACAGAAGAGTGAGTGAGAGAGTGAGAGCCACACCACTATCACTATGACTTCTATAACGGTCAGTGAAGGAAGAAAGATCAACAAGGGAAGCTGCATGTCTGCCACTGTTCATCAACTTCTCAAACTTTACGGTGTAAATCTATGATCTATTTATGGAGCAAGAAGATTTAGGACAGGTGATGCGAATTTTACAAACTACAAATTACTGGCAAGTGCACTAGATCGTATCAAATAATACCACAAAAGTAGGTTATCGTTTTCACGAGGATTAACGAATTAATTAGTAAGTAATAGTTAATTAATTATTTTAGTTGGATAATCAACTATCAAAATTAAGTGTTTCAAAAGCAATTACATAAAAACAGTAAATTAAACAAGAACAAACTAAACTTGGTTAAAAAAATAATATGATAAAGGTAACTAGGTGTTAGAGATGTTCACTCTTTAAGAAAATAATTCTTGTGTCTATTTAGATGAGGTATGCAAAGATCAATCACAACGAGTCATAAATAATTAAATTCTAATTTCTTGACAATTCAATTTCTCTTTAACCTAATTAACCGTTAGAGTAAAGGACAAATCCATCCCTGACCTTTTTTTTGTGGACATTTTCATCCTCAAAGATTGAAAAACACATTCATGTCCTTGACCTTTTCAAAACGCGGACAAATTGATCCCTCCGTTGAAGTGACTCCGTTGGACTCAACGGAAAACGCTGATGTGGCTCCCATGACGCTGACATGGCCGTTACGGGAGCACATGTGGCATATAACTTTTCAAAACAGGACATATTAGTCCTCTCACACCAAAACGTGTAGTTTTTCAAAACAGGACAAATTAGTCCTACTATACTAAAACGACGTCGTTTCTAAGCTCTATTTCTCAGCTCTGTCAAGTCAACTGTGAACAATTCCCATTAACCCCTCTTTATTTCTTTAATCAAAAATCAAAACCCCCCTTTGTTGTTTGATTGTGCTATTGGGTTAGTGTGGTGGTGAGGGGTAGGAAATGGAAGATATCAAGCATATTGAAAGGCTCTATGAACAAAATAGGAAGAACATGTTAATAAAATCATGAATTGAAAAGATAAAATAAAGAGGATCTATTTGAATTATTTATTTATGTATTGTTCTTAAGTATATTTACTAACAACAATCGTCAATTCTGTTTCTATCTTTTTGGTAAAGAATTTAATATAAGTAAAAAAGAAAAGTTATATACACATTCTCACCAAAATTGTGAATTGTAAGTGCCAACTATGACCTCTGAATGGACGGCAACCACTCCCCCTACTAGATTCTTATACTATATTTTCTGGAACCCTGCATCAGCAATCATTGATGCAAATTTTTCCTGCAAATTCAACATAGAATAGGATAATTAGGATAATTCCCATATGCAAAATTTTTAGACATGAATATATCATATTATCAGAGCAATTTCTGCACAATGCTTAGTATGATAATAGTATAATACATAAACATGCAAGCATAAGCAAATATTCAAAAATTGAAGATAAAGCTCCATGGTAGAAAAATAGATGATAATGCTGAGTTGAATAATTGAGTTTAACATACGAGACAGCTCCAAGATAATTGGGAACGACAGCTTGCTAAAATTAAATCATATGTAACAAAGAAATGTGAAAAATCATCTCATTGGTCTACGGCCCATCTACCTACTCAAAATCTGGTTCACATCTTATCCGAACACAAAATACAGGCTCACTGTATACTAAATTTGACCGAAATCAAGCCTGGCTGGGAGGGCCTAGAGCCTTGCGGGAGCTCCGGGGACCACTGAGGACCCCACGGCAGGCCCCACGGAGACGTCGTCGTCCTTAGCGGAAGCGTCATCGTCGGTGCGTATGCGCTTGCCGAGTATGAAGGGAGTGGGAGCGAGCAAGGGCTTGTGGTCGAGCGAAGACGCTGCAGAGGTTGAGGAAGGAGAAGAGAGAGAGCCAGCACCGCCGCGTACGGAGACGGAAATGGAGGAGAAGCTGGCGGGAGTGGTTCCGGTTCCGGTGGCGGCAATGATTGAGGGCTTAGCCTGGCAGAGGAGCCACTCGATGGTCTGGCCGTCGGACTTGTGGCCGATCTCCGCCATGGGTCGGAATGCTCCCTTTCTTCCTTCACCCGCTTCACCCTCACACTACATTCGAAGGATTAGGGCTCAAAGATTTCATAGATTGGAGGTGGACGGAGAAACGGCGATGTTTTAATTCCAGGGACTAATACGTCCTCTTTTCAAAAGCTCATCTCACGTGGCAGCCCGTAACGGCTAAATCAGCCCCACGGGAGCCACGTCACCGTTTTCCGTCAGGACAAACGGAGTGACTTTAACGGAGGGGTAAATATGTCCGCTTTTTCGAGAGGTCAGGGACATTAAAGTATTTTCAATCCTCGGGGACAAAAATGTTCGAGGAAAAAAAGGTTAGGGATGGACTTGTCCTTTACTCTAAACGTTAATTTCTTAGTCAATTACTTAAGAAAAAGAGGTGAAGTACAATTCTAATTCAATTTTTCAAGTAAGATTCAAAAATAGTCCTTAGGTTGAATTATATGTCACGTATTCAAGATAGTTCTAACCATTAAAAATCACAAAATGTCACACACTCTTTGAAACTATTCCTAGTGAAATAAAAAAGTAGTGTGAAAGAGTTTTCAAACTAATTCAAATATTAATTTTTTCCAAAACAATATTTAGAATCTAAAACGGAGTTAGAATATTTTTCAACAATTTTAAATTTTTAGGGATGAAGAATGAAAACTCAATCATGAAATAAAGTAAGGTATAACTCTCATATAAAATAAACACTTAGATTAATAATTCATAAAAAGATAAACAAAGCTCCTAATTTTAACCAAAGAGACTAGTGACTCATGCTTCAATAAAAACCTGAAACTTAGAATAAAAAAATGGCAAAAAGTCTGATTCCCCAAAAGTCCTTTTTCCATGTGCTTATATACTCAATTTAAAACAAAACCTAATCATTAAATTCAAACTAATTCAAAACAAAATCAAATCAAATTAAATCCAATCTTTCGCATTAAATCTTCAGCTTTCAATAGTATTTTTCGGTTCAAGACTTCAATGGTCAAATTCTTTATCATTCATAATGGGCTTGGAGAGTTTCCAAAATAGCTTGTGAAAGCTGCGCTAAGGGGCGTGTGAAATGCCAACCCATTGGCTCATGAAACGCCACGCTTTTCTTCCCCTAGGAGCAACATATTTTGGCGTGTAACACCTCTTTGTGGCGTGTGAAACACTACTTCTTGATATCTCTGGAGACTTCATTCTTCTTGGTTGTGACACGTCCTTGGTGCGGCGTGTGAAACTCCCAATAGTGTCTTGAAGTGGTTTTTTAAAATTCTAGCCTAGCGTGTAACACCGTGTCTCAGCGTGTGAAACGCCATAACAAAATTCAAGTCTTGGGAGGTGTACTGTGGCATGTGGCAAATCCCATATATGGCGTGTAAAATGCCACTGAAATGTATGTAAAAGAGGCCTCGAAGGCATGCCAAAATGGCACGCCCATTATCCTTGGCGTGTAAAATGCCAACTATTCAGGGGTCATGTGTACGCATCCCATGCGTACGCATGACGTGCAAAAAACATCCATTTGTGCGTACACATGAGACATGTGTATGCATGATTTCTCAATTTTTTAGATTTTATGTGTGCGCATTGTAACATCCTAAGTTTTTTAAAATTAAATAATTAAGTTATTTATGAGTTATTATATTTGTTGAGATTTTATTTGTAGGAAAACTATTTTACCAAAAGTAATTAAATAGAATTTTATGATTATAAAAGTTTAACTTGATTATAATTTATTCTATTAATTTGAATTATTTTTTCGAAATTATTTTATTAAATAAAATTAAATTAATTTTTATAATTATTATTATTATTATCATTTGAATTTGGATAAATTATGGTTATTATATAATTTTTTTATAATAAGATATTTTACATAATTGATTTTATGATAACTAAAATTTAAATTAATTAAAATTTTTATATAATTTTATTATAACAAGATATTTTAAAAAAAGATAAAATTATTATTATTATTATTATTATTATTATTATTATTATTATTATTATTATTATTATTATTATTATTATTCGCTTTGATTAAAACAAAATTTAGTTAATATTATTATTATCAAGTTCAAAATTCGCCGATATGAATAAATATTGATACACTTTGATGAGTTTAACTTTGTTAATACTTTATTAAATATCTTTTATTATTATATTACTAATGTCATTTATATTAATAACTCATATATATATATATATATATCCACTTTTTATAATTATTCGTTTAAAATATTTATAATTTAAACTGCTGACAACACCGAAACATGACACCCAAGTCCTTTATTAATGAACCATGACACTTAGCCAATAAACACACTTATCACCAATTAATCATCATCATCAACGAAGTCATTTGGTGAAAAAGAAAGAAAGGGAACAAAGGAAAAGAAAGTGTTAACGTGGCTTAATACATATATACATATATGTATATAACTTGACACCTATAATGCTTTACCACCACTCATTATTATTCATCACCATTAATCTTAATCATCTTCATTTTCTTTCATTCACCACCGAACCTGAACCCAAATAAAAGAAAAGAGAGAGGCCGTGAGGGACAGAGCAAGAGAAATCATAGAACCTCTGAGCTTTCAGCTTTAATTTTTTGAGATCTGTAATTTCAATAAAAAAATCTAATTTGATAAAAGTGTTTGTATATCTTTCTCCTTTATACGTCAGCGTCACTTTTGTTCAGTAGAAGTTGACGGTGACGTAATTCTCTTTTTCTTTGAGTTCGGCCAATCAAAATTCTAGGAGGCACAGACGATTTCTGACGTTTTCTTCTTTAACAACTTGGTCAAAAAGCTTTTCTAAAACTTCCATTGTTTTAATTTCATATGGAGGTAGAATTTTAATAATTTTATAATAATTAAATGTGTTCTTGACGTGTGATTGTTAATTTGATGTTTATGGCTTAAAATTGAGTAATTTTGTATTTGATTTGTGATTAATTAAATGTTGTTGATTTCTTGGATTCATGGTTTGGTTACTATTGAGCAGTCAAGAACCAACTGTTTGTGGCTTTATTTGGATTGTTTCTAAGTTTAAACTCTTGAGAATTTGATAAGATTTAGTAGTTTGAAGATTAAAGTGAAAGTTGAAAGAAATCGGTAATGGTAGAGCTCAAAAACAAATTAAAAATCAAGTATATATTTTGAAAGATTACAAGAGACGATTTTGGTTTTCAGAAAAAGTGTTTGTCACCAGCATTAAATTATTTTCGAGAATGAAAATGTATTTTGATAAAAGATCGAGGTTAAAAATAGTAATTATATATGTTTTAGGGTATTATAAGTAATAAGTAAAAATTTAGAAATAAAATGGATATTTTATGAAAGTTCAAAATTACTTTTAAAATGCTAAAAGATATGAAGTTAAAGTAGAAATTTTATGAAAATGTTGGGTTAAAATTAAAATACTTAAAAGCTTGAGATTTAAAGTATAATTTTAGAAGTTAAAGAATAAAGCTTTAACCAAACTAGTTTCTATATATAGGAAATATATATATTGAAATATTAATATCTCTGTAATATTATTATATTTATACATAAATAATTAGTATAATTTATTATAACCATTATTTTCAGTAAACAAAAAAAAGTAAAATAATAAGACTTTCTAAAATTATTAGGAACACAGAATGAAGTTAAGCATTTTATAATTCTCTCTTTATAAAATATCTAGGGAGAGATGAGGGAAGAGTGGGAAGGTGATTTGTAATATTAAAACAAAAAAAAAAATAAAATAAAAGAATGAAGAAAAGAAAAGAAAAGATTAAAAGGATCTAAGGGGATCACTACCACATGAGAGTAGAGAGCAAAGACTAAAATAATGCTTAAGAAAGATAACAAAAGTTTAAATACTTATAAACTAAACGTTTCGATATTATGATTGATAAATGACTGAAAGTGTACCTTTCTAGTGATGCGACGGTGTGCATAATCATATGGTGATGCGGAAATATGAATGATTACATGGTGAAGCAGAGGTGTGACTAATTATTTGACGATACGGAGGTATGACAAAAAGAAAAAGAATAAGAAATGATGAATGAAAGAGATAATTAAAAATGGATAATTATTGGTTGTTTGATTGGGCCTTTGTGCCAATTACTAATGCGAAAGTGTCCGCCTGACTGATAGCCTAAAGTTGCTAATGCGGGAAGGTCCGTACTAACTGATAGCCTATTTCTTACTGTGATGCACATAAAAATGCTAGCAACATTATTGTGATTTGGCCTAATTGACACGGATAATATTGCAGATTTTAGAATGTTCACAACTGAACTGGCAAGTGTACCGTCCAAGTAATACCTCAGGTAAGTGAGGGTCGATCCCACGAGAACTGAGAAACTGAGCAACAATGTCAACTGATTGGTTTAGTCAGACAAACAGAAAAGTTGGTTTTGTGGGTTTTAATAGCATTAAACAATAAGTAAAGAGTAAAGAAAGTAAACAATGCGTTTGGTGTATGATAGAGGGTTACCGTCGGCTTAGAATTTCTTCTAGGTAAGAGGAATAGCTTTGTTGCAAGTATAGTTCCAAACCGACAAATAATCTCAATCAAAGTTTAATTTTGGTTGTCACAAGTCCAACCCACTAAAAATAACCGAGAGTATTAGTCCCGGGTCGTTCTCCCTAAGAATTACAATCGAGTGCTCAATTATTGGTTATGAGTTTCAAGGGGTTGGGTTGATAAAAGTGCAAGAAATTAAAAAGGCGAGAATTTAAATGACAATAAAAGTAAATCAAGCAATTAAAGATAACAACTAATAAAAAGAGGCATTCATGGCAAGGATTGAGAATCAAGACTTTTTATCCTAGTCATTAATTATCATACAATAGTTAATAAGAGCTAATCCTATTTCGTCATCTCCAACATCGGAAGAAAGTACAATGTTATCTTCACATTGAGAGAAAGTCAAATAGGACTAGTTAATCCCAATCCATAAGTAATGTTAATGGATACAAGACTAACTAATCAGTCTAGATCACCAATCTAAATTGGGTATTAATGACTCAATATTGCCTAATTTCTCTTTCCAAGCCAAGAATGCACAAAATCTATCCTAAAATCCAAGCAAGCATCTTGTCAAACACTTAGAAGGCATAAAAAGAAAGCATGATAAAATAACAAGAAACATAAATTCTACAACTACCTAATGCAAGAAAATAACACTAACAACTCAATTAAACATCAATGACATGAAAACATAAAATTGTATTAAAGAAAATCCAAATCCAACAATAGTGCATGAACATGAAAAAAACATAAAAGGGAAATAAACAAGTAAAATTAAGAGAACAAGGATGTAGGAACAAGAAATTGTAAAGAAAACTAAATGAAAAAAAGAAACAAAACCTAAATCTAAGAGAGTTTGACCTAATTCTACCTTAATTCTAGAGAGAAGAGGGAGATTTTCTCTGTAGAAAACTACCTAAATAATGATTCTAAGCTAATCTAATTGCTCTCCCTTGTTTCCTCTTGAATTCTGCATCAAATAGCTTTAGAAATGAGTTGGATTTGGGTCTGGATGGCTCAGAAATCGCCTCCAGCGTGTTGCCTTTAATGAGGTCGCGTGACCAACGTCACGTGTGCGCGTGGTTGACACGTGCGTGTCGCCTGGAAAATTTTCTCCTCACGCGTACGCGTGGGTGACGCATGTGCGTGGCCTTGAGTTCAGCAAATCCTCATTTCTTCATGAATTCTCACACTTTGCATGCTTTTCTCTTCACTTCTTCCATCCAATCCTTGCCTTATAAGTCTGAAATCACTCAACAAACATATCAAGGCATCAAATGGAATTAAAGTGAATTAAATTTAGCTATTTTAAGGCCTAAAATGCATGTTTTCAATCATTAAGCACAAATTAGGGAGAATTACAAAACATGATATTTCATTGAATAAATGTGAGATAAATTGATAAAATTCCCTAAATTTAACACAAGATAAACCACAAAATTGGGGTTTATCAGTGTAGAAATCAATGAGAGAAACAGTTAAGGTATCAGAGATGTTTACTTTTCCGGATTAAGTTTTTTTACCAACTATTTTAATCATACAAGATTTATTTCATGGCAAACTGTAATTTACTAAACCCTAATCTCTTAGTGATTTAGTCTCCTCTAACCTTCATCAACCACCAATCTCTTGGTCACTTGATTCCGATTAGAGGATTAAGTTCAAATCTAGTTTATGGCCACAGAAACTCTAATTACCCAAAGTTAAATAGATTATATGTCACGTATCCATATTAGTTCAAGTAATTAGCAATTTAGGAGGAATTTACTTTCAGGCTATGTTCATGTGAGAGACCTCTCCCGAGGGTCACAAGAACGCATCTAAAATAAGGGTCATACTCTCGTTCCACCCAAATTTATAAAATTAAGAACGAAAGTAATCCTTGAAACTGAATCAGTACATTAATTAAAATAAAAAAGTAATAGCCTTAATCTATAGAAATAAACAGAGCTCCTAACCTTAATCAAGAGGTTTAGTGGCTCATGACTTACAGAGAAAACAAGGGTTCTGTGTGTCTTTTCTTCGATGCTATTAGGTTATCTACTTGATATTGCATAGCATGCTTATTTGTGAGTGTCTGTTTGGGATAATTGAAGCACTAGACTTTTGATATTGAGACTGGTCACCTTGATATCGATTGTTTGGTGTAGACAGGAACCCTAATGGCCACTCGCGGATGAGGTCGTACACATTCACGGGACGAGAGTAGAAACGCACAACCGGCCGATAACCATGCCGAATTTATGGCGGCAATGGCAAATCTTGCGAACACCATGGAAGCTAATGTTGCTGCAACTCTGCAAGTTGTGCAGAGGTTAGGCCAACTGGCTGGAAACGAAAACGGGAATGGAGAGGGAAATGCGAATGATAATGCTGAAGGAAATGGAGATAACATAGGAGGTGTTCCGATGACCTTGGCGACTTTCCTCAAGGTTCATCCTCTAAGTTTCAGAGGTTCAACTAATCTTATGGAAGTGGATAACTGGTTCCAAGCCATGGAGCGCGTGCTGCAAGCGCAGCATGTCCCAAACAACCGATATGTAGAGTTTGCTGCATATCAGCTTTTGGGATAGGCTCAACATTGGTGGCAAGCAGAATGCCGTTTGCTCCAGCTTCAGAATGCTGATATCCCTTGGGATGTATTTCAGACGGCTTTCTATAAGAAGTACTTTTCTGAGTCTGCAAGGGAAGTGAAGGAGATGGAACTTATGCAGTTGAAGCAAGGTCCCTTGTCTGTGGTGGACTATACTAGCCGATTTGAGGAGCTCTGTAGGTTCTCTAGGGCATGTCAGGGTGCCCCAGAGACCTATAAAAGTTGGAAGTGCATCAAGTATCAAAGGGGCTTGAAAGATGATATCATGACTGCTGTGGCTCCTATGAAGATTCATATTTTCTCCGAGCTGGTGAACAAGGCGAGAGTGGTTGAAGAATATGCAAAGACGGTAGCATCGTCAAAGGACACTTCTGAAGGAAACACTAGTAGGGAACGTGACGATCACCTTGGACCAAGATGATAGAATTTTAAGAAAAACGGACATACTCCTCCGCATCTGCAAGGTCAAGGGAATTTCAGAAGGGACAACAACGCCCAGTTTCACCATATGAGAGGGAGTCTCCTGTGTTATGCTTGTGGACTACCTGGGCACCTAGCCAAGAACTGTCGTCGTAAGGGAAACCAGAACATGGGTCAGAATCAACAATCAGGCTGTGTGTTCACCACGGAGGCAAAAGAGACGATAGAGTCAGATTCGCTAATGCGAGGTAAGCGCATAAAGTTGTAGTGATATGTTATTAGGACCCAGTTGGCTTAGTTTTATCCTATGGAAGGTTGTCGTAAGTTTGGTCGAACTTAGAGTTTTGTTAGAGGGACCGATGGAGAAGGAGGCTTCTGGGTGCATGTAGTTGAGTAATCCGGTTTCTTAATGACGATAAATCGAGTAGACGTACCGGAATGGTTATCGGGCATCACTGGAAATCTTGTTGGCTCCCTGTATGGATGATGGGAGCAGTTCAGCACTAGTGGCAATGAAAGTACCAACTGACGCTTTTGCGGTTTTAACTATGATTTTGAGGTTTTAAGGTTTAGAATGATTTTCAAATCTGGTTTGAAACTTTGGTTTAAATGATTTGGTTTTAAAAGTTGGTCGGAACTCTTGATTTAAGAGATATGGTTTAAAAGAAAAATGAGTTCTCTGATTTTGTTCAATTGTGAAATTGGTTCTCAATTTATCTTATCGAAAGGGATTCAATTTGAAAAGTTTTTATTTAAGAAAATCATGATTTAAAATAATCGACTTCCGAGTAAATGATTTTTGGACTCTTTTGAGAAAGCGCAACAATGAATTGGATTAGAATAAACTTGTTTTGAATGTTTTGGAAAAATGTTACAAAAAATCAATTTTTGTTTTGAGAAAAATTTCAGATTCTTGATGACGATAATTAGAGTGACGCAGCAGAAGGCGAGATGGAACATCGACACGGTAGAATGCTTTGATGGGGATATGTCGCGTGATTCGAATTTTTGAGGGCGAAAATTTTATTAGGAGGGGAGAATGTAAGAACCAGAGTTTTTCATGTAAAACCGTTTTAATAAAAATGGTCTTAGTGCCTGGAATAGATTTATAATCTAGAAGTTTTAATCTGAAAATAAAAAGGGGAAATTTGGTCTCAGTGAATTTTTCTGAGTCAGAAAATGTATTTTCTGCGAAAAACCGAAAAAAACTGCGAACCGACAGCCGAACCGGTCGGACCGGTTTAAGTATGTCCGATACTGTGTTTTGAGAAAAATAAGATTTTAAAAATTGATTTATTATTTTTAAAGGACAAAAATGATTTAGAATTGAAAACCGGACACTAATCTTAAAGGTTTTGGCCCAAAGTAGGCCAAACGGACCAAAAAAGCTAACGGGTTGGACCGGGCCTAAACCAGATCCAAGGCCCAATATATATATGCTCATTAAATGAGCTTTTCATCTCATTTCCACCTTAATAAGAGAGAGAGAGAGAGAGAGAGAGAGGCACGGTTTTAGGGGAAGAGAGGAGAAGAGGGGTTTCACTATTCACCTCCATCTTCTGGGAGCCATAACTTGAGCTACGGAACTCCGATTAACGAGCCGTTTGTGGCCACGCGAAGCTCTCAATGAGCTCTTCCTTTATATCTAAGAAAATATGGTAAGGAATCAAAACTCACTCCCCAGTTTCCTATCCTAACTTCTGCCTTTTTGGGGGTTTGGTTTTTGAGTGGATTTTGTGGTTTTGCTTGTTTAGGTGATCTCTAATTGTGGATAATTATTGGATTTTACCCCTAATCTCATTGGAAAAGGTAAGGTTTCACTAAAACCTTGTGTTTAGTTATTTTTGTAAACCTTAGGTTTGATGTTTATATGTTATATGATGTTAGTTTGAGCTTTGGTGCTTGTTGGAGTTGGCTTGGCTTTTTGGAAGCTTGTTTGGGCTCAAAGTGGTGTTTTGTGCATATTGGGAATCGACCAAGGTATGGTTTCAATTTTCTTTATGTAATATGTAATATTTTTAGATACTTAGGCTAGTGGACCATAGGATAGGATTGAATTTGGATGTTAATGAATGTGATGTATGATGACTTTGAGTATATGTAGCATGATGATGGATTATTGACGTTGTGTTGAGATAAGAGGTTGCATGATGATTATGATGAACAAGGAGAATTATGAGTCTTTATGATGGTTGTGGATGTTGTTGAATGGTGATTATGAGGTGTGATGATATATGTTGTTGGTGATTATTGGTATTTAATGATTATGAAGGTTGATGATGAATGTGTGAATTATTGTTGTTGATGAGGGTTATTGGTGTTAATGATATATTATGATATTGGCTTGTTGATTTTTTGAGATGTGATGCATGACGAATTAATGAGTTTTGACTAATTTGATGAGATGTGATATTAATGTTGATAAAAGGATGTTGAAGAGAAATGTTGAGATTGAATGATTTCAGTTATGATGATTGATAATGATATGATGGTGAGGAATGATTGTGTGGAATGAGAATTGGTTTAGTATGATATGTGTGATGTTGAGATTGATGATATGGTAATGTGTTTGAGAAAAAGTTGGTATGAATGGTGGAATATGACACAAAGGGTGAGTTATGATGGGAATTTGAGTTTGGAATAGTTTGAATTGGTTGTGTGTTGCAAGGAATTGGAAAATTTTGTGCTATTTGGTAAACACTGGTTTTTAGTGAACGTTGACAGGTCATAACTTGTGCCTCAATTTCCAAAAGTTGATGAAAATTGTTTAGGATTAAAGTCCATTGAAAACTCTTCAAAATGATATAAAGTTTGTAAACTTTGGATTTTTGTAGAAGTTATGATCATTCAAAGTTGGTGTCAAAATTTGAAATTCTGCAAATTTGCAGAATTTTGTGATTTCTGGTATGTGCACACGCACAATCTTGTGAGCACACACACCCCTGCGAAATTCTAAACCTGTGCGCACGCACAGCCCTATGCGTACGCACAGGCAGGGGAAGGCTTCCTGTTTAGAGCGTTGGCACAGCTTGTGCGCGTACATAACTAATGTTCGGATTATTGTATGGTTTAGAATTTCACAATTGAATTCTCGTTGCAAGTATAGTTCTAAACCAACAAACAATCCTCACATGCAAAAATTTGGTTTTCACAAGTACAAACCCCAATAAAAATTAACCGAAGTATTTAAACCTTAGGTCGTCTCACAAGGAATTGCAATGAAGTGTTTGATTATTGGCTATGAAGATGCAAGGGGGTTTGATTGGTAAAAGGGCAAGAAAATAAATGACAATAAACGTAAATTAAGTAACTAACGAAAGCAAGTAATAAAGAGAGACATTCATGGCAAGGGTTGAGATCATAGGCTTTCTATCCTAGACACTAATCATAACAATAATTAACAAGAATTTATCCTATTTGGTCATCTCTAACAATGGAAGAAGGTATAATGTTATCTTCACATGAGAGAAAGTCAAACAGGACTAGCTAATCTTAATCTAAAAGTCCTAATCAACTCACTAATTGAATTAGCAAGAGGTTAGAGTCAATGGAAACAATACTAGCTAACAACTCTATATCACCAACATAGGTTGGGTATTCATGACTCAAGGTCACCTAATTCATCTTTCCAAGCTAAGAATGTTCAAAGATCTACTCTAACATCCTATCAAGCATTTTGTCAAACACTTGGAAGGCATAAAAAAAAAGCATAGTAAATTGTAAGGAAGGATAAACTCTACAACTACCCAATACAAGCAAAGTAAGATCCACAACTCAAATCAACAATAAAAGAACATCAAACATTAATTGCATTAAAGAGAATCCAAATCCAACAAGAGTTCATCAATAACATAAAAGAGGCATAAAGGTAAAATTAACACTACAAGCTATGAGAATGAGAGTGTAGAAGCAAGAAATTGTAAAGAAAACAAGATGAAATCAAGAATTAAACCCTAGATCTAAGATGCAAAGTACCCTAGGAGCCCTAATTCTAGAGAGAAGAGGGAGTTTTTCTCTCTAGAAACTAAACTACATGATGCCAAGCTACCACTAATTGCTCCCCCTTGCTCAATCTTCAATTATGCGTGAAATACCTTCAAAAATGAGTTGGATTTGGGCCTGGGTAGCTTAGAAATCGCCCCAGCGATTTCACTTTAAGTGAATCACGTGCCGAGCGTCACGCGTACGCGTGGGTGACGCGTGCGCGTCGCTGGCCAAAACTCCTACTCACGCATACGCGTGGGTGACGCGTGCGCGTGGCTTGCAAATCTTCAAAGCACGCGTACGCGTGGATGACGTGTTCGTGTGGCCCTCAATTCCCCAAATGCTCATTTCTTCATGAATTCTCCATTTTGTATGCTTTTCTCTTTATTTCTTCTATCCAATACTTGCCTTATGAACCTGAAATCACTCAACAAACACGTCAAGGCATCGAATGGAATTAAAGTGAATTAAAATCACCAATTTAAGGGCTTAAAAAGCATGTTTTTACACTTAAGCACAATTTAAGGGAGAATTACAAAACCATGCTATTTCATTGAATAAATATGAGAAAATGTGATAAAATCCTCTAAATTAAGCACAAGATAAACCACAAAATTGGGATTTATCAAACCTCCCCACACTTAAACCAAGCATGTCCTCATGCTAAACTCAAGAGAGAAATAAAGGGTATCAACATTTATTCAATGTAAACTACCTAAATGCAACTACCTATATGTAATCTACCTAAATGAATGCAATTACTTGGTCAAAATAAATCAATTCCCAAGAATACATATACAAGTACAAGGGATAAAGCAATAGCAATCAAATCAAACCCACAATTGAATTGAGTTATTAAAAATAGTTCATAAACTTGCAAGAAAAGATGATCATGGGTGGAAGCATGTAATTGAGCAATCGAACTACCGGATGTGTATCCGCTCTAGTAACTCAAGTGTTTGGGTTGATTCACTCAATTCTCCCCTAATCATGCTTTCTAAGATTTGTTTTTCATCTAACAATCAACAATTATTTCATGCATGCATACAAATATCATGAGGTCTTTCCCATAGGTTGTAATGGGGCTAGGGTCAAGGTAAAGATGCATATGGTCAAGGATGCATATGGTCAAGTGGAATAGAATTTGAATCTTTGATAAGTTTAAACTTCCCACCTAACCTATGATAACCTATATAATTTCAAAGCTAACCTAACTACACATTCTTCACTTTTTCACACACTCATGCATTCTCTTTTCACTTCACCACATATATGCATTGCTTTTTATTGAACTTTACTTTTGGGCATTTTGTCCCATTTTTATTACTTTTCTTTTTCTTTCTTTTTCTATTTTTTTCTTTATATATATATATATATATATATATATATATATATATATATATATATATTTTTTTTTTTTTTCTTTTTATTTTTCTCATTTTTTTTTTTTCAAACTAAAATATATACAAGAGCATCAATGCATATAGTTTAATGTTCGATGCATGAGTATGCACCCAATTCCCAATATTTTCAACAAAACTACAAAATACACTTTTATCTTTACCCATTGTTCCCAACTCTCCCAAAATCAAATGATAACACTCTCACTAGTCTAAGCTAATCAAAGATCCAAACAAGCAAGGGATATTTATTGTTTTTCACTTAGGCTTGTAATATGCTAAAATTAAGAACAAATGGGTTTAAATAGGCTCAAAGTTGGTTAACAATGGAAGATAAAAGGTAGACTATTTGGGTAAGTGAGCTATTTGAACAATGGCCTCAATCATATAAGTACATTCATACACAAAATAATGGACATATAGAATCGAACAAATCAAAGATTGCATTCATAGAAAGAGAATAATACACACAAGAATGAAAATAAATGGTTATATGATGTAACCACACAATTAGGCTCAAATCTCACATGCTTGTGTTCTTAGCTCAAAAACATGATCCGCAATGTGTGTAATTCAAGTAAGTTCTAAATTTTTTTTCAATAATTGGGGTGCCCTATAGATAAATTTCTTGAAAAATCTCATTATTTTGACTAAGCTTATTATGTATATATATGCAAAATAATAAAATGCAACTAAAAATCCTAGAAGACCTAAAATGAGATGCAAAAGTGTTGGGATTAAAAATTTGTCACCCAAAAACGCCGACTGGTCGGACGACCTCCCCACACTTAAAAGTTTGCACCGTCCTTGGTGCACTCAAAGATGAGCTAGGGGTGTACGGCAACTTTCTGAATTGTCACCTTCAGCTGGTGGATCAACTGGTGCTGCGCTGCATGTTTTTTCTTCCGCTTTCATTTTTGTTTATGGTGCAGCGGTCATGAAAAACAGAAAATAACACCGTAAGATGAGAAAATACAAAAGTAAGGAAGCGTAAATTTTCAAAATGAGGTAAATCATTAGAATAGGATGAGTGAATTAAGGTGACATTAAGAAAGAATAGGTGTATGAATTCTAAATTAGGCGCCCTTTAGAACGCACACTATCATAGAGAGTTATGTCATAATTACACAAAGAAAGCATACACTTCACTCATTCTAGTGTGCTTGAAATACTTTAAGAAAAATTTGTAGGTTAAGACAACCAAACAAGCAATAAAGAAGCATAAAAGCATTCAAGCAACAATCAAGTAATTGTGAAATTGGATAATGCATGGACATTGATTGATGTGCAAGGTAACTTGGTGAACAAAATGGTATAGAGAGCTCACACATCAAACAATAATACATATTGAAGTTGTTGCAACACCTAAGTGACATAGAGGTGGAACACATGAGTGCTATGGAATTTAGGAAAAGAAATATAAGAGTTAAGATCAATCTCATAGCAAGCATGGTCCACAAAACTTGAAGAGCTCAAAAATATGTCACTCAGGTAAGCTTTCGATCCAATTTCACAATTCCAAAATATCAACGCATGAAATAGGTGATGTGAATACGGATCAAGCATAGCAAGCATCACCTAAAAAAAATGCATTGATAATGTACAATTGCCTAACGATGGATGATGAATGCATGGCGGCCAAAACATACAATTCAAAAGAGTTAAGATACTTGGAGGCAATATACAAGGACTTGGTATTCAAAACATTAAGCATTAAGAACTCGAAACCAAGTAACAAAATAGTACCCTCAACAAAGAATCTAACAATGAATATAAAAAACAGTATGCTAAAATAGCATCCAGTTAATAATAAGCAGCAATAAACAGTAAACAAGATTAATAATCCAACACTTATAATGAAATAGAAAAAATAAACATGAAACAAAAAAACTAAACAACTAATCAACTAACTAAAAGAAATGGTGTTATATGGTGTTTGGTAGTGTTGGGTGATAGTTGAAGGGTGGAAAGAAGAGAAGAGAAGAGAGAAGAAGAAAAGAAATGGAAAGAAGAGAAGAAAAGAAGATGGGTGATGCAGGGCATCCCACGCGTACGCATCAGTGACGCGTGTGCGTGGAGTGGTGAAATGGAAGCGACGCGTACACGTGAGGCATGCGTACGCGTGGTGGGTTATTCAGAGAGAATCGACGCGTACGCGTGAGATACGCGTACATGTGGGTGAAGGCACAAAGTTGGCACACTTCACGCACAACTCTCGGGTTTTTGGCTTGGGGGTGAAAATTTGGGATCCACGCGTACGCGTGGGTGATGTGTGCGCGTGGATGGTCGAAAAAAAACTTGGGTCACACGTACGCGTGGGTTGGTGCTCTGTTTTTCAAAATTTTTCATGTTCTTGCACCAAACCAAGCATTTCACACCTCCAAACAGCTATCAAAACACCATAAAACATTATTTAATATACCAAACTCCCAATTAAACTCAAAAAACCAATCAAAACATGAAATTAAACTAATCTTACCAATATTTACAAAAATAAAAAATGAAAAGAGTTTACCATGGTGGGGTGTCTCCCACCTAGCACTTTTGTTTATTGTCCTTAAGTTGGACTTATGGGGAGCTCTTCATCAAGGTGGCTTGTGCTTGAACCCATCCTTGAATATCCACCAATACTTGGACTTCCAATAAGCTCCATCATTCGAAATTGATATCTCCAAGCTTTGATGGAGTTCTTCACAAACCATAGGCTCCTAAGGTTGATCCTCCTCTAGTAGTCCGGGATCCCATACTTTGTTTTCACACCCGTCTTCGAATTGATCATGGTGATTCCCTCCGGGTGGTAGAAAAACCGAATTCTCATGAAGACACCAAACTACCCTCCTAGACCCATCTACTTGAGCACTACACCAATCCATGCTCTTCAATTTTGAGCTTCCAACCATAATGAGCCTAGACTTACAACACCAACCACTAAACATTCTCCGCTTACACTTAATTCCACAAAGCACCCTAAGTTGGCCATCCGTCTCAAGAATACCATATTCAAGTGGGATAAGAAAGCTAAGAGTTAGAAGTTTTACCCACTCAAATGAAAGATTAGACGGCAACTCAGGTAGAGGAGTTCCCAACGGTCTTGACAAAGCATGTTCCACTCCCGTCCATCCTCTTCTAGAGGCTTCCACCACTTGGCAAGGTTCTTCAAGCTTTGCCTCTTGCCAAGCTTCCTCAAGTCCACATTCTTCTTCACCAATTTCTTCAAGCTCTTCCCCATCACTCTCATCATAGATAGGAGGTTTAGTGAAATCTACCTCATCATCAATTCCAAGCATAGTGGGGAAGGATTCATCAAGCTCAAAAGGATCATATGTTGATGCGAAATCATCATATATAGGAGGACTTGTTGATTACCCAACTTCTCCAAACCTTCTTCTTGGTAGCTTTCTTCCAATTTCATCTCATCTTCATTGCTCACCAAGGGTATGGGAGGTTGTGCATCTTCTTCTTTAATCTCAATTTCAAGCCCAATGGGAGATGATTCGATTGTAGATAAGAAATTCTCAATGATTGAATCCATCTCTTCAACCTTTTCCAAGTCTTCAACCATAATATGCTTTGGAGGTTGTATACCCTCTTCAACATCAATATCAAGTTTCTTGGAAGAGGGCTTTTCAACTTGTGATTCTCCTATGTACTCAACATATCCTAAATCTCCAACCACTACTTCTTCTTGTTCAATAATCTCTACCTCCTTCTCTTGTTAGACTTCTTGCTTTAACTCCTCTTCTTCCCCTTGAAGTTTCAAGTCCATTCCCTCACTAAGCTCCTTGAGTGCTTCTCCACATTCAACAATGGGAGTGCCTTGATCGCATAGGCTTAGGCGGGATGAGACCATGTTGCTGACGGCTTCCATCATAATAGCAACCTTGGCTTCTATCTCCTTGAGCTCTTCACCTTACTTCAGACACCTAGCTAGAAGTTCTTGTTGCTCTCGAATTAGGTCGTCCGATGAAGGTGGTGGTGGAAGAGAGGGTTCATTGTTTGAGGGAAAGGTATTGTAGTTGGAAGGTGGTCCATATTGGTGAAAGTCTTGAGGTGGTGTGTATGGAAATTGTGGTTCTTGGGAGTATTGGTGTTGGAATGGTGGTGGCTCTAGGTATGGTTCATATAGTGGTTGGTATGGTAGATATGGGTTAGGATCATATGGAGGTGTTTGGTGGTATGAGGCTTGTGAATGAGGTTGTTGGGGGCTATGTTGAGGGAAAGGGTCATATGTATGTGGTGGTTGTGATTGACAATCACAATAAGAGTCATCACACACATTAGATTGGTATGCATTAGGATTTGGATTGTACCCATAAGAATTCGGAGAGTAATCATGTTGGGGTGGTGCTTGAACGGCTTGGATGGAATAAAATGCCTTTTGTTCCTTGCGCATCTCCGTGAGGAGAGAAGTCATGTCCCCAAGAACTCTTGTTAAACTTGATTCGGGAGGAGATTGTTGCCAAGAAGGTTGTCCATAAGCTTGGGGCTCCTCCCACCTTTGATCTCCAAATCCTTGATGCGAATCCTCATTAAAGCTTCCATTTCCTACAACATAGTTTGAACCACACTCATAGCCAAAGTGATGAGAATTCATGGTGACAAGAGAAAACAAAAACAAAACTAACAAGGAACAAAGAAAGCAAAGTTCTACAACTAGTAAAAACTAACAAAGAAGCAAGAGGCAAACATATTCACAATATATACAATAGCCAATAACATAGCACCATTGCAATTCCCCGGCAACGGCGCCATTTTGATGTTCGGATTATTGTATGGTTTAGAATTTCACAATTAAATTCTCGTTGCAAGTATAGTTCTAAACCAACAAACAATCCTCACATGCAAAAATTTGGTTGTCACAAGTACAAACCCCAATAAAAATTAACCGAAGTATTTAAACCTCGGGTCGTCTCACAAGGAATTGCAATAAAGTGTTTGATTATTGGCTATGAAGATGCAAGGGGGTTTGATTGGTAAAAGGGCAAGAAAATAAATGACAACAAACGTAAATCAAGTAACTAATGAAAGCAAGTAATAAAGAGAGACATTCATGGCAAGGGTTGAGATTATAGGCTTTCTATCCTAGTGATAAACCACTATTTTATGATTTATATTGTGTTTAATTGAGTGATTTTTATCAAGCCATTACCTACTTATTCATATGAATTGCATGATTTTATAATTCCTTCCTAGTATTATTTATGGTTGAAAACTTGCTTCCTAGAAACCTTTAATTAGTACATTTTAATTCTCCTTTATCCCATTCGATGCCGTGATCCATGTGTTAAGTGTTTCAGGCTTCATAGGACAGGAATGGCTCAGAGAATGGAGAGGAAGCTTGCAAAAATGGAAGGAACACAAGAAACTAAGGAGATGACCAACGAACATTGACGCGAGCGCATGGCTCACGCGAGCGCGCGAAACGAAGAAATCGCAGCGATACGAATGCGTGCCTGACGCGTACGCGTGACAAGGAAAATCGCTAAATGACGCGAACGTGTGGACGATGCGTACGCGTGACCTGCGCGATATGCAGAATAACAGAATACGCTGGGGGCGATTTCGGGCCGCGTTTTAACCCATTTTTTGGCCCAGAAACACAGAATAAAGCCAGGAAACATGCAGAGACTCAACACGCATCCATACGCATAAACACACATTCAGATACATTGATATTATGATTACTTTTAATTTTAGATCTAAATCTAGATTTGCCTTACATTCATAGTTTATGCTTTTGCTTTGGATTTTGGATGTTGAAGAGTCATCACCTCCGTTGAAGTTACTACTTTAGTTTATTTCCTTATTCCTTTACTCTTTTCAGTTGATCATTGACCCTATTCAGATAAGTATGTTGCATTTTGGATTTATTAATATGTAGAGTTACTTTCACTTTTGAATTAATTTTAATTTTCTATTTTATTTTAATTAATTTATTATGTCTTCTTATATTTTTATGAGTATTATATCCATGTCAATGGAGTAGTTTTTCTACTTGACATGGGGGTTGATTAAGAGGAGACACTTGAGTTGGAAGGCTTAAGTGTCGGTTAAATTGAACATTGTTGGCTAGTTCTATATTTACTAACGCTAGATCTTCCTAAGGGAGAGGACTAGGATTTGCGAATAAGGGTTGGCTTAATCACTTGACTTTCCTTTATTTAGTAAGGGTTAACTAAGTGAAAATAATAACCTTTTTAATACTACACTTAAGAGACCTCAACAAGGATAGAACTTCCAATTAATCATTCCCCCAGTCAAGGCTTTTTATTTAGAATATCAATAATTATTCTTAGTTTATTTTTATTGCTCTAATTTATAATTATTCAATTTCTCATCATTATTCAACTCTCAAACTTTCGGAAAATTCCTAGTTAATAAAATAGCACCCTTTCCTGCAACTCGTTGGGAGACGACTTGGGACTCATACTCCCAGTATTTTTATTCTTAATTTTTGTGATATCCTTTTTAAATTGGTGAGGTGGATTTTAACTGGTTAAGGGCTGTACTTGCAACGCATTTCGTTTATTAATTTCTTAGCTGGTTAGTTTCCGCACCCCATCACCTAGTCACTAATCATAACAATAATTAAAAAGAATTTATCCTATTTGTTCATCTCTAACAATGGAAGAAGGTATAATGTTATCTTCACATGAGAGAAAGTCAAACAGGACTAGCTAATCTTAATCCAAAAGTCCTAATCAACTCACTAATTGAATTAGCAAGAGGTTAGAGTCAATGGAAACAATACTAGCTAATAACTCTAGATCACCAACATAGGTTGGGTATTCATGACTCAAGGTCACCTAATTCATCTTTCCAAGCTAAGAATGTTCAAAGATATACTCTAACGTCCTACCAAGCATTTTGTCAAACACTTGGAAGGCATAAAAGGAAAGTATAGTAAATTGCAAGGAAGGATAAACTCTACAACTACCCAATACAAGCAAAGTAAGATCCACAACTCAAATCAACAATAAAAGAACATCAAAAATTAATTGCATTAAAGAGAATCCAAATCCAACAAGAGTTCATCAATAACATAAAAGAGGCATAAAGGTAAAATTAACACTCCAAGCTATGAGAATGAAAGTGTAGAAGCAAGAAATTGTAAAAAAAAGAAGATAAAATCAAGAATTAAACCCTAGATCTAAGATGCAAAGTACCCTAGGAACCCTAATTCTAGAGAGAAGAGGGAGCTTTTCTCTCAAGAAACTAAACTAAATGATGCCAAGCTACTACTAATTCCTCCCTCCCTTACTCAATCTTCATTTCTGCATAAAATACCATCAGAAACGAGTTGGATTTGGGCCTGGGCAGCTCAAAAATCACCCCCAGCGATTTCACTTTAAGTGAGTCACGTGCCGAGCATCACGCTTACGCGTGGGTGATGTGTGCGCATCGCTGGCCAAAACTCCTACTCACGCGTACGCGTGGATGACGCGTGCGCGTGGCCCTCAATTCTCCAAATGCTCATTTCTTCATGAATTTTCCATTTTGCTTGTTTTTCTCTTTATTTCTTCCATCCAATACTTGCCTTATGAACCTGAAATCACTCAACAAATACGTCAAGGTATCGAATGGAATTAATGTGAATTAAAATCACCAATTTAAGGGCCTAAAAAGCATGTTTTTATACTTAAGCACAATTTAAGGGAGAATTACAAAACAATGCTATTTCATTGAATAAATATGAGAAAATGTGATAAAATTCCCTAAATTAAGCACAAGATAAACCACAAAATTGTGGTTTATCAATAACCAATGAAGAATTACAACCTGTGTGCACGTACAACTGATGAGCGGATAATTTATACGCTTTTTAGCATTGTTTTTAGGTAGTTTTTAGTATATAATTATTAGTTTTTAAATAAAAATCACATTTCTGGAATTTACTATGAGTTTGTATATTTTTTTATGATTTCAGGTATTTTCTGGCTGAAATTGAGGGACCTGAGCAAAAATCTGATTCAGGGGCTGAAAAAGGACTGCAGATGCTGTTGAATTCTGACCTCCCTGCACTCGAAGTGGATTTTCTGGAGCTATAGAAGCCTAATTGGTGCGCTCTCAATTGCGTTGGAAAGTAGACATCCTAGGCTTTCCAGCAATATATAATAGTTTATACGTTTCCTGAGATTTGATGGCCCAAACTGGCGTTCAAAGTCAGCCCAAGGAATTCTGGCGTAAAACGCCCAAACTGGCACCAGAATTGGAGTTAAATGCCCAAATTGGCACCAAAGTTGGCGTTTAACTCCAGCAACAGCCTAAGCACGAAGAAGCTTCAATGCTCAGCCCAAGAACACACCAAGTGGGCCCCGGAAGTGGATTTCTGCATCATTTACTTATTTTTGTAAATCCTTGGCCATTAGTTCATTATAAATAGAACCTTTTACTATTGTATTTTCATCTTTGATCACTTTGATCTTTTGATCATCTATTGTTCACGTTTGGAGAGGCTGGCCTCACGGCCATGCCTAGACTTCTTTCACTTATGTATTTTCTACGGTGGAGTTTCTACACCCCATAGATTAAGGTGTGGAGCTCTGTTGTTCTTCATGAATTAATACAAGTACTATTGTTTTTCTATTCAATTAACGCCTACTTCTTCTCTAAGATATTCACTCGCACTTCAACTTGATGAATGTGATGATTCGTGACACTCATCATCATTCTCACTTATGAACGCGTGCCTGACAACCACTTCCGTTCTACCTGCAATAGCTTGAGTGTGTATCTCTTAGCCTCCTGGTTCACGACGCATGGTTGTCTCTCCTGACAACAGAGAAGTCCATTCTGTGAGATCAGAGTCTTTATGGTATAGGCTAGAATTATTGGCAGCCATTCCTGGGATCCAGAAAGTCTAAACCTTGTCTGTGGTATTCCGAGTAGGATCTGGGAAGGGATGACTGTGACAAGCTTCAAACCTGCGAATGTGGGGCACAAGTGACAGTGTGCAAAAAGACAATGGTCTTATTCCGACGCTAGTGGGAACCGACAGATGATTAGCCCTGCGGTGACAGCACAGATGGATTTGTTTTCATCCGAGAGGATCATACAGCTTGCCGTGGAAGGAGGTAACGCATGGTTGGAAGAAGGCAATAGGAAAGCAGAGGTTCAGAAGCAACAAAGCATCTCAATACGCTTATCTGAAATTCCCACCAATGAATTACATAAGTATTTCTATCTTATTTTATATTTTATTTATATTTTAATTATCAAAACCTCATAACCATTTGAATCCGCCTGACTGAGATTTACAAGGATGACCATAGCTTGCTTCAAGCCAACAATCTCCGTGGGATCGACCCTTACTCACGTAAGGTATTACTTGGATGACCTAGTGCACTTGCTGGTTAGTTGCATCGGAGTTGTGAAGAAGTATTGAGATTACTAATTCGCCATACCAAGTTTTTAAATCACAATTTCGTGCACCAACAACCCTGTGCGCACGCACACATTGGAAAAGGCAGTCTGTTGGGGGCGCTAGCACAGCTTGTGCGGGTGAACAGAATTGTGAAAATTTGTACTTGTGCATACACAGACCCCTATGCATACGCACACGTTTAAAGATTCTCTTGGGAGTGCGCACGCACACGCCCTGTTTTATAACTTAAACTTTGTTTTCGAAACATCTCACTTTTCCAACAAGATTGAATACTTCTATGACACCTAATTAAGACTCTTGGGCTTATTTTTGGGCATTAAAATATGGTAAAGGTCTTAGGAGATTTGATTTGGATTTTACTTTGAAAAGTTAGCAAACGGAGGTTAGGTTCTGGTGTTGAGGATGAGTTTGGTTGAGAGAGTAGGATGAGTAGTTAACTTGGTGATTACTGACAACAAATTAAGAAACTGATGAACTTGAGAAATATAAATGTTTAAGGATGTTAATGGAAATGATGATGGTTATGATGAGATGAGGACTCAAAGAGGAATGATGATCTTGTTGAATGTGAAAAGTGTACCAGGCACTATATCCTTGGAATGATAATGTTTGATGGAGAGTGTGCCAGGCACTATATCTTTGGAATGTTGAGAATTGATAATTGAAAGTGGATTGAGATGAGAAATGGTGATGACTGGTGATGATTTGAGGTGGAAAGACTTGTTGGATGTGGAAAGTGTGCCAGGCACTATATCCTTGGAATGACAGTGTGTCAGGCACTATATCCTTGGAATGATTTATGATGAAATAGATGATGTTGTTGTTTTCCTTCTCTGCCGCAAGAGTGTGCCAGGCACTATATCCTCAGAATGAGCATGCAAGTGTGCAAGGCGCTATATCCTCGGACATGGCAGAAAGGCGACATCCGAAAGGACGTGTCGGGTTGGCATTCATAGACCGACAAGTGATATCACGAGCCAATTGGTGATTTTTCTGCAATTTTTATGAGGATCATGGCTTCCATTCTGCAAGCAAGTCGGAAAGGTGACTCCCCTGTTGTGAAGTGAGGAGTTGTTTGATATGCCCATAAGACTTGAGAAAGTTCATCTGCCCATGCTCCATTGGCATCTTGTAGTCGGCGCTTCAACCTGACCAATATGACTTTGTTTGTAGCTTTAACTTGTCCATTGGCCTGAGGATGCTCCATCGATGTGAATTGGTGTTTTATCTTGAGATCAGCCACTAAATTCTTAAAAGTTGAGTTTGTAAATTGGGTCCCATTATCCGTGGTGATGGAGTGGAGAACACCAAACCTTGTGACAATATTCTTGTAGAGGAATTTCTGAGTTCTCTGGGCAGTGGTCGTTGCTAGTGGTTCCACCTCAATCCATTTAGTGAAATAGTCAATCCCTACTATGAGATATTTCACTTGCCCTAGAGCTTAAGGGAATGGCCCAAGTAAATCGAAGTCCCATTTTGCAAATGGCCATAGGGAGGTAACGCTAATGAGCTCTTCGGGAGGTGGAACATGGAAGTTAGCATCGTTTTAACAAGGTTAGCCAAAAGAAGCCGGCCTGGATCACCTTCTTGGCTAGTGATCAGGCTCCCAAGTGGTTCCCACATATGCCATTGTGTACTTCCTCTAAGACCACCTTTGTATTGGAGGTCGGGACGTACTTTAGGAGAGGTGTTGATACCCCTCTTTTGTATAAAATATTGTGAACCAAGGTGTAATTTTGTTCTTCCTTTATGAGTCTTCAAGCTTCCTTTTCATTTTCAGGTAAGATATCAAATTTAAGATAGTTGACTATGCGGATCATCCATCCTAAATTTTGATTGGATATGGCCATTATGTCCGAGTTGTCATCTCCCTTTGATATTAATAGCGTATGGAGATTTTCCTGGATGAGGCTTCTATTGTTACCCCTTGGCTTGGTGCTGGCTAGCTTGGAGAGGGTGTCTGCTCGGACATTTGATTCCCGAGTTATATATCGAATCTCTCCTTTTGAGAATTTTGCTAGTTGTTTCCATGCTTCATCTAAGTATTTCTTCATGTTGGGGTCTTTGGCTTGATAAGTGTCATTGATTTGTGAAGTTACCACTTGAGAGTCACTGAACACTACCAACCTTTCTGCTCCCACTTCTGTAGCCAACTTCAAGCCAGCGAGCAAGGCTTCATATTTTGCTTGGTTATTGGAAGCTGAAAATTCGAACCTTAATGAGAGTTCTATCTGAGTTCCTTGCTCACTTTCTAGGATGACACCTGCTCCACTGCCGACTTTATTGGATGATCCACCTACGTATAGGCTCCATGTTGCCGGGCTTCCTTGACTTTCAGTGTATTCAGCTACGAAGTCAGCAAGATATTGGGATTTAATTGCTGTCTGAGCTTCATACTTCAAATCAAACTCGGACAGTTCTACAACCCATTGCAACATCCTTCCTGTTAGGTCCGTTTTTTTGCAGAATGTGCTTCATTGGATGATTAGTACAGACCTTTATCGTGTGAGCTTGGAAGTAAGGTACCTTCGGGAGATAAGGATAAGGACATAAGTGAATTTTTCTATCTTTTGATAGTTCAGCTCTACTCCTTGTGAAGCTTTGCTAATAAAGTTGATAGGTTGCTGCCCGTTTTCATCTTCTCAGATCAAGGCTGAAGCTATAGCTTGGTTTGCCAATGCTAGGTAGAAGACGAGCTCTTCTCCCGCAACAGGTCGGGTAAGTATGAGTGGTTGGCCTAGGAATACTTTAAAGCCTTGAAATGCTTGTCTACACTCCTGGGACCATTCAAATTGCTTCCCCTTTTCTGAGAATTGAATATAAGGGTAGGGACTTCAATGCTGACCTGCTAAGAATCTGGACAGCACTACTAGTCTTCTATTTAGCTGTTGAACTTTCTTGAGACAAGTCGGGCTCTTCATCTCTAGTATAGATGCGCAATTGTCCAGGTTTGCTTCTATGCTCCTCTGAGTGAGCATGAAACCTAAAAACTTTCCAATTTTCACCGCAAAGGTGCATTTTAAGGGGTTTAGTCTCATTTCATGTTTTCTGACTATGGAGAATACTTTAGAGAGGTCGGAGAAGAGGGTTAGGTCGTCTTTACTTTGGACGAGCATGTCATCCACATAGACTTCCATGAGATTCCTTAGGTGAATGGAAAACACCTTGTTCATCAGTCGCTGGTATGTGGCTCCGACATTTTTTAGACCAAAAGGCATTACTAGTTAGCCTTAGGAGTTATGAAAGAGGTATTTTCTTGGTCCGACTTATACATCGGGATTTGATTGTATCTCGAGTAGGCGTCCATAAAGGACAAGTACTAATAACCTGAGGTTGAGTCGACTAGAGCGTCGATACTTGGGAGATGATATGGATTCTTAGGGCAAGCTTTGTTGAGATCCATGTAATCTACACACATCTTCCATTTTCCATTCTGCTTCTTTACTAGAACCACATTAGCCAGCCACAATGAATATTTTACCTCTCTTATGAATCTTGCTTCCAATAGGGCTTGCACTTATTTTTCCACGACCTGTGTCCTTGCAGGCCCGAGTTTCTGACGCCTTTGCTGAATAGGCTTGGAACCCAGGTATACAACAAGCTTATAGGACATCAAGTCAGGATCTATACCAGGCATATCGGAGGCCTTCCAAGCGAAGAGGTTGGAATTCCTTCGTAGGAGATCTATGAGCTATGCTTTTAGACCTCCTTCTAGATTAGCCCCTATATTTGTTGTCTTTTCAGGATGATGTTCGATTTGCACTTATGCTTCCTTTCCTCCAGGTTGGGGGCGTAGTTCTTCTCGAGTTCAAACACCTCCAAGTTCGATAGTGTTGACTTTCTTTTCTCCCGAGCTGCCTTTTAAATTAAGGCTTTCATTGTAATCGTGCCAACTTTTAATCTCCCTTTATGGTGGCAATTCTTTCTGCGGTGCAAAATTTCATACACAAATGAGGTGTAGAAACAACCGTTGCAAGTCGGTTTAAGGTGGTTCGACCTATTAGGGCATTGTATGCTAACGTGATATCGACCACGATATAGTCGATGCTTAACGTCCTTGACTTCGTGCCCTTTACAAAAGTAGTGTATAGAGAGATAAACCCAAAAGGTCAGATCGGCGTGTCTCTCAACCCGAAAAGATTATCTGGGTACACCTTTAGATCCTTCTCTTCCAGTCCGAGCTTGTCAAAGGCGGATTTAAACAATATATCTGTCAAACTGCCTTGATCCACTAGGGTTCTATGGAGATTTGCATTGGCGATGATTATTGTTATCACTACTGGGTCGTCATGGCCAGGTGTTACCCTCTGAGCATCTTCTTTAGTGAACGAGATGGTTGGCAAGTCGGGAGTCCTGTTATCTTTTCCGACTTGATACACCTCTTTAACGTGCCTCTTTCATGATGATTTCGAGATTCCTCCTCCAACAAATTCTCCATTTATCATGTGTATGTGTCGTTCTGGAGTTTGAGGTGGAAACTCTTGCCAACCTCCTTCTTCATCTCTCTTTCTTTTTCTTTGGTCATCCAACCTATCAGCTAAGAATCTGTCTAGCCAATCTTTTCTGGCCAGCTTTTGTATGATATTCTTTAAGTTATAACACTCATTGATAGAGTGTCCATAAAACTTGTGGTACTCGCAGTATTCCGTCCGACTTCTTGCCTTTCCGTGTTTGATTGGGCGAGGAGGTGGAAGCTTCTCGGTGTGGCATATCTTCTTGTATATATCTACAAGAGAAACTCGGAGTGGAGTATAATTATGATACCATCAAAGTTTTTTCGAGTTGTACTCTTCTTTTTTCTTGGCTTCTTTCTCCTTTTTCCGAGGTAGATAGGGCAGGCTGGGCTTTGGAGGGGATCTCTTAGTCATGAATTCTCCTCCATGTCGATATATTTCTCTGCCCGTTCTTGTACTTCGTACAAAGAAGCCAGGTGTCGCTTGGATATGGACTGAGAGAACGACCCTTCTTTAAGGCCATTAACTAGTCCCATTATAACTGATTTAGGAGGTAAGTTTTGTATTTCCAAACATGCTTTGTTGAATCTTTCCATGTAATCCCGAAATGTCTCTCTGATTTCTTGCTTAACTCCTAGCAAGCTCGGGGCATGCTTCACCTTATCCTTATGAATTGAGAATCTAGTAAGAAACTTCCTTGCCAGGTTGTCAAAACAAGTTACCGACCTGGGAGGTAAGTTATCAAACCACTTCATCGCGACTTTGGTCAAGGTCATCGGGAAGGCTTTGCAATGAGTAGTATCAGAGGCATTGACTTGGTACATCCGACTTTTGAAATTGGTAAGATGATGCCTCGGTTCGGTCGTTCCGTTATAGAGATCCATGTCAGAGGTTTTGAAATTTCTTGGTATTTTGGCCCGCATGATCTTTATAACAAATGGATCTTCACCCCCAGTAGGCTTTCTTCCCTATCCACGCGATTACTCTGTCTTCGGAGGTCAGCTTCCAATCTTAAGAGCTTTTCTTCCAACTCTTTCATCGCCGTACCTCCCTTTGCAGTTTCCGTTCTACTTTTCGTTGTCGTTCAACTTCTAGTTCAAGTTGCTCTAGTCCTCCATGGTGTCCGTGGACTAAACCTAGTATATCCGTTGGACGGAGAGGTTCTTTGTCTTTTGGCGAATGGACCTCTGACTGGATCCACCTTGGTTGGGGGTTTCCCGAAGTCCGTGCGTCCTTTCCTGAGGAGGGGGTATTGCAAGTGTGAGATCATCGCGGTAAAGCTCTAGTTCTGATTTAGATGCCGTGTGATCATCTTCGTATTGATCGTCCGCCATTATCAAGGATTGAATTCTAGGTCTCTGGCAATGGCGCCAATGTTCTGAGGATTACCTGAAACGTTGATTTGGACCTGGATGTGAGGTCCAAACTCCTTATGAGGCAGCATCCGACTTACTCTAGTGCCGAGGTGCCGCCGTCTGAGATCCTCATGAGGAGGTGGGGGTGGTACTTGCAAGAGACTCCGATGCTTAAGTTAGCAAGGGTTTTAGGCAAGTTTTTAGTAGATTATAACGTAAATATACCTGAGGGGTGTCAGTGTATTTATAGTAGAGTCGATAACCACCCTTTGGAGTAGTTCCACATTTGTTGGTGGATGACCGTTCCCTTTATCTTGGGAGTTCGTTGGAATCTATCTCTTAGCGGAGATAGAGATAGTAGGAGAGATTCCAGGAGGTAATTACTTATTCAAATAAATAAGATTGAACCACCCTTTTTTCTATGCCTGACTCTTCAAGAAGTCGGGTAAATGGTAGAGGCCATCTTTTTTGGACGGACATTTTCATCCTCATTGGGCATAGCTTTATGTTTTGGGTCAGGGTATGAACAAGTGTTTATTTGGGATTTTTTTTAAATAAATATTTTAATTATTTTATTTATCGAAATATATAATTTGTAGCATATTTACCAATTTGCATCACATGACTTATTTTGTTTGCAGTGTAAACAAGATAATTATGGATGTAGTGTAAACGAGATATTTAGAATTTAAAAAAATACACATGTATTATTATAAAAAAATACGACTAAAATAATCCAAATTTTTAATACTTAAAAGAGTACATAAATTTTTATTTGAATTTATTTTTAAATATATAATAGATATAAGAAATACGTATATTTAAATTTTTAATACTTAGAAAAGTACATACAAATTTTATTTAAATTTATTCAACTTCCAATCCTTTTGATTTGGCTTCCATAGCTTGTTTAAATATATTGTTTATTGATTTTTCTTCTCATTCCTATAAATTAAATTTGAAACAAATTCTCGTACTCCTCCTCTTCTAATAAACCTGGGTGGTTTCATATCTAATTAAATAAAAATAAATTTAAGAAAAAAATGGTAAAGTTTAAAATTTTCAATGGATTACAAGAAAGGAAGATTGGTTGTTTAAATATAACAGAGAAAGAGATAGTTAGTTGATACAAGTAGTCGGAATGTAGAAAAATTGGCATACTTGACAAATATGGAGAGAATTTTGACGTTAACAAAACAAACACAATTTTTAACTGCTCCTATATTTGAATTTTTTTTAAAAATTTAATGATGCAACTACAACATTTATTAATATTTCATTCGATTCAAGTAGTAACAAAATGTATTAATTTTTTTAAATTAATTTAAATTAAATTATTAATATTTTATTATTTTAAAAATTATATTTTTATACTTACAATCATATATCTCGTTTATAGTATAAACGAATTAATTATGAATCTATCTCGTTTACCATATAAATAAGATACGTGTTTAAGAGTGTAAATGAGATATACTCATACTTAATTCCTTTACATGGTAAGCAAGATAAGTAATACGATATAAAAACGTAAATTGTGTTCAAAGTACCTATATTGATAAATAAAATATTTAAAATATTTATTTAAAAAAAAATCCGGCCTTTGAGAGTGAATTCAATTTAATTGTAAGTATTGTAGAGTTAAATCTCAATTTGGTTCCTGAAATTTGGCCTGATGCTCAAAATGACCTCCACAATTTCGTTGGCCCCAATTAGAACCCCCAAATTTACAATTGTGGCTCCATCTTGTCCCTGCGATCATCTCCGTCACCGGAATGCTGATCTAGCACAATTGCATGACATGGTGGAAACTACTTAAACGACGACGCATTGGTTTCGCACGCAAACCCTTTGAAAACCACGTAGTGTAAGGGTTTTCTTAATGTTTGGCAACTTATGATCGTTGTAGTGGAAAGAGAGTTTTAACCCACAAAAAAACTGAAACGACGTGATTTTCAAAGGGTTTGGGCGCGAAACCAATGCGCCGTCGTTTAAATAGTGTCCACCGTATCATGTAATTGCATCAAATCAGCATTCTGGTGACGGAAATGATTATTGAGACAAATTGGAGCCACAATTGCAAATTTAGGGGTTCTAATTGAAACCAACGAAATTGTGGGGGTCATTATGAGTATCGAATTAAATTTCAGGGACCAAATTGAGATTTAACTCGAATATTGTAACTATAAATATAAATGTGGGAATAATGACACTCCTAAACCCTAACATTACTGGTGTCCAGAGTATGCACTTTGACCGCCATTAATTCTTTGAGGTGAATGTATTAAAAGTATACACAACCAAATAAGCGATAATGCTGATGAAAACAAAAAACAAAATAAATAGAATCAATGAAATAAAATCTTCTTTTTCAAAATAAAATGCAGGCAGTTACATCGGATAAATAACTAAGTTTGATTCAACTCACGTCATTTGACAACCAGAACCTTAGTGTTGAAATTTGCCTTCCTTAACAAAAATGATTATATACATGGTTAGTTATTTACTTACTAGCTCTAATGTATCAGTGCGCTTGGGATGTTGAAAAATGACTTGCCAACAACCTATTGTGATGTATATACCATTAGTCAATTACCTTCCAAATTATGTACGCCAAGGAAAATCATTTGCTGAGCTGCTGCCATCAACTGCTATATGCTTTGGAATATGCCACCCACATTCAAACAATCATTTTATTTCATTTCTGTACAGGAACCCCATCCATATTCATATAGACTGAGGTGTTGAGACATAAAATGTGTGTCAACAATCTTTAGACCAAAAGCATCCCCCATCCTCATGGTTTACCCAACGCCCAAAGCTTTTTGTAAATTTGGTGTCTTTGTTTAGCTGTACTTCAATCTGTCCCCTTCGCTGAATCTGAAAGGCGGTCAAAATAAATTGTCATTTCCAACTGGTTGCTTACCAAAAGCCATAACTAATCAACAAGCGAGGTGTACAAGATTATTATGGAATCCAGGGAGGACAATGTTTTTCGATGTTTACTTTTCTTCCACTTTATAAGCCCCCAACTCCTCCGTCTTACCTCTAGGAAACTAAAGTATGTGATTCTGGCACTAGCATAACATATACTGACCTTTGTGCAGGATTCAGTTTGTCTTGTACATCCAGTTTTCTCGGCCCTTAGTTCATTCAAAATATTTTTTGATGATATGAAGGTTGACCTGTATATTCATAAACAAAAAAGGGGGAAAAAATGAACTGTTGTAAGTATATAATCCACCATATTGATATCAATTAATGCCTATAGCATCATTGCTGTCAACAAATCCCCAACACAATAATTTTGACTACCCCATCATCCTTCAATCTGTCAAATCGGACACGAACTTATAAACCATTTAACAACATATTCTCCTTAATTTCACTCGAGGATTCAATCCGGCATAAAACACAAGACTAACACCACAACCACCACCACAACCTACAAATTAGATAATAATTCCCATGACAGATTAAAGGCTCTTACTTATTTTAGAAATTAAGGAGCAACAGTGTAGTTTTTCAGGCATCCTACAAGTTGAACAACTTGCTAAGTTCTGGTTAAAGGAGGAATAACTGGATTCTCCTGGGCCAAGTTATATGGTATAAAGTGAAATGTTGTGGGCTTATCATTTGTATTTAGTAGGCTCAAACTTCAATTATGTGTTAGTGTCTACTCATTTTTTTCCCTACAGGGAAGAAGAAAACAACTCTTGAAGACATGGAAATACCTTTCTAGTGTTTCTTCTTCGCAAGAATTTGCAGAAGAAGAAGGCCAGTCAACATCAAGGACATCAGAGCAGTCATATGAATTCCCATGTTCATCATAACAAATGTGATCTTCAACTGGGTCTTCGAACTCACCACTATATATTTGCCTGTATGATATTAAGAAACCATGACTAGAAAAATTTGGAAGGTTTGCATGATAAAAAAATTTCAGGTCAAACTAAAGATCACATCAAACAAATTTGGCAACAATTACTATGTCTGACAAACACCTATTCTCAACTTTCAACTTCAATGACAAGTTAAATTAACATTAAAATAAAGAAAAGAAATGAGATACTGAATCTTAATAAATTCAGAATACACATCCATTATACACTTGTAGGCAACTTCTTGTTATTTTGTGTTTACTTCACTCCATGGCATATAGTTCATAGGAAGAAGATCTAAGCTTTAACTAGCATTCTTAACTTTTTCCTTCTGAAACGATCAAAGGATAAAATGCTAGTTTGGATTGGTTTTTTTGAGTGGAAAAAATATCTTTCTTAAAAAATAAAATACTTTTATTAAATTTAAAACCCATTTGGATACGTCTTTTAAAAAAGTACTTTATTAAAAAAAATTATTTGTTTTTTCTAAAAGCTAACAATACCTTGCTTTAAAAAAAAAAACAGAAGCAAAACACGTTTTTAATACTTGAAAACTCTTTAAAAAGTCTATTCAAATGTAAAATAATTTTTGTCTGTTAAAAAAGATCTTTTTTAAAAAGATGAAAAAACTAATTACTTTTTTCAAAAGGCAATCCAAACTGACCCTATAGTCTATTCAAAGAATTATCAAAGCTTAACAGTTGTACATGATTTAAGAAAATTCAAAATCAAAACAGATGAATTGTGTTTCTCAGAATTTGAATCCGGAACCACGTACTGTCTGGTTTAGTGATACTGTGACATCTTTGGATGGTCTTTCAAAGAAGTTACACTACATTTTAGATAGACGATTCTCCTTTTAGAAAAATACGAAACTTATATTTAGCCAACAAAGTGGACATAAGTATATCCAAGTACAAAAATTTAGTTTGTCTGCTTGCTGCACTATGCACAAGATTAATTAAGCATACCTGCAATGACAAACATCACTTCCACAAATACGGATATCTGGAGAAATCTCTAAAAGACTATGCTGATCACTTTTTCCAGAGTGCTGACAATTTATATGTTCCATGCTCCTAATTGTAGTATCAGTTTCGCAGAGAATACTGCCGTCTGATAGCGATCTTCTAATAGTCGACCTAACAAAATAAATGAATAGCATTGTTAATGTTTCAAAGGTGGAAGTCAGTCATGGAGAATATCAGTTAATAAGATTCAAGAAGCATATATCTTGTACACCCTTGTTTTTCATCCACATGAATTTTAAGACTAATACTGCCTAAATGGTCCGTTAATTACATCATAAATCAGAGCAAACCCGTTGTTTGAAGTAAAATGACCAAATTGAGCTCTTTTCTTTCTTTATTTCTTTTTTCTTTTGGTTACAGAATAAACTGAGCATTTAATGTGGTCATTCTGTATTGTTAGCAGCAACTTCACAGAGGAATGTAGCTAGAGTACACTTTGATAATGAGTGATAGGGAAAAAAAAAAGAGATGCATTCACTACTCATATTAACACTACCATGAACTACACAAGATTATCTTAGTATGCATTTGAAGTATCACTACAAAGGAATCCTGAATTCCTTGCATCACAAAATCAGCAAGTTTGATGTATAACTTCATATGCTTAACTTCTATTTCAATTTGAGAATAAGTTGAGAATGAAAGCTGATTTAAATAGGAAAGTATAAATGAAATTATGCAGAAAAAGATCAAAATTGGCTACCGAAAGTTTGGTTGGTATATATTAGCCAATATCTTGACTAGCATTTTGAAATACATCATCATACCTAACATTGCTATCAACTGAAGAAGGGCCGTGTTTCCCAACAGTGCAATACTGATCTGAATCTAGTTCCCAGAGTGCTGGCTTTCCCTGTTGTGGCTGAAAATGGCCCAAGAACCTAACCAAATATAAAATCAAGCAACACAGTTTAATCTTCCACTATAATACAACTAGGATAAGTATATAACTATATATCACTTCTTATGGAAACAATTATCTGAACGTAATCCCTCCTACTGGAACTAATTCTCTGGCCACTTAGCAAAATTCATTTTTCTTTAAAAAAAATTTCTATTTAGGAAATCTAAGTAATATTAATTAATTTATTTCAATTATATCCCCAATTAAATAGACGAGTGTAAGTGGGTAGAAATAATTTAGGAAGAACGAGAATTTAGTAAGGATAATTTTCTAAATCTAAGTTTCCCTAACAATAAGATTATTTAAATTATTGCTTAGAATTTCCAAACGGGTTAATGACAACAAATGACCCTGTTTCTTACAAGTTAATTGCTTTTTGTTTATTGCCATCCAAGTACGTGTTGCTATAATAACGCTGAAAGGATCGAATATACTCCCGTGATTGAGTTGCAGCCTTCCATTGTCCTCTTTTCTCAGAAAATATCTGTATGGAAGAATCAAATACAGGATTATCAGACACATGAAGAACTAAATTCAGACCAAACCTTTGCAAGGAAAGGACAAGCAAACAGACAGAAGGGTAAAATAGTTTATATGCTCAAATTACATTTGGACATTTCATCCCTTAAGAACATGGTGAAATACATGTAGTTATAAGTATCCAAGTCTCTATGAATCAATGTTTTTGCACAATAACTAAACAACTGCTTCTAGTCCCAAGTTTATAATATTCAAGCAACTAACCTTAATAAAATAGATCTTCTAATCACACAATACAATTGCAACGAAAGGTCAAGCTCTTCCCTATGCAATAAATATTTAAGAACCTAGTCAATCATAAACTAAGTGAACTGTAGGCGGGGTGGGTTTAATAACTAACTGTCAACCAGGCATAGAACAGGGAATATTTCAAGTTGCTAGTAGTTGTCTCGTGAAGTACAATAACATTTTATTGTTTCTTGCTATTCCTTGGTTATATCACAGTATTAAGTCCAGAGTTCTAGGTTGTATTTTTTATTTTGTACTCCTATTATCCTTCATGAATATCAGGGGGTCTTAATCATTGTATAGGGATAATCAAGTTGCTTCATCATGCATAATGACATTTCAATAGATTTGGTGCATCTATGGGGGTGCAGGACATAGTGAAATAGAAATAGAGGTACTAAACACTACTGTTAAACACTACAAGCCTACAAGGCTTTGAAACTTGAGTGTTCAAGGTTGGCAACCTTTCTGGCAAGAACAATCTCCCATTCCCCCCATACATGAATGTGAGAGGGAAGACAGGCATCGTGTGTGAGGTGTTGGGTGCCAGATGACATTTTGATGCATGCTGCAATACCAATTATTGAACCTGAAGAATAGAAAAATGACCTTATTGTGTGCTCCAGAGCCTCCATATTGGAGAGCTAGTGTGTCACCCATGGACTCATATAATGCCATGATCTCCATTGCTATAGGATCATCAAGATCAATGTTAGAGGATTCAAAAAATCCTAAGGTTTCTAGTTGACGTCCAAGTGCAGCTAGACCATAAGCATATTGAGCAACATTAGTCCGATCTAAGCAGTCTATACAATTGGTCCTCAGGACCCCTGACTGAAACATCAGGGGTTCTATAATGTAATCTACGCTCTCATCAGCATGCGAACAGTCTTTCGCTACTCGATCCTTATCAACATTAGCCTTGTTTGAATTAGCTTGTTTGGCAGTAGAGTGCTTGTCAACACAATTCCTGCATCATGTCTCAAAAGCTTATCAGTACAATTATCAGCAAGTGTTTTGCGGGAAAAACAGTTGTTATCATTATTTGTTGGATATTTATTTATGAAAAACTCATCCAGTTAGGTATACCATGTAACTGATCCAAATGTGTGGATGATACATCAACAAGATTTGGGTAAATACGTCAGTTATTGTAAAGTACTAACGAGAAAACCCATCTTTGATGGGTTTTCAAAAACATTTTGATTGTAATCAGCATAAAGGTAATGACAACACACCTCAGGAATTATTATCAACAACATCCACTATACAATCCAATGGCAGAAAAAGGCTGAAAGATGCTGTTTTTGTACTTACACAGAGTTGGAATATTCTATTGATCCGCCAAGCCTTCGGGTTACATGACAATAGAAAATGCCAGTTAATTTCAATGCATTGGCAGCAACTCTTCCAAGCTCTGTCAATACATCAGTAGCTTTGCTGCTGAAGGTAATTTTCATGATTAATGTCAAAATAAGCCCAAGAAAAACCTGTTCGGATTGGACCAAATATGGAGGAATAGCAAATTACCATCTTGAGTGTTGATGAAGATCCCAATCAAAGAACCTCAGGTGTATTTCCCCACAATTTTTATTGATAAACCTAACAGCATTTGCAAACTCAACTCCAAGAATAGTTTCTCGAGGCTTCTTTTCTCGTGTCTTAAATACAAGATGAAAGAAGACAGAGTCAGACCACATTATCGAGGACCACGAGATGATGCAATCAAGCATGCCCGGACGATTCCATACATATGTAAAAAAAATTTCTACCTTAATTAAGTTCAATATAACAATGGGGTTTCCGTATCTCTTAACGAGATTTTCAAAATGAAGTTGTGTGGCTTCAAATTTCTGGTCCTTCTTTGATACTGGGAAGATAGAACAACAGTCAGTGTAAACAACAGAAAAGTGAATAAAAAACGAATAAAGGAAACTGTTGGATATCATACATATAATGTCAGGTTTTATATTCAATGGAGATGCTTCCTGAGACCAAAATAGAGGGATTGAACCCCGAATCTGCACTGCAGAACTTATTTGCATAGGGTCTCCATCATGAGCATCTGCAAAGACTATTTGCTCTGTCTCAACATCATTAGCTACTCTACCCTTTTCATTCACTCCACGTTTCAAATATCTGCACAAGATACAGATTAGATAAACTAAGGAAGATATTCTCTAGATTTGGGAAACAACAATGACAACAAATTATGAGCAACATAAAATAGAAAAAACTGTATAAATTAAAGTGCACTGAGAAACCAGTATAAATTCATAACAATATGGAACAGCAGCTCAAAGGAAATGATGTTATCTAGATGACCAACTTTTATTGTATCATTAACTGAGATAAAGGCTAAACAAAGTGCAAACCTGGTCCCAGCAAAATGGCGTGAGCGTCTAGCAATGATAGTCAAGATGATCTTCCTGTCGGATATAGAAAATTCGACCTAGATACCATGCCATGACAAAAAGAAATTCAGACAACACATAAGATTAGCGTGCATACAATTTTTTGAGGTGCCATCATAGTAATGATATACACAAGTACCATATATTAACAGTTAAAAATATACTCTAGTACCATATAATCAATTAAGATTTAAACAACAAAATGTGTTGGAAATACTTCCCATACCAAAGAGTTGATCTAGACGAATGGATTTCCCAAAATCACGACAACTGAAAACTATAATTTAAAAGTTTAATTGCATCACTATTAACCACTGTCTAAAATGCAAACAAGATTAATTGCACAATTATAATGAGAGACAGACATAGTTAAGTATGATTGATGATCAAGTATAATGTAACAAATATCAGCAACAGAAAAACTTTAAGGACCATAACCATATTACTATTAGCTCTGCTAGTTGCCTTCCTTTAAAAATCATACTATTATCCACTAAAGGAAGCTTCAATCCTACCTGTTTAAAAAAGCCATGTACTAGGGCAACTGTCCACGAAGTATTCTGGAGAGTATTCCTGATTCCACGAGTTAAATATTCGTTCCAAACAAACAAAGTCTCATATGGTAACAGTCCTGGTGGGTTATTAGCAGATAAGTTCTTTTGAAGACTAAGCATGATATGGTATGAGTAGCTGAAAAAGAAGTCCCTTGTAAGATCCACACTGCATAGAAGCTTCTTGTATCTAAGTCAACAAGAGAAGAAAATGAAAAGGGAAATTAAATGGAGGAATACAAGGAATTAAAATGCTAATCAAAACAATTTATGGATTATGAAAGAGATGAAGTTGAGCAAAGGTGAAAACAGTATTTTTTCTTTTATTGGCAGGGTGTGGCAGGTGGTTGGATAGGGAAGGGGGGTGTTCGGTGTACTGGTTCATAATAATTGCTTTGACTTAATAACAATGAACATTGCCCCGGTACCAATGCAAGGATTAATGATAAAACAAAGACAACGAGGGTACCACACGAACGTTTGGAAGCAAACATTTTGTTGGAAGACACAATCAACGTATATGTAAAGGCAAAGAATACAACTTAGAATTTAAATAATTAAATCACACAATGTATTTTTTAGGGTACAATACAAACACCTGTAAGTACAATACACCCAGTATAATTCTCAATGCCACTCTATATATTCATTTATATAAACTCCAAATATATTACAATTACATGGAGAATTGACTAGAGACCTGTTCTCATCATTAGAATATGCCATTTTGGATAGCATGATGATATGAGGAACTGTAATCATTTGACTTTTTGTGATAGCATATATATTATGCCCACAAATTGTCCCAATCTTCTTTCTTTTTGTTATGAGCAGCATGTAGTATGGTCCAAGAAATTTTATAAATCCTAAAATAAAAGAAAATTCCATGGATTATTGATTTATTTTTATCAGTAATTGGAAGAACAAAACTAGTAAAAATAAATGGTTTCTCTCACATATTACATGGATATACCTATGATTCCATAGCAAGTTGTGACAAATTTAAGTCCTCCGGTTGGCTTGTTTCCTTCATGTATCCGCCTAAGAATATCACTACTCTCAGTTTCTGAAAATACTGTTGAATCTTCACTGATAGTAAGTTCAGATGGCTCCAGTCTATCTATCTTTAAGACTTTCCAATATGTTCTGCTTTTGTCTCTTCCAATCATATAAAATTTCTGTATTTAGAAGAAACAAATATAATAATGCTGTATCAATGTTCATTCTGGTAGGTCAAAGAAAATGAAAAGAATAATATTCAACAAAGAAAAGTACTAACATCCAATTAACAAAACTACAGGAAATAACTATATGACAAAAGATCTGCTTAACAAGTAGCTTAATGTAAAGTTGCAAAATCTAAAGGCACACCCATCACAGTCATATGCATGCAATTGAGTAGAGAAATTAAAAGGCAAACTTTTCCTAAAAATTGAGAATCTGCAGGAAAAGTAGATAATCAGAAATCATAGGGAAATTCATAGTAAATCCCTATGAGGAAATTTGCCAATGAAAAGGTGAAATGTATGGAATTAGCTTTGCAAAACTAGTTGACACAGTTAGCACCATCACATGCCTGTGAAGATTAACTGCGATGACAAGAAACTGCACGGCAATATTTGCGGTTCTAGGGAAAGAAAGCATGATGATTATCACACAATGCAAAGAAGAAAAGGAACGAAAACATGATACAGGAGAAGAAAGTAAAGGTAAGGATGATGAATGCATACCGAATAGGTTTCGTAGAGCCTGAATTTTTGCATATACCGTACTTCACCGCCATCACTCAGCTTCTGCTGATGTTGACGATGGTTCTCCATCACCTTCCACCCTGGAGAATCCAGCCCCTCCAAAATATAATGTTTTATTACCAACAATTCAAATTGAATTATTGAAGTTGAACAAGCTTGTTTGTGTCACATGAATCAACAGAGACTCTTCTAGTTCCAGTACACATAAAAAAGAGAGAGAAAAAAGGAGAGACAAGAAAGAAGGATCAGTAGCAGGTGTTTTCGAATAATGAATGAATGCTTAATCCAGCTGAGTGACCCAATGACAATAACAATAACACAGAACTCAGGTTAGCCTTTGGCGGCCACCGGAAAAAGTAATCGGCAAAGGAACTTTCTGAAGTCATTAAATTAAAGACTTCTTTTTTTTTTTTTTTTTGATGGATACTTGGATAGATTAAATTAAAGACATTGACCTTAAAGGTTATTGAACCTTACAGAGGATCATATCTGCTGAGAATGAGTGCATAATAATAATAAGAATATAAGAGATATTTTGCTGTGTGTATATATATATAATATTAGATAATTAGTTTTTCAATTAATATTAATTATTTTTTAAAAAATTATTTTATTTATTTTAAATTTTAAATCATAAATTTATAGTTCTAAATTTTAAATTTTAAATCTTAAAAATTTAAATTTTTTAAAAAACATGAAAATTTTTAGAATTAAAAAAATTAACTAACTAAAAGTTAATTTCTAAATTTTTTATTTATATTATATAATTAACAAAAAATTGTTGATCATAAATTTTAAATTCAAAAGTGTTATATAAAATATAAAATATTTATTTTCTTAACTAATGTTATATTTATTATTATTATTATGCATATTTTATCTATAAAACAACTAATTAGACCTATATATTAATACACAGTAATTGGTTTTGTTCTATAAGTAATGTATATTTTATTTTGATCCACTTAGTCAGAGTTGTTAGAGATTGTTTAAATTAAATACAATAATGTTAGGAAATCAAGAGGGTACCAGCCAAAAATTAGTCAAATGTCTTTGGGTGAATCTAAAATCTCTATATGAATGATACTTATATTAGACATTAGGATGTTTCTTCTACTAAATATCGGAATGTTTCTTTTTCATACTAAATGTATGTATTTTTATATATTTTATAAATTTTTTTATATACTAAGAATCGGGATTGTTGAAAGTTCCGTGATCTTTGCCTCTATTTCTCCAACGTATCATTCAGAATTTTAATTTGGGGTGAGAAGCAATTAATATCAAATATTATAAATTAAAAATAAATAAAATTAATTAAATATAATTATAAATTAGTTAAGTTATTTACTTTTTGACTGATCACCTCTTGGTTTCATATACTTTTCCAATTAAATATCGTTAATTTGTTAAAAAAATTATTTTAATAAAAGAGATTTTTTAGTGTATTTTTTAATAATAAAAAATATAAGTATTAGAGAAAAACAATTTTTAAAAATTATAATTTATATTTTTACTTAAAAGAAGATGTTTTAATATACTGAATATATTAAAAAATATTTTTATATTATTGTATCCAAATATAATTTATTAGAAGGGATGAAGATTAAAAAAAAATTAGTCTTAGTTTATGTATTTTAGTACATTGTGAGTACTCACTCTTTTTTTTTTTTACCAAAGATATGAGACTCGAACCCGCACCCTCTTAATTGAGTATGGGGAGATTATACCATTTGAATTATTACTCACTCTTTGATTTGTTATTTAGTCTCATTTTAATAATAAATACAAATAAAAAATTATTACATGCATATTTATATTTTTTATTTTATTCATCAAAATTATGATGCTATCACTATTATTTATCCAATCAATCAACTATAACATACAAATAATTTTTATTTTTTAAAATCTTAGAAATATAAATTCAATGACCTTTTGAGTTATATGACTAAAGTTTAAAGATGATTTTTTAAATACATATTAATTAGTAAAATTTTATATTCTTATGAATTATTTTTATAAATTAAAAAAAATAAAATTACTAATATCTATCAGAATAATTATACCTCTCTACCAACATAGATTTAATAAATATATAAAAATTTATATTTTAAAATTTAAAATTAATTTTATTTTAATTTTTAAATATTTAAATAAAATATAATTTTAACAAAAGACTTCTACAATTACAGAAAATATATATTATTTGGTCTTGGTTTATAAATTTTAAAAGAGATGAGAATAAAAAAAATTAGTCTTAATTTATATAATTTAATACTTTGAGTACTGTATTTTTTATTTGTAATTTGGTCTCACTTTTAATAATAAATATAAATAAAAAAATTATTACATGCATATTTATATTTTTTAAATTATACTGTAAAATGATAAATTAAATTTTTTTATTTACGATATTATTTAAATAGTATATACCATTAATTATTTGTTTTGTAATTATTTTTTTAGATAAATATTAGTTTTACTATTCGCAGTAGCGGTTTATGGCCAAGCATTTGCTGGCCATAGGGGATTATGTGTTTAGGTAAATCGCTACTGGCAGTAACGATTTCTATAAATATATGAAACAATGTATTTGCGTCTTCAAATTTAAAACAATACAATTACGTATATTTAATGGACAAATAATTTATTTATGTAAATTACCCTTCTCTCTTCTCTCTATAATCATTTATGCACTAGTAATTATAAAAAGTTATCTGATACAACTTTTTAAAACAGTATTTTTACACAATATTTCTTTAAGCAAATAATATGTTAAAAACATTTTCTAAAAATATAATTTTATTGAAAAATAAAAACTTCTTTTATTTAAAACAAATTATCAACTTTTCAATTAAAAAAGATATTTTTATTTTTTCTATATTATTTTTAATGATAAAATATCTCTTTAAAAAGATTTCAAAAATTTAAAATCAATTAGAACTAAGTCTAATCAATCATGGATGCATTTTTCTTTTTCTTAGTGTATTTAATTTCTTTTCTGTAACTTCCTCAACTTCTTGTTTACTCATTATTTTATTTTTTGGAATGTTAATACTTAATTGCAATGTTCTTTGAAAATTAAAATATGTTCATTGGATTAAATGTTTTGAGTTAATTTGTCCGAGTTGAATTGAAGTAGTAACATCGAATAACCAAAATATGAAGAAAAGTGCAATGGTGCTTATGAAAGATTTTTTCAGCATGTGAAAAAAAATACTGGCAAAATGTGAAAAAATGCATGTAAGATCTTGGAAACTATCAGGAGACAAATTCTGTCCAAAAACAGAAGTTACAGCAATTGTAGGATAATAAAATTAGATTAATTCTCAAAACATAAGTGTAATTATGTTATTGGACCCTGTTAGTGTGAAGTTGCGGCCCATTTTTGGAAGTGTATCAATGATATAGATTTTTAGGTCTCGAAAGAAATTGAGAATTCTAAAATAATAAGATTAATAATTGCATGGGCTGGAAACAGACACTACTTGTAATAATAGCATTGGATATTGTATTAGGAGTAATAATGAGTTTCTATTTCCCTTTCACTCTGGAGTCTGGAGGCGACAAAGGTTGGGAAAAAAAGATAATTAACACATTGTATAAGTTTACATAACTATTTAAAAAAGAAAACTGTTAAATATGTATCATTCCATATTTTATTTCACTAATTATCCTATATTGTAAACTCTATTTCCAAAACCTAAATTATAAATCCTACTAAGTATTCTTTGTTGATATGCAGGTCTAATATTGCTGACAACGAATTTGGATTAAAGTGCTATTGATGGCGATGACCACCTTATTACAGGAAAATAAAATATGTCTTTAAAAATGTTCTACTATTATTGTATTAGTCCGGTTATATTTGTTTGATATCTATTTTTAGACATAGCAATTTTTACTAGCGTAAAAGGTAATAATCCAATAGAATTAAGAAAAATTTAGCTTATGTCGTGAATAGATATTTTTTTCACTAATATTTTAAACAAACTCAAATTTCAATTGATTTTAATCAACAATTTATAATCTGGTTATTAATGAATAAGTATATAAAATTTTAGTATCTTTTCATAAAAAAAATTTAATTTTATTTTTATACTAAACTAAATATTTTTTACTAACTAACTCATTAGTTTATATTTATTATATTATTATATATTATAAGTATTTATTGAAAAATAATATTAATAAATATTATATAATCATAAAAAAATTATATTATTATTAATAAAAATATTTGATCTTTCTTATTTATACATATTTAATTACATTTATATTAATAATCATGACTAAAAAAATATACATAATTTAAATATAAGTGAGTATAAAATTAAAATAATATTTAAAAAGAATTATTATGTGTTTTTATTATAAAATTAATCATTAGCATTTAAAATAATAAGGAACGATATAGTTCAGTGGCAACGAGAGCATTTGGGCACAAAGAAGTTTTACGTTTGAACCACAAGTTAATAAATTTTAGAACTCTATCTTCAACAGTTCGCTTGAACCGATTTTTACTAATTTTGAACGATTTTTAATTTTGACTGGATATTATTCTTAACCGGATAAAAAATTGAATCGCATCGATTAGAAATCTACTTCACCAATTTTTTGGTCGAGCCGATTCCTACCATTAACATTGAATAGAGATCAGGTGATGTATAATGACTGGTTAAATGAGTAAGACAGAAAAACAAGAAACAACGGTGCATAATATAAGACAATTACGTTATTTTAAATAAGTAAATAAAAAGACTAAAAATAAATTTTTATTTAGATTTCCGTTTTAAATTTACATCTCATGGAGTTTTAAATTTTCAGACACTAAGGGAGTACCCTAACAGCAACCTAATTTCTCCTCTATTCCTCATGCAAAACGTATTCATTATCCTGGGCCGTAATGTCCCAACTGCATCGGTTAGCAAACTCAACTTAACTTCTTACTTCACACTATGTAAACCTTATTTTTTGTCTGGAGTTATTTTTCCCATGTTCAGGCCTAGGCCTAGTCTTCTTAACAAGTTTTCTCAACAATTTCATTCATATCTTTTCTTCATGCAAAACAGACAAAAATATTTTACCTAGCCCAACCTCCTTTCCATGGCCCAGTTAGTCATATTGGTGTCCAGGTCCATATTGCTATAAATAAATATTACAATTACTTTGTTAACATAAATTTATTAGTATTACTTAATGGAATGTTTTAACCAAACATAAGTCACATCTCTTCTGAAGCGCGGGACCCCAATCAGAACGCTCCAAGTACATGCTCCAGCTACCGGGCAGCGGTTCACTCATCAACAGCGCATTCTAGCGTGACACGTTTCATCGGCATATGCAGAAAAATCTATGTCTCAGCACCAGAGAATTTTTCAAATATGAAACATGTAACATCCTAAAGACCTAAATCTATTTTTTTTTTAAAGAAGGATTTAAAGTAGTTATTAGTAGTAAAAAATTTTAATGTATTATTTTAATAAATACATAGCATATATATTTGTTCATACCCTATCTCAAAACATAAGTCAAGCCCAATAAGGTTGAAAGGCCCAACTATAAGGATGGCCTCTAACATTCATCCGACCTCCTATAGAGGTCAGATTCGACGAAAACGGACAGCTCATGCTTACCCACGAAAGTAACTACTTTCCCGAATCTCTCACCCACATCTAGAAGAGAGATCTCAACAACCCTAAGATGAAAGGGCGGTTATCCACGATAAGAAGTGAAACTACTTCAGCGGTGGTTATTGGCTCATTTTCTATAAATACCCTGACACATTGAGGTACATTCAAGTTTCAATACACTTAAACCTGCTAAAACCCTTGCTGACTTAGGCATTAGAGTGCTTTGCAGGTACCACCCCCACCTTCTCACAAACAACTCGGACGATGGGTACAGGACGTGGGATAAGTCGAAACTCACTCCATTGAAGATTCGGGCCTCACTTACAAGCCCAAAGGCAACCCAGTTTCAGGTAACCCTCGAAACATTGGCACCGTTGCCAGGGACCTGGGATTTAGCACTACATGGCGGACGATCAGTATGAAGACGGATGTACAATGTCTGAGCCAAATCAAGAATACCAAGACATGGTCCACAACAACCAAGCACTAGCAATACCTCCTCCAAGAACGTAGGAACCACATGGTGAAGGTCCTTCTGGCGACCAATACCAAAGGAGAATCCCCTCCGAGGTTCGTCTCCCTGAAGGGGAAGAACAACATCATAGCGCTGACATCATAGGATTGCTACATGGATATCAGGGTCGACTTGAGCAATTGGAGTAGGAATTATAGAGACAACGTGAAGCAGAGAGGAGCCTAAGGAACGAGATCAGACGGCGAAGAGAACTGGAGGAGAAGCTCTCAAAGCTGGAATCTAACCTTCGAAGCAAGGATTCCCGCACAGCTCGGGAAGATATAAGAGCCCTGACATGAATCTATACGACGGGACAACTGACCTGAAGCATCACCTCAGCAATTTCAAAAGTCGGATGTACTTGGCCGACGCCTCAGATGTGACTCGCTACAAGGCCTTCCCGAGGACCTTGACCAAAGCAGCCATGAAGTGGTTTGATAGCCTATCCCCTAGGTCGGTTACCAGCTTCGACGACCTTACGCGCAAGTTTCTTACACAATTTTCAATTCAGAAAGATAAGGTTAAGCATGCACCCAGCCTACTCGAAGTCAAACAAGAGGTCGGAGATAGAAAAACTGTGATAGAAAAACTGGCTAGGAAAGGTCGGTTGGATAGATATCTCATAAAAAGATCGGACAATCAAGAAAAAAGAAAAGAGACGATGAAGATACTGGACGAAGAGGTCAACCCCGACAGACCTCGGAACGACATATCCACATGATAGTAGAAGAATTTGCCCGAGGAGGACTGACCAAGTCATCTCGGAAGAGGCATTTAAAAGAAGTCTACCAAGTCGGGAATGATGGACCCGACCTCCTGACAATCTCCTTCACTAGAGAAGACGGACAGGATATTGTACCCGGGCACGACGACCCGATAGTAATCACCATGATCCTTGCCAATGCTCACTTGCACAGAACCTTGGTAGATCAAGAAAGCTCATCAGACATACTTTTCAAGCCGGCATTCGACAAGTTAGGGCTAGAAGAAAAAGAGCTGAAATCCTACCCGGATACTCTTTTCGGGCTAGGAGATACTCCAATCAAACTCTTAGGGTTCATTTTCCTACATACCACCTTTGGGAAAGGGCTGAGATCAAGAACCCTAAGTGTGGACTACATTGTTGTGGATGTAGCTTTAGCCAACAATTCCCTAATCGACAGAACAACTCTAAATCGGTTGGGAGTCGTGGCCTCTACTCCTCACCTCTGTATGAAGTTTCGAACAAAGGAGGGAATTACCACTGTTAAGGGAGACCAAAAGCTGACGAGAAAATGTTACAATGAAAGCCTGAATTTACGAAACAAGGGCAAAGAAGTCAATACAATTGAACTCGGAGGAGTACGAGTGAAGGAAGAACTACATCCACAGCCTGAAGAAAGGACGGAGCTAGTCCAGATTGCAGAAGAGGTCGGAAAGGACACTAACATAGGAGCCAATATGAGAACGAAACTAAAAAACGATTTCATAAAACTCCTAAAAGAGAATTCTGATCTCTTTGCTTAGAAGGCTGCCAACATGCCCAAAATAGACCTGGAACTCATGACACACAAGCTGGCGGTCTATCCCGGGTTTCGACCTGTCCAACAAAGAAGACGAAAGCTCGGACTAGAATGAGCTCAAGTGGTCGAAGAGCAAGTTCAAGCTTTGTTAGAGGCCGGATTCATCAGGGAAGTCAACTATCCGACATGACTGGCGAACGTAGTGTTGGTAAAAAAGTAAAACGGAAAGTGGAGAATGTGTGTTGACTACACCGACCTCAACAAAGCATGTCCAAAAGACCCCTACCTACTTCCCAATATAAATGCTTTGGTGGACTCTAGCTCGAGATACCAGTATCTATCATTCATGGATGCCTATCCGGGATACAATCAAATTCCGATGTATAAGTCGGATTAAGAAAAGACAGCCTTCATCACACCCAGAGTGAATTACTGTTACGTGTTCATGCCATTTGGATTAAAAAATGTAGGTGCCACATATCAAAGGTTGATGAACAAGATGTTTGCACCCCACCTTGAAAGCTTAATGAAAGTGTACGTAGACGATATGTTGGTAAAAACCAAGGATGAGGCAAACCTCCTGACTGACCTCTCCCAAGTCTTCAATACTATAAGAAGGCATGTGATGAGATTAAATCCTGCAAAATGCACATTTGCAGTAGAGGCAGAAAAATGTTTAGGATTTATGCTCACACAGAGAAAAATTGAGGCTAACCCTAACAAATGTAAAGCAATCATAGAAATGAGGAGTCCGACCTGCATAAAAGAAGTCCAACAGTTGAATGGATGACTTGCAGTTTTATCCATATTTCTGGCAGAATCAGCCTTGAGATCCTTGCCACTTTTTTCTCTACTAAGAAAAGGGTGCCAATTTGAGTGGACCCCTGAGTGTGAAGAAGCTTTCCAAGAATTTAAAAAGTTCTTAAGTCAGCCACTAGTCCTTACCCGGCCTAAAGCGGGAGAGGACCTTGTAATGTACCTAGCTGTCGCTGAGAAAATAGTAGCGTCGGTACTAGTTCGAGAACATGAGGTCGGACAGCATCCAGTTTATTTCACCAGCAAAGTCCTACAAGGATCCGAGTTGAGGTATCAAAAAATAGAAAAATTTGCATACGCCTTAATTCTGGCATCCAGGAGACTCCGACCTTATTTTCAAGCTCACACCATACGAGTCCGAATGAACCAGCCCATGAATCAAATTCTTCAAAAAACAGACATTGCAGGTTGAATGGTTCAATAGGCTATAGAACTATCTGAGTTCGACTTGAGATACGAAACTCGGACAGCAATTAAAGCCCAATGCCTTACCGACTTCTCGGTAGAATACACAAGCGACAACAGCGAAGCCTCTATGACCTGGAGCCTTTATGTAGATGGATCATCTAATAAAGTTGAAAGCGGCGCTGGCATCATCTTAGTGAGTGAAGAGGGGACTCAAATAGAGGTCTCCCTGAAGTTTGAATTCCCTGCTTCCAATAACCAGGCCGAATATGAAGCCTTAATCGCAGGCTTGAAACTCACCAAAGAAATCGGTGCGACAAAGGTAATAGTCTTCAATGACTCGCAAGTAGTAACTTCTCAAATTAATGGAGAATACCAGGAAAAGGATTCTAATATGAAAAGGTACTTAGAAAAAACACTTGAGCATCTTAGGCAATTTCTTTAGACCGAGGTCAGGCACATAACTCAGAAACTCAACAGCAGAGCCGATGCCCTCTCCAAGTGAGCAAGTATCAAGCCTAGAGGAAATAACAGAAGTTTGATACAAGAGACTCTTCAGGAGCCCTCAGTTACGAAGACGGGTAACAAATTGGACGTTCTACCTGTTTCGGGCTTAAACCTCGGATGGATGACCCCTTTAGTTGAATACCTGAAATTTGACATTCTTCCCGAGAAACAGAAAGAAGCCAAGAAACTTCAGAGGGAAGCACAGAACTACACTTTGGTACAAAACGTCCTTTATAAAAGAGGGGTATCTACACCATTATTAAAGTGTGTTCCTACCTCTAAGATAGAGGAAGTCCTGGAAGAAGTGCACAATAGCATTTGTAGGAATCACCTCGGAGCAAGGTCTTTAGCCAGGAAGGTGATCCGAGCTAGGTTCTTTTGGACGACCTTACAAAAGGACGCCACCAACTTTGTTAAAAAGTGTCAACCCTGTCAGATGTATGCGAACTTTCACACTGCTCCCCCGAAGAGCTCATTAGTGTAACATCTCCTTGGCCTTTCGTGAAATGAGAATTGGACCTACTCGGACCCTTTCTCCAAACTCCTGGACAGGTCAAATACTTGATTGTGGGAGTGGATTACTTCACCAAGTAGATAGAAGCAGAGCCATTGGCCACTATCACAGCTCAAAGAAGTCGGAGATTCCTGTACAAGAATATTATTACACGATTTGGAGTCCCTCACTCCATTACCACAAATAATAGTACACAGTTTACCAACACAACATTCAGAAATTTGGTAGCCAGTATGAAGATTAAGCATCAATTTACATCAGTAGAGTATCCTCAAGCTAATAGGCAGGCTGAAGCTGGCAAAAAAGTTATATTGGCAGGGTTAAAAAAGAGGTTGCAGGATACGAAGGGAGCTTGGGTTGAAGAGCTCCCTCAAGTCCTATGGGTTTATAGAACAACACCTCACTCCACAACTAGAGAAACACCCTTCCGACTTGCATATGTAATAGAAGCCATGATCCCAGTAGAGATCAATGATAAAAATCCAATGGTGAGTTTTTATGATGAAGTCGGCAACACCCAAGCCCAAAAAGAAGAACTCAAACTGCTTCCAGAAGTCCGAGAACAAGCACGGATAAGAAAAGCCGCGTTAAAGCAAAGGATGGCAAGTAGATACAATAAAAAATTCATTCGAAGAAGCTTCACCACAAACGACTTAGTCTTGATACGAAATGACATCGGAGTAAACAAGTCAGGCGAAGGGAAGCTTGCCGCAAACTGGAAAGGACCTTTCAAGGTAACTGAAGTCTTGGAAAAATGTTACTACAAGGTATCCGACTTGAGTGGAGCCGAGCTTCCCAGGTCGTGGCATGCTTGCAACTTAAAGAGATATTATAGCTAGAAGCGTATTCCATTCCCTGATGTACTCTTTTTCCCGACTTCATGGTTTTTTCCCGAGAAGGATTTTCTTGAAGGGGGGTTTTAATGAGGTATCAAGCGGAGGCTAGGGGCAAGAATTCAACTCCCTTGGTAGCAAAAGCATTTCTTGTAACATAGGTTTTTTAATAAAACAATATTTCCTTTTTCAATTCCATTATTATTTCTACGACACGCATTGACTTAAACTTGAAAAACGCGAAAATCCGTTGTCCGACTTATGTGGTCGGCAAGATGAAGCGACGAGTTACAAGTCGGTGTAAAGAGGGTATAAAAGACAATCATATGAAACTCGAACGTAAACGACTTATAAGTTGGTAAGCGCCCGAGCAAAACAAAATGCATCGCAAAAATATCCTAACTTATGAAAACAACTCAATAATAAAATTAAGTTGAGCGCTCACAATAAGTAATGGAAAAGGAAAATCCTTGAAAAATCCAAGATAAGGGCTTCCAAAAGCTTTCACGAAAGCCTCTCAAAGAGCCTAACAGAAGAGAAAAACCTTGAGAAATACAAGATACTTAATGAAGGGTTACGTCAAAGCCTCATAAACAGTAACAAATGAGCCATGTTACGAAGACGAGCCTAATTAAATCCTAAAAAGAAAGGATAAAATGCTAAGGAGCCTCAAAAGAGCCCCATCAAATACTATTAAAGAGCCTCATCAACTCCATAACCGCTGTACGATCAAGACCAACGTAATAAATCTTTGAAGGGAAATTCAAAAACCTTTCAAAATTAACCACAACCACTTAAGAGCAAAGGATAAATCCTATTAAAAAGGATAAATAAACGAAATAACAGTTGTTAAAAAATCCTTTCCAAAAGGATCAAAGTCAACAGCAAGCATACCAAAGAAATATTCAAAATATACATAAAAGTGTTCATAAAAAAGGTCCCACAAGTAAGACCTTAATAAAAATATTAAACGGCCAATAAGAGGATTCTGGTCATCAGCCGGAGAGGAGGTTGGATCAGCAGCAGAAGTCGGAGGGGTCGGAAGAATCTCTTCAGAGGGCACAACCTCAGGCTGACTCAAAGAACTCGGAGGGACTTCCGAGGAGGTGGCAACTTCTCGAGGAGGAGATTCAACCCAACATTGCCCAGTAGTTTTCAGCTCTGAGTCAGTAAGAGGCTGGGGAAGAAAGACGATCTCCCCCTCAACCACAATTTTGTCAGAGTGAAGGGGAGACAAGTCAAGGTCGGGAGCAAGAACCCGAACCTGATTCTTCAACGCTTCAAACACCTCCTCTGTCCCTTTCAGCAATCGACTCCTCCAAATCTATATAACTCCCCCTGAGCTGCTCCATTTGCCTCTTTAGCTCCAGATTCTCCCTGAAGACCCTAGTATGATTCTCTTGAGCCTTCTTTAGTAACCCCTCAGCCAAAGCATAGGAAGCAGCAGACTCCCTCTCCCTATCCCGAGCTTTGAAGAGCTCGGCCTCCAAACTTATTTTCTCCTCTTCCATCCCTTTCTCAGCCTCCCTAAGAGTTGCCACCTCATCCCGAAAGGCCTCCAAGGAATGCTGAGTAGCATTTAGAGGAGCCTTCTCAAACTCTTTAAGGAGGATAGAGCATACTCCAGCATCATCCATAGCAATAAAACTATGGGAAGAATGTGCCTCTCGCAAAATTTCACCCCATCAAATCCAGCGTCATCAATACTAAGGACGCTGGATTCTGAAGTGTTCCTCTTTTTAGAGGTCGGCTCCGAGAAGGGAGGGACTAGAGGAGTAAGAACTAAAGAAGGAGGTGAAAGAGGAGGAGGAAGAGGAGGGTTTACCGACTTGTTCTGAGGACGTCCCTGAATTAGACTTAGTCGGAGAGGATGTATTTGACTTGCTACTCTCCTGCAGTTGAGTGGCTCGGGCACGGGCGTTTCTCTTTGCCTCCTGGATCTTCTGGTATGCTTTAGACCCACTTTTCATTTTTTCTACAAAAAGAAATGAAAGGAGATCAATAAACAAGTTGGAGAAACAAATAATTACCTACAAAATTAAAAAAAGGGGAGTCTACTTAGCTCGGTACGGACATAGCTCGGGGTCCCGAGATGAATTTTTTTGGTGTCGAGGTTTGGAGCCCATCCCCAAGTCTCTCGGAAGAATTCGACTACAGCCTCTTCGACTTCATCCAAATCCACCAAATTATATTTTTCAACAGAGGCTGCCTCTATCCAGTATAGTGGGAAGCGAGGCTCATTATTCTCGTTTAGAAACAAGGGATGGTGACCCTCTACGGCTCGGACTTTGAAAAAGAAATTCTTAAAATCATGGAAGGATTCGTCAAAAATAGAAAAGACTTTCCGACCTTGAATGACTCGGAAGGAAACCCATTGTTACTTATTTTTATTAGAAGTAGCGCTGAAAGGCTTGGTAAGATGAAACAGAAAGAAAAATATCTGTAAAAAAATCGGAAAACCAAGCTCGCGACTGATAAGCTGGCAGATTTTCATGAAACTCCAAGAATTTGGGTGCAATTAGGAAGGAGCAACTCTATAGTAAAAAAGGACTTCGGTTTCAAAATCAGAAAAAGGAAACGTCACCCCAAGTCGGGTGAAAAGACAATCATACATAAAAATGAAAGAGGACTTAGAATCTACAACTCTGTCAAAGCAGACTCGGTCCTCTAGGTCAGGGGCAACTAACTCGTACTTCACCTCGTCCTCCCCAGAACTACAGAACCTATGGTGCTTTTGAAACGCATCCACAAAAACACTATCTACTAAAGGAATTTCGCAAAGAACTGAGACATCTACTCATCTCAACAAATCCTCAGGAACCCTCAAAGATATTTTGGAAACAGAAGGACGAGACATATAGGATGGTATACCTACATTACACAAAAAGAAAAAGAATCATTACAAACAAGTTCGAAACAGAGGTAGTTTCTTTAAAAGAGCAACCCATAGCCACAAAGAAATAATCTTTTGAAGGAAAAGCGAAGGTCTCTAATACATAAAACACTGAAACAAAAATAAAGATACATAAAAACTATATAGAATCTCTCAACAAACACCTAGTCCATCAAGCAGAGATCACAAAAATAGTGAAAACACTATAAAAGTATAGCAGTAAGAAACTAACCTTTCTTTGGGAAATAACGAAGGGAGGAGAGTTTTCAACAGAGGAGAAGCGAACGTCTTGAGGCACCAAATGCTGGAAAACGAAAGGGCTGGAGGAAGACAAAGAAAGCACGAAAGAGAGAAGAAAGTTCATAGAGGAAGACGAAAAAGAAGAAAGAGAAAAAAGGGGGGGAGTATTTATAAGGCACTAGGGGCAAAACTGTAAAAAACGCTACTCATTTAAAGAGTGTGCCGTTACCAATGTAACTGCCCCCCACGTGTTAATGCAAAAAGCCAACGGACGCGACGGTTGGCAACCCGAAATCACGTCGGTTTTTACTTCGAAATCACGTCGGTTTTTTGACTTGAAGGAAGATACCAACCTGAACATCTCCGACTCACTCTATACTTGAATCCAACTCGCAGCGAAGAAGCCAGACTCAAGTAGAGACACTGTTCATACCCTGGCCCAAAACATAAGCCAAGTCCAATAAGGTTGAAAGACCGAACTACAAGGATGACCTCTAACACTCACCCGATCTCCTAATCTCCTATAGAGGTCGGATTCGACAAAAACGGACAGCTCATGCTTACCCACGAAAGTAACTACTTTCCCGAATCTCTCACCTACTTCTAGAAGAGAGATCTCAACAACCCTAAAATAAATGAGCGGTTATCCACCATAAAAAGTGGAACTACTTCAGCAGTGGTTATTGGCTCTTCTCCTATAAATACCCTGACACACTCAGGTACATTCAAATTCCAATACATTTAGACCTGCTAAAACCCTTGCTGACTTAGACATTAGAATGCTTTGCAGGTACCATCCCCTACCTTCTCACAAACAACTCGGACGACAGGTACAGGATATAGGACAAGTCGAAACTCACTCCATTGAAGATTTGGACCTCACTTACAAGCCAAAGACAACCCTTCAGGTAACCCTCGGAACAATATTCAAAATTAAAATGTGTTTCTTTATAAAACCTTTCTCAATTTATAACATTTCACAGGCTCTAAAAACACAATATTAGATAAATCCTCGAAAGAAATAGATATGTAGCATACGAATGATACAAATAGATTTTTTCTTTTAAGCCATAAGCCCATAACACGTATCGAATTATATAGATAAGGTTAAGATATGGATGAAAATTCAAAGAAAGATGCACTGATTTGAGGATATTAGTTAAAAGTGGTAAAAGAAAGAAGTTACACTTTCCACTACATTAGAATTAGATGCATAAAAAAAATAAAATACTAATATTTAATGTGTAATTTCTATTAAAAAAAGAATCCACTGGTAATATTCTTGGAAAAATCCTTAATTAATTTCATAAAGTAAAAGCTTGTGATCGACGAACTGAGCTTTTGTTAAAATACTGACTGATGATCCAACACAGGCAACCATCACAAGAAGAGAGCTCCTCATGTGCTGCTACCTGCTAGTGGTAATGGTTTTTATTCGTTCATATTGTTGGCCAAAACATGTGCAGTGTCACCATTCACACAAGCAGCAGCTAACGAAATCTATCAGCCCAGATAGAGAACTCCCTCTAGATATTGGCAGACAAAGAAAAGGAACTAATATCCTCTTCAATGATTTATTTAACTGACTCGGATAAGAATTGTTACAAGTTACAGATCCATACAGCCAGAAATACCACATGGATCAAATCCAAAACCAACCCAAATCAAAAGGGAAAAGGAAAATTGAAAAAACAATAGGTTAACAATTAAAAGTCAAGTCAAGTCAAGACAGTGACACAGATAATACACAATCACCCTTATGAACATCAAATTGAAAATCCCCAAAAACGCAAGTTCCTTGACAAGGCGAAAGTAGCCTATATGACCATATATTGTCTCATACTTCTTTAGCTACAAGAGAATGACCTTCACACATGGTTAAAGCTCAGTCTTGCTTTAACTCCATCTTCAACAAAGAGGACAATCATTCCTGAAAGCAACACAATGTCTAATAACATCTTGTTCATTTTTTAGACGCATTCAGGGATGCACATAGCAACGAAAATAAAACAACAATTGCGGAAAGAAAATGAAAATTACTAACTTGTAGCTTTATTTACAAAAACAGAGAGACCAATAGCTGCTCAGAACACACCACCAGACATGGAAGGAATGTCATCAAAGCTCCACAGGTTCATCAGGTTTTCACCATTCTGAGTGGTGTCTCCAGCTAGCAAAGATTCCAATGAAGTATCATCCCAGCTCCCTTCAAGAAAAGGCATCTGAAAGAATTTCAAATCGGATTCAATATCCACAAGCTCCTCAGACAGTGTCTTTGAAGAATCATCTTTCACAGGTACCACATCCTGTGAGATAGACTGCAGATTTTTCTGTTGGTTAGCATCTTGCTCAAAAGGAGATTCCCCTTCCAGAGCAGCAGAAAGCATGGATGAGATCTCGGGAGTCTTTGGGGCCTGTTCACCCCAGCGAAGATCTGAATAATCAAATGTATTACTCCCCTGATCCGAGCTGAAGTAAAGGGTCACATCATCAGGTGAGGTAAGGGATGTGAAACCATTTCCACCCTCAGGAATGGAGTCCATGTTAGCAGTCTGGTTAACCAGTGGTTTCTGTTCAAACCCATCCAGAGGACCATAGTTCTCCATATTGTTACCAACACTGAATTTATGACTCAGATTGGGCTGAACAGCATTCAGATTTGGCCTGGCACGTTTCGGAGGAGTGCGTGGTGCCTCTTCAGGGAAATTCACCTTGGCTTTCTTGCCACGAATCCTCCGTGCTTCAGCATCATAAGCTCTGGCAGCCTCTTCAGCAGTGCTGAAGGTTCCTAGCCAGACACGAACACCCTTTCTTGGATCACGGATCTCAGCTGCCCATTTCCCCCAAGGACGCTGACGGATTCCCCTATACTGATTCTTCCTCTTTCTCTTTGCAGACTTCTCAGATTGTGCTTTGACCGCCACAGATTTTCCAGCTGGAGGTCCATCAGTATAAAAAGGGTCGGTTAAGGATAATCAACACTCAGAAACAGGTAAAAGAATTATATAATTACACACAACCAAATGATCATTTTCTTAATGATTCCCAGAAACCATTTGAGGACATTAAACTAGAAGTTGACACTGGGTTACAAGGAAATCAGCAACATAACTACATAAGCAAAAAGGCTATGATGGATAGCATCATGAAATTGAGCATCATTTGTACACCAATACAACCAAAAATAATCATTCCCACAGGATTCATAAAGTTAGCCCCAAACTCAAAATCAGTTGAAAAAAGCCCGGATTCTTGTATAAATGATGGTCAAAACAACCAGAAAAGCAGAAAAATTAGTGCGCACAATTTTTATAAACCCATAAAGAGATTATTCCAGAAAACAACACAAGATCAGTTAAAGTTAAAACCCTAAATCTGTCTCGCAGATCTAAAACTAGATAAATCCGGCGCTAATTATCAACTTCACAGAAATTAAAAAAAAAAAAAGAACACAGATCAGAAAATTATTAGACAGAAATTTTAAAAATAATATGAATTCAATAGAATAATAAGTTATTGAAAAAAAAAAACAAAGAAAAAAATATCAGTCAAAATCAGTGAAGAGTGATAAAATTATGAAAAGAGATCTAGAGAGAGATACCACCACGGGATATGGACTTGGGAGCTTTGGCGGCGGCGAAAGCAAAGGGCTTGGCATCATCCTCATCGTCGTCAATGTCGATGTCGGAGTCGTCCTTGAATTCCCTGAAATCGGCCTCGAAATCATCGTCGAGGTCGATCACCGCTGCCTTCGGCACGCGCTTCCCTGAGCTGCCTTTCTTCAGGTCAGGCCACAGGTACTCCGCGGTGAGCCGGCGAGACCTAGCTGTCACCGCCGCCGCCGCCGGAATGAAGTCGGAGATAATAGCACCTCCACACATCTCACTGGCCGATCAGATTATTTTGAAGGACAAAAAGCTCAAACTTTGTTAGAACGAAGCACAGGTCAGGTCAGAGCTCACAACAATGGCTTTTCCTTTGGTTGAACGAATACTTTGACAAAAATGAAGGCTTTTCTTTTCTTTTCTCCCTTTTTCCTTCTCAATTAATATCTCAGGGTTTTTAATTTTATACTAATAATAATAATAATAATAATAATAATAATAATAATAATTAATTACGACTTATGAGTTTGATGAGGAAGTGGGAAGTTTATTTATTAATATATTCTTTTTGAGAAATGGGGGAGACTAGTATTTTGCTGTGTTTACTATTATGCCCTTGCTCCACTGCAGATTTACGAGTGCCACCATACGACGGCGTTGGTCCTATTCAACAAACGTGTTTCATCTTTCATGTTCGCGTTGTTTAGGTTATGGCGAGACACAGCAAGTCATTTCTTGCCCGGTTCACATAAATAAAAGACGAGGGGGATTTTTTATTGCACAAGAAGGATTTTAAAACGCGTTATAAGTATGTGGTATTTGGGGCTCATTTTTTTGGTTATGGAAGCCATAAGTGTGATGTGCTGTGTTATGAGGGTATTGAGGTGCTAGATAAATATGTGAGCCAGCTTTTTTTGATTTGTTATGTGAATAATTCGGACCATATGAGTTGTGGTTGCAAGAAAATATAATGGGTAAATTTAGGGGTGGAGCTTAGTTTAGACAAGAGGGGGTCATAACCCCCAAACTTTTTATAAAAAAATTAGTAGTACTTTTTTAAAAGATAAAAGGTAGTTTAATTGACTTAAATACTTTACTATGACTTAACGTATCCAATAAATTTAATAAACAATACTTTCTCTATCTTTAAGTTTAAATATAAAAAATTAGATATTTTTTATTTATTTAATTTAATATTATTTTATATTTTATTGTTTATTTAATTTAATTTTTATATGATAAAAAATAATAGAATATTCAATAAGTATTAATAATATTATATTTATTTAAATTGATAAAAAAATTCAATAAATATTATAAATTTTAATATTTGTCCTTCTAACTTCTTCTTTACATATTTTACAGGATATATATTCAAATTTTATATAAAATAATAATGAAAAATCAAAGAATTGATGCATTTTTTAAAAGAAAGGCTAATATTTAAGAAGGAGAACATATAACTTTTACAATATCAACACCTGTAGATAGTTCTTCTACTTTAATGAATCACGAAAAAAATGAGATACAACCTTTAAAAGTTCAAAAAGTTATATCTGATGAGTTTGACCTTAATTTTTTGGAACGAGACCCTGGAAAACGGCTTTAAATTTGGCAATATCACCCAAACCAGAGAGATGAGATTAGACGAGCTTATCTTAAATGGAGTTCATATCAAAAATATCTTGACAATTATCTTCTATCTGGCCCCTCCAAATTTTGTTTCAAGTTCCGCCACTAGGTAAATCGGACGGTCGGATTTGCAAGGAGGGAAATTTCGAATTTTGGACGAAACAAATCGGATCATCCGTGTTGTATATTAAGTTATTTTTTTTTAATAATAGGAAAATCACTTCGGATGGTCCAAATTGATTATTATATAATTTTTTTGAATGAGTTGGAACAACTCGCTGGATCCGATTTATGCAAATATATGTATATAAAAATGTGTAACTCATAAACAAGGCAGCAGATACCGTCTTCTTCTTCATATTGTTCTTCTGCTTTCTTCCACTCCTAGTTCTCTCTTCTTTGTTATGAGGTAAAAAAAATTGATAGTGAGGGTTCTGTTTCTGTTTAGATTTGTGAGAGAAATGGATGATAGAGTTCTTTTAAAAGTGTATTATTTTGGTCAGATTTTGTTACAAACATCTGAAGGAGTAAAATTTATTTGTGAGAATCCATTAGATGTTGTTATTCCCTTCACAATCTCATTTGAAGAGCTCAAAGGTGTGATTTGTGAGAAGATAGATTCTGTGATGTCAAGGAAGATTTCATGTATTTTATACAGATATCCCATCCCAGTATTTAGTGGATTCGTTCAATTTCAAACCAAATATATAACCGACGAAGTGAGTATGCAAGAGATTTTAATTGACCCAAATTCATAAATGTAACTCGTGTTAGATTTGGAACTCATTTTTGTTAAGCGTGCATTGATTTGACACATTAATTTATTACTCTTAATAAAATAAAACAGTGTAATTTTATATCGGTGCTCAATCTTCAATGAAATGACTTCGTTTCACATGAATGGAGGTTAAAGCACATCTTGTTTTATAATCATCACTAGTAAGAAAGTAGGGGTAGCAAAGCGGGTATCCTGCCCTACTCTACTTCACCAAGACCTGACCAACAATTGCCCGCCCCGAAAGTAAAGCAGGTTTAAAATGCTAGTCCTTTCTTTTGAAAAAAAAAAAAATTGAAGTTAAACTAAAAAAAGATAATTAAAATGTAACCACAAATTGTAAGAACTCGATTCTTGGTAAATAGACTCTTTTAACTATTTTAAAATTTAACTTGCAAAATCTAAAAGCACGGCCCAACAAGAAATAGTGAGGCAGGCCCAAAGGTTAAAAGAACAAAAATTAAAAAAAAGGAGATTTATGAGGTCAAACTTGACTTTACGAGGGTAATTAATTCCTCTAAGTCAAATTTGACTAATAAATGTTAAATATTAGCTTACCATTAGCTTATTTTTCTCCCAAGAGACTTTTTGAGTCGAAAAAATACTTTTAGTGACAGTTTTGCACGTGCCGAGAAAAACTCTAGTAATTGAAAACCTCGGAACTAGTGGTAAAAATAATTTTTACCTAGATAATTGTGTCCCAAGATTTATATTAGTCATCCATTCAAGATTTATCTCTTTAAGAATAAATTTTAACCATTAATTATTTTACCACACGGTAAAGGTTACCCCGAATTGAATTTTTGACTAGTATTCCGCAAATAACTCCTAGAGATCCCAAATCTTCTTACTTGCTACCCAAGTAACTCGTCCCCAGCCTCTGGACTGAGATTATCTCAGCCTTTCACTCCTCTCTGCTGTGTTTTTAACCATGAGTAACTAACTGTGGTTAATTGTTGATAAACATGACATTATAACGCTGAATATTCTCTCAAAATCACGCCCATTCTCTCTCAAATCCAGCCCATTCTTCTCTAATTTTCGAGCTTCTTTTATCATAATCACCACAACAAATAAGGGTTTTCACAACGGTTGAAAACCATTTCCATAGATAAAAAAACCGTTCCTAGAACTTTAGGCAACGGTTTTTTACCTGTGGTATATGCGGCCGTTGCCAATTCTCAGGCAATAGTTTTTTACCTAAGGCAACGGTAACCAAAAAAACTGTTGCCATAGTAACTGGCATAGATAACGGTTTTGACAACCATTTTTAAACAATGGTTTAGCATCGTTACTAGATAGACAATGGTTTAGAACCATTGTCTTCCATGACGGAAAGGTTTAAAACCATAACTGGATAGACAACAGATTTAAGCGGTTGTAGTTTTGTCATACACAAAGACAACGGTTTAAAAGCGTTGCCTTCGGTGTTGTTTCTTGCAACGGTTTAAATACCGTTGCCATTTTGTAGCTGCCTTTGGCAACGGTTTTAACACCATTGCCTTTTATAATTTTTAACAACGGTTTTTTGTAATTATATAATTCTTTATTTACAATAATTTTCTCATATTGCATTGAAATTAGTTCCAACTATTTTTTAAATTTAGTGTCAATAAATAACCTTAACTATTTGAATCAAATTACGAAAGGAAACTAATTGAACATATACCATCAAATTTGATTTATAAAGTATTATGTTAGATTCACAATCACATTATATCATCATTGCAAAATATCATAATACTAGTCTAAGTCATAACTACTTCTAATTATATCATCATCACTTTTTAAAATACCATAATACTAGTCTAAGTTATAACAACCTCGAACTATATCATCTAATTTTACAAAAAATACAATAAGAAAAGAGAGTTGAAATAACTAAGTAGCAAGTAAATTTATCATCATCATGTCCACAAGTTCATGACTTTTACTCTCTAACATTTGCTCTTCAAAATTTGTGACCTTAATTAAGTTCTTTTTTCCCTTCAACATGGTTTGCCTATAAACAAAACAAAAAATAGTAAATCAAATATAAAATTACACATTTCTAATATTAATAATGTTTAGACTAACAATAAGTGATTTTTCTCATCAAGAGCTTATTAATTCTAAAGGATTTCTAGAAGTCAAACACTAATGCTCAAAAGAAACATCTCAAGCAATCATAAAACTAACAATTCGTATCTAACAAAGTATGCGAAGAAGCTTAATCAATCAATCAATCAATCACTAAATAGTCTTAATAATTAAATCTTCAAAAAAATCAAAGAGATAACATGTTAAATTATTTACTTATAGTGTAGTTCAATTTCTAAGATGGTGGCAGCTACAAAGAGTAGTGTAGTTGAATGCTTAATACGGTGCTCTCAATAGCTTGTGTTTTGCCGTTACCTAAAAAGTGCTCAAGTTAGTGCTTTTGAGCTACGACATGCATGCCTCAATAATTAGGTGGGAAAACAAGAAGAAATTTAAAGGTAATAATCAACCTCAATATATATTATAACTAAAAAAGAGAATTAGAAAGAACTGATATCGATGGATCAATTTTGAAAGTGCTCCGATGATATGACTGAGTATAAACTGTCACTTCCCACTTTTACTAAGACTTCCAATTTATACCAACAAAATTCAAAACAAGAAAATAAAGATAAAAAGAATAAGCTAAGAGTGAAAAAAAGAAGTTAATTAAAAAAGGAGAAAAAATACAAACAACACTTTTAGTTTGCACTTTTCAATTTCTATAGATATATAAATTAAACTTCACTAGAAGGAGAAGGAGTGGATCTAAAGATAGAAATATAAGTCCTTATCTTATTATTCATTATATATATATCAATCACAAATTAAAGGATTTATGCAAAAACTTCCTGCTTTCAATCTTCTAATTTTGTGAATTTATTTTGTCACTATTTGATTGCAATATTCTGGTTTTAAAGAGACAAACTACAACAACAACAAAAAAAATGGAAGGTTTTCTTAGTAACTATTTGTGCCATGTTTTGAAAACCTAAAGAGAAGAAGTACACTAATATAAAAAAAATCAAATTCATGATATATCAAATTCAGAAACTCTAAACAAAAACGAAAAAGGTTTAACCCAGCTTCATGATACGTCAAATTTCGAAACCTCAAACATAACTCAGCTGAATTCAACCATGATTCAGAGCATAAATTCTATGTGGTGGCTATGTCAAATATCCTAAGATCAATCAACTAAATAGTCAATGCCACAGTAAAACAGTACATCGCCAACTAATAAAACAAAACACAAGGTCTGCTCCCTTTCTTGAACCGGATTTCTTCAATATCACATCCTTCTTAATCAACTTTTCACTTACAATTGAAATGGGCAAAATAATTAATTAAAAAACCTACAAAATTTACAAAAAATGTGTAAAAAAAAAAAATAAGCTAAAACAAATGTATTCTGAATAATAAATTATAATTTAAAAATTTACTTTCACAGGTTAATCTCATGTACGCTGTTCTTGGTGATTTCGAGATCTAATACCCATATGCAAGCTTCAACAAGAACTCAAACTATTTTATCCCAGCAAGCCAATTACCAAATTTCTAAAAGTTTTAGACGAAAAAAAATACTAACAACTATTTAAATGATCTGATATAATCCACTGGCATGCCAAAGTTACAGTAGGCGTAGAACTAAATATAAAATTGAAAAACAACCATTAATCTAAAAGAACAATCTATATAGTAGACATACAGCTTAAAATATTGTATTCATGACAGCAAGTTTGATCCATAAATTAAATGTAATGACAATTCTAATAATTGATTTGGTAATCACTAGAAGGAATCAACAAAATGAAACTCATGGTTTGAACATGCAAGCATCGAAACAAGCTCGAATAACAAAAATAAAATAAAATTGATTGTTTGAACAGAGAGTGATCAGAGAATAATTTGAAGGATGAAAACCTAACCTAATGTTACCGTTGAATAGGGGTCACATGTGGACGTCAGAGACGGTGATGGAGACGCTGCTATGCTGGTGGATCGGAGGCGGCGGACACAGGGGTCAGGGAGACTCAGGACGTGAAAGACAGCAGCAACACTGCCGTTGGAGGCAAAAACAAGGGATGCTGTAATCAGGGTCACGGAGGCTAAGGACGGGATAGACGGTGATGTAGATAGAGATAGACGAAGGAGTGAAAGATAGAAGGGATGTGGTGGTGTTGGTGAGTGGTGGTGAACGGCGGTGGTGAATGGCGGTGGTGGGAGAGGTTTAGATCTGAGGGTTGAGGGTGAAGTGCTCTGAGTTAGAAGAACAGACAATAACTCGTGTTTTGGAAAGAGAAACCTGATGAGAAAAGGAAGAGTTTTTTTTAAAAATTTTGTATTAGTTTTAATAAACAAAAATACTTAACCATAGTTAATCATATATGATTAAGGTATATAAGTATTTGTATTTGTACACAAATAATATTGAATATACTTTTGAAATACATTAAATTTTAATTTTTAAAATTATTTAATTATTAATTAACTGAGATTAATGATGCCACATGTCTATATTATATTGGTTCACATAAATAGGGTATGCATTCTATCACAAATTTTGGAGTATGAGAACAATCACATATAGAATTGCAGTAGGAGTTGTTTGTATTTTTAAAGTTTTATCCATCTTTCTATTTATGATTCAGATTGATATAAAAAGACATTGTGTGTTTTAATATAAGGACCTAGTTTTTTACGAGAGTAAATTTTTTTTTTGCAAATTTTGTAAAAGTAGATGGATAGTTTTTTTTTTATGTCAAGTATATAATGCTCTAAAAATTATTTTATACGGTATCTTGTACACTTTTTTATTTTGATATGGAGCCCAGCATAATGTATAGTTGTGTTATTAGGGTTTGTTGTATTTCACTAGGGTGTGGTGGCTACGATGAAAAAATTGAATGGTCCGATTTCAGGGAGAGTAATCGGACGGTCCGATTACGGGGTTCGAGGGTACACAAATCGGACCGTCCGATTTGTGCACCAACGGCCACGCGTCACGCATGCAGGAAACCCAGTCCATGGACCCACTTTTAAAACCAATAAACCCTACCCACCTATCCTTTTCAATCTCGTTCCCCCTTCATTCTTTAGCAAACCAACCCCACATTCGTCCTCTCTTCTCTTCTCTTCTTTCATTAAAACTGTAAAACCAAAATTCAACAAGAGACTGCTGTAAGGAGGGTAAACAAAAATCAATAATGCCAAAAAGATTAAGAATAAAAGATGTTAATCATCCAAATAGTTATTAATTGTTAGAAGAACAGTATAATAAAATAAATTTTGAAGATTGATTAATGATTAAATTAATTGTTATTATAAGTGTTTTGTTTAGATATTTAATTATTAATTAGTGTATCTTGTTAGCTAGATAGATGTGTAATTAATATTTATTTTATTGTATTGAATATAATTAGTGAAGTATGTAAGTAATTTACTGAGGTATATTATTATTATTATTATTATTATTATTATTATTATTATTATTAGTTTAGTTTAGTTTAGCCTAATTTAGGTAATTAATTATGTTAGTAACAGTAAATTATAAAAATAAATTTAATAAGTTATTTATGATTAAGAAAAAATTTTCTTGCGGTGCAGTTATTAATCTTATATTCTAGTTATATAAATATAAAATAATGATTAATAATTATTATTATAAAATAAATAGGGTTTAGATATTAGAAAATATATTTTTAATGGATGTAATAATAATTAAATTTATATTTTATATTTATTTAAGTTTTATATTCTAGTTATATAAATATAAAATAATGAATAATAATTATTATTAAGAAATAAATAGGGTTTAGATACTAAAAAATATATTTTTAATGGATGCAATAGTAATAATTAGATTTAAATTTTAGATTTATTTAAATTTTATTAATTATATTATATTGCTTATGTGATAATGAGAATAGAAAAATGTTAAATATTATTAATTAATTAATTATAGTTATATTTGATTAATGTGATATATGCCTACGTTTTGTAGGGTTCATGGATGTTAATATGTGATCATTATTTGCTATTGGGTCCGTACAATTAAATTGCGAAGGAATATTTACGGGAGATTGGTTTTTATCACATTTTTCAGATTGGAGTAGTCCAATGTTAGTCGGCATTGGTTAATGCTCTGATTGAGAGATGGCGGCCCGAGACTCACACGTTTCATTTTTCAATTGGTGAGTGTGCTGTGACATTGGAAGATGTGGCAATAATTCCTGGTCTTCTGATAAATGGTCTTCCAGTTACAGGACCGACCCTGAGTAGTTATGAGGCCTTAGAGGTCAAATGCATGCTTGCATCATTTTAGTGTTGCACCTAGGAAGACAGATTGTAGAGGAAGCTTCATAAAGTTGACGTGGTTTCGGAGACTGAAGGATCATTTAGTCTTGGATAATGATATTCAGATTCTGAGGCACATAAAGTGCCACATAATGTTATTATTTGGGACCATTCTATTTGGAGACAAGTCTGGGGCAGCGGTGCACTAAAAATTTCTGCCGTTACTCCGTAACTTCAGCGGGATCATACAATTTAGTTGGGGTTCGGCATGTCCGGCTCACTTGTATAGAGCATTGTGTAGGGCCACTCGTCTCGACTGCAAGGAGATCGATGGTCCACTGACCCTTCTGCTTACATAGGCTTGGATCCGTCTACCATTTCTTTCGCCGATTTCCGACAATCCTCGAGGCTTTCCGATTGCAAACAGGTAAAATTAATCACCATCTACTTTGAATAAGTGTAGCATATTTTAATTTTGAGTTTTATGATAACATTTATATAACGGATTGTTTGATGTCAGCTGGCGTAATTGGGATCGTGCTAATCGGCCTTACAAATATCATTCTCTTGCTTACTTTAGGAGGTCATTGGATGATCTGCAAGAAGGAAAAGTATGTTGTATTCAATTATTTTATATTTTTGTTTAGCCATATTATTATCTGGTGTGTAATCCTCTGTTAATTTCGATCTGTTCAGTTTGTTTGGGAGGCTTATGCATTTGATTGCATTGAGGTAGGCGTGATTCCTGCTGATATCCGTCAGCACTTGGTTATTTGGAGTGCCACGATGTCGTTGATATCTTTTGAATGCGTTGAGTGGATGCGTCGGATAGGTTGAAGAGACAATTTGGATTGAGCCAGGGCGTTCGTCATCAAGAGCGGGATCTAAGTGTAGCACACGGCAAGGTACTGACTGGACCTAAGAATCAAGATTGGTTCGATGTGTACTCTTTTCGGGTGATGCAATGGACGAATCACATTCTCGCTGCGCCCCTAGTGCCTTTACATTATCCTTTAGATATTTACATAACTGGTATCGTGGTACATATGGTGTTCGCTTGCAATTGTCAGATCTCGCATTTCAAGAAAATCAGGAGGGTAATCCAGTGGATGATCAAGAGAACCAACAGCAGCAACCACAGCCGCCTCTGTCACCTCCGCCACCGCCACACCCAGTTTCACATCCACAAACACAACAGCCTTAGTAATATATTCTTCAGACTCAGCTCGCGGATTATTTTACACCATCCGTTCCATTACACTAACAGTATTGGGGTGTTTCACAGTTTGAATAAGGGGATCAAGCCTTGTTTAGCCAACTACTTGGATTCATGGCTCTGGTGCTAGGTCACTCATATTCAGGTAACTACGGTGACATTCCCACAGACCAGAGGGCGCACCCAAGTGGTATTGCTTCAGGTAGGAGGTCCTTGGACTCGAGAACTCGGAACTGCACTTCCTCATCACATTCTGGAGGTAGACAGTCTGTTGACTCGAGTAGGAGTGTGCCACGAGAGGGATCATACAGAGCGAGAACCCACGACGTATTCTGATGAGTCTAATTCAGGAGAGTAATAAGGCAGTTGATGATGACGCTGATGACTACCTAGTTGACCATCCGGATGAGTATGAGGATACGGATGCGGATGACGATGACGAGGATGAGGATGGCGATGATGATTCAAATGGTCAAGATGATGAAGACCGCGGCGATGATCCAGCACCTAGTGCAGGTAAAGTAATTTATTAGAGTGATTGCACTGTATTTTGTTTAGGGTAAACCTCACCCCGGTCATGTAATCGCTGATAACGCATCTCGTACTCGCAAACCGTTCTCGAATATCCTATGATAAACAAAAGGCCTCCTTGTAAAAACATGCATTATAACAAATTCTGTAACAATAATAAACTTTGTTGTATTCAAATTTACCTATGTTGATGATAAGCTTCTGTAGGTATGGAGCCTTGAACTTTCTCAAGAAGTTCGACTTTATATGATGATACAAAACATGTGGAAAGCTCTAGGAGGAAACCAGGCTCCATTACGACGAGCAATAGCTGAGTTGATGGACTCATGTCGATCGGAGATAAAGCCCACACCATCACGTGTCACCACATGCTGTCGCAAGTTACTAAGAAAAAAGTGTCACGTCTCAGATGTCTCTCCCTCTACTTATTGCTCTAGTACAAGTGTGACTACCATTGTAGCTTCTTATCTCCCAGCAGTACTTCTTGCACATTTTACTAACCCTGATCAGCCAATCACAACATGCGTCGTATTGTGTACATTTAGCATAGAATGTCATTGGTTCCGACTCGTACACCCGATAATCTACACCTCGACGGATTGTATAATTTTTCATCGCCTTAATCACTGCCTCTCTAGAACTGAATTCCATTCCCACGATGAATTCACCATCCACCACAATAGGAAGCTCTGCTACATTCACACCACAAAATATGTATTTTGATAAATAATTGTTAAATAAATGTCTTAACAGTTAAAATCTATCTATAAATTATAAATTATAAATTATAAATATAAATATAAATAAGTAATGATATAAATATAAATATAAATATAAAATCTATCAACATTTGTCGTTATCCAAAATATAAATATAAATAAGTAATAATAGATTATTAACCACAATATATAATAAATTATAAAATATACATAAATAATTAATAAATAAATAAAAATAAATACTTAATCAAATGCTACTTACTAAATAAAAAAAAATATACATGATTAATTGATATTCCACAGATCATATGTTGGTCATGTTATCTAATCAATCTATAATATTAATCTATCATATATTGTATCAAAAATACATACCTACATTCATATATTGAGGAAATTTCAGTGCATGCATAGCCTCCAAATCCAACGAGCGCATGAAAGTAGGCTCCACAAACGAATGCTGGTTTACTAGTGCATTTGCCACCTCCGCCACATCTGCCTCCATAATGCCGTTAGCTTGATCTTCGTCTCCACCCAGATCAACGACCTTATAGTTACTTTCAAACTCCTCCTCGCTATCACTATTATAATCATCCAACTCAATATTTCGGTCTGCTTCAGATTGTTCGAACTCAGCATATAGCTCGATGAATGATATCTATGAGCGAGTTTTCATATACACTGAAAACATATCTTGCATGCTCGCTTCATTGGTTACATATTTAGTTTGAAATTGAAATAACACACCAAACACAGATATAGGATACCTGTACAAAATGCACGACACTCTCCTAGATATTTGAGAATCCATTTTCTCACAAATCACACCTTTTAATTCTTCAAACGACAATGTGAATGGAATAATGATATCTAATGGATTTTCACACACAAATTTCACTCCTTCAACTGTTTGTAACAAAATCTATCCATGATAATATACTTTTAACATCACTCTATCATCCATTATGATATATTCACATCAAACACTCTTAATCTTAGTATTGTTGCTGTTGAAACAATGAAGAAGAAGAAAGAACCAGATGGGGTTTCAGAAGAGAGAATCAAGAGACGAAGAAGAAATAGAGAGTTCGGCCAACATTGGGTTATATATAAACACAGAACTCGGACGGTCCGACTGCATTTTAATCGGTTTAAATATTTTAAAGAACTAAAATCGGGCTGTCCGATTTTAGTTATATACGAATTAAAAAATTGCATGCATGAAATCGAACCATCTGATTACTATACAAACGTTGATTCAAAATATTTTTAGCATACACAAATCAGACTGCCTGATTTGTGTTCCTTTTTTTGCCGCAAAAAAATTGGACGGTCCAATTTATTTCTCCTAACTTCGAAAATTTAATGCCGTCATAACAGTGTATTAACCCCGCATACCTTTATAACTCAGCGTTACACACACTTTATAGTCATATTAAAAATAATGAGCCGTATCTTGTATATGTTAGAATACTTAATAAACTTGTGCTCTTTTAGACATTCTATTAGTAGATATGTTTCATGATAATTTTGTGTTTTTTTAAATTGTGACTTAATTAAGTATACGATATTGCACATGTTAAGTCATTCAATTTAGTAGTTGTTATATAACCATGTAGTATAATACGATTAGTATTCCCTTGCATAACATGGGTGAAAGTAAAATATCCACACTTTATTGGTCCTAAGATTACTCACTTACATAAATGACGCTGTTATATTTTTCATCACTCAAATTTACTAACAATCATAAGAATATAATGAAGAATTTTGAAACAAACACTAAGCATTTTGATTCATAGAGAGATAATTAATAACATACATATGAAGTCTTTATATAGGCAAGTCTTTATAATAAAATAATAATTCTTATAACAACTAAGCACTAGTTATTATAATTCAAGAAACAAGTAGAAACTTTGACTAGTCAAATTCCTTATTCAATTTTGCTTCAAATCTTTAGTTATCAATCTTGAAGCTTCCAATGCAATTCATGATTCTTTCAACTTGATTTGTAGCCTCCAATTTTGACTAGGAGATAAAGTTTGACTTGTGATTCTTCTAGCTTCTAGTTTTATCACTTGTAATTCTTGTAGTTTCTACCACCTTCTAATTTATGGTGTAACTTGGTTTTAAATTCCAATTCAATTTGTTTTTGAATTTCTTCAATGTTCAAGTATGTTGTATTTGTACTATTCTTGAATGTTCTTGATTTAATTATCTAACATTGCATTCCTTAAATCAAGCTTGTAGAATTTATCATTCCAAGCATCTTCTTCAACTTCTAAAATAGCTCGGTCTTCAACGGCTTTGTAAATATATCTGCTAGTTATTCTTTAGTAGGACAGTACTTGATCACAACTTCTTTCTCATTTACCAACTCTCTGATTTTATGAAATCGAATATCAATATGCTTCAATCTTTCATGAAATATTATATTTTTGCAAAGTGCAATAGCTGACTTGTTATCACAAATTAACGTTGTTGGAGTACTTTGTTTCTCATTTAATTTCTCAAGAATTCTTCTTAGCCAAACTGCTTGCGTTGCACAATTTGCTGCTGCTATATGTTCTACTTTTACTGTAGAGAGTGCTACTACTGGTTGTTTCTTTAAAGACCATGAAATCGCACCAGAACCAAGATGAAATACAAACCCTGAAGTACTTTTTCTTGTTTCTATATCTCCAGCCCAATCACTATCAGTATAACTGACAAGAGTCACTTCATTAGTATTTTCATAACAGATACCATCATTTAAAGTACCTTTGATATATCGAAAAATCCATTTTGCAGCTTGCAAATGATTAGTGCAAGGCTCCTCCATAAATCTGCTAAGTAATCCAACTCCAAATACAATATTTGGTCTGGTTGCAGTTAAGTATCTTAGACTTCCAATCAAGCTTTTGTTATAAGTACGATTTACTGCTTTTCCTTTATCTTCTGTTAGCAACTTTAACTTCTCTTCGACCGGAGTAGGAACTGGTTTTGAGTGCTCTATTTGAAATTTTTTCAAAATATCATTTGCATATTTCCTCTGAGAAATGAAAATTCCATCATCCTTTTGAAGAACTTTGAGGCCAAAGAAATAACACATCAAGCCCATATCCATCATTTGAAAGTGCTTTATCATAGCCTCCCTAAAGTCTGTAATTATCTTCAAATTGTTGCCAGTAAAGATTAAATCACCAACATAAAGACACACGATCAAGATATCCCCAGGTTCAACGAACTTTATATAAAGCGTATGCTCAAATGGACATCTTTTGAAACCATTCTGAGTGAAATAAGAATCAATCTTCTTGTACTACGCTCTTGGTGCTTGCTTTAACCCGTACAAAGCTTTTTTCAACTTCATATCTTGCAGGTTGCTCAACATACACTTCTTCTTCTAAGGTGCCATTTAGAAATGCAAACTTAACATCCATTTGATGTATCTTCCATTTATTTTGAGTCGAGAGTGAAATAATCATATGAATAGTCTCTAATCTAGCAATAGAAGTGAATACTTTAAAATAATCGATACCTAGCTTTTGTTTGTATCCCTTAGGTAGCGTTTGTTTGCGAGACAGAGACCAAGAGACAGAGACAGAAATCCAATTCAGTATTGTGTTTAGTGTAGAATTGTACAAGACTGATTTATGTCTCAGTATCATGTTTGGTTTGAAATAAAAGTAGAGACTAAAAATTTAAAATTACAAAAATGCCCGTAATTTTAATTAACAACCCTAACCCCCAAATCCACTTTCATTTTTCTCAACAAGCAACCCTAACCCCCTTTATCCTCTCATCTGCCCTTTCTCCTCTCCTTTTCGGTGAAGGAATCCTCCACCGATGGTAGCACCTCCAAGGGTCCGAACGACGACGGCGCATCTCCATCGGTTCACGTTCGTGGCGCTAGTTGCTCCCAAGGTTTGTGACTTTGCTGCCGGTTGCGCGCCTGTGGTTTGCGTCGCCACCGTCGCCACCATCTCGGAGCTGTTTCTCTGGTCTCCGTTCTTTCTCTCTCAGCGGACATGGTATCTTTTGTCAATTTATCTTATTTACTTGTTAATTTTGTGAAGTTCAAAATTGATAATTTCGTATAGCATTTTTGATTCCCTGATTTTTTGATTTGTGAATCTCTCATTTCTGATTTGTGAATCCCTCATTTCCATTTGGGGAACCATAAATCATTAAAAAAAAGAAGTTACCAAGTTGCAGTTACTCTTTATTACTTGACCTGAGGTGTTAAATTTGTTCTCCTAAATTTGATGTGCATGCTATCGCTATAGAGATCAAAGGTGCAAGTTGTTTTGGTTATTGTTAACCACACCACCCTCCTAATTCCACCAAATAATAAAAATATATCCATTGACATCATCATGGATACTGCTACTAATTGCTTGAAGAATGTTCTAAGTATTTGCTTGACTATGGTTAATGGTAATTAATGCTACAGGGGTCATTTTGAGAAGCGTTGATCTTTTCAACGAACCTGCTGATGATCAATCTTCAATAAGAAGAGAGCAAAGGAGGCCATTGCTTGAAGATACTTCATATGAAGCATAATTTCTAATCCATTTTATAGTGTTAGTAATACTGTGCTCAAGCAGTTGCATATCCCATATATGTGTATTATCTTGGAACATCCACATTGTTCCTTGAAGAGGGAAAAATTGGTGGCATCCACGTTTAATACTCTATTGCTGAAGACGAGGGTACTGATGGCTTCACCTTTGTATCAAATCAGATTGAATGGAGTTACTAGATCAAGTCACCCTGTTCAAATGTTTTTTCATGTAAATTACTGTGCAACTATTGTAATTGTAAGATGTTCAAATGTAAAGATGTGATAACTCAGCAATTTAAGTTGTAGTTTGACCTTTGAATTGAAACAGGCAAGCGACAAATTGTGTAAATTTTTTTAAATATAAATGAGTACATGTTTCAGTATGTGTATACACTTATTTTTAGTCAAATTCGCAAGTATGATATATTTTATTACTGAAGAAAGTTGTTTTATGTTGTGATAATACATGTGAGTCATTTAATTTAAATAATTTACTCGAAAGGGATCAAAAGAGATTTAAGCATAAATGGGTTGGGTTTAAACACGATTCATGTCAAGTGCATTTACCTTATAGCATGTTTTGAAAGGAATGGGTATGTGCCATTCTTCTCAATTTGTAACTTAGTATATATTCTTTCAAAATTTGAAGGTATTCTCAATTTATCTACTATTCATGCTTTGGCATTCAACTATTTTGCTTTCCCTTTCTTACTCAGCACTATGTCCAATTAATTGGGTTATAGATCGTAATAAGACCAAGTGTTTTCTCCATATTGGGAGACCTCAACTTAGAATGAATCAAAGACCCATTGCTAAAGATTCTGCAGAAGTTAGTTGTGATAGTTGAAATAGTTAATCTAGTTTAGTTAAATCATTTCTGAGAAGTTAGTTAGATGGCCATGGGAGTTATGACACCAAAAATACAGACCATGGGAGTTAGGATACCAAAAATATTGTACTAAGCCAACAAAACCTATTCAATACAGACCAAGATAAAGGCAATACCAAAATATACTGCCAAATGTATACCAAATATAAGTTTGTATGTTAAACCATCTAAAATATAACCATCTCACAAAATAAGCTATCCCTATAGTGAAAAACTTAATACCCTAAGCCAAATCTATATAACAAGTGTCGATCAACAGTCAACTTTAGATAATGGAACGCACAAGGACAATCTTCTGTGAATCTGACAAGCCCTAGAAGTGCGCATGTACATTCGGACTCTCAGCAAATTTCAGAATTGCCTTCACCACCTCTTCATCATCGAACCCAAGCTGTGTAAGCTTCTCACCGACCTTAAACTTCTCGTTCACACCAACAATGGCATCAGCAAGTAGTTGGGCATTCTTCCTTTGGTCAGCGGAAGATTGCTGGATATGGTCAGCCATCCTCTCTAAAACATCAGCTTGCTTTCTCTTCCTCCCATATCGCTTTGTACTTCCTCCACTCGCACCAGCTTCAGAATGGCCCTCTGTCGATGTCTGATTGTGGAGACATCTCAGAGTCATCAAATCCAATTGCAGTGTCTTCAGTCTCTTCATTAACATGTTCCTCCGCATCAAAGCCACTAACTGCACCTACTCTTGTGGCTCTATCCCTACCAAATATACCCTCCAGCCGGTGAAATAGAGGAAAGGGCTTGTCAGGAGTACAGGACTATAGAACTTGGTTGGATGTGCCTGTGAAAATATAAACCGAATTTAACAAACATATCTAAGCAAAATATTCCAATGTTACCAAAACAAACACACATACAAATTTGACCAATCTCATTTTCTGACCACTTATACTTTCACCAATTATTTCTTGTTTTTAATAATGACACAGCTACAGTTACAAATTAGTTACATTAATCAAGTTCCTAATAATTTAATAATGACACAAATACAGTTACAAATTAGTTACATTAATCAAGTTCCTAATAATTTAATAATGACACAGGTCCAACTACATTAATCAATCTCTCACACTATTCCCACACAGCAACAACAGCATGAAAGGAAAACTAAACAGAACAAAAGAAATTTCAAAATTAACATGAACAAACAACTCAATTTTTGCTGGCTCTTTATCCTAATCCTCTTCTTATAAACATCACCATTTGTTGTTAGTGTAATTAAAAGTGTACCAAATGCTTATATGCTTTAATAAAAACTAAAAAATATGAATCACACTCATTTTTAACCATGCATCAAGGACATCTTTGATGTCAACCTCGACACATTATTTTTCATGATTCCAGCCAAATCCACTGCATCCAAGCATGTCAGCGGCGTACTGATACTTTTCCTTCAACCACTTATGCTTATTCTTGCAGTGTTTTGCAGTTAGGGTACACCCGGAGAAGGCCTCCAGCATCTTCAGAGCTAGTTTCTCAAATGTTCCGGGTTTAAATTGACCACAGTCAACCCTCTGACCATCTACCACAAACTCCTCTATGAAGCCAACAAAAGCATTAGTCTCTTCATCAGTCCACATACGTTTGTTATCCATTTTCACCTACCAAAATTAAGATAATTAACCTTGTACAAAATTAAAATAAATTAACACAAATTAACGAAATTAACATAAATTAACAAAATTAACATAAATTAACAAAATAAAAAAAATAGCAAAAAATAACACAAATAACCACAAATAAACCAAAACCCACAAGTCATGGCATAGGCAAATACAAATATTTCACCCTAAATCACAAACAACTAGTTGTTCTTATAAATAAAAGGTTGCTATTACAATGTTTCCCATTACAACAAGTCTTACAAATTAAAATGGTGATATTACAATGTTCACTACTTAATTGATTATAATGTTCATTACTCTGCTCCAACACAAATTAAGCTATTTCTACTCCATACGACTTGTTCGCCACTCTTCATACATTTCAGTTGCTATGTTGTCACGCCAGTGTGTCAACTCGTTCGTGTTTTCAACCACATCAATCATTCCGTCCTGTGCTTCATCTCCATCAGGCATAAATTTATCCAATATGCTACCTTGCTCCTCCGGATCTATATCCATACTCTTTCGAATAAAATTTTGTAGCAAACAACAAGCAATAATTATTTGAGTTTGTGTCTTTAGAAGGTGAAAGCTAGGGCTTCTTAAGATTGACCACCTCTTCTTCAGCAAACCAAAGCATCACTCAATAATATTCCTGGCAGAAGAATGAACCCTATTAAAATATTCTTGGTAATTGCGAGGTGCATGTGCTCCTTGGACCCACTCTCTAACATGATATCAAATGCCTCTATACGGTGCTAGAAACCTAGGACCATTTGTGTAACCAGCATCAACTAAATAGTAATTACCTATAGACAAGTAATGCAAACAATGTAAGCTTAACTATCATGAACTCCAGCTATATGTACAGGCTTAAATCCAAAGATGACATAATTACCGTGTGGTATCTTAAGACTATTACGACGAGTTATTGCATCTCGAAGTATCCATGAATCAGATGCCGATCCCTCCCATTGATAAACCACTATTTTATGGTTTATCTTGTGCTCAATAGAGTGGTTCTTATCAACTCTTTACCCACTTATTCATACTATTCGCATGTTTTACGTTTTCCTTCCTGATTTTGTGCTATGATTGAAAACATGCTTCTTTGGCCTTTAAATTGCTTATTAATAATCCTCTCTTATTATCATTAGATGTCTTGATATGTGTGTTAAGTGTTTTCAGAGATTACAGCACAGGAATGGCTCAGAGGATGGAAAGAAAGCATGCAAAAGTGGAAGGAATACAAGAAACTGAAGGAACTGCTAAAGCTGTCCAGCCTGACCTCTTGGCACTCAAACGGTCATAACTTGAGCTACAGAGATCCAAATGAGATGGTTCTAGTTGCATTGGAAAGCTAACGTCCGGGGCTTCGCAAAAATATATAATTTGTCATAGCTTCCCCGAATCTAGACGACACAAACGCGTGGATTACGCGGATACGTGACCTGGCAAAAACCCAATCTGCGCGAACGCGTGGACGACGCCTCCGCGTCACTTTCCCGCGATTTGTACGTACCAGAAATCGCTGGGGGCGATTTCTGGCCTATTTTTGACCCAGTTTTCGGCCCAGAAAATTTAGATTAGAGGCTATAAAGTGGGAGAATGCATCCATTCATTGACATGTCTTCCATTATTCAATTTACATAATTTTAGATTTAGATGTAGTTTTTAGAGAGAGAGGTTCTCTCCTCTCTCTTAGGATTAGGATTAGGATTTATATTAGGATTTAGGATTTCAACTTCTTCTCAGGTTCAATATTCCTTTTATATTTTTATTTATTCTAATGCTTTTATTCGTATCTGACTCATGTTACCAATTTGGCTTATGAATTCTTCGTATTTAGATTTGAATGTTTTATTTAATATAATTTGAGGTATTTCAGATTTGACTTTGCTTTGATTTATTTATATGAATGCTTTTAATTTAATTTAGATATTTTCTCCCTTTTGGCTCTGGATAAGTAATTGGTGACGCTTGAGTTATCAAATAAAGCAGTGGTTGAAATTGGGAGTTGCTGATTAATTTGAGTTCCAATAGCTCTAGCCTTTCCAAGGGAAAGACTAGGACTCGAGGATCAAATTAATTAGTCCACTTGACTTAACTGAGTGGGAGCAGAATCCAATTCTCATCACACCTGATAAGGATAACAAGGACAGGATTTCCAGTTCTAATACCTTGCTAAGAGATTTTTATTATTATTATTTTATTTTTCTTGTCAATTAAATTACCTGTTCCTTATTTTAAAAACCCCTAAGTTACAAGACTCATAACCAATAATAAGAACACCTCCCTGCAATTCCTTGAGAAGACGATCCGAGGTTTAAATAATTCGGTTATCAATTTTAAAGGGGTTTGTTACTTGTGACAACCAAAGTTTTTGTAAGAAAGGAATTCTTGACGATCTAGAAGCTATACTTGCAACGCGAATTTATTTGTGAAATTTCTAGATCGCGCGAGAGTTTCGCTATTTTACCCATCCACTGAGTACATAAACAAAACCCATCTCCCGGTTACACACTCCTAAGACATTGGTGCAGATTTTACCCTTTCTTGTTCGATATCTTGCCTTTTCAGACTCGGGGACTGTAACCTCTACATAAGTGCCATCTAATTCTCCCAAGCAACCCTATCATCCATAGAAAGTTATGATACTCAGATATAGAATCCTTCAGGTAAAAAAAAATCATACACAATATTGAATAAGCTCTACCGTAAACCTTCTCCATGTGGGGTCAAGACAATCCTCTTCAACTGGTGTAGCCTTGGCAAACAAAATGCTTTGCATACGTATAAAGGCCTTTAAAACTTTATTGAAATACTTACTTACTATTTCTCCGGACCTACAAAATCTAACCTACAGACTATGATTTTTTTTGTGATGCACTAAGATAATAAGAAAGTTGCAACCTGCTCCAGCAGGCTTACATGACCATCTTCTTTAAGTCCTCCTTGAACTTCGAGCAACTCACACAAATTAGCAAAGAAATTTGTGTTCATTTTCAACTCCCAGATACAATTCCTATCACCCTCACCAACAATACGCTCTAAAACCTCACGTCTAATTCTACTATTCATTCTTCTGCCTAACGACAGTTGGCCACTACTTCTATTCCTAAAGTAAACAAATAACGTAAGCACAAAAAACAATATCAAATCTTCAAGATTGGATCTCATCTCTTCATAAAAACACACGCAGCGCTTAATAATTTCCGACCGCTCCATTTCTTCCTAGCAAAGTCATTACATTAAAAAACGCATAAACATTCAAATAAATCTGACACTTCTTCATGCAAAATCTGCTATATCTTCTTAGAACCAAAAACAAGAATAAGAAACTGGAATCAAAAGACATGTAACTCTATTTACTTCTCTAAATAGGAAATACAATAGAAACATAATAAAAATGATAATATCGATTTTTCTCTCTCATTTCATATACTGAAAGTGACTTTTTCAAGTATTTTAAGCACATCAAACTCTTCCAAAAGGCAAAAAAGAAGATTTGATAATTAAAATGTGAAGTTGTTCACACTTGACACAAATGATTGGGTAATTGAGTTGGGTTTTATATAGAAACTGCACCTATTGAGGTATGAAGCTGCACTAATCCATAACTATTATTAGAAACCAAACATAGACCTGGAAACTTATTAAAATGGGTTCTAATTGGCTAATTAATTTCATTCTAATCAAAGACAAGGTGCATTAAATAAATAAATATTATATCCAATAGAATGAAAATAATGCATTTGAAGATGCACATGCCATCTACACATGAATTATGGCCTAAAAACGAACACATAGTCCTGAGAGCTCTGTGCAGACATGGAACAATAGCAGTCGCAGACATGAAAAAATTGGAAAAAAAGTATAATCCAGAATGAAATCAACAAATAGATGTAGTTAGGCTAATGAATTGAGTAATGATCCAATTAGTGGTACTTAAAAGGAAGTAAACATCATAGACTCATTAATTATAAAGCTGAGATAAATGGATTAGTTAGGTCACGAACAAATCCACACCAGGCAAAGAATTTCTTCAACTTCAATGCTACTACTTCACACCATCAACAAAAATAATTACAAACCAAGCAAAGAGGTTCTGAGTACAAATACACCTTTCAAATACAAACAAATTTGATTTAAGTATTACACAAATAACGGTTAAATCCACAGATCAAATTGATTATCACAAGAAGAGAAAAGTCCCAATGCTAGGTCACGAACAAATCCAAAGATTAGGGCACAACGGAAAAGATGAAAGGAATCAATAAATTAAACAACATTTGTATAAAACTAACCTGGGTCAGAGCAGTTCGGACGAGGAGTTGATGGTTGAGGTGGACAGTAATCGGGGAGAGGCGGCAGCTTCGTTCTTCAATTTTTCTGTGAAGGAGAAAATAGGAGATGAGAAGATGGGGGCTACGAAGATGAACTTGCAAGCGGCAACTCACTTACCTAGCGGTAGTGAGGCCAGCGGCGACGAGGTGGCTGGTCTTGAAGAAGAATGCTTGAGGGGCTGCAGTGGCTGTTTCGAAGAAGAATGAGAAGAATCAGAAGATGGAGTCCCGAGGGTTGATCAAGAAGCCCTGATTTACATTAAGTGTAATTTTGGAATTATAAAATTAGAATGGGGTAATTTAGGTACAAATTATAATTAAAATTTTTGTCCCCGTCTTTAAATTTTTCTGTCTCCAGTGTCCCTACTTTTTGGAGGTACTGAAATACTAAAATTTTAAAGACAGAGACAGAAATTTAAGTACCAGTCTTTAGCTCAACAAACATAATGCTGAGTCTCTATCTCTCAGTCTCAGTTCCAGTCTCTGCAAACAAACGCTACCTTAGTAACTAATCTTGCTTTGAAACGATCAACTTCACCGTTGGGTTTGTACTTAGTTTTGTACCCACTTTACTACAATCAGCTTCTTATCTGCTCTGTCAGCTCCCATGTGTCATTCTTCTCAATGGCATGAATTTCCTCATCCATTGCTTTTTTCCAATTGTTGTCTTTAGAAGCTCCTTCAAAGTTCAACGGCTTACAATCTGAAAATAGAGCAAAATTTATAATTTCTTCATCGGATGGATAATTCTCATTGCCAACTTCATAATATGCTAATCTAACAGGTAGTCTCCATTCTCTTTGAGGTCTTCTAGATGATTTTGGTTGTTTGGTTGTGTCCGGTTGTCTTTCTTCTTCATCATCACATGTATTTGAAATTACAATCGGCTGCTTTTCTGTCTTTGTGTCCCAATCCCACATGCCTTTCTCGTTAAACGTCACATCTCTGCTGATGATTACTTTTTTTGTTTTTGAATTATACAACGTGTATCCTTTTGAGTCTGTGCTATAGCAAATAAAGATAGACTTCTCACCTTTGTCATCTAACTTCTTCCTTAATTGATCTGGTACGTGGGCATGCATAAGAGATACACACAAAGACTCTGAAATGATGAATGGAAGGCTGCTTTCCACTCCAAGCTTCCTCTGGAGTTTTATCACGAATGCTTTTTGTTGGACACCTGTTTAAAATATGAACTGCTATTGCGATTGCTTCTGTCCAAAACTCTTTAGGCATTTGTTTTGACTTGAGCATGCATCTGACCATATCTATGATGGTTCTATTCTTTCTTTCAACAACTCCATTTTATTTAGGAGTATATCTAGTTGTTAGTTGGTGTTGAATTCTGTGTTGCTTAAAGTGTTCTGAACATGCAAGATATTTTGTTCCTCTATCTGTTCTGAGAATTTTGATTTTACAGCCACTTTGTTTTTCGACAAACGCCTTGAATGTCTTGAAGATATCACATGCTTCTTATTTTTGCTTCAGAAAGTGTACCCATGTATATCTACTAAAATAATCAATAAAAGTGATAAAGTACCTGTTACCACCGTTGCTTGGAATTTCTACAAAACAGAGATATGAATGCATAATTTCAAGTAATCTTCTAGCTCTCCATGACTTTTCTGTAGGGAATATATCTCTATGCTTCTTTTCCAGTTGACAAATCTCACAAAAACAATTGGAAATATGAATCCGTGGTAGACCAGAAACAAGTCCTTTTTTTGATAGGTAGTTTAAGCAAGAAAAATGAAAATGTCCAAACCGCATATGCCACAACCAGTTATCATCAAGTATCATAGAACTCATGCAAGAGGGATTAACATGTTGAATTTTTAACCAAAACATTCTATTTGAAGTCATCTTTGCTTTATCTATGAACCTTCTATTGTTGTCAAACACAGTGCAATATCTACGATAAGTTATCATCTTATATCCCTTCTCAGATAATTGCCCCATACTTGGTAAATTGTAATCAAGTTTAGGAGCATAGAAAATATTAGAAATATAACTCAAGGAACCATCCTTCAATCTAATTGATATGTGCCATTTTTCTTCAATAGGGATCTTTGTACTATTACCAAACTTTAATAATAGTTTAACTGAATCATCTAGTGAAGAAAATAACTCCTTTCTACCAGTCATATGATTACTACAGGTATTATCCAAGTACAATACATTTTCATCTTCAGCACATGAATTACTTGTAAAAAATAAAGTATGAGTACCAAGATTATCATCAGTATTTTGATGCTGATTTTCTGCAACGTGTGTTTGATTGTTATTCATCATTTTGAATCTATAATTTGCTACTTTGTATCCATACTTTCCACATTGAAATCAGTTGAAATTAGTTATTTCTTGATAAAAATTGCCTCAACCTCTTCCTCGGTTGACAGGTCTGAAATTTGTTCCCCTTCTTCCTTGATTAGGTGGTGTAAAATTATTATAACTTCCTTGGTTGTAATTGCCACGACTTCTACCTCTGAAACTTCCTCTACCTCTATTTTGAAGATTGAAACCACGACCTCATCCTTCTTGTGTACAGCCTGATTCTACAATATTGTTTAAATTCACTCGGCTTTTGAGGGCTTCCTCGGTTGATTTTTCTGACTTTTCCAGTATTCTGCTGATGTGGCTTTCTATGGTTCCTTACAACTTTGCAATCGTCATGGTATCCATATCGTTGGACTCTATTATCGTAGTCACTACATGGTCATACTTCATCGGCATGGTGCGAAGAATTTTTTTCACCACTTTGCTATCGAGCATATCTTCTCCATAGACTCTCATCTAATTGACAAGATCTGTAACACAAGTAAAATATTGCTCAACAGTTTCTGAGCTAGACATCTCATACATTTCATATTCTCTTCTGAAAGACTGTATCTTTGCTTGCTGTGTTTTATCTACGCTTTTATATGACAGCTTCAACGTATTCCATGCTTCTTTTGCACTTTTGGCATTTGCTATTTTGTCAAATACCATATAATCTACACTTTGATGAATTTGAGATAACGCCAATTGATCTCTTCTCTGTTGGGTAGCATCTGCTCCTTTTTGTAAACCCGGTTCAATAAAATTCTACAGATTTTGAGCTTTTAAATAGGTAGACATCAAAGTATCCCATCAAAGTGTTTGCCATACTAACTCTATGAATAAACAACTATGTGAGAATTCTCTCACACCTCACAAACTTTCAAACACCAAGTGGTGGATTAACCAGCTCTGATACCAAATGAAAGTAAAATACTCACACTTTATTGACCCTAAAATTACTCACTCACATGAATGACACTACCATATTTTTCATCACTCAAACTTACTAACAACCATAAGAATATAAGGAAGAATTTTTGAAACAAACACTAAGCACTTTGATTCATGGAAAGATAATTAACAACATACATATGAAGCCTTTATATAGGCAAACTTTTATAATAAAATAATAATTCTTATAACAACTAAGCACTAGTTATAATAATTCAAGAAACAAGTAGAAACTTTGACTAGTCAAATTTCTTGTTCAATTTTACTTCAAATTCTTTAGTCATCAATCCTAAAGCTTCCAATGCAATTATGATTCTTCTAGTATGGAGGTGATGAGTGCAACTTTATATATATATATATATATATATATGCTTCATGATTCTTTCAACTTGATTTGTAGTTTCTAATTTTGACTAGGAGATAAAGCTTGACTTGTGATTCTTCTAACTTCTAGTTCATCACTTATAATTTTTGTAGTTTTTACCATCTTCTAATTTATGGTGCAACTTGATTTTTAATTCCAATTTAATTTGATTTTGAATTTTTTTTAATATTCTAGTGTTGTATTATACTATTCTTGAATGTTCTTGATTTAATTATCTAACAACGGATTTCTGAATTAGTTTTATGAGAAATGCTAGGGGCCAGTAATTTTGGTATTTTGTAACCATCAATTAGCTATCAATAGTATTTTTAATGGTGTGAGATTACATCTAATGGTAGGAGATCACTTACTTTTGTTTTAATGATTAAGTGTTAACCAGAAAATACAAAAGTTGCTGACCCCCTAAACATTTCCAAATTTTATTACAAAATGGTAATTCCAATTGAACTACGATTGAATCAATTGAACTAATATATTTATAAGACGAATTATATGATAAAAATGTAAGTTTACAAATCTTTTTTTCTATGGGATAAAATAGAAATTAAAAAAATTAGGACCTATATTTTTAATAATAATCAAATAATTAAAAATAATCATAAAAAAATTTATATTCTTTCTATACAATTTTAATATATATAATAGAGGGCTATATAACAGAGTGCCCTTATTATATCGGTTTGATAATCAATCTAGTTTGTAAAATCTTGCAAAAATATGTATTTTTTTATTATTATATAAACTAAAAACTTTTCTCACGCCCAAATGATGACAACTTGTCAAGTTCGTGTCTCCTACCATTTCTGAAAAATCATCTCCCACCTGTCTCTATCTCTCTCTCTCTCACATCCTTGCCAGCTCTTTCACTTTCAATTAATTTCATTTTCAATTCCTAGTTTTATTTTAATTTTTAATGTGTGAGTCTGACTCCCTACACATACCGTGTATAGGCACTTACGTAGTGATACCAAGATGGGTGGTATCCATGTTATCAATGCCCTAACAATATTAATGAGATCTAAGAGAAATACATTTGTCAGCAGAAAGGCGCAATGAGGGTCACCTAACCCCCCACATAACCACGGGAATTCTTGTCTTGTTTGTCATTATCAGCCTGTCCACTCTCAAGAAATTTTTGGTTCACAATCTTGTGCGCTGCAAGGATCCAATATAACACTACCATTTCTGTGCATATGCGCTCACCAAATCTTTCATAGAATATGATTTAGTAACTAGTAATTAGCAATGAACTAAAAGAAAACCCAACTGGTGGTCACATGGGACATGGATATGGATAGTTCCATCATCCTTGTCTTTCAACAAGCATCATTCTTAATTTTACAAGAAATTAAAGTTCTTAAAACAAAAATCCTTGATAAAGGGAAGGCATTCTATAATATCTATGATACATGTAGTAGACCTAAGAGGTAAAATTTGTACACCGAAACCTGGAATAAAGAAAAACAAGACTGGCGAGTATTGAAGACTAGAGAGGTTGCTGCATTGTGACAACCAAGGGACTTGTGACAGTGTGCTTGCCATCAGACCAAACAAGGGAACCACTCTTCACACTCGTACTCCCGGGCGAAAGCTTAACTGCCCGGGCTTCCACTCTCACTAGGAAGTTCAATTTCTGACCCAACCTCCTGAAAGAAAGAGTCTCCGGCTCCACTCTGACTGTTATTCCCTCCGGAGCTGCAATGGTCACCTTGTAAACTGAAGTTGGGTCCCCTACATTGGTCACGCTCCTAATGAAGTGCGTGGACATCTGTGTCTTCCCGTGTTGCTGGAACACAGCAGACAGGGATGGGTAATTCAAATTGCCGGCATGACCGGCAATCTTGGCACCGCTGCAGTCGGCACCCTTTCTAGTGACGGTCCTGATATTCTTGGCAGTGTAATTGGAGTTGCACAAGAAGTCCACATAATCATAGGCGGAGATGTCGTAAACCAAGCCAGGGTTCATGGCCTTCTCGGGATGAACATGGCCAGCACCATAGTCGAAAACAGAGGAGGCGTTCCCAGTGGACTCATCCAGCATTGCACCTCCTGTGTTGTCGACGGTGTAAGCAGTGGTCATGAGGGCGGACCTGATGGCGGCGGGGCTCCAATCAGGGTGGGCCGCCTTCAGCAGTGCAGCCAAACCAGAAACATGGGGACATGCCATTGAAGTGCCTGAAAGAATGTTGAACTCAGTCCTGCGCTCATCGGAGGCAACCCCAGAAGGGCTAACATTATCGGGCCATGCAGCCAGGATGTTGAGCCCGGGAGCTATCACATCGGGCTTCAGAATCTCAGCGGATTCGGGGTTGGGCCCACGAGCAGAGAAAGATGCCACCACTGGGGCTGGCCTCACTCCAAGCCTTGTACCCTCAAACTCTATTGTGGCTGTGGGTGGTGACCGCGACTGTGACGCCGCTGAGATGTATTTTCTGATGTCGTCGCCTCCGCGAGCGCCCACGGAGATGGCGGGGAGGACGTGGCAGTCGGCCACCAAGCCTTCACCATCAAAGACTCCATTGGCCAGTATCATAGCAATGCCTCCTGCCTTCTTGACCACCTCACCTTTGGCTGCTCTGGAGTTGATGCCTCTTTCGCACACCACAATCTTTCCCCTCACCATCTTAGGATCCAAGGAGCCATCCATGCAAAGCGAAGAAGAGTAACCGTCTCCGCCAGCTTCGCCCCCCGCATACATAAGCGGGTACAGCCGCCCCGGAGTGAGACCCGGTCCCCCATACACGCTGACCCCTCTTATTATCTTGCCGTTCCCCAGCCTCACGTTTGCCGGGAAATCTCTGTCTATGGTTCCTGCACCCACCGTGGTCATCCAAGGGGCCACATTCGTCACGGTGAGACTTCCGGGGCCGCTGTTTCCGGCGGAAGCAGACACGAACACGCCAGCCTCGGAGGCCCCGAAAGCACCAACGGCGATAACGTCCAGGTAGTAGGGCACCACCACGCCTCCAACACTTAGGGAGACAACGTGGACGCCGTCGGCGACGGCGGCATCAAAAGCTGCGAGAATGTCAGAGTCGAAGCAACCGCCGTTCCAGCAGACCTTGTAGACGGCGAGGCGGGCCTTGGGGGCCATGCCGGCAGCCATTCCCTTGGCGTAGCCGAGGGTAGAGGCAGGGAAAACGTACCTGCCAGCGGCGATGGAGGCGGTGTGGGTGCCATGGCCATCGGAGTCCCTGGGAGAACGGTACTCAAGGGTCTCATTCATCTTGCCGTTGGTGGCCTCGTAGCCGGCGGAGAAGTAGCGAGCCCCAATAATCTTTCGGTTGCACAAGGTGGCGGGGAAGTCCCTTCCAGCGACGCAGCTGCCCTTCCAGTTGGGAGGAACAGGGCCGAGGTCGCGGTCGTTGAAACTCTCTCTGTCGGGACAGATACCGGTGTCAATGACTCCAATGACGAGATCTGAACCGAAATCCGTCTCCTTGAGGAGGCCGGCCCTGTCGGCAGTTTTGAGGCCCAAGAACTGCGGCGAGCGGGTAGTGTGGAGTTGGCGGACCTGCTCCGGGATCACTGCGACGACGTGGGACAGGGATTCCAGCTTCTGGGCCTGTAAAGGTGAGAGCTTTGCTGAGAAGCCGTAAAAGACAGTGTCGTAAGTGTGAAGGACGGCGGCGGAGGCGGCGATGGTGGTGGTTTCAGCTGCAATGGCATGGTTGGTAATAGAAGCAAGAGAGGATTCGTACCATTTCTTGTGGGTTGGGAAGATGGAGGGCTTGGCTTCGTGGTGGACTTGCACTATGAAGGTGCTCTTCTTCTCTGGGGAAGCGGCAGCAAGTGTTGCTGTGACGGTGAGGATGAAAAAGAGGAGGGTGTGGCAAGGAGCCATTGGAGCAGCGGTTGGGACTGAGTGGGAAGTAATGGTGAGACTTGAGAGTGTGTTAAATCAATGAATAATGAATCTGTACTCGTGCCTAGTGTGTAGTGTAGAAACTTGAAAGAGTTATTTCAAAATGGGCCCTTTTTTGTTTTTTCCATTACTTTCCAATTTACGATTGGAAAAGTTTTCTTGGCTGCTTCTTCATAAACTAATAATAATGCAACACTGTACCGGGACGGGAGTCGTCTTGTTCTTCCTGTTGCAGGTTTTCAGTTTTCACCACAACAGACGACATGGTTGGGGTGGGGATTTGCCTTTGAGAAACAAATTCTTAGGTGCACTCATTTTTTCTATTCTATTATGTTTGCCGTAAATTTTATTTTTCTTTTAATTAAGATTTTACTATTTACTATTTTACTATCTAATATATTGAACAATAAATAAAATATAACAAAATAAAATAAAATAAAACTAAAATTTGGATTATATAAGAATAAATGAATATTCTTAGTCTATGTCAATTTTATTTTATTTTAATAATATGAATGAGTTTAAAGTTAGTTCTATTTTATTTCTTTTTTAATTTTAAATTAAATGATAATATTAAATTTATAATGCTGAATAAAAAATAATTAATGGATGAAAACAAAAATACAGAATACACATTGGTATTTTTGCTCAATATTAGAGAGAAAGGTGTTTTGCCGTTTTCTAGGTGTTAGGTTTAACACGCGGGGGCGTGGTCCCAGGCTCCATCAGCGATAATTCCCTGGCAACACGCGGTGGGCGGAGTGATGTGGCGAGCTAGCAGGTGTGGAAGCTCCCTGGCAACAAGCGTTGGGCGTGTTGCCGGTAAATCAAGCAAACGTTGCAGAGGTTTTCACGCCTTCCCAAGGAGCTGCAGCAACACGAGGTGAGCGTGTTGGAGGCTGTCTGCATGCATGCAGGAAACAGTTCCTTCACCCCAGCTGAAGCTCTCTATAAATTGAGCCCCTCAATACCCATTTCATGCATTATGTGTAGCGAGCTTTCTGTATTAAAGAGAGAAGAAATGAAGTGAGGAAGAAGTAAAAAGAGTTTAGTGTGTTAAAAAAAAGAGTAAATATAAAAAAAAATTATTAGTTTATATTTATTTCAAAAAATAGTACGTAATTATTTGGATCATTTAATTTATATAAGTTGATAAATTTTATTTTTTATGTATTTAAATTTTTGTAATTTTTGTTATTGTTAGTATTATATAGAAATATAGTATTGTTATTATTATCTTAGTATTATTTTTTTTGGGCAATTCACCTAAATAAATTATTTCACTTTTAAAATTACGCAAATGTATTGTTTCCAAAACGAAGACGCAAATACATTGTTTCATATTTCTATAGAAATCGCTACTGGCGGTAGAGGTTTACACAACACAGAATCCGCTGCTGCCAGCCGCGGATTACGTTGAGTTGTAGCAGCATGAAAACGCTGTTGTTGCCTGCCGCGATTTTTGTATGATTATGGTTGGCCATAAACCGCTACTGTCAGTAGCGGTTTATGTGCATTGGGACACATGCGTAAACAAATAGTAAAACTAATTTTTATCTAAAAAAATAATTACAAAATAAATAATTAATGGTATATACTATTAAATAATATCATAAATAAAAAAAATTTAATTTATCATTTCACAATATAATTTAAAAAATATAAATATGCATGTAATAAATTTTTTATTTGTATTTATTATTAAAGGTGAGACCAAATTATAAATAAAAAAATACAATACTCAAAGTATTAAATTACATAAACCAAGACTAATTTTTTTTTTATTTTCATCTCTTTTAAAATTTATAAATAATAAAATAATTTATTTTTAGCCAAAAGTTCACTAAATCATATATTTTTTTTCTTTAAAAATCAATTCATTCTCTTTTATTTATATCAACCATACAAAGGAGAATCGGAGAGTTTGGAACATGGGTTGTATTCTTTGCTGCTGATTTGCAATTCAGGTTCTAGCTAAATGAATTTTTTTTATTGTGCAACTTTGTTGTCTTATGCCAAAAAATAAAAACTACTTGTATTTTATAGTTGATTGATTGGATAAATAATAGTGATAGCATCATAATTTTGATGAATAAAATAAAAAATATAAATATGCATGTAATAAATTTTTATTTGTATTTATTATTAAAATGAGACTAAATAGCAAATCAAAGAGTGAATACTCACAGAATACTAAAATATATAAACTAAGACTAATTTTTTTTTATCTTCATCTCTTTTAAAACTCATGACTGATAAAATAATCTTTTTTTAGTAAAAAATTCACTAAAGCATACATTTTTTTCTATAAAATAATTTTTTTATCTTCATTCCTTTTTTTTTTATCTTCATCCCTTTTAAAACTCATGAACTTTTGGCTAAAAATAAATTATTTTATTATTTATAAATTTTAAAAGAGATGAGAATAAAAAAAATTAGTCTTGGTTTATATAATTTAATTCTTTGAGTATTGTATTTTTTAATTTGTAATTTGGTCTCACTTTTAATAATAAATACAAATAAAAAATTTATTACATGCATATTTATATTTTTTAAATTATATTGTGAAATGATAAATTAAATTTTTTTATTTATGATATTATTTAAATAGAATATAACATTAATTATTTATTTTGTAATTATTTTTTTAGATAAAAATTAGTTTTACTATTTGTTTTCATACTCAACGTAAACTGCTGCTACCTCTAGCGGTTTACACACGTGTCCCAATGCACATAAATCGCTACTGACAGTAGCGGTTTATGACCAACCATAATCATACAGAAACCGCGACAAGCAACAGCGATTTTCATGCTGCCACAACTCAACGTAATCCGCGGCTGGCAGCAGCGGATTCTGTGTTTTGTGTAAATCGCTACTAACAGTAGCAGTTTCCATAGATATAGGAAACAATGCATTTGCGTCTTCATTTTAGAAACAATGCATTTGCGTAATTTTGAAGGTGAAACAATTTATTTAGGTGAATTGCCCTATTTTTTTGTATTTTATTAATATTTTCGAATAATATTTTAATTTGTCTAATATATTCATATTTTATTTTAAATGTGAATATATAATTTTTTTGAATTCTTTTGTTATAATGGGATTATTTTTCTATACATTTAATAAAGAATTTAAACATTGATAAATAAATAAATATTATTAAATATTTATTTATTTTCAAAAATAAAAATTATTTATATTTATTCTAAAACATAAATATAAATATTTACTTATAATATTTAAATAAATAACTGTTTTTTATTTACGATTAGAAATAACAATATTTATATTGATGTAAATTAGTATTATAAATATTTATTTGTAATAATTTTTATTTATTTAAACTAATATTTATTGAATAAATATATTTTTGTTGAACCAGCCTAATAGGAATTTAATGGTTCGTAAACTGGATCCACCGCAGACATGGAATCCGATGGTCAAAAACTACTTACACTCAATGGGATTCTACTATGTTTTTAGGATTGGGGTGATAAGAGGATTTTACCCCTTATTAGTTGCTCTAGTTTAAAGGTGGAGACAAGAAACTCATACCTTTTTATTGCCGATGGGTGAGGTTACTGCGATGACACTGGAAGATGTCGCTCATATATTTGGCCTATCATTGATGGAGAGCCTGTGAGTGGCTGGACAGATAGTAGTAGTGACTTCCTACATAGCCAGAGTATCGCGATATTCGGTCATGAACCGGTTGTCAGTAGTTCTTCGAAATCTTATAAAGCTGGGTTGGGTTCGCAGCATCAGAGACGCAGAGCCATTGGACACTCAGAGATACGTCAAATGCCAGATTTTCTATTTGTTGGGTTCGACCCTATTCACGGATAAGTTGGCATATGCCCACGCGAAGTATCTACCGTTGCTTCGCAATTTTAAGCGGATCCATACTTATAGTTGGGAGTCAGCATGTCTCGCACATCTTTACAAGGCACTATGTTGTGCATCACGGTATGATACTAAGGAGATGGATGACCCTCTAAATCTGTTGTTTGTTTGGCCATGGGAGTGACTGTCGTGTATTGCGCTTGTACTGAGACAGTACCTTCCGCCAGCACAGATACCAGTTGCCATGAGGTAACAGTTCCTATTTTACTTGTGCATTATATTGACGATGCATATTTGAATCATGTTGCCTTTTTTAATTTTTTCAATGAACCATGTTTCAAGTGGAGTCTTTCCGCATGAATAACAGCTTAGTTATCGAAGACCGCAGCGATATTTAGGCACGAAATAGGCTACATGGACGAGGTAAATATTTAGGATTCATGTGATTCCCGGATCTAAACATTATTATTAGGGTTCTAATTTTCTAATAATATGTGGCAGTTTGTGTGGCGGCCGTACGAAGGATTGATCATACCCGACGAGCTACATGGATACCTTGAAGTGTGTGACATCGTTGTTCCATTATTGTCGTTCAAGTGTGTCAAATGGCACCTTACGAATCGAGTGATGCATTAGTTTGGGTATGCACAACTCCTCCCCCCCCCCCCGATAGCAAAAGACATTCTATCGGCAGAGCATTGCATCACTCTTCGTGGAGTGCAACTTCATGACTGGAGAGTGTTACTTGTGGGATGGGTAGAGGAATGGGGCAACCGCCGTAATGTAACACCCTAATATTCGAGTCATAAGTCAATGATATTACGGTATGACTCTCAGGTGGATTTTTAATACATGAATATAAGTATAATTGAAAGGAGTATTAACTCGAAAATCCTGAAAATGAGTGAAAATAAAATCGCGAAGTCATAACACTCTCGTATCGACAACAAAACAAAGATAAAGCATGAACTAAAACGATATAAAGATAAAGCCGTAGAGAAACATAAGATAAAACAATATATATATAGCCACTAGTCGCGACCCGCGAAGTTTAGGCCGACTAGGGTACAGAATTAAAATCAGTTGATAACAGTAGTTTTCTATCTCTCCCAAAAATACATCAAAGCCTCAACAGACAGGTTTTAAAAGAATACATACTGATGGTAATCAGTGGCTAAGAGAATGTGGTTGAATCTTAGCCCTTTTTTGATGAATATTACTTTCTGACTTTTAAGGGAACTTCAGGAGATATTTCTGCTTTTTGTCTCGTGTTGAGTTGAGAGACACTTATGTTTTGTCTTGTGTCGAATTGAGAGAAATTTTTATTTTTTGTCTCCTGATAAACAGAAACAGAGAAAGGAGTAGGGAAGAAGAATTAACACCAGATATATCCTGGTTCAGCTACTAGGTGCAATGTGGTCTTCATCTAGTCTCCATCACAACAATGATAGAATTTCACTATGTTTTCTCAATATTACAAACATCAATATCTCCCTAGAAACTACCCATTCCTATCTGGGACAAATCTAGATTCTACACCCAATTTGAATTTGACTAGGACTCAAAACCTAGCTTTCAACCGCAAAGTGCTAACCCAACTTGCAAGAAAATCCCCACAGGATCATGACTCACAACGGAAAGATGTACAAAGAAACTCTGAGATATCTATGACTTTTTCTCTAATTTTGATCACTACCTTTTTTCTCTCACTGTCTTTTTCTTACAAACCTCACCATGTTTGCCTTTTTCACCATGAGACTTAAACAGACAAAACTAAGAAAAAAGACTAAATGAATATCATTGAAGGAGAAGAACTCAGGAAGCTTGGGTAGCTATGAGAACTCTGTGCTTTTTCATTTTCTCTCCTTGATCTCAACCCTTGGCCGTTCACCCTTAATATAGAAGGGGAAGCTTCCAAGGTTGAAACCGGTTCAACCAATCAATTTCTTCTCCAACCAAAAGCAGCAGCGGTTCGGACAAAGAAAAGAGAGAGGGAAAAACAAAAACCAGCATGCAAGTACCTCTCTCAACCATTTTCATCAAGCTCCTTCAATCTGAACCTTTGATCTTGTCTTTGGCTCCAAGAAAGGATTCGGACCCTTGATCTTCTGATCCAGGACAACCTCTTGATTTCCATTTTTGCTTCTTCCTATGCGTAGCTCTAGAGACTATCTTATTTCTTTGATGAACAAAAATGGAAATGACCTTTTGCAACTGAGATCTTCTTCCTGACAGAGGCGGATTGCTTCTATTTTTGGTAAAGAAAATCTTGAAGCCCTTCTTCAAATAATGCCTTCAATGGCAAATATCTTGCTTTGCCTTTATTCAGATCTTCCTTCTTTATAGCCTTTCTTCCATAGGCTTCTTTGTGACTTCATTTTTCTTCTAATAATTTCTATCTTCTTCTTCCTCCGATGGATGTGACTGAAAGACAAGAGAGAGGAGAGAGAAGAGACAAAGCCTTCAATGCTAAATTAAACTCAATTTAATTTTGAGTTTCGATTATCTATGCATGCATTTAACCAAATTAGATTTTGAATTCCAATCACAAATGTAGTAGGTAACCGAACCAACCCTTGATCCATTCGTTTCTTCTTCTAATTCGGATATAGGATTTGTTGGATCAAGAGGAGAATTGTCTTGGTTGTGCACATGTTTCTTGGCCCAAATATATTTAGCCATTTGATTTAAATAGATTTGCACAAAGTTGGAATATTATTAATCAAATTTGGGCTTGATTAATTTTTGGCCTACTAATGAAAACCTGCACACTAATACACATATTACACAAACCATTGGAAGCAAATAATATAATAATTCTCTAACCAATATTTAATAATGTTTGATCATCATTTTTATTAGATATAAGTTTTTCAAACTCAACAATCTCCCCCTTGATGATAAACATTATTATACTAAATTGAAAGGATTAGGATTAGAGATCTTTCCTTTGATGATTTGGCCGAATCCTCTCCCTTTCCTTTGTTCTATATGCTCCCCCTTAATGTGTGCCTAATTACCAAACAATATTCATGAAAGCATCACCTGTATGTATGTTCTAAAAGTTTTAAAATGATACAAATTTTCAAAACATGGAATCTTTTAAAACATAGCCAGATTTTTACAAGTGAAAATGATTATCAAAGCATCTTAATATAAGTCCATAGTCCATCACACATGTACTTGAGCAAATTACTATCATCAAAATTCATAAAGAATTAATCCTCTAAAATGCTCAACGTAATGAGCCAAAACAAAGCAGATCATCTTAAAACAGATCATAAATCAGAGCATAAAATATTAAACAGAGCATCAATCAGCCCAAACAGATCAGAGCATATAAAGATATCAGCCCAAACAGATCAGAGCACATAAAGATAATGAAACAGAGCATCTAGCAGGCCCATTTTCAATTCAGCCGTATAATTTGGCCCTATTTTTCAATCTTTTCCTCCCTTTTTGTCATCAAGGAGGAACCTTGCAAAAAATTAGAGAAAGGCAATGCAACCCATAATATATAAAACAGTATCAAAGTATTTAGTTACAGTCATCCCAAGTAAAAATAGTTCAACTGAAAATAAGTTCAAATGTAGCAAAATAAAGTGTGTCCATAGATAGAAACAACAGAGATCAAATCTTGGGCATCAGACAAGTTGATATCAGATTCAAGAATGTCTTCTTCTCCTCCGGAATTGGCCGCGTCCTTGTCAACAGATTCCAAATGCTTGATAAGCAAGTTCACCCGTTCACGGCACTTTATCCAGGCTTTTTATTCTCAAAGGCTTGCTTTCTAGCCTCTTTATATGATTTAACCATCAGATTGGACATATTGGAGAATTCAGTGAGGACATCCTTTACTGTTTCAGAGAACCGAGTTCTGTCAGAAGTTTCAGCAGGGGGAAGACTTTCATCTTCGCTTTCAGAGAATACAGATGCCTTTGGTCTTTTAACCTTTTTCCCTTTTGCAGATTCAGGAACTCCCCCACCTTTGATTGTAGAGACCCTATTCTTAACCGGCTCATTACTAAGATCAACTTGAAAGTACTCAAAAATACATGTCAAAAATATGCCATAGGGCAGATTGCATTTTTTGTCACTACGAACACAGTCCCACATATGCCTGATCATGAGATATGCAAATAAAATAGGGGCAGAAGTCAGAATGGCAAATAATACAAGAGTATCCCAAATTGTTACTCTTTGATAAGAGCCACTCTTGGCATTATGACATGATTGATGATCCGATGCAGCAGGGCTCGCATAGGACCGAGAGCCTTATGAGTTAAAGGGGTACCATCCAGAGAAGAGAAATTCTCACATACCCTAGCCAGCGCGTCTTGTAGGGAAATACCAACATGTTGATCCTATTTTCCTGACATATAGGCCCTGCCCCCTCATCTTGATATCCCAATGCAGTACTCAGAGAAAGATGAACATTTTTCACATAAGAATGGAGTTCTCCATCATGAAAAATCAAGTTTGCATAAAATTCACGCACCAAGTTTGGATAAATAGGTTTTTGGATTTTAAAAATGGGAGTCCATTTTAAATCATGAAAATATGTTGTAAAATCAATTCCTTTTTCAGCAAGATTTTCCTGATTAACAACAAATGAGGCACATAAAGGGCGGTTTACCAAAACTTGGGAATGAAACTCATAAGCCGTACAGGGGATAAGGGTCAGAGTGAGAATGACTTTTACCATATTTATTCTGGAAATCCAGAGAATCAAGATTCGGTGGTTCTCGGGTGTCATGAAGAACCATCCGCTTTGGACGCTGAGAGGGGGCCGACCGGCCTGAGGGATGAGGGGTGGAGCGCCGTGGTGGAGAACGGCGAAAAGGTGAAGAGGGAAAGTCTTCGTCTTCTTCGAGGCATAGGCCCCTTCCCCTTTGAAGCCTTCTTTTGTGATGATCTTGTTTCCTTGCGAGTTGAACCTCTTGGATATATGACTTTTCTAGCCATAGAATCAGTGAAATGAGAAGAGGGTGAAGAAGAGTTAGAGTGAATGTATATGTGAGTGTGGGTTTGAGGTCCTTTGGACGATGGAGGATTTTTAGGAATGGGGTTCGGGTGCTTCTTCGGTTAGGAAGTTTCTTTCTCATGTTAAAGGAGGTAAAGTGGAGAAAGAGAAGATGAAGAGAGTGCCGAAGAGAGTGGAAGGTGGAGAGAGGTTACACCATCATAAATGTTTAGTGGAGGATATCTCATAAAGCTTTTCTTTCAAATCTTTTATCGAAAGTAAAGTTAATTGTTTATCTTTAAGGAACACATCAAATATCTGTTCCGATTTTAAAATATCGAAACTATACTTTTTTCCACTCTTATATTTCAAATAATTAGATTTTTTAACATTTGTAATTTTCTTAAATGAGGAGCAAATGTAAGGTGGATCTTTCTTTAATTGAGCCAAATCAACTTCAGAAAATTCGAAATCAAACTCTTCACCCGAAGATCCCGTTTTAACATATGAAACTTTTTTTTTTCGAGCAAAAAGTTTACTTTTGTAGTTTTATTCATTTTTAAACTTTTCTTTTTCTTTCTGAAGAATTTCTACTTGACGAACCCTTTCAACCAAATCAGCTAGATCAGTTATATGTACATTGAGCAATTTTTCACGCATATAAAATCCTAATCCCATGGCAGCTATCTTCACTACTTCACTTTCAGGAAGTGAAACATAACATCGATTTCGAACATTTTTAAATCGAATAAAAAAATCATTGATTGGCTCTCCATCATTACGTTTTAAAGTAACTGTGCCCAGAGAGAGAGAGAGAGAGTTTATATATATTACCCTTTCATAATTTTTTGGTACTGTAAAAAGAAAAAAAAATCACAAACTGTGGGCTTCTATACAATACATATTATTAGGATAAATTACTATTTTAATTTTTTATCCAAAAAATTTCAAACAATTCAATGTTATCTTACTATTAAATTTGACATGAATAGTTAATGGAACAAGTGACGTGAACGTTAACAACGTTATTGTTAAATTATATCTTTTTCCTTGGGTTAGAGAAGCATAATCAAAACCTTAACATTTCTTTTTCTCAATCTCCTTGTAAAAAAAATTCCAAAATTCTATCAATCAATCATCGACGATCCAAAATCAAAGGAAAAATTTTTAAATTGGTGATAGTTGGTAGATTGATTTCACTTACGTACTGAAATCAAACATTATTGACTTTTCAATATGCTAATCGTTCGTTTCAAATTTAAGGACGGAACAATATTCCGTTTGAAACTTTTTTAGATTGAAATAAGATATTTGAAATTTTTTGAAACTGAAATAGTACATTTTAAACGTTAACATTGTGTATGACGTGCAACAAAAACGCATGACATGGACTGATTTACCAAATTTTTGGTCGAATTGGTCCATTTCGATTTTTTTTAACTATTGATCGGAATTCAAATTTTATTAAATTATAAATTACTTTAATAAAACATTGTTGCTAATTATTTACTTGTAATTTTCCAATTGAAAAGATTGTTTATTAAGAGTTAATTATCAAAATAGTATCTAAAAAATTCAAGTACTCAAAATGATACATTAACGATGTTATACAAAACAACCTCTAAAAAATTATTAATTTTGACAAAAGCGACTAACCTCTTCTTTTCTTTCTCTGTTTTCCCTTCTCTTTCTCTGATCTTTTTTAATGTATAGCGGTTTTGACGTCGACATTTGAATTTGATTTTTTTTTTTGAATTTGAATTTTTTTTGTTGTGCTTTGAATTTGGATCTGTTGTGTTTGTGTCAAGCAGAGGAAAAAGATATTTCTTAAAAGAATAGCTTTAATCGTTGAAGCTTTTTAAATTATAAAACTTATGGAGGCTTTTTTTTATTAATAATTGTTGGATTTTTTTATGAAAAATACTAAAAAATTATCACAATTTATTGTTTTTGTTCATTAGTTAGTCATTAACTCAATTCTTTTAATCTAATTTCTTTAATCCAGTAATCTAACAATATATTTTATTTCATACTTTTAAACATTGATAGCCAACTGATGACAAAAAACAATACATTCTGATAACTCTAACATTTCTCATTTTTTATAATTATTATAATTGTTGATTGCTATGTCGGAGTCATATCATCCTTTTGGTTAGTTAGGTCAGTGTTTAACGTTAATGTCATCTAAATCAGTTGACAGTCACTTTTGTCAAAATTAATATTCTTTTAGGGGATGTTTTGTCAACATCTTTCAAGTACTAATCTTTCATATACTGTTTTGGTAATTAACTCTTAAAAATAAGTGCTAGCTCATTTGATCAATGAAGCATGATTAGCACCCAATGTATAATACTAATACATAGGTGGAGGTAAAATAATAATTATCTAGAGTACCCAACATAGAGTAGGGATAAACAATAAGAATTATAATGATTAAATTAGTCTTATAGAATATTAGTAAAGATATTTGGAATCAAAGAACAAGAGGGGAAGAAGCTAACCAAACTTACATTGACATGTGATGAGCCGACGCCGAAGCCCTCTTTTGTCAGTGTTTGTACTTTGTACCTAATCACTATCAACACCTGCTCATAGCCATTAACATGTTTGCTTTATACGCGAACACTAAGTATACATAGTCCATAAGCAGTGCTGCTACTTGCTACCAGGCCAATTCATGAAATTTTGTAAGAATTGGCAAAGTTAACAATTAGAAGGGGAATAAGCAATGATGCCGGTTAACACATAAGTATTGCCTGATTATAAGAAAAAAACTATCCCTAATTAGTTAAAAGACACACACGTACTCGTGTGAAAAACAAAAATCCATCAGACAATACATTATCTTGAATTGAGGCTAACAGATTCAAAGAATAGTTATAAAATAATTACATATATATGGATGACTATAAGTATAACTGGATCAGCTCATCACTAACAACTGATGGAGTAAGAACACCTAAATCTGTGAAAAGCAGAGTCAGATATTGAGGAGGAGTGTAATCCCTGGCAGACCTTTCAACTTCAACCTTGGATGGAATTGGTACACCAAAATCGATAGGGCGCAAGGCAGGAGCCAAGTCTTTCTGGTCAAGAGGGTAGAGACGAGCAAACTGCAAAGCAACACAAAGAAAAACTTGTAAACACAGAAAGACAAGACCGCTCCTAATTCAACATCTGAAACAATTTTGTTATCATGCAAACACCTTATAGCTTTCAGCAGCAACATAAACTGGCTTATTCATACTATTTGCAACCAATGCGATTTGATATGTCCCCATCATGTTAATTATGCCGCCACTTTCAACAACACCATCTGCACCCACAAAAACCATGTCCACCTCGTCCATAGTATACGCAACAGCAGAGTCTATTACAAGTTTCACAGGAACGTCAAGCTTTGCCAGCTCATTTGACAACCGTAATCCTGTTCGATCTGGTCTTCCCTCTGTGGTCCCAAGCACAAAAGGTTTGAAGTTCAGATCACAAATTTCTATAATGACCAAACTAGAGATGCAGGGTTCACAGGCATTAATCAAGGGAAATGGTGGAAAAAATTGAAACTGAAACTTTGCAAAAAATCGACATTCAAAAACCAAGCTTTATCCTACTAAGTGGCAATGTTTATGTTTTCAATGAATGACAGTGGAGTGACTATCAAAAACCAAACAATCAGGCAACGGCAATACATTTGAAGACAAGGACCTTTTTCTACTGGCTCCGGGTAAAGATTTCAAATTTAACAGCTCAATTATGAATGCCCTGGCTTGTGAGTTGGAAGTAAATCTATATATCAATATATAAACAAAAACAAAGAGAGTAAGAGGGTAAAATACCTGTGCAGAAGACTCTAAATAGCTTTTTATTTTGTGCTGCCAGTTTTAGAACTTCAAAGACAACCCTGGAAAACCCATGGACTAAAATTGTACAGCCATCAAATATAAACTCTTGACTCAACATGGCAATAATTTTCCTGGACTGCAACACAAACAAGTTGGGAAGTGAGTAATTTAAACTGAAGAGGGTACAGCTGATCGATCATTGATAAGTTGCATTAAGATTAATGAATAAACTAATACCTTGTAGGAGATTTCGCCGAACTTCTCAGCGCGCTCGATTAGGCGAGACTTGGCTGAATTAAAATCTTCATACTCCAAAGCAGAGGTCCTCGTCACATACCGCATAAACAAATCACAGCCAGCAGTCAAGGAGATTGAAGTCGTATCCCAAGCCTGTAAAGTAAAGCCAGCTTAATAAGGAAACATTCATTTAAGAAATCCAACCATTCTTGAAAGAAAGAGAGTGAATTGAAATTACTTTGAGAGAGTCGGAGGCCTTCTTGAGCTCGATTTCGAGCTGCATCATGGTGGAGGCCTGGCTGGACCTGATGACGGCAGCCAGGGCGCGAATGGCAGCGACGGCCTCAGCCAAATCGGGCTGTCTACGCCAGTTGTTGAAGACGTCGATAACGCTGAAGGGCTTGTCGGGATCAGCGGTGGAGGTGGATTGAGGGGGGTCGTGGGCAACGACGGCGGCAGCCTGGGCCTGGGCGAGCCAGTCGCTGGTAACGACGGCGTGGTGGGCGGCCCTTGTCTGGTAGTAGGCGGAGATGTTAGGGTTGTGGTCGGTGGGCAATCCCATTGCGGAAGAGGATTCAGTGGGTGGAGGAGGAGTAATGGTGGACGATGTGTCCGGCCTCAGAGCCGCGTCGTTCTGCTGCCTGTCTAGTATGAATGATGCGGATCTCCACCACATTTTCCTCTTTTCTCTTCTCTCTTAATCGCCGATATTCTCGTTCCAATTCGAATTACAAGAGAGACTATGCACAGCACAAAAACAACGCACAACCATACGACTGGTGGTTAACACTGTATGTATACAGATGGAAATTATAGAACGCCTTCTTCGGAAAAATAATTGAAAGTGATCCTGACTCCTGAGTCTGTAAAATTAGGGTTTTGGGGATTTAAGCCAAGATTGTGGGAATTACTGCTAAATTAGGATTTATCAACGACGCCGTTTAGTGCAATGAGTTCTCTCAATGCCGTTTAGGATTGAGTGAGTTCCTAGCATATTAATTTTTTTTTTTTGGTGACTCCTAGCATATTAATTTGATAGATCTGTGCCGTCAATTTAATGTGAATTTAATAATTAAAAGCTGTTGAATAAAAATTTAGTTAAATTAATTAAATTATTTAATAATTTTTAATTATTAATTTTATTTAAAATTGATTGTATCTGAGTTTTTATTTATTATTTTTTTAAATTTAAATAGAAAATTCATATAATAAATAATATACAATTTATAAATTCAATGAGTATATTAGAATAAGTTGATCTCTAAAAAGCCAATTATATTGAATTTGAGAATTGTTAAAGCCATCGATTTTTTTCAAAGACAGCATAATTACAAGTGATTTTAAATTCAAAATAAGAAATCTAAAATTTACTCATATTTGTACATTAACAATGCATACTGCAAATCACGTATACTACATTAGGTTGAACAACTTATGGATTTTCGTTTAGTTGATATTGGATTTAACTTTTCAAATTGGTAAAAAATGATTTAAAAAGATCGAGAGTGGAAGTATATCACTTGCATTCTCCATGCCTGATCTTGATGTCACAAATAATTAAAAAAAGAGTGCAGCAGTGAATGCAAGATTGGTGATGATAGAAAGTAGTATTTAACCCAAGTTGAAATACAACATTCTCTATATTGTTCCTCCGGCCATCATCCCCAATCCGATTTATGCAAGGATATATAACACACTATCATAAACACAATCAAAATCACAATGTAGGACTTCGGTTCAATGATTCTTCTGTTTGTGCAACAATACCAAGGTTTTGATGAGCTCTGCATGATCCATAATTCAACATGCATATACATTGCCTCCTCAGTCCTCAGATACACATACGTTGGCCTGGGCACATTCACAATTTGTTTGCTTTTCCTTGCACATTCATCCTTCCTACATCCCATAAAATATATTTTTTCATTTTATAGTATTAAATGGGTGATTCTGTTTCTCTTCTAGATCGTTATACTTTCTCTTTAAAACTGTTAATCGCTAATTTTCATTACTGTGGGTGCTGTGAGTATCTAGTAAGTTAGCTTTTCATTTTATTCTTTTCCTTTCTTTTGTAGCATAGGCTTTGTTGGCCATATATAAAAAAGTTATGTTTCGTATACACTAAAATTAGCTACTACGTATAAAATACATGCTGGAATACAAATACATAGATAGCATTTTTGTATATAAAAATATGCATTTGGATAGAAAGATAGCCTTTGTAAATAATGCAAATGCATAAAATATGTATGTGTGCTGTGCTTTTAAGACGCAAAGACAAACAAATTTATTGCAAGTCATGCTCTGCTGTTCCATGAGATATAATTTACAATACTAGTAGGGTAGAGATAGTAGTATACATCAATGACTGAAAAGGAGAGGCAATTAAATTGAGAAAAGAATTGCCATCGATCGAATACATACAAGATGGTAAGATTGAAGTGACTAGCGAAAGGAGTTAAAGCCATTGCAGTTCAAGTCTCTTTTGAGACTCTCAACTGTATCATTGTTCACTTTTTCTTCCTCTTTAGCAATCTGAAGCCATCCTTGTTGGATAACAAGATTCCTGATTTCAGCATCTCTGGACAAATGCAGTCTTAAAGTCATATAACAATAACCATCAACAAAAAAAGACTATCAAGAGTATCAAATTTTCTAGCTACCTTGGATTATTTGGAAGGTGATAGCTTGCCTTTGGAATTCTTTGAAAGCATGGTCCTTCATCATACCCTTCACATATTATTTCTCCCCGCTCATCTTCGTAGCAAACTATGCCCTCTGATCTATCCTCGTAAACCTGTTTTCTTTAGAGTTTAGACACATCAATCAATTCCAAATATACTATTTCTATTTTCTAATTTTTATTTCTGAACCCACATGGTAATTGTTTTTTTCTTCTGCTTGGACAAAAATAGAATAAACATCAAACAGAAAGTAGCATGTATTGTATTGTATTGTAGTGAAGTGCAGAAAAATAAAAGAAGAAAGAGGATATTATATTGACCTTGTTTTTAATGGATGCTGTGACTTTTGTGATCCTCACTGCTGGTGCCTTTTTCAGAGGAACAAAGCTGCTCCTGGCCTTCAATTCTTTCTTTGGATATTTGAGAGATGATCCATAATTGCGAAGTGGGATTTGAGTTAAGCAATTAGAGTAAACAGCCATCAATGCAATTTACAAAGAAGAAGAACAGGTATAAGAATAAGAAGAGTAAAATTGGTGTTGGGTGGGCTGTGGCTATATAGTAATAGAATAACGATCTCATCACATGATTGAAAGGTTTCTTCTTTATTATTATTATTATCATTAATGGTAAGCATCGTTTTTTGTTTTGTTTAAAACTTTATATCATCTAATAAATTCAATTATTGGTGGCTCAGGTCTTATCTGGTTATCTTGATGCCTTAAATTAATATAATATAAAATAAGATTACTAAACAGAGTCATGTGGGGACAAAGTTGCCTATCTCTTACCTCTTGTTGCCAGTGAACTCCAGGTCATGCCTCTGCTTGATAGTGTTTCTCTCCTATAATTTTGTTGGTTGGTCTATTCACCATTTCACTAGTGAAGAAAGACACTGTTACGGAACGGGAATGTCTCCTTTTTTTTTCCTTCAATTATTTAGTAAACTTGATTTTTTATTATTTAATATTTTTTTTACTTAAAAATATAAAATAAGTATTTTATTAAATAATTAAAAAAATTAAGAGAATCTATTTTTTATTATTACTTTGTGTGATATAAATTAAAAATAAAAAATAAAAAAATAATAAAAGTCCAGCATCCACATAATCTAAACAAGTTCTAACTTCTAAGTTCTAATAAAATGTAAATAATAAGATTACATTCTTATTTAAGATAGAAATGAAAAAGAAGTTTTAATTATAATGATGTCTCCTTTTTATCTTACTAATCATATTTTTGTATTTTATCATTTTAAATACAAATAGATTTAATTATTTCCTTATTTTTTATAATTTTATTAAATTTGTAGGTCTTTATATTTTTTTAATTGGGTTCATAAATCATTTTAACTCTTTTAATCAAATTTCTACTGTGATAAAAAAAAGTTTGAGTTAATGAAATATTTCATTCTCAAATTAAAGATACCATGAGTAATTGGTAAAATTCTAACTGTGACTTCTTTTTTAAGAACGACAAAATAATCCTCTTACCTCTCCCCTCTCTTTTCATACTTAGACGAAAAATCTTTCCTTCTCAATGGACTTCAACTCAGTCACAAATTTTATTCTCCATGCTCTCTCTTTTTCACTGCATTTTATTTATAACAGGAGGCATAAGAAAGAATAACGAGGGAAGAAATCAAGTAGAACCAGCTGTGTAACGGTTCTGGATAAGAACGACATATCAAAAATACGAATAAATGAGAACATTACTAGCTAAAGACTAAGTCATAGGAGTTTTGCTGGAAAAAAAGTTCTGCTGGTTAAGTTCGTTCGAAATCAAACCAGGATAAAATAGCATACATAAGAGCTTGATGTTAAATATGATTAGAAAGGACTCTTCTTAGTATTGAGACAATGTGACTTTTGATTAACATAGAAGAATAGCTAGATTCTTGGTGGCTAATAATCAGAGTGACGCAGCGAAAGCAGGTTGGAACATTCAATTTGAATTAGGTTTATGAAATCGGAAGGGACGTTAGTAGCGTGGAGTTATCAGCTGCTTTTTATAAAGAGTGAGAACAGGTTATGTAAGTCGCGAATCTTACTATGGTTATTGAGGAAGTCTCATTAATGAAGATTGCCTGAAATCGAACGGACCTTGAGAAGCATACATGGAAAGTAGAGATACTTGAGAGGAAGAATCATCAAGAGTTAGTTACGAGTGGTCAAATTTTGAGAACAAAATTTTTATTTAAGGTGAGTAGGATGTAATATCTGAGAAAATTATAAAATGATTAATTAGATAATTAATCATTAAGTTAAAATAGTTAAAACGCGCTCAGACGGAGTCAAAAATCAAGGCTAAGGAATTTGAAGATTTAACTATGATAATTGGATTTAGTGAATTTTTTCGAATGGAAAAAAATAATCTTCTGCGGAAATATGCATAAAAATGCGTACTGGTAATTCAATCAGCAATACCGGCTTAAGTCTGTCCGGCACTGTGAGTGAGTAAATTAATTATAAGTGAATAAGATTAAGAATTTAGAATTTATATTCTGAGAAGATAGAAATTTTTAAAAATACGAATGTAAACACTAATTTTAAAGGTTTTGCTCCAAAATTGGGCCATCGGACTAAATCGAGTGAACCAGGCGTAAGTGGTCCAAGCCTACACTATATATCAGCACCAAACTCATTGTTCCTCCCCCATTTCCCTTGAGTTCCACGAAGAAGAGAAAAGAGAAGTAAGAAAACCCTTGTCACTATTCACTTTGATCTTCTTTCGCTTATAATTTTGTATCTGGAGCTCTGATTGACGAGTCGTTTGCGATCACGCGTAGCTCTTCTCATCCTCTTCAATTCTATTTAAGCCTTGTGGAACTCTCAGTTTTTTGCCCAATTTTCAGTTCCTTACAAATTCACGTTTTTGGTTTTGGGGTTGTTGAATTATTGTGATTTTGGTTGTTTAGGGATGCTCTGGCACGGATTCCTAGTGGGTTCCATTCATATTTCGTATGGGTTAAGATAAGAAAACTTATCTCCCTTCACTATCCCAAGTTTCATGTATGAACCCAAAAATAAATGCTGAGATATATTGTGTGACTAGATTATATGGAATAGAAAATTGTTGGGGCTGAATTTAGTGTGAAGTCGAACTTGATTGACAAATTTGGGTGGCGGACCATGGAGATTGAGCGAGAAAAGGCTTCAAGGGTTTGAACCGCCGACATTCAAGGTACGGGTTTGAGTTTCGAGTAGGCATTATGTAAAGTTATGTGAATGCCTAGGTTAGTTGTCCCTAGGATAGGATTGAAATGAATTGTATGAGTTTGTGATTAGTTGGTTGAGTATTGATAATTTGTTGTTGTTGTGAAATATGAGTTAAATTGTTGTGGATTTTGGATATGAGATATAATGAGTATGTTATATGTGGATTGTGTTGCTTATTATGGCTATGCATATGAATATTGGGCCGGAGGCCGTAAATGGGGTGAGAAGTCCCCTAAGAGGTACGTGTGTGATATGTGATTAATTGTATGTGAATTATTATGTTTGGTGATGAGGTTGACGATTATTGAAATTGTGGAATGTTAGAAAGAAATTTAATGTGGACACGATGAAGTGTGTTTTGATGGTATAGGTTGGTGAAGAATTATTGATGTGTATTGAATGATAACTATTGAGGTTGAAAGAGGGTTGATGTGGTTTAGGTTGAATTATAAATGTATAAATGGAGGATTGGTGGAATTGGATGAATTGTGGTTTATTAATATTGAATGTTGATAAGAATTGTTGGAAATGAATAATTGAGAGAATAATTGGTTTGGTTAGGTTTGGAATAGTTAGAAGTTGATGATGGAATGTTTGGAAGGCTTAGAAAGGGTAAGGAAGTGATTTGAATTGAATGGAATTGAGGAATTTGTCAAATTAAGTGTTTGGATAAATTTGATAAGTTAGAAATTTTAACCAATTTTGGCGAGTCATAACTTGGTCCTCGAAGTTTGGATTCAAGTGAACTTTAGCTTAAATTAAAGATAATTAAGAGAGATTTAAAATGATATAAAAATTATTGAATTTGGAGTTTTGTAGAGGAAATTATGAATGTTGAAAGTTAGGGTCAAAAGTCTAATTTCTGTGATGTTGCAAAAAATTTGGAAATCGTCATGTGTGCTCACGCACACTTCTGTGCATATGCATAGAATAGAGCAGGTGTTTCAAGTTGTGCGTACTCACAATATCATGCATACAAACAGGCCGGAAAAGCCTTCTGGTATGTGCGTACCCACACAACCTGTGCGTATGCACATACCCTATTTTTAAATAAAAACTCTGCTTTTACTGGTTTTACCTTCCTGGCATGCTTATAAACTTCCGTGACACCTGTTTAAAACCTTTTTGCTAGTATTTAGACTTTGAATCAAGGAAGAAACAATAAGTGAATTAAAAGGGGTATTTTGATTATGAGTTTAGAGCCGGTGACTTAGGCTTGGAGAAATTCTGTGGATGGGTTAACTTGTATAAATATGGTGGAGTGTTATATTGGTGATGAATGAGAAGTGAATATGAATTGAGAAACAAATGAGGTTGAGCAATGTCTTATCTAAAGGGTTTATGTACTTGAAAGAACTTGAGGAAGTGAGTCGGGCACTATATCCTTGGGACTTGGTTGAATAAAGAGTTTTGTCCCGGCAAGGATGGTGGTTTGATCCTACTTGTCGTGGTTATTATGCATATACAGGGATAGTGATTTTATCCCGCCTACAGTGAGGACGGAGGTTCTATCCCGCTTACGTATTGATAAATTGTTTAGCAAAGACGGTGGTGTGATCCCGCTTGCATATTGTTTTGTGTTGGGCAAGGACGATGGTTTAATCCCGCTTGTAGATTGATTTATTTGTAAATGCAACCGAAGCAAGGATGGTGGTGTAATCCCGCTTATTCCAGGTGCCCAGTAAAGATGGTGGTTTAATCCCGCTTACTGTGGAGGTAAGGATGGTGGTTTAATCCCGCTTGCGTGTTCCAAGCAAGGATGGTGGTTTAATCCCGCTTATCCGAGTCGGGTCTGGCAATATAACTGACACGTGAGTTCATGGCCAGTAGACAGGCATGCATCATTTGCATCTATGTGACATTGATTGGGTGTGTTTATTGTATAACTGCTATCTGTTATAATTGCTGTAATTGAATCTGGTTGTGCTTGAACTTCATTACTTATGTTTGTTGTTACTATTCTATTATGAGAACTTGTATATATGGAGGCTAAGATGAAATAGGGAGAACTTGAGACTGAAAGAAACATGATAAGTGAAAGGTGAGAGAACTAATAAGAGATAGTTTGAGAAGGACTTGAGGTTTATTGGAGAGAGAAATGTCGAATGAAAATCAAAGGTGCATGAGTGCAGTTAGTTGGTCTTGCATACCTTACTATTTTTCTGTTTTAGTATATTTCTAGGCTTGGATTTCTGTTTGTTGAAGTGTTAGGATTGCCTAAAGGATTCGTGTAGTCTTTACATCGTCTCTACTTTGGATCTGTTATCCCTGGTGAGAACCCCAAAAAGGATGATGTTCTCACCCATTTCAGAAATTTCCATATTTACAGGTACTGGACGTGATGTGTAAGACTCCGGATTTTTTAAAAATTTAAGAGTTAAATCTCAAAGTAGTCCCTGAACTTACACTTGAGCCTAAAAGTGATCCCTGAATTTAATAATTATTTAAATTAGTCCTCAAAATTGCCCTCCGAGACTCATAGTAGTTCTTAAATTAATTTCTGTCCATCCTTACTATTGGAGATGACTGAAACGTTGTCGTTTTGCAGTTATTAAAAAAAATTCTCCCCTTCCCCATTCCATTTCCCTTCCCCTTCTCCGCTCTCCTTCCCCTTTCCCAACCCATCCCTAGTTCTCCTTTCCCTTCCCCTTCTCCTTCCCTTTCTCCAACCCATCCCCAGTTCCCCTTTCCCTTTCTGTTCCCCTTCTGAAATTTGTCATAAACCAAATCACAAATAAAAATTTAGCCTCTTCTACTTACTAGGTTGAAAAGATTAAGAATAGCTGCATGTGTTTTCTATGGCATCAAGTTATTTACTATCCATCCTATCACCACTTTAGTAGGAAAAGTGTTAGTTTTTCCCTCTCCAAATTTCAATTCCAATTGGTTGGTTCATATGTTTTACCGGTCTTTTGGTCTATTAGTTATTGAAAAACAGAATCGTCTTATTTTATATTTGTTATGGAATTGGCTCTATCTCTATTTCTCAAGCCTTCATACCAGTTTAGTAGTTTAAACTTACAGCAAATTTTGGTTTCACAGTCACTGTCAGTGAAGTTGAAGCACTTTTTGAGTTATTTAAGAGCGTAAGCAGTTTGGTTGTTGATGATGGACTAATAGGCAAGGTACCATATAGCAAATACGTTTTCCTCCTAGTCTCAAACGTAGTTGTATTTATGGCATCTATTTTGTGATGTTCATTTTATTATGAGATATTTGGTGTGCTTTTTTATTTCTTGATATTAATGATCAACAATATACTATATTATTTTTTGTGCTTTTCATTTTCTTAAATAGAATCTGTCACACAGTATCATGATGAATTGCTTATACAATTACCAATACTTTTTATTTCTATTTGTTCTTCACATTCATTTCATAGTCTGTTCTTTGATTATAGTGTTCTTTCTTTGCAGGAAGAATTTCAATTGGCAATCTTCAATAATAGGAAAAAGGAGAATATCTTTGCCAATCGGGTACCATACATGCACAACATGCGTCTGGTTTATGAATAAGGCCTTCATTTTAAGGTTTCTTGCATGCATGAGTGAATGCCTATCTAGCATCACAAATGTACTTTGTTAAATCGATGATTTGCAATGCAAATAGGTTAATGAAGACATTGTAACCCCTTTTTTGGTTAAAGTAGATTTCGATTGTGAAACTCATATTTTAGGTTTTGCAATTCTCTTGCAGTTTCATTTAGGCTCTATGATTTGGACAGCACAGGCTTTATGGAACGCCAAGAGGTAGCATATAGTGCAATCCTATTATGTGTCAATTTACTTAGATTTCAACTCTATTTTTCATGATATCAAAAAACAACTAGCCCTATAGAAGTGTGCTCTACGAACACTTAATAAGTGATATTCGCCACTAAAATATGATTTGTTGTAGTGTTCATCTACGTCTTCGCTTACGTCCGATTAATTTTAGTGATCCTAGCTTCATTGTTCTTTTGCATTATTTCTAACAGGTCAAGCAAATGTTGATTGCGCTTCTCTGTGAATCTGAAATGAAGCTAGCAGATGAGGTGATCGGGGTTTTTTTTAATAAATACAAAACGACGTTGTTTCAGTCCTCTCTAATGGCAAAGATAGACGGAAATTATTTTAGGGACTACTATGAGTTCCGGAGGGCAATTTTGAAGACAAATTTGAGTAATTATTAAGTCTAGGGATCACTTTGAGGCTCGAGTGCAAGTTCAGGGACTACTTTGAGATTTAACTCAAAATTTAATATTAAATTTATTTATGATTTATTATACTTAATTAAGGTTATATTTTAAGAGATTTTATATATAAATTAAGTAATTTCTTAATTATGATTTAAAATCTTAGTAATTGAAAATAAAAGAGAGTTTTATATATAATTTAAATTAAATAATTGAAAATTTTGATTAATTTTTATGAAGTAAAAGAAAGTTTATTTATTTATCTATAATTTTAAATTAGAATACTTAATTAAAAATAATTTGTAAGTTAAAAAAAATAAATAGTATTTTTAAAGTTAATTATTTTGGATTAAATTTTGGTTTCAAATTAATACTCTACCCGAACTCTAATTCCCAAATTAAAAACCCTAAATTCCCAATTCACTAACCTTAATTTTTTCTAAACCTAAACCTAGCTTCTTCAGCCACCACTCACCTTCCTCCTAACCCTAATACCCATGGTACCAAGAAGAAAGAAAATAGCAAAGAGGAACAAAGCTGAGAAATGAGAGATTCAGAGGGTGAGGGAGTCGCGAGGAAGAAGTGAAGGAGAGGGAGAAGAATGCGCCTTCCACCACACCCCGTCACACCCAGCTGCATTCTGCTCGCCATCGTGCCATCCACCAATGCTGAGAGGGAAGAGAGAAACAGAGGAGAGTGGTGTCACGTCTGCTGCGAGCTCGCCGTTGAGGGAAGCCGCCGTCGCCATCGTCGTCCTCATCGGTGACCCAGCCACCTTCATCGCCGTTCATCCTCGTTGCCGCCGTCACTGCACCCTACCAAGTTGCCATCGAGATGACTGAACAGATGAGAGATAGAGAGAGGGATGCCGTCGAGGATAGAGAAGGAGCTTGCGAGAGAGAGCTCATTGCCGCTGCTGCTGTGGTTTCCTCACTATCACCGTTGTTGGGTATTCACCGGAGGGAGCCATCGTTGTCAGCGCCGCCGTCGGAGTTACCACCGCTTTGTTCCGGCATCCATCCTGAGCACGATATCTTCCCCTTTTTTTGGAACTCTCAATGTTAATGTTTTGCTAAAGTTTGTTGAAGATGTTGAGATTTTGGTACCGTAGGGTCGAGTTCCGAGAAATTGCATGTCAAAATTAAGGTTGTGGGTGAACCACCGGAGTTTCTGGCCGCTGTTGGAGCTGCCGCCGGGTCAGCTCGGGATTGCGGCTGCTCTATTCTACTATTACCGTAAGTGTACTTTATTTCAAACCCACGCCGCTAGTTTTTCGTTATATGTTATTAAGGTTTTCTGCAATATTTATGTTTTAAGATTGAGTTATCGAGATTGCCTATTGCGATTAAAGCCGTTTCTGCTATTGCGAAAGTGAGCGGACCTGTGGTTGAAGCCGCAGTTGATTTCGGGCTGGGAGAAAGGGTTCTTGTCACATTTAGTTTATGGGTTCGACTTTTCGAGGTAGGGGTTTTACTAAAAACTCAATTTTTATAATTTGGAATTGTTATAAACGGATATTGATGTGAGAAATACATTTTTAGTGATTGTATAAGCCTTATGTATTGTCTGGCTGTTTGGATGAATATGATTGTTGTTTTAAATTGAATTATTGATAGATTTTGTTAAATTGGTGGTTGCTGGATTGGTTTTATTGAAGTTTTGGAAATGAGTTGAATTATTGAAAAATGATTGATTTTGGAATCAGCTTGATTTTTGAACTAATTTGGTTTTGAACCTGTTAGAATATGGTTGAGGAGTGGTTTGGTTAGAACCCGAAAAGGGTGGCAAAGTCCAAGTTTTAGGGGAAATGCTGTTGAAATTTTATTATGAGATTTAAGACTCTGTTTAAAATGTTATTTAGAAAAAGATTGGATTCAAGAGATTCTATTAATTGATTCTTGATTTATTAAGAAATAAGTATGTTTTGAGTTTAATCTATTTAAGAAAAGTATATGTTTTAAGGTTGACTTAAATATGAAAAGACCTATGTTTTGGAGTTTGATTAAAGAAGTACCTTTGGAGGAGTTTTAGTGGGTTTAAAAGAAATTGAACTTTGATTGATTAATTTCGTTCTACGACATTTTAAGGAAAAGTTTTAAAGTATTCTTTAAATATTTATTTAGCAAAATTAAACAAATTCCGAGCTTTGGGAATGTTTCAGCTTTGAGAATGAAATTGAAATTTGTCTTGGGTTTAAATAATTTGGTTTTGAAGTTGGTTCAGAACTTTTGGCTTATATGCTTTGGTTTTGGTTTTAATCTCCATTTTAATTGATTCTAATTTAAGTAACTATGAATTCGAGGATTTTTAAAGAATTTAAGAAATGAGATAGGTTATTCTCCCTAGAGTCTTGAGTCTTTGCCAAGGAAGTTAATTGATAACTCTGATTTAAAGTAGTTAAATAGATGATTTAAAGTGAAGGATTTTGAATCTTTTCAAAGAGAATTTCCATTTGATATGATATTTGAAAATCTTTTGGAAGTTTTGGAAAATGTTACATAACATGGCTCCGTTTTGAAAGAGAATTGATTTTGAGAAGAAAGTAGATTATGAGCTTGAAATAGCTTGAGGTATGAGGGTTTTGAAATTGAGGCAAAGATGAGTTTGATTTTGGTTTCAAAGTAAAGTGATTTTGAAGAAAAGTGATATATGACAGGATGATGAAAACTGAATTTGATTGTGAAATTGAAGGATTATGAATGAATTATAATAATAATAATAAGATTGAAATTGATTGTGTTCTGCCTCCGGGTAAGATGTAGTGGTGTCATTCACTTGCTCAAGGTAAGGGGCGAGAAAGTCGGGTAAGATGCAGTGGTGTTATCCACTTGCTCCGGATAAGAGTTCGAGACTCTGGGTAAGATGCAAGGGTTGAGTTGTGAAACCGCTTGCTCTAGGTTGAGAACTGTAACATCACCTGGGTAAGAGGCAGGGTGAAGCTGTCCCCTACTCCGGGTACGTGGTGCGCACGAACCCCACACCTTCGTATAGCAGTACCAGCAAGTGCACTGGGTCGTCCAAGTAATACCTGAGCGAGTCAGGGTCGATCCCACGGAGATTGTGGTTTGAAGCAAGCTATGGTTATCTTGTAGGTCTTAGACGGGTAGATCAGAAGGTTGTTGATTTTATGTCATATATGGAGCTTGTAAGAGTGATGTGTGAAAGGAATACCAAATTGGAATAAATGATAGGAATATGGTTAAGGATTGGAGTTGCTTTGCCTTTCTGAATTAACTCTGGTATTAATGCTCTCTTTGCTTGTGAGTGATTTGTTCAATGGCAGGCTGTATGTGATTGACACTGGTTTGAGCAGCTGCCAATACTCCTCTAGATCTAAATCGCAGGTTTAGTGCGGATCCATTCTAATTGAGGGTGAAGCTCGTACAGTCCATTCTCCTTAATGATCCTACTCAAAATGCCACAGACAAGGTCGGATCTTCCGGATCAGAGAATGTTGCATCTTTGGGTTCTAGCCTCTAGCACAGAGACCCTAATCTCCCCGAAAATTGGCTGAACTGATGTCTTGAGAAGTCCCCAACGAAGTCGTGGATTAGCCGTCTGAGAGACGTATATTCAAGCTGTTGGTTTGTCATTGTCCGGTGAAAGATGCACTTTGTGTAATGTCCCACATCGGTTGGAGAGAGGAACGAAGCATGCCTTATAAGGGTGTGGATACCTCTCCCTAGCATGACGCATTTTAATGAGTGAGTGTGGGGGGCTTCGGCTATCATCCCTATCATCAAAGGTAAAACCGTGAAGTCTTGTGTGCCAAAGCGGACAATATTGTGCTAGTGGGTGGTCTGGGCTGTTACAGATGGTATCAGAGTCGGAGCCCGGATCGATGTGCCAGCGAAGGCGTTGGGCTCCCTTGGGGGGGGGGTGGATTGTAAGGTCCCACATCGGTTGGAGAGGGGAACGAAGCATGCCTTATAAGGGTGTGGATACGTCTCCCTAGCATGACGCATTTTGACGAGTGAGTGTGGGGGGTTTTGGCTATCATCCCTATCGTCAAAGGCAAAACCGTGAGGCCTTGTGTGCCAAAGCGGACAATATCGTACTAGCGGGTGGTCTGGGCTGTTACACTCTGAACCCAAGTAGACGTGGGTGTTTGTCAGGCACGTTCATCTTAATGTGATGAACAGATCTAATTTGTTAGATCATCCTATTCACCATGATAAAGTACGAATACACATCTTAGAATTAATCAAACACGGATCAAAGAGAAACAGTAGTACTTTTATTAATTCATAGGACTCAGCAGCGCTCCTCCCCTCAACCTAGGAGGTTTAGAAACTCATACTGAAGTAGAATACAATATAAAACATGTAAAATCTGTAAACAGGTCGAAAAAGGTCTGAATTATATAAATATAATCCCTTAAATACTAAACAAATGACTAGTAAGGGTAAAATAGTTTATTTAGTGCTAAAATACACTTCTGGGGCCCACTTGGTGAGTGTTTGGGCTGAGCTTTGATGAGATTCACGTACTATGAGGTCTCTTGGGCATGAAACACCAGCTAGGGGGTCCTCATTGGGCGTTTGGACGCTAGTCTCTGCTTTTGGGCACTGGACACCTGGAAGGGAGCAAGAAGCTGGTGTTGGACGCCAGTTTTGGGCATTCTAATCCGAAGCAAAGTATAGACTATTATATATTTCTGAAAATATATGGAAGTCAGCTTTCCATAGCCGTTGAGATTTCTCTATTTGGACTTTTGTAACTCCAGAAAAGCTCTTCCAAATGCAGGTAGGTCAGATCCGGACAGCATCTACAGTACGTTCTCTATCTCTGAATCAGACTTCTGCTCCAGCTCCTCAATTTTAGCCAGAAAATACCTGAAATTGTATAAAAACACAAAAACTAATAGTAGAATCCCAAAATGTGAATTTAACACTAATACCTATAAAAACTTAAGAAAAACTAAGCAAAACTACTAAAAACTATATGAAAATGATGTCAAAAAGCGTATAAAATATCCGCTCATCACAACACCAAACTTAAACTGTTGCTTGTCCCCAAGCAACTAAAAACACAGTAGGATAAAAAAGAAAATTAGGATACAATAAATTTCTAAGTTTCCAATGAAGCTTAGTTACAATTTGATGAGCGGGACTTAGTAGCTTTTTGCTTCTGAATAGTTTTGGCATCTCACTATCCATTAAAATTCAGAGATGTTAGCATCTTTAGAAACTTAGAATCCAGATGATATTATTGACTCTCCTAGTTAAGTTCTTTTTGATTATTGAACACAGTTTTTTAGAGTCTTGGTCGTGGCCTTAAGCACTTTGTTTTCCAGTATTACTACTGGATACATAAATGCCACAGACACTTTACCTGGGTGGACCCTTTTGGATTGTGATTCAGCTTTGCAAGAATCCCTAGATAGAGGTGTCCAGAGTTCTTAAGCACACTTTTTTTCTTTGGATCACGACTTTAACTGCTAAGTCTCAAGCTTTTTCACTTGGCACCTTCACGCCACAAGCAACATGGTTAGGGACAGCTTGGTTTAGCCGCTTAGGCCAGGATTTTATTCCTTTGGGCCCTCCTATCCACTGATGCTCAAAGCCTTGGATCCTTTTCACCCTTGCCTTTTGATTTAAAGGGTTATTGACTTTTTCAATCTGCCCTCCTTTTCCTGCATTTTTGGGCAGTAGTGAATTTTTCTGCTTTTTATTTTTTTCTATTCGCCATTTTTTTCTTTCTTTTTTGCATGCATATGATTTTTTTTCTTTTGCAACATGCTTTTTCTTTTTCTTTTTGCTGCTTTTTTTTTCTTCAAGAATCAATTTTTGGATTTTTTAGATTAGTAATAATACTTTTTCTTTTTCCTTATTCTTTCAAGAGCCAACATTCATAAATTTCAACTTCAAATATGCACTTTTATTCATACATTCAGAAAATAAAAGCAATGCCACCACATCTACATAATTAAACTATTCTTATTTTAAACTTGAAATTCATGTATCTCTCAATTCTTTTTAAATAAATTTTTTTTTAAGCAAGGTGAGAGATATATGGAACATTTTACATCTTTAAGACATCAGTGCAAATGATAATGCAACTAGAACAAGAGAACAGATAAAACATAACTGAAAACAGAAAAAAATAATAGAAGGAAAGGAAGTAAAAGAGAACGAATCCACCTTTAATGGTGGTGGCTAGTGCTCCTCGTTGAGGATCCAATGTACTGCTTGATCTCTTTAATATCACTCCTTTGTCTTTGTTGAGGTGGCTGCACAGGCTCATGTGCATGCTCTCTAGTTTGCTCCATCCTCTTCTTGTGGGGGCAAATGCCTTTCCCTCCCTCTTCCTTGAGGTTTCACCAGTCCTTCGTGCCATACTTAGGAGTGGTAGAAGTAAAAAAGCAAAGCTTTTGCAACACCAAACTTAAGAGTTTTGCTCGTCCTCCAGCAAATAGGGAATAGTAGGGTAGACAAAGGTGGGGTAGGTGGAGCTTCTGTGGGACCTACTGGTCCTGAGAGGTTAGGAATTCCAGATTCCATGCACTCTTGCACTAGCGTTTGAATGCCCAGGGGCTGCTCCCTGGCTGGCGTTCAACGCTAGCAATGCTGCCCATTAGGGGCGTTGAACACCCAGCAGGGATACCCTAGCTGGCGTTCAACTTTAACATTCCATCCAAAGTGTTCTGTTTTCACTGTTGTAAATTCTGTCTCTATTCTGACTGCTGCATATGATCATGACCCTAAAAGAAAAACAAAACAAAATAAAAGGAAATAAATAATTAATTAAGATTGGGTTGCCTCCCAACAAGTGCTTCTTTAATGTCATTAGCTTGACGGACAACTCCTTTCAAGGAGGAAGATAGTCATAGAGGAATAAATCCTTACTCCTTACTGGGAGCTTCTTTCCTGTGCTTTCATGGAATAGCGTAATACATTCAAGAGACAGGATTTTGTTCACTTCCTGAGACAGGGTTGGGTTTGTAGCAGTATACTGGTGTCCCTTTTTGTCACTTCCCTCTTCCATGGTGAATACCATGATGAGATAAGTGAATACCACCATCTTCCATGGTGAAAAGCCCTCAGGAGGGATATTTTTATTTTTCCAGCCCCTAGGTATCTTCCTTTTGGGGCCTTCCTCCTTTGTGGATAGTGTACATCTCACACCAAACTTACGTTTGGTCTTAGGAGGGATTGAATGAGTTCCATCCAAAGGAGGAGGTTTGGATGTTGAATCCTTTATGCAAGTGCCTCCCTTGTTAGGGGTAATGGAGGATCAAGGACCTTGAATACCATCCAGTCCTTATGCAAGGTAATCCTTGTTTCCTCTTGGATTCCCAGCTTCTCCATGACTATACTTGATCCTAGGTCACACAGAGCCTTTTCAAAGGTCATGGTGCCTATGGTGCAAGGAATCAGAAAGCATCCAGGATCTGGAAGCTTCTGAGGTAGCTTCTGCTGAACCAAAGCATTGAGTTCTTTGGAAAGCAATGGAGGTTCTTCCTCCAAAGGCCTTATTCCAAACAGTTTGATATTCAGCTTCATAAGAGCTCCTAGGTACCGAGCAACTTACTCTTCCCTAGTGTCTTCATCCTCATCCGAGTATGAGTGTTCATCAGAACTCATGCACGGTAGAGGTGCATGCAAAAGAACCTCTATGGTCTCTATATGAGCCTTGGCTTCCTTTGGTTCTTGGATAGGGATTTCTTGAGTGGGTTTGAGCACTCAAAGGGTGGGCTTTATCTAGCGTTCAACGCCAGCTCTGGTAGCTCTTTGGGCATTGAACGCCCATGCTGTGCACCCTTACTGGCGTTAAACGCCAGTCCCTTTAGCATTTTGGGCGTTGAACGCCCAGCAGAGGTATCCTTGTTGGCGTTCAATGCCAGCTTTCCTGGGTGTGTGCGCGTTGAACGCCCAATGAGGGGTTCCTCACTGGCGTTCAGCGCTAGAATGGCTGCCTGTTTGGGCGTTGAACGCCCAGTGAGGGGTTCCTCACTGGTGTTCAGTGCCAGAAAGCCTACCTGGTTGGGCGTTGAACGCCCAGCCAGTGCTCCCTGGCTGCCGTTCAACGCCAGCTCTGCTGCCAGATTGGGCGTTGAACGCCCAGTGAGGGATTCCTCACTGGCGTTTAGCACCAGGCTCTCTGCCATCTTGGGCGTTGAACGCCCAGTGAGGGCTTCCTCACTGGCGTTCAATGCCTTTTCAGCTTCTCCAGATTTGGCCTCTGCCTTATGAAAGGTATCAGATTTAGACTTAAGCCAAGATCATACAGGGCTTTGTAAAAACTGATCTTTCCAGTAGTCCATAGGATCTAAAAGTTCCTTGGGTTTGGCATCTTCCTTGGTAGCTCATGCTGAATTAGGATACTGTACTTCTTAGTGAGTATCTCTATTTTATCTTCCCTTAGGTCTTTTTTTTTTCAAAAAGAATACCTTTTAAATAGGCAGTGTAGGGAGTCTTCTTTTCCAATACCTCTGTAAAAGAGATATTGACTTGCATTTCCTTAAGGGCTGCTGGGAAATGAGCTAACTGCTCATCTGCCAATTCTTTTTGCACGCCAAGGAAAGGTAGCTCTTGAGACTCTTTTAGCTCTGCAAGATCATGCTCAATGGCATTCTCAGAATCTTTTTGGTCCATGATTGCCTTAAGTCCCTCAGTAGCATGCTCCTGAGGTTCGGCCTCCTTGGTACTACTGAGGGCCAGACACTCTACTCTTGGATTCACTTTTGTGTCTCTGAGAAGAGTGTTAGGGTGTCTCTGCAGTGTCTGAGGAAGGTTCCTCTGAATGACTGCATTGTACTCCTTAGTAAGAGCCACTGTCTCTACTTCCCTCCAATTTTTCTTATGACTCAAAATGTCCTTTATGAACTTAGCATAAGAAGGTATCTATTCAAGAGCTTCTACAAAAGGAATCTTGATCTCTAATATTCTAAGATACTCAACAAAGCGTACAAATTGTTTATCCCTTTCCTCTTGACAGAGTTTTTGAGGAAATGGCATCTTAGCCTTATACTTATCAATCTTGGTTTATGAAGGCTGAGTGACATGTGTGCTGGAAGGGGGGTTACTAGCTTGTTTAGGTGGGTTGTTATCAGCCTGTGACTGACCTCCTTTGCTTAGGCATTCAACGCCCATGCTGTTGCCCCCTTCCTGGCATTTGACGCCAGGGGCATCACTCCCTTGTGGGCGTTCAACGTCAAGGGTGTTGCCTCCTTGGGCGTTTGAACGCCCAGTCTCTGCCCTTTCCTGGCGTTCAACACCAAGAGTGACACCTCCTTGGGCATTTGAACGCCCAGAGTCATCTTGTGCAGAGACTTGGTTATCCTCTGTCAGTTGTTCTTTTCCTGACCTCTTGTTGTTCTGTGGTTGGAAATTCAAGGTTTTTCCACTCCTCAATCGAATAGCCTGGCATTCATCTGTTATCTGCTTAGATAACTACTACCTTGTTTGACTCAGTTGTGCTTCCACATTCCTGTTAGAAGCCTAAGTTTCTCGTAAAGCATCTTGCAGTTTCCGTAGTTGCTGGGCAAGGGCGTGCAATTACTGAGTTAATGGGCCATCCTGTTTTGGAGGGTTAGGTTTAGTAGATACTGCCTTTACCTCTCCTTTTGTAGAAGTCTCAATAGATGAGTACATATGCTGATTAGTGGCAACTGTCTTATTAAGCTCTTGAGCTTATCTAATGCTCTTTCTCATGTGTATGGAACCACCAGCAGAATGGTCCAAAGACATTCTAGCCATGTCTGAAAGTCCATAATAGAAGATATCTAACTGTACCCATTCTGAAAATATTTCAGTGGGACATTTTCTTAGCATCCTTCTATACCTCTCCCAAGCATCATAAAGGGATTCACCATCTCCTTGTTTGAAGCCTTGGATGTCCAGTCTCAACTAGGTCATCTTCCTTGGGGGGAAGTATTGATTTAAAAACTTGTTTACTAATTGTTTCCAAGTTTTTAAGCTAGATTTGGACTGGTTATCCAACCACCTCTTTGCTTGATCCTTTACAGCAAAAAGAAAGAGCAATAACTTGTAGACCTCTTGGTTTACTCCCTCGTGGTGTACAGTGCAAGCAATTTTTAAGAAATCTGCTAAGAATTCTGTAGGTTCTTCCTGTGGAAGTCCAGAAAACTGGCAAGTTTGCTACACTATGGTAATAAGTTGAGGGTTTAGTTCAAAGCTACTTGCTCTGATATGAGGTATGCTAATACTTCTTCCATAGAAGTCAGCATTGAGATTTGTATAGGATTCCAGAGTTTCTCTGAACTCTTCATTCCCACTTGGATTCATAATGAAGAAAGATAGAAGAAAGGAAGAAGAAATAGGAATAGGAGAGATAAACAAGAATTAAAATATTTTTATTTTTATTTTATTAATTAATTAATTTTCGAAAACTAAGTTAATTAATTTAAAAAGAATTGAAAATTAGTTAATGTATTTTTGAAAATAGAAGAGAGATAAGAAGGGAGAGTTTTTGAAAATTAAGAGAGAAGAGTTAGTTAGGAGGTTTTAAAAAAGAGGAGAGAGAAGAGAAGTGATTAAAAAAAGATTTGAATTTAAAATAAGATAAGAAAAGATTTGAATTTAAAATTTGAAATTAGAAAAAAGATAAGATAAGAAATTAAAAAGTTTTAAAAAAGATTTGATTTTAAAATTTAAAGAAAGATAAGATAGAGAAGATAAGGAAGTTAAGAAAAGATAAGTTTTAAAATTAAAAAGATTTGAATTTAAAATTTGAAATTTGAAAATTAAATTTTAAATTTTGAAAATTTGAAATTTGAAATTTGAAATTTGAAATTTGAATTTTAAATTTGAAACAAGATAAGATGAAGATTTGAAAAAGATTTGAATTTTGAAAATGTTTAATTTTTAAAATTTGAAATTTGAAATTTAAATTTTAAAACTTGGATTTGAATTTTAAATTTAAATTTTAAAATAAGATAAGATAAGATTTTGAAAAAGATAAGTTTTTGAAAAGATTTGAATTTTGATTTTTAAAACTAAGATAAGATAAGATAGAAATTTTGAAATTAAAATCTGAATTTTTAATCATAAATTTCAAAAATAACAATTAAATAAAAATAGAAAAGATATTTTTTTATTTTTGAATTTAATGAGGAGAGAGAAAAACAAGTAAAAGACGCCAAACTTAAAATTTTTAGATTTAGATGGACCTAGTGTGCGAAAATTCAAAGAAAAACACCAAGGGACACAAAACTTAAAAAATTTTAAGATAAAGATACAAGGAAAAACAAGAACACTTTGAAGATTGACAAGAACACTAAGAACAAGACTCAAGAAAATTAAAGAACATAAGAACAAACAAAGAACACCAAACTTAAAATTTTTAGAAAACAAAAAATTTTTTTCGAAAATTCAAAAGAAAAATAACAAGAGGACACCAAACTTAAATTTTTAAAGATCAAAACAAGAAAATGCAATAACAACTTCAACACCAAGAAAGAACACAAAGAATAAATTCGTAAATTCAAGGGAAACAAAGAACTCATAAGGGATACCAACTTAAAAAATTGATATTAGACTCAAACAAAAGACTCTATTTTTGAAATTTTTTTTGAAAGAAAGAGAAGAAAATTCGAAAAAAGCTCAAACAAGAACAAGAACAAAATCAAAAGACTTGAATAAAAAGATCAAGATTAATGCAAAAAAGAAAATATTTTTGAAAGATTTTTGAAAATAAAATAAAAGACTCAAACCAAGAACAAAGATTAAACAAAGAAAAGAAAAATATTTCTTGAAAAAGGTTTTAAAATTTTCAAAAAATTAAGGAAGAAGAAAACAAAAATTAAAAGACTCAAATAAAAAAAAAACAAAGATCAACAGAATAAAAATTTTTGAAAACTATTTCTTTGATTTTTTTGAAAATTGAAGGAGAAGAAAATAAAAAAAATAAAAGACTCAAATAAAATAAAAATTACCTGATCTAGCGAGCAAGACAATCCATTAGTTTGTCCAAACACAACAATCCCCCGCAACGACGCCAAAAACTTGGTGCGCACGAACCCCACACCTTCGTACAGCAGTACCAGCAAGTGCATTGGGTCGTCCAAGTAATACCTGAGCGAGTCAGGGTCGATCCCACGGAGATTGTGGTTTGAAGGAAGCTATGGTCATCTTGCAGGTCTTAGTCAGGCAGATTAGAAGGTTACTGATTTTATGTCATATATGGAGCTTGTAAGAGTGATGTGTGAAAGGAATACCGAATTAGAATAAATGATAGGAATAGGGTTAAGGATTAAAGTTGCTTTGCCTTTCTGAATTAACTCTGGTACTACTACTTTCTTTGCTTGTGAGTGATTTCTTCAATGGCAGGCTGTATGTGATTGACACTAGTTTGAGCAGCTGCCAATACTCCTCCAGATCTGAACCCCAGGTTTAGTGCGGATCCATTCTGATTGAGAGTGAAGCTCGTACAGTCCATTCTCCTTAATGACCCTACTCAAAATGCCACAGATAAGGTCGGATCTTCTGGATTAGAGAATGCTGCATCTTTAGGTTCTAGCCTCTACCACAGAGACCCTAATCTCCCCAGAAATTGACTGAAATGATGTCTCGAGAAGTCCCCAACGAAGTCGTGGATTAGTCGTCTGAGCGACGTATATTCAAGCTGTTGGTTCGTCATTGTCTGGTGAAAGACGCACTTTGAACCCAAGTAAACACGGGTGTTTGTCAGGCACGTTCGTCTTAATGTGGTGAACAGAGCTAATTTGTTAGATCATCCTATTCACCACGATGAAGTACGAATATACATCTTAGAATTAATCAAACACGGATCAAAGAGAAACAGTAGTACTTTTATTAATTCATAGGACTCAGCAGGGCCCCTTGATAAACTACTATTTTATGGTTTATTTTATACTGAATTGAGTGGATTTTATCCTTTATTCTCACACTTATTCATAGAATTCGCATGTTTTACATTTTCGTTCCTAATTTTGTGCTATGATTGAAAACATGCTTCTTTGGCCTTAAATTTGCTAATTTTAATCCTCTCTTATTACCATTTGATGCCGTGATATGTTTGTTAAGTATTTTCGGGATTTATAGGGTAGGAATGACTTAGAGGATAGAAAGGAAGTATGCAAAAGTGGAAGGAACACAAGAAATTGAAGGAATTGCTAAGTTGTCAATCCTGTCCTCTTCGTACTAAATCGATCATAACTTGAGCTACAAAGGTCCGAATGAGGCGGCTTCAGTTGCGTTGGAAAGCTAACATCCGGGGCTTCAAAATGATATGCAATTTGCAATAGTTGCCTTGCAGTTAGGTGATGCGTACGCGTGGGCGACGTGTACGCGTGACAAAGCGTCACGTGCTGCAAATATCAGAAAGCGCTGGGGCGGTTTCTGGGCTGGTTTTGGCCTAGTGTCAAGCCTGAAAACACAGATTAGAGGCTGCAGAGTTGGGGAATCATTCATTCACACTTTCATTCACATTAATTAGGTTTAGATGTAGTTTTCTAGAGAGATAGGCTCTCTCCTCTCTCTAGGTTTTAGGGTTTTTTAGGTTTATTTCTTCTCAAATCAGATTTCTATCTTGCTTTAATTTAGGTTTCTTCCATTTTTATTTTTTCTATTACTTTTAGTTTATCTACTTCTCTTGTTGATTCCTTTATGTTGCCAATTTAGTTTATGAATTCCTCTTGTTTCCTTTAATCCATAGTTGTTATTTTATTTCCTTGTTATTTACATTACTTGCCTCTTATCACAACAAAATCCAAAAATGTACTTTTTCATAACCAATAAAAACTACACTTCCCTGCAATTCCTTGAGAGACGACCCGAGGTTTAAATACTTTGGTTAATTTTATTGGGTTTGCTTAAGTGACAAATAATTTAAATATTGATTGAGATCTAATTGTCGGTTTAAAACTGTACTTGCAACGCAATATTTTTAGTGAAAATCTTTACCAACATTTTTTCTCCGTCAAATTTTTGGCGCCGTTGCCGGAGAATTGCAAATATGTGCCTTATTATTGGTTATTGTGAATATTGTGAATATATTTGCCTTTTTGTTTCTTTGTTAGTTGTTTCTAGTTTTAGGAGTTTATTTTCATTATTTCTTATTAGTTTTTGTTTTTATTCTCTCTTGTTACTATGAATTCTCACCCCTTTGGCTATGAGTTTGGTTCAAATTATGTTGTAGGGAATGGACGCTACAATGAGAACATGCATCAAGTATGGGACAATCAAAGGTGGGAGGAACTTCAAGATTATGATCAACCATTTTGGCAACAACCTCCACCAACGTACTATGAGCAAGAGCCATTCCATGATGCATATGAAGACAATACCTATGGTGGACCTCCTTGTAGTTACCAACAAGCCCCACGATATGCCTATGAACCCCCTCCCTAACATAATTTTGAACTACCGTACTCACAAGTCCCATGTTACCAAATACCCCCATATGACCCTAATCTTTACCCACCATACCAAGAGCCTTATGAGCCATATGAGCCATACATAGAATAATTATGTTTAACTGCTAATTGCTCTACTTGATGTAACTACTTGATTGTGTTTGAACCTTCTTACTTGTATTTGTAACTGAGTGAATGGTGGTGGATTGGATGTTGATTGAGTTGTGTGGGCCTAGGGCTGTGATTGGTTTGTGTTTTTGGTTTAGTAAAGTATGATAAGTTTTAATATTTGATACAAAAGAAAAAGGTTTTGGATTTTGAAAAATCAACAGAATTCTCGTTTAAAAAGGATTTTGGGATTTTTGAATGTAAACATTTCTTTTTGAAAAGATACATAAGGCGAACAACGATCACTGTATTTTGAAAACAATTTTATTTTACGTATCTTATTATAGCAATTCTCTAACTCTATAGTGAGAACCAGCTAGGACGATGTTCTCACTCCTCTACAGGTGTTTCCTTTTCAGGGTATGGACGAAGAAGTTATGAAGAATTTATTTCGTTTTCTGTTTACACGATATTTTATATTGTTTTAGTTATTATGTTTTCCTCGCCTTTAATTGTACATGTTTTGTAAGAGAGATATGAATTTGATATGAAATGCTTGTAAAGTAATATTATGTGTGTGTATATATATATATATATATATATATATATATATATATATATATATATATATATTCTTTGTAAGTAATATAAAATGTGTACTAAGTATGGATTTATGTTTTTGATTAAAAAGTCTTTTGAATGGTTATACGATTTTAAATTTTAACAGGTTCCTATTTTAGTAGTAAATATGTTAAGAGTCGTTGTAATACCCGATCTATCAGATTGGCGTAGCCAGAAGCGTGACATTCTGGTAGCTAGGGTGTTACATGATGCACTCATTGGGCGTGTCGGTTTCTCTCTGCGAAGTGAAGATTGTCTTTTGGGGATTTTTTGACTTTTGCTTAGATATTATATATATATATATATATATATATATATATATATATATTCTCCAATATTGTATTTTATATCCCTTTTAGAGGTTGATTCTAGAGAAACAGGATTTATGTTTATATTTATACTCTTGGGTTGTATTATATTAACTAGTCGGCCTTATCTTCGCAGGGCAAGGCTAGTGTTGCTATGTATAACCTTTCAATCATATATATATTCTTTAGTCGTTCTGCTTACGTATATTACCGGTTTCTAACCGTGATGCAATTTTTCTTATGTCTTTTCTTCATGGGCTCCTAGTATATCATACTCCTTCCATTATATATGTATGTATTTTGTTTTTAGAAGTCGTGATACCTCACCACCGTTGATTTACGACCTAGGCGTAAAGCTCTGTGTGGTAGGGTGTTACATTCTCGCTCTCCTCAAGGAAGGACTCACCTCGACGTGATGAGGGGCGTCTGATGAATCCATATTTGATGGTAAATTTTGGATTGAATTGAGTGAATTTCATCACAAAAACTCACATTTATTCACTAAAATAGCATAATTTTGTGTTTTCTCTCTAAATTTAACCTAAATATGAAAATATGCTTTTTCATGCCTAAATTGAGCAATTTTATGCCACTTTTTATTTCATTCGATGCCGTGATGTGGTTTGTTGAGTGTTTTCAGGTTAATTAGGCAAAAATGGCTTGAGAGAAGTGGAAAGAAAGCATGCAAATTGGGATAACACAAGAAGAAACAAAGGAGAAGAGCATTCCGAAGTGTGCGTACGCACAAGTGAAGAATTCAGCAAGTGTGCGTATGCACAAGTCCCAGCGTGTGACTTCATTAAAAAGTCACGTGGCTCGCAATTTTGGGGGCCTCTTGGCCCTATTTTGAGAGACTTGAAGCTGAATTGGAAGGCTATTCAAGGGGGCAACACACCATAACACATATACATCATTCTTTGTAGTTTTTAGCATGTTTTTAGGCTAGAATTCTAGAGAGAGAGACTCTCTCTTCTCTCTAGAATTTAGGGTTTTAGTTTAATTTCTTCTATAGATTTAGATTTTGATCTTCTTTTAATTTAGTTTCATCTATTTTTACTTGTTTAATTGCTTTACTTCTCTTAGTTTCTTTTGTTATTTTCTCAATTTTGCTACTCTTAGTTATATATACTTTTGTCAATTTTGATTCCATTAATGCAATTTTGATATTTTATGTTTCTTGGATGCTTGTTAAGTTTTGATCATTATTCTCATGCAATTGGTAGTGTAGATTTTATTTCTATTGCAATTTATCATGATTTCCTTTTTATGCATGCTAGGTGTTTGATAAAATGTCTCTTCTAGTTTTTGTATAGTTTTTCACACTCTTGGCTTGGAATTGGGTAATTAGGCGAACTTGAGTCATAGATGTCCATTCTATATTGTGATTAGGATTATTAGTTGGTTTGGTTTCCACTAACGCTAATCTTTACTAAGTTAATTAGTGAGTTGACTAGGATTTGTGGATTTAGATCAATTATGCCCTTTTGACTTATCCTCGATGTTAGGATTAACTAATTCAGATTAATTCTTTGTAATTACCATGTTTGTGGTTTATGATTATGATAGGAATCCTTAACTCCCAACCCTTGCCAAGAGTTCTTTTTTGCCACTTGAATTCCATTTTTGAATTACTTGCTTTAAGTTTTAATTACCTTGCATGATTATTTACTTTCTTGCCCTTTTAATTTTATTGCCAATTGCTATCTCAACCCCCATTCCTCCATAGCCAATAATTGAGCACTCTATTGCAATTCCTAAGGAGAATAACCCGAGGTTTAATACTCTCAGTTTTTTATATTGGTTTGTTTTGTGACAACCTATATTTAAACTTTGATGTTGAGGATTTAATTGTCGGTTTGGACTATGCTATCAACGAATAAGCTCTTTTCTATATTGAGGAATTCTAGACCGGCACAAATCCCCATCATCAAGTTTTTGGCGCCGTTGCCGGGGATCAATGCAATTGGTGTCATATTTTTTGTTGTTGTGAAAATGTGAATAGTGTAAGTAGCTTATTTTTTGGTTGTTTTTGTTAATACTTAGGTGTTTGTTATTCTTGTTTATCGATGTCTTTTACTTTTATTTTCTACTTTCTCTATGAATTATCACCCTTTGTGCTTGGAGTTTGGGTGTGATTATATTGTAGGTTATGATGATTTCAAATTTAGATTGCATCATGGAATGGGAGAATCAATTGAGGGAGGAACCATATGCATATTAGCAACACTCATGGCAACCACCTCCCTCATGTTACAATGAGCCAAACCCTCCCCAATGTGCATACCAAACCCAAAGATATGAACGGTACCCCCACACTTCCCTCAACCACTGATAAACCCATATTTCATGATATATTTTGTGCTCAATTTAAGTGATTTATTCAACCCTTCACCCACTTATTCATGTGAAATTGTATGGTTTTACTTTCCCTTCCTTATTATGTGATATATGTGAAAAACATGTTTCCTATGCTTTAAAAATAATTATTTTAATTACCTTTTATTACCATTCGATGCCGTAATTTGTGTGTTGAGTATTTTCAGATCTCCTAAGGTAGGAATGATTTAAAGGATGGAAAGGAAACATACAAAAATGGAAGGAAAGTACAAAATGGAGTTTTTGAAGAAACTGGCAGCGACGCGAACGCATGGACGACGCGGCCGCGTGCCCAGCGTGAAAAGGCAGCGACGCGAACGCGTGACTGACGCGGACGCGCGCCTTGAGGAGAACACAGATGACGCGTACGCGTGACCGAAGCGAACGCGTGACAAGGAAAACTCCCAAATGACGTGACCGCGTGACCCACGTGGACGCGTGACAGACGCCACGTGCAGAAACTGCAGAAAACGCTACCAGCAATTTCTGAAGCCCTTTTTGGCCCAGATCCAAGTCCAGAAAGCACATATTAGAGGTTATAAAGTGGTGGAATGCATCCATTCAGAGGGAGGCCTTCAATTATTCACTTTTCATGATTTAGATGTAGTTTTTAGAGAGAGAGGTTCGCTCCTCTCTCTTGGGTTTTAGAATTAGGATTTCTATTTATTTCAATTTATGATTTTAACTTCTTATCAGGTTCAATATTCCTTTTACTTTATATTCTCTTTTACTTTCAGATACTTTAATGCTTCCCTTTAATTACTTATATTGCCAAATCCTTTTATTTATTTTCCCAATTTAACTTATGAACTCTTTATGTTTAGATTGATTTTCTCTTATTAATGCAATTGAGGTATTTCAGATTTATGATTCTTATTTAGCCTTTTTATATTCTTGGCTTTAATTGATTAACTGGAGGCTCTTGAGTTATCAAACTTATCGTGATTGATTGTTATGTATGCTAATTGAATTGAATTCCACTAACTCTAGTCTTTTCTTAGGAGTTGGCTAAGACTTGGGAAATCTAACTAATTAGTCCGCTTGACTTTCCCTTGCTTTCGTAAAGGTTAACTAAGTGGGATTAACTTCAATTCTCATAAGAATAACTAGGATAGGACTTCCGAATTTTCATACCATGCCGAGAGTTTATTTTATAGTTATTTATTTATTTTACTTGTCATTTAAATTTCTTGTCCCTTACTTTCAAAACCCCCAATTTACAAAACTCATAACCAATAATAAGAACACCTCCCTGCAGTTCCTTGAGAAGACGACCCGAGGTTTAAATACTTCGGTTATCAATTTTAAAGGGGTTTGTTACTTGTGACAACCAAAACGTTTGTAAGAAAGGACTTTTGTTGGTTTAGAAGCTATACCTGCAACGAGGATTTATCTGCGAATTTCTAGACCACGCAAAAGTTCTCTCTTCAAAATGGCGCCGTTGCCGGGAAACTGCAAACGTGTGCCTTATTATTGGTTATTGTAAATATTTTTCTTTTACCTATTTATTTGTTTTTGTTTTTCCCTTTTATTTCTATTAGCTACTATGAATTCTCACCCCTCTCGCTTTGAGTTTGGTTCTAAATTTGTTGAAAGAAGTGGAAACTATAACAGGAATATGCATCAAGGTCTAAGCAATCAAAGATGGATGGAGCCAAGAGGATCTGATCAACCCTTTAGGCAACAACACCCTCCAAGATATCATGGGCAAAGACCACTCAACAATGCATACCAAGCTGATAGATATGGTGGACCCTCTTGTAATTACCAACAAGCCCCACCCTGTTCTTATAGACCATCCTCTCAACGTAGCTTTGGACCACCACACTCACAAGTTCCTTTTCACCATTCACCACCGTATGACCCTTATCCACCACAATCCCAATCCAATTACTCCCAGGAACCACCACATTCTTATTAAGAACCCTCTCTCCCAACCAATGAACCCTCATACCCACCCCAACCTCCAATGAATGACAAACTTCGTGTTCTTCTTCAAGGGCAAGCGAGGATGCAAAAGGGCATACTGAAACTCACTACTGCCTTAATTGAGGTAGTAAATATAATAGCCTCCCGACATCTGAGCGCTCAAAATACTCCCATGGCTGCATGTGGAGAATCAAAAGAAGAGCGTAGCATGAAGGAAACACTAGATACTCCGGTGGATAATGAGGAGCATGGCTTTGTATTGGAACAAGTGGAGGAAGCCATGATAGTTGTAGAGGAAGAAGTGGTTGAAGATTTAGGAGATGCTGAACCTCTATGGGAATCGAGAGCTGTAAAGGATTCTGCTGAGAAGTTAGAAATTGATGCCAAGGAGGATAGTGCACAACCTCCAAAGCATAGACCCTATAAAAAATTGGGCGGAACAGACCAAGAAGTTGATTCCATAGGCAGTGATGATCATGAATCAAGCTCTCCTAGTCATGAACTTACACCCGCAACTGAACTCCATGAGCCTGAAGAACCTATTACAAGTGAATACGAAGATGATGTCGAGGTAGATTTCTCTCAACCTCCAACGTATGACTTGAGTGACGAGGAAGACATAGAAGACTTTGATCAGGATGCAGTTGCAGTTGAAGAATTTTGCAAAGAAGTGGAGGAATTCACAGAAGAATACAAGGGAGTAGAACTTACAGAACCACTGGAAACACCTATCCCAAGGCCATTACCACCTAATACAAGCTTCAAGTGGGTACAATCGTTAACCTTTATCTTTACTTTTCCACTTGAATATGGTTTGCTTGAAACAGATGGCCAGCTTAGAGCTCTCTGCGGCTTTAAGAGTAAGAAAGAAATGGCTCGTACTCAGAGCTGGTGTACAAGGTTCAATAAGGTTCCGTGCTTCGATTCGAAGTGCAAGGATTGGTATCAAGTTCAATTGAATGGGTCTCGGAAGACGTTTGGTCATCTTGGTGAGGCTACAATTTCTAAACTGTCCGAATGGAAGAATATAGATCAAGACGAAGGCGGATTTAAAAGCAAACTTTGGGATCCTGGAATCTATTCTGACATTCGTCACCCCGGGAGCCTGAGAACCTGTTTGAAGCTGCTCAACAGCTTTACATGCCTAGTTTGGGACCTCGGAGGCTGTTGTCATTCAAAACATTGGTGGAGATTTCTGGATGAATTTAAGCATAAGCCACCATAACAGGAAGCTCATCCAATGTCCAACTTAAGGACATTAACTAAAAGTGCTAGGTGGGAGACAACTGATGAACGGATAATTTATACGCTTTTTGGCATTGTTTTTAGTATATTTTTAGTTAGTTTTTATTATGTTTTTATTAGTTTTATTTAAAAATCACATTTCTGGACTTTACTATGAGTTTGTGTGTTTTTCTGTGATTTCAGGTATTTTCTGGCTGAAATTGAGGGACCTGAGCAAAAATCCGATTCAGAGGCTGAAAAAGGACTGCAGATGCTGTTGGATTCTGACCTCCCTGCACTCGAAGTGGATTTTCTGGAGCTACAGAAGCCCAATTGGCGCGCTCTGAATTGCGTTGGAAAGTAGACATCCTGGGCTTTCCAGCAATTTATAATAGTCCATACTTTGCCCAAGATTTGATGGTTCAAACCGGCGTTCCAAGTCAGCTTAAGAATTCTAGCGTCAAAACGCCAGAACTGGCACAAAAGCTGGCGTTTAACTCCAAGAAAAGTCTCTACATATGAAAGCTTCAATGCTCAGCCCAAGCACACACCAAGTGGGCCCGGAAGAAGATTTCTACATTAATTACTTATTTCTGTAAACCCTAGGCTACTAGTTCTCTATAAATAGGACCTTTTACTATTGTATTTTCATCTTGGTTCTTCGGGTTCCCTCTCTGGGGCCGAAGCCAATGACCACCATTATCACTTTTGTATTTTCAACGGTGGAGTTTCTATACACCATAGATTAAGGTGTGGAGCTCTGCTGTTCTTCATGAATTAATACAATTACTATTGTTCTTCTATTCAATTCACGCCTGCTTCTTCTCTAAGATATTCATTCGTTCTTCAACTTGATGAATGTGATGATCCGTGACACTTATCATCATTCTCACCTATGAACATGTGCCTGACAACCACCTCTGTTCTACTAGCAATGGCTTGAATGCGTATCTCTTGGGTTTCTAATCTAAGATTAGAACCTTCGTGGTATAGGCTAGAATTATTGGCGGCCATTCCTGAGATCCGGAACGTCTAAACCTTGTCTGTGGTATTCTGAGTAGGATCAGGGAAGGGATGACTGTGATGAGCTTCAAACTCGCGAGTGTTGGGCGTGTGACAGACGCAAAAGGATCAATGGATCCTATTCCAACATGATCGAGAACCGACAGATGATTAGCCGTGCGGTGACAGCGTGCGTAGAACATTTTCACTGAGAGGACGGGAAGTAGCCATTGACAACGGTGATGCTCAACATAAAGCTTGCCATGGAAAGGAGTATGAATGATTGGAAGAAGGCAATAGGAAAGCAGAGGTTCAGGAGGAACAAAGCATCTTCATACGCTTATCTGAAATTCCTACCAATGGATTACATAAGTATCTCTATCTCTATCTTTATTTTATGTTTTATTCATCTTTTAATTATCAATCCTCCATAACCATTTGAATATGCCTGACTGAGATTTACAAGATGACCATAGCTTGCTTCAAGCCGACAGTCTCCGTGGGATCGACCCTTACTCACGTAAGGTATTACTTGGACGACCCAGTGCACTTGCTGGTTAGTTGTGCAGAATTGTGACAAAGTGTGATTCACGTTTGAGAGCTCCAAGTCTTTGGCACCATTGTTGATGATCACAATTTTGTGCACCAAGTTTTTGGCGCCGTTGCCGGGGATTGTTCGAGTTTGGACAACTGACGGTTCATCTTGTTGCTTAGATTAGGTAATTTTATTTTATGTTTAAGCTTTTTACTTTTTAATTTCGAAATTTTTTTTCAAAAATACAAAAAAATTTTCTATTTTGTTCTTCAGAGTTTTTAAGAATGAATTCTAGAGTTTCATGATGATTTGTTGAAGTCTGGCTGGCTGTGAAGCCATGTCTAATCTTTTGGACCGAGGTTTCAACTTATCATCACAAGAGCTTGTTGATTTCTATCAATTTTGCTGTTGTGAGCAATGATCTGCTAAAGCTTGGCTAGCCATTGGGTATGTCTAGTGTTTTGGACCGGAGCTTCCACTGGAAGCTTGACTGGCTAGTAAGCCATGTCTAATTCCTGGACCAGAGTCTTAGACTAGCATTGCAATGATTCCTGGAATTCTTATTAAAAATTTTGAACCCCTTTATTTTCTTTTCCACTCAATTTTTGAAAAATCACAAAAAAATTTTATAAAATCATAAAAATAAAAAATATTTTATGTTTCTTGTTTGAGTCTAGTGTCTAATTTTAAGTTTGGTGTCAATTGCATGTCTTTATTCTTCTAATTTTCAAAAATTACATGCATTATGTTCGTCATTGATCTTCAAGATGTTCTTGATGATTTCCTTGCTCTGATCTTTAATTTCTCTTATTTTGTGTCTTTTGTTGTTTCTTACATGCATTTTCAAATTGTTATAGTCCTTAGTATACAAACTTCTAAGTTTGGTGTCTTGCATGCATTGTTTATTTGATCTTAGTTGCATTCTTTTTATTATTGTTTCTCATCATTTAAAAATTCAAAATTTTTTTAAAATTGTGTCTTTTCAAAGTCAATAATACAGAGAATTGAAGATTCAGAACATGCAGCAGAAGAATTACACAGAAAAAGCTGGGCGCTCAAAACGCCCAGTGAAAAAGGAAAACTGGTGTTTAAACGCCAGCCAGGGTACCTGGCTGGGCGTTAAACGCCCAAAAGGGTAGCATTTTGGGCGTTAAACGCCAGAATGGATACCATTCTGGGTGTTTAACGCCAGGATGACATAAGAGGGAAGATTTTGTTTTTAATTCAAATTTTTTTCAAGTTTTCATAAGTTTTCAAAATCAAATCTTTTTCAAATAATATCTTTTCAAAATAAATTTCTTTCCATTTTTTTTACTATTTTCAAAAATACTTGCTAACAATTAATGATTTGATTCAAAAATTTCAAGTATGCCTTTCTTGTTAAGAAAGGTTTAATATCTGAATCATATCTTTTAAATTTCTTGTTAGCCAAGTCATTAATTTTAAAATCAAATCTTTTTAAATTATTTTTCAATTATATCCTTTCAATCATATCTTTTTAAAACCATATCTTTTCAATCATATCTTCTTAATCACATCTTTTTCAAAATAATTTTCAATCATATCTTTTTGATTTCTAATTTTAAAAATCTTTTTCAAAAATCACTTAATTTCTTTTCCAACTTTAATTCTCGAAAATCATCAATCAAAATTTCAAAATTTCTTTTAATTATTTCAAAATCTTTTACTTTAATTTCAAAAATTCTTCCCCTCTTCTCACATCCTTCTATTTAAAGGACTAACACTCCTCCACTATCAACAAATCGAACTCTATCCCTCTTGATAAGTTTGAATTCTTCTCTTTCTACCTTCTCCTTCTATTCTTCTTTTCCTCTGACACTTCAAGGAATCTCTATACTGTGACATAGAGGATTCCATACTTTCTTCTCTTTTCATATGAGCAGAAGCAAGGATAAAGACATTCTTGTTGAAGCTGATCCTGAACCTGAAAGGACCTTGAAGAGAAAGCTAAGAGAAGCTAAAGTACAACTCTCTATAGAGGACCTAACAGAACTTTTCAAACAAGAAAAAGACATGGCAGCCGAAAACAACAACAATGTCAACAATGCAAGGAAGGTGCTTGGTGACTTTACTGCACCTACTCCTGACTTCTATGGGAGAAGCATCTCAATCCCTGCCATTAGAGCAAACAACTTTGAGCTTAAGCCTCAATTAGGTTTCTCTAATGCAACAGAATTGCAAGTTTCATGGACTTCCATTGGAAGATCCTCATCAGTTCTTAGCTGAATTCTTGCAAATCTGTGACACTGTCAAGATCAATGGGGTTGATCCCGAGGTCTACAAGCTTATGCTTTTTCCCTTTGCTGTAAGAGACAGAGCTAGAACATGGTTGGATTCACAACCTAAAGAAAGCCTGAACTCTTGGGAAAAGCTAGTCAATGCCTTCTTGGCAAAGTTCTTTCCACCTCAAAAATTGAGCAAGCTTAGAGTGGAAGTCCAAACCTTCAGACAGAAGGAAGGTGAATCCCTCTATGAAGCCTGGGAAAGATACAAGCAATTGATCAGAAGGTGTCCTTCTGACATGCTTTCAGAATGGAGCATCATAGGTATTTTCTATGATGGTCTATCTGAACTATCCAAGATGTCATTGGACAGCTCTGTTGGAGGATCTCTTCATCTGAAGAAGACGCCTGCAGAAGCTCAGGAACTCATTGAAATGGTTGCAAATAACCAATTCATGTACACTTCTGAAAGGAATCCTGTGAATAATGGGACAAATCAGAAGAAAGGAGTTCTTGAGATTGATACTCTGAATGCCATATTGGCTCAGAACAAAATATTGACTCAACAAGTCAATATGATTTCTCAAAGTCTGTCTGGAATGCAAGCAGGAACAGGTAGTACCAAAGAAGCTTCATCTGAAGAAGAAGCTTATGATCCTGAGAACCCAGCAATGGAAGAGGTGAATTACATGGGAGAACCCTATGAAAACACCTATAATCCTTCATGGAAAAATCATCCAAACTTCTCATGGAAGGATCAACAGAGGCCTCAACAAGGCTTTAACAACAATAATGGTGGAAGAAACAGGTTTACCAATAGCAAACCCTTTCCATCATCTTCTCAGCAACAGACAGAGAATTCTAAGCAGAGCCACTCTGAATTAGCAACTGTAGTCTCTGATCTAATTAAAACAACTCAAAGTTTCATGACTGAAACAAGGTCCTCCATTAGAAATTTGGAGGCACAAGTGGGTCAGCTAAGTAAGAAAATTACTGAACTCCCTCCTAGTACTCTTCCAAGCAATACAGAAGAGAATCCAAAAGGAGAGTGCTAGGCCATCACCATGACCCACACGGCCGAATCTGGAGAGGAGGAAGAGGCAGTGATCTTCACTAAGGAAGATCTCACTGGACGTCCACTGGCCTCCAAGGAGTTCCCTCATGAGGAACCATGGGAATCTGAGGCTCACACTGAAACCATAGAGATTCCATTGAATTTACTTCTGCCATTCATGAGCTCTGATGAGAATTCTTCCTCTGAAGAGGATGAAGATGTTACTGAAGAGCAAGTTGCTAAGTACCTTGGAGCAATCATAAAACTAAATGCCAAGTTATTTGGTAATGAGACTTGGGAGGATGAACCCTCCTTGATCACCAAAGTATTGGATGACTTGACTAGGCAGAGATTACCCCAAAAGAGACAAGATCCTGGAAAGTTCTCAATACCTTGCACCATAGGCACCATGACCTTTGAAAAGGCTCCGTGTGACCTAGGATCAAGCATAAACCTCATGCCTCTCTCTGTAATGGAGAAACTAGGAATTTTTGAGGTACAAGCTACAAGAATCTCATTAGAGATGGCAGACAATTCAAGGAAACAAGCTTATGGACTTGTAGAGGATGTCTTGGTAAAGGTTGAAGACCATTACATCCCTGCTGATTTCATAATCCTAGAGACTGGGAAGTATATGGATCAATCCATCATCCTTGGCAGACCCTTTCTAGCCACAGCAAAAGCTGTGATTGATGTTGACAGAGGAGAATTGGTCCTTCAAGTGAATGAGGACTCCCTTGTGTTTAAAGCTCAAGGATCTCCCTCTGTAATCATGGAGAAGAAGCATGAAAAGCTTCTCTCAATGCAGAGTCAAACAAAATCCCCACATTCAAACTCTAATTTTGGTGTTGGGAGGCCACAACCAAACTCTAAGTTTGGTGTTGAGAGGCCATCATCATGCTCTGAGAATCTGTGAGGCTCCATGAGAGCCCACTGTCAAGCTACTGACATTAAAGAAGCCCTTGTTGGGAGGCAACCCAATTTTACTTATCTATGTTAAATTTCTATTTTCCATTGTTATTTTATGTTTTCTATATGTTGATGATCATGAGAAGTCACAAAAACAATTGAAAAAGCAAAAACAAACTGAAAAACAAAATGAAAAATAGCACACCCTGGAGGAGAAAGCTACTGGCGTTTAAACGCCAGTAAGGGCAGCAAAATGGGCGTTAAACGCCCAGTCTGGCACCATTCTGGGCGTTTAACGCTAGAAATGGGCACCAGTCTGGCGTTTAACGCCAGGAATGGGCAAGAAGCTGGCGTTAAACGCTAAAAATGGGCAGCAGCCTGGCGTTTAACGCCAGGATTGGCAGAAAGGGGCATTTTTGCACGCCACTTGGTGTAGGGATGAGATATCCTTGACACCTCAGGATCTGTGGACCCCACAGGATCCTCACCTACCCCACCTCTCTCTCTCTTCTTCACCCATTCACTAATCACCTCAATACCTCTTCAAATTCAAACCACTTTCCCACCCAAACCCACCCATAATGGCCGAACCATACCCCCCTCTCCACTCCTATAGAAACCCATCTTCACTCCTTCATTTTCACACATCTTAAACACTACTTCTCTCCCTTGGCCGAAACACTAACCCCCCTCCATCTCCTCTATTTCTTCTTCCTCTACTCTCTTCCTTCTTCTTTTTCTCGAGGACGAGCAAACCTTCTAAGTTTGGTGTGGTAAAAGCGTTGCTTTTTGTTTTTCATAACCATTTATGGCACCAAAGGCTGGAGAAACCTCTAGAAAAATGAAATGGAAAGTAAAAGCTTCCACCTCCGAGTCATGAGAGATGGAGATATTCATCTCAAAGGTCCATCAAGACCACTTCTATGAAGTTGTGGCCAAGACTCCTCATTGAAGAGGACAAGCCCATCACTAAGAAAAGGATGGAGCAAACAAGAGATCCTACTCATGGACAAGAGCATGAGGAAATTCCTCATCATGAACTCCCTGAGATGCCTCAAGGGATGCATTTTCCTCCACAAAACTATTGGGAACAAATCAACACCTCCCTAGGAGAATTAAGTTCCAATATGGGACAACTAAGGATGGAGCACCAAGAGCATTCCATCCTCCTCCATGAAATTAGAGAAGACCAAAGAACCATGAGAGAGGAACAACAAAGGCAAGGAAGAGACATTGAGGAGCTCATGCACTCCATAAGATCTTCAAGAGGAAGAACAAGCCGCCATCAATAAGATGGACCCGTTCTTTAATTTCCTTGTTCTTTATTTTTTGTTTTTTCGAAAATTATGCCTTATGTCTATTTATGTTTGTGTCTTTATTACATGATCATTAGTGTCTTAGTGTCTATGCCTTAAAGCTATGAATATGAATCCATCACCTTTCTTAAATGGAAAATGTTTTTAATTGAAAAAGAAAAAGAAGTACATGAATTTTGAATTTTATAACAGATTAATTATTTTGATGTGGTGGCAATACTTTTTGTTATCTGAATGAATGCTTGAACAGTGCATATTTTTGAATTTGATTGTTCATGAATGTTAAAATTGTTGGCTCTTGAAAGAATGATGGAAAAGGAGAAATGTTATTTGATAATCTGAAAAATCATAAAATTGATTCTTGAAGCAAGAAAAAGCAGTGAAAAGCTTGTAGAAAAAATATATATATGCGAAAAAAAAGAGAGAAAGAAAGAAAAAAAAAAGCAAGCGGAAAAAGCCAATAGCCCTTTAAACCAAAAGGCAAGGGTAAAATAAAAAAAGGGATCCAAGGCTTTGAGCATCAGTGGATAGGAGGGCCCACAAGAATAAAATCCTGGCCTAAGCGGCTAAACCAAGCTGTCCCTAACCATGTGCTTGTGGCGCGAAGGTGTCAAGTGAAAACTTGAGACTGAGTGGTTAAAGTCGTGATCCAAAGCAAAAAGAGTGTGCTTAAAAGCTCTGGACACCTCTAATTGGGAACTCTAGCAAAGCTGAGTCAAAATCTGAAAAGGTTCACCCAGTTATGTGTCTGTGGCATTTATGTATCCGGTGGTAATACTGGAAAACAAAATGCTTAGGGTCACGGCCAAGACTCATAAAGTAGCTGTGTTCAAGAATCAACATACCTAACTAGGAGAATCAATAACACTATCTGGATTCTGAGTTCCTATAGATGCCAATCATTCTGAACTTCAAGGGATAAAGTAAGATGCCAAAACTATTCAGAAGCAAAAAGCTAAAAGCCCCGCTCATCTAATTAATACTGATCTTCATAGATGTTTTTGGAATTCATTGTACATTCTATTCTTTTTATCCTATTTGATTTTTAGTTGCTTGGGGACAGGCAACAATTTAAGTTTGGTGTTGTGATGAGCGGATAATTTATACGCTTTTTGGCATTATTTTTAGTATGTTTTTAGTATGTTTTACTTAATTTTTATTATATTTTTATTAGTTTTTATTTAAAAATCACATTTCTGGACTTTACTATGATTTTGTGTGTTTTTCTATGATTTCAGGTATTTTTTGGCTGAAATTGAGGGACCTGAGCAAAAATCTGATTCAGAGGCTGAAAAAGGACTACAGATGCTGTTGGATTCTGACCTCCCTGCACTCGAAGTGGATTTTCTGGAGCTACAGAAGCTCAATTGGCGCGCTCTGAATTGCGTTGCAAAGTAGACATGCTGGGCTTTCCATCAATATATAATAGTTTATACTTTGCCCAAGATTTGATGGCCCAAACCGGCGTTCCAAGTCAGCTTAAGAATTCTGGCGTCAAAACGCCAGAACTGGCACAAAAGCTGGCGTTTAACTCCAAGAAAAGTCTCTACATTTGAAAGCTTCAATGCTCAGCCCAAGCACACACCAAGTGGGCCCGGAAGAAGATTTCTGCATTAATTACTTATTTCTGTAAACCCTAGGCTACTAGTTCTCTATAAATAGAACCTTTTACTATTGTATTTTCATCTTGGTTCTTCGGGTTCCCTCTCTGGGGCCGAAGCCAATGACCACCATTATCACTTTTGTATTTTTAACGGTGGAGTTTCTACACACCATAGATTAAGGTATGGAGCTCTTCTGTTCTTCATGAATTAATACAATTACTATTGTTCTTCTATTCAATTCACGCCTGCTTCTTCTCTAAGATATTCATTCGTTCTTCAACTTGATGAATGTGATGATCCATGACACTCATCATCATTCTCACCTATGAACATGTGCCTGACAACCACCTCTGTTCTACTAGCAATGGCTTGAATGCGTATCTCTTGGGTTTCTAATCTAAGATTAGAACCTTCGTGGTATAGGCTAGAATTATTGACGGCCATTCCTGAGATCCGGAACGTCTAAACCTTGTCTGTGGTATTCTGAGTAGGATCTGGGAAGGGATGACTGTGACAAGCTTCAAACTCGCGAGTGTTGGGCGTGTGGCAGACGCAAAAGAATCAATGGATCTTATTCCAACATGATCGATAACCGACAGATGATTAGCCCTGCGGTGACAGCGTGCGTAGAACATTTTCACTGAGAGGACGGGAAGTAGCCTGGTGCACGAATTGTGAATCACACTTTTCACAACTCGTACAACTAACCAGCAAGTGCACTGGGTCGTCCAAGTAATACCTTATGTGAGTAAGAGTCGAATCCCACGGAGATTGTTGACTTGAAGCAATCTATGGTTATCTTGTAACTCTTAGTCAGGATATCAATTATATTTATCAGTTTGAATTGCGAGAAATAAAAGAGCATGAAATAAATACTTGTTCTGCAGTAATGGAGAATATGTTGGAGTTTTGGAGATGCTTTGTCTTCTGAATCTCTGCTTTCCCCTTGTCTTCTTCTTCATGCACGCAAGGTTCCTCCTATGGCAAGCTGTATGTTGGTGGATGATGAGCGGATAATTTATACGCTTTTTGGCATTGTTTTTAGTATGTTTTTAGTATATTTTAATTAGTTTTTATTATGTTTTTATTAGTTTTTAAATAAAAATCACTCTTCTGGAATTTACTATGAGTTTGTGTATTTTTCTGTAATTTCAGGTATTTTCTGGCTGAAATTGAGGGACCTGAGCAAAAATCTGATTCAGAGGCTGAAAAAGGACTGCAGATGCTGTTGGATTCTGACCTCCCTGCACTCAAAGTGGATTTTCTGAAGCTACAGAAGCCCAATTGGCGCGCTCTCAATTGCGTTGGAAAGTAGACATCCTGGGCTTTCCAGCAATGTATAATAGTCTATACTTTGCCTGAGATTTGATGGCCCAAACAGGCGTTCCAAGTCAGCTCAAGAATTCTGGCGTTTACTCCAAAACTGGCACAAAAGCTGGAGTTAAACGCCCAAACTGGCACAAAAGCTGGCGTTTAACTCCAAGAAAAGTCTCTACACGAAAATTCTTCAATGCTCAGTCCAAGCACACACCAAGTGGGCCCGGAAGAAGATTTCTGCATTAATTACCTATTTTTGTAACCCTAGGCTACTAGTTTTCTATAAATAAGACCTTTTGCTATTGTATTTTCATCTCTTTTACACACTTTTTCAGATCTTTGCTCATACTTTTATAGTTCTTTTCACGTTTTGGGAGGCTGGCCTCACGGCCATGCCTGACCCTTGTTCTTATGTATTTTCAACGGTGGAGTTTCTACACACCATAGATTAAGGTGTAGAGCTCTGCTGTTCTTCATGAATTAATACAAAGTACTATTGTTTTTCTATTCAACTCAAGTCTATTTCTTCTCCAAGATATTCATTCGTTCTTCAACTTGATGAATGTGATGATCCGTGACACTCATCATCATTCTCACCTATGAATATGTGCCTGACAACCACCTCTGTTCTACTAGCAATGGCTTGAATGCGTATCTCTTGGGTTTCTAATCTAGGATTGGAACCTTCGTGGTATAGGCTAGAATTATTGGTGGCCATTCCTGAGATCCGGAACGTCTAAATCTTGTCTGTGGTATTCTGAGTAGGATCTGGGAAGGGATGACTGTGACGAGCTTCAAACTCGCGATTGTGGGGCGTGTGACAGACGCAAAAGGATCAATGGATCCTATTCCGACATGATCGAGAACTGACAGCTGATTAGCCGATGTTGTGACAGAGCATCAGGACCATTTTCACTGAGAGGACGGGATGTAGCCATTGACAACGGTGATGCCCAACATAAAGCTTGCCATGGAAAAGAGTATGAATGTTTGGAAGAAGGCAATAGGAAAGCAGAGGTTCAAGGGGAACAAAGCATCTTCATACGCTTATCTGAAATCCACCAATGAATTACATAAGTATCTCTATCTTTATTTTATGTTTATTTTCATCTCCTTAAACTCCATAACCATTTGAATCCGCCTGACTGAGATTTACAAGATGACCATAGCTTGCTTCAAGCCGACAATCTTCGTGGGATCGACCCTTACTCACGTAAGGTTTATTACTTGGACGACCCAGTGCACTTGCTGGTTAGTTGTGCGGAATTGTGACAAAGTGTGATTCACGTTTGAGAGCTCCAAGTCTTTGGCGCCATTGTTGATGATCACAATTTCGTGCACCAAGTTTTTGGCACCGTTGCCGGGGATTGTTCGAGTTTGGACAATTGACGGTTCATCTTGTTGCTTAGATTATGTATTTTTTTTTCAGAATTTTTAAGAATGAATTCTAGAGTTTCAAGGTGATGTTCCCACCATCACAAAAGCTGATTGATTCTCATCAATTTAGCTATTGAATGTAATGTCCTGCTGAAGCTTGGCCAAACATGTCTAATCTTTTTAGACTGAAGCTTTAGACTAACATTGCATGATTCCTGGAATTCTTATTAAAAGTTTTGATTCTCTTTATTTTCTTTTCTATATAGTTTTCGAAAAAAATACAAAAAATTTTAAAATCATAAAACCAAAAATATTTTATGATTCTTGTTTGAGTCTAGCATCAATTTTTAATTTTGGTGTCAATTGCATGTTTTTATTCTTGCATTTTTCGAATACATGCATATTGTTCTTCATTGATCTTCAAGTTGTTCTTGATGATTTCATTGCTTTGATCTTCAAATTCTCTTGTTTTGTATGTTTTGTTGTTTCTTACATGCATTTTTACATTGTTATAGTCCTTAGTATACAAATTTTTTAAGTTTGGTGTCCTGCATGCATTGTTTGATTTGAGTTTCCTAAGATTAATTGTATTTTGATTGTTTCTCATCATTAAAAATTCAAAAAATATTTTCAAAATTATGTCTTTTGAAGTCAATAATATAGAGAATTGAAGATTCAGAACATTCAGCAGAGGAATCAAACAGAAAAAGCTGGGCGTCCAAAACGCTCAGTGAAGAAGGAAAACTGGCGTTTAAACGCCAGCCAGGGTACCTGGCTGGGCGTTTAACGCCCAAAAAGGTAGAGATTTGGGCGTTAAACGCCAGAATGGGCACCATTATGGGCGTTTAACGCCAGGATGACACTAGAGGGAAGATTTTGTTTTTAATTCACATTTTTTTCAAGTTTTCATAATTTTTCAAAATCAATTTCTTTCCATTTTATATTTATTTTTACTATTTTCAAAAATCCTTACTTCAATTAAAGATTTACTTCAAAATTTTCAAGTTGTTACTTGCCTATTAAGAAAGGATCAAACTTTAAATTTTAAAATCATATCTTTTAATTTCTTGATAGTCAAGTAATCAACTTTAATTTTAAAAATTTTCTTTTTCTAAATTGATTTTCAATCATATCTTTTCAAACATATCTTTTCAATCACATCTTTTTCAAAATTAATTTTTTTTTCAATCAAATCTTTTTCTAATTTCAAAATCTTTTTCAAAAATTACTTTATTTCTTTCCCAATCTTAGTTTTCGAAAATCTCAATCAAATTTTCAAATTTCTTTTAATTATTTCAAAATCTTTTACTTTATTTTCGAAAATTCTTCCCCTCTTTTCACATCCTTCTATTTAAGGGACTAAGACTCCTCATCAAGGTGCAATTCGAACTCTATCCCTCTTGATAAGTTCAAATTCTCTCTTTTCCACCTCCTCCTTCTATTCTTCTTTTCCTCTGACACCTCAAGGAATCTCTATACTGTGACATAGAGGATTCCCTACTTTCTTGTTCTCTTCTCTTTCATATGAGCAGGAACAAAGATAAAGGCATACTTGTTCAAGCTGATCCTGAACCTGAAAGGACCTTGAAGAGAAAGCTAAGAGAAGCTAAAGAACAATTCTCTTTAGAAGGCCTAACAGAGCTTTTCAAAGAAGAAGAAACCATGGCAGCCAAAAACAACAACAATGCCAACAATGCAAGGAAGGTGCTTGGTGACTTTACTGCACCTACTCCTGATTTCTATGGGAGAAGCATCTCTATCCCTGCCATTGGAGCAAACAACTTTGAGCTTAAGCCTCAATTAGTTTCTCTAATGCAACAGAATTGCAAGTTTCATGGACTTCCATTGGAAGATCCTCATCAGTTCTTAGCTGAGTTCTTGCAAATCTGTGACACTGTCAAGACCAATGGGGTTGACCCTGAAGTCTACAGACTCATGCTCTTTCCTTTTGCTGTAAGAGACAGAGCTAGAACATGGTTGGATTCACAACCTAAGGAAAGCCTGAACTCTTGGGAAAAGCTAGTCAATGCCTTCTTGGCAAAGTTCTTTCCACCTCAAAAATTGAGCAAGCTTAGAGTGGAAGTCCAAACCTTTAGACAGAAGGATGGAGAATCCCTCTATGAAGCTTGGGAGAGATACAAGCAATTGATCAGAAGGTGCCCTTCTGACATGCTTTCAGAATGGAGCATCATAGGAATCTTCTATGATGGTCTGTCTGAACTATCCAAGATGTCATTGGATAGCTCTGCTGGAGGATCTCTTCATCTGAAGAAGACGCCTGCAGAAGCTCAAGAACTCATTGAAATGGTTGCAAATAACCAATTCATGTACACCTCTGAAAGGAATCCTGTGAATAATGGGACAACTCAGAAGAAAGGAGTCCTTGAGATTGATACTCTGAATGCCATATTGCCTCAGAATAAAATATTGACCCAACAAGTCAATATGATTTCTCAGAGTCTGTCTGAAATGCAAGCAGCAACAAGCAGTACTAAGGAAGCTTCCTCTGAAGAAGAAGCTTATGATCCTGAGAACCCAGCAATGGAAGAGGTGAATTACATGGGAGAACCCTATGGAAACACCTATAATCCTTCATGGAGAAATCATCCAAATCTCTCATGGAAGGATCAACAGAGACCTCAACAAGGTTTCAACAGCAACAATGGTGGAAGAAACAGGTTTAGCAATGGCAAGCCTTTTCCATCATCTTCTCAGCAACAAACAGAGAATTCTAAGCAGAGCCACTCTGACTTAGCAACCATTGTCTCTGATCTAATCAAAACCACTCAAAGTTTCATGACTGAAACAAGGTCCTCCATTAGAAATTTGGAGTCACAATTGGGTCAGCTGAGTAAGAAAATTACTGAACTCCCTCCTAACACTCTCCCAAGCAATACAAAAGAGAATCCAAAAAGAGAGTGCAAGGCCATAACCACAACCCACACGGCCGAACCTGGAGAGGAGGAAGAGGTAGTGATCTCCACTGAGGAAGACCTCAATGGACGTCTACTGACCTCTAAGGAGTTCCCTAATGAGGAACCATGGGAATCTGAGGCTCATTCTGAGACCATAGAGATTCCATTGAATTTACTTCTGCCTTTCATAAGCTCTGATGAGTATTCTTCCTCTGAAGAGGATGAAGATGTCACTAAAGAGCAAGTTGCTAAGTACCTTGGAGCAATCATGAAGCTAAATACCAAGTTATTTGGTAATGAGACTTGGGAGAATGAACCTCCATTGCTCATCAAAGAACTGGATGACTTGACTAGGCAGAGATTACCTCAAAAGAGACAGGACCCTGGAAAGTTCTCAATCCCTTGTACCATAGGCACCATGACCTTTGAGAAGGCTCTATGTGACCTAGGGTCAAGCATAAACCTTATGCCTCTCTCTGTAATGGAGAAGCTAGGGATCATTGAGGTACAAGCTGCAAGAATCTCACTAGAGATGGCAGACAATTCAAAGAAACAGGCTTATGGACTTGTAGAGGATGTCTTGGTAAAAATTGAAGAATATTACATCCCTGCTGATTTCATAGTCCTAGAGACTAGGAAGTGTATGGATGAATTCATCATCCTTGGCAGACCCTTCCTAGCCACAGCAAAAGCTGTGATTGATGTTGACAGAGGAGAATTGATCATTCAAGTGAATGGAGACTCCCTTGTGTTTAAAGCTCAAGGATATCCCTCTGTCACCATGGAGAGGAAGCACGAAGAGCTTCTCTCAATACAGAGTCAAACAGAGCCCCACAGTCAAACTCTAAGTTTGGTGTTGGGAGGCCACAACCAAACTCTAAGTTTGGTGTTGAACCCCGACATTCAAACTCTAAGTTTGGTGTTGGGAGGTTCCAACATTGCTCTGAACATCTGTGAGGCTCCATGAGGCTACTGTCAAGCTATTGACATTAAAGAAGCGCTTGTTGGGAGGCAACCCAATCTTTACTTATCTATGTTAAATTTCTATTTTTTATTGTTATTTTATGTTTTCTGTAGGTTGATGATCATGTGAAATCCCAAAAACAATTGAAAAAGAAAAAAAAAAAGTGAAAAACAGAATGAAAAACAGAACACCCTGGAGGAGACAGTTACTGGCGTTTAAACGCCAGAAAAGGGCACCAGTTTGGCGTTTAACGCCAGGAATAGGCAAGAAGCTGGCGTTAAACGCCAGAAATGGGCAGCAGCCTGGCGTTTAACGCCAGGATTGGCAGAAAAGGGCGTTTTGCACGCCACTTGGTGCAGGGATGAGATATCCTTGACACCTCAGGATCTGTGGACCCCACAGGATCCCTACCTACCCCACCTCTCTCTCTCTCTCTTCTTCACCCATTCACTAATCATCTCAATACCTCTTCCCCAAAAACCCCTCACCTATCAAATCCCACCATTTTCTTCACCACTCACATCCATCCTTCATAAAACCCCCACCTACGTCACCATCCAAATTCAAACCACTTTCCCTCCTAAACCCACCCATAATGGCCGAATCATACACACCCCTTTCACCCATATATAAACCCATCTTCACTCCTTCTTTTCACAAACATATACACTACCTATCCCCCTTGGCCGAAACACAAAGCCCACTCCATCTCCTCTATTTCTTCTTCTTCTACTCTCTTCTTTCTTCTTTTGCTCGAGGACGAGCAACCTTCTAAGTTTGGTGTGGTAAAAGCTAAAGCTTTTTATTTTTCCATAACCATTTATGGCACCAAAGGCCGGAGAAATCTCTAGAAAGAGGAAAGGGAAGGCAAAAGCTTCCACCTCCGAGTCATGGGAGATGGAGAGATTCCTCTCAAGGGTGCATCAAGACCACTTCTATGAAGTTGGGGCCAAGAAGAAAGTGATCCCTGAGGTCCCTTTCAAACTCAAAAAGAATGAGTATCCGAAGATCCGACATGAGATCCGAAGAAGAGGTTGGGAAGTTCTCACCAACCCCATTCAACAAGTCGGGATCTTAATGGTTCAAGAGTTCTATGCCAATGCATGGATCACCAAGAACCATGATCAAAGTGTGAACCCGGAATATGTAAGGTTGGCATTCAACTTGCCCATAATGCAAGGAGATGCACACCCCTACACTAGAAGGGTCAACTTTGATCAAAGGTTGGACCAAGTCCTCATGGACATATGTGAAGAGGGCGCTCAATGGAAGAGAGATTCAAGAGGGAAGCCGGTTCAACTAAGAAGGCATGACCTCAAGCCCGTGGCTAGGGGATGGTTGGAGTTCATCCAACGCTCAATCATTCCCACTAGCAACCGGTCCGAAGCTACTATAGACCGGGCTATCATGATACATAGCATCATGATTGGAGAGGAAGTGGAAGTTCATGAGGTTATATCCCAAGAACTCTACAAGGTGGCGGACAAGTCCTCTCCTTTGGCAAGGTTAGCCTTCCCTCATCTCATTTGTCACCTTTGCAATTCGGTTGGAATTGACATAGAGGGAGACATTCTCATTGATGAGGACAAACCCATCACTAAGAAAAGGATGGAGAAAACAAGAGAACCTCATCAAGAGCATGAGAAAATTCCTCATCATGAAATCCCTGAGATGCCTCAAGGGATGCATCTTCCTCCACAAAACTATTGGGAGCAAATCAACACCTCCCTAGGAGAATTAAGTTCCAACATCGGACAACTAAGGGTGGAGCACCAAGAGCATTCCATCCTCCTCCATGAAATTAGAGAAGATCAAAGAACCATGAGAGAGGAGCAACAAAGGTAAGGAAGAGACATTGAGGAGCTCAAGCACTTCATAAGATCTTCAAGAGGAAGAACAAGCCGCCATCACTAAGGTGGACCCGTTCTTTAATTTCCTTGTTCTTTATTTTCTGATTTTCGAAAATAGTGCTTTATGTTTATCTATGTTTGTGTCTTTACTACATGATCATTAGTGTCTTAGTGTCTATGCCTTAAAGCTATGAAAATGAATCCATCACCTTTCTTAAATGAAAAATATTTTTAATTAAAAAAGAAAAAGAAGTGCATGAATTTCAAATTTTAAAACAGTTTAATTATTTTGATGTGGTGGCAATACTATTGTTTTTCTGAATGAATGATTGAACAGTGCATATTTTTGAATTTGATTGTTTATGAATGTTAAAATTGTTGGCTCTTGAAAGAATGAAAGGAAAAGGAGAAATGTTATCTGATGATCTGAAAAATCATAAAATTGATTCTTGAAGCAAGAAAAAGCAGTGAAAAGCTTGCAGAAAAAAAAAGAAGAAAAAGAAAGAAAAAGAAAAGCAAGCAGAAAAAGCCAATACCCCTTTAAACCAAAAGGCAAGGGTGAAAAAAAAGGATCCAAGGCTTTGAGCATCAGTGGATAGGAGGGCCCACAGGAATAAAATCCTGGCCTAAGCGGCTAAACCAAGCTGTCCCTAACCATGTGCTTGTGGCGTGAAGGTGTCAAGTTAAAACTTGAGACTGAGCGGTTAAAGTCGAGGTCCAAAGCAAAAAGAAGAGTGTGCTTAAGAACCCTGGATACCTCTAATTGGGGACTCTAGCAAAGCTGAGTCACAATCTGAAAAGGTTCACCCAGTTATGTGTCTGTGGCATTTATGTATCCAGTGGTAATACTGGAAAACAAAATGCTTAGGGTCATGGCCAAGACTCATAAAGTAGCTGTGTTCAAGAATCAACATACCTAACTAGGAGAATCAATAACACTATCTGGATTCTGAGTTCCTATAGATGCCAATCATTCTGAACTTCAAGGGATAAAGTGAGATGCCAAAACTGTTCAGAAGCAAAAAGCTAAAAGCCCCGCTCATCTAATTAATAATGATCTTCATAGATGTTTTTGGAATTCATTGTACATTCTCTTCTTTTTATCCTATTTGATTTTCAGTTGCTTGGGGACAAGCAACAATTTAAGTTTGGTGTTGTGATGAGCGGTGATGAGTGGATAATTTATACGCTTTTTGGCATTGTTTTTAGTATGTTTTTAGTAGGATCTAGTTACTTTTAGGGATGTTTTCATTAGTTTTTATGTTAAATTCACATTTCTGGACTTTACTATGAGTTTGTGTGTTTTTCTGTGATTTCAGGTATTTTCTGGCTGAAATTGAGGGACTTGAGCAGAAATCAGATTCAGAGGTTGAAGAAGGACTGCTGATACTGTTGGATTCTGACCTCCCTGCACTCAAAGTGGAATTTCTGGAGCTACAGAACTCAAAATAGCGCGCTTCCAATTGCGTTGGAAAGTAGACATCCAGGGCTTTCCAGAAATATATAATAGTCCATACTTTGGCCAAGAATAGACGACGTAAACTGGCGTTCAACGCCAGCTCTCTGCCCAATTCTGGCGTCCAGCGCCAGAAAAGGATCCAAAACCAGAGTTGAACGCCCAAACTGGCACCAAAACTGGCGTTCAACTCCACAAATGTTCTCTGCACGTGTAAAGTTAAAGCTCAGCCCAAGCACACACCAAGTGGGCCCCAGAAGTGGATTTATGCATCAATTACTTACTCATGTAAACCCTAGTAGCTAGTTTATTATAAATAGGACCTTTTACTATTGTATTAGACATCTTGGGACGCATTGTTCTTAGACCATGGAGGCTGGCCATCTCGGCCATGCCTGGACTACCACTTATGTATTTTCAACGGTAGAGTTTCTACACTCCATAGATTAAGGTGTGGAGCTCTGCTGTTCCTCAAAGATTAATGCAAAGTACTTCTGTTTTCTATTCAATTCATCTTATTTCACTTCTAAGATATCCATTCGCACCCAAGAACGTGATGAAGGTGATGATTATGTGTGACGCTCATCACCATTCTCCCCTATGAACACGTGCCTGACAAACACTTCCGTTCTACATGAAATAAGCTAGAATGAATATCTCTTAGATCTCCTAACCAGAATCTTCGTGGCGTAAGCTAGAATGATGGCGGCATTCAAGAGAATCCAGAAAGTCTAAACCTTGTCTGTGGTATTCCGAGTAGGATTCAATGATTGAATGACTGTGACGAGCTTCAAACTCGCGAGTGCTGGGCGTTAGTGACAAACGCAAAAGGAGGGTGAATCCTATTCCAGCATGATCGAGAACCAACAGATGATTAGCCGTGCTGTGACAGAGCATGTGAGCATATTTTTCACTGAGAGGAGGGGATGTAGCCACTGACAACGGTGATGCCCTTGCATAAAGCCAGCCATGGAAAGGAGTAAGATTGATTGGATGAAGATAGCAGGAAAGCAGAGATTCAGAGGAACAAACGCATCTCTATACGCTTATCTGAAATTCTCACCAATGAATTACATAAGTATTTCTATTCCTTTTATTATTTATTAATTTCGAAAACCCCATAATTGTTTTATATCCGCCTGACTGAGATTTGCAAGGTGACCATAGCTTGCTTCATACCGACAATCTCCGTGGGATTCGACCCTTACTCACGTAAGGTATTACTTGGACGACCCAGTGCACTTGCTGGTTAGTTACACGGAGTTGTGAACCATGGTCTTGGCATCATGTTTTTTTGGCGCCAATTCCAGGGAAAGAAAGAGCGATAAATTTTACATAATTAAAGTGTAATCACAATTCCGCGTACCAAGTTTTTGGCGCCGTTGCCGGGGATTGTTCGAGTTTGGACAACTGACGGTTCATCTTGTTGCTCAGATTAGGTAACTTTCTTTTCGTTTTCTTTTCAAAAATTTTTCAAAAAAAAAAATTTCTCCTTTGTTTTCGAAAAAAAATTTTTTTAAAATAAAAGTGTTTTCAAAAATATATTTTTCTTCAGAATTTTTAAGAATGAATTCTAGTGTTTCATGGAGCATGTTGAAGCCTGGCTGGCTGTAAAGCCATGTCTAATTCCTTTGGGAATGAGTATGTCAGGCGTGTCATGTCTGAGTTACATACTAAAGCTTGGCTGGCTATTAAGCCATGCCTGACCCTTTGATTGGAGCTTTAGAGCATAAGATTCCTGGAATTCATATTAAAAATTTTGGAATCCTTATTTTTCTTTTTCAAAATGATTTTCGAAAAAAAAATTAATTAAAAGAAAATATAAAAAAAAATCATAAAATCATAAAAATCAAAAATATTTTTGTGTTTCTTGTTTGAGTCATGTGTCATGTTATAAATTTGGTGTCAATTGCATGTGCATCTTGCATTTTTCGAAAATTTTCATGCATTCATAGTGTCTTCATGATCTTCAAGTTGTTCTTGGTAAGTCTTCTTGTTTGATCTTTGCATTTGCATGTTTTGTGTCTTTTCTTATTTTTCATATGCATTCTTGAATTCTTAGTGTCTAGGCATTAAAGAATTCTAAGTTTGGTGTCTTGCATGTTTTCTTTGCATTAAAAATTTTTCAAAAATATGTTCTTGGTGTTCATCTTGACATTCATAGTGTTCTTGGTGTTCATCTTGACATTCATAGCATTCTTGCATGCATTCATTGTTTTGATCTAAAATCTTCATGCATTGCATTATTTTTCTTGTTTTTCTCTCTCATCATAAAAATTCAAAAATAAAAAAATATCTTTCCCTTTTTCTCTCTCATAAATTCGAAAATTAGATTTGACTTTTTCAAAAATTTTTAAAATCTAGTTGTTTTTATGAGTCAAATCAAATTTTCATTTTAAAAATCCTATCTTTTTCAAAAATAAAATCTTTTTCATTTTTCTTAGTTATTTTCGAAAATTCTAAAAACATTTTTCAAAAATCTTTTTCTTATTTTTATATCAAATTTTCGAAAATAACATCACCAATTAATGTTTTGATTCAAAAATTTCAAGTTTGTTACTTGCTTGTTAAGAAAGATTCAAACTTTGAGTTCTAGAATCATATCTTGTGATTTCTTGTGAATCAAGTCATTAATTGTGATTTTAAAAATCAAATCTTTTCAAAAATATCTTCTTATCTCATCTTTTTCAAAATTTGATTTCAAAATATCTTTTCTAACTTCTTATCTTCTTATCTTTTCAAAATTGATTTTCAAATTTGTTTCAACTAACTAACTAACTTTTTGTTTGTTTCTTATCTTTTTCAAAACTACCTAACTAACTCTCTCTCTCTAATTTTCGAAAATATCTTCCCTCTTTTTCAAAAATTTCTTTTTAATTAACTAATTATTCTTATTTTTATTTTTGATTTTAAAAATTTTCGAAAAATACTAACATTTTTCAAAAACCATTTTCGAAAATCACTAACCCTTTTTCAAAAATTATTTTCGAAAATTCTCCCTCTCCCATCTTATTCTATTTATTTATTCATCTACTAACATCTCATCTTACATCTCAACCCTCCTCACAGTTGTGTTTCTTCCATTATATTACATTCTTTGTCTCCCCCTCTTCTTCTACTCACACAGGGATCCCTATACTGTGGTATAAAGGATCCATATTATTATTATTATTTTTTCTGTGCCCTCTTCTTTGTCATATGAGCAGGAGCAAGGACAAGAATATTCTTGTTGAAGCAGATCCGGAACCTGAAAGGACTCTGAAGAGAAAATTAAGAGAAGCTAAATTACAACAATCCAGAAATAACCTTTCAGAAATTTTCGAACAGGAAGAGGAGATGGAAGCCGAAAATAATAATAATGTAAGGAAGATGCTTGGTGACTTTACTGCACCTAATTCCAATTTACATGGAAGAAGCATCCCCATTCCTGCCATTGGAGCAAACAACTTTGAGCTGAAACCTCAATTAGTTTCTCTGATGTAGCAGAACTGCAAGTTTCATGGACTTCCATCTGAAGATCCTTTTCAGTTCTTAACTGAATTCTTGCAGATATGTGATACTGTAAAGACTAATGGAGTAGATCCTGAAGTCTACAGGCTCATGCTTTTCCCTTTTGCTGTAAGAGACAGAGCTAGACTCTGGTTGGATTCTCAACCCAAGGATAGCCTGAACTCATGGGATAAGCTGGTCAAGGCTTTTTTAGCCAAGTTCTTTCCTCCTCAAAAGCTTAGTAAGATTAGAGTGGACGTTCAGACCTTCAGACAGAAAGAAGGTGAATCCCTCTATGAAGCTTGGGAGAGATACAAAGGACTGACCAAAAAGTGTCCTACTGACATGCTTTCAGAATGGACTATCCTGGATATCTTCTATGATGGTCTGTCTGAGTTATCTAAGATGTTATTGGATACTTCTGCAAGTGGATCCATACACCTAAAGAAAACGCCTGCAGAAGCTTAAGAACTCATTGACATGGTTGCTAATAACCAGTTCATGTACACTTCTGAGAGGAATCCTGTGAATAATGGGACGCCTATGAAGAAGGGAGTTCTTGAGATTGATACTCTGAATGCCATATTGGCTCAGAACAAAATATTGACTCAGCAAGTCAATATGATTTCTCAGAGTCTGAATGGATTGCAAGCTACATCCAACAGTACTCAAGAGGCACCTTCTAAAGAAGAAGCCTATGATCCTGAGAACCCTGCAATAGCAGAGGTAAATTACTTAGGTGAACCTTATGGAAACACCTATAACTCAACATGGAGAAATCATCCAAATTTCTCATGGAAGGATCAAAAGCCTCAACAAGGCTTTAATAATGGTGGAAGAAACAGGTTTAGCAATAGCAAGCCTTTTCCATCATCAACTCAGCAACAGACAGAGAACTCTGAACAAAATGATTCTAATTTAGCAAATCTAGTCTCTGATCTATCCAAGGCCACTGTGAGCTTCATGAATGAAACAAGGTCTTCCATTAGAAATTTGGAAGCACAAGTGGGCCAGCTGAGTAAAAGGATCACTGAAATCCCTCCCAGTACTCTCCCAAGCAATACAGAAGAGAATCCAAAAGGAGAGTGCAAGGCCATTGACATAACCAAAATGGCCGAACCCAATGAGGGAGAGGAGGACGTGAATCCCAAGGAGGAAGACCTCCTGGGACGTCCAGTGATCAATAAGGAGCTTCCCTCTGAGGAACCAAAGGACTCTGAGGCTCATCTAGAGACCATAGAGATTCCATTGAACCTCCTTATGCCCTTCATGAGCTCTGATGAGTATTCATCTTCTGAAGAGAATGAAGATGTTACTGAAGAGCAAACTGCCAAGTTTCTTGGTGCAATCATGAAGCTGAATGCCAAATTATTTGGCATTGATACTTGGGAAGTTGAACCTCCCTTGTTCATCATTGAACTAAGTGATCTGGATCAACTGACATTGCCTCAGAAGAGACAGGATCCGGGAAAGTTCATAATACCTTGCACTATAGGCACCATGATCTTTAAGGCTCTGTGTGACCTTGGTTCAGGGATAAACCTCATGCCCCTCTCTATAATGGAGAAACTAGGAATCTATGAGGTGCAAGCTGCTAAAATCTCCTTAGAGATGGCAGACAGCTCAAGAAAACTGGCTTATGGACAAGTAGAGGATGTATTAGTAAAGGTTGAGGGCCTTCACATCCCTACTGATTTCATAGTCTTGGATACTGGAAAGGAAGAGGATGAATCCATCATCCTAGGAAGACCTTTCCTAGCCACAGCAAGAGCTGTGATTGATGTGGACAGAGGAGAACTAGTCCTTCAATTGAATGAGGACAACCTTGTGTTTCCAACTCAAGGATCTCTCTCTGCTTCCATGGAGAGGAAGCATAAAAAGCTTCTCTCAAAGCAGAGTCAACCAGAGCCCCCACAGTCAAACTCTAAGTTTGGTGTTGGGAGGCCACAACCAAACTCTAAGTTTGGTGTTGGAGAGTTTCAACAAAGCTCTGCACATCTGTGAGGCTCCATGAGAGCCCACTGTCAAGCTATTGACATTAAAGAAGTGCTTGTTGGGAGGCAACCCAATATTTATCTAATTTTTATTTTCATTGTTTTTCATGTTTTATTAGGTTCATGATCATGTGGAGTCACAAAATAAATAAAAAAAATTGAAAACGGAATCAAAAACAGCAGAAGAAAAAATCACACCCTGGAGGAGCATCTGTCTGGTGTTCAGCACCAGAACAGAGCATGGTTCTGGCGCTGAACGCCCAAAATGGGCAGCTTCTGGGCGCTGAACGCCAAAACAGGCATGGTTCTGGCGTTCAACGCCAGAAATGGCACACAAATGGGCGTTGAACGCCCAAAATGGGCACCAACCTGGCGCTGAACGCCCAGAGTTGTGTGCAAAGGCATTTTACATGCCTAATGGGTGCAGGGATGTAAATCCTTGACACCTCAGGATCTGTGGACACCACAGGATCATCTCAGGATCTGTGAATCCCACAGGATCCCCACCTACCTCATCATCTCTCTTTCCATTCATGATCATCCCTTCTGTTTTCCATTGACCACTCACATCTATACACCCACTACCTTCAAAATTCAACATCTCTCTCTCCCACCCAATCCCACCCATATGGCCGAATACACACTCCCATCCATCTCCTCCATATCTTCTTCTTATTCTTCTATTCTTTCTTCTTTTGCTCGAGGGCGAGCAACATTCTAAGTTTGGTGTGGTAAAAGCATAGCTTTTTTGTTTTTTTCATAACCATTGATGGCACCTAAGGCCAGAGAAACCTCTAGAAAGAGGAAAGGGAAGACAAAAGCTTCCATCAAGGGTCTATAGCTCAGTGGTAGAACATTTGACTGCAAATCAAGAGATCCCTGAGATACCTCAGGGGAGACATTTTCTTCCACACAATTATTGGAAGCAACTAAGGGTGGAACATCAAGAGCACTCCAGCATCCTTCATGAAATTAGAGAAGATCAAAAAGCAATGAAGGAGGAGCAACAAAGGCAAGGAAGAGACATAGAAGAGCTCAAGGACATCATTTGTTCCTCAAGAAGGAAACGCCACCAGCACTAAGGTGGATTCATTCCTTGTTCTTGCTTTCTCTGTTTTTCGTTTTCTATGTTATGTGCTTATCTATGTTTGTGTCTTCATTACATGATCATTAGTAGTTAGTAACTATGTCTTAAAGTTATGAATGTCCTATGAATCCATCACCTCTCTTAAATGAAAAATGTTTTAATTCAAAAGAACAAGAAGTACATGAGTTTCGAATTTATCCTTGAACTTAGTTTAATTATATTGATGTGGTGACAATGCTTCTTGTTTTCTGAATGAATGCTTGAACAGTGCATATGTCTTTTGAAGTTGTTGTTTAAGAATGTTAAATATGTTGGCTCTTGAAAGAATGATGACTAGGAGACATGTTATTTGATAATCTGAAAAATCATAAAAATGATTCTTGAAGCAAGAAAAAGCAGCAAAGAACAAAGCTTGCAGAAAAGAAAAAAAAAATAGGCAAAAAAAAATAGAAAGAAAAAGCAAGCAGAAAAAGCCAAAGCTCTTAAAACCAAGAGGCAAGAGCAAAAAGCCAATAACCCTTAAAACCAAAAGGCAAGGGCAAATAAAAAGGATCCCAAGGCTTTGAGCATCAGTGGATAGGAGGGCCTAAAGGAATAAAATCCTGGTCTAAGCGGCTAAACCAAGTTGTCCCTAACCATGTGCTTGTGGCGTGTAGGTGTCAAGTGAAAACTTGAGACTGAGCGGTTAAAGTCAAGGTCCAAAGCAAAAAAAGAGTGTGCTTAAGAACCCTGGACACCTCTAATTGGGGACTTTAGCAAAGCTGAGTCACAATCTGAAAAGGTTCACCCAATTATGTGTCTGTGGCATTTATGTATCCGGTGGTAATACTGGAAAACAAAGTGCTTAGGGCCACGGCCAAGACTCATAAAGAAGTCGTGTTCAAGAATCATCATACTGAACTAGGAGAGTCAATAACACTATTCGAAATCTGAAGTTCCTATAGATGCCAATCATTCTAAACTTCAATGGATAAAGTGAGATGCCAAAACTATTCAAGAGGCAAAAAGCTATAAGTCCCGCTCATATGATTGAAGCTATGTTTCACTGATAGTTTGGAATTTATAGTATATTCTCTTCTTTTTATCGTACTTGATTTTCAGTTGCTTGGGGACAAGCAACAATTTAAGTTTGGTGTTGTGATGAGCGGATAATTTATACGCTTTTTGGCATTGTTTTTAGTATGTTTTTAGTAGGATCTAGTTACTTTTAGGGATGTTTTCATTAGTTTTTATGTTAAATTCACATTTCTGGACTTTACTATGAGTTTGTGTATTTTTCTGTGATTTCAGGTATTTTCTGGCTGAAATTGAGGGACTTGAGCAGAAATCAGATTCAGAGGTTGAAGAAGGACTGCTGATGCTGTTGGATTCTGACCTCCCTGCACTCAAAGTGGATTTTCTGGAGCTACAGAACTCGAAATGGCGCGCTTCCAATTGCCTTGAAAAGTAGACATCCAGGGCTTTCCAGCAATATATAATAATCTATACTTTGGCCAAGAATAGACGATGTAAACTGGCGTTCAACGCCAGCTCTCTGCCCAATTCTGGCGTCCAGCGCCAGAAAAGGATCCAAAACTAGAGTTGAACGCCCAAACTGGCACCAAAACTGGCGTTCAACTCCACAAATGGCCTCTGCACGTGTAAAGTTAAAGCTCAGCCCAAGCACACACCAAGTGAGCCCCAGAAGTGGATTTATGCATCAATTACTTACTCATGTAAACCCTAGTAGCTAGTTTATTATAAATAGGACCTTTTACTATTGTATTAGACATCTTGGGACGCATTGTTCTTAGACCATGGGGGCTGGCCATCTCGGCCATGCCTGGACTACCACTTATGTATTTTCAACGGTAGAGTTTTTACACTCCATAGATTAAGGTGTGGAGCTCTGCTGTTCCTCAAAGATTAATGCAAAGTACTTCTGTTTTCTATTCAATTCATCTTATTTCGCTTCTAAGATATCCATTCGTACCCAAGAATGTGATGAAGGTGATGATTATGTGTGACGCTCATCACCATTCTCCCCTATGAACACGTGCCTGACAAACACTTCCGTTCTACATGAAATAAGCTAGAATGAATATCTCTTAGATCTCCTAACCAGAATCTTCATGGCGTAAGCTAGAATGATGGCGGCATTCAAGAGAATCTGAAAAGTCTAAACCTTATCTGTGGTATTCCGAGTAGGATTCAGTGATTGAATGACTGTGACGAGCTTCAAACTCGCGAGTGCTGGGCGTTAGTGACAAACGCAAAAGGAGGGTGAATCCTATTCCAGCATGATCGAGAACCGACAGATGATTAGCCGTGCTGTGACAGAGCATGTGAGCATATTTTTCACTGAGAGGAGGGGATGTAGCCACTGACAACGGTGATGCCCTTGCATAAAGCCAGCCATGGAAAGGAGTAAGACTGATTGGATGAAGATAGCAGGAAAGCAGAGATTCAGAGGAACAAACGCATCTCTATACGCTTATCTGAAATTCTCACCAATGAATTACATAAGTATTTCTATTCCTTTTATTATTTATTAATTTCGAAAACCCCATAATTGTTTTATATCCGCCTGACTGAGATTTGCAAGGTGACCATAGCTTGCTTCATACCGACAATCTCCGTGGGATTCGACCCTTACTCACGTAAGGTATTACTTGGACGACCCAGTGCACTTGCTGGTTAGTTACACGGAGTTGTGAACCATGGTCTTGGCATCATGTTTTTTTGGCGCCAATTCCAGGAAAAGAAAGAGCGATAAATTTTACATAATTAAAGTGTAATCACGATTCCGCGTACCAAGCGGATAATTTATACGCTTTTTGTCATTATTTTTAGTATGTTTTTAGTATATTTTAATTAGTTTTTATTATGTTTTTATTAGTTTTTAAATAAAAATCACTCTTCTAGACTTTACTATGAGTTTGTGTGTTTTTCTGTGATTTCAGGTATTTTCTGGCAGAAATTGAGGGACCTGAGCAAAAATCTGATTCAGAGGCTGAAAAAGGACTGCAGATGCTGTTAGATTCTGACCTCCCTGCAGTCAAAGTGGATTTTCTGGAGCTACAAAAGCCCAATTGGCGCGCTCTCAATTGCGTTGGAAAGTAGACATGTTGGGCTTTCCAGCAATATATAATAGTCTATACTTTTCCCGAGATTTGATGGTCCAAACAGGCGTTTCAAGTCAGCTCAAGAATTCTGGCGTTTAACTCCAAAACTGGCACAAAAGCTGGAGTTAAACGCCCAAACTGGCACAAAAGCTGGCGTTTAACTCCAAGAAAAGTCTCTACACGAAAATGTTTCAATGCTCAGCCCAAGCACACACCAAGTGGGCCCGGAAGAAGATTTCTGCATTAATTACCTATTTCTGTAACCCTAGGCTACTAGTTTTCTATAAATAGGACCTTTTGCTATTGTATTTTCATCTCTTTTACACACTTTTTCAGATCTTTACTCATACTTTCATAGTTCTTTTCACGTTTTGGGAGGCTGGCCTCATGGCCACGCCTGACCCTTGTTCTTATGTATTTTCAACGGTGGAGTTTCTACACACCATAGATTAAGGTGTGGAGCTCTGTTGTTCTTCATGAATTAATACAAAGTACTATTGTTTTTCTATTCAACTCAAGTCTATTTCTTCTCCAAGATATTCATTCGTTCTTCAACTTGATGAATGTGATGACCCGTGACACTTATCATCATTCTCACCTATGAACATGTGCCTGACAACCACCTCTGTTCTACTAGCAATGGCTTGAATGCGTATCTCTTGGGTTTCTAATCTAGGATTGGAACCTTCGTGGTATAGGCTAGAATTATTGGCGGCCATTCCTGGGATCCGGAACGTCTAAACCTTGTCTGTGGTATTCTGAGTAGGATCTGGGAAGGGATGACTGTGACGAGCTTCAAACTCGCGATTGTGGGGCGTGTGACAGACGCAAAAGGATCAATAGATCCTTTTCTGACATGATCGAGAACCGACAGCTGATTAGCCGATGTTGTGACAGAGCATCAGGACCATTTTCACTGAGAGGACGGGATGTAGCCATTGACAACGGTGATGCCCAACATAAAGCTTGCCATGGAAAGGAGTATGAATGATTGGAAGAAGGCAATAGGAAAGCAGAAGTGCAAGGGGAACAAAGCATCTTCATACGCTTATCTGAAATCCACCAATGAATTACATAAGTATCTCTATCTTTATTTTATGTTTATTTTCATCACCTTAAACTCCATAACCATTTGAATCCGCCTGACTGAGATTTACAAGATGACCATAGCTTGCTTCAAGCCGACAATCTCTGTGGGATCGACCCTTACTCACGTAAGGTTTATTACTTGGACGACCCAGTGCACTTGCTGGTTAGTTGTGCGGAATTGTGACAAAGTGTGATTCACGTTTGAGAGCTCCAAGTCTTTGGCGCCATTGTTGATGATCACAATTTCGTACACCAGTGGATCACCGTTGTCAATGGCTACCATCCGTCCTCTCAGTGAAAATGGTCCAGGTGCGCTGTCACCGCCCGACTAATCATCTGTCGGTTCTCACTCATGCTGGAATAGGATCCGTTGGTCCTTTTGCGTCTGTCACTACGCCCAACCTTTGTGAGTTTGAAGCTCGTCACAGTCATTCAATCCTTGAATCCTACTCAGAATACCACAGACAAAGTTTAGACTTTCCGGATTCTCAAGAATGCTGCCAATGGATTCTAGCTTATACCACGAAGATTCTGATTAAGGAACCCAAGAGATACTTATTCAATCTAATGTAGAACGGAGGTAGTTGTCAGGCACGTGTTCATAGGTTGAGAATGGTGATGAGTGTCACGGATCATCCCATTCATCATATTGAAGTGCAAATAAATATCTTAGATAGAAACAAGCGTGTTTGAATGGAAAACAGAAGTAATTGTATTAATTCATCGAGACACAGCAGAGCTCCTCACCCCCAACAATGGAGTTTAGAGACTCATGCCATCAAAGAGTACAAAGTTCAGATCCAAAATGTCATGAGATACAAAATAAATCTCTAAAAGTTGTTTAAATACTAAACTAGTAACCTAGGTTTACAGAAAATGAGTAAACTAAGATAGATAGTGCAGAAATCCACTTTTGGGGCCCACTTGGTGTGTGCTGGGGCTGAGACTTAAGCTTTACACGTGCCTAGGCTGTTTCTAGAGTTAAACGCCAGGTTGTAACCTGTTTTGGGCGTTTAACTCCAACTTGTAACTTGTTTCTGGCGTTTAACGCCAGACTGCAACATGGAATTGGCATTGAACGCCAGTTTACGTCATCTATCCTTGAGCAAAGTATAAACTATTATATATTGGTGGAAAGCCCTGAATGTCTACTTTCCAACTCAATTGGGATCGCGCCAATTGGACTCCTGTAGCTCCAGAAAATCCATTCCGAGTGCAGAGATGTCAGAATCCAACAGCATGAGTAGTCCTTTTTCAGCCTGAATCAGATTTTTGCTCAGCTCCCTCAATTTCAGCCAGAAAACACCTGAAATTACAGAAAAATACACAAACTCATAGTATAAAATATCCGCTCATCACAACACCAAACTTAAACTGTTGCTTGTCTCCAAGCAACTAGATAAATAAAATAGAATAAAAATAAGTCAAGAAGCAATAATATCTCAGAGTTTTTTGAGTGAAGCTCAGATTCTAATTAGATGAGCGGAACTAGTAGCTTTTTGCTTCCGAACAGTTTTGGCATCTCACTTTATCCATTGAAACTCAGAATGATTGGCATCTATAGGAACTTAGAATTCAGATAGTGTTATTGATTCTCCTAGTTCAGTATGTTGATTCTTGAACACAGCTACTTTATGAGTCTTGGCCGTGGCCCTAAGCACTTTGTTTTCCAGTATTACCACCGGATACATAAATGCCACAGACATATAATTAGGTGAACCTTTTCAGATTGTGACTCAGCTTTGCTAAAGTCCCCAATTAGAGGTGTCCAGGGTTCTTAAGCACACTCTTTTTTTGCTTTGGACCTTGACTTTAACCGCTCAGTCTCAAGTTTTCACTTGACACCTTCACGCCACAAGCACATGGTTAGGGACAGCTTGGTTTAGCCGCTTAGGCCAGGATTTGATTCCTTTAGGTCCTCCTATCCACTGATGCTTAAAGCCTTGGATCCTTTTTATTACCCTTGCCTTTTGGTTTTAAGGGCAATTGGCTTTTTCTGCTTGCTTTTTCTTTTTCTTCTTCTTTTTCTTTTATTTTCGCCATTTTTTTTCTGCAAGCTTTTGTATCCACTGCTTTTTCTTGCTTCAAGAATCATTTTTATGATTTTTCAGATTATCAGATAACATTTCTCCTTTTTCATCATTCTTTCATAAACATCAAATTCAAAAGACATATGCACTGTTCAAGTATTCATTCAGAAGACAAAAAGCATTGCCACCACATGTAAATAATTAAAATTTTCTTATTAAAAATTCGAAAAATATTGCCTCCTTATTCTAAAGAAAATCTGCTATTTTATTCATGTTTAATGATGATGAGAAAAATAAATTATAGCTTAATTGGAGATAAAATCAGAATATAGATACTAATTACTACTACTCATATATAACTTCTAAGGTAAAACTCAAATAAGAACAATTATCACAGAGTTAAGGCTAAGATTAGAACTCAACAACCTTGAATTTGGGAGGTGGATGCCTCTTTAGTCTGTGGAGTGCTTGGCCCTTCAAGAGATAGTTTCTGACGCTTTAATTCCTTCAGTTCACGCCCTTGCTCTTCTTGTTCTCTAAGCAATTTGCAGAGCATACTGTTTTGATTTTGCTGTTCTTCCTTCAGTTGATCCACAGCTTCTTGCAACTTGGTGACAGATGCTTCTAGGCACTCCCAGTATTCAATTTGAGGGATTTCCGGGAGGAACTCTTCTGCTTTTCTCTTGATGGGGTCGTCCTGCACTTGTTGTCCTTCCATAGACTTTTTGGTGATTGGTTGCTCAACTGAGATATACTTATCTACTCCCATCTTTATCCCAGCATCTTTACATAACAGAGAAACTAAGCTTGGATAGGCCAATTTGGCATCCTTGGAGTTCTTGTTTGCAATTTTGTAAAGCTCACAAGCAATCAGCTGATGAACTTCCACTTCTTTTTCCAGCATAATGCAATGAATCATCACTGCTCTTCTGATGGTGACTTCAGAGCGGTTGCTAGTGGGCAGAATAGAGCGCCCAATGAAGTCCAGCCAGCCTCTGGCGACTGGTTTGAGATCTCCTCTCTTGAGTTGGTTCGGGACACCCTTTGTGTTGGTTGTCCACTTGGCTCCAGGGAGGCATATATCCTCTAGGATTTTATCCAAGCCTAGGTTTGATCTCATCATTCTCCTATTAAAGGAGTCTGGGTCATCTTGCAGTTGAGGCAGCTTGAAGATCTCCCTTATTTTATTAAGGTGGGTGTGAACAACCTTCCCTCTGACCAAAGTTCTATAGTCATAGAATGCGGTTCCAGCTATCCTCTGCCTGTCCGTCTGCCATAGATTAGCATAGAATTCCTGAACCATGTTTCTTCCCACCTTTGTTTCAGGATTGGCTAGGACTTCCCAGCTCCTGTTTCGAATTTGCTCTTGGATCTTCGGATATTCATCTTCTTTCAGATCGAATTTAACTTCTGGGATCACTGACCTTAGACTCATTATTTTGTAAAAATGGTCTGAATGTTCTTTGGTTATGAACTTCCCTTGATTCTAAAGTGGTTTTGGAATATTCTCTTTCTTGCCTCTTGAGTCGGTTTGTTTTCCCTTAGGAGCCATGATCTCAGTGGGTATTGGTTTAGTGATCACGGATAAACACACCAAACTTAGAGGTTTGCTTCTCCTCAAGCAAAAGAAAGCAAAGGAGAGGGAAAGAGGGAGAGCCAAGCGCAACTTGTGGAGGATAGGGGGAGAGGCCGAACCAATATTTAAAGGGAAGGGGGTGGGTTTCGAAAATTATTTGAAAAAGATATGATAGAAAAAGTGATTTGGAAAAGATAAGTATGATAGTAAAAGATGTGATTTAAAATTGAAAAGATATGAAAGATATTTGAAAAAGATAAATTTGAATTTTGAAAAAGATGATGTGAAGATTTGAAAAAGATATTGATGAGTTGAAAAGATTTGAGAAGGAAAAGAGATAGATTTATTTTGAAAAGGATTTGAAAATAATTTGAAGGGGATTAAGAAAAAGGGTTTATGAATTAAGATACATTTGATATCTTTTGAAAAAGGATTTGAAAAATTAGGATTTGTAACATGTTTGTGAAAGAAATCATGAATTGAAACATAAAAATTGGAAAAAATTTGAATTGAAAACGAAATTGCCTACTCCCCACAATCCTGGTGTTAAATGCCCAACTGCTGCATGTTTTGGGCGTTTAACGCCCAGTTGCTGCTTGGTTTGGGCGTTTAACGCCTAGCTGTTGCTTCTAGCTGGCGTTAAACGCCAGAAACCCCTTTGTCACTGGGCATTTTTTGAACGCCCAGGATGCTGTAAATCTGGCGTTAAATGCCCAGAAGTTGCTTCTTTCTGGCGTTTAACGCCCAGATTGCTATCTTTACTGGCGTTAAATGCCCAGTTGTGTTTCTTACTGGCGTTTTCTTGCCAGTAAGCTCCTTTTTCCTGTTTTGTGCTCTGAATTCTTCTGTAACCCTGTGGACTTATGCAATTGATTCTTTACCTTGTTGATATTAAGCTCATATAAATAAAATGAGGAATAAAATAAAATAAAGTAACAGAAAAGTTTTGCTAATGGCTGGGTTGCCTCCCAGCAAGCGCTTCTTTATTGTCTTTAGCTGGACCTTTGCCGAGCTTTTAATCTAGCCTCAGCCTTGAGCACTCTTGCTCAACATTGCCTTCAAGATAGTGCTTGATTCTCTGTCCATTAACAATGAACTTCTTATCAGAATCAATGTCTTGAAGCTCCACATAACCATATGGTGATACACTTGTAATCACATATAGTCCCCTCCACTGGGATTTCAGTTTCCCGGGGAATAGCCTGAGCCTAGAGTTAAACAACAGAACCTTTTGTCCTGGTTCAAAGACTCTAGATGATAGCTTTCTGTCATGCCATCTTTTTTATTTCTCTTTATAAAGCTTGGCATTTTCGAAAGCAGTGAGTCTGAATTCCTCTAGCTCATTCAGCTGGAGCAATCTTTTTTCTCCAGCTAATTTGGCATCAAAGTTTTGGAATCTGGTTGCCCAGTAGGCCTTATGTTCCAGTTCCACGGGCAGATGACAGGCCTTACAATACACAAGTTGGTATGGAGAGGTCCCTATAGGAGTCTTGAATGCTGTTCTGTAAGCCCACAGAGCATCATCCAAGCTTCTTGCCCAATCCTTTCTACGGGTACTTACAGTCCGTTCCAGGATTCTTTTTAGTTCTCTGTTAGAAACTTCAGCTTGCCCATTTGTCTGTGGATGATATGGAGTCGCCACCTTGTGGCGAATCCCATACCGGACCATGGAAGAGTAAAGCTGTTTGTTGTAAAAGTGAGTGCCCCCATCACTGATTAGTACTCTAGGGACACCAAACCTGTTGAAGATATGTTTTTGGAGGAACTTCAGCACTGTTTTAGTATCATTGGTGGGTGTGGCAATGGCCTCTACCCATTTTGATACATAGTCGACTGCCACCAGAATATAGGTGTTTGAGTATGATGGTGGGAAAGGTCCCATGAAGTCAATTCCCCATACATCAAACAACTCAATCTCCAAGATTCCCTGTTGAGGCATGGCGTAACCATGAGGCAGATTACCAGCTCTTTGGCAACTGTCACAGTTACGTACAAACTCTCGGGAATCCCTATAGAGTGTAGGCCAGTAGAAGCCACATTGGAGGACCTTGGTGGCTGTTCGCTCACCTCCGAAATGGCCTCCATATTGTGATCCATGGCAATGCCATAAGATCCTCTGTGCTTCTTGATGAGCGGATATTTTATACGCTTTTTGGGGTTAATTTCATATAATTTTAGTATATTTTAGTTAGTTTTTAGTTTATTTTCATTAGTTTCTAGGCAAAATTCATATTTCTGGACTTTACTATGAGTTTGTGTGTTTTTCTGTAATTTCAGGCATTTTCTGGCTGAAATTGAGGGAGCTGGGCAAAAATCTGATTCAGGCTGAAAAAGGACTGCTGATGCTGTTGGATCCTGACCTTTCTACACTCGGAATGGAATTTCTAGAGCTATAGGAGTCCAATTGACGCGCTTCCAATTGCGTTGGAAAGTAGACATCCAGGGCTTTCCAGAAATATATAATAGTCCATACTTTGCTCAAGGATAGATGACGTAAACTGGCGTTCAACGCTAGTTTCATGTTGCAGTCTGGCGTCCAGCGCCAGAAACACGTTACAAGTTGGAGTTCAACGCCAGAAACAGGTTACAGCCTGGCGTTGAACGCCCAAAACAGCCCAGGCACGTGAGAAGCTTTAGTCTCAGCCCCAGCACACACCAAGTGGTCCCCAGAAGTGGATTTCTGCACTATCTATCATAGTTTACTCATTTTCTGTAAACCTAGGTTACTAGTTTAGTATTTAAACAACTTTTAGAGATTTAATTTTTATCTCATGACGTTTTTAGATCTGAACTTTGTAATCTCTGATGGCATGAGTCTCTAAACTCCATTGTTGGGGGTGAGGAGCTCTGCTGTGTTTTGATGAATTAATGCAACTATTTCTATTTTCCATTCAAACATGCGTGTTCCTATCTAAGATATTCATTTGCGCTTAATTATAGAGAAGGTGATGATCCGTGACACTCATCACCTTCCTCAATCCATGAACGTGTGTCTGACAACCACCTCCGTTCTACATCAGATTGAATGAGTGTCTCTTAGATTCCTTAATCAGAATCTCCGTGGTATAAGCTAGAATCCATTGGCAGCATCCTTGAGAATCCGGAAAGTCTAAACCTTGTCTGTGATATTCCGAGTAGGATTCTGGGATTGGATGACTGTGACGAGCTTCAAACTCGCGAGTGTTGGGCGTAGTGACAGACGCAAAAGGATAGCAAATCCTATTCCGGTATGATCGAGAACCTACAGATGATTAGCCATGCGGTGACAGCGTATCTGGACCATTTTCACTGAGAGGAAGGATGGTAGCCATTGACAACGGTGATCCACCAATATACAGCTTGCCATAGGAGGGACGTGCGTGCGTGAAGAATAAGATAGGGAGAAAGCAGAGATTCAAAGGACAAAGCATCTCCAAAACTCCAACATATTCTCCATTACTGCATAACAAGTATTATTTGTGTTATGCCCTTTTACTTTTTACAATTCAAACTAAAAAAAATTATTATTGATATTACATCCTGACTAAGAGTTACAAGATAACCATAGCTTGCTTCAAGCCAACAATCTCCGTGGGATCGACCCTTACTCACGTAAGGTATTACTTGGACGACCCAGTGCACTTTCTGGTTAGTTGTGCGAATTTGTGAAGAATTGTGATATCCAATTTCGTGCACCAAGTTTTTGGCGCAGTTGTCGGGGATTGTTTGAGTTTGAACAACTAACGGTGAATCCTGTTGCTTAGATTAGGAAAATTTTGTTTTTTGGGTCAGAGTCTTTTTTATTCTTTTCAAAAAAAAATTTTTCAAAAATATTATTTTTCTTTATTAGTTTTTAGTTTTTCTTGTTCTGTTTCTTTTCTTGTTTTTCGTGTGCCTTTTCAAAACATTAGTTTTCAAAAAAGTTTTTTTTTCTTAGTTATTAAAAATACTTCTTCAAAACAAGTGTTATATTTACAGCTCAATTGGCTAGAGCATTGGTTTATGTTCTTGATGATTGGGCACTGGTTCTATTAAAAAAATCTTTTTCAAAAATAATTTTTCTTGATTTAATCTTATGCCAAACTTTAAGTTTGGTGTTTTCTTGTTAAACTTTCTGTAATTTTCGAAAATTTTTGTTTGGTTTTCTAAAAATTTTAAGTTTGGTGTTCTTTCTTCATGTTCTTGTGTTCTTGTGAATCTTCAAAGTGTTCTTGAGTTTTCCTTGTGTCTTGATCTTAAAATTTTTAAGTTTGGTGTTCCTTGGTATTTTCCCTCCAAAATTTTCGAAAACAAGGAGCATTAGATCTAAAAATTTTAAATCTTGTGATATCTTATTGTTTTTCTCTTTCCTCTTTAAATTCAAAAATATCTTTTCTCTCTATTTTAAAGCAAATTTTCGAAATTTACATTTAAAATTCAGATTTTTTTTTTAAAATTTAAAATCTTTTTTTTTTCAAATCAAATCCTTTCAACCATATCTTTTTCAAAACTTCCTAACCATTTTTTTTCTCTCTCTCCATTTTTCGAAAATCTTCACCCATTTTTATTTATTTTATTTTAATTTATTTTATTTTCAAAATAAATAAATAAATAAATAAATAAAAATATTTTTTTTCTACATCATCTACCTTTCTCCATCATGGATCTAAGTGGAAATGAACAGTCCAGAAGGACTCTGGGGTCATATGCTAACCCTACTACTGCTTCATATGGGAGTAGTATCAGTATACCCTCCATTGGAGTCAGTAGCTTTGAGTTGAATCCTCAGCTCATTATCATGGTGCAGCAAAGTTACCAGTATTCCGGTCTTTCACAGGAAGAACCTACAGAGTTTCTGGCATAGTTTTTACAAATTGCTGACACAGTACATGATAAGGAAGTAGATCAGGATGTCTACAGATTATTACTGTTCCCATTTGTTGTAAAAGGCCAAGCTAAGAGGTGGTTAAATAACCAACCTAAGGCTAGCATAAAGACATGGAAACAGCTAACAGAAAAATTCCTGAATCAATACTTTCCTGCAAAACGAATGACACAGCTAAGGCTGGACATCCAAGGCTTTAAACAAGGAGATAATGAATCTCTTTATGATGCCTGGGAGAGATACAGAGAGATGCTAAGAAAATGCCCCTCTGAAATGTTTTTAGAGTGGGTTCAGTTAGACATCTTCTATTATGGGCTTACAGAAAAGGCTTAGCTTTCTCTAGATTACTCAGCTGGTGGATCTATCCACATGAGAAAGACAATTGAAGAAGCTCAAGAGCTCATTGATACAGTTGCCAGAAATCAGCATCTGTACCTAAGCAGTGACCCTTCCATGAAAGAAGAGGCTAAAACAGTAACTGCTTAACTCAGTCCTGTAGAACAAGCTGCTGAATTCAATCAGCAATTGGATTTTCTAACAAAGCAGTTAGCCGAATTCAAGGATAAACTACAAGAGACAAAGATGGCTAATATAAATATGGAAGTACAATTAAAGCAAACAAAGCAGCAGCTGTTAAAACAAATAACAGAAGAATGCCAAGCAGTTCAATTAAGAAGTGGGAAGACATTAAATACCCCACCTCAAGGCAGCAGGAAGCAAAGAAATGAGCAAACTACCCAAATTCCATCTGAGGACAGTAAGAGCCCGGAGAGAAATAATTCTGGTGCTAAAACGCCAGAGATTGGGTGGAAGACTGGCGCTGAACACCCAAACCATGCTCAGGACTGGCGTTCAACGCCAAAAACAAGCAAGGAACTGGCGTTGAACGCCCAAAGGAAGCACAGTTTTGGCGTTCAGACGCCAGGAGCAGATGAGGAGTTGGCGTCTAACGTCACTCCAGCTTCCAACCCTGGTACTCAAATGCTAGTGAGGGATCAGACACACACAAGTACTGATGACAACCCCTCTAAAAAGACTTCTTCAACCACTTCTGTAGGAAATAAACCTGCAACAACCAAGGTTGAGGAGTATAAAGCCAAGATACCTTATCCTCAAAAACTCTGCCAAGAGGAGCAGGATAAGCAATTTGCTCGCTTTGCAAATTATCTCAGGACTCTTGAAATAAAGATTCCGTTTGCAGAGGCACTTGAGCAAATACCTTCTTATGCCAAGTTCATGAAAGAGATCTTGAGTCATAAGAAGGATTGGAGAGAAACTGAAAGAGTTCTCCTCACTGAAGAATGCAGTGCACTCATTCTGAAAAGCTTTCCTAAAAAGCTTAAAGATCCCGGAAGCTTTCTGATACCATGCATATTAGAGGGTAACTGCACCAAGACAGCCTTATGTGATCTTGGAGCAAGCATCAACCTAATACCTGCATCCACCATCAGAAAGCTTGGTTTAACTGAAGAAGTTAAACCAACCCAGATATGTCTCCAACTTGCTGATGGCTCCATTAAATACCCATCAGGCGTGATTGAGGACATGATTGTCAGGGTAGGGCCATTCACCTTTCCCACTGACTTTGTTGTGCTGGAAATGGAGGAGCACAAGAGTGCTACTCTCATTCTAGGAAGACCTTTCCTAGCAACCGGACGAACTCTCATTGACGTCCAACAGGGGGAAATAACCCTGAGAGTCAATGAGGATGAGTTTAAATTGAATGCTGTCAATGCCATGCAGCATCCAGACACACCAAAAGACTGCATGAAAGTTGATCTTATTGACTCTCTGGTGGAGGAGATCAACATGGCTGAGAGTCTCGAATCAGAGCTGGAAAATATTTTTAAGGATGCTCCGCTTGATCTAGAGGATTCAGAGGAATTGAAAGAGCCTCTGAAATTTCCTCAGGGAGAGGAAAAACCTCCTAAACCCGAGCTCAAACCATTACCACCATCCCTGAAATATGCATTTCTGGGAGAAGGTGACACTTTTCCAGTGATCATAAGCTCTGCTTTAAATCCACAGGAAGAGGAAGCACTAATCCAAGTGCTAAGGACACACAAGACAGCTCTTGGGTGGTCCATAAGTGACCTTAGGGGAATAAGCCCAGCTAGATGCATGCACAAAATCCTATTAGAGGATGATGCTAAGCCAGTGGTTCAACCACAGAGGCGGCTAAATCCAGCCATGAAGGAAGTGGTGCAGAAAGAGGTCACTAAATTACTAGAGGCTGGGATTATTTATCCTATTTCTGATAGCCCCTGGATGAGTCTTGTTCAAGTTGTCCCTAAAAAGGGAGGCATGACAATGATTCATAATGAAAAAAATGAACTGGTTCCTACAAGAACAGTTACAGGGTGGCGCATGTGTATTGATTACAGAAGGCTCAATACAGCCACCAGAAAGGATCATTTTCCTTTACCATTCATAGACCAAATGCTAGAAAGACTAGCAGGTCATAATTATTACTGCTTTTTGGATGGCTATTCAGGCTACAACCAAATTGCTGTAGATCCCCAGGATCAAGAGAAAACAACATTCACATGTCCATCTGGCGTATTTGCTTACAGAAGGATGCCTTTTGGGCTGTGTAATGCACCTGCAATCTTTCAGAGATGCATGCTCTCTATTTGCTCTGATATGGTGGAAAAATTTCTGGAAGTCTTCATGGATGACTTCTCAGTATATGGAGACTCATTCAGCTCCTGTCTTGATCACCTGACACTGGTTTTGAAAAGATGCCAAGAGACCAACCTGGTTTTAAACTGGGAAAAATGTCACTTTATGGTGACTGAAGGGATTGTCCTTGGGCATAAAATTTCAAACAAGGGAATAGAGGTGGATCAAGCTAAAATAGAGGTAATTGAAAAATTACCACCACCTGCCAATGTTAAGGCAATCAGAAGCTTTCTGGGGCATGCAGGATTCTATAGGAAGTTTATAAAGGATTTTTCAAAAATTGCAAAGCCTCTAAGCAACTTGCTAGCTGCTGACACGCCATTTTTGTTTGACACAGAGTGCCTTCAGGCGTTTGAAACTCTGAAAGCTAAGCTGGTCACAGCACCAGTTATCTCTGCACCAGACTGGACATTACCATTCGAATTAATGTGTGATGCCAGTGATCACGCCATTGGTGCAGTACTGGGGCAGAGGCATGACAAACTTTTGCATGTCATTTATTATGCTAGCCGTGTTCTAAATGATGCCCAGAAAAATTACACAACCACAGAAAAGGAATTGCTTGCAGTGGTCTATGCCATTGACAAGTTTAGATCATACTTAGTAGGATCAAAAGTAATTGTGTACACTGACCATGCTGCTCTTAAATATCTACTTACAAAGCAGGATTCGAAACCCAGGCTTATAAGATGGGTATTGCTTCTGCAAGAGTTTGATATAGAAATAAGAGACAGAAAAGGGACAGAAAACCAAGTGGCTGATCATCTGTCCCGGATAGAACCAGTGGAAGGGGAGTCCTCCCCCTCTATTGAGATCTCTGAAACCTTTCCGGATGAGCATTTGTTCGCCATTCAAGAAATACCATGGTTTGCAGACATTGCAAACTATAAAGCTGCAAGGTTCATACCCAAGGCATACAGCAGGCAACAAAAGAAAAAATTAATTTCTGATGCAAAGTACTACTTGTGGGATGAACACTATCTCTTTAAGAGATGTGCAGACGGAATTATACGTAGGTGTGTGCCTAGAGAAGAAGCACAGATGATCCTATGGCACTGCCATGGATCACAATATGGAGGCCATTTCGGAGGAGAGCGAACAGCCACCAAGGTCCTCCAATGTGGTTTCTACTGGCCTACACTCTACAGAGATTCCCGAGAATTTGTGCGTAACTATGACAGTTGCCAGAGAGCTGGTAATTTACCTCATAGTTACGCCATGCCTCAACAAGGAATCTTGGAGATTGAGTTGTTTGACGTATGGGAAATTGATTTCATGGGGCCTTTCCCACCATCATACTCAAACACTTATATTCTGGTGGCAGTTGACTATGTATCAAAATGGGTAGAGGCCATTGCCACACCCACCAATGATACTAAAACAGTACTGAAATTCCTCCAGAAACATATATTCAGTAGATTTAGTGTCCCTAGGGTACTAATCAGTGATGGGGGCACTCACTTCTGTAACAAACAGCTTTACTCCGCCATGGTCCGGTATGGGATTCGCCACAAGGTGGCAACTCCATATCATCCACAGACAAATGGGCAAGCTGAAGTTTCTAACAGAGAACTAAAAAGAATCCTGGAATGGACTGTAAGTACCCGTAGAAAGGATTGGGCACGAAGCTTGGATGATGCTCTGTGGGCTTACAGAACAGCATTCAAGACTCCTATAGGGACCTCTCCGTACCAACTTGTGTATGGTAAGGCTTGTCACCTGCCTGTGGAACTGGAACATAAGGCCTACTGGGCAACCAGATTCCTAAACTTTGATGCCAAATTAGCTGGAGAAAAAAGATTGCTCCAGTTAAATGAGCTAGAGGAATTCAGATTCACTACTTTCGAAAATGCCAAGCTTTATAAAGAGAAATAAAAAAGGTGGCATGACAGAAAGCTGTCATCTAGAATCTTTGAACCAGGACAAAAGGTTCTGTTGTTTAACTCTAGGCTCAGGATATTCCCAGGAAAACTGAAATCCCGGTGGAGGGGACCATATATGATTACAAGTGTATCACCATATGGTTATGTGGAGCTTCAAGACATTGATTCTGATAAGAAGTTCATTGTTAATGGACAGAGAATCAAGCACTATCTTGAAGGCAATGTTGAGCAAGAGTGCTCTAGGCTGAAGCTAGATTAAAAGCTCAGCAAGGTCCAGCTAAAGACAATAAAGAAGCGCTTGCTGGGAGGCAACCCAGCCATTGGCATCACTTTCTCTAAGCATTTTTCCCTATTCTTGATTTTATTTGTTTATATAAAGTTCATTGATACTAAGATAAAGGAGTCAATTGCATAAGTTTACAGGGTTACAGAAGGATTCAGCACACAAAACAGAGAAAAAGAGCTCACTGGCAAGAAAACGCTAGTAAGGATAGCTATCTGGGTGTTAAACGCCAGAAAGAAGCATCTTCTGGGCGTTGAACGCCAGAAAGAAGCTCCTTCTGGGCGTTTAACGCCAGATTTACAGCGTCCTGGGCGTTCAGAAAAACGTGCAGTGACAAAGGATTTCCTGGCGTTCAACGCCAGAAAGAAGCAACAGCTGGGCGTTGAACGCCCAAAACATGCAGCGTTTGGGCGTTTAACGCCAAGATGGTAAGGAGGAGGTAATTTCGTTTTTACTTCATATTTTTCATTTTAATTTTCATGTTTCAATTCATGATTTCTTGCATAAACATGTTACAAACCCTGATTTCTAAAATCCCTAGTTTCTAAAAACCCTACTTTAAAAATATCAAATGTATCTTAATCCATAAGCACAAATCCTTTTTTCAATCCAATTCAACTCTTTTTCAAATTTTCAAAACAAATCTATCTCTTTTCATTCTAAAATCTTTTCAACTAATCAATATCTTTTTCAAATCTCCATATTATCTTTTTCAAAAATCCAAATTTATCTTTTTCAAATATCTTTCATATCTCTTCAATTTTAAATTATATCTTTTCTTATCATACTTATTTCTTTTTAAATCATATCTTCTATCTTATCTTTCTCCTTATTTTCGAAAACCCACCCCCTTCCCTTTTAAAAACATATTCGGCCTCCCTCCTCTCATCCACCATTCAACACAAGCTCTCCTTCTACCCATCTCCTTTCTTTTTTTTTTGCTTGAGGACAAGCAAACCTCTAAGTTTGGTGTGTTTATCCGTGATCACTAAACCATACCCACTAAGATCATGGCTCCTAAAGGAAAATAACCCACTCCAAGAGGCAAGAAAGAGAGCATTCCAAAACCACTTTGGAATCAAGGGAGGTTCTTAACCAAAGAACATTCAGACTATTACTACAAAATAATGGGTCTAAGATCAGTGATCCCGGAAGTCAAGTTCGATCTGAAAGAAGATGAATATCCGGAGATCCAAGAGCAGATTCGAAACAGGAACTGGGAAGTCTTAGCTAATCCTGAAACGAAAGTGGGAAGGAATATGGTTCAGGAATTCTACGCTAATCTGTGGCAAACAGACAGGCAGAGAATATCTGGAACTGCCCTCTGTGACTATTGAACTTTGGTCAGAAAAAAGATTGTTCACATCCACCCTGACAAAATCAGGGAGATCTTTAAGCTACCTCAGCTGAAAGATGACCCAGACTCCTTCAATAGGAGAATGATGAGAACAAACAAGGGCCTGGATAAGATTCTAGAGGATATATGCATCCCTGGAGCCAGGTGGACCACCAGCAGCAAGGGTGTCCCAAATCAACTCAAGAGAGAAGATCTCAAACCAGTCGCCAGAGGTTGGCTGGACTTCATTGGGCGTTCTATATTGCCCACAAGCAACCGTTCTGAAGTCACTGTTAAAAGAGCAGTGATGATCCATTGCATTATGTTGGGAAAAGAAGTAGAAGTTCATCAACTGATCCCATCTGAATTTTACATACTTGCTAACAAGAACTCCAAGGATGCCAGGTTGGCTTATCCAAGCTTAATCTCTATGCTCTGCAAAGATGCTGGAGTAAAGATGGGAATAACAGAGTATATCTCAGTGGAGTATCTAATCACTAAAATCACAATGGAAAAACAACAAATGCAGGATGACCCCACCAAGAGGAGGGCGCAAGAATTCCTCCCAGAAGTCCCTCAATTTGAATATTGGGAACAGCTTGAAGCATCTGTTACCAAGTTGCAAGAATCTATGGACCAAATAAAGGAAGAACAGCAAAATCAAAATAGTATGCTCTGCAAACTGCTCAGGGAACAAGAAGAGCAGGGGCGTGACTTAAAGGAACTGAAGCGTCAGAAGTTATCTCTTGAAGGACCAAGCACTCCACAGACTAGAGGAACATCCACATCCCAAACTCAAGGTTGTTGAGCCCTAATCTTAGCCTTAACTCTATGATAATTGTTCTTATTTGAGTTCTACCATAGTAGTATAATGGTAATTAGTAGTTATTTTATCTCCAATTAAGCTATAATTTATTTTTCTCATCATCATTAAACATGAATAAAATAGAAGATTTTCTTTAGGATAAGGAGGCAATATTTTTTGAGTTTTTAATACAAGAAATTCTGATTAATTACATGTGGTGGCAATGCTTTCTGCCTTCTGAATGAATGCTTGAACAGTGCATATGTCTTTGGAATTTGATGTTCTTGAATGTTAAATATGTTGGCTCTTGAAAGAATGATAAACATGAGACATGTTATTGGTAATCTGAAAAATCATAAAAATGATTCTTGAAGCAAGAAAAAGCAGTGAATACAAAGCTTGCAAAAAAAAAAGCAAGCAGAAAAAGCCAATAACCTTTAAAACCAAAAGGCAAGGGTAATAAAACGATCCAAGGCTTTGAGCATCAGTGGATAGGAGGGCCTAAGGGAATCAAATCCTGGTCTAAGCGGCTAAACCAAGCTGTCCCTAACCATGTGCTTGTGGCGTGAAGGTGTCAAGTGAAAACTTGAGACTGAGCGGTTAAAGTCAAGGTCCAAAGCAAAAAGAAGAGTGTGCTTAAGAACCCTGGACACCTCTAATTGGGAACTTTAGCAAAGCTGAGTCACAATCTGAAAAGGTTCACCCAATTATGTGTCTGTGGCATTTATGTATCCGGTGGTAATACTGGAAAACAAAGTGCTTAGGGCCACGGCCAAGACTCATAAAAGTAGCTGTGTTCAAGAATCAACATACTGAACTAGGAGAATCAATAACACTATCTGAATTCTAAGTTCCTATAGATGCCAATCATTCTGAGCTTCAATGGATAAAGTGAGATGCCAAAACTGTTCGAAAGCAAAAAGCTACTAGCCCCGCTCATTTAATTAGAATTTGAGCTTCACTCAAAAACTCTGAGATATTATTGTTTCTTGACTCATTTGTATTCTATTTTATTTGTCTAGTTGCTTGGGAACAAGCAACAGTTCAAGTTTGGTGTTGTGATGAGCGGATATTTTATACGCTTTTTGGGGTTAATTTCATATAGTTTTAGTATGTTTTAGTTAGTTTTTAGTTTATTTTCATTAGTTTCTAGGCAAAATTCATATTTCTGGACTTTACTATGAGTTTGTGTGTTTTTCTGTAATTTCAGGTATTTTCTGGCTGAAATTGAGGGAGCTAGGCAAAAATCTGATTCAGGCTGAAAAAGGACTGCTGATGCTGTTGGATCCTGACCTCTCTGCACTCGGAATAAAATTTCTGGAGCTACAGGAGTCCAATCAACGCGCTTCCAATTGCGTTGGAAAGTAGACATCCAGGCTTTCCAGCAATATATAATAGTCAATACTTTGCTCAAGGATAGACGACATAAACTGGCGTTCAACGCCAGTTCCATGCTGCAGTCTGGCATCCAGCGCCAGAATCACGTTACAAGTTGGAGTTCAACGCCAGAAACAAGTTACAGCCTGGCGTTGAATGCCCAAAATAGCCCAGGCACGTGAGAAGCTTTAGTCTCAGCCCCAGCACACACCAAGTGGTCCCCAGAAGTGGATTTCTGCACTATCTATCATAGTTTACTCATTTTCTGTAAACCTAGGTTACTAGTTTAGTATTTAAACAACTTTTAGAGATTTAATTTTTATCTCATGACATTTTTAGATCTGAACTTTGTAATCTCTGACGGCATGAGTCTCTAAACTCCATTGTTGGGGGTGAGGAGCTCTGCTGTGTTTTGATGAATTAATGCAACTATTTCTGTTTTCCATTCAAACATGCGTGTTCCTATCTAAGATATTCATTTGCGCTTAATTATAGAGAAGGTGATGATCCGTGACACTCATCACCTTCCTCAATCCATGAACGTGTGTCTGACAACCACCTCCGTTCTACATTAGATTGAATGAGTGTCTCTTAGATTCCTTAATTAGAATCTCCGTGGTATAGGCTAGAATCCATTGGCAGCATCCTTGAGAATCCGGAAAGTCTAAACCTTGTCTGTGATATTCCAAGTAGGATTCTGGGATTGGATGACTGTGACGAGCTTCAAACTCGCGAGTGCTGGGCGTAGTGACAGACGCAAAAGGATAGCAAATCCTATTCCGGTATGATCGAGAACCTACAGATGATTAGCCATGTGGTGACAGCGTATCTGGACCATTTTCACTGAGAGGAAGGATGGTAGCCATTGACAACGGTGATCCACCAACATACAGCTTGCCATAGGAGGGACGTGCGTGCGTGAAGAAGAAGATAGGAAGAAAGCAGAGATTCAAAGGACAAAGCATCTCCAAAACTCCAACATATTCTCCATTACTGCATAACAAGTATTATTTGTGTTCTGCCCTTTTACTTTTTACAATTCAAACTAAAAAAAAATTATTATTGATATTACATCCTGACTAAGAGTTACAAGATAACCATAGCTTGCTTCAAGCCAACAATCTCCGTGGGATCGACCCTTACTCACGTAAGGTATTACTTGGACGACCCAGTGCACTTGCTGGTTAGTTGTGCGAATTTGTGAAGAATTGTGATTTCCAATTTCGTGCACCAATTATTCTCTAGGCACACATCTACGGATTATTCCGTCTGAACATCTCTTAAAGAGATAGGGTTCATCCCACAAGTAGTACTTTGCATCAGTAATTAATTTTTTCTTTTGTTGCCTGCTGTACTCCTTGGGTATGAACCTTGCAGCTTTATAGTTTGCAATATCTACAAACCATGGTGTTTCCTGGATGGCAAACAAATGCTCATCCGGAAAGGTCTCAGAGATCTCAATAGAGGGGGGAAAACTCCCCTTCTACTGGTTCTATCCGGGACAGATGATCAGCCACTTGGTTCTCTGTCCGTTTTCTGTCTCTTATTTCTATATCAAACTCTTGCAGAATCAACACCCATCTTATGAGCCTGGGTTTTGAATCCTGCTTTATGAGTAGATATTTAAGAGCAGCATGGTCAGTGTACACAATCACTTTTGATCCTACTAAGTATGATCTAAACTTGTCAATGGCATAAACCACTGCAAGCAATTCTTTTTCTGTGGTTGTGTAATTTTTCTGGGCATCATTTAAAACACGGCTAGCATAATAAATGACATGCAGAAGCTTGTCATGCCTCTGCCTCAGTATTGCACCAATGGCGTGATCACTGGCATCACACATTAATTCAAATGGTAAAGTCCAGTCTGGTGCAGAAATAACTGGTGCTGTGACCAGCTTAGCTTTCAGAGTCTCAAACGCTTGCAGACACTCTGTGTCAAACACAAATGGCGTGTCAGCATCTAGCAGATTGCTCAGGGGTTTTGCAATTTTTGAAAAATTCTTTATAAACCTCCTGTAGAATCCTGCATGCCCCAGAAAGCTTCTGATTGCCTTAACATTAGCAGGTGGTGGTAATTTTTCAATTACTTCTACTTTAGCTTGATCCACCTCTATCCCCTTGTTTGAAATTTTATGCCCAAGGACAATTCCTTCAGTCACCATAAAGTGACATTTTTTCCAGTTTAAAACTAGGTTGGTCTCTTGGCATCTTTTCAGAACAAGTGCTAAATGGTCAAGGCAGGAGCTGAATGAGTCTCCAAACACTGAAAAGTCATCCAAGAAGACTTCCAGAAATTTCTCTACCATATCAGAGAAGATAGAGAGCATGCACCTCTGAAAGGTTGCAGGTGCATTACACAGACCAAAAGGCATTCTCCTGTAAGCAAATACTCCAGAAGGACATGTGAATGTTGTCTTCTCTTGGTCCTGAGGATCTACTGCAATTTGGTTGTAACCTGAATAGCCATCCAAAAACCAGTAATATTCATGACCTGCTAGTCTCTCTAGCATCTGGTCTATGAATGGTAAAGGAAAATGATTCTTTCTGGTGGCTGTGTTGAGCCTTCTGTAGTCAATACACATGCACCACTCTGTAACTGTTCTTGTAGGAACCAGTTCATTTTTTTCATTATGAACCACTGTCATGCCTCCCTTCTTGGGAACAACTTGAACAGGGCTCACCCAGGGGCTATCAGAAATAGGGTAAATAATCCCAGCCTCCAGTAATTTGGTGACCTCTTTCTGCACCACTTCCTTCATGGATGGATTTAGCCGCCTCTGTGGTTGAACCACTGGCTTAGCATCATCCTCCAATAGGATTTTGTGCATGCATCTAGATGGGCTTATGCCCTTAAGGTCACTTATGGACGACCCAAGAGCTGTCTTGTGTGTCCTTAGCACTTGAATTAGTGCTTCCTCTCCCAGTGGGTTTAAAGCAGAGCTTATGATCACTGGAAAAGTGTCACTTTCTCCCAGAAATATATATTTCAGGGATGGTGGTAATGGCTTGAGCTCGGGTTTAGGAGGTTTCTCCTCTTCCTGAGGAAATCTCAGAGGCTCTTTCAGTTCCTCTGAACCCTCCAAATCAGACTGAACATCTTTAAAGATGTCTTCCAGCTCTGATTCGAGACTCTCAGCCATGTTGACCTCCTCTACCAAAGAGTCAATGAGATCAACTTTTATGCAGTCTTTTGGTGTGTCTGGATGCTGCATGGCCTTGACAGCATTCAACTTAAACTTATCCTCATTGACTCTCAGGGTTACTTCCCCCTTTTGGACATCAATGAGAGTTCGTCTAGTTGCTAGGAAAGGTCTTCCAAGAATGAGAGTAGCACTCTTGTGCTCCTCCATTTTCAGCACTACAAAGTCAGTGGGAAAGGCGAATGGCCCAACCCTGACAATCATGTCCTCAATCACGCCTGATGGGTATTTAATGGAGCCATCAGCAAGTTGGAGACATATCCGGGTTGGTTTAACTTCTTCAGTTAAACCAAGCTTTCTGATTGTGGATGCAGGTATTAAGTTGATGCTTGCCCCAAGATCACATAAAGCTGTCTTGGTGCAATTACCCTCTAATATGCATGGTATCAGAAAGCTCCCAGGATCTTTAAGCTTTTCTGGAAAGCTTTTCAGAATGACTGCACTGCATTCTTCAGTGAGGAGAACTCTTTCAGTTTCTCTCCAATCCTTCTTATGACTCAATATCTCCTTCATGAACTTGGCATAAGAAGGTATTTGCTCAAGTGCCTCTGCAAATGGAATCTTTATTTCAAGAGTCCTGAGGTAATCTGCAAAGCGAGCAAATTGCTTATCCTGCTCCTCTTGGCGGAGTTTTTGAGGATAAGGTATCTTGGCTTTATATTCCTCAACCTTAGTTGCTGCAGGTTTATTTCCTACAGAGGTGGTTGGAGAAGCCTTTTTAGAGGGGTTGTTATCAGCATTTGTGAGTGTCTGATCCCTCACTGGCATTTGAATGCCAGGGTTAGAAGCTGGAGTGGCATTGGAAGCCAACTCCTTACCTGTTCCTGGCGTTTGAATGCCAGAACTGAGCTTCCATTGAGCGTTTGACGCCAAATCCTTGTCTGTTTCTGGCGTTTGAACGCCAGAGTTATTCCTCTCTGGGCTCTTACTGTCCTCAGAGGGATTTTGGATAGCAGTTTGTTCTTTTCTTGGCTTCCTGCTGCCTTGAAGTGAGGTATTTAATGTTTTTCCACTTCTTAATTGAACTGCTTGGCACTCTTCTATTATTTGTTTTGATAACTGTTGTTCTGTTTGCTTCAACTGTACCTCCATATTTATATTAGCCATTCTTGTGTCTTGTAGTATCTCCTTGAATTCGGCCAGCTGTTTTGTTAGAAAGTCTAATTGCTGATTGAATTCAGTAATTTGTTCTGCAGATGCTTATTTCTGGCAACTGTATCAATAAGCTCTTGAGCCTCTTCAATTGTCTTTCTCATGTGTATAGATCCACCAGCTGAGTGATCTAGAGAAATTTGAGCTTTCTCTGTAAGCCCATAATAGAAGATGTCTAACTGCACCCATTCTGAAAACATTTCAGAGGGGCATTTTCTTAGCATCTCTCTGTATCTCTCCCAGGCATCATAAAGAGATTCATTATCTCCTTGTTTAAAGCCTTGAATGTCCAGCCTTAGCTGTGTCATCCATTTTGGAGGAAAGTATTGATTCAGGAATTTTTCTGACAGTTGTTTCCATGTCCTTATGCTAGCCTTAGGCTGGTTATTTAACCACCTCTTAGCTTGGTCTTTTACAGCAAATGGAAATAGTAATAATCTGTAGACATCCTGATCTACTTTCTTATCATGTACTGTGTCAGCAATCTGTAAAAACTGTGCCAAAAACTCTGTAGGTTCTTCTTAAGGAAGACCGAAATACTGGCAACTTTGCTGCACCATGATAATGAGCTGATGATTCAACTCAAAGCTACTGACTCCAATGGAGGGTATACAGATACTACTCCCATATGAAGTAGTAGTGGGGTTGGCATATGACCCCAGAGTCCTTCTGGACTGTTCAATTCCACTTAGATCCATGATGGAGAAAAGGGAATTGATATGAATAGCAAATAGAATATATTTTTATTTTTTTATTTTTTTAAAAAGAGAGCAAAAGAAAAAAAATGAAATAAAATAACTAGAAATTAAATACAGATTTCAAAAATTAAGAATAAAAAATTTTAAAACTAAAATAATTACTTAATTAAGAAGATTTGAAAAACTTTGGATATGATTTTTGAAAAAGATTTTAAATTTTGAAATAGAAATCTGAATTTTAAAAGCAATTTTCGAAAATTCACTTTAAAATAGAGAGAAAAGATATTTTTTTATTTTTGAATTTTTATGATGAAAGAGAAAAATACACAAAAGACACACAACTTAAAATTTTTAGATCTAATGTTTCTTATTTTCAAAAATTTTGGAGGGAAACACCAAGGAACACCAAACTTAAAAATTTTAAGATCAAAACACAAGGAAGACTCAAGAACACTTTGAAGACTCACAAGAACAACAAGAACATGAAGACAGAACACCAAACTTAAAATTTTTAGAAAACCAAAATAAAATTTTCGAAAACTAAAGAAAAATCAACAAGAAAACACCAAACTTAAAGTTTGGTACAAGATTTATTCAAAGAAAAATTATTTTTGAAAAAGTTTTAAAAAAGAAGATAGCCAATTACCAAGAACATAAGCACAACACTCTAACTAATTGAGCTATAAATTTAACGTGTTTTAATAAATAAAAATTTTTTTAGATACTAATAATTCGAAAATGCACAAGAAAAACAAGAAAAATCACAAAACACGAAAAACTAAAGATCAAACAAGGAAAATAAACAAGAACAACTTGAAGATTAAGAAAGAACAATGAACACAAATTCAAAAATTTAAAAGAAAATAAAAACATGCAATTGACACCAAACTTAAAATATGAAACTAAACTCAAACAGAAAAACTCAATTATCAGTTTATAAAATTTTCGAAAAAATTTAAAAAGAGAAAATAAGGATTTAAAAAAAGTTTCAACCAAGAACAATAATAGAAGACTCTAAACCAAAAAGAAAAAATTTTTCCTAATCTAAGCAACAAAATAGACCGTCAGTTGTCCAAACTCGAACAATCCCTGGCAACGGTGCTAAAAACTTGGTGCACAGAAATCATGACGGTTCCATTCCCCGGCAACGGCGCCAAAAACTTGGTGCACGAATTGTGAATCACACTTTTCACAACTCGTACAACTAACCAGCAAGTGCACTGGGTCGTCCAAGTAATACCTTACGTGAGTAAGGGTCGAATTCCACGGAGATTGTTGGCTTGAAGCAATCTATGGTTATCTTGTAACTCTTAGTCATGATATCAATTATATTTATCAGTTTGAATTGCGAGAAATAAAAGAGCATGAAATAAATACTTGTTCTGCAGTAATGGAGAATATGTTAGAGTTTTGGAGATGCTTTGTCTTCTGAATCTCTGCTTTCCCCCTGTCTTCTTCTTCACGCACGCAAGGTTCCTCCTATGGCAAGTTGTATGTTGGTGGATCACCGTTGTCAATGGCTACCATCCGTCCTCTCAGTGAAAATGGTCTAGGTGCGCTGTCACCGCCCGGCTAATCATCTGTCGGTTCTCACTCATGCTGGAATAGGATCCGTTGGTCCTTTTGCGTCAGTCACTACGCCCAACCTTTGTGAGTTTGAAGCTCGTCACAGCCATTCAATCCTTGAATCCTACTCAGAATACCACAGACAAGGTTTAGACTTTCCGGATTCTCAAGAATGCTGCCAATGGATTCTAGCTTATACCACGAAGATTCTAATTAAGGAACCCAAGAGATACTTATTCAGTCTAATGTAGAATGGAGGTGGTTGTCAGGCACGCGTTCATAGGTTGAGAATGGTGATGAGTGTCACGGATCATCCCATTCATCATATTGAAGTGCAAATAAATATCTTAGATAGAAACAAGCGTGTTTGAATGGAAAACAGAAGTAATTGTATTAATTCATCGAGACACAGCAGAGCTCCTCACCCCCAACAATGGAGTTTAGAGACTCATGCCTTCAAAGAGTACAAAGTTCAGATCTAAAATATCATGAGATACAAAATAAATCTCCAAAAGTTGTTTAAATACTAAACTAGTAACCTAGGTTTACAGAAAATGAGTAAACTAAAATAGATAGTGCAGAAATCCACTTTTGGGGCCCACTTGGTGTGTGCTGGGGCTGAGACTTAAGCTTTACACGTGCCTAGGCTGTTTCTGGAGTTAAACACCAGGTTGTAACTTGTTTTGGGCGTTTAACTCCAACTTGTAACTTGTTTCTGGCGTTTAACGCCAGACTGCAACATAGAACTGGCGTTGAACGCCAGTTTACATCGTCTATCCTTGAGAAAATTATGGACTATTATATATTGCTGGAAAGCCCTAGATGTCTACTTTCCAACTCAATTGGGAGCGTGCCAATTGGACTCCTGTAGCTCCAGAAAATCCATTCCGAGTGCAGAGAGGTCAGAATCCAACAGCATCAGCAGTCCTTTTTCAGCCTGAATCAGATTTTTGCTCATCTCCCTCAATTTCAGCCAGAAAATACCTGAAATTACAGAAAAATATACAAACTCATAGTAAAGTCCATAAATATGAATTTTGCCTAGAAACTAATGAAAATATACTAAAAACTAACTAAAACATACTAAAAACTACATGAAATTAACCCCAAAAAGCGTATAAAATATCCGCTCATCATAGCCATTGACAACGGTGATGCCCAACATAAAGCTTGCCATGGAAAGGAGTATGAATGATTGGAAGAAGGCAATAGGAAAGCAGAGGTTCAGGAGGAACAAAGCATCTTCATACGCTTATATGAAATTCCTACCAATGAATTACATAAGTATCTCTATCTCTATCATTATTTTATGTTTTATTCATCTTTTAATTATCAATCCTCCATAACCATTTGAATCCGCCTGACTGAGATTTACAAGATGACCATAGCTTGCTTCAAGCCGACAGTCTCCGTGGGATCGACCCTTACTCACGTAAGGTATTACTTGGACGACCCAGTGCACTTGCTGGTTAGTTGTGCGGAATTGTGACAAAGTGTGATTCACGTTTGAGAGCTCCAAATCTTTGGCGCCATTATTGATGATCACAATTTCGTGTACCAACAACCCACCATGGTATGGTCGTTTCTTTTTCAATTTTTATTTCGTATTGTTTGTTTTTATGTTATATTATTTTCATTGAACCTGAATATTACTCATAGCATTTGCATCAGCATTGCATACTGCATAATTCTCAAAAAAAAAAAAAAAAGCACACGACGCGTAAGCGTCGCTGATGCATCCGCGTCACAAGTGCATTAAGAAGTAAAGGAAAGTGAACAGAAAGTCACGCGAAAGCATGGCTGGAGGCGTGCCTTTAGCACAAATTGTTCCACGCGACCACGTCGCTAACGCGTTCGCATCAGTGCGAAAAATACCTCCCACGCGTCCGCGTCACTCACGCGAACGCGTGATCTGGAAATTGACGTAAAAATCCAATGCCCAGAAATCTGGGCTGAAATGATGCGGCCGGTGTGCATTTAGCATAAAACGGCCCACGCGTTCGCGTCCCTGACGCGAACGCGTCACTTGCAAAACACCCATCCCATGCGAAAGCATGAGCGACGCGTCTGCGTCGCGTGGATAGCATGGCACCCTAATGGAGACAGAGAGTTGCGCTGAAATGACGCTGGAATTGTACGTTTAGCACAATTTACAGCGACGCGGTCGTGTGCCTCACGCGTCCGCGTCATCCATCTTTTACCCAACCCACGCTGTCGCGTCAATCACGCGACCGCGTCAACCCCATTTCACCCTAGCCACGCGATCGCGTTTTCCATGCGTTCGCGTGGATTCAAAATCACTAACCCCCAGTCACGCGAACCCTAACCCCATCGCGCCCCCATACCCCCCCCATTCTCCTTCCCCTCTTTGCAACTTCCTCCTCTGCAACCATCACCACCGCCAACCACCTCCGACCGCCGCACCACCCCCAAACACCCAGACCCACTGCGACGCCCACCCCCCTCCTTCTTCCTTTCCCCCCTTCTCTTCCCTTCTCTTCTCTCCCCTCTGCCACTGCCCCCTACCGTGGCCAGCCACGACCGTCCCGCCACCAGTGCCGCCTCCCACCACCACCACCCTCACCCCCTCTCTTCTTACCCACCTACGCCTCCACCATTAAAACCTACCCGAACCCCCTGCCACCGAATAGCCGCCCACCGCCGCGCCAACCGCCCTTCACCGCCACGTCAGCACCACCACCACCACACCCCATCATCTCTCTGTTCCATAAATTTGTTCTTCCTTACACCAGGTTCCGCCGAACGCCAATTTCTCTTTTCTTTCATTCGTAGTTAGTTGCATATTTTTCAGTTTATGTTTATATTAGGCTAGTTAGAGATGCATGTTGTAGTGGATTCTAGGTGGTTAGGTAGCTAGGATGTGGTTAGTGGATTTAGGCCTGAAAATTGCACCGTACTTGTTGCTTGTTTTACCTATTCTGCAATTTTGGTGTGGCTGTGATGTTATTACTGTTCATATGCTGTTCTTTACTGTTCATGCTGCTGTGACACTGCTCTTTCATGTTCATATTTCTTATGTGTATTTGTAGCTTTATTTTAATTCATATGAACTATTTTTCTTGCTGTTTATTACTCGGGAACATCCAATTTTAGCCGGTATGCTGCCCAATTTTCTGCAAATTGTTTCATTTTTACATTCAGGAATTGGTTTTGGCAATTTTCAATTTTGCCCTACTTAGCTACAACCAACCCAATTCCTGAATGCACAGGCCAGCATTCTTTTTCCTTTCAAATTTCCTGGTTAATACATTGCATTATTGATGATTCGATCTTAATTTTTGCTATTTCTATATCTATATGATTCATCATCAATAACTTGATATCCCTGCCTGAATATGAGTTGATTATTCTTTAAAATTGAGAATTTATTGTTACCTAGGAATCAATTCTCATGCCACTTACTTCACCCTTCTTTCCACTAACTCACTACTTTACCTTCCTACCTTTCTTTTTCACTCCTAACTATTTTAACTTTCAAACATCTTTTTTCGGTTTTTATCTAATTACTTTAACTTTCTAACTCATGGCATGATTATTGTTTCTCCTGATTAACAGGTATTCTACTTATAATATATTTTGGATTGTGATTTCTCATCTCAGATTTTTAACTCCAAAATAATCCAAAATGTACATTTATTTAACTCATTTCATTATTCTACTGCTCTTTTGCCACTATGTGCTTATATTCCTATTAGTTTATTTGCCTACTTATTTTCCTGCTTTGTTCTTCATTTATATCCTGGAATTTTTGCTTTTCAGGATGTCTGACCCTCAACGAAAAGGAAAAGGCAAGGCAACCACTGGCAAAAGGAAAAGAGGCAAATCTTCTATGTCTATCATGGACATCATGCATGATGACTCCTGGCGGGAAAAGCACTTTACCCCACAGGAGAAGGCTGACTAGCTCCTCACTGCCAATGATCCGGTAAAATTTGAAAACAGATACTGTGAGCTGAAGTATCTAGTGTTTGCCACCTCCAAAAACCTGTACCTGGAGAGAACTCTGAAAATCCCAGCAGAACTACAGCAATACACCTCCGATCAGATCAAACAGAGAGGCTGGTTCTTCTTGGAGAGAAACTTGACAGAGGTCAATACTTCCTAGGTCAGAGAGTTTTACTGCAACTATTTCAAGACTTCCCTGGATGCAGTGCACCTCAGAGGGAAACAGATTTTGTTCACTGAGGAAGCCATTGAGGACATCCTCCACCTTCAGCCTAAATCAGATCAGCCTGACGGTTACCAAAAGGCTGAAGAGGATATGCAGTTTATGAGATTTGACTGGGATGCTGTCAAGAAGAGGATAGCCCTTGATCCTACTGTCCCATGGGTCATGGGGAAGAACACAGGGATGCCTAAGGGTATCAAGCTGATGTATCTGAATGATGAGGCTCGGCTCTGACACCAGATCCTGAGCAACTTTGTTATGCCAAGCACTCATGAAACGGAGCTGCCTGCTACTATGATCACCCTCCTCTGGTGTGTGATGGAGGGTAAGGACCTGTATCTTCCATGATTCATCCGGCACTATATGGCCAGGGTCCATGTCAGAGGCACCCTTCCTTTCCCTTATCTGATCACCCAGCTCGGCTGTCGAGCTGACGTGTCTTGGGAGCTTGCTGATGAGAAGCCACCTGCTGCAGACTGCAAGAAGATTATCCCTCACAGCAGGAAGTTTCAGGCTTTGGGTTACAGACCCCCATTCCTCACCGCTTCTGATGAGACAGCCACACCTTCAGCTGCCCCTTCTTCATCTACTGCTGCCCCAGCTACCACCACTGCACCTCCACCTGTCCCTGAGCCCATTTATCACTTGGTGCATCGACTCTTCGCCGCTTGGATCGTATGGAGCATCGCAACAAGCGACGCTATGAGCACCTCAAGTTGATGATCCGATTCGGCAGCGACATCCCCTCCGAGCCTGACACACCATCAGAGCCATCTGAGGAGGAGGCGGACGAGCATGAGGAGGAGACACATGCACAGAGAGAGGCTGAGCAGGCAGGACTAGAGTAGGCTGTGCCACAGCAGGAGGAGCCACACCAGATTCAGGCCGCAGACCCAGAGATCCCTCTCCAGTCAGCACCTCCACTGCAGCAGACAGATCCGCCTACACTCATCCAGTCTGCAGACCCTCAGGCCACCACAGAGACTCCAGTAGCCCATCCTTCCGGTGATGACACTCCTTCACACCCAGCTTGAGTGAGCATCGAGGACGATGCTTTATTTTAAGTGTGGGGAGGTCGCCATCTCCGGCGTATCTTTTTGGTGAACCACTACAGACTCTTTTATCTTATTTTGTTTATTTTTCTGTATTTTTATCTTTATTTTTACTTTTTAGTACTTATACATTGCTCTTTTCGTGTATTTTTACTTTATTTCCGCATTTTGCACTTTAGTTTATATTTTAGCCATTTAGTTTAGTTTGCAATTCTAAACCTATTAGTTATAAACTTTGTGGATGCATTAGTATAGTTTACCCTTTTAGCATATAATAGTTTGATTTAATTGAAAATAAAGGAGTAAACTAGAAATCTTAGTAAATTAAAACAATCCACATACCTTGTATATATAGCAGTACATGTTAGTTAGTTAACAACATTTCATCAAGGAACAACACTAAGATTTTAAGGGCCACCCTAAAAATTACATTGAGAATAATGGGAACTCTTAAGTTTTACTTGCATGACATATATAACTGATATATGATTTTTGAGCTGGAGAACACACAGCCTGTGAGTTTTGAGCTTAATTGTATGGTTACATTCAAACTATAAATTTCATTCCTGTGTGTTTTACCCTTCTTTTTTATTCTGATGTTCTTTACTTTGTTTTAATCTATATGTCCAATATAGAATATAGATACATACCAAAGAAGTGATTGAGGCCATCATTTGAATTTTTCCTCACTTATCCCAAATTAGCCTACCTTTTACATCACCCTTGTTAGCCCCCTTGAGCTTTTTAATCCCCTCTTGTTCTATAAACCACATTACTAGCCTTAAGCAGAAAAACAAAATATAAAAATCCCAAGTTGAATCCTTGGTTAGCTTAAGATAGAAATTGTGTATTATTTAAGTGTGGGGAACTTTATGGAAACATGGGATGATAGAAACAAAGTAGGAATTTAAAAAGAATGAGTTGTTTCAAAAATAAAATTTGGGAAGCATGCTCATGTGAAATCAAAACAATTGAATTACCATGTGCATCAATATATATATATATAAAATAAAAAATTCAGTATTTAAATAAAGGGGATACAAAAATTCCCCAATTGCAAAATAAAAAGAATCAATGCACATGGGACAAAATTAAAGTTAATGCATGAGCTTGCAATACAAAGTGGAAAATTTGGACAAATAGGTTAAAGAAACTTTTGATTTATAAAGTATGTATGTTAGGTGAGATCTTAGACTAATCAAGGATTCACTTATTAGCTCACTTAGCCCTATACATATACCCTTACCTTTACCTTGGTCCCATTACAACCTTGGAAAAGACCTCATGATTTTTGTATGTCTGTATTCTATAATTGTTGATTGGTTAGATGAAGAACAAAGTTATAGAAAGTAAGGATAGAAAAAGAATAGAGTGATTAACCCAATAAACACTGAGTGACTAGAGAGTAAACACAAAATCCAGTGAGGGTTCAATAGCTCATCACCATATATCTTTGCTTAATTGTTAATTGTATTGCAAGTTTGTGAAATACTTTTACCCATCTCAACTGTAAAGGTGCTTTAACATTATCTAGGGTTTGGCTATGTATATATGATTCCTTGAGGATATGAATTAATTTGACTACATGTAAGCTTTATATACAAGTGAATAACAATTAGAATTGCATGATTTATTTAAGTAGTTGCATTTAGAGTAGATTGCATTGCATGAGATTCCACCACTTTAACCTTACCTTATTCTTTATTTGGATTTAGCATGAGGACATGCTATTGTTTAAGTGTGGGGAGGTTGATAAACCCATATTTCATGATATATTTTGTGCTCAATTTAAGTGATTTATTCAACCCTTCACCCACTTATTCATGTGAAATTGCATGGTTTTACTTTCCCTTCGTTATTATGTGATATATGTGAAAAACATGTTTTCTATGCTTTAAAAATAATTATTTTAATTACCTTTTATTACCATTCGATGCCGTGATTTATGTGTTGAGTATTTTCAGATCTCCTAAGGCAGGAATGATTTAAAGGATGGAAAGGAAACATACAAAAATAGAAGGAAAGCACAAAATGGAGTTTTTGAAGAAACTGGCAGCGACGCAAACGCATGGACGACGCGGCCGCGTGCCCAGCGCGAAAAGGCAGCGACACGAACGCGTGACTGACGCGGACGCGCGCCTTGAGCAAAACACAGATGACGCGTACGCGTGACCGAAGTGAACGCGTGACAAGGAAAACTCCCAGACGACGCGACCGCGTGACCCACGCGGACGCGTGACAGACGCCACGTGCAGAAACTGCAGAAAACACTACAGCGATTTCTGAAGCCCTTTTTGGCCCAGATCCAAGTCCAGAAAGCACAGATTAGAGGTTATAAAATGGGGGAATGCATCCATTCAGAGGGAGGCCTTCAATTAGGATTTCTATTTATTTCAATTTATGATTTCAACTTCTTATCAGGTTCAATATTCCTTTTACTTTATATTCTCTTTTACTTTCAGATACTTTAATGCTTCCCTTTAATTACTTATATTGCCAAATTGGCTTATGAACTCTTTTTATTTATTTTCCCAATTTAACTTATGAACTCTTTATGTTTAAATTGATTTTCTCTTATTAATGTAATTGAGGTATTTCAGATTTATGATTCTTATTTAGCCTTTTTATATTCTTGGCTTTAATTGATTAACTGGAGGCTCTTGAGTTATCAAACTTATCGTGATTGATTGTTATGTCTGCTAATTGAATTGAATTCCACTAACCCTAGTCTTTCCTTAGAAGTTGGCTAGGACTTGGGAAATCAAACTAATTAGTCCGCTTGACTTTCCCTTGCTTTCGTAAAGGTTAACTAAGTGGGATTAACTTCAATTCTCATAAGAATAACTAGGATAGGACTTCCGAATTTTCATACCGTGCCGAGAGTTTATTTTATAGTTATTTATTTATTTTACTTGTCATTTAAATTACTTGTCCCTTACTTTCAAAACCCCCAATTTACAAAACTCATAACCAATAATAAGAACACCTCCCTGCAGTTCCTTGAGAAGATGATCCGAGGTTTAAATACTTCGGTTATCAATTTTAAAGGGGTTTGTTACTTGTGACAACCAAAACATTTGTAAGAAAGGACTTTTGTTGGTTTAGAAGCTATACCTGCAACGAGGATTTATCTGCGAATTTCTAGACCACGCAAAAGTTCACCAAACCTTCAAGCACCACACCATCCATCTCCGTGGAATCTAAATGTCTATATACCTTGCCATCAACTATATGAACTATCAACTCCTTACACACCACCTCAATACACTCACCGACATAACACACCTTCCAACTATATAATCTTTCTTCCAACCATTGAACCTTCTTTTTCACCTAAATGTGAAGTTCTCCAACCCTTGCCCTAAGAACAACAAGACCTTCAATCTTTTCTCCAAGAGAAAGAAGAATTCCGAAGGAAGCAAGGGGAGTTCAATGCCACTATAGCCGAAGCGATGAACCTCTTAGCCCTACTACGCTCAAGAAATCAAGGCATTTCCTTTGAAGAATGTGAAGGATCAACTAAGGAGTATAGTGAGGAGGAGAACATGGAGTCTAAAATAGAAGAAGTGGAGTTAAGGCTTGAGTCACAAGAGGGAGAAGGTAAAACAATTGAACCGGAAGAGGTGTTCATACATTATTCCGAGCTACAAGGTCCAAGTCGGCCCGAGATAAATAAACCGACCTCTTGAAAGGTTGGTCCATTACTGACCACTTCACAAAAAGCTCAGAAAACCACAACAGAGGCCCAAGAACAAAAGGACACCGCCCACCAGAGGGCGGTTGACCAAAAGATAAAGATATCCTCCCTAAAAAGATAAGATAAGATAACCAGCTTATCTCAAAGGAAGATCATCAATCATTACTATAAATTCATTGGAGTACCCAGGTATAACACATACTCCAATTCTACAAAAAAACCTGCTTAAAGCCCGTACTGACTTAAGCATCGGAGTCTCTTGCAGGTACCACCACCCCCCAGTGATCAAGGTCCAGCCACATCCCAAGCTCCAACAAATTGGACGCGGCAGCTTCGATCACATCAGATCTCGTCCGAGATCGACCTCAATGTTTCAGGTAACCCTCGGAACATTGGCGCGGTTGTCGGAGACCCTGGAAGTCATCACATCACTATAGCAAGCAACCCTGCCAACGACCTCAACTTGGGATTAGAAGAAGGGACGCACACGAATGCCGGACCGAACTCCCTAAAGGATACACACCAATCCAAGGGAGATAAGCAGACCCAGAACACTGAGAATTTAGATACCATTCGTGAACAGTAGGATCGCCTCAAACAGCTCGAACAAGAAGCTGAACGACAACGTGAAGCCGAGCGAGATCTCCGGAGAGAAACGAGGAGACGTTGAGAACTAGAAGACAAGCTCTTCAAGCTCGAAGCCGATCTCAAAAATAAAACTACTCGATCCAACCGCGAAGATAGCCCCCATAAGGACCAAGACCTATTCACAAAGGAAATCATGAAAGCGAAAGTCCCAAAAGACTTCAAAGCTCCTAACATGACCCCCTACGATGGTACGTCTGACCAAGTCATCACCTCAGCAACTTCAGGAGCCGGATGCACCTCACGAACGCCTCAGATGCAACCCGTTGCAAAGCTTTCCCGACCACCTTGACCAAGACGGCAATAAGGTGGTTCGACAGCTTGCCGCCAAGATTGATTACAGGCTTCGATGACCTCACCAAGAAGTTCCTAGCTAGATTCTCCATCCAGAAGGAGAAAACCAAGCATGCTCCAAGCCTGCTAGGGATTAAACAATGAGATCGGGAAAGCCTCCACAGTTACATGGAAAGATTCAATAAAGCATGCCTTGACATACAGAATCTTCTTACAGAAGCAGCAATTATGGGACTCATCAATAGACTACGGGAAGGACCCTTTAGTCACTCTATATCCAAAAAACACCTAACATCTCTGAACGAGGTACAGGAACGGACGGAAAAGTACATCAATATGGAGGAGAACTCCCGACTAGGAGAAGCCTCAAAGACCGAACTCCCCTACCCATCTCGGGATAAGGATAAAGAGTCCAGGAAAAAGGAAGACTAACCTACTGAAAAACCCAGGAAGTACCACAACTACACCCCTCTTCGGGTGTCCCTTGTAGATGTTTACCGAGAGATATGCAACACTGAGAAGATCACACTCCCTTGCCCGATTAAACACAAGAGAGGAGGAAGTCAGACAGAGTATTGTGAATACCACCAGATTTACGGGCATACTACTAACGAGTGCTATGACCTGAAAAATGTCATAGAAAAATTGGCACGAGAAGGGAAACTAGATCGGTTCTTAGCCAATAGAGCAGACGATCCAAGAAAGAGAAGAAGGGATGAAGAGGGTGGACGAGCTGAATGCCCCCCTCATACCCGTGAGAGACATATTCACATGATAAACGGAGAATTTGCAAGAGGAGGGATCTCCAAGTTATCTCGCAAAAGACACCTTAAAGAGATATACCATGTCGGAGAAGGGAATAAGCCATCCAACCTCCCCACTATCACATTCACTCAAGAAGATGCCACAGGCATCATACCGGGGCATGATGACCCTATGGTCATTACCATCATACTTGCTAATGCCAATCTACACCAAACATTAGTAGACCAAGGAAGCTCGGCGGATATCCTTTTCAAATCCGCCTTCGATAAGCTCGGCCTACAAGAAAAAGAGCTCAGAGCATATCCTAATAGCCTATTCGGGCTCGGAGAAGCCCCGATCCAACCGCTTGGGTACATCCCGCTGCACAAAACCTTTGGGAAAGGGACACGGTCTAGAATGCTAAGTATATACTACATTGTAGTCGACGTAAGCTCTGCATACAATGCCCTTATAGGTCGAACAACGCTAAACCAGCTCGTCGCAGTGGTCTCCACTCCACACCTATGAATGAAGTTTCCAACGCCAGAAGGGATCGCCACCATAAAGCACTACAAGAAAAAGCAATATTTGTAACAAAAAAAATTATTACAAAAAATTGAAATTTTGAAACAATTTTTGTAACAAAAAAGGGGCCGTTGCAGTATGTCCCGTTACAAAAAGTTTTTGTAACAAAAAATGGAAATGTTACAATTCAAAGTGATATTTTGTAACAAATTTTTCTGATACAAAAAACCAGAAGTCGTTACAAAAGTGGTAACAAATTTTGATCTTCAAAATATTTTTTGTGACAATCTAATTTTTCCTATCATAAAATTTTGTTACAAAATGTAACTTGATTTTGTAACATTTTTTTCTTTAGTTACAAAAGCAAAATAATTATTTTGTAACAATATTTTTTAATACAAATTGCATGCATAATTTACTAAATTATTTTTTAAATTAACTAATATATTAACTATTTTATTAAGCAAATCTACATTTATACAAATCTACATTTATATAATATGTAAAAACATATATAATTCAAATATGTCTCATTTTGATAAAATTATTTTAAAATAAAATAACATTAGTGAGTACATTGATTAGTTCTACAAGTTATATTTCTTGCACAAGTTCAACAAAAAGTTAAAAGTTCTAACATAGATTAGTGTCTCTATGAATCAAAATATTCTTGAACCCTCAAAGTAGCATGTGGTCACCATTTTAGCACTCCTGTAAATAAGAAAAATCGAAACAAAAAATTAGAAATTAAACAAGATATAACACTAATTATAATTTTTTCTATTAAGTTTTATCCAAAATGTTTAGAAAAATTTTGGCAGAACCTCCCTAAAACTTGGATATATCTACCGTCTACGATTCCAACAAAAACAACCAATTCACAACTTATTTCTCAACCAATACACAGTCAAATTTATCAAACCAAATAATAGGACATTTGTCATTTATCAACCATGACACAAGTAAAATGTGATAAATAGATCCATATATAAATTAAACTATACTAATAATATAGGAATCATCTAGGAATATGTATTAACACCATAACCCCTCTGCCACTACAGAAATGGAACAGGTGGTCACGGTACTTCTGTAGCATGAAATAACCCATCTGCCTTACAGAAATGAAATATGGATCTGTACCGCAGGAAAGCATTCTCAGTGGTCGCACCATCATCTATCTAACTGCATCAATGCAGCAGATGAATATATAAATATCTCTATAGTTGCCTCAGTGTAACAGATAATCATACAATAAGTACTTTACTCTTTCATTTTTCTTTTATAATTGTAAATACGCAAGCGGGACAAGACCTATGCCCTTGCCAACAACCTCATAAACCAACCAAATAATATTTTCTCAAAAGAATCAGTAAAGTTATCGTCTTTAAACAAGTCTTAAATATTCATTTTAATTACAACCTTATACTTTTATAAAAATTTGGGCATAATCTCTTCCAAAAATAGGACTTAGCTACCCTTTTCGGGTCCCAACCAAATAATTTTTCAAACTCTTCTCAACCTTTCCTAGTATCAAATCATTTCTAAATCAAACAAATTCCAATATTAAATCAATCATATAATGCTAAGATTCATTTTTAACGTTATGAACTCGTGACGGTCACTAAGACATTTTTGACACTCTATTTTCTTCTCTATTTTTAATATAACAAATGAAATCAGAATTGCACAAACTTTATGTCCAGAGGTTCAGCTCAGAATAAGCTTTCTAAAAAATCAAAAATCACAATTTTCTGATTTAACTAGTCTCAGAAACAAAGGAGAAACGCTGACTGCTCTGCAGTGCTTAGAAACCAGAAAACAGCAGCAGCATACGATATCCAAATTCCATATAAAATTCAAATTAAATCCAATAGCCTTTAAAATGGTTCAACTTAACATATCCAGGTTTCTTTTCCAATTGGTTTCAGGTCAAAATCATTTTTAATGAAGGATTTATGTACTTAGAAGTTGAGTAAGTTTCTGCAGAATTCTGTTTTAAAAGTTAATGAATATATCCTCTTCCAAGTCCCATAACTTACTCATTAAAATATGGAAAGCCATGAAATTTAAATCAAATATTCTAAACATATTTAAATTTCACCTCCAATTAGTTACATCTCAATATCTATCCAGAATCAAAAGTTATAAACTCTCAAAGTTACTGATTTAAGAAACCAGAATCTGGCTTTTACTGCATAATGCATCATCTTTCAAAAATTCATATCCTTAAAACTACAAGTCCAACCATTCTGAAATTTTATGGAATTAAAATAATAAGACTAAAGTTTCATTTAAAATTGGTTCCATCTCAAAATTCAATTCGAAACACTCACAGCAAAGCCAACAAATTACTGCTGTTCTAAAAATTCAGCAGTAAAAATCAGATTCCACAACCATAACTCAAAAATTCACCATAAATCATATACTTGACAAAAAGGTCTTAAATTCACCAGTCCAGCTCCTTATATTCCCAAGCTTAATTCAGACTTGGTCTCATGCAATTTTGATCATCACAGAATTAGTTATAGCTTTTCAAAGTTAACGATTTCATTTAAAGATAATGCAGGAAATCAGATTTTTCAGTTTAATTTTGAAAATCTCAACTAATTCTCCAGTTAATTCAAACTTCTCAAAATTGAATTCCAACAACGAATTTCATCCTAGTTTACTTAGCTTTTACTCTCTTATCATTTTGATTACTGTTGAATATCTGATTTACTTCCAAATTTTCCATTTAATTTCAAAACTCAGATTCTCAGCAATCAATTCAACATTTCAAGATTCAGCCCTCCAAATATTCTCTAAATCCAACTCCAATCAATCACCAACTAAGTCCATTACAACAATCATATAACCAGCTTAATAACAACAATTTCAATTTACTCCATCAAAATACAGAATTCACAACAATCTCTTATCAAACAATTCATAAACCACGCATAATCATTTTCAAAAAATCAACGAATTCAATCAAAGTTCCAACCAAAATCTCAATCATTCCGATCACAATCTCAGCCACAATTCAACATTCATATAATCAATCAATCACTCACAACTATTATACCTATTTGCAGTTACCCAATAAACTTTGTGGGCATTCTTAAATTAAAACCGTTTAAGTTAAACCCCCTACCTCAATTTAGTCGAAGCCGTACGAATTAACTGCGATAAGTCTTTATTTTGAATTTTGCAGCAGAAGCGATGGTAATTCTATCGCAACCGGGGACATCTATAGCTGCATTAGTTTGAACAGCGGCAGCGTCAACTCCAATTACGCTTGCAGCAACAACAATTTTAACAGCTCCAGCATAATAGCACAGTACTAAAACAGGGATATTGGCTATCATAATTAAAATAATAATTTAACAGAGAAATAAGATGCCAAACAGAACAAGAGCGAGAGCGTTACAGGGTTATGAATAGATGTTCAGTGTCAAAATGAAGAGGATGTGTAGTGGCTTCTCTCCCCCGGTGACAAGTCCCAGCTGTAACGATTCCAACAAACCCAACAGAGCCAAGAACATCAAGGACCATTACAGGGTGTTACAGAACAATAAGAGTTCAGAAATGGTGGTGATTATGGTTGCCAGGCACGATTGACTCACCATGAATGACAGCAGTAGCCAGGAACTCCGGCGACGACGACGCTGAAACTCAGAGATGCGAGCTTGGGCTCCATGGACGGGACGACATCTCCTCCCTGTTACCTCCATCGCGTCTCTCTCTCTCGACGCCTCTCCCTCATCCCTGTTCAACCGGCACCAGCGGACTCCACCCACGGCAATGGCGACATCTCGGGTAGCAGTGACGGCACACGGCAACGCGCGACAGTGACGATGGTCCTATCTCATCTCGGTCGCGAGCTTCCTTCTCTGTCTTCGGGATTCTTAGTGACGGCGGTAACGACACACAACAGCGGCGCGTCCCCCTCTCCTTTCTCCATGTGCAATGGCGCCTTCCTCTCCCTTGCGCTCTTTTCCCCTTCCTTCCTTCTCCCCCTTCGAGTCCCCCCTTCTCTCGTTTCTTCCCTTTCCTGAACGTATGTGCGTTGTGTTTGATTTAGGGATTGGGAAATTAGGGTTTTATTTAGGAATTTTAGAGTTAAAGTTAATTATATATGAGTAATATAATAATTTTATAAAATATTTATGATAGAATAATAATTTAGAATTTGAATATAATACTATAAAAATTATTTTTAAAATGTATAAGATTTTATCTACCAATTTATTAACGAGCTCAAATAATTATTTCTAATTTAAATTATAAAGTAAGTATACTAATGACATTTTATAAAATATGGTTAAACTCGAAATATCAATTACCTAAATTAAATTATATGATCTTTCATTATTTTTTCATCATAACTTTAATTTTAATTTATATAAGATAACTAGTTATAATAAAAATTGTGCACAAATACTAATTGACTTAAAATTAAAGTATTTATCAAAATCAATTTAATCATTCCTAATAAATTAATCTCTAAGAGCTCAAACTAATAAAATAAGTCACAATTTATTCATAATACGAGTTACTTAAATTAAAATGTACAATCCTTTCTTATTTTTCAACTACTAAGAATATGCAAAATATTCAATTATAATAAAATTGCTTAAGAATCTTAATTGGTCTAAAATGAAATTATCTCCGAATCTATTTAATTATTTCTAATAAAGTAATTTCTAAAATTACAAAGTTTAAACTTAATAAGATAAAATCACAATTTATTCATAATTATATTTTCAAAAATGCGGGATGTTACAATAGACGGCGCAGCAGAGTGTTCGTGGAGTAAGGCTTTAGGGGGGTGGGGACTTAGGTTTTTTACTGCACTACTCTATTACTTTTTACACTTCTGCTTTCAGTATTTTGGTTTTTTTTTCTTTTATATTTATTTACTTTTATTTATATTTATAATTTAATAAAATTTCGGGCAAAACACTTAGATAAGCCAAGGAGAATGAAATTTTACACAAATAAGCCAAATGGATAACTGTTTCATGAATCCACCAATGCACATAACTATATAGTTCGAATCAGTATGTATCAAACTAGAATTACATGTAATTCGAAACAAGGTGGTTCGAATTACTTTAACACACGCACACACTATAATTCGAATTGAGCTGATTCGAATTATGCATAGGTTAATTCGAGGCAAGCTGATTTGATTTACATTGTTGGACGAAACCCTAACTAATTCAAACCTGGCTGATTCGAATTACTCCTTTTTTGCCTCTAGTAGTAATTCGAATTGGGCTATTTTGAATTACACTGGATTTGGCTATAAAAGGAGTTCGAATCCACCTCATTCGAATCACTTCTCCACTCTCATACCCCACCAAATCCCAGAGAAAATGACCCAGATTCGCTCCGACAAAGGCTCGAGCAGGATACTTAGCTGATGGGGGACGATCCAGTTAGACTATATCATTTGGATGGAGTGGCTCATATAGCTGGGGTCATCAACGATGAGGTTATAAGGTACGGTTTTTTTAGTGGTTTATTTTTGTGGTTCTGCATGTGGTTTATGTTGGCGGTATTGCATGTGGTTTATTTTAGTAGTTTTGTTTACGGTTCTGTTGGTGGTTTATGTTAGTCGTTTACGTTAGTGGTTTTGCATGTGGTTTTGTTAGTGGTTTTGCATGTGGTTTATATTAGTGGTTTTGAATGTGGTTTACATTTGTGGTTTATGTCAGTGGTTTTGTTTGTGGTTTATGTTAGTGGTTTATGTTAATGGTTTTTTTAATGGTTTTGTTAGTGGTTTATTTTAGTGGTTTTGTATGTGATTTTGTTGCCATTTATGTTAGCGATTTTGTTAGTAGTTTTGGAAGTGGTGTATGTAAGTGGTTTATGCCAGTGGTTTTATAAGTGGTTTTAAATATGTGGTCCATCGTATGCACAGCCTCAGCGATGCATTTCGAGCATGCGGTGGCAGCAGGGCATGCGACTCAATGAGAGGTACATTCTGTACTTGCAGATGGCCGGCTTATACCATCTTACGAGACTGAATGATAGATGGTTCAGCTTGGATGAGTCCCTTGTTAGTGCTTTCGTAGAGCGGTGGTGTCCGGAGACGCACACATTTCACATGCCGTTTGGTGAGTTCACGATCACACTACAGGATGTGGCCTACCAGTTGGGGTTGCCCGTCGACGGACGTTATGTTAGTGGTTGCTTGACGGACTTCCAGATATACATACAGGGTGGCCGTCCAGCTTGGGTCTGGTTCCAGGAGTTGCTAGGTGTGTTACCTCCTGCGAACCAAATTCAGAAGTTTGTAGTGAACTGCACATGGTTCTAGGAGACTTTTGGAGAGTGCCCCGACAGTGCCGACGAGGAGACAGTCAGGCGCTATGCTCGTGCGTATATCATAATGCTATTGCGCACTCAGCTGTTTGCCGACAAGTCCAGCAACCGTATTCACATTAGGTGGCTACCCTACGTGGCTAGGCTTGAGGAGATGGGTTCCTATGGCTAGGGGTCGGCAGCACTAGCGTGGTTGTACAGGTGCATGTGCCGAGTGGCAAACAGACATGTGGTCAAGTTAGTTGGCCCGTTACAGTTGCTTCAGTCCTGGATCTTTTGGCACTTTCCGGGGTTTAGATCTGCTGGGTATGATGCGTTTAGCTGGCCATTGGCCTCGAGGTACTGTTGTCAGACTTCTCTATTTCGACTTAAAATATTTTAAAACAATATTTGATAATAATGTTATACTATTTTGTCATACTATTTTGTCATACTTTTCTTTCATTATAACACCAATCTGAGTTGCAGGTGGGCAGGTCACAATCCTTCCGCTAGCGAGAAGGGACCTTGAGTGCAGATGTGGAGGCTGAGGATAGACCTGTTACAGGCTACGGATGTGAGTATACTGACCGCTTACCTTTAATTAAGTAACCTTTCATGCTTCGCATCATGATATGGTATAACGTTGTGTGTTATGTATTTGCAGTTTATTTGGATGCCATATAACTCCCCCGACGTCCTTCAGGTTGTGCATCTGGAGGTGTTGGATCCACGTCACATGGCGTTATGGTGGTGTGTGACGGCATTGATATATTTCGCCGTCATAGAGTGGCATCAGATTGATCGGCTTCTACCGCAGTTCGGTGGAGTACAGCCCCACCCCCAGCCAGCCCTGAACATCGACTTCTTGATGTCGAAGGACGGCAGAGGTAGAGATCAGTGGTTCCTATACAGTTTGTAGTTCTGGCATCTTCATTGGGAGAGCCGTGCCGACCACGTTCTCCGGTTTGATGTTGTCGCAGACCCAGGTCCGTCACATGAGTTCTTAGAGTGGTGGGGTCAGCATGGTAAGAGATTCCTGTCACCAGAGATGTACCTTGGGGATCCCAGGGCCGTGCCTATTCCTGTGGAGGCTACGCAGAGGGGTGCCGGACGAGTGCCTAACATGGACCATGTTGACGACGTTCCAGATAGACGTCGGGTTGAGCGGAGAGCGCGTGTGGGGACACGACGGAGCTAGCGTGAGTGGAGGTGGCTCGACCAGGCCATGAAAGAGGATGACACGACGGCTAGGGGTGGAGGTCAACGACGAGGATGTGGAGGCCGACGCAGGGGGTGTGCTGGAGTGGACAACCAGGGTGGTCATGGTGACGATGACGACGGTGGTTATCAGGGAGGGCCTGGTGGGGGAGATCCTGGAGGCCATCCTGGTGGAGGGTTTTGAGGGGTCCCCACTGGGAGAGGGGGTGTGAGTCCTCATCATGGAGGTCATGATAGAGAGTGGTATGGCTCCGGTGTGGGAGATGGTTCGGCCCAGGGTGACGGTGGACTTGGATCAGGGCCGCTCAGTGATTACTTCGTTGGTGTCCCCGCTGACGACCACACACTTCATGAGAGTCAGCCATGGGTTAGCCCGGGGATGCTTTTTTCAGATTTCCTGGCCAGTGATGGTCTTGATGCGGACTTCGGCGGTAGTCACTTCCTGGATGAGATCAGTGCCATTATGCAAGAGGATGATGCGGCACGTCGGCGGGGTCAGATGACGGGGACACAGACACCCTTAGGTGTCGATCTGAACGAGCCTCCTTCCGTGCCTACTCATGATTATTTTGCACTGGGTGGTACCCCTCCTTCTGCCTATGCTTGTGGGTCACATTCAGTTGCCGGACCGTCCAGGGCACCCGTCCGCGGAGAGTCAGCTCCTTCTGGGAGTTCCTCACATCCTTTGTCAGTTCAGCCTAGGCCACCTCCACAGGCAGACCCGGATGATGACGGCGATGAAATTGAGGACGAGGAGTCGCTCGTCAGGAGAGGCCAGAGGATACGGATACCACGTCGTTGCTTCACCGGTTCGCATATATTTAGATGAGCTGTTTCTGTGTATGATGTATGTTTATGATCAGTGTTGTATGTTAGATTGCATTTGTTTATTTAATTTATGTATGTTAGATTGCTTTGTTTATTTAAGTTATGTATGTTACGTACCGTATTTCTAGATCGTTAATTAGTTACTTTGCAAATTGTACCTTGTTTATTTATGTTATTTTGCTATTTTGCTCATCGTTCATTGGTTACTTTGAGAATTGCATCAATTTTTTCTTGTTTTAGGTTATCTTGCATTATTGCCTTGTTTAATAAGGTTATTAAGATATGTTGCTAAAGAAACGGTTAACATCAATTAATTAATAACACAATTCAAATACATGACATTAACTTACACTAAGTTTTTCCCGTAACAACTTTAATTAACAACCCTAAAACAGTGGACTCTGAATATCAAAAGTGTTAACAACGTAATAATAAAGATAACAATACACATACTCATCTTCCCCGTTTGACTTGGTCTTCCGACCTGTGAACAACTCAGTGTGTGTTCGGATTGTGGTTTGTTAAACTGAAGTTTGAATAAAAGTGATTTTATAGAATTAATTTTGAGTTGAAGTAAGTTTGTGTCAACGTGATTTATATTTGGCAACTCTACTAAAATTGATTTTGATAAAATAAATATTGTTTGAATAATATTAATTAAAATCACTTTTAGATAGATAATTACTAAAAAGGATATGACATTAAATTATAAGGTTATTTTTTATATATGTTTAATAATTTTATACTTTTTTATATATTTTTATATAGTATATTTTTAGTACTTTTAGTACTCTTTTTTAGTACGCTATAATTTTTAACATTATTATTATTTATGGTTAATTTTTTTGTTTAATTTATTTTACCTAATGGGATCAATAGATTATATTATAAAAAGATAATAATAAATATAATGTACAAAAATTACCATTATAAAAATATATAATGTCAAATAAAAAATTAATAAAAAATATAAATAATAAATAATAAAAAAGAACTCATATAAACAAAAATAATAACAATTCTATAAATAATATAATAATATGTATAAAGGATAAAGATGGTAAAAAAAATAAATGTTAAATATTAATGGCCAAAAGCTAGTTAGTGCAACGCAGAAGCTAGAAATTGTTGCTTCTTATAAACGTGGTTTTGAGACTAAAATCACTTTTGCGTTTATAGAGAGAAAACTTAGCCAAACCAAAAATTGAAGCTTTCAGGAAACTATAACGTGATTTTCCTCTTTTAACGTGGTTTCCAAACACACCCTCCGACGTGTGTGTCCTGGTTGCCGACACAGCCCACATCTCTTGGGCCTGTTGGGATCCGCCTCGTCCATAGTAGTCCGTATCCTGGTGGACCTAGGACGTCCCTCACTTGCACGCCTCTTGTTGGGGTCTGGTATCACTGTTGGCCCATCATACGGTGGCCAAAAACCCTCGGGAATGGGCGGTGTGAACCCCATCCGGTACACGCTGAATACGGAGCTAAGACGATACACATGATGGACATACGACTCCCAAGTAAGTCATGAATAGGAACAGCATGCCAGGGCGTGAGGACACGGGAAATGAAGTGCCTGGAAGTATCTGCAGTAACAAGTCTGAGATCCAAGTGATACCCTATAGCTACCAAGTGAGAAAGAACCAATAAGAGTCGTCTCTGAGACGGTGAACTCCGAGTTATCTCTGTCTTACAAAGTCACCGTGAAGCACCTCGCCGTCTTCAGATTGGCCTCTATACACTTCACCAGATGTTGGCTGAATTGTTGTCCGGTTCCCAGCAATGCCTCAGCCTCTCTCCCCTTCCGGACGAATAGTTCTGCCAACCTCCCGTGCGTTGCCTTCACCAGCGAGCACACAGGGAGATTCCTGACCCCCTTCAGGATTGAGTTAACACACTCGGATATATTTGTCGTCATGTGACCAAATCTACGACCCTCATCCCGATGCTGAGTCCACATTGGATACTTGATCCGGTTCGCCCACTCACACATGGCAAGGTCTTCAGACCGTAATATATCAAACCAGTAGTCGAATTCCACCTCAGTCTTAGCGTAGGCTGAATTCACAAGAAGCCTCGTAGCGTCCTTGCCCTTGAAGGTCAGGGTAAAATTTGCTGCCACATGTCGAATACAGAATGCACGAAAGGCAGCTGGAGGTAGCCATCCTCCGTCTGGAGCCTCAAGCGCAGCCTTGATGCCATTATGCCTATCTGATATAACCAGCAGACCTCGTTGTGGGGTCACGTGCTGACGGAGATGGGACAGAAAGAAGGACCAAGACTTAGTATTCTCACCCTCAACCAGTGCAAATGCTACGGGCAGAATGTTGGAGTTACCGTCCTGTGCTATCGCGACGAGCAACGTACCCCCATACTTGCCAAAAAGATGCGTGCCGTCAATACTCACCAACGGCTTGCAATGACGGAGTGCCTCAATACACGGTGGAAACGTCCAGAACAGTCGGTGAAAATAAGCTTGTGAGTCGTCCAGCTCGCCCCCAACTAGAACTGGGCTCGTCTTAAGGACTGCAATAGTACCAGGCATCGTCAGCTGAACTCCTAACACCCACCTAGGGAGCTCGTTGTACGACTCATCCCAATCACCATAAATATGGGCAACGGCCTTCTGCTTTGCCAACCAAACCCTCCTTTACGTCGGCCTGAACCCAAAGTGTGCCGCCGTCGCATTCAGGAGCACCTTGATGCTGACGGATGCATCAGCTCTAACCATTGGCATGATGAACACCGAGATGACATGATAATCCAGACTTCTGTGGTCACTGGATATGGACGTCGTGAGACACGTATGTAGTCTATTGTACCGTTTGACCTCCCAAGTGCCCTTGCACTGCTGGAGACTAAGCCTACTCAACCATGTGCACCCATTCCCAAACTCAGAACACTTCCCAACATACCGGCGATAGTCAGACTCTACCACCTTGTACTGTACCCCGTGTCGGATGCTGTACGTCTTCACACTTAACACAGCCTCATCTTTATCTTGAAACTGCTGGCCAACCTAAAACTCTGTCAGACCTGAAGACCCTTCGACATCTCTAGCACAAAATCCAGCAGGCTCCCCAGGAACCCCCTCCTGTCTCATGGCATCCAAGTCTAAAGCTGAAAAGTACGGAGGGTACTGCTGTGTGCCAGAGCTAGAACCAGCTCCCGCCCCAGCTAGCCCACTCACTCCAATATCATTGCAGCTGTCATCAGCAATGATATCCGACTCCATATCATCGTCGTCTACATTTGCCAGCAATGCATTGCCCAGGCCAGGCGGTGCAGCACACTGTAAAGAGGTCGGCACAATATCCCCTATTCCAACCTCCCCGCCTCCATTACAGTTGAGATCAACAGCGAACGGAGGGGAGGCGACAGGCTCGACCGGAGGTTCATGCACAAGGGCGAACGAACATGCACTAACAGGTCTGGAGCTAGAACCCGCTACTGTGCCTACGGTGTGGGTATTCTGGTTCGAACCCTCTGAGCTGGATACGACATCAACCAACTTCGCCAACAGTTCAGGTGTCCTAACTTCGGAAAACTGTCGACGACAATGAAACGTGACCTGTAAGTCCTCATCACTCCCGATCGTGAAACAATCATACTTCACGATTTCTTGTAGCACCGAGATCGGAATCTGATAGAAAAACTTTTTAACCCGTTTGACGCCTTCCAGACCAAGTTTCTGTAGCACAGAATTAACCAGGTCATCATAGCTCGTCGTAGGCCTCATAAATATACTGAGAGGATCCTTGTCGGTGAACTTCACACCAGACTGTATTTTCCTCTTAATCGATCCTCTGTGATGAACCAGTACTATGAAACTCTCATCACTAGCCATTTTTTTCACTCTAATGAGGTCAATCACGTTCACAACATATTTATACACGCCTGTCCCTTTATAATTCAAATTGGCCTAATTCGAACTATACATTGTGTAATTCGAATCAAGCAGTTTCGAATTACTTGGAATTGCGTGCTGGGGAGTAATTCGAATCACCCTGATTCAAATTACTATGTGTGTGTAATTCGAATCAGGTGGATTCGAATTACATGGGTGTGTGCATGTGTACATAGTTCGAATCAATATGATTCAAATTATATGAATTTTGAGTTCTTATTGGCCTATTTCGAACTACATATAAACATGCATTGGTGGATTCTTGAACCAGATTCTGATTTGGCGGATTTGTGTAAATTTTTGTTCTCCTTGGCTTATTATGGTGATTTACCCTAAAATTTCTTTAAGTTACATGAATTAATTTTTAATTAATTTTAAAAATCTGATTATTAATAAAAATTATGTATTAATTTTTTAGAAGAATATAAAATAATATTTATAATTTTTAAAAATTAATGAATACATACACTATGTAAAAAATTTTAATTTTTGAAACAAAATAAAATTATTTTGAAAAAAATATATACACAATTTTTTTATTTCTAAAGTGTTTAACATTTTGAAAAAAAATGTTATAAAATATACTTATATTTTGTGAAAAATAATTAACTTGTTACAAACAATATTGAATTTTGTGATAAATTAATTTTTTGTTACAAAATATTACAATATTTTGTAACAAAAACAACATCTCGTTACAAAAACTAACATAATTTGTAACAAAATAAAACAGGTTGTTACAAAATATTATCATGTTTTGTAACAACTTGTTTCCTTTGTTACAAAACATTATTCTTTTGTAACAATCACTAATTATTATTACAAAATACTATTTTTTGTAATAATTTTAAATTTTTTGTTACAAATGTTCTATTTTCTTGTAGTGAAGGGAGACCAAAAACTCGCGCGACGCTGTTATAATGAAAGCCTGAACCTTAAGGGTGACCCTAAAGGAAAAGAGGCAAACACTATTGAACTTGGGGGAACTCGAGCCCGTGAAGAACTCCGGCCCCAACTGGAAGGAGAAACCAAAGAAGTCCAGATCGGAGATACCCAAGACAAAATAATAAACATAGGGGCGAACCTAAAAGAAGACTTAAAGGAGCAGCTGACAAAGTTCTTAAGAGCAAACTCTGACCTATTTGCCTGTAAGGCTGCAGACATGTCCGGTATTGATCCCAGACTAATGTGCCATAAATTGGCAGTATACCCTGGATCTCGGCCAGTACAATAGAAATGCAGAAAACTCGGCCCAGAGAGATCACAAGCTGTGGAGGAACAGGTACATGCCTTATTAGAAGCGGGATTTATAAGGGAGGTCAAGTACCCATTATGGCTGGCCAATGTCGTACTAGTCAAAAAGTCAAATGGGAAGTGGCGGATGTGCACTGATTACACCGAGCTCAACAAAGCCTGCGCAAAAGATCCCTATCCACTCCCGAATATAGAAACCCTAGTCGATGCTTCATCAGGATATAAGTACCTTTCCTTCATGGATGCCTACTCAGGGTACAACCAAATACCGATGTATCAACCCGACCAGGAGAAAACCTTGTTCCTAACCCCAAGAGCAAATTACTGCTACGTAGTTATGCCATTCAAACTCAAGAACGCAGGGGAAACATACAAAAGGTTGATGAACAAAATCTTTGCCAACCACATTGGAAAAATGATGGAGGTTTATGTCGATGACATGTTGATAAAGACACAAAAAGAAGAAGCGCTACTTCTCGACCTTGCCGAAGTGTTCGACACCATAAGAAAACACGGGATGAGGCTAAATCCTGCGAAGTGCACTTTTGCGGTTGAGGCCGGCAAATTCTTGGGCTTCATGCTCACCCAGAGAGGGATTGAAGTAAACCCAGACAAATGTCAAGCCATACTCAGAATGAAAAGCCCAACCTGTGTCAAAGAGGTCTAGTAGCTCAACGGAAGACTAGCGGCTCTGTCTAGGTTCTTAGCTGGATCGGCCTTAAGATCCCTCCCTTTCTACACAACACTAAGGAAAGGAAAGAGGTTTGAATGGACCCCAGAATGCAAACAAGCCTTCCAAGACTTCAAAACATTTCTGGGACAACCACCTATCCTAACTCGACCCCGGAAGGGAGAGGAATTAATCTTTTACCTCACCGTGGGAAACTGGGAAATAGCCTCAGCCCTGGTTAGGGAGGACGAGAACAGACAACAACCCATCTACTTTATCAGTAAGGCTTTACAAGGGGCTGAACTAAACTACCAAAAGATAGAGAAGTTCGCTTACGCCCTCATACTCACCTCCCGACGGCTCCGACCGTACTTCCAAGCTCACACCATTAGAATACGGACCAATCAACCCATAAAAAGTATCCTACAAAAAACCGACTTAGTGGGAAAGATTCTATAATGGGCAGTGGAGTTGTTCAAATTTGATCTAAGTACGAAGTGTGGATTGCTATCAAGTCACAATACCTGGCCGACTTCGTTGCAAAGTACACTGACACCCCAGGCACCCCCGCTAACTGGAATATTTATGTTGATGGCTCATCAAACAAAGCTGGGAGTGGAGCAGGTGTCATCTTAGAAAGTGACCAGGGAACCCAACTCGAACTCTCGTTAAGGTTCGAGTTTCCTGCCTCAAACAACCAAGCCAAGTACGAGGCACTATTGGCTGGTTTGAAGCTGGCTAGGGAAGTAGGAGCTCAAAAACTTACCATCTTCAGCGATTCACAAGTAGTCACCTCGCAAATAGAAGAGAGATTCCAGGCCAAGGATCCCACCTTGAAGAAATACCTAGACAAAACCAGGGAACAACTCAAAAAATTCATGGGATATGAGATCCGACATATACCTCGAGAACAAAATGCTCGAGCTGATGCACTTTCGAAACTAGCCAGCACCAAACCAGGGGACAACAATAGAAGCCTCATATAAGAAACACTACTAATTCCATCAACCTCGGAAGAAGAGAAGGTCCTAACCATATCAGACCAAGACCAATGATGGATAAAACCCATAATCAACTACCTCAGATCTGAAAGACTTCCCACATACAAAAAGGAATAAAAAAGGCTCATAAAAGAGGCACAATACCACACCTTGGTAGGCGACATCCTGTACAGAAGAGGGATCTCAACACCCATCCTCAAGTGCATCCCGACCTCTGCCACAAAGGAGGTCTTGGAGGAAGTCCACAGTGGCATGTGCGGCAACCACCTTGGTGCACGAGCTCTCTCTAGGAAGGTACTCCGAGCTGGTTTCTACTGGCCGACCTTACAAAAAGAAGTAACAAAGTTCGTCAAGACATGTCCCCCATGTCAGAAGCACCAACTTCCATATAGCTCCGCCCGAAGAACTCATCTACGTCACTTCACCCTGGCCATTCGCAAAATGGGGACTCGGCCTCCTTGGACCATTTACCTAGGAATAGACTATTTTACAAAGTAGATCGAAGCTGAACCTTTAGCCACTGCCACCACCCAAAGAAGTCGGAAGTTCCTATACAAAAACATTGTCACAAGGTTTGGGGTCCTATGCTCCATCATCACAGACAATGTCACTCAGTTCATCGACACGGGCTTTAGAAACTTGGTAGCTGATTTAAAAATAAAGCACCAGTTCACCTCTGTAGAACACCGACAAGCCAATGGACAGGTGGAGGCCGCCAACAAAGTTATATTGGCCGGGTTAAAACGAAGGTTACAGGACGCAAAGGGAGCTTGGGCTGAAGAGCACCCCCAAGTCCTATGGGCATATCGGACAACACCACACTCCACGACCGGGGAATCACCCTTCCGACTTGCTTACGGAATGGAGGCAATGATCCCTGTAGAGATAGAAGAAGGATCCCCTAGAGTGGTCATCTACAATGAAAACACCAACCCTCAAGCTCAAAGGGAAGAGCTCGACCTACTTCCGGAAGTCCGAGAAAGAGTCTGGATTAGAGAAGAAGCGCTAAAGCATCGAATGACTTTAAGGTATAATCGGAAGGTAATCCAGCGAAGCTTCGCCACCAACGATCTCATCTTAATCCGAAATGATATCGGAGCAGGTCGGTCGGGAGAAGGGAAGCTAGCAGCCAACTGGAAAGGGCCATATCGAGTTATTTTTAGTTATATTTTATCTGATTATTATTTGAATGAAAGTTATCGATTCCCTAAAAAATTTCCTACCAAGACGTATTAATTTACGCTCATAAAACGCAAAATTCATCGCCCGATTAATAAAGGTCGGCAAGATGAAGCGATAGAAGTTCATATTAATGCAAGGAGTTATAAAAAGTAACCCAGAAAAAGTGACCTGACGAGGTCTAACTAGAAATTGGATTACTAAAAATAACTGAAGAAGGCCCGACAAAGAGGTCGGACCAATGAAAGGATCACTGAAAGGGGACAAAAACATCTCGCAAAGGCCAAGGAAAGGTTAAAAAACCAGGGCCCGAAGTGCCCAGCTAAAAAGGTACAGAGCCCTGAAAGGAATGTTACTTAAAGCAAGAGCACGATCTCAAAAACGGAGCTAGAAAGTCATCCCAACAAACTACAAAGAAAAGGTTCTATGTAAGAACACTACCTAAAAAAGTTGTTGGGAACTGGCTAGAGAAGCCCGGATAATGAAGGCATATAGACGTCAACTAAGAAGGGGCAAAAACATAATCCCAACATTAGGCTAAAAAAGTCGTCACAAAGAACACTAAAAAGTTAGTGAACAACGACTAAAAGCCCGGACGACATGGCTCAACAAAGACAGATGTCAATATGGCCAAAGAAAATGCATAATCCCAAAGGCATAGCTTACAAGGCCAAAGTAACCCAAAGCACCTACATAAAGGTTGACAGAGCAACCTCAAAACAATGATTGAAAAACAACCTCCAAATACAAGCATATCAATGCAAACAAAGTCAAATAGGGACAAATCAAAACATTAAAGACTCAAAGGTTGCCTAAACGGCAGCCCAAGAGTTTAAAGTGTTTGTTGCTAAAATAAAAGTTGCTAGGAAGCAACCAATTGTCAAAGAGTCATCCACAGGAGACTTACAGAAACCAACAAAGTTCAACAAGTCCACAGGTCGGACTATACCAATACATAATCAAAACAAAGACATAATAAGGGAATCATAGGGGATCCAAGTTCGCCCCAGTAGCAACATCTTGAGAAGGAGGTGGCATAGTCGAGATCGGGGTGGCATTGACAACTCCGCCTGGCCCATTCAGAATCTCCAGGTCAGGCTCCGGCTCAGGAGGGACCACCTCGGCAGAAGAAGCTGCAGTAGTAGAAGCCTTAGTTGGTGGTACAAGGGGAGGACCCTCATCATCATCATCTGGGGCAGGCATGATCTTGCCATCCTCCACCACATTCTCCATGCTAAATAAGGAGAGGTCAACATCGGGAGCAAGAACCTGAACCTAGGCTTTCAAATTTTCATACATGACAGTCATGCTACTCACCATATGGCCCTGGAGTTCGGCATAATCGTCCTGGGCAGATTGGAGTCTCTCTTTAGTTTCCAGCAGCTCGCCATAGGTCTGAGTATAGCTCTCCTTGTACTTTTTAGCAGCTTCCTCGGCTAGGTTGGCAGCTGCCTCCGCCACTATAGCACGATCCTTCTCCTTTTCTACATCAATCTCCAACTTGGCCACCTTAGCATCTAGTTCGTCCTTCAGCCCCTTCACCCTGTCGTATTCAACTTGGCATCTTCCAAAAAGGCCTTGGTAGCATGAACAGGGGACTCCCGGACAACCCGAGCTAAGGCCGCGCTAAGATTGGCCATCCAAACACTATTGCTTGATATGAAATCAAGATGGTGGAGGATTGACACGTCATCCAGGGGAACCTTCCCATAAGGAGCAATCAACTCCGTGGTAAAAGCCACACCATCAAACTCTTTATCATTCAGATTATAAGTCCCAACAATCTTTGGCTTTTTAAGAGAAGGACCAGCAGCAGTAGGAGAAGAGGCAGCACCTGAGGTTGACTGAAACAGTTCAGAGGAGGTCGGCCAAACTCGCGGGGTCGGGATAATCTTCTTCGGTCCCTGAGACTCAGTTACCGGTTTCTTTGGAGGTAATTGCTCCGAAGAACCCTCCCCCGAAGTCTTCTTTGATAGGTTCTGGGCGACCACTGCTTTCTTTGCCTTGCGAAACATTTTCATTGAATCAGAAGAAGACACCATCTCTGAAAAGAAGCCAGAAAAAAAGTTACACATCAGAAAAAAGGACAAGATCACAAACAACAAAACTTTCTATAAGAAAGAGATCGGATGCTACCTAATTCGTATCGGAGAAGGGAAGGATCTCCTAGAAATCTCTTTGTATCCAGGTGAGGAGACTCCCCCCCAATGCTCCTTTAACACACCCACAAAGACCTGTTCTACTTCATCTAAACTCTCCCAAGGATACTTAAGGACTATAGGGTCTTTTTGCCACCACAAAGGAAAGGTTGGCTCATCATTCTCATCCAGAAAGAAAGGGTGAGCACCCTCAACAGCTCAGACTTTAAAACAGTAATTCTTAAAGTCGCGAAAAGAGTCATCAAACATTGAAAATACTTTCTTCCCCTGGGTAGCTCGGAAGGAGATCCAAAAAGCCTTCTTTTTAGCCACCCCGGGTTTGGTCAGCACAAAAAGGTAAAGAAAAAGGGACAAGGTAGGTCGGACACCCAGCTCTTGGCACAATAACTGAAAAATTTTCATAAAAGCCCAAGAGTTCGGATGAAGCTGGGACGGGGCCACATTACAGTTCCACAACACTTCAGTCTCAAACGCAGTAAAAGGAAGGGTAATTCTTAATTGGCTAAAGAAATAGTCGTAGGCATAGAAGAAAGGACATTCTGCCCAAGTTAAGGGAGGAAAACTAACCCTCTCCTCAGGGTCGGGCGACACCAGTTCATAATTCTTCTTGTCATCCGTACTACTACAGATCCTATGAAACCTCCTAAGCTTCTCACAGTACTCAGGGTCTGCTACAGTAACACACATCAGGACTATGGAATCTAACCAATCGGCTATACCAGTAGAGACCTTTGTGGACATCTCGATAATATTCTTACGAGAAGACATATAGCAACTACACCTACAACAAGAAAATACAAATGGTCACTACCAAACAACTCAGACAGCAACGAAAAAGGAAGAAACAACCAACAAGCAACAAGTATGGCAGCAAAAGGGCACCCCAGAGCCTACACAAAGCAAAGAAATCAACGCCAAAAGTCCAGGGGCACCCTTTGGAGGCAACAATACAGAATACAGAAAAAGAAATGTCGCAAACAACCAAAACCCTAGACTTCTCCAACAAAGTAAACATCGGGAGGCAGAGATAGAAACCTAAGCGCCTACATTTCCAAAACAAACAGAAAGATCGCAACTTTGAAAAAAACAAAGTTATACAAAAATAACCAGAAAGCTTCAACCTTTTTCAAGAAGAAGCTCAGCAAAGATCAAAACTTTGTACAAAAAGAAAACATGCAAGGGTAAAGCGCGAAGAACGACAACAAAAGAAAAATGTAGCAAAGCACTAACCTGCAAAGGAGAATGAGAAAACAGTGACGAATGCGTAACTAAAGCACGAGCGGTCCAAATGAAAAGCTTCAAGACGTCAAAGAAAGAAGAAAAGCTTGGGCAAAGTTTGGGCAAGAGGGAGTTCTTTTCAGAAGAATGAAAACGAAACAAACAGAGGTTGAAGAAAGAACTGAAAAATACAAATTCTTTGATTTCTGATAAACCACTATTTTATTGTTTATCTTGTGCTCAATTGAGTGGTTTTTATCAAGTATTTACACACTTATTCATACAATTTGCATGCTTTTACAATTCCTTCCCAATTTTGTTCTATGGTTGAAAACTTGCTTCCTAAGCCTTTAAATTGTGTATTTTAATTCCTCTTTATACCATTCGATGCCGTGATCCGTGTGTTAAGTGTTTTCAGGCTGTATAGGGCAGGAATGGCTTAAAGGATGGAGAGGAAGCTTGCAAAAATGGAAGGAGCACAAGAAATAAAGGAGAAAACCAACGAGAATCGATGCGCACGCATGGCTCACTGTGCGCATGACTTGGAGATTTTTACAGCGACGCGTATGCGTACCTAACGCGTACGCGTGGCACGCGAAGAAGACTGATGAGCAGATAATTTATACACTTTTTGGCATTATTTTTATATAGTTTTTAGTATGTTTTAGTTACTTTTTATTATATTTTTATTAGTTTTTATGCAAAAATCACATTTCTGGACTTTACTATGAGTTTGTGTGTTTTTTTGTAATTTCAAGTATTTTCTGGCTAAAATTGAGGGACCTGAGCAAAAGTCTGATTCAGAGGCTGTGAAAGGACTGCAGATGCAGTTGGATTCTGACCCTCCTGCACTCGAAGTGGATTTATGGAGCTATAGAAACCCAATTGGCATGCTCTGAATTGCGTTGGAAAGTAGACATCTTGGGCTTTCCAGCAATGTATAATAGTCCATACTTTGCCCGAGATTTGATGGCCCAAACTTGTGTTCAACGCCAGCCAGAGACCCTTTTCTGGCGTAAAACTCCGGAACTGGCACCAGAACTGGAGTTAAACGCCCAAACTGGCATCCAAGCTGGCGTTTAACTCTAGAAAAGGCCTATGCACGTGTAAAGCTTAATGCTCAGCCCAAGCACACACCAAGTGGGCCCCGGAAGTGAATTTCTGCACTCTCTGCACTTAGTTACTCAATTTCTGTAATCCTTAGTAACTAGTTTAGTATAAATACTAGTCTTTCCTATTGTTTTAGAAATCTTTGGACTTTTTAAGCTTATGCCATTTTTCATATTTGGAGGCTGGCCACACGGCCATGCCTAGACCTTTTTCTCTTATGTATTTTCTACGGTGAAGTTTCTACACCTCATAGATTAAGGTGCGGAGCTCTGCTGTTCTTCATGAATTAATGCAAGTACTATTGTTTCTCTTTCAATTCATGCTTACTTCTTCTCCAAGATATACTCTCATACTTAATTCAGTTAAGTAAGAATGAAGGGGTGACTCGTGACAATCACCCACTATCTTCGTTACTTGCCTAGCCAAGATCCGCGTGCCTGACAACCACAAGCGGTCTACATGATGTTCAACGTAGTCATTGGACGATAGCTAGAGTATAATCTCTTAGGTCTCTGATCCACGGATTTGACTTGCCTCTCCTGACAACAGAGCATTCAAATTCGTGAGATTAGAACCTTCGTGGTAGAGGCTAGAACCAATTGGCAGCATTCCTGAGATCCGAAAAGTCTAAACCTTGTCTGTGGTATTCCGAGTAGGATCTGGGACGGGATGATTGTGACGAGTTTCAAACTCACGAATGTTGGGCGCAGTGACAGTGTGCAAAAGGATAAAGAGATCCTATTCTGAAACAAGTGAGAACCGACAGATGATTAGTCGTGCGGTAGCTGTTCCTGGTATTTTTCATCCGAGATGAGAGATCCGACAGTTGATTAGCCGTACAGAAACCGTACTTGGACCATTTTCACTGAGAGGATGGATGGTAGCCATTGACAACGGTGATTCACCAACATACAGCTTGCCATGGAAGGGAGCACGCATGATTGGATGAAGACAATAGGAAAGCAGAGGTTTAGAAGCAACAAAGCATCTCCAAACGCTTATCTGAAATTCCCACCAATGAATTACATAAGTATCTTTATTTTAATTTACGTTTTATTTATCTTTCAATTATCAACACTCATAACCAATTGAATCCGCCTGACTAAGATTTACAGGATAGCTTGCTTCAAGCCGGCAATCTCTGTGGGATCGACCCTTATTTGCGTAAGGTTTTATTACTTGGACGACCCAGTGCACTTGCTGGTTAGTTGTACCGGAGTTGTGAAAAGTGTGATCACAATTCCGTGCACCAAGTTTTTGGTACCGTTGTTGGGGATTGTTCGAGTTTGGACAACTGACGGTTCATCTTGTTGCTTAGATTAGGTAACCTTCTTTCTTGTTTCAACCTTTATTTTCTTTTCAAAAAGTTTTTAAAAATATTTCAAAAAAAAAGTTTTCGAAAAAAATGTTCTTCAAAAATTTTAAGAATGAATTCCACCTTAAAGCTCCATGATGATATGTTGAAGCTTGGCTGGCTATTGAGCCATATCTAATCTTTTGGACTGAAGCTTCCACTTATCATTGCAACTATTGGAGGAGCCTTTGGATTCTCATTTATAATTTTGTGCTAAAGTTTGGCTGGCCATTTGGCTATGTCTAATTCTTTTGGACCAAAGCTTTAGACTAACATTGCATGAATCCTGGAATTCTTATTAAAAATTTTGAATTTATTTATTTTCTTTTTCCAAAATAATTTCGAAAAAAAATACAAAAAATTAATAAAATCATGAAACCAAAAAAATTTTTGTGTTTCTTGTTTGAGTCTAGTGTCAAAATTTAAGTTTGGTGTCAACTGCATATTTTTAATTTTTCTTAGATTTTTGAAAATTCATGCATTGTGTTCTTCTTTGATCTTCAAGTTGCTCTTGATGATTTTCCTTGTTTGATCTTTAATTTTTCTTGTTTTGTGTCTGGTGCACGAAATATGAATCACACTTTTCACAACTCGTACCACTAACCAGCAAGTGCACTGGGTTGTCCAAGTAATACCTTACGTGAGTAAGGGTCGAATCCCACGGAGATTGTTGGATTGAAGTAATCTATGGTTATCTTGTAACTCTTAGTCAGGATATCAATTATAATTATCAGTTTGAATTGCGAAGAATAAAAGAGCATGAAATAAATACTTGTTATGCAGTAATGGAGAATATGTTGGAGTTTTGGAGATGCTTTGTCTTCTGAATGTCTGCTTTCTCCCTGTCTTCTTCTTCACGCATGCAAGGTTCCTCCTATGGCAAGCTGTGTGTTGGTGGATCACCGTTGTCAATGGTTACCGTCCGTCCTCTCAGTGAAAATGGTCCAGGTGCGTTGTCACCGCACAGCTAATCATCTGTCGGTTCTCACTCATGTTGGAATAGGATCCATTGATCCTTTTGCGTCTGTCACTACGCCTAACCCTTGTGAGTTTGAAGCTCGTCACAGTCATTCAATCCCTGAATCCTACTCGGAATACCACAGACAAGGTTTAGACTTTTCGGATTCTCAAGAATGCTGCCAATGGATTCTATCTTATACCACGAAGATTCTGATTAAGGAATCCAAGAGATACTCATTCAATCGAAGGTAGAACGGAGGTGGTTGTCAGGCACACGTTCATAGGTTGAGAATGGTGATGAGTGTCACAGATCATCACATCCATCATATTGAAGTGCGAATGAACATCTTAGATAGAAACAAGCGTGGTTGAATAGAAAACAGAAATAATTGCATTAATTCATCGAGACACAGCAGAGCTCCTCACCCCCAACAATGGAGTTTAGAGACTCATGCCGTCAAAGAGTATAAAGTTCAGATCTAAAAATGTCATGAGGTCCAAAATAAATCTCTAAAAGTTGTTTAAATCCTAAACTAGTAACCTAGGTTTACAGAAAATGAGTAAACTAAGATAGATAGTGAAGAAATCCACTTCTGGGGCCCACTTGGTGTGTGCTGGGGCTGAGACTTGAGCTTTACACGTGCCTAGGCTGTTTCCAGAGTTAAACGCCAGGTTGTAACCTGTTTCTGGCGTTTAACTCCAACTTCTAACCTGTTTCTGGCGTTTAACGCCAGAATGCAACATGGAACTGGCGTTGAACGCCAGTTTACGTCATTTATCCTTGAGAAAAGTATGGACTATTATATATTGCTGGAAAGCCTTGGATGTCTACTTTCCAACGCAATTAAGAGCGCGCCATTTGGACTCCTGTAGCTCCAGAAAATACATTTCGAGTGAAGGGAGGTCAGAATCCAACAACATCTGCAGTCCTTTTTCAGCCTAAATCAGATTTTTGCTCAGCTCCTTCAATTTCAGCCAGAAAATACCTGAAATCACAGAAAAACACATAAACTCATAGTAACGTCCAGAAATATGAATTTTTCCTAGAAACTAATAAAAATATACTAAAAACTAACTAAAACAAACTAAAAACTACATGAAATTACCCCCAAAAAGCGTATAAAATATCCGCTCATCAGTGTCTTTTCTTATTCTTCTTGTGCATTTTCGAATTGTTAGTGTCCCTAGTACAAAATTTCTTAAGTTTGGTGTCTTGCATGTCTTTCTTTTCTTAAAAATTTTCAAAAATATGTTCTTGATGTTCATCATGATCTTCAAAGTGTTCTTGGTGTTCATCTTGACATTCAAAGTGTTCTTGCATGCATTATTTGTTTTGATCTTAAATTTTTATGTTTTGTTTCATTTTGTTGTTTTTCTCTCTCCTCATTAAAAATTCAAAAATAAAAAAATATCTTTCCCTTATTCTTCTCATAATTTTCGAAATTTTGAGTTGACTTGGTCAAAAATTTTTAAAATTTAGTTGTTTCTTGTTAGTTAAGTCAAAATTTCAATTTAAAAACTTTATCTTTTCAAATCTCTTTCAAAATCAATACTTTTTCATTTTTTTATGATTTTCAAATTTCATTCTTAAAATTTTTCAAAATCTTTTTCATTTTTCTTTTAATATTTTCAAAAATTTTACTAACAATTAATGTTTTGATTCAAAAATTTCAAGTTTGTTACTTTCTTGTTAAGAAAGGTTCAATCTCTAAATTCTAGAATCATATCTTTTAGTTTCTTGTTAGTCAAGTCATCAACTTTAATTTTAAAAATCAAATCTTTTTAATTTCTTTTTCAATTATTTTTCAAAATAAATTTCAATCATATCTTTTTTTTAAGATTTTAATTTCAAAATCTTTTTCTAACTTCTTATCTTTTCCAAATTTATTTTCAAATCTTTTTCAACTAACTACTTAACTTGTTTGTTTTAATTTTAAAAAGTTTACTATTTCTTATCTTTTTCAAAACCATCTAACTACTTTTCCACTTATAATTTTCGAAAATCACTAACCACCTTTTCAAAATTCTTTTTAATTAACTAATTATTTTAAATTCTAATTTTATTTAATTCTTTTAATATTTTCGAACACTAACTAAATAATTAAAATAAAAACAAAAATATTTTTCTTTTATTTTACTTAAAAAAATTCGAATACTCTCTCTCTCTCATCCCTTTCTATTTATTTTACTTAATCACTAACACTTCTCTTCTACTCATAATTCGAACCCCACTCTCTTCTCTCTGTTCGAATTACTCATCTCCTCTCTCTTCTCATTCTTCTATTCTTCTATTCTTATACTCACATAAAGGAATCTCTATACTGTGACATAGAGGATTCCACTATTCTCTTTGTTCTCTTCTTTTTCATATGAGCAGGAACAAGGATAAGGACATTCTTGTTGAAGCTGATCCTGAACCTGAAAGGACTCTGAAGAGGAAGCTAAGAGAAGCTAAAGCACAACACTCCAGAGAGGACCTTATAGAAAACTTCGAAAAAGAAGCAGACATGGCAGCCGAACCCAACAACAATGGTGGAGATGCAAGAAAGATGCTTGGTGACTTTACTACACCAACTTCCAACTTCTATGGAAGAAGCATCTCAATTCCTGCAATTGGAGCAAACAACTTTGAGCTTAAGCCTCAATTAGTTTCTCTAATGCAGCAGAATTGCAAGTTTCATAGACTTTCATTGGAAGATCCTCATCAGTTCTTAGCTGAATTCTTACAAATCTGTGACACTGTTAAGACCAATGGGGTTGATCCCGAGGTCTATAGACTTATGCTTTTCCTCTTTGCTGTCAGAGACAGAGCTGGGATATGGTTGGACTCACAACCTAGAGAAAGCCTGAACTCTTGAGAAAAGTTAGTCAATGCTTTCTTGGCTAAATTCTTTCTACCTCAAAAGATGAGCAAGCTTAGAGTGGAAGTCCAAACCTTCAGACAGAAGGAAGGTGAGTCCCTCTATGAAGCTTGGGAAAGATACAAGCAATTGATCAGAAGGTGTCCTTTTGACATGCTTTCAGAATGGAGCATCTTAGGAATATTCTATGATGGTCTGTTTGAATTGTCCAAGATGTCATTGGACCACTCTGCTGGTGGATCTCTTCATCTGAAAAAAACACCTGTAGAAGCCCAGGAACTCATTAAAATGGTTGCAAATAACTAGTTCATGTATACTTCTAAAAGAAATCCTGTGAATAATGGGATGACTCAGAAGAAAGGAGTTCTAAAGATTGATACTCTGAATGCCATATTGGCTCAGAATAAAATATTAACTCAACAAGTCAATATGATTTCTCAGAATCTGACTGGAATGCAAGCTGCATCCGGCAGTACTAAAGAAGCTTCCTCTGAAGGAGAAGCTTATGACCCTGAGAATCTTGCAATGGAAGAGGTGAATTACATGGGAGAATCCTATGGAAACACCTATAATCCTTCATGGAGAAATCATCCAAATTTCTCATGGAAGGATCAGCAGAAGCCTAATCAAGGATTCAATAATAATAATGGTGGGAGAATTCGGTTTGGCAATAGCAAGCCTTTTCCATCATCTTTTCAGCAACAGACAGAGAATTCTAAGCAGAGCCTCTCTGACTTAGCAACCATAGTCTCTGATCTATCTAAGATCATTCTCAGTTTCATAACTAAAACAAGGTCCTCCATCAGAAATTTGGAGGCACAAGTGGGTCAGCTGAGTAAAAGAGTTACTGAAGTCCCTCATAGTACTCTCCCAAGCAATACAGAAGAGAATCTAAAGAGAGTTCAAGGCCATCAATATATCCAAAGTGGCCGAACCTATAGAGGAGGAAGAGGCAGTGATTTCCAGTGAGGAAGACCTCAATGGACATCCACTGACCACTAAGGAGTTCCCTAATGAGGAACCAAAGGAATCTGAGGCTCATACAGAGACCATAGAGATTCCACTAAATTTACTGTTGCCATTCATGAGCTCTGATGAGTATTCTTCCTCTGAAGAGGATGAAGATATTGTTGAAGAGCAAGTTGCTTGGCATCTAGGAGCAATCATGAAGCTAAATGCCAAGTTATTTGGTAATGAGACTAGGGAGGATGAACCTTCATTGCTCATCAATGAACTGAATGCATTGGTTCAGCAGAAATTACCTCAGAAGAAATCAGATCCCGGAAGGTTCTTAATACCTTGTACAATAAGCACCATGACCTTTGAGAAGGCTCTGTGTGACCTGGGGTCAGGTATAAACCTCATGCCACTCTGTGTAATGGAGAAACTAGGGATCTTTGAGGTACAAGCTGCAAGAATCTCACTAGAGATGGCAGATAAATCAATAAAACAGGCTTATGAACTTGTAGAGGATGTCTTAGTGAAGGTTGAAGGCCTTTACATCCCTGCTGACTTCATAATCCTAGACACTGGGAAGGATGAGGATGAATGCATCATCCTTGGAAGGCCCTTCCTAGCCACAGTAAGAGCTGTGATTGATGTGGACAGAGGAGAGTTGATCCTGCAATTGCATGAGGACTACCTTGTGTTTAAAGCTCAAGAATCTTCCCCTGTAACCATGGAGAAGAAGCATGAAAATCTTCTCTCAATACAGAGTCAAACAGAGCCCCCACACTCAACTTCTAAGTTAGGTGTTGGGAGGCCACCATTAAGCTCTGAGTCTCTGTGAAGCTCTCTAAGAGCTCACTGTCAAGCTATTGACATTAAAGAAGCGTTTATTAGGAGGCAACCCAATCTTATGTATCTATGTTAATTACTTTTTCATTTCATTTTTCATTGTTATTTTATGTTTTCTTTAGGTTGATGATCATGTGGAGTCACAAAAATAGCTGCAGAATTAAAGCGGAATCAAAAACAGCATCAAAAATAACACACCCTGGAGGACAGGGTTACTGACATTTAAACGCCAGTAAGGATAGTAGAATGGGCATTTAACGCCCATGCAGGCAGCATTCTGGGCGTTAAACACCAGAATGGGCAGCATTCTGGGCGTTTAATGCCATAAATGGCAGCATTCTGGGCGTTCAGAAAAACGCCCAGTAAAAAAGGATTCCTGGCGTTTAAACGCCAGCTAGGGTATCTGGCTGGGCGTTAAACGCCCAAAGAGGCAGTCAAGTGGGCGTTAAACGCCAGAATGGATAGCATTCTGAGCGTTTAATGCCAGGATGACACAAGGGAGGTAATTTTGTTTCCAATTCGAATTTTTTCAATTTTTCATATTTTAATTCATAATTTTTTGCATTAAACATATTTTAAACGTTCATCTTTCAATTTCTATTTTTCAAAAATTAATAATCTTTCCAATTCTTTTTAATTCTTTTTCAATTCTTTTCAATTCCTTCCAAAACGTTTTCAAAACTTACATATCCTTTCAAATTCTTTTCAACTCTTTTTAATTTTTCTTGTATACAGTAATAAGTTTTCAAAATTAATTGCATCATTCTTCTTCTACTCCCTTCTATCTTATTTTGCTCGAGGACGAGCAAAGCTTTTAAGTTTGGTGTGGAAAAGCTCAGCTTTTTGCTTTCCATAACCACTAATGGCACCTAAGGCCGGAGAAATCTCTAGGAAGAAGAAAGGGAAGGCAGTTGCTTCCAACTCCGAGTCATGGGAGATGGAGAGATTCATCTCAAAAGCCCATCACTAGAAAGAGGATGGAGCAAACAAGAGAGCCCACTCATGGACCTCAACAAGAGCATGAGGAAGTCCCTCATCAAGAAATTCCTGAGATGCCTCAAGGGATGCATTTCCCTCCACACAACTATTGTGAGCAACTCAACACCTCTTTAGGAGAATTGAGTTCCAACTTGGAGCAACAAAGGCAAGGAAGAGACATAGAGGAGCTCAAGAACTCCATTGGTTCTTCAAGAGGAAGAAGAAGCCACCATCACTAAGGTGGACCCGTTCTTTAATCTCCTTGTTTATTTTCTTTTCTATTTTTGGTTTTTATGCTTTATGTTTTGTCTATGTTTTTGTCTTTATTACATGATCATTAGTGTTTAGTATCTATGTCTTAAAGGTATGAATGTTCCATGAATCCTTCACCTTTCTTAAATGAAAAATGTTATCTGAAAAAGAAAAAGAAGTACATGAATTTCGAATTCTATCTTGAAAATAGTTTAATTATTTTGATGTGGTGGCAATACTTTTTGTATTCTGAATGAATGCTTGAACATTGCATATTTTTTATAGTGAAGTTTATGAATGTTAAAATTGTTGGCTCTTGAAAGAATAATAAAAAAAGAGAAATGTTATTGATAATCTGAAAAATCTTAAAATTGATTCTTGAAGCAAGAAAAAGCAGTGAAAAACACAAAGCTTGCGAAAAAAAATGGCAAAAAATAAAGAAAAAAAGAAAGAAAAAGAAAAAGCAAGCAGAAAAAGCCATAACCCTTTAAACTAAAAGGCAAGGGTAAAGAGGATCCAAGGCTTTGAGCATCAGTGGATAGGAGGGCCCAAAGGAATAAAATCCTGGCCTAAACGGCTAAATCAAGTTGTCCCTAACCATGTGCTTGTGTCATGAAGGTCCAAGTGAAAAGCTTGAGACTGAGTGGTTAAAGTCGTGATTCAAAGCAAAAAGAGTGTACTTAAGAACTCTGGGCACCTCTAACTGGGGACTCTAGCAAAGCTAAGTCACAATCAGAAAAGGTTCACCCAGTTATGTGTCCGTGGCATTTCTCCGATGGTAATACTGGAAAACAAAATGCTTAGGGTCACGGCCAAGACTCATAAAAGTAGCTGTGTTCAAGAATCAACATACTAAACTAGGAGAATCAATAACACTATCTGAATTTTGAGTTCCTATGGATGCCAATCATTCTGAACTTCAAAGGATAAAGTGAGATGCCAAAACTGTTTAGAAGCAAAAAGCTACTAGTCCCGCTCATCTAATTGGAACTAAGCTTCATTGATATTTTGAAATTTATTGTATTTTCTCTTCTTTTTATCCTATTTTGTTTTTGGTTGCTTGGGAACAAGCAACAATTTAAGTTTGGTGTTGTGATTAGCGGATAATTTATACACTTTTTGGCATTGTTTTTATATACTTTTTAGTATGTTTTAGTTACTTTTTATTATATTTTTATTAGTTTTTATGCAAAAATCACATTTCTGAACTTTACTATGAGTTTGTGTGTTTTTCTGTAATTTTAGGTATTTTCTAGCTGAAATTGAGGGACCTGAGCAAAAGTCTGATTCAGAGGCTGAAAAAGGACTGCAGATGCTGTTGGATTCTGACCCTCCTGCACTCGAAGTGGATTTTCTGGAGCTATAGAAGCCCAATTGGCGCGCGCTCAATTGCGTTGGAAAGTAGACATCTTGGGCTTTCCATCAATGTATAATAGTCCATACTTTTCTCAAGATTTGATGGTTCAAACTGGCGTTCAACGCCAGCTAGAGACCCTTTTCTAGCGTAAAACGCTGGAACTTGCACCAGAACTGGAGTTAAACGCCCAAACTGGTATCCAAGCTGGCGTTTAACTCTAGAAAAGGCCTATGCACGTGTAAAGCTTAATGCTCAGCCCAAGCACACATCAAGTGGGCCCTGGAAGTGGATTTCTGCACTCCCTGCACTTAATGGATGAAACGAGTATTCAAGAGATGTTTTCAATGTATATTGAAAGTCGTGCCCGAATTTTGTTCATCGAATTGTATATTGAATTCAAACAATCTGAGGCCGACCAGAATATTGTACGAGAAGATTACAATAGTGACAGTAAAGAAGAGTTCGAAAGCAATTACGAAGTTGTTGGTCCAGACGGAAATGAAGATCAAGGTGACAGCACTGTGGCTCCAAATGTGACAGACGTGGCAAATGCACTCGCAAACAAAATGTCGTTTGAGGAGCCATCTTTCATGCAAGTGTTGGATTTAGAAGCCATGCATGTTCCGGAGTTTCTGGAATATATTAGTGCAAGTACGTAATTGTTTATATTTATAAAAAGGATTAGAATTTCGTAATAATTTATGTTGATCAATGGACGAATAGTTAGGTGACATGTAAAAATATACTCAATTAGCATTTGTTTATTGTGTTTATTTAGGTAAGTTTAAGATAATAATTTTTTTTAGTTAGTTATTGGTTTAGTTAAATATAAATTAGTATGTAGTTAAATTATTAACAATTACTAATTTACTACTAAAACATCATAATTTTCTAACTAGAGCAACTAATTTAGTAAAATCATGCTAATTTTTTTGTTAATTGCCAAATTTAGTCATTACCATCTTAACCTACCAATTAATTAACTATCATTATTAATCATTTATCACCAGGGACAGACATACGGGAACAAGTGGAGGCCTCGACCCCCCAACTTTTTTTTAAAAAAAATTAATAGTAGTAAATTATTAAGTATGATTTAATTATTTAAAAATTTATTTAATATTTAGTCTAGTATAAATAAGGGTAAAGTATATTTTTTGTCTTTGAAGTTTAATAAAAGTTTTAAAAATACCCCTAAATTTTATTTTGTTTCAATTTTGTCCCAAAAATTTTCGATTTGCATAAAAAATATCTCTCTGACGGCTAATTTTTCAAAAAATTTAAGACCGATTCAACAACAATTTTATAAGAACAACCCCTCAACACAAGCAAATCAAACATAATTTTCATGCATTATTGTTAGATTTGTCTTAAATTTTTAAAAATTTAGCCGTCGAGGATATATTTGATGCAAATTGAAAACTTCTGGGACAAAATTGAAACAAAATAAAACTTAGGGGTATTTTTGAAACTTATGTCAAATTTTAGGAACAAAAAGTATACTTTATCCTATAAATAATAGTCTAGTTCAACCTAAATATTAATGATTTCTAATATCTAAAAAGTAAGTAACAATATTTAAAAAATATGAAAAAGATATTATTACTAATATTTTTTAATTAAATAAAACTTTTTTAAATCCCACAAAGTATATTCTTTTTTTTTTTTTGTGATCGTCTTTTTTTATTCATTTAGTATTAATTCTCTCTGTTTCAACTACTACAACTGAAAGATCTTTTTTAGCTATGAATATTGTGAAGAATGACTCAGAAATAAAATGAAAGATGAATTTCTTGTTAATTGTCTTTTAATTATATTGAAAAAAAATTGCTGAAAAATTTGACACAAATTCTATTATCGATGAATTTTATAATGCCAAGAATCGACTACTTCATTAGTAAAAAGTCTACACATATTTTTTACACTTTAAAATATATTATCTATCGGTATATTTTTGTAATACATCTTACATTATATAATTTTTTACATAATTTTTTAATATTATATATGTCATTGGCCCCCCATAATAATATTTCTGGATCCGTTCCTGTTTATCACCACTAACTCAACAACAAATATTAATTCAAATCACACAACTATCGTACATAATTTTATTAAATCTAATTAAAACAAACAATTTTACTAACTCCAATTTACTAAATAATAATATTTTAACTTCTAAATTTAATTGATTATCCGAAAGCTAACTATGAACAATGAACAAACACATTGTATTATATTTTACAAAGTCTCATTTTTAATCAAAATCATCAACATTATTTCTAAAAATTCGGCACCCATTTACTTTATTTACTGTTACGAAAAATTTCTTTAATTTATAAAGTTATAATTTCCAAAATTAATTATAAAAGTTAAATAATTAATTATAGTTTCTAAAATTATTACAAAAAATTCTAAACATATAATTTTTATTAATCTATCATATTACTCTAACTCAAATATTATCATTGATTAAAATATTCTCTAACCATATTTACATATATATTTCTAACTATTATTTAAACATATATATTCTTAAATTTCTATCAATAATAATAATAATAATAATAATAATAATAATAATAATAATGTCAGCATGTTTCTAACTTGAACTACTAACAACAACAATTATAATTAAATTTCTAGCAATAATAATTATATTTCTGAATAATAATAATAATAATAATAATAATAATAATAATAATAATAATAATAATACTGCATATTCCTAAGTTAAAACTACTGCCAACAATTATAATTAAATTTCTAACAATAATAATAATAATAATAATAATAATAATAATAATAATAATGATAATAATGTGACTGCTATATATGTTCCTAAGTTGAACTATCTCCAACAATAATTATAATTAAATTTCTAACAACAATAATAATGATTCTGAAATATAAAAAAATTTAATAAATACACTTACATAATTATCATAGCTGAGATAATTTACAATATGAAATTCAGAACGATCAACATCTCTATATTTTTTCTTTTTTGGCATTTCAGTTTGTTTTGGATGAAGCAGAGGCAGCAGAATTTGTTGAAGGATGAAGAAGGGGAGAGAATGGCTGCTGGGTGGGGATGAAAATGAAGGTTTGAGAGGGACTCAGAGGTAGGTGTGGATGGAGTAAAGGGGGTATGCTGGTTAAGGGGGCACTGTCCTGGGGACAAGGCGCCTGCGACACGTGACTGCAGTGAACAACTCGTATGGTCCGTGTTGTTGTGAACAAGTCGGACCGTCCGATTAGGCCCCCCAACTCGCACCGTCCGATTTCTCTTCTGCTGACACCACATACAAGTAAAGTACACCTGATCCCCATGTCTTGTGGTGTTGAAGCTTTACGTGTTTTATTTTACTGTATTAATTTTACTTACTATATTTTGTCATATTGTAACTTGTTAATTTAACTTACTATATCTTTTTGTATTTTATCTCCTCATTATTCAACATCTTAAAATGTTGTTTTATATCTTATCATGTACATTCTACTTGATATATTTTGTTACCTCATCGTGTTATTCAATAGGTTATTGTGTTCATTTTATTTATCATGACAGGTTATTGTGTTCATTTTATTTATCATGTCTTATCGTGTTTTGTGTTTCAATATATTGTTTTATATCTTACCACACATTTTATTTATGAAGTCTTCTCGTCTCTTATATCTAATCATAATATTATGTATACATAACTTATCTACTAAATTAGTCATTATATATATGTTTAATTTATTTTCAATGTCTAATTTATATTCTAACATATATCTGATATTCTGATTTGTTTATATACACATATAGTATAAATAATTTTAACATCATAATCAACATTTCATCAAACTAGTGAATATTAAAAAGTGAAAAAAAGATTGTTTCTGTTTAAAAACGGTTTAAGTTTATGTACATAACAATTAAAGAAGCTTACAACAAAAAATAGCACAAGACCCCATAACCTCTTATTTGACTCTATAGTCAAGATTTACTTGGTTCCTTACTTTTCACATTTAAATAAAATCCACCACCTATATGTGAACACAATGATGAAAAATCAACACCAAATTACTTTCATTTCAATGTTATTAAACTAAACTGTCATTATACATTAATACATGAAATGAACCGTAAAATGTATTGGAACAATACACAAAGCAGTATGTTTAGTTATCTATACATTAAAATTATTGACAAACCTAGATCCCACAAATAATAGTGGCTCCAAGGAAAAAAAGCTAAATAAATATCTAAGTGATTTTTCCATTTGCAATCTAATTAGGTTAAGACTTAAGACTTAACATGAAAAAGGATATACAATACAAGACTCACGGGTGCTGACTGGGTTTGGTATAAATATGGAGGGTGTAAACTATATATATACATAAGAGAAAATCTGTCTACTACCAAAATTGGATGATGATGACCCTTCCGATACCACAAAATTAATTGAAAAAAAATATTGGGAAAAATGTGCTGTTCCTTCCAACCCCATTTCTGTTCAAACTTCGCTTCTGAAATTTTCTCACCAATTATGCAATTGAGAAGTAATGTTTTTCTCGACAGGATGGTACTGTGTGTGAAGGTGTCTCTTGGCTTTATCGGAGCCAGGCTGCTCGAGCCACTTGTCATATAAGTCTCTTACGATGGGGTTATCGAATGGTTCTGCTACACGAACCTAGCATATACAGAAATTTAGTCATTCCCTGATTCAAATGTTGTAAGCAGCAGAAAAATGCAAAACAAACTTACATTACAAAACTCCACAATTATATCATTCATGAAAACTAATGGCAAGTTTGCATCAGTTCTTACATTTTCCATGTAAACAGTTTCCAACAATTGGCTCAATTCTTTGGGAGATTGCCCTTTTTTTGGTTTAATTTGACCTCCGCCATTCAAGCAACCTACTTAAAATCAGTAGAATGTTAAATCAACATATAAATAAAAGCTCCATCAAAAAACATTTCAGATGGAAAGGAAAAATGCAATACCTGAAGGGCAAGCCATGATCTCTAGAAAATGATAGTCACATTTACCAGTTTTAAGTTTTCTGACAACATTTTGCAGGTTCCGAAAACCATAACAGAGAGCAAATCTCAACACTATTTTCCCCTCCACCTGCACAAACATTAGAAAGCAATTTATATCACTATATGAAGATAATGATATATATTCCATAAATTGTTATTATGCATGAATATGCAATATCTTAAATACTTTGACAACCTTCATATACTTGAGCAATAAAAAAAAATGCTATATAAAAATTTTCACAAGAACTTGCCTCAAGTGTAACTTCCTGAAAATCCGAATTCCGTATATTTCTAAAGTTCAGAGGGCCATCAATCTGTCTTCCAAAAAGAGTTTTAGCGGCATATCGGAAAATTGTTTCTGCATAACCTCCAGAGCTCCCACAGATCCCATAAAGGTAACCTTCTTCATTAATATTTGTCAACCTGCATGAAAGTGCATCACATCTAAACTATTTCACAAACACAAGAAACTAAAAGATAGAAGCAGTTTTTAGTTTCTTACGATCTATCCAAAGGAGATTCTTCTAGGCTTTGAAAATCAACTTCTTTTAACTGGATTTAGAAACAGAGCAGAAAATTATTCACAAACCATTTGATAGAAGTGAATGAATTCACAAAACTAAGGAGATGCATGGAGAATACTAACCTGAATCAATTCCAAAACTTCTCCTGTTGTCAGTACAGAATCGACCTCTGTCACCATGTTATCTTCATTCCCACTCCCTTCATCATGGGACTCCGGTTGGATAACAAAGTCATCCCTAGCAGCCTCAAGCTTTTTATCATAACAAGGCATAACAGTGACGTGGTAAATTTCTTCAGGCCTGTAAAAGAATATTTCCAAGCATTTCACTACATAGATAACTGAAAAAGATGGCTTCCTATTCGTTTCAGCGTGACAAAAAAAAATTAAGACATCATATATTATCATAAAAATAATAAGGGATAATTTCATCAGTAGAAACTTTATTATGTTAAGTGAACACCCTACCTAAGCCCCATATCTTGACATAAATAGTGTTTTATGATGGCTCCAATTGTTTGTTGTGGACTCTTTACTTTTGAAATATTTGGTAAAACAAACGACCCAAGTTGCTTCTCTGCATAGCAAATCCAACCTGAAAATATATGTTAACATCACAACAATCAGTTAGCATTTCTCCCTCCTACTTGAACCTTTACAAAAACATATTCTAAATATTTTGAAAGTAAATTTTTCAGTTCCCCCTTCTTTATCTCAAACTCCAAATGCAATACCACAAGACCACTATTAACTAAAAAAAGAAGCCATTTTTCATTTATTTTTTTATCAAAACACAGAAAAATTTACAGTATTAATAACTTAAGATCCCAGTTAAAGTTCCTATTTCCATATTCAGTATCAAAACAATTGCAAATCCAATATTTTTTCAACACTTCTCCAAGAAATATTAAATATAAGCCAGCCAAGTACTTTCACAAATCACAATCATATATCGTTTTGTCCAACATCCAGGTATATGTGCTTGAGAGGCAATTTTCGAGTGCATTTGGTTGAGTTAAGAAAAATGAGTGTTTTTTTATGATATAGTTTTCAGTAAGAGTATTTAACACAAGGTACTTTGTTTAGCCCGTAGAAAATGCTCTCAAACTTTTATTCTTTTCAAAAATATTTATATGATTCTTAGAAGTATAATTAGATTAAACCAGGTCTTAAATGTAGCCGTTACCAAAACTAATAGAGTTAAATTTATATACCTGGACATGCAGAAGCAATCATAGGTAGGCTCGACTTATTCTTCTTATCATCAAACAGTTGATTCTGTTTGTACCTTGACATGAATTCTATACAAGATTCAATAAGGGTTAAATCTCTACTGCAACTTGTATCAAAAATTGCCATAACTCCCAATAATTTGAAAAATCTTGTCAGCTTCTTGAAAACCTGTAATAGTAAATATTTCACATTTAAACCAAGAATAAAAGAATAAGAGAAAAACCTGTAATAGCAAATATTTCACATTTAAACAAAGAATAAAAGAATAAGAGAACAGCAGTCTAATACAAAGATAAACCAAACAAGCTAGAATTCATAGAAACTGAATGTACGAGGCTAGAATTCAAAATGGTTGTTTAAATAATGGCCTAGCTACATAATTCATAGACTAAAAGCGAATATCTAAAGCATCACCTGAAGGGGAGAAATGCCGAAATGAGCTGCAAGGGAGGCCCTTGACTGGGGAGAAACAGACACAATCACTGCTTTTCCCTTTTTAATATTAGATAAAAACTCATCCAAACTTTGTTTCTCCAGCATAACTGTCTCCGCAGACGTCACACAGCCACTGTATTGTCAGACAAGTTCATTATGTAAGCTTACAGAGTGGCCTTATAAGCCATCCCATAAACATAGGGAAATATGTTTTTTTTTTATAATAAAAAATAACCACATCTATGACCTATTGACATTAGTATCTTGAATAGTCATTTATAAAACTTTTCCTTGGTGTAACCCAGATTTTCATGTTTGGCCTTCAGAACCTTCAGGATATTTCCCCATAATTCTATTTTAGAATGCTAATATCTAATCCTTCTATATAAATTTCAGCTTTAATTAATTCTTTATGAAAGATCGAAGTTTTCTTTATGGCGCTAAGGGTTTTGTTTGGATAATAAATAAATTGCTAAGGCATTGGGAAATTCTTACCATTGGGTGTTTAAGGATGTTCCGATTATCAGACTTGCAATTTTCGACTTTTTAAGGAATTTGGAAAGAGTTGCTTTTGATATAAAGAACAACTTGGACTAGTGTCTTAGAAGTAATTTCTAAATAGTTTCATCCAATACACCCTTTATTGCATCTGTTCTAAGAGCCAAAATGAATAAATGCTTCGACATAAATTCAAATACCAAGTCTCCTTAAGCTATTATAAGATTAAGACTCCTAAGCATGAATGGTACGGTTATAGCTCCAACAACAAACTACTATGCCTTTGTATATCAATTCTCTCATAATTCATAGAATGTTTTCATCTTGATGCAAAGTGATCTAATCATTCCATAATCCCGTAGTCCAAAATCCCAATACAGCCCTATCACAATCATAATATTACTAGGAACAGAACAAAAACGTCATGAAAGGTCTAAAAAAAAGTAATACTAATGCTAAAAAAATCACTTCACACTCGCCAAATGTTAAGAGAGGACAAACCTGCATGCCAAACAATCCTTTAGAGAAATCTTAACAGGCTCTGACTGAACTTGCTTGTTTTTGCCAACTAAACCCTACAGTCACACCAATAACCAAAATTATATATAAATAAAGACCCAAAAGAGAAACAATGAAAGTTTCAGCTGAATATACAAAAAGAGATTTTTTTTCTAACAAAAGAACACTTATTTTACTTTCTATAACAAGAAGAGGATTGAAAACTGAGTTGTGGAAATTACCTTGGAATCGGATTTGTTGGCCTTTGCTTTCAAACCCTTGAGCGATACTATGCATGCCTGAGACGGCGCTATGAAATCGTTGAGGTCCCCAATCCGAAGCGCTGCGGAGAATTTTTCCGACATGACTCTTTCTACTATGATCAACAATTTGTAGTTGGGGAAGCTGAAAAAGAGAAGTCCGGTAGCGGTACGCGGTAAGTTGATTGATGATAAAAGAAGAGAGGGTGTCTAAAAAGGATGAAAAGTTCGGGTTTTGGGAGGAAAATAAATATCGGGACGCGCCCAAAAAGTTGGAAAGGGATCTAAGTTAGGTAGGTCAAATGAAGAAGAGGGAGAGAAGTGAAGATGACCGATTCACTATTCATTTGTTCATCCAATACACGGTCGAATTCGTCCTTGAAAATACCTTGTTATCCAAATTAGATTTTTTTTTTAATTAAATTCATTTTTTAAAGATTTTAAATTAGTATTATTAGTTCTTCTATCACTTTTATTGTTCATAGCATCAAAGTTTACTAATATAATACACTAAATGACATCACAATATATTTAACAATTCTAATCAAGGTTCTGAAAACCGGATTAGTCATCAAACCGCTCTAGTTACTGGTTCACTAGTCCAACCGATTCAACCGGAAAAACCGTTTTATAATAAAATAATAAAAAATATAAATAAATGCCCTAAAACATAATTATAATCTAATATAAATCTTAAAATGTCTTCTAAATTTAAAGCACTACATGAAATGTCATCAAAATGTTATGATTTTATCAAAGTACAAACTCAAAAATTAAATAACTAAGGTGTTTATTTAAATACGTTTTGAATCTAACTCTAATCTCATTGTTGATGAGAGTGCAAATTAATAATCATAATACTAACTCTAATCTAATTAAGCAGCTATTGTCCCATCTGAACCAAATTAGATGCTTATATGCTAATAAAGTACAAGTACTACTTGATCCCCTACTAAAAGCAACCAAAAGCATAATTAAATACCTAAGCACACAAAGTAATTAACATCAAGATATTTCCATCTTTGAAACAAACTTAACCAACCAACCAAATATAAACTAACCTAAAGAAATTTCTTATGAACTAACCTGAAAAAACAAGGACAATCTCAATCTCAAAAATCACAACAATTTCAATTTAGCAAATTAGCAAATTAACAATTTGAGAAGAACACAGCAACTCAAAGACAACAATACACAACAACAATTTGCAAATAAACAACAAGAATAGAAAATCCAGCAAATTATATCGAAGCAAAAGATTAAGCTGCACACAGCATAAGAATGCAAAAACAACATGAAAAAGAGCAACACAGCAAACAAACAGCATTATAAAAAAAATAACAATCAATAGCAATAAGAACAACCACTGCAGTGAACAAACATCAACAAACAAAACCATCAAGAACAAACAGCAACAATCAGCAACAATTAACACAACACTGAACAATTAAATAAAAAAATACATCTGAACAACAAGAACAGTTCCATAATTACTGTAAAACAATAATCTAAATTACTCATAACAGAGAAACTAAAAAAATCATTACTCATAACACGAACAGCTCAATAATGTTCAATAACATTCATTACTCATCATCAGTAACAAAAATCAGTCAGCAATTAAATTGATCATGAACGAACAAACTAAATTATATTGATTCAAGAAACCTAAGAAAACTCAACAGAGATAAGCAAGAAATTACTTACAAAAAAACAATGAACAGAACAGAGATTCAGGGTTTCAGATGAGGGAGAGGGAGCTCAGATGAGGGCTGAACAGCGGCGGAAGCTCGGCCAAAACAGAGGCCGAAGCGTGGAGATAACAGCCGGGCTGGAGCAGAAAGAGAGCTTGAGGCAAGCTCGACCAAGCGACGAAGAGGGAGCACCGCGGCGGAAGCAAGGCGATACAGAGGCGGCGGAAGCTCAAAACTGACGGGAAAGCGTGGTGAGCAGACGCGTTTCGACGACCATGGTCGCAGTGCGGACGCCGGCGGTGCAGATCGCGACGGCGGCGTTGGTGCGGCGGCGGTGACACAGCTTGAAGAAAGCAGGGTTGGTGGCTAGGTTTTTTCGAGAGAGGGAAGCAGATGCGTAGGTGAGTGAGAGAGACAGAGAGGGAAGCTTCTTTTTTACTTTGTTTGTTGAAAAGTGAAAAACGGCCAGGTCCGGTTCGGGCCGGTTCGCACTTCGCAGCCAGTTCAACGGTTTTTGACTGATTTTTTTATCAATGGTTTCAAGAGATTAACCAGATCGTAATTGTTGTCAGTTTATGGTTAGCCAGTCGAACCAGTCAATCCAGTCCGATTTTAAGAGCAATAGTTTTATGTTAAATTTTATTAATTTAAAAAGTCATTAAATTTAAATATTTAAAACTTTATAGTGAATTTTTAATAATTTTATTTTATATATACTTAAATCAATTTAATCATGGTTTGATTTCGATTGGATAATTAAATTACCGAACCAATTACTTGATCGGTTTAATAATAGATTCAATTTTTATAATCTTGTTGCTAATCTGATAAATTTATAAATTAGATTAAATTAATTATAAATTGAAAATTTTCAATGTTTCAATATTTTTTTAATTTAAAATTGATTTAATCTAATTACATAAATTTATAATGTTAGCAGCTAGCTAATTAGCAGGGTCTAGTTTATGTTGTGGTTTGTGTGGTGACAATAATTGCCTATTAGAACTGTTATATATTGTGATGTCATCTAGTGTATTATATTAGTAAATTTTAATGCTATGAACAATAAAAGTACTAGAAGAACTAATAATACTAATTTAAAATTTATAAAAAATGAATTTAATTTAAAAAAAACTAATTTAAATAACGAGGTATTTTTAAGGACAAATTTGACTATGTATTAGATGAACAAATGAATAGTGAATCGGTCATCTTCACTTCTCTCCCTCTTCTTCATTTGACCGACAAAACTTAGATCCCTCTCCACCTTTATGAGCGCGTCCCAATATTTATTTTCCTCCCAAAACCCTAACTTTTCATCCTTTTTAGACACCTTCTCTTCTTTTATCATCAATCAACTTACCGCATATCGCCACCTGATCTCTCTTTTTCACCTGACTTCTCTTTTTCGGATTGGGGACCTCAATGATTTTATAGCACCGTCTCAGGCATGCATAGTATCGCTCAAGAGTTTGAAAGAAAACGCCAACAAGCTCGATTCAAGGTAACTTCCACAACTCACTTTTCAATCCTCTTGTTATAGAAAGTAAAATAAGTGTTCTTTTGCTAAAAAAAATCTCTTTTCATATATTCAGCTGAAACTTTCATTATTTTTTTTCTTTTGGGTCTTTATTTATAATAATTTTGGTTATTAGTGTGACTGTACGTTTCAGTTGGCAAAAACAAGCAAGTTCAGTCAGAATCTGTTAAAATTTTCCTAAAAGATTGTTTGGCAAGTAGGTTTGTCCTCTTTTAACATTTAGCGAGTGTGAAGCGATTTTTTAGTATTATTATTACTTTTTTTAGATTTTTCATAATGTTTTTGTTATGTTGCTAGTAATATTATGACTATGATAGAGCTGTATTCGAATTTCGGACTACGGGATTATAGAATGATCAGATCACTTTGCATCAAGATGAAAATATTCTATAAATTGTGAGAGAACTGATATACAAAGACATAGTAGTTTGTTGTTAGAGATATAATGGTACCATCCATGCTTAGGAGTCTTAATCTTATAATAGCTTAAGAAGACTTGGTATTTGACTTTATGTTAAAGTTTTTATTCATGTTGGCTCTTAGAACAAAATGCAATAAAGGGTGTATTAGATAAAACTATTTAGAAATTACTTCCAAGACACTATTGTTCTTCATATCAAAAGCAACTCCTTTCAAATTTCCTAAAAAGTAAAAAATTGCAAGTCTGATAATCGGAACATTCTTAAAAATCCAATAATCAGAATTTTCCAATGCCTTAGCAATTATTTATTATCCAAACAAAACCCTTAGTGCCATAAAGAAAACTTCGATCTATCATAAAGAATTAATTAAAGCTGAAATTTATATAGAAGGATTAGATATTAAGAGTTTAAAATAGACTTATGGAAAAATATCCTCAAGGTTCTGGGGGCCAAATATGAGAATCTAGGTTACACCAAGAAAAAATTTTATGAATGACTATCCAAGATACTAATGTCAAATTGTCAATAGGTTATAGGTGTGGTTATTTTTTATCATAAGAAAAATAACATATTCTCCTATATTTATGGGATGGTTTATAAGGCCACTATGTAAGCTTATATAATGAGTTTGTCTGATAATATAGTGGTTGTGTGACGTCTGTGGATACAACTATGTTGGAGAAAAAGTTTGGATGAGTTTTTATCTAATATTTAATAAAGGAAAAGCAAAGATTGTGTCTGTTTTTCTTTAGCCAAAGGCCTCCCTTGCAGCTCATTTCGGTATTTCTCCCCTTCAGATGATGCTTTAGATATTCGCTTTTAGTCTATGAATTATGTGGGTAGACCATTATTTAAACAACCATTTTGAAATCTAACCTCCTACATTCAGTTTCTATGAATTCTAGCTTGTTTGGTTTATCTTTATATCAGACTGCTATTTTTTTTATTTTTTTTACTCCTAGTTTAAATGTGAAATATTTGCTATTATAGATTTTAAAGAAGCTGACAAGATTTTTCAAATCATTAGGAGTGATGACAATTTTCGATACAAGTTGTAGTAGAGATTTCACCCTTATTGAATCTTGTATGGAATTCATGTCAAGGTACAAACAGAATCAACTGTTTGATGATGAGAAGAATAAATCGAGCTTACCTATGATTGCTTCTGCATGTTTGGTGTATAAATTTAACTCTCTATTAGTTTTAGTAACGACTACATTTAAGACCTGGTTGTTTAATCTAATTATACTTCTAAGAATTATATAAATATTTGTGATAAAACTAGAAGTTTGAAATCATTTCCTACAGACTAAACAAAGTACCTTCTGTAAAATACTCTTATTGAAAACTATATCATTAAAAAATACTCCTTTTTCTTAACTCAACCAAATGCATTCGAAAATTGTCTCTCAAGCATATATACCTAGATGCTGGATAAAACGATATATAATTGTGATTTGTGAAAGTACTTGGCTTATATTTAATATTTCTTGGAGAAGTGTTAAAGAAATATTGGATTTGCAATTATTTTGATATTGAATATGGAAATAGAAACTTTAACTTGGATCTTAAGTAATTAATTCGGTAAATTTTTCTATGTCTTGATCACAAAATAAATAAAAAATGGCTTCTTTCTTTAGTTACTAGCGGGTTTCTGGTATTGCATTTGGAGTTTGAGATAAGAAAGGGGGAAATGAAAAATTTATTTTCAAAATATTTAGAATAGGTTTTAGTAAGGTTTCAAGTAGGAGGGAGGAATGCTAACTGATTGCTATGATGTGAACATATATTTTCAGGTTGGACATGCTATGCATAGAAGCAACTTAGGTCATTTGTTTTACCAAATATTTCAACAGTAAAGAGTCCATAACAAACAATTTGAGCCATCATAAAACACTATTTATGTCAAGATATGGGACTTAGGTAGGGTATTCACTCAACATAATAAAGTTTCTACTGATGAAAATGTCTCCTATTATTTTTATGATCATATATGATGTCTTAATTTTTTTTTGTCACGCTGAAACGAATAAGAAGCCGTCTTTTCCAATTATCTATATAATGAAATGCTTGGAAATTTTTTAACAGCCCTGAATAAATTTACCACGTCACTATTATGCCTTGTTATGATAAAATGCTTGAGGCTACTAGGAATGACTTTGTTATCCAACCGGAGTCGCATGATGAAAGGAGTGGGAATGAAGATAACATGGTGACAGAGATCGATTCTGTACTAACAATAGGAGAAGTTTTGGAATTGATTCAAGTTAGTATTCCCCATGCATCTTCTCAGTTTTGTGACATTCACTTTTATCAAATGGTTTGTGAATAATTTTGTGCTCGGTTTCTATTTTTCAGTTAAAAGTAGTTAATTTTCAAAGCTTAGAGTATTTCCTTTGGATAGATCATAAGAAACTAAAAAATGCCTTTATCTTTTAGTTCCTTGTGTTTGTGAAAAAGTTTAGATGTAATGCACTTTCATGCAGGTTGACAAATATTAATGAAGAAGGTTACCTTTTAAGGGGTCTGTGAAAGCTCTGGAGGTTATGCAGAAATAATTTTTCGATATGTGGCTAAAATTCCTTTTTGAAGACAGATTGATGGCCTTCTGAACTTTATAAATATACTGAATTTGGATTTTCACGAAGTTACACTTGAGGCAAGTTCTTGTGAAAATTTTTCTATAGAACTTTTTTATGCTCGAGTATATGAAGGTTGTCAAAGTATTTAAGATAGTGCATATTCATGCATAATAACAATTTACAGAATATATATCATTATCTTTATATAGTGATATAAATTGCTTTCTAATGTCTATGCAGGTGGAGGAGAAAACAATGCTGAGATCTGATCTCTATTATGATTTTTGGAACTTGCAAAATGGTGTCAGAAAACTTAAAACTGGTAAATGTGACTATCATTTCCTGAAGATCATGGCATACCCTTCAAGTATTGCATTTTTCCTTTTTATCTCAAATGTTTTTTGATGGAGCTTTTATTTATATGTTGATTTAACATGCTACTGATTTTAATGAGGTTGCTTGAATAGTGGAGGTCAAATTAAACCAAAGAAAGGGAAATCTCCTGAAGAATTGAGCCATTTGCTGGAGACTATTTACATGGAAAATGTAAGAACTGTTGCAAACTTGTCATTAATTTTCATGAATGATATAATTGTGGAGCATTGTAATTTAAGTTTATTCTGCATTTTTTTCCTTACAACATTTCTGAATCAGTGAATAACTATATTTCTATATATGCTAGGTTCGTGTAGCAAAACCAGTCGATAATCCCATTGTAAGAGGCTTATATGACAAGTGGCTCGAGCAGCTGATAGAGAGATTTATACCGGTTCGAAATTTAACAAAATAATCTCATTGTGAGCATAGTCCAAACCGACAATCAATCCTCAAATCAAACTTTAATTTTGGTTGTCACAAGTCCAACCAATAAAAATAACCGAGAGTATTAGTCCTGGGTCGTTCTCCCTAGGAATTACAATCGAATGCCTAATTATTGGTTATGAGTTTCAAGGGGGGTTGGGTTGATAAAACAAAAAATTAAATGGTAAGAGATGTAAATCAAACAACTAAAAATAATAATTACTAAAAAGACACATTCATGGCAAGGATTGAGAATCAAGACTTTCTATCCTAGTCATTAATGATGATACAATAACTAACAAGAGCTAATCCTATTTCGTCATCTTCAACGTCGGAAGAAGGTACAATGTTATCTTCAACATAGGAAGAAAGTCAAATAGGCCTAGTTAATCTCAATTCAAAAGTCCTAATCAACTCACTAATTGAATTAGCAAGAGATTAGAGTCAATGAAAACAATATTAACTAACAACTCTAGATTACCATTCTAAATTGGGTATCAATGACTCAAGATTGCCTAATTTCTCTTTCCAAGCCAAGAATGCTAAAAAATCTACTCTAACATCCAACCAAGCATTTTGTCAAACACTTGGAAGGCATAAAAGGAAAGCATCATAAAAGTGCAAGAATAATAAATCTACAACTACTCAATGCAAGAAATTAACAATAACAACAAAGGAAAGCACATTAAACATGAAATACCTCAAAATTGCATTAAAGGAAATTGAAATTAACAAAAGTGTTCATAAACATAAAAATGACATAAAAGAGAAATTAACAAAAGGAACTAAGAGAACAAGGATGTAATAACAAGAAATTGTAAGAAAAACTAATTGAAAACAATAATAAAAACCTAAATCTAGAAGAAAATTAAACTAAGAACCCTAATTTTTAGAGAGAAGAGGGAGCTTCTCTCTCTAGAACTAACCTAAGGCATGCTTCATATACTAACTAATTGCTCCCCCCTTGTCCAATCTTAAAATCTGCATCAAATATCCTCATAAATGAGTTGGATTTGGGCCTGGAAAGCTCAGAACTTGCCCCCAGCGTCTTTACTTTAACGAGGTCATGTGATCAACGTCACACGTGCACGTGGATGACGCGTGCGCATCGTTGGCAGATTTCCTCCTCATGCGTACGCGTGGATGAAGCGTGCGCGTGGCCTTGACAAAGTTATCCAAATGCTCATTTCTTCATGAATTCTCCACTTTGCATGCTTTTCTCTTCACCTCTTCCATCTAATACTAGCCTTATGAACCTGAAATCACTCAACAAACATATCAAGGAATCGAATGGAATTAAAGTGAATTAGATTTAGCTATTTTAAGGTCTAAAAAGCATGTTTTCACTCTTAAGTACAAATTAGGAGAAATTCACAAAACCATGTTATTTCATTGAATAAATGTGAGATAAGTTGATAAAATCCCCTAAATTTAACACAAGATAAACTACAAAATTGGGATTTATCAGCAGCTTAGCTCCAATAAAATCAAGAGATACCTTCACAAGCAGTACCATACCATCGAGAAAAATATTACTTTTCAATTGCATAATTAGTGAGAATCTTTCAGAATTGAAGTTTGAACAGAAATAGAGTTGGACGTAACAAAACATTATTTTTCTCAGTATTTTTCTTCAATTAATTTTGTGATATCAGAAGGGTCATCATCATCCAATTTTGGAGTGAGCAGATTTTTTTCTTATGTATATATAATTTACACCCTCCATATTATACCAACCCCAGTTAGCACCAATGAGTCTTGTATTGTATACTCTTCTTCATATTAAGTCTTAATCCAATTAGATTGCAAATGGAAAAACCACTTAGATATTTGTTTTTTTTTTCTTGGAACCACTATTATTTGTGGGATCCAAATTTGTCAATAATTTTAATGTGTAGATAACTAAACATATTGCTTTGTGTGTTGTTTCAACATTTTTTACGGTTCATTCCATGTATTAACTTATAATGACAATTGAGTTTAGTAACATTGAAATGAAACTAACTTTTTTTGGTGTTGATTTTTTATCGTTGTGTTTACATTTAGGTGATGAATTTTATTTAAATGTGGAAAGTAAAGAAGCAAGTAAATCTTGACTATAGAGTCGAATAAGAGGCTTTGGCGTCTTGTGTTACTCTTTGTTGTAAGCTTCTTTAATTGATGTGTACAAAATTTTATTAAACTTAAACCGTTTCTAAATAGAGACAATCTTTTTTCACATTTTAATATTCACTAATTTGACAAATTTTTTTTACTATGATGCTAAAATTATTTGCAACTATATGTGTATAAAAAAAAATCAAAATATCAGATATACATTAGAATATAAATTATATAATAAAAATAAATTAAACATATATATAATGATTAATTTAGTGAATAATTTTTTGTGTACACATAATATTTTTTATTTATTTGTGATAAAAAAATGCATAAATAAACTTTTGGTTCCCATAATAGACACATGATATTTACCTACTAAATTTTACAGACACATAATAAAAAAAATGCATAAATAAGCTTTTGGTATACATAATATTTTTTGTTAAATGTGAATACCATAAGATAGAACACTAAAATATACAGACACATGATTTTCAATTTTAGTTGATACAATTCAAGATATTTTAGTTTCAATTGTTATCAACTTCTTCTATCATATGCGAACATAATGATTAGATACAGTACACGATTTTTTTTAATTCGAACATGATAAGATAAAGCAGCATTATTAGACATAAAATACGACAAGACTTAATAAATAAATTTAGGATAAATTTTTTCGATAAATATAACTTAAGGTATTTAGTTTTGTTCTCTATCGATTTCTGACTTTTTTTTCTACTAATTGTGAGCACCACAAGACACTGACACTAACATGATAAGTTTATGTAATTAGATTAAATCAATTTTAAATTGAGAGGATATTGAGACATTGAAATTTTTCAATTTATAATTGATTTAATCTAATTTATAAATTTATCAGGTTAGTAGCAAGGTTGTGAGAATTGAACCATCATTGAATCGGTCAAGTGACTGGTTTGATGATTTAATAGTCCAGCCGAATTGAACCGTGATTAAACCAGTTTAAGTAAATATAAAATAAAATTATTAAAAATTTACCATAAAATTTTAAATATTTAAAGTTAATGACTTCTAAATTAATAAAATTTAAAATTTAAAATTTTGTAGATTAAAATTCAAAATGTATATAATTTATCATTGAAAGTTCACAAATTCAAACACTAAAATTTACGGCTACAGAAAATCAAAACGCATATAATTAACAAACACATTACATTCCTCCACTAAAAGAACAAACTAGTTTTAAACACTACTTACACAAATTTCTAATTATTGAACCTAAACTTACACAAATTACATAATTTACACAAAATTTCTATTCATATAAGCAACAATCTAATGATACATACAGTTTTAGAATACACAATTAATAATTACAGAACTTAGAAAACTCAGAAGTCATAATTAACAATTACGATCAAACAATCAACAAAATTATTTTAAAAAATTAGCTTAGAAATTTTTTTTTTATCAAAATTCAGAAAATTAACAAGAATAATTAACTCAGAAGTATAGATTAATCATAATTAATTTCAGAAAAAAATTAGGACTGAAGAAGCAATCTAGGAGTGATCATTGGAAAAGAAAAGACAGTCGAGAAACAAAGACGTCCGTGAGGAGTGATAGCCGAGTAATTAAACGGAGGTGACGGCGATGAGGACAAGCGAGTAGAGACGTTTGCGTGGGACAGTGAGATTGGAGAGAGAGAGAGAGAGAGAGAGAGAGAGAGAGAGAGAGAGAGAGAGCGAGCAAGCAAGCTTGAAGTGAGAGAAGCCGAGCAGAGACATCCGGGGCGGCGACAAGAACAAGGCCGAGGATTACAACAACGTGCTCTGTATGACACAAAGCCGGCGGTTGACGTAACCCTCTAACCGAGGAGAAGAGTTCGACGATGATAATGGGAAAAGTGGCTGCTAGGGTTGTTGATGGTAAGTGTCAAGTGGCTGCTAGGGTTGCGCCATTTTAAGTTTGGTTCAATTCATTTTTGAGAGAAAGAAGGGGGAGGGGGTGTTGCGCCATTTTGGCCTTTTTTTTCTGTGTTCAAAACGATGGCGTTTTATGTTGAATTTAATTAATTTAGAAGTTAGTAAATTTAAATATTTAAAATTTTATAGTGAATTTTTAATAATTATATTTTATATTTACTTAAACAAGTTTAACCATGATTCGACTCCGGTTGGACTATTAAACCATCGAACCAGTTACTTGACCGATTCAATAACTAGTCCAGTGCTCATAACCTTGTTACTAACTTGATAAATTTATAATTTAGAATAAATCAATTATAAATTGAAAAATTTTAATGTCTCAATATCCTCTCAATTTAAAATTGATTTAATCTAATTACAAAAACTTATCATATTGGCAGCTAGCTAAGCACGGTCTAGTATTTGTTGTGGTTTGTGTGGTGTCAATAGTAGTATATTAAAAGTTAGAACTAGTATATATATTGTGATGTCATTTAGTGTATTATATTAGTAAAATTTGATGCTATGAACAATAAAAGTGATAAAAGAACTAATAATACTAATTTGAAATCTTTAAAAAATAAATTTCATTAAAAACAATCAAATTTGGATAATGAGGTATTTTAAACGACAAATTTGACTGTGTATTGGATGAACAAATGAATAGTGAATTGGTCATCTTCACGTCTCTCCATCTTCTTTATTTGACCGACATAACTTAGATCCCTCTCCAACTTTCTAGGCACGTCCCAATATTAATTTTCTGTTAAGTAACAAGTGTGAGAAGTGTCATGAATTAGTCATACATTGAAAGAAAACAAGGAAGATTAGGGAGTTTATAAGATGAGACACCCATTAACTTGACGCCTTAAGGTTTTGTATTGGATGTGGTGTCTTCTCATTTTATATTCTCTCACTTGGTTCCTCCTTGAAGTCTCCCCAACAGTTAAGAGTTCCCCACAGTGGCCCAACAAGTGGTATCAGAGCCGATAGTTCAATCGGCCTGGTGGTTTAATGAGTATTCAAGGTGGAATATTGAAAGTCTTTCCGGTAAGGGTGGTCTAGACGGCGTGTCCACGATATGGTGTGGCGGTGTATTTGATGAACACTCATATATGGTGGAAGAGAAAAAGCTAGAAAGAGGGGAGTTAAGTGTCATGAATTAGTCCCACATTGAAAGAAAACAAGAAAGATTAAAGAGTTTATAAGATCAAAGACCCATTAACTTGACACCTTAAGGTTTTGAATGGGATGTGGTGTCTTCTTATTTTATGTTCTCTTATTTAGTTCTTTCTCGAAGTCTCTCAAGTAGTTAAGAGCTCCCCATAGTAGCCCAATAAGTGGTATCAGAGCTGATTTGGTAGTCCCCACGATGGCCCAACAAGTGATATCAAAACCGATGGTTAATCGGTATGGTAGTTTAAGGGTGTGTCCGGCGGTGTGGTGTGGGGTGTGTTGGACGAATACTCATAAGTGGTGAAATCGGTTTAAGGACGTATCCCGCAGTGTGATGTGGCAGTATGTTGGATGAACACTCGTATGTGGTGGAAGAGGAAGAGTTAGAAAGAGGAGGAGTTGATATGGTGGAGGAGCTAGAAAGAGGGAGAATTGATGTGCTTAATGTGGTGGCTCACACTTGAGGGAGAATTGTTATGTAGCAAGTGTGAGGAGTGTCATGAATTAGTTTCACATTGAAAGAAAACAAGGAAGATTAAGGAGTTTATAAGATGAGAGACCCATTAACTTGACATTTTAAGGTTTCGAGTTGGATGTGGTGTCTTCTCATTTTACATTCTCTCATTTGGTTCCTCTTCGAAGTCTCCCCGGTAGTTAAGAGCTCCCCACAATGGCCCAACAAGTGGTATCAGAGCCGATTCGGTGGTTCCCCAGGTGGCTCAACAAGTGGTATCAGAGCTAATTCGGTGGTTGAGAGCTTCCCACGGTGGCCTAACATTTCCCTTTCAAAACCCTAACTTTTCATCCATTTCATACACGCTCTCTTCTCTTATCATCAATCAACTTACTGCGTACCGCCACCTGACCTCTCTTTTTCAGCTTTCCCAACTACAAATTATTAATCATAGTAGAAAGAGACATGACGAAAATATTCTCTGCGGCATTTCGGATTGGGGAACTCAACGATTTCATAATGCCGTCTCAGGCATGCATAGTATCGCTCAAGGGCTTGAAAGTAAACGCCAACATGCCCGATTCCGAGGTAACTTCTACAACTCGCTTTTCAATCCTCTTCTTGTTATAGAAAGTAAAATAAGTGTTCTTTTGTTAAAAAAATATATCTTTTGGTATATTCAGCTGAAACTTTCATTATTTTTCTCTTTTGGGTCTTTATTTATATATAATTTTTGTTATTAGCAGAAACAAGCAAGTTCAGTCAGAGCCTGTTAAGATTTTTTTAAAGGATTGTTTGGCATGCAAGTTTGTCCTCTCTTAACATTCAGCGAGTGTGAAGTGATTTATTATTATTATTATTATTATTATTATTATTATTATTATTATTATTATTATTATTATTATTATTATTACTTTTTTTAGAACTTTCATGACATTTTTGTTCTGTTGCTAGTAATATTAAGATTGTAATATATAGGGTTGTATTGGAATTTCGGACCACGGGATTATAGAATGATCAAAACCATTATGAGAGAATTGATATACAAAGACATAGTAGTTTGTTGTTGGAGATATAGCCGTACCATTCATGCTTAGGAGTCTTAATCTTATAATAGCTTAAAGAGACTTGGTATATGAATTTATGTCGAAACTTTTACTCATTTTGGCTCTTAGAACATAATGCAATAAAGGTTGTATTAGATGAAACTATTTAGAAATTACTTCCAAAATACTAGTCCAACTTGTTCTTAATATTAAAAGCAACTCCTTCCAAATTTCCTAAAAAGTCAAAAATTACAAGTCTGATAATCGAAATATTCTTAAAAACCCAATGATCAGAATTTTCCAATGCCTTAACAATTTATTTATTATCCAAACAAAACCCTTAGCACCATAAAGAAAACTTCGATCTTCCATAAAGAATTAATTAAAGTTAAAATTTATATGGAAGGATTAAATATTAGGATTTTAAAATAGACTTATGGAAAAATATTCTGAAGGCCAAATATGAGAATTTGGGTTACACCAAAGAAAAGTTTTATGAATGACCTTCTAAGATACTAATGTCAATAGGTCATAGGTGTGGTTATTTTTTACCATAAAAAAATAAGATATTCCGTTATGTTTATGGGATGGTTTATAAGGCCACTATGTAAGCTTACATAATGAGTTTGTCTGATAATGCAGTTGTTGTGCAACGTCTGCGGAGATAGTTATGCTGGAGAAATAAAATTCGGATTAGTTTTTATCTAATATAAATAAAGGAAAAGCAGTGATTGTGTCTGTTTCTCCCTAGTCAAGGTCCTCCCTTGCAGCTCATTTCGACATTTCTCTCCTTCATATGATGCTTTAGATATTCACTTTTAGTCTATGAATTATGTTGCTAGGCCATTATTAAACAATCATTTTAAATTCTTGCTTCTTACATTCAGTTTCTATGAATTCTAGCTTGTCTGGTTTTGTAAAACCCGAATAATTAATAAATAATTAACTCATAAATTAATATTTATCCAAAAAAATTAGAAAAATAGAATTTTATAGTTTAATGTGATAGAGCTAATTAAAATAAGAATTTTGACACTAATTTTAAAGAATTTGGTCCAAGATTCGGCCGAACTGACCAAACCAGTCGAACTGGGCCCAAAACGAGCCCGTAGGCCCAACTAACCCCACTTAACTTAATGAGCTTCAACTTATTCTCTCTCCCTCATTCAGAAAACACACTGAAACCATACATGCAAGGGAAGAACATTCCCCAAAGAACACAACCCACATCAAAGATTCTATTCAACATAACTTTCAATCCAGAGCTCCGATTGTCGCACCGTCTGTGGCCACGCGACCAGCGCGTCAAGCTCTACAAAACTCAGTCATTGATTAGGTATAGAATCCACTCAGTTTTAGTTTTCTCCTCCCTAAATTTTGATATTTGATGAACAATGATGTTGAAAATTATTTAATTTTGGTGTTTAGCCTCGAATTAGCTTGCGAGTTTTGTTGGGTTTAGCTCACTTGAGCTGTGGGCAAAATAAGAACCCTAACCCTCTTGTGGATTTTTGAGATTTTGAGTTTAAGGATTAATTATAGTGATATATGTGGTTTAGATCGAATATTGTTGGTGTAAAATTGAATTGGATGTCGAACTTGTGAAATTGGAACTCTTTTGAAGAGGATGGAAGCTTGAGATCAATTTTGAAAGCTAGGATCCGTTGGTAAGGGGCTGTGGTTGATAGCTTATGGTGCGGGAAACGCTTGAGGTGTTCCGGGTTTATCGAGAAATCGGCCAAGGTATGGTTTCGGTTTCTCGTATCTAAAATATAGTGTGGCGTGAAAATGTAGGCTAGTGACCTTAAGATAATAATTGAATTGTGATTTTGTTATTGGTTGAGATTGATTATTATGTTTGTGGTTAATGGTTTTAGAGGTTGTGATAGAGACTTGTATGAATGATAAGTGCAGCTTGGTATATGTATGATGGTTAGTGAATTTGAAGTTGTTGTTGGTACTATATTGCTGGTGGATTTGATAGTAATAATCGATGATGTATATTGTATGTAGTTTGAACTTGAATTATTGCGTTAAGATTGATATAAGAGGAGAATTGGTAGGTTGTGGAATCAATGAGGAGGTTAAAAAATGAGTTTGGAATGTTTGATGCTGATTTGGTAAGGTTTGGGTTGGTTTTTAAAAGGTTTGGAATTGATATGTTTTGGAAAATTGAGGTATGTAAAGTTTCCTAAAAACTATGATTTTGACCAACTTTGGTGGAGCATAAATTGGTCTTCGGACCTCTGATTTTTATCAAACTTGTCTAGAAAGAAAATTTGGTCTAAAAATTTGGTTCGAGATGTTTACGTCGTTCAAAGAACGGAGGAAAAATGTTTTAAAATGAGAAAGTTATGCGCAATCAAAGTTTGGTGTGCAAAACTGATATTTTGGACTTAGCAGCTTTTTGAGACTTCTGCTAAGCCCACGTACGCAAGATACACGCACGACGCGACCAGTTGTTACTGCTCCGAGGGCTCGCGTACGCGGGATACGTGTCGCGTACGCGAATGTGTCGCTTTCTTTCGTTGCGTACGCAACCACATGGCACGCAACGCGAGCAGTACTCTCGGGTTGAGGAGCTCGCGTACGCGAACCAGTGACGTGTATGCGAGATGTTCGAATTCCATAAGGGCGCGTGCGTGAAAGGTGACGCGTGACGCGAGCATATGCTACGGGTTGCACTCCTCACGTACGTGAGCCCCTATTTTTCCAAAACTTTAATTTTTTATTTTTGATGCATTCCTCCAGCTTTCAAAACCCTTTTTACTCTTGTTTAAAGCCTGCTAGGTGGAACTTGGACAGTGAAGTATGCTTAGGGCTGTGAGGAAGGTAACTTATTGATGAAGAAAGAGGTGAATTAATGATGAATCATGTTTGATATTGATTATATGAGTTTACTGATGATGATGGCGGAAGTGTTGTTTATGTTATGAGCCGGAATGACTATATTGGTAATGAATTGTGGCTGATTATGAATTATGTTATGAGCCGGATGGCTATATCGATATTGAATTATGCCTGATTATGAATATATGATTATTGATTGATAATGTGGTTGTTGCACTTCCAAATATCTAAGATACGAGTCTCCTTGGGTGAAAGCAGTGGCTTGCCACCACGTGCTTTGGATTGAGACTTGATACACTGCTGACCCTATGTCATAAGTATGGTCGGACACTGTAAAATTTCCGGATGAGCTTGCCCCCGTGGATAAACATCGGTGTGTGTTATATGATTATAATTAAGAATTACTTGAGTTTTGGGGATGCACGATAGAGGGACAGTCTAATGGTTAGCTATCAGGACTTGTCGGGTTGGCTATATAACCGACAGATGAGACTCATCAGCTATAGGACAGGCATGCATCATATGCATCTATATGTTTGTTTGGTGTGCTTTGTTTGGAATGCCTAACTTATTGCATAAACTACTTGCTACCTATTTATCTGCTGTATCTGGATCCTAATTGTGATTTTCTTGCATGTAATAATTGTGTTTGAAACAAATGATTCCTATGGCAGTTGGGAGGTTTGGAGGAGTTAGAAAGGGGGAGTATTAGATAGTATGAAGATCCTTAGTTAGTTGCCTAATTCAATTTTTGGTTTAGTTATGTTTTTATAAGATTAAATCATATGTCGGAAGTTCTAGGATTGCCTTCGACTTTCCTGGGACATTATATGTTAGAGATGTGGGCACTATTACCATGCTGAGAACTTCTGGTTCTCACCCCATACATATTTTGTGGTTTTCAGATGCAGGACATGAGGCACCTCGCTGAGGCATTCTGGGTACAACGAAGATCTTTTGCACTTTGGGACTTTATTTTGGTGATGTTTATATATGTAGATCCTTATTATCTCTACTACTTATGTATATGATGTATTACTCCTCTTAGAGGTTATTTTGGAGAAACAGGTATTGTAAACTCTATATTTTGGGCTTATTTTGGGTTATCTTGTATATATATATATGCTCTTGCCGGTTTATCTTCGCGAGCCAAGTCAGGAGCTTTGTTATTTGTATCTTGGAACTCCTTAGTATATAACCATGTTTAGCTTACTCTTATCTTGCTTCTATTATGCTATCGTTGACATGAGTGTTGCGTTTTTCGGTTTAACGCTTTTGTTTTAACTTTCCTTCAAAGGCTCCTAGATATATCTCTTTTTCAACTATATATAATTTTATTTTTAGAGGTCGTAATACCTCACCATCTCTGTTTTATGACTTAAGCATAAGACTCTGTGTGGTAGGGTGTTACAGGTTTATCTTTGTCTCAGACTGCTATTCTCTTATTCTTTTACTCCTGGTTTAAATGTGAAATATTTGCTATTACATGTTTTCAAAAAGCTGATAAGATTTTTCAATTCATTGGAAGTGATGGCAATTTTAGATACAAGTTGTAGTAAAGATTTCACCCTTATTAAATCTTGTATGGAATTCATGTCAAGGTAAACAGAATCAATTGTTTGATTATGAGAAGTGTAACACCCTACCATACAGAGTCTTATGCTTAAGTCATAATTCAGAGATGGCAAGGTATTACGACCTCTAAAACAAAAATTTAGTACGTATAGTAGTATGAATAATTGATTATAACTAGGAGCCTTTGTAGAAAAAAGGGGGTAAACAAAAACCATAATCTCGAACGCGCAACACTCCGATCGATAATGTAACGAGCAAAGGATAAGCTAACGCAAGATCATATGTATACAAAAGAGTGTCAAAAACAGGAATATCAAGACTCAAAATCCGGCCGCGAAGATAACCGGCCTGAGCATAGCAATATATACATATGTTAAAATAAGGAAACCCCAAAGGAAACCCAAAGGGACACAAATACAGAAACCTATTCTCCAAAACCCCCTATAAGAGGAGTCATCAAAATTTGTATTATTTAATGGAGATAAAAGTATCTAAACAAGATATATAAACCAAAACAGAGTCCCGAGAACAAAGGATCTTCGCTAATCCAGAAGTCTCCAGCATACCTCAACGAGAAGCCTCGCGTCCTGCATCTGAAAACCACAAAATCCGCATGGGTGAGAACCAGAGGTCCCCAGCACGGTAACAGCTTCCACATATATAATACATAATAATAGAGGAAAGCCGAAGGCAATCCTAGAACTTCCTCCAGATAATATCAAAGCTTATAAACAAGCTAAACCGTAAGTGGCAACTGACTAAAGATTCTTCAGTCTAACTAATACTTCCCTTTCCAATTCCTTCAGACATCCCAACCACCAGCAGGAGTATAATATAGCAAACACAGTTATATCAGACAAGAGATTTACAAATAGGAACAGATAAGGCATTTAGGCAATTAGCAAGTAATATGCAGTCAAATAGGCAATCTCAAACAATTCATGTAGTATGCTTATGATGCATGCCTGTCCCTAGTGGCTGATGATATCATCTGTCGGTTATAGAGCCAACCCGACAAGTTCTGGTAGCTAGCCATTGGACTGTCCCTCTGTCGTGCATCCCCAACTCGAGTTATACTCATCATAAACTTGATCATAATCATGATCCATATCCATCACCCTCACTGGTGAATATTTATCCATCACCATCACTGGTGAATATTTATGGGGGCGAGCTCATCCGGGCCTTTCACAGTGCCCGGTGATGAGCGGATAATTTATACGCTTTTTGACACTGTTTTTAGTATGTTTTTAGTAGGATCTAGTTACTTTTAGGGATGTTTTCATTAGTTTTTATGTTAAATTCACATTTCTGGACTTTACTATGAGTTTGTGTGTTTTTCTGTGATTTCAGGTATCTTCTGGCTGAAATTGAGGGACTTGAGCAGAAATCAGATTCAGAGGTTGAAAAAGGACTGCTGATGCTGTTGGATTCTGACCTCCCTGCACTCAAAGTGGATTTTCTGGAGCTACAGAACTCGAAATGGCGCACTTCCAATTGCGTTTGAAAGTAGACATCCAGGGCTTTCCAGCACTATATAATAGTCCATACTTTGGTCAAGAATTGACGACGTAAACTGGCATTCAACGCCAGCCTTCTGCCCAAATCTGGCGTCCAGCGCCAGAAACGGATCCAAAACCAGAGTTGAACGCCCAAACTGGCACAGAAACTGGCGTTCAACTCCACAAATGGCCTCTGCACGCGCAACACTTAGGCTCAGCCCAAACACACACCAAGTGGGCCCGGAAGTGGATTTATTCATCAATTACTTACTCATGTAAACCCTAGTGACTAGTTTATTATAAATAGGACCTCTTACTATTGTATTAGACGTCTTTTAGACCATCTTTGGTCTCAGTTTTAATCCATTGTTCATCTTAGGAGAATATTGATCACGTTTAGGGGGCTGGCCATCTCGGCCATGCCTGGACCTTCACTTATGTATTTTCAACGGTAGAGTTTCTACACTCCATAGATTAAGGTGTGGAGCTCTGCTGTTCCTCAAAGATTAATGCAAAGTACTACTGTTTTCTATTCAATTCATCTTATTTCGCTTCTAAGATATCCATTCGCACCCAAGAACGTGATGAAGGTGATGATTATGTGTGACGCTCATCACCATTCTCCCCTATGAACACGTGCCTGACAAACACTTCCGTTCTACATGAAATAAGCTAGAATGAATATCTCTTAGATCTCCTAACCAGAATCTTCGTGGCGTAAGCTAGAATGATGTCGGCATTCAAGAGGATCCGGAAAGTCTAAACCTTGTCTGTGGTATTCCGAGTAGGATTCAATGATTGAATGACTGTGACGAGCTTCAAACTCGCGAGTGCTGGGCGTTAGTGACAGACGCAAAAGGAGGGTGAATCCTATTCCAGCATGATCGGGAACCGACAGATGAATAGCCGTGCCGTGACAGGGTGCGTGAGCATATTATTCACTGAGAGGAGGGGATGTAGCCACTGACAACGGTGATGCCCTTGCATAAAGCCAGCCATGGAAAGGAGTAAGACTGACTGGATGAAGATAGCAGGAAAGCAGAGGTTCAGAGGAACGAAAAGCATCTCCATTCGCTTATCTGAAATTCCTACCAATGATTTACATAAGTACCTCTATCCCTATTCTATTATTTATTATTCGAAAACACCATTATCACTTTATATCCGCCTGACTGAGATTTGCAAGGTGACCATAGCTTGCTTCATACCAACAATCTCCGTGGGATTCGACCCTTACTCACGTAAGGTATTACTTGGACGACCCAGTGCACTTGCTGGTTAGTTGTATCGAAGTTGTGACAATTATGTATTGAGATCAGAGCACCAAGTTGCTCACGTTGCCAGGGATTGTTTGAGCCTGGACATCACAATTTCGTGCACCAAGTTTTTGGCGCCGTTGCCGGGGATTGTTCGAGTTTGGACAACTGACGGCTCATCTTGTTGCTCAGATTGGGTAACTTTCTTTTCGTTTTCTTTTCAAAAATGTTTTCAAAAATAAATTATTATATGGCTTCAGAATTTTTAAGAATGAATTCTAGTGTTTCATGAAGCATGTTGAAGCCTGGCTAGCTGTAAAGCCATGTCTAAATTCATTTGGACTGAGGCTTGCAATTTGTTATCAAGAGCAATTTAGTTGTTGCTCATCCACCTGCTGCTGATCCATGATCACCTGCTGAAGCTTGGCTGGCCATTGGCCATGTCTAGTGTTTTGGACTGGAGCTTTCTTTGAAAGCTTGGCTGGCTAGTGAGCCATGTCTAATTCCTGGACTGAAGCTTTAGACTAAGAATGCAAGATTCCTGGAATTCATATTAAAAATTTTGGAATCCTTATTTTTTCTTTTTCAATAAATTTTCGAAAAAAAAATCCAAAAAAATTAGAAAATCATAAAAATCAAAAATATTTTTGTGTTCTTGTTTGAGTCTTGAGTCATATCATAAGTTTGGTGTCACTTGCATATGCATCTTGCATTTTTTTCGAAAATATCACGCATTCATAGTGTTCTTCATGATCTTCAAGTTGTTCTTGGTAAGTCTTCTTGTTTGATCTTGATGATTTTTTGTTTTGTGTCTTTTCATGTTTATCATATGCATTCTTGAATTCTTAGTGTCTCAGCATTAAAGAATTCTAAGTTTGGTGTCTTGCATATTTTCTTTGCATTAAAAATTTTTCAAAATTGTGTCTTGATGTTCATCATGACATTCATAGTGTTCTTGGTGTTCATCTTGACATTCATAGCATTCTTGCATGCATTCATTGTTTTGATCTAAAAATTTCATGCATTGCATATTTTTCATGTTTTTCATAAAAATTTCAAAAATAAAAAAAATATCTTTCCATTTTTCTCTCATCAAATTCGAAAATTTGAGTTGACTTTTTCAAAAATTTTTAAAATCAAATTGTTTCTCATGAGTCAAATCAAATTTTCAATTTGAAAATCTTATCTTTTTCAAAATCTTTTTCAAAAATCAAATCTTTTTCAAAATTCTTAGTTATTTTCGAAAATTCCAAAAATATTTTTCAAAAATCTTTTTCTTATTTTTATATCAAATTTTCGAAAATAACATAATCAATTAATGTTTTGATTCAAAAATTTGAAGTTTGTTACTTGCTTGTTAAGAAAGATTCAAACTTTAAGTTCTAGAATCAAATCTTGTGATTTCTTGTGAATCAAGTCATTAATTGTGATTTTAAAAAAAATCAAATCTTTTTCAAAAACTAATTTCTATCATATCTTTTTCAAAAATATCTTCTCATCTTATCTTTTTCAAAAATATCTTTTCAAAATATCTTTCCCAACCTCCTAACTTCCTATCTTTTCAAAATTTGTTTCAACTAACTAACTAACTTTTTGTTTGTTTCTTAACTTTTTCAAAACTACCTAACTAACTTTCTCTCTCTAATTTTCGAAAATATCTCCCCTCTTTTTCAAAAATTTCTTTTTAATTAACTAATTATTTTTATTTTTTTATTTTTGATTTCAAAAATTTTCGAAAAATACTAACAAATTTTCAAAAACCAATTTTCAAAAATCACTAACTCCTTTTCAAAAATAATTTTCGAAAATTCCCTCCTTCTCTCTCATCCTATTCTATTTATTCATTCATTAACTAACATCTCTTCCTCACATCATCACCAAATTCGAACCCCCTCTTCTATCTGTGTTCGAATTTCTTCTTCTTTTCTTCTACTAACAATAAAGATCCTCTTTACTGTGACATAGAGGATTCCTCTTCTTTTCTTTTTCTCTCCTCTTTCTTATGAGCAGGGACAGAGAAAAAGACATTCTTGTTAAAGCTGATCCAGAACCTGAAAGGACTCTGAAGAGAAAATTAAGAGAAGCTAAATTACAACAATCCAGAGACAACTTGATTGAAAATTTTGAACAAGTAAAGGAGATGGCAGCCGAACCCAACAACAATGCAAGGAAGATGCTTGGTGACTTTACTGCACCTAATTCCAATTTACATGGAAGAAGCATCTCCATTCCTGCCATTGGAGCAAACAACTTTGAGCTGAAACCTCAATTAGTTTCTCTGATGCAGCAGAACTGCAAGTTTCATGGACTTCCATCTGAAGATCCTTTTCAGTTCTTGACTGAATTCTTGCAGATATGTGATACTGTTAAGACTAATGGAGTAGATCCTGAAGTCTACAGGCTCATGCTTTTCCCTTTTGCTGTAAGAGACAGAGCTAGATTATGGTTGGATTCTCAACCCAAAGACAGCCTGAACTCTTGGGATAAGCTGGTCACGGCTTTCTTAGCCAAGTACTTTCCTCCTCAAAAGCTGAGCAAGCTTAGAGCTGATGTTCAAACCTTCAGACAGAAAGAAGGTGAATCCCTCTATGAAGCTTGGGAAAGATACAAACAGTTGACCAAAAAGTGTCCTTCTGACATGCTTTCAGAATGGACCATCCTGGATATATTCTATGATGGTTTATCTGAGCTATCAAAGATATCACTGGACACTTCTGCAGGTGGATCCATTCACCTAAAGAAAACGCCTGCAGAAGCTCAAGAACTCATTGACATGGTTGCTAATAACCAGTTCATGTACACTTCTGAAAGGAATCCTGTGAGTAATGGGACGCCTATGAAGAAGGGAGTTCTTGAAGTTGATACTCTGAATGCCATATTGGCTCAGAATAAAATATTGACTCAGCAAGTCAATATGATCTCTCAGAGTCTGCATGGAATGCAAGCTGCATCCAACAGTACTCAAGAGGCTTCTCCTGAAGAAGAAGCTTATGATCCTGAGAACCCTGCAATAGCAGAGGTAAATTACTTAGGTGAACCTTATGGAAACACCTATAACTCAAAATGGAGAAATCATCCAAATTTCTCATGGAAGGATCAAAAGCCCCAACAAGGCTTTAATAATGGTGGAAGAAACAGGTTTAGCAATAGCAAGCCTTTTCCATCATCAACTCAGCAACAGACAGAGAACTCTGAACAAAATGCTTCTAATTTAGCAAATCTAGTCTCTGATCTATCTAAGGCCACTGTAAGTTTCATGAATGAAACAAGGTCTTCCATTAGAAATCTGGAAGCACAAGTGGGCCAGCTGAGTAAAAGGATCACTGAAATCCCTCCTAGTACTCTCCCAAGCAATACAGAAGAGAACCCAAAAGGAGAGTGCAAGGCCATTGACATAAGCGCCATGGCCGAACCTGTGAGGAGAGGAGAGGACGTGAATCCTAAGGAGGAAGACCTCCTGGGACGTCCAGTGGTCAATAAGGAGCTTCCCTCTGAGGAACCAAAGGAATTTGAGACTCATCTAGAGACCATAGAGATTCCATTGAACCTCCTTATGCCCTTCATGAGCTCTGATGAGTATTCCTCTTCTGAAGATAATGAGGATGTTACTGAAGAGCAAACTGCCAAGTTTCTTGGTGCAATCATGAAGCTAAATGCCAAATTATTTGGCATTGATACTTGGGAAGTTGAACCTCCCTTGTTCATCAATGAACTAAGTGATCTGGATCAACTGACATTGCCTCAGAAGAGACAGGATCCTGGAAAGTTCATAATACCCTGTACCATAGGCACCATGATCTTTAAGGCTCTGTGTGACCTTGGTTCAGGAATAAACCTCATGCCCCTCTCTGTAATAGAGAAACTGGGAATCTATGGGGTGCAAGATGCTAAAATCTCATTAGAGATGGCAGACAGCTCTAGAAAACAGGCTTATGGACAAGTAGAGGACGTGTTAGTAAATGTTGAAGGCCTTTACACCCCTGCTAATTTCATAGTCCTGGATACTGGAAAGGAAGAGGATGAATCCATCATCCTAGGAAGACCTTTCCTGGCCACAGCAAGAGCTGTGATTGATGTTGACAGAGGTGAAATAGTCCTTCAATGGAATGAAGACTCCCTTGTGTTTAAAACTCAAGGATCTCCCTCTGCAACCATGAAGAGGAAGCATGAAAAGCTTCTCTCAAAGCAGAGTCAACCAGAGCCCCCACAGTCAAACTCTAAGTTTGGTGTTGGGAGGCCACAACCAAACTCTAAGTTTGGTGTTGAACTCCCATATCCAAACTCTAAGTTTGGTGTTGGAGAGTTTCAACAATGCTCTGAACATCTGTGAGGCTCCATGAGAGCCCACTGTCAAGCTATTGACATTAAAGAAGCGCTTGTTGGGAGGCAACCCAATGTTTATCTAATTCTTATTTTTATTGTTTTTCATGTTTTCTTAGGTTCATGATCATGTGGAGTCACAAAATAAATATAAAAATTGAAAACGGAATCAAAAACAGCAGAAGAAAAATTACACCCTGGAGGAGCATCTGTCTGGCGTTCAGCGCCAGAACAGAGCATGGTTCTGGCGCTGAACGCCCAAAATGGGCAGCTTCTGGGCGCTGAACGCCAGAACAGGCATGGTTCTGGCGTTCAACGCCAGAAATGGCACACAGATGGGCGTTGAACGCCCAAAATGGCCACCAACCTGGCGCTGAACGCCCAGAGTTGGGTACAAAGGCATTTTTACATGCCTAATGGGTGCAGGGATATAAATCCTTGAACACCTCAGGATCTGTGGACCCCACAGGATCCCCACCTACCTCCACTCACTTCTTCTCACCACTCTCTTTCACACAACCCCATAAACACTCTTCCCCAAAAACCTTCACCAATCACCTCAATCTCTCTTCCCCATCATCTCCCCACCACTCACATCCATCCACTCTTCCCCATAAACCTACCTCATAAACTCCACCTACCTTCAAAATTCAAAACCAATTTCCCACCCAAACCCACCCATATGGCCGAACTTTAACCCTCATTCCTTCCCTATATAAAGACCTCCATTCTTCATCAAATTCACACAACACACCCCTCTACACTCTCCTTGGCCGAAACCACATCTCCCTCTCCCTCTCCATATTTCTTCTTCTTCTTCTTCTATTCTTTTGTTTATTGCTCGAGGGCGAGCAATATTCTAAGTTTGGTGTGGTAAAAGCATAGCTTTTTTTGTTTTTCCATCACCATTGATGGCACCCAAGACCGGAGAATCCTCTAGAAGAGGGAAAGGGAAGACAAAAGCTTCCACATCCGAGTCATGGGAGATGGAAAGATTCATCTCCAAAGCCCATCAAGACCACTTCTATGATGTTGTGGCCAAGAAGAAGGTGATCCCTGAGGTCCCTTTTAAACTCAAAAGAAATGAGTATCCGGAGATCCGACATGAAATTCAAAGAAGAGGTTGGGAAGTTCTAACAAATCCCATCCAACAAGTCGGCATCCTAATGGTTCAAGAGTTCTATGCCAATGCGTGGATCACCAAGAACCATGATCAAAGTAAGAACCCGGATCCAAAGAACTATGTTACAATGGTTCGGGGGAAATACTTAGATTTTAGTCCGGAAAATGTGAGGTTGGCGTTCAACTTGCCATACATGGAAGAGAACGCACGCCCCTACACAAGGAGAGTCAACTTTGATCAAAGGTTGGACCAAGTCCTTATGGACATATGTGTAGAAGGAGCTCAATGGAAGATTGACTCCAAAGGCAAGCCAGTTCAACTAAGAAGATTAGACCTCAAGCCTATAGCTAGAGGATGGTTGGAGTTTATTCAATGCTCAATCATTCCCACTAGCAACCGGTCTGAAGTTACTATAGACCGGGCCATCATGATCCATATCATCATGATTGGAGAAGAGGTGGAAGTTCATGAGATTATACCTCAAGAACTCTACAAGGTGGCTGACAAGTCCTCCACCATGGCAAGGTTAGCCTTTCCTCACCTCATTTGCCACCTATGCAATTCAGCGGGGATTGACATAGAGGGAGATATCCTCATCAAAGAGGACAAGCCCATCACTAAGAAAAAGATGGAGCAAGCAAGAGAGCCCAGTCATGGAGCTCAAAAGGCGCAAGAAGCTCACTTCCATGAGATCCCTGAGATGCCTCAAATGCACTTTCCTCCACAAAACTATTGGGAGCAAATCAACACCTCCCTAGGAGAATTGAGTTCCAATATGGGACAACTAAGGGTGGAACATCAAGAGCACTCCATCATGCTCCATGAAATAAGAGAAGATCAAAAAGCAATGAGCGAGGAGCAACAAAGACAAGGAAGAGACATAGAAGAGCTCAAGGACATCATTGGTTCCTCAAGAAGGAAACGCCACCATCACTAAGGTGGATTCATTCCTTGTTCTTGCTTTCTCTGTTTTTCGTGCTTATCTATGTTTGTGCCTTCATTACATGATCATTAGTAGTTAGTAACTTTGTCTTAAAGTTATGAATGTCCTATGAATCCATCACCTCTCTTAAATGAAAAATGTTTTAATTCAAAAGAACAAGAAGTACATGAGTTTCGAATTTATCCTTGAACTTAGCTTAATTATATTGATGTGGTGACAATGCTTCTTGTTTTCTGAATGTATGCTTGAACAGTGCATAAGTCTTTTGAAGTTGTTGTTTAAGAATGTTAAATATGTTGGCTCTTGAAAGAATGATGACTAGGAGACATGTTATTTGATAATCTGAAAAATCATAAAAATGATTCTTGAAGCAAGAAAAAGCAGCAAAGAACAAAGCTTGCAGAAAAAAAAAAAGCAAAAAAATATGCGAAAAAAAATATAAAGAAAAAAAAAAAGAAAAAGCAAGCAGAAAAAGCCAATAACCCTTAAAACCAAAAGGCAAGGGAAATAAAAAGGATCCCAAGGCTTTGAGCATCAGTGGATAGGAGGGCCTAAAGGAATAAAATCCTGGTCTAAGCGGCTAAACCAAGCTGTCCCTAACCATGTGCTTGTGGCGTGTAGGTGTCAAGTGAAAACTTGAGACTGAGCGGTTAAAGTCAAGGTCCAAAGCAAAAACAAAGAGTGTGCTTAAGAACCCTGGACACCTCTAATTGGGGACTTTAGCAAAGCTGAGTCACAATCTAAAAAGGTTCACCCAATTATGTGTCTGTGGCATTTATGTATCCGGTAGTAATACTGGAAAACAAAGTGCTTAGGGCCACGGCCAAGACTCATAAAGAAGCTGTGTTCAAGAATCATCATACTAAACTAGGAGAGTCAATAACACTATTCGAAATCTGAAGTTCCTATAGATGCCAATCATTCTAAACCTCAATGGATAAAGTGAGATGCCAAAACTATTCAAGAGGCAAAAAAAAAAGCTATAAGTCCCGCTCATTTGATTGAAGCTATGTTTCATTGATAGTTTGGAATTTATAGTATATTCTCTTCTTTCTATCCTATTTGATTTTCAGTTGCTCGGGGACAAGCAACAATTTAAGTTTGGTGTTGTGATGAGCGGATAATTTATACGCTTTTTGACACTGTTTTTAGTATGTTTTTAGTAGGATCTAGTTACTTTTAGGGATGTTTTCATTAGTTTTTATGTTAAATTCACATTTCTGGACTTTACTATGAGTTTGTGTGTTTTTCTGTGATTTCAGGTATTTTCTGGCTGAAATTGAGGGACTTGAGCAGAAATAAGATTCAGAGGTTGAAAAAGGACTGCTGATGCTGTTGGATTCTGACCTCCCTGCACTCAAAGTAGATTTTCTGGAGCTACAGAACTCAAAATGGCGCGCTTCCAATTGCGTTGGAAATTAGACATCCAGGGCTTTCCAGCAATATATAATAGTCCATACTTTGGCCAAGAATTGACGACGTAAACTGGCGTTCAACGCCAGCCTTCTGCCCAAATCTGGCGTCCAGCGCCAGAAACGGATCCAAAACCAGAGTTGAACGCCCAAACTGGCACAGAAACTGGCGTTCAACTCCACAAATGGCCTCTGCACGTGCAACACTTAGGCTCAGCCCAAACACACACCAAGTGGGCCCTGGAAGTGGATTTATTCATCAATTACTTACTCATGTAAACCCTAGTGACTAGTTTATTATAAATAGGACCTCTTACTATTGTATTAGACGTCTTTTAGACCATCTTTGGTCTCAGTTTTAATCCATTGTTCATCTTAGGAGACTATTGATCACGTTTAGGGGGCTGGCCATCTCGGCCATGCCTGGACCTTCACTTATGTATTTTCAACGTTAGAGTTTCTACACTCCATAGATTAAGGTGTGGAGCTCTGCTGTTCCTCAAAGATTAATGCAAAGTACTACTGTTTTCTATTCAATTCATCTTATTTCGCTTCTAAGATATCCATTCGCACCCAAGAACGTGATGAAGGTGATGATTATGTGTGACGCTCATCACCATTCTCCCCTATGAACACGTGCCTGACAAACACTTCCGTTCTACATGAAATAAGCTAGAATGAATATCTCTTAGATCTCCTAACCAGAATCTTCGTGGCGTAAGCTAGAATGATGGCGGCATTCAAGAGGATCCGGAAAGTCTAAACCTTGTCTGTGGTATTCCGAGTAGGATTCAATGATTGAATGACTGTGACGAGCTTCAAACTCGCGAGTGCTGGGCGTTAGTGACAGACGCAAAAGGAGGGTGAATCCTATTCCAGCATGATCGGGAACCGACAGATGAATAGCCGTGCCGTGACAGGGTGCGTGAGCATATTATTCACTGAGAGGAGGGGATGTAGCCACTGACAACGGTGATGCCCTTGCATAAAGCCAGCCATGGAAAGGAGTAAGACTGACTGGATGAAGATAGCAGGAAAGCAGAGGTTCAGAGGAACGAAAAGCATCTCCATTCGCTTATCTGAAATTCCTACCAATGATTTACATAAGTACCTCTATCCCTATTCTATTATTTATTATTCGAAAACACCATTATCACTTTATATCCGCCTGACTGAGATTTGCAAGGTGACCATAGCTTGCTTCATACCAACAATCTCCGTGGGATTCGACCCTTACTCACGTAAGGTATTACTTGGACGACCCAGTGCACTTGCTGGTTAGTTGTATCGAAGTTGTGACAATTATGTATTGAGATCAGAGCACCAAGTTGCTCACGTTGCCAGGGATTGTTTGAGCCTGGACATCACAATTTCGTGCACCACCCGGCCACACTTACGACATTGGGTTAACAGAGCTTCGAGTCTCAACTTGGGCACATGGTGGCTAGCCATTGCTACTACCCAGGGAAACCCTCATCTCCAATAGTGGAAGTGCAAACATTCACAATTCATTCAACAGCATATATGCATTTATACTTAGCCATAAACATGGCTCCGCCGTCACACGGCATAATCCAGCCATCCGGCTCACGGTTAAATCCATAACCAGCCAATTCATTAACAATTATGGCTCTTCGGCCCATGGCATAACAAGCACTTCCACCGCCATTCTCCGCATCTCACATAATCATCTTTGATCATCAACGATCATTCATTTTTCCCCTTGCTTCACTCGCAAGTTACCGCATTCACTAGCCCTTTTCCTCATGCTAGGCATATCATAATGATTTAAGACATAAGTGGTGAGATCGGAGGCTTAGAAGTATGAAATTTGGCTTTTAAAACTCAAAAATCAACTTTGGGATGAAAACAGGGCCACGCGTACGTGCACTCCACGCGCACGCGTGGATGGCCTTAAAACTCATCGACGTGCAAGCGTCATACGCGCGAACGCGTGGGTTGAAAAATATTCAAACGGCGCGCAAGCGTCAGCCACGCGTACGCGTGGGTGCTCTTACGCCCAGGCACAAAACTGGCACAATTCTGGCACAACTCTCTGGAAAATGGCTGGGCATATGGCGCAGCGCATCGACGCGCCTGCGCACACCACGCGCGCGCGTGGATGGTGCTTCCTGGAAGAATGGCGCGCACGCGCCAAGTGCGCCTACGCACGGAGGGTTATTCTGCTAAAAATTTTTAAGTTAAAAGCTGCAGAATTCACAGATTCAACCCTCAATCTTCCGACGGTCATAACTCTCTCATTTTAAATCATTTTTCACCCGTTCTTCGAACGGCATGGACATCCCGGATCCAATTTCATTTCTAAACAGATTTGGCACAAATCAGAGATCCGTAGTCCAAGTTATGTCCCATCAAAGTATGCCCAAAAACCATGTTTTCATACAAAACCACAAAGTGCCATTTTCAAAACAAGCCACTTTCAACTCTTTTCAAAAATCAATCAAAACATGCCAATTTCAACCCTTTTCTTTGAAATCATTCAAAATGTACCAAAATTAACAACAAGCCATCCTCAACTCACACATTGACACTCTACCAAAATTTCCAAAATCACATCCAACCATTTTAACACTTCTCAATCAAATGGCTAAAGGACAAACACAATATCATATCATACATCCTTCCTCATCCCAATTTCCAATAATACCATTTTCAATCAACCATCATTATACATAATCATCATCATACTCACCATCAACATGGTACCACCCACCAATTCAACCTCAATCATCCATCAAGCATATAGCACAACATGCATTTCTCATATATCACAAAATCAAGGCATCAATATTCATAATCACATATATGATCACATCATATATCTCAACCAATCAACAACATCATCAATTCAATGCCTATCTTAGGGCCTCTAGCCTAAGTATTTCCTACCACATTACATATTAGATACGGGAAACCAAAACCACACCTTAGCCGATTTCCCAAGCTCAACCGGAGCACTTCCAAACCACTTGTCCACAAGCTCTCAAGGTATCAACACCTCCAAGAACAGATTTTATCACACAAAACCCTCTTCCAAGCTTTCCAAAATCACCAATCAAGCTCCAATATTCACATATACACAACCTAAGCCACAATCATTATACCCATACACAACATCTCAATACCCAAACATCATAGAACAATAATTTACACTAGGGTTGAGAATCTTACCACACCCAAGGTCCAAGGAGACAAGATTAACCTTCTCCTTCAAGAGAGTTGGGTCCTATAACATCAAAGAACCCAAAATCTCAACATTTTTGCTCATGAAACTCGAAATCAAGGGCTGGAATTTCGAACAGTAAAACGTGGCTTACCTCAAGATTAATTGTATGGGTTTTGTAGAGCTCTCCGCGGTGAACGCGTGGCCACAAACGGAGCGGCAATCGGAGCTCTAGATCAAAAGTTATGGTGGTTTGAAGACCAAGTGAGAGATAGAACTTGAGAGAGTGTTCTTCCCTCCATGGCCTCCATTTCAGCGTGTTTAGTGTCTCAAATGAGGAGAGAGAGTGCTGAAAACTAGGGTTTTGGTTTAGTTTAGTTGGGCCAAGGGCCCACTTTGGGTCCAGTTGGCCCGGTTTGGCCCGTTCGGTCCAATCTTGGTCCGATTTCTATAAAATTGGTACCGAAATTCTCGTCTCAATTTCCTCTATCATATTAAGCCATAAAAATAACATTTTTGGCTTTCTAGAATAAATTCTCATTTATGGATTAATTAGCCGTTAATTAACCGGATCTTACAAGAAGGACAAGTCGAGCCTACCTATGATTGCTTGTGCATGCCCAGGTATATAAACTCTCTATTAGTTTTGGTAACGGCTATATTTAAGTTCTAGTTATTTAATCTAATTATACTTCTAATAATTATATAAATATTTGTGAAAAGGCTAACAGTTTGAGAGCTTTTCTTGAATGCTAAACAAGGTACCTTATGTAAAAATACTCTTTATTGAAAACTACATCATAAAAAAACACTCCTTTTTTTTAACTCAACCAAATGCACTCGAAAATTGCCTCTCAAGCACATACACCTTGATGCTGAACAAAATAAGATATGATTGTGATTTGTGAAAGTACTTGCATTATATTTAATATTTCTTAAAAAAGTGTTGAAGAAATATTAGATTTGTATTTGATACTGAATATGGAAATAGGAACTTTAACTGAGATCTTAAGTTATTAATTCTGTAAATTATTTTGTGTCTTGATCACAAAATAAATGTAAAACAGCTTCTTTTTTTTAGTTACTAGTGGCTTTGTGGTATTGAATTTGGAGTTTGAGATAAGGAAGGGGGAATTAAAAAATTTACTTTCAAAATATTTAGAATAGGTTTTAGTAAAGGTTCAAATAGGAGGGAGAAATGCTAACTGATTGCTGTGATGTGAACATATGTTTTCAGGTTAGACATGCTATGCAAAGAAGTAACTTGGGTCGTTTATTTTACCAAATATTTCAACAGTAAAGAGACCACAACAAAAAATTTGAGCCATCATAAAACACTATTTATGCCAAGATATGGGGCTTAGGTAGGGTGTTCACTCAACATAATAAAGTTTCTACTGATGAAAATGTCTCCTATTATTTTTATGATAATATATGATGTCTTGATTTTTTTTGTCACGCTAAAATGAATAAAAAGCCATCTTTTACAGTTATCTATGTAGTGAAATGCTTGGAAATTTTTTAACAGCTATGAAGAAATTAACCACGTTATTGTTATGCTTTGTTATGATAAAATGCTTGAGACTACTAGGGATGACTTTGTTATCCAACTGGAGTCCCATGATAAAAGGAGTGAAAATGAAGATAACATGGTGACAGAGGTCAATTCTATACTGACAATAGGAGACGTTTTGGAATTGATTCAGGTTAGTATTCTTCATAGATCTTCTCAATTTTGTGAATAATTTAGAAGATCCCCTTTGGATAGACTGTAAGAAACTAAAAATTGCCTTTATCTTTTAGGTTCTTGTGTTTGTGAAAAAGTTTAGATGTGATGCACTTTCATGCAGGTTAACAAATATTAATGAAGAAGGTTACCTTTTATGGGGTGCGTGAAAGCTCTGGAGGTTGTGTAGAAACAATTTTCCGATATGCAGGTAAATTTTTTTTGGAAGACAGATTGATGGCCCTCTAAACTTTAGAAATATAATGAATTCGGATTTTTACGAAGTTACACTTGAGGCAAGTTCTTGTGAAAATTTTTTTGTAGCACTTTTTTATGTTCGAGTATATGAAGGTTGTCAAAGTATTTAAGATATTGCATATTCATGCATAATAACAATTTACAGAATATATATCATTATCTTTATATAATGATATAAATTGCTATCTAATGCCTATGCAGGTGGAAGGAAAAATAGTGTTGAGATTTGATCTCTGTTATGATTTTTGAAACCTGTAAAACGTTGTCAAAAAACCTAAAACTGGTAAACGTGACTATCATTTCTTGGAGATCATGGCATGTCCTTCATGTATTGCATTTTTCTTTTTTTATCTCAAATGTTTTTTGATGGAGCTTTTATTTATCTGTTGATTTAACATGCTACTGATTTTAAGCAAGTTTCTTGAATGGTATAGGTCAAATTAAACCAAAGAAAGGGCAATCTCCCGAAAAATTGTGCCATTTGTTGGAGACTATTTACATCGAAAATGTAAGAACTGTTGCAAACTTGTCATTAATTTTCATGAATGATATAATTGTGGAGCATTGTAATTTAAGTTTATTTTGCCTTTTTCTCCTTACAACATTCCTGAATCAGTAAATCACTATATTTCTATATATGCTAGGTTCGTGTAGCAGAACTTGTCAATAATTCCATTGTAAGAAACTTATATGACAAGTGGCTCGAGCAGCTTGGCTCCGATAAAATCAACAGATACATTCATATGCAGTACCATCCCATTGAGAAAAACATTACTTTTCAATTGCATAATTGGTGAGAATCTTTCAGAAGTGAAGCTTGAACAGAAATGGGGTTGGAAACAACAGAACATTTTTCCCAGTATTTTTCTTCAATTAATTTTGTGGTATCAGAATGGTCATCATCATCCAATTTTGGTAGTAGGCAGATTTTTTCTTATGTATATATAATTTACAACCTCTATATTATACCAATCCCAGTTAGCACTAGTGAATCTTGTATTGTATACCCTTCTTCATATTAAGTCTTAAGTCTTAATACAATTAGATTGCAAATGGAAAAATCACTTAGATATTTGTTTTATTTTTTTCCTTGGAGCCACTATTATTTGTGGGATCCAAATTTATCAATAATTTCAATGTGTGGATAACTAAACATACTACTTTGTGTGTTGTTATAACACTTTTTACGGTTCATTTCATGTATTAACTTATAATGACAATTGAGTTTAGTAACATTGAAATGAAAGTAACTTTCTTTGGTGTTGATTTTTTATCGTTGTGTTTACATATAGGGGATGAATTTTATTTAAATGTAGAAAGTAAGGAAGCAAGTAAATCTTGACTATAGAGTCGAATAAGAGGCTATGGGATCATGTGTTACTCTTTGTTGTAAGCTTCTTTAATTGTTGTGTACAAAATTTTATTAAACGTAAATCGTTTCTAAATAGAGACAATCTTTTTTCACATTTTAATATTCATCAATTTGATAAAATTTTTTGACTATGATACTAAAATTATTTGCAACTATATGCATGTGTATAAAAAAAATCAAAATATCAGATATACGTTAGAATATAAATTATATATTGAAAATAAATTAAACATATATATAATGATTAATTTAGTAGATAATTTTTTGTGTACACATAATATTTTTTGTTAAATGTGAATACCATAAGATAGAACACTAAAATATACAGACACATAATTTTCAATTTTAGTTAATACAATTTAAGATATTTTAGTTTCATTTGTTATCAACTTCTTCTATTATATGCAAACATAATGATTAAACTCAGTACATGATTTTTCTTTAAATTCGAACATGATAAGGTAAAGCAGCATTATTAGACAAAATACGAGAAGACTTAATAAATAAATTTAGGATAAATTTTTTCGGTAAATAAAACTTAAGGTATTTCGCTTTGTTCTCTATCGATTTTTACTTTTTTTTCTATTATATGTGAGAACCTTAAGACATTAACACTAACATGATAAGTTTATGTAATAGCTTAAGGACTGATATACAAAGACATAGTATTTTGTTGTTGGAGATATAGTCGTATCATTCATGCTTAGGAATCTTAATCTTATAATAGTTTAAGGAAACTTGGTATTTGAATTTATGTCAAAGCTTTTCTTCATTTTGGCTTTTAGAACAGAAGGCAATAAAAGGTGTATTAGATGAAACTATTTAGAAATTACTTCCAAAACATTAGTCCAAGTTGTTCTTAATATTAAAAGCAACTCCTTCCAAATTTCCTAAAAAGTTGAAAATTGCAAGTCTGATAATCGGAATATTCTTAAAAACCCAATTATCAGAATTTTCCATTACCTTAGCAATTTATTTATTATCCAAACAAAACCTTTAACACCATAAAAAAACTTTGATCTCCCAAAGAATTAATTAAAGCTGAAATTTTTATAGAAGGATTAGATATTATAAGTTTAAAATAGACTTATGGAAAAATATTCTGAAGGTTCTGAAGGCCAAATATGAGAATTTTGGTTACACCAAAGAAAAGTTTTATGAATGACCATCTAAGATACTAATGTCAATAGGTCTTAGGTGTGGTTATTTTTTTCCATAAAAAAAACATATTCCCTTATGTTTATGGGATGATATATAAGGCTACTATGTAAGCTTATATAATGAGTTTGTCTGACAATACAGTTGTTGTGTGATGTCTGCAGAGACATTTATGCTAGAGAAATAAAGTTCGGATTAGTTTTTATCTAATATTAATAACGGAAAAGCAGTAATTGTGTCTATTTCTCCCCAGTCAAGGTCCTCCCTTGCAGCTCATTTCGACATTTCTCCCCTTCAGATGATGCTTTAGACATTTACTTTTTGTCTATGAATTATGTGGCTAGGCCATTATTTAAACAATCATTTTAAATTCTTGCCTCCTACAATCAATTTCTATGAATTCTAGCATGTTTGGTTTATCTTTGTATTAGACTGCTATACTCTTATTCTTTTACTCCTGATTTAAATGCGAAATATTTGCTATTACAGGTTTTCAAAAAGCTAACAAGATTTTTCAATTCATTGGGAGCGATGGTAATTTTCGATACAAGTAGTAGAGATTTCACCCTTATTAAATCTTGTATGGAATTCATGTCAAGGTACAAACAGAATCAACTGTTTGATTATGAGAAGAATAAGTCGAGCCTACCTACGATTACTTCTGCATGCCTAGGTATATAAATTTAACTTTCTATTAATTTTGGTAACGGCTACATTTAAGGCCTGGTTGTTTAATCTAATTATACTTCTAAGAATTATATAAATATTTGTGAAAAGACTAAAAGTTTGAGAGAATTAATTACAAGCTAAATAAGATACATTCTGTGAAAATACTCTTTATTAAAAACTATATCATAAAAAAACACTCCTTTTACTTAACTCAACCAAATGCACTCAAAAATTTCCTCTCAAGCACATACACCTTGATGCTGAACAAAATGATATATGACTGTGATTTGTAAAAGTACTTGCATTATATTTAATATTTTTTAAAAAAATGTTGAAGAAGTATTGGATTTGTAATTGTTTTGATACTAAATATGGAAATAGGAACTTTAACTGAAATCTTAAGTTATTAATTCTGCAAATCTTTCTGTCTTGACCACAAAATAAATGAAAAATGATTTCTTTCTTTTGTTACTAGTGACTTTGTGGTATTGTATTTGGAGTTTGAGATAAGAAAGGGGGAACTGAAAAATTTACTTTCAAAATATTCAGAATAGGTTTTAGTAATTAAGGGTTCAAGTAGGAGGGAGAAATGCTAATTGATTGCTGTGATGTGAACATATGTTTTCATGTTAGACATGTTATGCAGAGAAGCAACTTTGGTTGTTTGTTTTAGCAAATATTTCAACAGTAAAGAGTCCACAACAAACAATTTAAGCCATCATACAACACTATTTATGCCAAGATATGGGGCTTAGGTATGGTGTTCACTCAACATAATAAAGTTTCTACTAATGAAAATGTCTCCTATTGTTTTTATGATAATTTATAATGTCTTGATTTTTTTGTCATGCTGAAACGAAGAAGAAACCATCTTTTCCAGTTATCTATGTAGTGAAATGCTTGGAAATTTTTTAACAGCCCTGAAGAAATTTACCACGTCACTGTTAGGCCTTGTTATGATAAAATTCTTGAGACTACTAGTGATGACTTTGTTATCCAACTGGAGTCTCATGATGAAAGGAGTGGGAATGAAGATAACATGGTGACAGAGGTCGATTCTGTTCTGACAACAGGAGACGTTTTGGAATTGATTCAGATTAGTATTCTCCATGAATCTTCTCATTTTTGTGAATTCATTCACTTCTATCAAATGGTTTGTGAATAATTTAGAAGATCTCTTTTAGATAGAATGTAAGAAACTAAAAAATACCTTTATCTTTTAGTTTGTTGTGTTTGTGAAAAAGTTTAGATGTGATGCACTTTCATGCAGGTTGACAAATATTAATAAAGAAGGTTACCGTTTATGGGGTCCGCGAAAGCTCTGGAGATTATGCAGAAACAATTTTCTGATATGCGGCTAAAATTCTTTTTGAAAGACAGATTGATGGCCCTCTAAACTTTAGAAATATATTGAATTCGGATTTTTATGAAGTTACGCTTGAGGCAAGTTCTTGTGAAAATTTTTTTGTAGCACTTTTTTATGTTCGAGTATACGAAGGTTGTCAAATTATTTAAGATATTGCATATTCATAATAACAATTTTCAGAATATATATCATTATCTTTATATAGTGATATAAATTGCTTTCTAATGTCTATGCAAGTGGAGGGAAAAACAGTGTTGAGATTTGATCTCTATTATGATTTTTGGAATCTGTAAAACGTTGTCAGAAAATTTAAAACTGGTAAATATGATTATCATTTCCTAGAGATCATGGCATGCCCTTCAAGTATTGCATTTTTCTTTTTTTTATCTCAAATATTTTTTGATCGAGCTTTTATTTATATGTTGATTTAACATGCTACGAATTTTAAGCAAGTTGCTTGAATGGTACGGTTCAAATTAAACCAAAGAAAGGGCAATCTCTCGAAGAATTGCGCCATATGCAGGAGACTATTTACATAAAAAATGTAAGAACTATTGCAAACTTGCCATTAATTTTCATGAATGATATAATTGTGGAGCATTGTAATTTAACTTTATTTTGCATTTTTCTCCTTACAGCATTTTTGAATCAGTGAATAACTATATTTCTATATATGCTAGGTTCGTGTAGCAGAACTTGTCGATAATCCCATTGTAAGAGGCTTATATGACAAGTCGCTCGAGTAGCTTGACTCCAATAAAATCAAGAGATACCTTCACACGCAGTATCATCCCGTCGAGAAAAAACATTACTTTTCAATTGCATAATTGGTGAGAATCTTTCAAAAGTGAAGTTTGAACAGAAATGGAGTTAGACGGAATAGAACATTTTTTCTAGTATTTTTCTTCAATTAATTTTGTGGTATCAGAAGGGTCATCATCATCCAATTTTGGTAGTGGGCAAATTTTTTCTTATGTATATATAATTTACAACCTCTATATTATACCAACCCAAGTTAGCACTAGTGAATTTCGTATTGTATACCCTTCTTCATATTAAGTCTTAAGTCTTAATCCAATTAGATTACAAATGAAAAAATCACTTAGATATTTGTTTAGTTTTTTTCGTTGGAGTCACTATTATTTGTGGAATCCAAATTTGTCAATAATTTCAATGTGTAGATAACTAAACATACTACTTTGTGTGTTGTTTCAGCACTTTTTAAGGTTCATTCCATGTATTAACTTATAATGACAAATTGAGTTTAGTAACATTGAAATGGAAATAACTTTCCCTGATGTTGATTTTTCATCGTTGTATTTACATATAGGGGATGAATTTTATTTAAATGTGAAAAGTAAGGAAGCAAGTAAATCTTGACTATAGAGTCGAATAAGAGGCGATGTGATCATGTGTTATTATTTGTTATAAGCTTCTTTAATTATTGTGTACAAAATTTTATTAAACTTAAACCGTTTTTAAATAGAGACAATCTTTTTTCACATTTTAATATTCACTAATTTGACGAAATTTTTTTACTATGATGCTAAATTATTTGCAACTATATATGTATAAAAAAATCAAAATATCAGATATACGTTAAAATATAAAATACATATTAAAAATAAATTAAACATATATAATGATTAATTTAATAGATAATTTTTTGTGTACACAAAATATTTTTTATTTATTTGTGAAAAAATACATAAATAAGCTTTTAGTTTCCGTAATAGACACATGATATTTACCTACTAAATTTTACAGACACATTATAAAAAAAATGCATAAATAAGCTTTTGGTATACATAATATTTTTTGTTAAATGTGAATATCAAAAGATAGAACACTAAAATATACAGACACATAATTTTCAATTTTAGTTAATACAATTCAAGATATTTTAGTTTCATTTGTTATCAACTTCTTCTATCATATGCGAACATAATGATTAGACTCAGTACATGATTTTTCTTTAAATTCGAACATGATAAGATAAAGCAGCATTATTAGACAAAATATGACAAGACTTAGTAAATAATTTAGGAAAAAAATTTCGGTAAATATAACATAAAGTATTTAATTTTGTTCTCTATCAGTTTTTGACTTTTTTTTTCTACTAAATGTGAACACCATAAGACATTGACACTAATATGATAAGTTTATGTAATAGCTTAAGGACTGAGATACAAAGACATAATAGTTTGTTGTTGGAGATATAGCCGTACCATTCATGCTTAGGAGTCTTAATCTTATAATAGCTTAAGGAGACTTGGTATTTGAATTTATATCAAAGTTTTTATTCATTTTGGCTCTTAGAACAGAATGCAATAAAGGGTGTATTAGATGAAACTATTTAGAAATTACTTCCAAAATACTAGTCCAAGTTGTTCTTAATATCAAAAGCAACTCCTTCCAAATTCACTAAAAAGTCGAAAATTGCAAGTTTGGTAATCAGAATATTCGTAAAAACCCAATGATCAGAATTTACCAATGCCTTAGCAATTTATTTATTCTCCAAACAAAACCTTTAGCACCATAAAAAAACTTCGATCTTGCATAAGAATTAATTAAAGCTGAAATTTATATAGAAGGATTTGATATTATGAGTTTAAAACAGACTTATGAGAAAATATTCTGAAGGTTCTGAAGGCCAAATATGAGAATTTGGATTACACCAAAAAAATTTTTTATGAATGACCATCTAAGATACTAATATCAATAGGTCACAGATATAGTTATTTTTTACCATAAAAAAATAACATATTCCCTTATGTTTATGGGATGGTTTATAAGGCCACTATGTAAGCTTACATAATGAGTTTGTCTGACAATATAGTTGTTGTGTGACGTCTGCGGAGATAGTTATGTTGGAGAAATAAAGTTTGGATTAGTTTTTATCTAATATTAATAAAGGAAAAGCAATTATTGTGTCTGTTTCTCCCCAGTCAAGGTCCTCCCTTGCAGCTCATTTCGACATTTCTCCCATTCAGATGTTGCTTTAGATATGCGCTTTTTGTCTATGAATTACGTGGCTAGGCTATTATTTAAACAATCATTTTAAATTCTTGCCTCCTACATTCAGTTTCTATAAATTCTAGCTTGTTTGGTTTATCTTTGTATCAGATTGTTATTCTCTTATTCTTTTACTCCTGGTTTAAATGTGAAATATTTGCTATTACATGTTTTCAAAAAGCTAACAAAATTTTTCAATTCATTGGGAGCGATCGCAATTTTCGATATAAGTTGTAGTAGAGATTTCACCCTTATTAAATTTTGTATGGAATTCATGTCAAGGTACAAACAGAGTCAACTGTTTGATTATGAGAAGAATAAGTCGAGCCTACCTATGATTGCTTCTGCATGCCCAGGTATATAAATTTAACTCTTTATTAGTTTTAGTAACGGCTACATTTAAGACTTGGTTGTTTAATCTAATTATACTTCTAAAAATTATATAAATATTTGTGAAAAGACTAAGTATTTCCTGCAGGCTAAACAAGGTACCTTCTGTGAAAATACTCTTTATTGAAAACTATATCATAAAAAAACACTCCTTTTACTCAACTCAACCAAATGCACTCGAAATTTGCCTCTCAAGCAGATACACCTTAATGCTGAACAACACGATATATGATTGTGATTTGTGAAAGTACTTGCATTATATTTAATATTTCTTGGAAAAGTGTTGAAGAAATATTGGATTTGTAATTCTTTTGATATTGAATATGGAAGTAGGAACTTTAACTGAGATCTTAAGTTATTAATTCTTTAAATCTTTCTGTCTTGAGCATAAAATAAATGAAAAATGGCTTCTTTCTTTAGTTACTAATGGCTTTGTGGAATTGCATTTGGAGTTTGTGATAAGGAAGGGGGAACCAAAAAATTTACTTTCAAAATATTTAGAATAGGTTTTAGTAATTAAGGGTTCAAGTAGGAGGGAGAAAATGCTAAGTGATTGCTTGATGCGAACATATGTTTTCAGGTTAGACATGTTATGCAGAGAAGCAACTTTGGTCGTTTGTTTTAGCAAATATTTCAACAGTAAAAAATCCACAACAAACAATTTAAGTCATCATAAAACACTCTTTATACCAAGATATGGGGCTTATGTAGGGTGTTCACTCAACATAATAAAGTTTCTACTGATGAAAATGTCTCTTATTATTATATGAGGTCTTGAATTTTTTTTTCAAGCTGAAATGAATAAGAAGCCATCTTTTCCAATTATCTATGTAGTGAAATGCTTGGAAATTTTTTAACAGCCTTGAAGAAATTTACCACGTCACTGTTATGCCTTGTTATGATAAAATGCTTGAGGCTACTAGGGATGACTTTGTTATCCAACTGGAGTCCCATGATGAAAGGAGTGGGAATGAAGATAACATGGTGATAGAGGTCCAGTCTGTACTGACAACAGGAGACATTTTAGAATTGATTCTGATTAGTATTTTCCATGGATCTTCTCAGTTTTGTGAATTCATTCACTTCTATCAAATTGTTTGTGAATAATTTTGTGCTCCATTTTTATTTTGTAGTTAAAAGTTGTTAATTTTCAAAGTTTAGAAGATCTCCTTTGGATAGACCATAAAAAACTAAAAGCTGCCTTTATCTTTTAGTTTCTTGTGTTTGTAAAATAGTTTAGATGTGATGCCTTTTCATGCAGGTTGACAAATATTAATAAAGAAGATTACCTTTTATGGGGTCCGTGGAAGCTCTGGAGGTTATGTAGAAATAATTTTTCGATATGCCGCTAAATTCTTTTTGAAAGACAGATTGATAGGCCTCTAAACTTTAGAAATATACTGAATTCTAATTTTCAAGAAGTTACACTTGAGGCAAGTTCTTGTGAAAATTTTTTTATAGATTTTTTTTATGCTCGAGTATATGAAGGTTGTCAAAGTATTTAAGATATTACATATTCATGTATAATAACAATTTACAGAATATATATCATTATCTTTATATAGTGATATAAATTGCTTTCTAATATCTATGCAGGTGGAAGGGAAAATAAATAGTGTTGAGATTTTCTCTGTGTTATGATTTTTGGAACCTATAAAACATTGTCAAAAAATTTAAAACTGGTAAATGTGACTATCATTTCCTGGAGGTCACGGCATGTCCTTCAAGTATTGCATTTTTCCTTTCCATCTCAAATTGTTTTGATGTAGCTTTTATTTTTATGTTGATTTAACATTCTACTGATTTTAAGTAAGTTGCTTGAATAACGGAGGTCAAATTAAACCAAAAAAAGGGCAATCTCCCAAAGAATTGAGCTAATTGTTGAAAACTATTTACATGAAAAATGTAAGAACTATTGTAAACTTGCCATTAGTTTTCATGAATGATATAATTGTGGAGCTTTGTAATTTAAGTTTGTTCTGTATTTTTCTCCTTACAATATTTTTGAATCAGTGAATGACTAAATTTCTATATATGCTAGGTTCGTGTAGCGGAACCATTCAATAACCCTATTGTAAGAGGCTTATATGACAAGTGGCTCGAGCAACTTGGCTCTGATAAAGCCAAGAGACACCTTCACACGCAGTACCATCCTGTCGAGAAAAATATTACTTTTCAATTGCATAATTGGTGAGAAAATTTCAGAAGTGAAGTTTGAACAAAAATGGAGCTGGAAGGAACATAACCTTTTTTTCCAATATTTTTCTTCAATTAATTTTGTGGTATCAGAAGGGTCATTATCATTCAATTTTGGTAGTGGGCAGATATTTTCTTATGTATATATAATTTACACTCTCCATATTTATACTAACCCCAGTTAGAACTAGTGAGTCTTGTATTGTATACCCTTCTTCAATTAAGTCTTAAGTCTTAACCCAATTAGATTGCAAATAAAAAAATCACTCAAATATTTGTTTAGTTTTTTTCTTGGAAGCTCTATTATTTGTGGGATCCAAATTTGTCAATGTAACACCCTAACTACCAAAGCTCACACTTCCGGCTGCGCGACTCTGATAGTTCGGACATTACGACGACTTTTATATTATTTAATACTAAAATATGAGCCTGTTTAAAACTTTAAGTCGCAATACCGATCCAAAAATACTTTCATCCGATATCATACATCCATAAATACCATACAACTTACAAAACTCATAAAGAGTACATCCATATATATATATATATATATATATATATATACATACATATATATAAGTAATATTACAACCATAATCCAATACAATTCCTATCCCTCTTAGAGATTATATCAACATAAAGGCGAGGGTACAATAAACTATAGCTAAAACAATACAGAGCATCTCAACAATAATTAAATAAGCTCTTCGTAACTTCTGCGCCCATATCCTGAAAGGAAAAAAATGTAGGGGGTTGAGAACATCATCCTCGAAAGGGTTCTCAGTAGAGGGTTTTTGGGAATTACTGTAATAGGATACGTGAGTATAAACCGTACCAGTGATTAATAACCGTCTTATGCCTCCTTTTCAAAAACAACGGTTTACAATAAAAGTAAAGTCGGAAATCTTTTCTGAAAGAGGAACCATTCAATTCTCAAAAACTCAAAAGTCTTTCAAAACGGTTTATCTATGCTGAAACAAAATAGCCCTTTCATATTTTATTCAAAACCCGAAACACAAAACTGAAATCAACCATCGGTTCATCTCATTCCAACCACGACCCTAGGCCCAAACAATCCAACCAACAACCAATCACCACAATCCAACAGAGTCCCAGATGCAAACACAGATAGGAAGTTCAAGCACAAACAAACAGTTATTACAAATAGAACAGTTAGCAATTAATCACATAGGCAAACCAAGTATAACATGCACACCCAAACAATGTCACATAAATGCATATGATGCATGCCTGTCCCTAGTGGCTGATGATATCATCTGTCGGTTATATAGCCAACCCGACACGTCCTGGTAGCTAACCATGGACAGAAACACCCATCGCGGAGCAAGTAGGTTTGAGCTACAACCCCATTGCTACTACCCGCTCAACCCAGAGCCAGTGGAATAACCACTACTGCGGCTACTACCCAGGCGGGTGTTTAACAGCTCAACCTGGAGCGAGTGGAATCACCACTACTACCGCTACTACCCAGGCATCACAGTCTCTGACCTGGAGCAAGTGGGACGAACCACAACCCTTGCTACTACCCAGGTATCTCAAGCATATATTCATTCAGTCCCAGTCATAGATCAACATCCATCTCAGCCATCCGGCTTAAGTTCATAATTCATAGTCAGCCATACGGCCCATAACTCATTCAGCAATCAGCCATAAATCAATATCTTACACAGCCAATCCGGCTCACGGTTCAATCCAGAACCAGCCATTATTCATAATCATACACAGTCATTTCGGCCCATAACAAAACAGCACTTTCACCATTCAACATCATCGAATTCATAAAACCGGCATTTAAGCCTCAAATCACTTTTCTCAAGCCATTTCACTTTGAAATCAAATTTCAACTCTTTTCAGCCTTGGCTTTAAAGATCTCATTTCTCAAATCATCTCAGGCTCATAAGGCAAATTTACTCAAAGTAAGTTCCCTTTTTAAAACAAAGCCGCTCTCGGCATCCTCTTTCCAAGACTTCCAAAACCATGGAAAGTTAAAGATTCAATTTGGGAACAATCAAAATCACCCATTCCACAATGGGATTTTATAACAAAATTTCTCGGCAGAGTCCCAAGTCTTTAGGGGAGAATAACATAACTCATTTCGCCAAATTCATTTAAAATCATTAAAACATTGGCTTTCTGATTTGAGTAAGAAAATAGGATCTAAGCCAAACCGAGTCACGTAATCATTTACTTCTTTCAAAGCCGTTTCCTTTACTTAGGCAAAACCAGCTTCAACCCCCCATGATAAATTCTAAAGCGTTTCAACTGTTCAAAATTGTTTTAGTCTTGCAAAAGTTCAGAGTTCAAAGTGTACTTAAAACCTTTCTCAAAACATTTCAAAATAAAACTTGTCAATAGACATTCAGGTTCTTTCAAAGTCATTGAAACTTCTTTAATTGAAACCCCCAAGTCAAATTCAAAGGCATAAACCCTTTTCGCATTCAAACAGCTTTAAAACACAAGTTTTATCTAAATAACTTTCTCTTGAAAGAGATACAATACCTTTCTTAAGAAGCAAGACTAAATCACAATTTCATCTTTACTAACTCATTTCAAAAGCATGAGTCATCCTTTTCTTGATAATTCAAATAAAATAGCAGAAGTCTTTAAGTCATCATTTTCCAGACAACATTTCAATAAAGACTCGGATTTTATAGAAATTTCGGCAGCACCTCCCCTAAAACTTGGACTTTTGCCACCCGGTTTGGGTCCCAACTAAACCGTTTCTCATTCCTTTTCAATAGCTCAAATCCAGAAATCAATTCAAAAGCAAGCTAAATCCAACAGTCGCCTCAGTGGCATATCTCAAGGAAACCATTTCAAAAATCAACTCAATACCAACCGATTTAACTCATTTCTAAAGCTTTAAAGAATCGGTTCAACAATAAATCATTTATCAAAACCAAATCAATTAAAGCAACCCAGGCTGAATTTCAAAAGTATTCTATCTTTCACATCATCAAAATAATTTACTCCATTCAAACCAATCCTCAACGGATTAAACTCATTTCAAATCTTTAAAGAATCAACTTCAAACATTACATTTCACAAGCCACACAACAATTCAGCCAAACCAACATCCATAGTCATTCGAGTCAATCAAATAATACATAAGGCACATACAATCACCAAATACACAATACCTCACATCAGTATCCATATGTAATGATGCGCATAAACGTGTTATGCTACGATTTAGGAAATTGCACGATCGGCAAAATTCCTTCCGGCAAGTGCACCGGTTATCGTTGTCAAGTAAAAACTCACAATAGAGTGAGGTCGAATCCCACAAGGATTGGTTGAGTGAGCAATTCGGATTAGAAGTGTGTTCTAGTTGAGCGGAATCAAGATTTGAGATGAGAATTGCGGAATGTAAAATTGGCGGGAAAAGTAAATGACAAGAAAATTAAATGGCTGAATCTTAAATTGCATGAATTAAAGAGCAGAATGTAAATTGCTGAAATTAAAAGGGAATGGGGATGATTGCAAGAATTGAATTGCAGAATGTAAAGAGAAAGTGGAAATCAGAAATGGGGAATTCATTGGGTTTAGGAGATATTGAAATCTCCGAATCAAAACATGTAAATCTCTTCTTCAACCAATGCATTCATTGAATTTTGCTTGGCAATCTTATATGATTGGATCCCAATTCCTTGGCTCACCAATGCTCTCTAAAAACAAACAAATTCCCAATCCCTTGGTTTAAATGTTCATAAGAAGAGATGATGCTTGATCACTGATTATACCACACAATTTCATGAACCACAATTTGGTAGGATTACATGTCACAATATCCATCCAAACCCCAATCCAATCCACTGTGAGAAAGCTTCTCTAGCATGAATCCTCCATTCCTTTCCCAAGGCTCCGAAGGATTCCAAGTATGAGTAGTTTCTTTCCCAAGACAACTACTCAATGGAATTAGATCGAGAAGCTTTCTAACAAAATTCAAGAGAAAAGATTGAAGAAGAAGATAAACTATTATTGATTCATTGAATTACAATAGAGCTCCCTAACCCAATGAAAGGGGGTTTAGTGAATCATAGCTCTGAATTCAATTACAAAGAAAAGGAAAACTAGCTAAAAGTGAAAGTAAAAGTGAAAAGTCCCCCCTCTCAAATGCAGAAACTAAGGCCTTTAAATAGGCTCCCTAAATTACAAAATGAAAATGAAATTCAAAGCAAATTACAATCAAATGAAAATAAACTATTATAGATGATTCTTGTGGCCTTGATTTGGTGTTGTTGATGGGCCTTGCTTGCTTGAAGGGCTGAGTGACATAATTGATCCAAAAAGGATAATGATCCATTAAACTACACTCAAATGTTGCACCCCCCTTTCTTGAGTCGTCACTTTGTTCTCTTGTAAACCTTGCCAATTTGATGCCAAATATAGACTATTATACCTCGTTGGAAAGCTATGGATGTCAGCTTTCTAACGCAACTGGAAGCACCTCAATTGGATCTCTACAACTCGAGTTATACTCCATGGAAGGTGAAGAGGTCAGCTGGCCTAATTGCATGTTGGTACTATGCTCTTCTATGCACATTACGGGGCTGTTTTCTCCCTCAATTTTTAGTATCCACCATGCATGCCATATATTCTTGGAAAGCTCTAGATGTCTTCTTTCCAATGCATTTTGAATCACCTCATTTGGAGTTTTGTAGCTCAAGTTATTTATGTTTGAAGAAGGCATGGTCAAGCTGTTCCATATAACACGTTTAAGCTTCAGTTTAAGGTTAAACTGAAGCTTAAACGTGGATAAAGGAAGGGCAGCCCTGGAGGTCGAACACGTTTAACCTCCAGTTTGAGGTCAAACTGGAGGTTAAACGTGGAAGCTTAGAATGGTAGCCCTGGAGGTGTCGAACACGTTTAACCTCCAGTTTGAGGTCAAACTGGAGGTTAAACGTGGAACTCCTTCCTGAGTGGCATTATTATTCTGGCGTTTAACCTCCAGTTTGAGGTCAAACTGGAGGTTAAACGTGGAAATGCTTCTTTGGTGAGACCTTCCATTCTGGCGTTTAACCTCCAGTTTGAGGTCAAACTGGAGGTTAAACTTCATTTCCAGCATTTCTTATCCTTCATGATTTTTGGCGTTTAAGCTCCAGTTTAGGCTTAAACTGGAACTTAAACTCCACATGTGATATTCAAGCTTCCTTTATTGATTTTGTTGCTTCCTTGCCTAGCCTCTTCTTCCCTGAAATCATCCAAACAGTTGCATCAAAGTCTTGCTAAAATTCATGAGAATTCTTCCATTCATAGCATTCAAGGAATATAACTAAAAACTCATGGAATTTGCATAAAAATCTTCATGTTTGAATGATTTAAGACAAGCATGACTATTTGGCCAAAATGATTACTTAAGGCTCAAGAAAATGCATAAAACAACTAAAAATAAAAGAAAAAGGCTAGTGAAACTAGCCTAAGATGCCTTGGCATCACAACACCAAACTTAATCCTTGCTTGTCCCCAAGCAAGTTCTGAATTATTGAGAAGAAAGAATGAAACAGAAAGTAAATTCATTAGCCATATCAGTAAGTAATTGACATTGATTAATGGGGTGTTCATGCAGAAAGTTGTTGCAGCATCACTTTATTGTTTCTTAGGTAAGAAAGTCACTTTTTATGTTTCCACTAAAACACTGCTTATGGCCTCTTGTTATTCACATATCCTTGGCAAGTTTCTTTTCTTTGTTTTTCTTTTTATTTGAGCTTATTTGCTCCTTGTTGCTCAGTGTCATGTGTTGCTCAAGCCTTTGGCATTTTCTTTTTCTTATTAGTGCACTACACATATCCACTACAGGCATTTTAGTTCACATTTCTTCTTGAGACATTGGTGCCCAGCACCTCTTTGTGTGACTAAATGTTTTGTATTTAGGTTGCTCTTGATAATGGACTTTTGGTTGATAATCCCGGGTTAGTTAACCCAAGTTACCAAGTGTTGAAACACTCCTCAGAACCTATTCATCCAAGCATATCCTTAATACATAAACACCACAGGCATTTGTCTCAGAAGTTCAAACCATTGGTGCCTAGCTTATTTTCTCAATTTTTTGCTTTTTGGTTGCCCTTTTTCAGTGGTTTTTTCTTCTTCTTTTTCTTTCTTTTTCATGGCCAAAGACATTTATTCATCAAGATCCATAGACAGCATCCTAATTTCCACTAAAAGTGACAATTCTAACTTTATTTCTTAGTGAGCTGACTATTCAATCAAACATGCATACCACCACTTAATCTTATTTGATTTCTTACCAAATGGAATTGAGTTACTTTTGTTCAAACATTTCTTTTATTTTATGGAAACAGAACAAGCATGGCAAGCATACATTTAAGCAAGTGAAGTTTATCCAGACACTTAGACTATCACTTATTTGGAAATTAAACAAACAGACAAACAAAAACTGCAATGACTCAAACTTAAAGCAGGGGTGCATGCAAACTTCCAATATCAGCAATTCAAAGTACAAGCAATTAAGTGACAATACAACCTTTTAGCATCTTCTTTGTTGTTCATCATCCTTCCTAGCCTTGGTGTTCTCTTTGATGATGATGTATATTCCTTCCATGAGATTGATTGTCTTCCTGCAAAGCTATTAGAAGTTGCTTGTTCCCCAAGCACTTTGAGAATTGGTTAGCATGCATGTATGTTTGTAGGCCTCTGAACTTAGATTGGTGTGTGAACACCAAACTTAGTTCCTTGCCATATGCAGCAATTTGGATCATATGCAGAAAACCTCATGTGCTTTTATTAAGAAAATAACTATGAACTAGAAAAAGAAACTATGAACTAGAAATTAAACTATTGTTTAAGTAGTTTCCCTGATTGGTTGGAGCTAGTGACTAGTCATGCTGAGGTAGAAATGTGCTTTTAATGAAGTTTTTGGTGGAACACCAAACTTAGAATCTCACATTCACCCTTGAATTGTTTTGGTGTGCAACACCAAACTTAGCTCCTTGCAATACAGATAAATCTACTTAACTCTTTTATTGAAATAACTAGAAAAGAAAAACTACCTTTGGTTGGGTTGCCTCCCAACAAGCGCTTCTTTAACGTCATTAGCTTGACATGCTGTTCTTGACTTTCTTCCTCTTCCTCCAGTTTGTTAAGAGGAATGACTTCAAGTGGATAAAGGAGCTAGTTAGTGCCCCTTGTTGTGAATGCTTCTTTCCAGCAAGCTTTCCCTTGTGATTGGCTTGAGTGAACTTGCTTGTTGGCTCAGGAGTTGGATTGTTCTTCGACCTTCTCTTCTTCATGGATATGATCCTTTGTTTCTCGGTCACAATCCTCATTTTGGTGCTTGTTTCTACTGCCTTCACATCCTTGATCTCAGAACTTGGTTGTTGTTGGACAGTTGGAGTATCCTGTTCATCAAAAGCTTCCTGAATTTGTGGTTCAATGAACCCTTCCTCTTTGCAACTCTCTGTTTCATTGGAGTGTGATCTCCCTTGATTGACTTTCTCCCTTTCTTGTTCTTCTGATTCCTCCCTTGGGTTTGCCATGGTATCACTAGAAGAATTGTGGGTAGGGATTTGCTTTGATAGATATCCAATTTGTGCTTCTAGCTTTTGAATGGCATCACCTTGATTTTGTAAGTTGGATATCACTTCTTCCTTAAAGCCTTTCAAATCGGCCACATCTCTGCCCATAGTTGCAAGCATTCCTTCTATCCTGTTTAATTGATCTTGAAATTGTTGGCTCAGATTAGGTTGGGCAGGTTGATTATTTTGGCCATGATATGGTGGTTGAGAGTAAGTGTTTTGTGTGGCTTGGTATGATCTTTGGTTGGAGTGTTGGTAGTGGTATGACTCTTGTGTGTAGTGGAATGAGTCTTGTGGATAGTGAAATGAATTGTATGAATTTGAGAAGGAATTTTGTGCTGAGAAATGCTCAAGTGATGAAGAATTTGGATATGTAAAACTAGGAGGTGAGGTTGGATAATTCAGAGGTGATGGCTCTTGATGAATGGGGTGTGAATAAGTGAAATCTCTTTGGTTTTGATCTTCCCAGCCACAACTTGAGTAGTGATCAAATTCACCAAAACATGGACCATTTTGTGGCTCTGGGAAGTACCCCGTTTCCTGTTCCTGATACTCCCACCCACCATGAGCATAATAACATGAATCATTCTGTGGTGGTGGAGAGTTTCTCATGAATTTTGATTGACCAAAAGATGATGGATACTCCTTTCTTTTTTGCAATGTGCTCAGTCTCAAACAATACTCATCCAAAGATAGTGGAAATTCCATAGTGAGGCAATATCACAAACAGCTGGTGGTTAGTATGCTAACAAGGGAATAAGCAAAGAAAACAAATTAAAATTTGCAGAAATAAGCAGTAATAAACTGAAACAAAAACTATTAACAAAAGAAAAGAAAAATTGCTCAATCTAGTTAACTTCCAATTGGAGAATTGTCAATCGAAAACCAATCCCCGGCAACGGCGCCATAAACTTGATGCGCATAAACGTGTTATGCTACGATTTAGGAAATTGCACGATCGGCAAAATTCCTTCCGGCAAGTGCACCGGTTATCGTTGTCAAGTAAAAACTCACAATAGAGTGAGGTCGAATCCCACAAGGATTGGTTGAGTGAGCAATTCGGATTAGAAGTGTGTTCTAGTTGAGCGGAATCAAGATTTGAGATGAGAATTGCGGAATGTAAAATTGGCGGGAAAAGTAAATGACAAGAAAATTAAATGGCTGAATCTTAAATTGCATGAATTAAAGAGCAGAATGTAAATTGCTGAAATTAAAAGGGAATGGGGATGATTGCAAGAATTGAATTGCAGAATGTAAAGAGAAAGTGGAAATCAGAAATGGGGAATTCATTGGGTTTAGGAGATATTGAAATCTCCGAATCAAAACATGTAAATCTCTTCTTCAACCAATGCATTCATTGAATTTTGCTTGGCAATCTTATATGATTGGATCCCAATTCCTTGGCTCACCAATGCTCTCTAAAAACAAACAAATTCCCAATCCCTTGGTTTAAATGTTCATAAGAAGAGATGATGCTTGATCACTGATTATACCACACAATTTCATGAACCACAATTTGGTAGGATTACATGTCACAATATCCATCCAAACCCCAATCCAATCCACTGTGAGAAAGCTTCTCTAGCATGAATCCTCCATTCCTTTCCCAAGGCTCCGAAGGATTCCAAGTATGAGTAGTTTCTTTCCCAAGACAACTACTCAATGGAATTAGATCGAGAAGCTTTCTAACAAAATTCAAGAGAAAAGATTGAAGAAGAAGATAAACTATTATTGATTCATTGAATTACAATAGAGCTCCCTAACCCAATGAAAGGGGGTTTAGTGAATCATAGCTCTGAATTCAATTACAAAGAAAAGGAAAACTAGCTAAAAGTGAAAGTAAAAGTGAAAAGTCCCCCCTCTCAAATGCAGAAACTAAGGCCTTTAAATAGGCTCCCTAAATTACAAAATGAAAATGAAATTCAAAGCAAATTACAATCAAATGAAAATAAACTATTATAGATGATTCTTGTGGCCTTGATTTGGTGTTGTTGATGGGCCTTGCTTGCTTGAAGGGCTGAGTGACATAATTGATCCAAAAAGGATAATGATCCATTAAACTACACTCAAATGTTGCACCCCCCTTTCTTGAGTCGTCACTTTGTTCTCTTGTAAACCTTGCCAATTTGATGCCAAATATAGACTATTATACCTCGTTGGAAAGCTATGGATGTCAGCTTTCTAACGCAACTGGAAGCACCTCAATTGGATCTCTACAACTCGAGTTATACTCCATGGAAGGTGAAGAGGTCAGCTGGCCTGATTGCATGTTGGTACTATGCTCTTCTATGCACATTACGGGGCTGTTTTCTCCCTCAATTTTTAGTATCCACCATGCATGCCATATATTCTTGGAAAGCTCTAGATGTCTTCTTTCCAATGCATTTTGAATCACCTCATTTGGAGTTTTGTAGCTCAAGTTATTTATGTTTGAAGAAGGCATGGTCAAGTTGTTCCATATAACACGTTTAAGCTTCAGTTTAAGGTTAAACTGAAGCTTAAACGTGGATAAAGGAAGGGCAGCCCTGGAGGTCGAACACGTTTAACCTCCAGTTTGAGGTCAAACTGGAGGTTAAACGTGGAACTCCTTCCTGAGTGGCATTATTATTCTGGCGTTTAACCTCCAGTTTGAGGTCAAACTGGAGGTTAAACGTGGAAATGCTTCTTTGGTGAGACCTTCCATTCTGGCGTTTAACCTCCAGTTTGAGGTCAAACTGGAGGTTAAACTTCATTTCTAGCATTTCTTATCCTTCATGATTTTTGGCGTTTAAGCTCCAGTTTAGGCTTAAACTGGAACTTAAACTCCACATGTGATATTCAAGCTTCCTTTATTGATTTTGTTGCTTCCTTGCCTAGCCTCTTCTTCCCTGAAATCATCCAAACAGTTGCATCAAAGTCTTGCTAAAATTCATGAGAATTCTTCCATTCATAGCATTCAAGGAATATAACTAAAAACTCATGGAATTTGCATAAAAATCTTCATGTTTGAATGATTTAAGACAAGCATGACTATTTGGCCAAAATGATTACTTAAGGCTCAAGAAAATGCATAAAACAACTAAAAATAAAAGAAAAAGGCTAGTGAAACTAGCCTAAGATGCCTTGGCATCATGTAATAATTCCAATAATAAACTATAGTTTTCGGAAAGCGCCCCTACCTCAAAACGCAATTCCATAATCCAAACGCCTCATCAAGTCCTTTCCGCCTCAACCCGAACTGACGGCAACCAAAACCTCAGCTCCAAGTCACGTTCGCAATACCCATAGCAACACTAATCGCAACATACAATAATCAGGACTCGACCCCACGTTATCAAAACTCATATCCATTAACCGAACACAACAGAATACTAACGCGAGGCTCTCCGAAACATACTTACTGAAATGACAAAACAGGGCAGCTGCGAACTCCGAGCACGAAAGGCAAGCATGGATACACGACCCGATACTGAGGACTCAACGGCTGTTCTCGGCGGCGGAGGCAAGGTGCGGCGACACCCAGCGGCTCTTCCTCCCTCCACGCGACTCAGATGACCACTGCAGCAACAACCCGTGACTATGGTATTCTTAAAATTCAAAAGAAACAGAATCCATTAACAAGACCTTACCGGCAGTGCATTCCGGTGATGGTAATGGCATTTTCCGGCGGCAGAGACGGCGGAGCAGCTCGAAACGGCCAGCAACAGTGGCAGCGCTAACTCAGCACCAACATCCACCACCGTCACCACCTCCCTCTCCTACTCCCTTCATGCTTGACGGCGGCAGATTTAGTAGAAAAGGGACCATCGGTGCCGCGGAACGGCAGCGGTCAGTGTCGCGTCGGTGGCGACTGGACGTAGCTCCTCCAGCTCGCGTCTCCTCTCCCAGCGTCGGCCAGTCTCGGCCTTCCTCCTCCTTCGAGTTCGGCGGAAATGGACCCACGGCGGCGCTGTGCTTCCTCCACGACTACGGGCCCGACGGTGGCGCAGCAGTGAGGACGACGGAGCTAGCGGCGAGTCCCTCTTTGCGCGACGCTGACAGTGCGGCTTCTCCCTTCCTCCAAGCTCGTCTCGCTCTTTCTCTTACTCAGACTAGATCGGCGGCTTCATGGTGGCGACGGTAAAGAGGCTCGCGACGGTGATAAGCGGTGACAAACCATGGCAGGGACGAGCTTCACGGTGGCAGGGCAAGCAAGACTGGTGACGACGTGGCGGCACGACGCAGCGGTCTTCCCGCCTCCTCTCATCAGCCACAACTCAGCCTCTCACTCTCTGCTCTGTTTCCGTTGGAGGGTTCTATGTGTGTGTGTTTGCTGCTGCTAGGTTAGGTGAGGAGGAAGCCGGATCGGGTACGGGTTACTGGGTTAGGGTTTCATTTTGAAAATTAGGGTTAAGGGCGTTATGGTAATTTCACATAAAATTGGGAATAATATAGTAATTGAAACCCAATGTAAATCCAACACTAATTGTATATGGAAAAATACTATTTGCTCATCAATTTTACAAATTATTTTCCATAAAATGCCCAAATCAAAATAATTAGAAATAATATAATTAAACCCTTTTATTTTCCAAAGTAACAGTATAAATATTTAAAATATTAATTGTTTAATCCAAATCATATAAAAATCCTTATTATTTCACAACTACCAACTTTATAATATAATTATAGCAAATAATCCAACAATTATCAAATTGGATAATAATCATAACTTATCTCAAATTCAATAAATCAAAACTTGCTTTAATTTTCTTTAATAGAGGAATTTCTGAAATTAAAGCTGCAGAAACACTTAATTTGAAATTAGCTAATGATAGCCCCCTTTTTTTTCAAAGGTTTTGGGTCTTAGATTCTACCCACCTTATAAAAATTTTCGCCCTCGAAAATTGATGCAAAACGAAAGAAATTTCATAACAGTTCACCCTTGAACGCATTTAAGGAAGAAGCAAAAATATCTCATCATATAAACATATATACGATTTTCAAATACTTTGGTTGTCATATGCATAAGGGTGCAAAGGCAGGAGTGTGATTGCAAAGCAAACGTTACAATGTAGGCTCAATGCAAAAGATAACATGGGTCAATCATGTGATAGCAGGGCAAAGCATCAAAGGCTATAAAACAGGATGGGGTTAAAACGACGTGCTCAACATCCGCACACTAGTCTCATATCAACCTCAAAGCTTCAACTTTCCAACTCCATCAAGCATTTTACAATCCCATACTCGATCATAAGCCTTACAACCGCAAACCCGTTCGCAAGGAACAAAACACCCACAACTCTTCACGTTGCACACCTACCGCTTCAATTTTCGTATGCACACATCACGTCTTAAAGAACTAACGCATCGCGTTACTACATATACAGATCGCACGTGATATCAAAATAATTCTCGAGCCTACTCAGAAGAATACGAGATCTTAGAAAAGAGAGACAAATGTCAAGGACAATACTCATAGATTTGAAAGAATATATCTAATTCCAAATGAACAAGGATGTTCAAACAATGAAGTTTGCTAGAAATAGATCAATTGACAACTTCAAAGATAACCCTTGGATCAAAGAAGTTCAATAGGATCAATAGGAAGAAACCAGCGCATCAGTTTGAAACAAACTCAAGCTGAGTCGATGAAGTATGAGGTTTACAGAAGGGAATATTTCAAACCCATGGCAAAGCTCACAGAACTCAAGAGCACAATTAAAATTCTTCTGAATACTTTGTTCATAAAAGAATCGAAAACTTGCGGAAAAATCATTTCGCAGTCTGGAAGAAAGTCAAGTAATAAACATTCTTCAAGAGAGTAACAAAAGCATAAACGTGACTTTGCTATAATACAACTTCATGTTGAAACAGATCATGTAGAATTTTAAAAACAAGGTGCACACAAGTTTGGCTAAAAGCTAAAATATTTCCTGAAATATTTTAGAAAGATAGTTAGGTGCACAGCTTAACCAAAGGCAATCATAAAACTCAAAAAAGAAATCAAATGCTTGTTCAAAAATTCCCAAAACTCATATTCAAACAAGCGTGTATAAAATCATGGCAAAGACGAAAGAGAAAATTAAACTCTCTTTAGAAAGGAAATTCCGAGGTAAAAATTTGCTTACCATCTGGTAAAGAAATAGGTGGTGCGTTACAAACAAACCAATTTCCACTAAACAAGGGAGCTTTTCCAAAACCTCATTTAAAATGGCGCATGCCAACTTTAAATTAATTTCGTCAAAATTGGGCAATGGTTTCAATCTCAATCAAGCAACAGAAAATAAATTCCGTTTAATATTTCTTCAAAGAGAATTCAAAATTCCTTTAAAAGGTTTAAAACAAGACTCCAAAAGTGTTCTTGAAATCACCATCTCAGAAGAACATTCAAGAAGTTTAAGATGCACTAAAAAGGAGTCAAGCCTTGCAAGAAAGGATCTTAATTTAAAGTAGTTCAAACAAGATCCACTAGACATGAAACATTAAACAAGTTTCAAATTGATCCAAAAGAATACAAAAGTCATAGAAAAAGACAACTCAATCATTTGTAATTCCTCAATGAAAAGTCTTTGACTAAAAACTCTTGTAGAGATAATGAGAGAATAAACGATGCACTAATTTGAAACGAATCAAACTGACTCATATAAGAATGAGATTCTCAAGAGAGGACAAACCAAGATCAATGGTAATGTTCACAAGATGTAAAAGATTAGTTAAAAACAGAATCACGCATGACATTCATAGAGGTGAAAAGCTTAAGAAGGAGCGAGTCTGATTACAAGAAGAAAGCTATGAGTCCAATATTTTCAAAAGAACAACAATAGCATAAACCATGTAGTATGCTAAATCAAACTCAAATCAAAATGAATTAAGTAAAGTTTATCAAATGAAACTCAACCGGGATAAAAGCGAGAAATCCCCTTTCTTTCCAGAATTTTGAAAAATACCCCAAATACATAATCAAATGAAGATGTACATTGGAACTATTGTAAAATTACTAGAAAGTCAAATTTACTTTTAAAGTAAGTGCAATTCCGTAAACCAGTAAAAGTACAGGCGAGGTATTAGAAAGAAATAGTTGTTAAACTGTATAAATAATCTCAAAGTCTCATATATAGAAAAGTATATATCTAATCAACAGCAATTTATAAAATCTCAAAATTGGCTGTGATCACTGTCAAGTAAGAGAAAAATTGAATCAACAATTTCTCAAAGAACGGACTCAGAACCCGGAGTTAAAAGGCACAGCGCATTAAGACAAGTTCAAAGCTATATCAAAGAATACTTGAATCAAGAAGAACTCAAACAGAGGAAGATAGACGCAACAAGGATTCCAAACAAGCATATGCAATTAAGATCAAACAAGAATGCATATAAATAGAGGAATAGAGTTGAAAAATCAAACTACTTTTCAAAAGGATTAGCAAACAAGAACTTCAAATTAGGACATGAAGGAACAGGTCGACTCGAACAGAATTCAAGAGACACAACTGAATAGTCTCGAGAAATAGTTTCTAACGTCCCCAAAACCCGCGATTCGCTTTGCTCAAAACTCGTATATCATCTATGATAACCCATTAGTGCTTTCATATACATAATTCACTAGTATTAAGCCGGCCAAACTTAATATCAAGAATTATGCAATGCAAGTCTAACAGCGTTAATCAATAGACCGTCATGTGCATAAAACTCTAATTCTCGTCATTCGACAAGACCTAATACATGACAAACGCTCAGAGTATGCAATTGAAGCATAGTCAGTCCATTCCTCAGGCTCTACAGGAAGAACTGCTCTGATACCATAATGTAACACCCTAACTACCAAAGCTCACACTTCCGGCTGTGCGACTCTGATAGTTCGGACATTACGACGACTTTTATATTATTTAATACTAAAATATGAGCCTGTTTAAAACTTTAAGTCGCAATATCGATCCAAAAATACTTTCATCCGATATCATACATCCATAAATACCATACAACTTACAAAACTCATAAAGAGTACATCCATATATATATACATACATATATATATAAGTAATATTACAACCATAATCCAATACAATTCTTATCCCTCTTACAGATTATATCAAGATAAAGGCGAGGGTACAATAAACTATAGCTAAAGCAATACAGAGCATCTCAACAATAATTAAATAAGCTCTTCGTAACTTCTGCGCCCATATCCTGAAAGGGGAAAAATGTAGGGGGGTGAGAACATCATCCTCGAAAGGGTTCTCAGTAGAGGGTTTTTGGGAATTACTGTAATAGGATACGTGAGTATAAACCGTACCAGTGATTAATAACCATCTTATGCCTCCTTTTCAAAAACAACGGTTTACAATAAAAGTAAAGTCGGAAATCTTTTCTGAAAGAGGAACCATTCAATTCTCAAAAACTCAAAAGTCTTTCAAAACGGTTTATCTATGCTGAAACAAAATAGCCCTTTCATATTTTATTCCAAACCCGAAACACAAAACTGAAATCAACCATCGGTTCATCTCATTCCAACCACGACCCTAGGCCCAAACAATCCAACCAACAACCAATCACCACAATCCAACAGAGTCCCAGATGCAAACACAGATAGGAAGTTCAAGCACAAACAAACAGTTATTACAAATAGAACAGTTAGCAATTAATCACATAGGCAAACCAAGTATAACATGCACACCCAAACAATGTCACATAAATGCATATGATGCATGCCTGTCCCTAGTGGCTGATGATATCATCTGTCGGTTATATAGCCAACCCGACACGTCCTGGTAGCTAACCATGGAAAGAAACACCCATCGCGGAGCAAGTAGGTTTGAGCTACAACCCTATTGCTACTACCCGCTCAACCCAGAGCCAGTGGAATAACCACTACTGCGGCTACTACCCAGGCGGGTGTTTAACAGCTCAACCTGGAGCGAGTGGAATCACCACTACTACCGCTACTACCCAGGCATCACAGTCTCTGACCTGGAGCAAGTGGGACGAACCACAACCCTTGCTACTACCAGGTATCTCAAGCATATATTCATTCAGTCCCAGTCATGGATCAACATCCATCTCAGCCATCCGGCTTAAGTTCATAATTCATAGTCAGCCATACGGCCCATAACTCATTCAGCAATCAGCCATAAATCAATATCTTACACAGCCAATCCGGCTCACGGTTCAATCCAGAACCAGCCATTATTCATAATCATACACAGCCATTCCGGCCCATAACAAAACAGCACTTTCACCATTCAACATCATCGAATTCATAAAACCGGCATTTAAGCCTCAAATCACTTTTCTCAAGCCATTTCACTTTGAAATCAAATTTCAACTCTTTTCAGCCTTGGATTTAAAGATCTCATTTCTCAAATCATCTCAGGCTCATAAGGCAAATTTACTCAAAGTAAGTTCCCTTTTTAAAACAAAGCCGCTCTCGGCATCCTCTTTCCAAGACTTCCAAAACCATGGAAAGTTAAAGATTCAATTTGGGAACAATCAAAATCACCCATTCCACAATGGGATTTTATAACAAAATTTCTCGGCAGAGTCCCAAGTCTTTAGGGGAGAATAACATAACTCATTTCGCCAAATTCATTTAAAATCATTAAAACATTGGCTTTCTGATTTGAGTAAGAAAATAGGATCTAAGCCAAACTGAGTCACGTAATCATTTACTTCTTTCAAAGCCATTTCCTTTACTTAGGCAAAACCAGCTTCAACCCCCATGATAGATTCTAAAGCGTTTCAACTGTTCAAAATTGTTTTAGTCTTGCAAAAGTTCAGAGTTCAAAGTGTACTTAAAACCTTTCTCAAAACATTTCAAAGTAAAACTTGTCAATAGACATTCAGGTTCTTTCAAAGTCATTGAAACTTCTTTAATTGAAACCCCCAAGTCAAATTCAAAGGCATAAACCCTTTTCGCATTCAAACAGCTTTAAAACACAAGTTTTATCTAAATAACTTTCTCTTGAAAGAGATACAATACCTTTCTTAAGAAGCAAGACTAAATCACAATTTCATCTTGACTAACTCATTTCGAAAGCATGAATCATCCTTTTCTTGATTCAAATAAAATAGCAGAAGTCTTTAACTCATCATTTTCCAGACAACATTTCAATAAAGACTCGGATTTTATAGAAATTTCGGCAGCACCTCCCCTAAAACTTGGACTTTTGCCACCCGGTTCGGGTCCCAACTAAACCGTTTCTCATTCCTTTTTAACAGCTCAAATCCAGAAATCAATTCAAAAGCAAGCTAAATCCAACAGTCGCCTTAGTGGCATATCTCAAGGAAACCATTTCAAAAATCAACTCAATACCAACCGATTTAACTCATTTCTAAAGCTTTAAAGAATCGGTTCAACAATAAATCATTTATCAAAATCAAATCAATTAAAGCAACCCAGGCTGAATTTCAAAAGTATTCTATCTTTCACATCATCAAAATAATTGACTCCATTCAAACCAATCCTCAACGGATTAAACTCATTTCAAATCTTTAAAGAATCAACTTCAAACATTACATTTCACAAGCCACACAACAATTCAGCCAAACCAACATCCATAGTCATTCGAGTCAATCAAATAATACATAAGGCACATACAATCACCAAATACACAATATCTCACATCAGTATCCATATGTAATAATTCCAATAATAAACTATAGTTTTCGGAAAGCGCCCCTACCTCAAAACGCAATTCCATAATCCAAACGCCTCATCAAGTCCTTTCCGCCTCAACCCGAACTGACGGCAACCAAAACCTCAGCTCCAAGTCACGTTCGCAATACCCATAGCAACACTAATCGCAACATAAAATAATCAGGACTCGACCCCACGTTATCAAAACTCATATCCATTAACCGAACACAACAGAATACTAACGCGAGGCTCTCCGAAACATACTTACTGAAATGACAAAACAGGGCAGCTGCGAACTCCGAGCACGAAAGGCAAGCATGGATACACGACCCGATACTGAGGACTCAACGGCTATTCTCGGCGGCGGAGGCAAGGTGCGGCGACACCCAGCAGCTCTTCCTCCCTCCACGTGACTCAGATGACCACTGCAGCAACAACCCGTGACTATGGTATTCTTAAAATTCAAAAGAAACAGAATCCATTAACAAGACCTTACCGGCAGTGCATTCCGGTGATGGTAATGGCGTTTTCCAACGGCAGAGACGGCGGAGCAGCTCGAAATGGCCAGCAACAGTGGCAGCGCTAACTCAGCACCAACATCCACCACCGTCACCACCTCCCTCTCCGGTCAAATCCAACGGTCGTAAGAGGATCAGCCTCAACTCGCGACGCCATCTCCTACTCCCTTCATGCTTGACGGCAGCAGATCTAGCAGAAAAGGGACCCTCGGCGCCGCGGAACGGCGGCGGTCAGTGTCGCGTCGGTAGCGACTGGACGCAGCTCCTCCAGCTCGCGTCTCCTCTCCCAGCGTCGCCCAGTCTCGGCCTTCCTCCTCCTTTGAGTTCGGCGGAAATGGACCCACGGCGGCGCTGTGCTTCCTCCACGACTACGGGCCCGACGGTCGCGCAGTAGTGAGGACGACGGAGCTAGCGGCGAGTCCCTCTTTGCGCGACGCTGACAGTGCGGCTTCTCCCTTCCTCAAAGCTTGTCTCGCTCTCTCTCTTACTCAGACTAGATCGGCGGCTTCATGGTGGCGACGGCAAAGAGGCTCACGACGGTGATAGGCGGTGACAAACCATGGCAGGGACGAGCTTCACGGTGGCAGGGCGAGCAAGACTGGTGACGACGCGGCGGCACGACGCAGCGGGCTTCCCGCCTCCTCTCATCAGCCACAACTCAGCCTCTCACTCTCTGATCTATTTCCGTTAGAGGGTTCTATGTGTGTGTGTTTGCTGCTGCTAGGTTAGGTGAGGAGGAAGCTGGGTCGGGTACGGGTTACTGGGTTAGGTTTCATTTTGAAAATTAGGGTTAAGGGCGTTATGGTAATTTCACATAAAATTGGGAATAATATAGTAATTGAAACCCAATGTAAATCCAACACTAATTGTATATGGAAAAATACTATTTGCTCATCAATTTTACAAATTATTTTTCATAAAATGCCCAAATCAAAATAATTAGAAATAATATAATTAAACCCTTTTATTTTCCAAAGTAACAGTATAAATATTTAAAATATTAATTATTTAATCTAAATCATATAAAAATCCTTATTATTTCACAACTACCAACTTTATAATATAATTATAGCAAATAATCCAATAATTATCAAATTGGATAATAATCATAACTTATCTCAAATTCAATAAATCAAAACTTGCTTTAATTTTCTTTAATAGAGGAATTTCTGAAATTAAAGCTGCAGAAACACTTAATTTGAAATTAGCTAATGATAGCCCCCTTATTTTTTTCAAAGGTTTTGGGTCTTACCATCAATAATTTTAATGTGTAGATAACTAAACGTATTGTTTTGTGTGTTGTTCCAACACTTTTCATAGTTCATTCCATGTATTAACTTATAATGACAGTTGAGTTTAGTAATGTAACACCCTAACTAACAAAGCTTACACTTCCGACTGCGCAACTCTGATAGCTCTGGTGTTACGACGACTCTCGGAGTATTTAATATATAAATATGAGCCTGTTAAAACTTTAAACCGTTTTACTCCTTTAAAATACTTTTTGATAGGTAACATACATCCATACATACTATACAACTTACAATACTCACAAAAAATACTTATAAATACTTATTATTAATTTACAAGTATTTCATATCAAAATCCTATCCCTCTTACAGAACTTGCAAAATTAAAGGCGAGGAAAACATAAATACTAAAACAATCCAAAATATCGTCTAAACAGAATGAAATAAGCCCTTCCGAACCTCGTCGTCCATAACTTGAAAAGAGAACAGACCTGTAGATAAGTGAGAACATCATCCTCGAAAGGGTTCTCAGTAGATGGCTTTTGAGAATTACTATAATAGGATACGTGAAAATAAAACCATTACAATGATTAATAACCACCTTATGCATACTTTCAGAACCCGATGATTTACCATTAAAAATCTGAAATCTTTTCTGAAAGAGGAAACTGTTATTTCTTCAAAAATTCAAAAGCCTTTCAAAAGGTTTTTCCTAGACAGTATGAATGACCAACCTACTCCAAGTATAGGTTCATTAAGTCTATGCTGAACCAGTTTAGTTTTTCATACTTTTATAAACCAGAAACATCAACCAAACATGGCCTTCGGCCCACCTCATGATCAACCACGGCCCTAGGCCCAAATAATCCAAACAACAACCAATCACCACAGTCCAATAGAGTTTCAGTCGCAAACATACGTAGGAAAGTTTAAGCACAGACAAACAATTACTTCAAGTAGAGCAAATAGCAATTAAACATAATTAATCACATAGGCAAACCAAGTATAATATGCACACCCAAACAATGTCACATACATGCATATGATAAATGCCTGTCCTAGTGGCTGATGAGTCTCATCTGTCGGTTATAAAGCCAACCCGACAAGTCCTGGTAGCGAACCATTGGACTGTCCCTCTATCGTGCATCCCCAACTCGAGTTATTCACAATCATAATCAAAATCACATAACACCCACACTGGTGTTTATACCCGGGGGTGAGCTCATCTGAAACTTTCACAGTATTCGGCCACACTTACGACATAGGGTCAGCAGAGTATTGAGTCTCAACCTGGAGCACGTGGTGGCTAGCCATTGCTTTTACCCAAGAAAACTCGTATCTCAGATAATTGGAAGTGCAACAATTACTTTATCAACTCAATAATCATCCATATTCATACTCAGCCATCCGGCTCATAACATATTCCATAATCAGCCATAATTCATTATCATATACAGTCATTCCGGCTCATAACATAATAGCACTTCCACCATCCAACATCATCAAACTTATAAAATCATCATTCAAGCCATATAGGTGATGAATTTTATTTAAATGTTGAATGTAAAGAAGCAGGTAAATCTTGACTATAGAGTCGAATAAGAGGCTATGGAGTTTTGTGTTACTTTTTGTTGTAAGCTTCTTTAATTGATGTATACACAATTTTGTTAAGCCTAAACCGTATCTAACTAAAGACAATCATTTTTCACATTTTAATATTCACTAATTTGATGGAACTTTTTTACTATGATGCTAAAATTATTTGCAACTATACCTTTATAAAAATAATCAAAATATCAAATATACATTAGAATATAAAATATATATTAAAAATAAATTAAACATATATTATACATAATTTTGTGTGTACACATAATATTTTTTATTTATTTGTGCATAAATAAGCTTTTGGATCTCGTAATAGACACATGATATTTACCTACTAAATTATACAGACACATGATAAAAAAAATGCATAGATAATCTATTGGTACAAATAATATTTTTTGTTCAATGTGAATACCATAAGATAGAACACTAAAATATACAGACGCATGATTTTCAATTTTAGTTAATATAATTTAAGATCTTTTAGTTTCATTTGTTATCAACTTCTATCATATGCGAACATAATGATTAGACACAGTACACAATTTTTTCTTTAAATTCAAACATGGTAAGATAAAGCAGCGTTATTAGACATAAAATATGACAAGACTTAATAAATAAATTGAGGATAATTTTTTTTTTTTGGTAAATATAACTTAAGGTATTTAGTTTTGTTCTCCATCGATTTTTGACTTTTTTTTTCTACTAAATGTGAGCACCATAAGACACTACTGACACTAACATGATAAGTTTATGTAATTAGATTAAATCAATTTTAAATTGAGAGGATATTAAGACATTGAAATTTTTCAATTTATAATTGATTTAATCTAATTTATAAATTTATCAGGTTAGTAGCAAGGTTATGAGAACCAAATCGTCCTTAAAATAGTCAAGTGATTAGGTTGATGGTTTAATAGTCTAGCCAAAATTGAACCGTGGATAAACCAGTTTAAATAAATTTAAAATAAAATTATTAAAAATTCACTATAAATTTTAAATATTTAAATTTAATGACTTCTGATTTAATGAAATTCAAAATTCAAAATTTCGTAGATTAAAATTCAAATGTCTATAATTTATTATTGAAAGTTCACAAATTTAAACATTAAAATTTATGACTACAGAAAATTAAAATGCCTATAATTAACAAACACATTACATTCCACCACTAAAAGAACAAACTAGTTTTAAACACTACTTACACAAATTTCTAATTATTGAACCTAAACTTACACAAATTACATATGGCCAATAACTAAGTGTTGATTGTTGAACAAAAAATTACATAAAATTTCTATTCACATCAGCAACAATTCAATGATACATACAACTTCAAAATACACAATTAACAATTACAAAATTCAGAAAGCTCAAAAGTCGGAATTAACAATTACCATAAAATAATCAACAAAATTATTTTAGAAAAATTAACTTAGAAATTTTTTTAATAAAAAATCAGAAAAATTAACAAGAATAATTAACTCAGAGGTATAGATTAATCATAATTAATTTCAGAAAAAAAATTTAGTACTAAAGAAGCAATAGAGGAGTGCTCACTGGAGAATAAAAGACAGCCGAGCAATAAAGACGTTCGCGAGGAGCTGACGGCCGAACAGTTAAACAAAGGTGACGGCGAAGAGCAGAGGCTAGCAAAGATGTTCACGTTTCACGTGAGAGAGAGAGAGAGAGAGAGAGAGAGAGAGAGAGAGAGCGCAAGCTTGAAGAGAGAGAAGTCGAGCAGAGACGTCTGGGACGGCGACGAGAACAAGGTCGAGAAACCTTCATGACAACAACAACGTGCTCTGTATGACACAAAGCCGGCAGTTGACGTCACCCTCTAACCGAGGAGAGGAGTTCGACGATAACAATGGGGAAGGTGGCTGCTAGGGTTGCTGATGGTGAGTGTGAAGTGGCTGCAAGGGTTGCACCGTTTTAGGTTTGGTTCAATTGTTTTTGAGAGAAAGAAGGGGGAGGGGTGTTGTGCCATTTTAGGCTTTGTTTTTTTTTTTCTGTGTTCAAAACGATAGTATTTTATGTTGAATTTTATTAATTTAGAAGTCATTAAATTTAAATATTTAAATTTTATAGTGAATTTTTAATAATTATATTTTATATTTACTTAAATCGAATTAACCATGATTCGACTCTGGTTGGACCATTAAACCATCAAACCAGTTACTTAACCGGTTCAATGACTGGTCCAGTTTTTGCAACCATGTTACTAACCTGATAATTTTATAAATTAGATTAAATCAATTAAAAATTTTCAAAGTCTCAATATCCTCTCAATTTAAAATTGATTTAATCTAATTACATAAATTTATCAAGTTAGCAGCTAGCTAATTAGCGCAGTCTATTATATGTTGTGGTTTGTGTGATGTCATTTAGTGTATTATATTAGTGAACTTTGATGCTATGAACAATAAAAGTGATAAAAGAACTAATAATACTAATTTAAAATTTTTAGAAATTAAATTTCATTAAAAAATCTAATTTGGATTACGAAGTATTTTCAAGGATAAATTTGACCATGTATTGATGAACAAATAAATAGTGAATAGGTCATCTTCACTTCTCTCCCTATTCTTCATTTGACCAACCTAACTTAGATCCCTCTCCAATTTTCTGGGCGTGTCCCAATATTTATTTCCTGTTAAGTAACAAGTGCGAGGAGCGTCATGAATTAGTCCCACATTGAAAGAAAACAAGGAAGATTGAGGAGTTTATAAGATGAAAGACACATTAACTTGAAACCTTAAGATTTTGAGTTGGATGTGGTGTCTTCTCATTTTATGTTCTCTCACTTAATTTCTCCTCGAAGTCTCCCTGATAGTTAAAAGCTCCCAACAGCGGTCCAACAAGTGGTATCAAAGTCGATTCAGTAGTCCCTACAATAGCCCAAAAAGTGATTTCAAAGCTGATTCAGTGGTCGATAGCTCCCCACGGTGGCCCAATAGGTGATATCAGAGCTGATGATTAATCGGTCTGGTGATTTAAGAAGTATTCAAGGTGAAGCATCGAAAGTCTTCCTGGCAAAGGTGGGGCAGACGGCGTGTCATTTTATGTTCTCTCACTTGGTTCCTGCTTGAAGTCTCCCCGATAGTTAAGAGCTCCCTATAACAGTCCAACAAGTTGTATTAAAGCTGATACGGTGGTCCCTACGGTGGTCCAACATGAGATATCAGAGCTAATTCGGTGGTCGAGAACTCCCCACAGTGGCCCAACAAGTGGTATCAGAACCCATGGTTAATCAGTCTAGTGGTTTAAGGGCATGTCCCGCAGTGTAGTGTGAGGGTGTGTTGGACGAACATTCATATGGGGTGGAATCAGTTTAATAGCATGTCCCACAGTGTGGTATGGCGATATATTGGAAGAACATTCATTTGTGGTGGAAGAGGAAGAGCTAGAAAGAGGAGGAGTTGATGTGGTGGAGGAGCTAGAAAGAGGGGGAGTTGATGTGATCAATGTGGTGGCTCATACTTGTGTAAAAAATTGTTATGTAGCAAGTGTGAGGAGTGTCATGAATTAGTCCCACATTGAAAGAAAACAAGGAAGATTAAGGAGTTTATAAGATGAGAGACCCATTAACTTGACATCTTAAGGTTTTGAGTTGGATGTGGTGCCTTCTCATTTTATGTTCTCTCACTTGGTTCCTCCTTGAAGTCTCCTTGGTAGTTAAGAGCTTCACACAACGGCCTAATAAGTAGTATCATAGCAGATTTGGTGGTTCCCCAAGTGGCCCAACAAATGGTATCAGAGCCGATTCGGTGGTCGAGAGCTTCCCACGGTGGCCCAATATTTTCCTCCCAAAACCCTAACTTTTCATCATTTTCATACACCCTCTCTTTTCACTTATCATCAATCAACTTACCATGTACCACCACCTGACCTCTCTTTTTCAATTTTTCAACTACAAATTGTTAATCATAGTAGAAAGAGGCATATCGGAAAAATTCTCCGTGGCGCTTTGGATTGGGGACCTCAACGATTTCATAACACCGTCTAAGGCATACATAGTATCGCTCAAGGGCTTGAAAGCAAATGCCAACAAGCCTGATTCTGAGGTAACTTTCACAACTCACTTTTTAATACTCTTCTTGTTATAGAAAGTAAAATAAGTGTTCTTTGGTTAAAAAAAATCTTTTTGAATATTCAGCTGAAACTTTCATTATTTTTCTCTTTTGGGACTTTCTTTATATATAATTTTGGTTATTGGTATGACTGTAGATTTTAGTTGGCAGAAACAAGCAAGTTTAACTAGAGCCTGTTAAGATTTCTCTAAAGAATTGTTTGGCATTTAGATTTGTCCTCTCTTAACATTCAGCGAGTGTGAAATATTTATTATTATTATTATTATTATTATTATTATTATTATTATTTTTTTTTTTTTTTTTTTTTTAGATCTTTCATGACGTTTTTATTCTGTTGCTATTAATATTATGATTGTGATATGGTTGTATTGGAATTTTGGACTACGAAATTATAGAATGATCAGATCATTTTGCATCAAGATGAAAACATTCTATGAATTATGAAATAATCGATATACAAAGACATAGTGGTTTGTTGTTGGAGATATAACCGTACCATTCATGTTTAAGAGTCTTAATCTTATAATAACTTAAGGAGACTTGGTATTTGAATTTATGTCGAAGCATTTATTCATATTGGCTCTTAAAACAGAATGCAATAAAGAGTGTATTGGATGAAACTATTTAGAAATTATTTCTAAAACATTAGTCCAAGTTGTTCTTCATATCAAAAGTAACTCATTCCAAATTTCCTAAAAAGTCAAAAATTGCAAGTCTGAGAATCGGAATATTCTTAAAAAGCCAATTATTAGAATTTTTCAATGGCTTAAGAATTTATTTATTATCTAAACAAAATCCTTAGCACCAAAAAGAATTAATTAAAATTGAAATTTATACAGAAGGATTAGAAATTAGGAGTTTAAAATAGACTTATGAAAAAAATATCACGAAGGTTCTGAAGGCCAAACATGAGAATCTGAGTTACACCAAGAGAAAATTTTATGAATGACCATCCAAGATACTAATGTCAATCGGTCATAGGGGTGGTTATTTTTTTATCATAAAAAAATAACATATTCTCCTATGTTTATATGATGGTTTATAAGGTCACTATGTAAGCTTACATAATGAGTTTGTCTGATAATATAGTGCTTGTGTGACATTTGCGGAGACAGTTATGCTGGAGAAATAAAGTTTGGATGAGTTTTTATCTAATATTAATAAAGGAAAAGTAGTGATTGTGTTTGTTTCTCCCCAGTCAAAGGCCTCCCTTGCAACTCATTTCGACATTTTTTTCCTTCAGATGATGTTTTAGATGTTTGCTTTTAGTCTATGAATTATGTTGCTAGCCCATTATTTAAACAACCATTTTGACTTCTAGCCTCCTATATTCAGTTTCTATGAATTCTAGCTTGTTTGGTTTATCTTTGTATCAGACTGCTGTTCTCTTATTCTTTTACTCCTGGTTTAAATGTGAAATATTTGCTATTACAGATTTTCAAGAAACTGACAAGATTTTTCAAATCTTCGGGAGTGATGGCAATTTTCGATACAAGTTGTAGTAGAGATTTCACCCTTATTGAATCTTGTATGGAATTCATGTCAAGGTACAAACAAAATCAACTATTTGGTGATGAGAAGAATAAGTTGAGCCTACCTATGATTGGTTCTGCATTCCCAAGTATATAAATTTAACTCTCTATTAGTTTTGGTAATGGCTACATTTAAAGTCTGGTTGTTTGATCTAATTATACTTCTAAGAATTATATAAATATTTGTGAAAAGACTAAATATTTGAGATCATTTCCTACAGGCTAAACAAAGTACCTTCTGTAAAATACTCTTATTTAAAAGGGTTAAGTACGATTTTGATCCCTATGGTTTAGGTCAAAAAAATTTTTCATCCCCAACCTTTTTTTGCATACAAAATCGTCCCTATGGTTCAATGTAGTTTTAAAATCGTCCTTCCACAAATTTCCTGCTCCGTTTTCTATTCCCCTCTTTTTCACGAATTTGGTTTGGGTTTCGAGTGATTTTGATAATTTTGGTGGTTTAGGTGAAATCTAACATTGTTATTCCATGAAATTTTGCGTTCAAAATCATCTTTGAAATTTGTTTTAAAATCGTTTCCTTAATTTTTGGACAAAAATTAATTAAGTACTAAAATAGTTAAATGTTAGAATAACAATTCAAAAAACAGGATTGTTCAACCACCCTCCTAAAGAACAGGGTTAATTTAATTTTCAGCCAAAAAGAATTTGCTGTTAGAGAATGATTTTGTGTTTTGAGACTTACCTCTCAAAAATTAGATAACATTTTAAATAATGATAAAAAAATGAACTATCTTATCCGGCATAGTTTATATCTAAGTTTTTCTTCTCTAAGCTCTAAGTCCCGTATTAATACAAAAAAAATATAAATTTAATAGTTTAACTAATTTTATATTGATTATTTATTTTTGCTTACATCATTGAGACATTGACACTCATTATTATTATTATCAATAAATTTAACCTTTTTTCGAGTTAAAATATATGACAAGTATATTATTTTAAAATTTGTTAACACAATTTTATTTTCTTTCATCAAGTGTGTATTATTATACAAAAAGTACTAATTGTTACCAATAATAAAATATTTTAATATTTTTAAAAGATTAATATAATAATTATTTAATAAACTAATCCTTAACATTAAACAAACTTACTAACTCCACTAATGATCCTAGCCAACCTGTGCATGCTCTATAGAGATTCAGACCCTACTCTCCTACACACATACTTTTCAAAACTCGTGCCATACTGAGATTCCACATGTATCGCAATGTACATTGTTAGACGGCCGACACATGTCCTCTACACCTGTAGATGGAATTTGGAATCTACATAGTAGCAAACCCATTTTATTATTAGAGGTTGTTGTGCTTCGCCACCTTTGATTTGTGTCCTAAGCGTAAAGCTCTGTGTGACATGGTGTTACAATTCGACCCGGTTGGGCCATTAAACCATCAAACTAGTTACTTGACCGGTTCAGTGACTGGTCCGGTTCTCGCAGCCTTGTTGTTAACTTGATAAATTTATAAATTAGATTAAATCAATTAGAAATTGAAAATTTTCAATGTCTCAATATCCTCTCAATTTAAAATTGATTTAATCTAATTATATAAACTTATCATGTTAGCAGCTAGCTAATTAGTACGATCTAGTATATCTTGTAGTTTGTGTGGTGTCAATAGTAGTATATTGGAATTGTTATATATATTATGATGTCATTTAGTGTATTATATTAGTAAACATTGATGATATGAACACTAAAATTAATAGAAGAACTAATAATACTAATTTAAAATCTTTAAAAAATAAATTTTATTAAAAAAATCTAATTTAGATAACGAAGTATTTTTAAGGGCAAATTTAACCATATATTGAATGAACAAATGAATAGTGAATCGATCATCTTCACTTCTCTCCCTATTCTTCATTTAACCAACCTAACATAGATCTCTCTCCAACTTTTTGGGCACGTCCCAATATTTATTTCCTGTTAAGTAACAAGTGTGATGAGTGTCATGAATTAGTCCCATATTGAAAGAAAACAAGAAAGATTGAGGAGTTTATTAGATGAGAGACCCATTAACTTGACACCCTAAGATTTTGAGTTGGACGTGGTGTCTTCTCATTTTATGTTCTTTCACTTGGTTCTTCCTTGAAGTCTCTCCGGTAGTTAGGAGCTTCCAACAATGGCCCAATAAGTGGTATCAGAGCCAATTTAGTGGTCCCTATAGTAGTCCAAAAATTGGTATCAAAGCTGATTCGATGGTCGAGAGCTCCCCATGGTGGCCCACCAAGTGGTATCAGAGCCAATGATTAATTGGTCTGGTGATTTAAGAAGTATTAAGGTGAAGCATCGAAAGTCTTCTCGATAAGGGTGGTCCAGACGGTGTGTCCCCTGGTGTGGTCCGGCGGTTGATAAACCACAATTTTTTGGTTTATTTTGGATTGAATTGAGTGGATTTTGTCAACTTTTGTCACACTTATTCATATAAATTACATGTTTTTAAGATTTTTTCCTAATTTTGTGTTATGATTCAAAACACGCTTCTTTGACCTTAAAAAATGTTAATTCTTAATCCTCTCTTATTATCATTCGATGTCGTAATGCGTGTGTTAAGTGATTTCAGAGTTTATAGAACAGGAATGGCTTAGAGGATGGAAAGGAAGCATGCAATAGTGGAAGAAACACAAGAAATAAGAGAATTGAGAAGCTGGTACCGACGCGTATGCGTGACTGAAGCGTACGCGTGACCAGATGCAGCACTCGACCGACGCGTACGCATGGCTGATGCGTGCGCGTGACAAGTGGCACGTGCCTCACTTAAGGGAACACATTGGGGGCGATTTCAGAGCTCCTTCTGGCCCAGTCTGAAAATTAGAGGCTATGAGTGAAGGAGAATAAGACACCTTCCATTAGTTTAGTTTTTAGATAGTTTTTGAATTCTTGAGAGAGAAACTCTCACTTCTCTCTAGGTTTTGGTGTTTGTTGCCCATTTTCAGTTCAATCCATGAACTAAGCTCTTGTTAATTTCAGTTTTTAGTGTCCTAATTGTAGTTTATACTCCTTAATTTTTACTTAACACTCTTGCAATTTTACTTATTTTGAGTTTTAAATTTGGATCTTGTTGGAATTAATTTCTATTAATGCATTGAGTTTTCTTTCATGTCCATTGGTGTTATTTAGTTTATTATTAGCAATTATTGTTAGTGGGTAGCTTTGATTTGGATTTATTTCTTAATTTTATAATGTCTTTTTTTAGCGTACATAAGGTGTTTATGAAAATACATCTTATGATTATGGAGTAGATTTCTACTCTTGGTTTTGGAGTTGAGTATTGGAAACTCTTGAATTATCAAACTCCAATGTGGATTGGTAATTGGAAGGTGTTAGTTAGCTTGAACTTCACTAAAGCTAGTCTTTCACTAGGAGTTGACTAGGACTTGTGAACTCAAGTTAATTGTATTCACTTGACTTTCTATCATTTGTTAGAGGATAACTAAGTGAAAGCAATAGATAATTTCCATCACAATTGGTAATGATAATGAGGATAGGAACTCCAATTCTCACCCCTAGCCAAGGTCTTTATATTGATTGATTGTCATTCACCTTTACTAGTCTTAGTTTCCTAGTTTTTTCATTTTAATTTCATATCTCTTATTCATATATGCTTTTAGTTGTAGTTATCTTGATGCATGCTTGTTAGTTAGGCAATGCTTGATTGATATTTCTAGCTATCTCAATTTAATTGTTAGTTGTTTGTTGCTTTTATATACTTGTCATTTTTTACTTTTTTCGTAAGCAATCCAAACCCCAAAAGTTCCTAACCAATGATGTGCATCATGTTGCAAGTCCTAGGGAAGACGACCCGGGATTCTACTCCTGGTTATTGATTTGATTATTGTGACATTCTTGTAATTTTGATTTGAGGATAATTTGTTGGTTGGGACTATACTTTGCGACATTGAATTAGAAAAATCCTTTGGTCAATTGTTAACCGGCATTTATTCCTTATCAGCGGTGTATTGGATGAACACTCATTTGTGGTGGAAGAGAAAGAGCTAGAAAGAGGGCAAGTTAAGTGTCATGAATTAGTCCCACATTGAAGAAAAACAAGGAAGATTAAGGAGTTTATTAGATGAGAGACTCATTAACTTGACACCTTAAGGTTTTGAGTTGGATGTGGTGTCTTCTCATTTTATGTTCTCTCAGTTGGTTCCTCCTTGAAGTCTCTTCGGTAGTTAAGAGCGCCCTATAGTGGCCCAACAAGCGGTATCAGAATTGATTCGGTAGTCTCCATGGTGCCCTAACAAGTGGTATCAGAGCCAATTAGGTGGTCGAGAGCTCCCGATCATAGCATAACAAACGGTATCAGAGCCGATGGTTAATCGGTCTAGTGATTTAAGGCGTGTCTTGCAGTGGGTGTAAGGGTGTGTTGGACAAACACTCATATGTGGCAGAATCGGTTTAATGGCGTGTCCCACAGTGTGGTGTGACGGTATGCTGGACGAATACTCATTTGTGGTGGAAGAGGAACAATTCATGTGGTGGATGAGCTAGAAAGAAGGGGAGTTTATGTGCCCAATGTGGTGACTCACACTTGTGGAAAAAATTGTTATGTAGCAAGTGTGAGGAGTGTCATGAATTAGTCCCACATTGAAAGAAAACAGGAAAGATTAAGGATTTTATAAGATGAGAGACCCATTAATTTGACACCTTATGTTTTTGAGTTGGATGTGGTGTCTTCTCATTTTATGTTCTCTCACTTAGTTCCTCCTCGAAGTTTCTTTGGCAGTTAAGAGCTTCCCACAACGGCCCAATAATTGGTATCAGAGCTGATTCGATGGTCTCTCAAATAGCCCAACAAGTGGTATCAGAGCCAATTCAGTGGTCGAGAGCTCTCCACGGTGGCCCAACATTTTCCTCCCAAAACCTTAACTTTTCATCCTTTTCATACACCGTCTCTTCTCTTATCATCAATAAACTTACAGCGTACTGCCACCTGATCTCTCTTTTTCAGCTTTCCCAAGTACAAATTGTTAATCATAGTAAAAAGAGGCATGTCGAAAAAATTCTCCACAGCACTTCGGATTGGGAACCTCAACGATTTCATAACGTTGTCTCAGGCATGCATAGTATCACTGAAGAGCTTAAAAGCAAACACCAACAAGCCCGATTCTGAGGTAACTTCCACAACTCATTTTTGAATCCTTGATGCACCACTATTTCGTGGTACATTTTATGCTAAATTTGAGTGAATTTCATCCATTATTTCCATATTTATTCAATGAAATAGCATGGTTTTATAACTTTCTCCTAAATTGTGCTTAAGAGTGAAAACATGCTTTTTAGGCCTTAAATTAGCTAATTTTAATTCACCTTTGATTCTACTAGATGCCTTGATGTGTTTGTTAGTGATTTCAAGTTAAAAAGGCTAGGAATGGATCAAAGGAATGAAGAGAAAAGCATGCAAAGTGGAAAAATTATGAAAAAGCAAGGATTTGGGATGCATTCATCGGCGCTCACGCGTGGCAGATGCGCACGGATGGCAGACGCGCATGCGTGGATATGAAGTCGCATGGCGACACGTACGCATGGATAGTAAAAATGTCAATCGACGCGTACGCGTGACCCATGCGTACGCGTCGATGCTTGCACGTGACCTCATTAAAGTGAAAACGTTGGGGGCGATTTCTGAGCTTCTCAGGCCCAGATCCAACTCATTTCTGATCCTATTACATGCAGAAATCAAGAGGAGTCAAGGGGGGGGACACATAATTGAGTTTTCAACATGCTTTAGTTAGTTTCTAGAGAGAGAAGCTCTCTTTTCTCTCTAGAATTAGGTTAGATGTAGATTAGGATTTCTTAGATCTAGGTTTAATTCATGCTTTGATTTACTTTTCCTTTGTAATTCCTTGTTCCTCTACCTTTGCTTTCTTAGTTTAGTATTTTATTTCTTGTAATTGCTTACTTTTAGATTGATGCACTCTTGTTTCTTCTACCTTCCTTTAATGCAATTTATGTTTGATGTTCTTTTATTGTTCAATTGCTTTGTTGTTATTGTTTTCTTGCTTTGAGTAGTTGTAGATTTATATTTCTTGCAATTTTACCTTTGTTTCCCTTTATGCTTTCCAAGTGTTTGATAAAATGCTTGGAAGGATGTTAGAGTATATTTTTGAGTTGTTGGCTTGGGATGGTAATTTAGATGAAATTGAGTTGCTAATGTCCAAGTGTTGATAATTGGTGTCCATTGACTCTAGCCTTCCCTAAAGTAATTAGTGAGAAGGTTACGACTTATGGATTAGGATTGATGTAGCTCATTTGACTTTCCTTCACTTGTTAGAGGATGATTTAATGGGATTGATCCTTGCAATTATCATGTTGTGGTTAGTGACAAGGATAAAGATCCTTGACCATCATTCCTTGCCAAGACCTTTTTATCATTTGAGTTTTCATTTACTCTCTTGCAATTTATCTTTCATGTCCTTTATTCAAAAACCCCAAAATATACTTGACCATAACCAATAACGAGAACACTTCCCTGCAATTCCTTTGAGAGTCGATCCGAGGTTTGAATACTTCGGTTATTATTTTTTTTGGGGTTTGTTACTTGTGACAACCAATTTTTTGTATGGGGATTGTTTGTTGGTTTAGAAACTATACTTGCAACAAAAGTTTATTTGTGAAATTCTAAACCATACGAAAAATCCTTTCATCAATCCTCTTCTCGTTATAGAAAGTAAAATAAGTGTTCTTTTGTTAAAAAAAATATATTTTTGTATATTCAGCTGAAACTTTTATTATTTTTCTATTTTGGGTCTTTATTTATATATAATTTTGGTTATTGGTGTGACCGTAAATTTTAGTTGGCAAAAACAAGTAAGTTCAGTCAGAGCCTATTAAGATTTCTCCAAAGAATTGTTTGGCAAGCAGGTTTTTCCTCTCTTAACATTCAACGAGTGTGAAATGATCTATTATTATTATTATTATTATTATTATTATTATTATTATTATTATTATTTTTTTTTTTTTTTTTTCGAGAACTTTCCTGACATTTTTGTTCGGTTTATAGTAATATTATGATCGTTATATGGTTGCATTGGAATTTTAGACTACGAGATTATAGAATAATCAGATCACTTTGCATCAAGATGAAAATATTCTATGAATTGTGAGAGAACTGATATACAAAGACATAGTATTTTGTTGTTGCAGATATAACTGTCCCATGCATGCTTAAGAGTCTTAATCTTATAATAGTTTAAGGAGCCTTGGTATTTGAATTTATGTCAAAGTATTTATTCATGTTGGCTCTTAGAACAGACTGCAATAAAGAGTGTATTGGATGAAACTATTTAGAAATTACTTCTGAGACACTAGTCCAAGTTGTTCTTCATATAAAAAATAACTCCTTCCAAATTTCCTAAAAAGTCGAAAATTGTAAGTCTGATAATCGGAGCATTCTTAAAAACCCAATGATCAGAATTATCCAATGCCTTAACAATTTATTTATTATCCAAACAAAATCCTTAGTACCATAAAGAAAACTTTGATCTTCCATAAAGAATTAATTAAAGCTGAAATTTACATAGAAGAATTAGATATTAAAAATTTAAAATTAACTTATGAAAAAATATCTTGAAGCTTCTGAAGGCCAAACATGAAAATTTGGGTTACACCAAGAGAAAGTTTTATGAATGACCATCCAAGATACTAATGTCAATAGGTCACAGGTATGGTTATTTTTTATCTTAAAAAAAATATATTCCCCTATGTTTATGGGATGGTTTATAAGGTCACTATGTAAGCTTATATAATGACTTTGCTTGATAATACAGTGGCTGTGTGACGTTTGCAAAGATAGTTATGTTGGGGAAATAAAGTTTGAATGAGTTTTTATCTAATATTAATAAAAAAAAACAGTGATTGTGTCAATTTTTTCCTAGTCAAGGACCTCCTTTGCCGCTCATTTCAACATTTTTCCCTTCAGATGATGCTTTAAATATTCACTTTTAGTCTATGAATTATGTGGTTAGGCTATTATTTAAACCACCATTTTAAATTCTAGCATCCTATATTCAGTTTCTATGAATTCTAACTTGTTTGGTTTATCTTTGTATCAGACTGCTATTCTCTTATTCTTTTATTCCTGATTTAAATGTGAAATATTTGTTATTACAGATTTTCAAGAAGCTGACAAGATTTTTTTAGATCATCGGTAGTGATGATAATTTTCAATATAAGTTGTAGTAGAGATTTTATCCTTATTGAATCTTGTATAAAATTCATGTCAAGGTACAAACAGAATCAACTGTTTGATGATGAGAAGAATAAGTTAAGCCTACCTACGATTTCTTCTGCATGCCCAGGTATATAAATAATTCTCTATTAGTTTTGGTAACGACTACATTTAAGGTCTGGTTGTTTAATCTAATTATACTTCTAAGAATTATATAAATATATGTGAAAAGCCTAAAAATTTGAGAGCATTTTCTACAGGCTAAACAAAATACCTTCTGTAAAATATTCTTATTGAAAACTTTATCATAAAAAAACACTCATTTTTCTTAACTCAACCAAATGCATTTGAAAATTACCTTTCAAACACATACACCTAGATGCTGGACAAAACGATATATAATTGTGCTTTGTGAAAGTACTTGGCTTATATTTAATATTTTCTGGAGAAGTGTTGAAGAAATATTAGATTTGCAATCGTTTTGATACTGAATATGGAAATAGAAACTTTAACTGGAATCTTAAGTTATTAATTCTGTAAATTTTTTTGTGTTTTGATCACAAAATAAATAAAAAAATGGCTTCTTTCTTTAATTATTAATGACTTTGTGGTATTATATTTGGAGGTTGAGATAAGGAAGAGGAACTGAAAAATTTACTTTCAAAATATTTAGAATAGGTATAATAAGAGTTCAAGTTGGTGGGAGAAATGCTAACTGATTGTTGGGATGTGAACATATGTTTTCATGTTGAATATACTATGCAGAGAAGCAACTTAGATTGTTTATTTTACCAAATATTTCAAAAATAAAAAGTCTACAACAAATAATTGGAGCCATCATAAAATACTATCTATACCAAGATATAAGACTTAAATAAGGTGTTCACTTAATATAATAAAATTTTTAGTGATGAAAAAGTCTTTTATTATTTCTATATAATATATGATGGCTTAAAATTTTTTTTGTCACGCTGAAAGGAATAAGAATCTATATTTTCCATTTATCTATGAAGTAAAATGCTTGAAAAATTTTTAACAGGCCAAAAAAATTTATCACGTCACTATTATGCTTTATTATGATAAAAGTTAAATAGTCATTTTTAATCATAAATAATTTAGATGCAGATAAAATTAATCATAAAAAATTAAAATTAAAGTTATATATATAATGATTTTTATTTGATAAAAATATCTAATTGTTACTTTTTTTTTTTTATTAATTTCATTGAAAAAAAATTAAAATACCCAGTCTATCTTATTATCTTTAAGGGTTAACCACAAAAAACGTCCCTAAATTATTCAGACGCTGACAAAAATGTATCCGAATTTTACTATCAACTAAAATGTCTTTAAATAATTTTAAAACGTGACAAAAATGTCCAATGACAAATATATATTTTCAAAAAATGCCTTATTGATTGAATTTTGATGTGATTTTTTGCAAGCATAATTAAAAAAGTGAGATATTATTATTATTAAAATTTGGTGACTTTTTTCCATGTATATATATTTTTTTATTTTTTAAAAATATTTTTAGTTGTTACCAAAAAAATTACAAAAAAAATATATACTTAACAAAAAGTCACCAAATTTTAAGGATAATAATATCTCATTTTTTTTAATTATGCTTGCAAAATAATGTATCAAAATTCAATCCCTAATATATTTTTTGAGAAATACATATTTAATGTTAGATAATCTTACAAAAAAACTAACATTAAATATGTATTTCTCACAAAATACGTTAGAGAGTGAATTTTGATATGATTTTTTGCAAGCATTATTAAAAAATGAGATATTATTATTTTTAAAATTTAGTAATTTTTTATTAAGTATATATTATTTTGTGATTTTTTAAAAATATTATTGGTTATTAATAAAAAAATATAAAAAATATATATATATACTTAACGAAAAATTACCAAATTTTAAGTATAATAAATTAATAATATTTTATTTTTATAATCATGTTTATAAAAAATTGATCAAAATTCAATCTCTAAAAATTTTTTTAAAAATATATATTTACTATTAAATATTTTATTATATTTTTAAATTATTTAAAAATATTTCTATAGTAAAATTTAAATATATTTTTGTCCATATTTAAATAATTCAAGGATATTTTTTGTGGTTAACTCTATCTTCAATCTTTCTTCTTATGCCTCTAAAACTACCATTGTTAACCACCATGAGAAAAATAAGTTTACACATGTGAACTACCGCTGACATTAAACCAGGCGTGCGCACACACACAAGAACCATCGCTGTGGACATTAAAAAGGCTGAAAACACAGCTCGAACCAACGGCAACAACTTCACATACACGCGACCTTGAACCAGCATCGCTGCCAACATTGAACCACAGCAGCGGCTACACACACAAAAGAGAGGAAAGATCTAAGAAGGAAAACGGTTAAGGAGGAAGAAGGCGTCGCCAGCGAGGATTAACGGACAGCGTTGTTTGCAACTCAAGTGTAACAATCCAAAAATAATAATCAAAGAAGAGACAATAGCATCATCTAAAAAGAACAAAATAAGAATTGAAGGATAAAATATATGATTCACATTCAGCAAACAATAACAAGAATAAGAACTAACCCCAGGGACGAAAGGTGAAGAGGGAGGCGGTGTATCGAAGGAGCGATGCGAGATATTTGATTTGCTTTAGCAGAAAAGTGAAATCCTAGATTTTCTATTCCCAACTCACCAAGAACCCAAAATTCAAACAATTCCCCCTCTCCCCTCTCCCCACTCCCTCCCTGTTCTAAGCCTAGTTCTTCGACAAAAAACATACACAATGAGAAGGCCACTCATCTGCATGCACTGGCCGATGTCTTCCTCGTCGCCAACATTGTTATGGACTTCGGAGAAGACCTGAGAGTACAACGGCCGTCGGGAAAGGCGGCTCGATATCGGAGATGACGGCGAGGCACTGGGACACCGATGGTCGACGGACAGCGGGAGACTGTGGCTTTGGAACCCGCAGATCTGGAGCCTTGGGGAACAGGGAGCACTGCGGCACTGGCTTTGAGGTTTGTGCGAGACTCTTTGGCATGGATATGATTTTTTTTTTCAGGTGCGTGACAAGGGTGATGTAAGAAAGACATAGAAGAGTTTGAAATCTTGAAGACAAGGATAATTTGGATATTTTAATTTATTTTTTAATATAATTAATAAAAAATTAATAATTAAATATTTTTGTAAATAAAATTTATTTTTTATAGATATAATTTTAATTTTAATTATTTTATAGTTAGTTTTCTTAATGTCTAAATCATTCTTTGTTAGAAATTTGTTTTTTAATGTATTAAGTATTAACACATCTCAGTAATTATTATGGGCCTCAAATACTGGAAGGCTTACTTGTAGGCCCAATATTAATGGGCCGAATAAACAAAACTAAAACCGTGGAAACGTGAAATATTTTATGCCACTAACTTAAGGCCTAAAGATCGTGACCAAAAAAGAATAAGGCCAATGACGAAAAAAAATATTTTGAGTAAATTACTTCGAAGTCCCAAGCTCTAATTAACCAAAAAAAAAAAAATATTGCTTAGACAAATGCATGTAGGAATGGCAATGAGTTTTTAACTTTTTATGTGAGTGGAGATTTTTCTCCCACCCTCCGTCTTTAGTAAAATGTCCTCGTCTTCGCTATATTTTTATATTTTTGTCACGCGTCTTCGTTTATTTCTCTCCGCAAAATGAGGCAGATACTTACATGCAATGAAAATGAAGATAATATAATAACTAAAAATTAATTTTAATTTAACAATAATTATATAAAAATATTATTTAATTATTAATTTTAAAATCATTTTAAAAATATATACTTTAATTAAAAAATTAGAGATAACTAAATTAATTTTTTTATTCATAAAATAAAATTTAAAATTTAATTATTTAAATTAAAATATATAAATTTTTTATTATTTTTTAATTATTAAAACTTTAAATTATAAATAAAAAATATCCAACTAATATAAAAATATCTGAAAATAAAATTTTGAGAATAAATAAAATGAATCATAAATAATTTATTATTTAATTTCTAAAAGATTCGGTGTCTTAGGTATCCATTGATATTATTAAGTTCAACCAAATATTAAATCAAACACAAATTTAACATATAATGACATACACATAAAATTTTAAACATATAAATTAAAATAAAATGAATTAAAATTACTTACACATCTCATATGTATAAGCACATTTAAGTAAATTTTTTTTCATGAAAATTTTGTGCGACGAGTACCTCAATTTCCGTTCTCGTTTCTATTTATTCGCGAGACGAGTTCACATTCCGTGGAAATTTTGCAGATTTTTATTAGACTCTATCGCAAATAATTTTCGCTGAGTATGGATTTTCTTGCCATCCCTAAATGCATGTGATAATTATTAATAAATAAATAAGAAAGTATAAGTATCTAATTTGAAAAAATAATGTTAGAGAACTAATACTATAATAGCTAATTTCAGTCAATATTATAACAAGTTATTAAATAAGTCTCATACGAAGTCCATTAAAAATTAGCTTTTGTTAAATTTAGATTTGGAATATTTTTTCTAATTGAATTTTAGATGTTCTTATTTTTAAAAATTTTAGAGCATCTCAAATACTAGTTTTAATTTCATTCTATTTTGGGTCCTACAAAAAGATTTATGGAATCATATATCATAAATAGTGATTTAAAACTAAAAGTGGAATTTGCTTTTCTGATGATTAGTATTAGTTTAATTAGAATTTTATATTATTTTTAATTATTTCATCAACATAATTATATGAATGGTAAAATTTTATTAGTTTTTTATTAAAATGATACGATATCTTTAAGGTGATACCGGTTTCATTTTATAAATCAAATTTAATACAAATTTTAATTTTAAATTAATTTATTTTTTAAAAATATAAAAAATAATACTCTAAAAATACTCCTTCAAAAATATCCTTATATAATTTTTTCTTATATTAAATATCAATTGAAATGCTAGTTTTACAATATTAGCTCGCAAGACTTTCTCGAATTAAAAATCTTAAAAGGATGAAGTGAATGTTCACGTGCTCACTCAAAATTGGAAAAAAAAAAAAAAGAAGTGATGCCAATACAGTTATGTGCTAAAACACAAATATATACTTTATCTAAGCAACTTTTTTCTTTTGTCTTTTTCTTATTTTTCTAACATTATTTATTTATTAATAATATTATATTATTAATAAAATTTATTATTTTTAATTAATATTTAATTAATTCTAAATATTAAAATTAACTTTTAAATTAAAACAATATAAAAATAAGATATTAATCTAAAATGATAAAGAATGTTAACGAAAAGTGTTAGTGTCTAACTTTTCTTTTTATTTATTTGTTTATTTGTTTAATAATATAGTATAAAACTATAGGAACTATAAATTGGACATTGACTACTCGTTATGGTTCTAGATTGAAAGATTGGGATAGACTCTTCAAACTAAAATCTAATACCTATAACATTTGAAACGTCCTCTAAGCTTAGGTGAACTTTTTTGTCACTTTTTCCCTGTCCTTAATGTAACTTTTTGGTAGTATGAAATTATGATTAAAAAATTTGACGCTGCTAGAGATGACTTTGTTATTCAATTGGAGTCCTATCCTAAAAGAAATGGGAATAGAGATAGACAGAGGTTAATTTTGTACCGATTACAGGAGAAGTTTTGGAATTGATTTAGATGAGTACTTTTCATGCATCTTTTTAGTTTTATGAATTTATTCACTTCTATCAAATAGTTTGTGAATAATTTTGTATTTTTGCAGTTAAAAGAAGTTAATTTTCAAAGCTCAGAAGATCTCTTTTGGATAGACAATAAAAAATTAAAAATTGCTTTTATTTTTTAGTTTCTTCTATTTGTAAAATAGTTTAAATATGATGCATTTTTATGCAAGTTGACAAATATTAATCGAAAAAATTATTTTTTATGGGATCCGTAAGAGATTTGGAAGTTATGCAGAAATAATTTTTTGATATGCCGCTAAAATTTTTTTCCAAAGATAGATAACCCTCTAAACTTTAAAAATATACAGAATTCAGATTTTAGAAAGTTACACTTGAGGCAAGTTCTTGTGTAAATTTTTTTATAGCTTTTTTTATGCTCGAGTATATGAAGGTTGTCAAAATATTTAAGATATTGCATATTCATGTATAATAACAATATATGGAATATATATCAATATCTTCATATAGTGATATAAATTGCTTTCTATTGTCTATGCAGGTGGAGGAAAAACTAGCGTTGAAATTTGCTCTTTGTTATGATTTTTAGAACTTGTAAAATATTGTCAAAAAACTTAAAACTGGTAGATGTGACTATCATTTTCTGGAGATCATGGCATGTCCTTCACGTATTGTATTTTTTCTTTCCATCTCCAATGTTTTTTTTTATAGAGCTTTTATTTATATGTTGATTTAACATATTACTGATTTTAAGCAGATTACTTGAATGACGGAGGTTAAATTAAACCAAAGAAAGGACAATCTTTCAAAGAATTGAGTTAATTGTTAGAAACTATTTACATGGAAAATGTAAGAACTGTTGCAAATTTGTCATTAGTTTTCATGAATGATATAATTGTGGAGTATTGTAATTTAAGTTTGTTTTGCATTTATCTTCTTACAACATTTCTAAATCAGTGAAAGACTAAATTTCTATATATGTTAGGTTCGTGTAGCGGAATAGTTCGATAATGTAAGACCCAAAACCTTTGAAAAAGGGCTATCATTAGCTAATTTCAAATTCAGTGTTTCTGTAGCTTTAATTTCAGAAATTTCTTTATTAAAGAAAATTAAAGCGAGTTTTGATTTATTGAATTTGAGATAAGTTATGATTATTATCCAATTTGATAATTATTGGATTATTTGCTATAATTATATTATAAAGTTGATAGTTGTGAAATAATAAGGATTTTTATATGATTTGGATTAAATAATTAATATTTTGAATATTAATACTGTTACTTTGGAAAATAAAGGGTTTAATTATATTATTTCTAATTATTTTGATTTGGGCATTTTATGGAAAATAATTTGTACAATTGATGATCAAATAGTATTTTTCTATATGTAATTAGTATGGAATTTAATTTGGATTTCAATTACTATATTACCCCATAATTTTATTAAAAAATTACCTAAACTACCCCTAACCCTAAAAACCCTAACCCAGTTAACCTTTCCCTCTAACCCTACAGCCACAAAACCCTCCCCCAACAACCAGCAGCAGCAACGCTGCAATGGAAAAGGAAAACAGAGGCAAAATCAGGGATAGGGGAAGAAGGGAGAAGCAGGGAAGGGAGATCCGAGAGGGGAGGAGGGCGACGCAGCCGCCGAGCCCGTCACTGTGCCGATTCGTCGCGCGAGGAGCTCGTGCCGTCGCCGATCATCCTTGTGCAGCATCAGAGGCAGAACCGCGACCTGAAGAGAGTGCGAGCCATAACCACCGATGGAGAAGGAGGAGCGAGCGCGGAGAAGGTGAAGTCGCCGCTGTCGCCGGCACCTCCAGCCCGCGTCACCGCCGAACGCGCCGTGACCTCTGCCGTCGCCAGTCTGGTTTGCTCTGCCGTCGTGCCGTTGAGGAGAAGGCCGTCCAGACACACCGAACAGGAGAGACAGAGAGATCTGAGGCTGAGCTGGGGTTCAACCACCATGCCCAGCCGTGCTTGCGTCGCCGGCGCCGCCTCGGTTGGAACTGTCGCCGTCAAAAAGGGGTCAGGACGCCGGAGGTGTCACTGCGGGAGAAGAAAGTTGCATCTCTGTGATTCTGACCCCTAGGGATGGTTCTGTGACTTCCGGGACCACCGCTGGAGCTCCGGGCTGAGCTTCTGCCACTTGAGACACTGCTGCCGTCGCCGGAAAAGTATGCCGGTAAGGGTTTCGAACTTGGTTTTCGTTTCTTGTGGGATTATGGGAGTTTTATTGTCGCGGCATGTTGGTTTCAGTCACTATCGCCGGAGTCCGGTCGCCGCTGCTGCTTGAGGTGGCTGCCGGGGCTACCGCCAAACCGGTTCAGAGGCCGTTGCTATTTTTGTTTTCGTATTACAGTAAGTATTTTACGTTTCGAAAACCTCCGCGTTAATGTCCTGTTATGTATATTAAGGTCTTTGCGGTATTAATGTGTTAGGAGTTAGAATCCGGTTTGCTTATGCCGCTTGTAGCTGTTTCTGCTTTTGAGAGAGCAAGCAGAGCCAAGGTTTTGATTGCCGGTGATTTCGGGCCGAGCAAAAGGGAGTCAGTTAACGAGTTTGGGATGTAGTTTCAACGTGTTGAGGTAGGGGCGCTTTCCAAAAACTATATTTTGTGTATTGGAATTATTACATATGGATACTGGTGCGAGATATTGTGTATTTGGTGATTGTATCTGCCTTATGTATTATTTGATTGACTCGAATGACTATGGATGTTGGTTTGGTTGAATTGTTGTGCGGCTTTCTGAAATGTAATGTCTGAAGTTGATTCTTTAAAGATTTGAGATATGAGTTTAATCCGTTGAGGATTGGTTTGAATTGATTCAATTATTTTGATGATGTGAAAGATAGAATACTCTTGAAATTCAGCCTAGGTTGCTTAAATTGATTTGGTTTTGATAAATGATTTAATGCTGAACCGATTCTTTAAAGCTTTGGAAAGGAGTTGATTCAGTTGATATTGGTGTGATTTTGAAACGGTTTTCTTGAGATATGCCAATGAGGCGACTGTTGGATTTAGCTTGATTTTGAATTGATTTTGGATTCTGGACTGTTGAAAAGGATTGTGGAACGGTTTAGTGGGGACCCGAACCGGGTGGCAAAGTCCAAGTTTTAGGGGGGGTGCTGCCGAAATTTCTATAAAATCTGAGTCTTTATTGAATGTTGTCTGGAAAAATGATGAGTTAAAGACTTCTACTATTTTACTTGAATTATCAAGAAAAGAATGATTCATGCTTTTGAAATGAATTATTAAAGAGGAAATTGTGATTCAGTCTTGCTTCTTAAGAAAGGCATTGTATCTCTTTCAGAAAAAAATTATTTAGATGAGACTTGTGTTTTAAAGCTGTTTGGATGTGAAAAGGGTTTATGCCTTTGAATTTGACTTGGGGGTTTTAATTAAAGAAGTTTCAATGACTTTGAAAGAACCTGAGTGTCTATTGACAAGTTTCATTTTGAAATGTTTTGAGAAAGGTTTTAAGTACTCTTTGAATTTTGAATTCTTGCAAGACTAAAACAATTTTTAACAGTTGAAACGTTTTAGAATTTGTCATGGGGGTTAAAGCTGGTTTTGCCTAAGTAAAGGAAACGGCTTTGAAGGAAGTAAATGATTACGTGACTCGGTTTGGCTTAGATCTTATTTTATTACTCAAATCGGAAAGCCAAGGTTTTAATGATTTTAAATGAATTTGGCGAAATGAGTTATGCTATTCTCCCCTAAGGACTTGGGACTCTGCCGAGGAACTTTTGTTACAAAAATCCCATTGTTGGATGGGTGATTTTGAATGATTCAAAAGGAATCTTTAACTTTCCATGGTTTTGGAAGTTTTGGAAAGAGGAAGCCGAGAGTGGCTTATTTCAAAAAGGAAATTTTCCTTGAGTAAAATTGGCTTATGAGCCTGAGATAATTTGAGAAATGAGATCTTTAAAGCCAAGGCTGAAAAGAGTTGAAACTTGATTTCAAAGTGAAATGAATTGAGAAAATGATTTATGGCTTAAATGCCGATTTCATGAATTTGATGATTTTGAATGTGGAAGTGCTGTTTTATTATGAGCCGGAATGGCTATGTATGATTATGAATATTGACTGGTTCTGGATTGAACCGTGAGCCGGAATGGCTGTGTGTGATTATCAATATTGGCTGGTTCTGGACTGAACTGTAAGCCGGATGGCTGAGATGGATGTTGATCCATGGATGAGAATGAATACATGTATATGCTGAATTATTGATAATTGTGATTTTTGCACTTCCACTATTGGAGATGAGGGTTTCCCTGGGTAGTAGCAATGACTAGCCACCATGTGCTCCAGGTTGAGACTCGAAGCTCTGTTAACCCAATGTCGTAAGTGTGGCCGGGCACTGTGAAAGGCCCGGATGAGCTCTCCCCCATAAATATTCACCAGTGATGGTGATGGATAAATATTCACCAGTGAGGGTGATGGATATGGATCATGATTATGATCAAGTTTATGATGAGTATAACTCGAGTTGGGGATGCACGACAGAGGGACAGTCCAATGGTTAGCTACCAGGACTTGTCGGGTTGGCTCTATAACCGACAGATGATATCATCAGCCACTAGGGACAGGCATGCATCATATGCAATTGTGTGACATTGGTTGGGTGTGCATATTATACTTGGTTTGCCTATGTGATTAATTGCTAACTGTTCTACTTGTAATAACTGTTTGTTTGTGCTTGAACTTCCTATCTGTGTTTACATCTGGAACTCTGTTGGATTGTGGTGATTGGTTGTTGGTTGGATTGTTTGGGCCTAGGGCCGTGGTTGGAAAGAGATGAACTGACGGTTGATTTCGGTTTTGTGTTTCTGGTTTGGAATAAAATTATGAAAGGCTATTTTGGTTCCGCATAGATAAACCGTTTTGAAAGGCTTTTGAGTTTTGAGAATTGAACGGTTCTTCTTTCCGAAAAGATTTCTGACTTTACTTTTATTGTAAACCGTTGTTTTTGAAAAGAGGCATAAGACGGTTATGAATCACTGGTGCGGTTATCTTCATGTATCCTATTACAGTAATTCCCAAAAACCCTCTACTGAGAACCCTTTCGAGGATGATGTTCTCTCCCCCCTACATTTTTCCCCTTTCAGGATATGGGCGCAGAAGTTACGAAGAGCTTATTTAATTGTTGTTGTGATGCCCTGTATCGTTTTAGTTATAGTTTATTGTACCCTCGCCTTTATCTTGATATATTCTGTAAGAGGGATAGGAAATTGTATTGGATTATGCTTGTAATAATATTTATATATATGTATGTATATATATATATATGTATGTACTCTTTATGAGTTTCTGTAAGTTGTATGGATGTACGTTGTATATCAAAAGTATTTTTGGGAGCGGTATTGCGGTTTAAAATTTCAAACAGGCTCATATTTTAATATTAATTAGTATAAGTGTCGTCGTAATATCCGAGCTATCAGAGTTGCGCAGCCGAAAGCGTTGTCTTTGGTAGTCAGGGTGTTACAGATAACCCCGTCTTAAGAGGCTTATATGAGAAATGGCTCGAGCAGCTTGGCTTCGATAAAGCCAAGAGATACTTTCACACGCAGTACCATCCCATCGAGAAAAATATTACTTTTCAATTGCATAATTGGTGAGAAAATTTTAGAAGTGAAGTTTGAATAGAAATGGAATTAAAAGGAACAGAACCTTTTTTTCAGTATTTTTTTCAATTAATTTTGTAGTATCTGAATGGCCATCATCATTCAATTTTAGTAGAAGGCAGATTTTTTTTTTATGTAAATATAATTTACATCCTCTATATTTATACCAACCCTAGTTAGCACCAGTAAATCTTGTATTGTATACTCTTTTTCATATTAAGTCTTAAGTCTTAATCCAATTAGATTGCAAATGAAAAAATCACTCAAATATTTGTTTAGTTTTTTTCTTGGAACCACTATTATTTGTGGGATATAAATTTGTTAATAATTTCAATGTGTAGATAACTAAACATACTGCTTTGTATGTTATTCCAACACTTTTTACGGTTTATTCCATGTATTAACTTATAATGACAGTTGAGTTTAGTGACATTGAAATGAAAGTAACTTTTTTTAGTGTTGATTTTTTATCGTTGTGTTTATATAAAGGTGATGAATTTTATTTAAATGTGGAAAGTAAGAAACTAAGTAAATCTTGACTATAGAGTCGAATAAGAGGCTATGGGTCTTATGTTACTCTTTGTTGTAAGCTTCTTTAATTGATGTGTATAAAATTTTATTAAATTTAAACTGTTTTTAAATAGAGATAATCTTTTTTTATATTTTAATATTCACTAATTTGATAAAAAAATTTACTATGATGTTAAAATTATTTGCAACTATACGTATATAAAAAAAAACAAAAAATCAGATTTACATTAGAATATAAATTATATATTAAAAATAAATTAAATATATATATAATAATTAATTTAGTAGATAATTTTTTGTGTACACATAATATTTTTTATTAATTTGTGATAAAAAAAAATTGCATAGATAAACTTTTGATTCCCGTAATAGACACATGATATTTACCTACTAAATTATACGGACACATGATAAAAAAATGCATAAATAAGTTTTTGGTACACATAATATTTTTTGTTAAATATAAATACCATAAGATAGAACACTAAAATATACGAAAACATGATTTTGAATTTTAGTTAATATAATTCAAGACATTTTAATTTCATTTGTAATAAACTTCTAGTATTATATGCGAACATAACAATTAGATACAGTACAAGATTATTTTTTTAAATTCGAACATGATAACATAAAGCAGCATTATTAGACATAGAATACGACAATACTTGATAAATGAATTGAGGATAAATTATTTTGGTAAATATAACTTAAGGTATTTAGTTTTGTTAACACAATTTTATTTGCTTTCATCAAGTGTGTATTATTATATAAAAAGTACTAATTGTTACCAATAATAAAATATTTTAATATTTTTTAAAAGATTAATATAATAATTATTTAAAAAATTAATCCTCAACATTAAACAAACTTACTAACTCCACTAATGATCCTAGCCAACATGTGCATGCTCTATAGAGATTCAAACTCTACTCTCCTACCCACATACTTTTCAAAACTCGTGCCATACTGAGATTCCACATGTATCGCAATGTACATTGTTAGACGGCCGACACATATCCTCTACACCTGTAGATGGAATTTGGAATCTACATAGTAGCAAAACCCATTTTATTATTAGAGGTTGTAGTGCTTCGCCACCTTTGATTTATGTCCTACGCGTAAAGCTCTGTGTGGCAGGATATTACAATTCGACCTGGTTGAGCCATTAAACCATCTAACCAGTTACTTGACCGGTTCAGTGACTGGTCCAGTTCTCGCAGCCTTGTTGCTAGCTTGATAAATTTATAAATTAGATTAAATCAATTAGAAATTGAAAATTTTCAATGTCTCAATATCCTCTCAATTTAAAATTGATTTAATCTAATTATATAAACTTATCATGTTAGTAGCTAGCTAATTAGTACGATCTAGTATATCTTGTAGTTTGTGTGGTGTCAATAGTAGTATATTGGAATTGTTATATATATTATGATGTCATTTAGTGTATTATATTAGTAAACATTGATGATATGAATAATAAAATTAATAGAAGAACTAACAATACTAATTTAAAATCTTTAAAAAATAAATTTTATTAAAAAATCTAATTTAGATAACGAAGTATTTTCAAGGACAAATTTAACCATATATTGAATGAAAAAATGAATAGTGAATCGATCATCTTCACTTCTCTCCCTATTCTTCATTTAACCAACCTAACATAGATCTCTCTCCAACGTTTTGGGCGCATCCCAATATTTATTTTCTGTTAAGTAACAAGTGTGACGAGTGTCATGAATTAGTCCCATATTGAAAGAAAACAAGAAAGATTGAGGAGTTTATAAGATGAGAGACCCATCAACTTGACACCCTAAGGTTTTAAGTTGGACATGGAGTCTTCTCATTTTATGTTCTTTTACTTGGTTCTTCCTTGAAGTCTCTCCGGTAGTTAGGAGCTTCCAACAATGGTCCAATAAGTGGTATCAGAGTCAATTTAGTGGTCCCTACGGTAGTCCAAAAAGTGGTATCAGAGCTTATTCGATGGTCGAGAGCTCCCCATGGTGGCCCCACAAGTGGTATCAGAGCCGATGATTAATTGGTCTGGTGATTTAAGAAGTATTTAAGGTGAAGCATCGAAAGTCTTCTCGGCAAGGGTGGTCCAGACGGTGTGTCCCCTGGTGTGCTGCGGCGGTTGATAAAGCACAATTTTTTTTTTGTTTATTTTGGATTGAATTGAGTGGATTTTGTCAACTTTTGTCACACTTATTCATATAAATTACATGTTTTTAAGATTTTTTTTCTAATTGTTTGTTATGATTCAAAACATGCTTCTTTGACCTTAAAAAATGTTAATTCTTAATCCTCTCTTATTATCATTTGATGACGTAATGCGTGTGTTAAGTGATTTCAGAGTTTATAGGGCATGAATGGCTTAGAAATTGGAAAGGAAGCATGCAAAAGTGGAAGGAACACAAGAAATATGAGAATTGAGAAGCTGGTATCAACGCGTGTGCGTGACTGACACGTACGCGTGACCAGATGCAGTACTCGACCGACGCGTACACATGGCTGACGCGTGCGCGTGACAAGTGGCACGTGCCTCATTTAAGGGAACACGCTGGGGGCGATTTCAGAGCTCCTTCTGTCCCAGTTTCGAGCCCAGTCTGAAAATTAGAGGCTAGGAGTGAAGGAGAATGAGACACCTTCCATTAGTTTAGTTTTTAGATAGTTTTTGAATTCTAGAGAGAGAAACTCCCACTTCTCTCTAGGTTTTGGTGTTTGTTGCCCATTTTCATTTCAACCCATGAACTAAACTCTTGTTAATTTCAGTTTTTAGTGTCCTAATTGTAGTTTATACTTCTTAATTTTTATTTAATACTCTTGCAATTTTACTTATTTTGAGTTTTGAATTTGTATCTTGTTGGAATTAATTTCTATTAATGCATTGAGTTTTCTTTCATGTCCATTGGTGTTATTTAGTTTATTATTAGCAATTATTGTTAGTGGGTAGCTTTGATTTGGATTTATTTCTTAATTTTATAATGTCATTTTTTAGTGTATATAAGGTGTTTGAGAAAATACATCTTATGATTATGGAGTAGATTTCTACTCTTGGCTTTGGGGTTGAGTATTGGAAACTCTTGAATTATCAAACTCCAATGTGAATTGGTAATTGGAAGGTGCTAGTTAGCTTGAACTTCACTAAAACTAGTCTTTCACTAGGAGTTGACTAGGACTTGTGAACTCAAGTTAATTGTATTCATTTGACTTTTTTTCATTTATTAGAGGATAACTAAGTGAACGCAATAGATAATTTCCATCACAATTGGTAATGATAATGAGGATAGGAACTCCAATTCTCACCCCTAGCCAAGGTCTTTATATTGATTGATTGTCATTCACCTTTACTAGTCTTAGTTTCTTAGTTTTTTCATTTTAATTTCATATCTCTTATTCATATATGCTTTTAGTTGTAGTTATCTTGATGCATGCTTGTTAGTTAGGCAATGCTTGATTGATATTTCTAGTTATCTCAATTTAATTGTTAGTTGTTTGTTGCTTTTATATACTTGTCATTTTTTACTTTTTTCGTAAGCAATCCAAACCCCAAAAGTTCCTAACCAATGATGTGCATCATGTTGCAAGTCCTAGGGAAGACGACCCGGGATTCTACTCCTGGTTATTGATTTGATTATTGTGACATTCTTGTAAATTTTGATTTGAGGATAATTTGTCGGTTGGGACTATACTTTGCGACATTGAATTGGAAAAACCCTTTGGTTAATTGTTAACCGGCATTTATTCCTTATCAGCGGTGTATTGGATGAACACTCATTTGTGATGGAAGAGAAAGAGCTAGAAAGAGGGCGAGTTAAGTGTCATGAATTAGTCCCACATTGAAGAAAAACAAGGAAGATTAAGGAGTTTATTAGATGAGAGACTCATTAACTTGACACCTTAAGGTTTTGAGTTGGATGTGGTGTCTTCTCATTTTATGTTCTCTCAATTGGTTCCTCCTCGAAGTCTCTTCGGTAGTTAAGAGCTCCCTATAGTGGCCCAACAAGTGGTATCAGAGTTGATTCGGTAGTCTCCATAGTGCCCTAACAAATGGTATCAGAGCCAATTAGGTAGTCGAGAGCTCCCGACTATAGCCCAACAAGTGGTATCAGAGCCGATGGTTAATCGGTCTGGTGATTTAAGGGTGTGTCTTACGGTGGGTGTAAGGGTGTGTTGGACAAACACTCATATGTGGCAGAATCGGTTTAATGACGTGTCCTACAGTGTGGTGTGACGGTGTGTTGGACGAATACTTATTGGTGGTGGAAGAGGAAGAGTTGATGTGGTGGATGAGTTAGAAAGAAGGAGAGTTGATGTGCTCAATGTGGTGACTCACACTGGTAGATAAAATTGTTATGTAGCAATTGTAAGAAGTGTCATGAATTAGTCCCACATTGAAAGAAAACAGGAAAGATTAAGGAGTTTATAAGATGAGAGACCCATTAATTTGATACCTTATGTTTTTGAGTTGGATGTGGTATCTTCTTATTTTATGTTCTCTCACTTAATTCCTCCTCGAAGTCTCTCTGGCAGTTAAAAGCTTCCCACAACGGCCCAATAATTGGTATCAGAGCTGATTCGATGGTCTCCCAAATAGCCCAACAAGTGGTGGTATCAGAGCCGATTCGGTGGTTGAGAGCTCTCCACGGTGGCCCAACATTTCCCTTCTAAAACCTTAACTTTTCATCCTTTTCATACACCCTCTCTTCTTTTATCATCAATAAACTTATAGTGTACTGCCACCTGACCTCTCTTTTCAGCTTTCCCAACTACAAATTGTTAATCATAGTAGAAAGAGGCATGTCGAAAAAATTCTCCACAGCACTTCGTATTGGGGACCTCAACGATTTCATAACGTTGTCTCAGGCATGCATAGTATTGCTCAAGAGTTTAAAAGCAAACACCAACAAGCCCGATTCTGAGGTAACTTCCACAACTCACTTTTCAATCCTCTTCTTGTTATAGAAAGTAAAATAAGTGTTCTTTTATTAAAAAAAATATCTTTTTGTATATTCAGCTGAAACTTTCATTATTTTTCTGTTTTGTGTCTTTATTTATATATAATTTTGGTTATTGGTGTGACCGTAGATTATAGTTGGCAAAAGCAAGCAAGTTCAATCAGAGCCTATTAAGATTTCTCTAAAGGATTGTTTGGCAAGCAGGTTTTTCCTCTCTTAACATTCAGCGAGTGTGGAATGATTTATTATTATTATTACTTTTTTTCGAGAACTTTCCTGACATTTTTGTTCTGTTGCTAGTAATATTATGATCGTTATATGGTTGTATTGAAATTTTAAACTACAAGACTATAAAATGATCAGATCACTTTGCATCAAGATGAAAATATTCTATGAATTATGAGAGAACTGATATACAAATACATAGTAGTTTGTTGTTGGAGATATACCCGTACCATGCATGCTTAAGAGTCTTAATCTTATAAAAGCTTAAGAAGACTTGGTATTTGAATTTATGTCAAAGCATTTATTCATGTTGGCTCTTAGAACAGACTGCAATAAAGAGTGTATTAGATGAAATTATTTAGAAATTACTTCTAGGACACTAATCCAAGTTGTTCTTCATATAAAAAAGACTCCTTCCAAATTTCCTAAAAAGTCGAAAATAGTAAATCTGATAATCGGAGCATTCTTAAAAATCCAATGATCAGAATTATCCAATGCCTTAACAATTTATTTATTATTCAAACAAAACCCTTAGCACCATAAAGAAAACTTTGATCTTCCATAAATAATTAATTAAAGCTGAAATTTACATAGAAAGATTAGATATTAAGAATTTAAAATTGACTTATGAAAAAATATCCCGAAACTTCTGAAGACCAAACATGAAAATCTGGGTTACACAAAGAAAAAGTTTCATGAATGACCATCCAAGATACTAATATCAATAGGTCACAGGTATGGTTATTTTTTATCTTAAAAAAATATATTCCCCTATGTTTATGGGATGGTTTATAAGGTCACTATGTAAGCTTACATAATGACTTTGCTTGATAATATAGTTGCTGTGTGACGTTTGTAAAGATAGTTATGTTGGAAAAATAAAGTTTGAATGAGTTTTTATCTAATATTAATAAAGGAAAAGCAGTGATTATGTCAGTTTTTCTCCAATCAAGGACCTCCCTTGCAGCTCATTTCAACATTTTTTCCCTTCAGATGATGCTTTAGATATTCACTTTTAGTCTATGAATTATGTGGCTAGGCTATTATTTAAGCCACCATTTTGAATTCTAGCATTATCCTATATTCAGTTTCTATGAATTCTAGCTTGTTTGGTTTATCTTTGTATCAAACTGCTATTCTCATATTCTTTTACTCCTGATTTAAATGTGAAATATTTGCTATTACAGATTTTTAAGAAGCTGACAAGATTTTTTAGATCATCGGGAGTGATGATCATTTTTAATACAAGTTGAAATAGAGATTTTACCCTTATGAGAATAATAAGTTAAGCCTACCTACGATTTCTTCTGCATGTCCAAGTATATAAATTTAACTCTCTATTAGTTTTGGTAATGACTACATTTAAGGTCTGGTTGTTTAATCTAATTATACTTCTAAGAATTATATAAATATATGTGAAAAGCCTAAAAATTTGAGAGCATTTTCTACAGGCTAAACAAAATACCTTCTGTAAAATATTCTTATTGAAAACTTTATCATAAAAAAACACTCATTTTTCTTAACTCAACCAAATGCATTTGAAAATTACCTTTCAAACACATGCACCTGGATGCTGGACAAAACGATATATGATTTGCTTTGTGAAAGTACTTGGCTTATAATTAATATTTTCTAGAGAAGTGTTGAAGAAATATTAGATTTGCAATTGTTTTGATACTGAATATAGAAATAGAAACTTTAACTGGAATTTTAAGTTATTAATTCTGTAAATTTTTCTGTATTTTGATCACAAAATAAATAAAAAATGGCATCTTTTTTTAGTTACTAATGGCTTTGTAGTATATTTGGAGGTTGAGATAAGGAAGGGGACTGAAAAATTTACTTTCAAAATATTTAGAATAGGTTTAATAAAAGTTCAAGTTGGTGGGAGAAATGCTAACTGATTGTTGGGATGTGAACATATGTTTTCAAGTTGAATATACTATGCAGAGAAGCAACTTGGGTTGTTTGTTTTACCAAATATTTCAAAAGTAAAGAGTCCACAATAAACAATTAGAGCCATTATAAAACAGTATTTATACCAAGATATAAGACTTAAATAAGGTGTTCACTCAATATAATAAAATTTTTAGTGATGAAAAAGTCTTTTATTATTTTTATGATAATATATGATGTCTTAAAAAAATTTTTGTCATGCTGAATAAGAATAAAATGAATAAGAATCCATATTTTCTATTTATCTAAAAAATTTGTTTGTTTAACTAAAGTTCGGCTCCAATTGGGCCATTAAACCATCGAACTAGTTACTTGACCGGTTCAATGACCGATCCAGTTCTCGCAACCTTGTTACTAACCTAATAAATTTATAAATTAGATTAAATCAAGTATAGATTGAAAATTTTCTCTGTTTTAATATCCTTTCAATTTAAAATTAATTTAATATAATTACATAAACTTATCATGTTAGCAGCTAGCTAATTAGCATGGTCTAATATATGTTGTGATTTGTGTGGTGTCAATAGTAGTATATTAGAACTGTTATATATATTGTAATGTTATTTAGTGTATTATATTAGTAAACTTTGATGCTATGAACAATAAAAGTGATTGAAGAACTAATAATACTAATTTAAAATCTTTAAAAATTAAATTTCATTAAAAGAAATCTAATTTGGATAACGAAGTATTTTCAAGCACAAATTTGACTATGTATTGGAGGAACAAATGAATAGAGAATCGGTCATCTTCACTTCTCTCCTTATTCTTCACTTGACCAACCTAACTTAGATCCTCTCCAACTTTCTGGACGTGTCCCAATATTTATTTCTTGTTAAGTAACAAGTGTAAAGAGTGTCATAAATTAGTCCCACATTGACAGAAAACAAAAAAGATTAGGGAGTTTATAAGATGAGAGACCCATTAACTTAACACCTTAAAATTTTGAGTAAGATGTGATGTCTTATCATTTTATGTTCTCTCACTTGGTTCTTCCTCAAAGTCTCCCTGGTAGTTAAGAGCTCCCCATAGCGGACCAACAAGTGGTATCAGAGCTGATTCGGTGGTCCCACAGTGGCCCAACAAGTGGTATCAGAGTCAATTCAGTAGTCGAGAGCTCCCCACGGTGGCCCAACAAGTGGTATCAGAGCTGATGGTTAACCGGTCTGGTGATTTAAGGGCGTGTCTCGCGGTGTTGTGTGGGAGCGTTGACGAGCTGAACTCTCGCGCGGTCTAGAAATTCGCAATTAAAAGCTCGTTGTAAGTATAGTTTCTAAACCAACAAGAATCCTTTCATACAAAAATTTTGGTTGTCACAAGTAACAAAACCCAATAAAATTTATAACCGAAGTATTTAAACCTCGGATCGTCTCTCAAGAAATTGCAGGGAGGTGTATTTATTATTGGTTATGAAAAAGTATCTTTTTGGATTTTTTGAAATAAGGAACAAGGAAATAAATTGGCAAGAAAGTAAATTAATTATCATGAAAACCATTGCAAGGTATAAGAATTGAAAATTTCATCCTAGTTATCCTTATCAGGTGTGATGAGAATTGTTTATCGCTCCCACTTAGTTAACCCTTACTAAATAAAGGAAAGTCAAGTGGACTAATCAATTTGATTCCTCAAGTCCTAGTCAACTCCTGTGGAAAGACTAGCTTTAGAGGGATCCAAATCAATCAGCAAATTCCAATTTTCAATCAACAATTGAGTTTGATAACTCAAGTGTCACCAATTACTCAACCAAAGCAAAGAGAGAAAAATCTAAATTAGATTAAAAGTATCAATAACATGAATTGAAGAAAGCAATCATAAATTTGAAATACCTCGAATCGTATTAAATAGAAAATCAAATTAAACATAGGAATCCATGAACCAAATAGCAACATAAAATGATCAATAGGAGAAATAGATAAACTAGAATAAATAAAAGTAGAAGAGAACATAAATTAAAGGAATATTGAACCTGGAATTGGAACGAATTAAACCTAAAATTGAGAGAAATCCTAAATCCTGAAACCTAAGAGAGAGAGGAGAGAGCCTCTCTCTCTAGAAAACTACATCTAAAACCTAATATTGTGAATTATGAATGTTGTATTTATGAATTGATGCATTCTTCCACTTTGTAGCCTCTAATCTGTGTTTTCTGGGCCGAAAACTGGATCAAAAATAGTCCAGAAATCGCCCCCAGTGATTTCTGATACGTCCAGCACGCGGCACTGTCACGCGTACGCGTGGATTGACTTTTCTCCAGGTCATGCGTGCGCGTGATCCACGTGTGCACATCGTCTATCTTCAGAGAAGCTATGGAAAATTATATATCGTTGCGAAGCCCCGGATGTTAGCTTTCTAACGCAACTAGAACCGCCTCATTTGGACCTTTGTAGCTCAAGTTATGGTTAGTTAAGTACGAAGAGGTCAGGCTGGACAGCTTTAGCAGTTCCTTCAGTTTCTTGTATTCCTTCCACTTTTGCATGCTTCCTTTCCATCCTCTAAACCATTCCTGTCCTATAAACTCTGAAATCAATCAACACACATATCAAGGCATCGAATGGTAATAAGAGAGGATTAAAATTAGTAAAATTTAAGAGCAACGAAGCATGTTTTCAATCATATAACAAAATTATGAAGGAAAATGTAAAACCATGCAATTAGTATGAATAAGTATGCAAAGACCTGATAAAAACCACTCAATTGAGCACAAGATAAACCTTAAAATAGTGGTTTATCAAGCGTGTTGGACGAACACTCGTATGTTGTGGAATCGGTTTAAGGGTGTGTCCCACAGTGTGGTATGGTGGTGTGTTGGACGAACACTCATATGTGGTGAAAAAGAAAGAGCTAGAAAGAAGGGAGTTGATGTGGTGGATGAGCTAGAAAGAGAAGGAGTTGATGTGCTCAATGTGGTGGCTTACACTTGAGAAAAAATTGTCATGTAACAAGTGTGAGGAGTGTCATAAATTAGTCCCACATTGAAAGAAAACAGGGAAGACTAAGGAGTTTATAAGATGAGAGACCCATTAACTTAACAACTTAAGATTTTGAGTTGGATGTGGTGTCTTCTCATTTTATATTCTCTTACTTGTTTCCTCCTCGAAGTCTCCCTGTTAGTTAAGAGTTCCCCACAACAGCCCAACAAGTAGTATCAAAGCCGATTCGATGGTCTCTCAAGTGACCCAATAAGTGGTATCAAACTTATCATCAATCAACTTACCCCGTACCGCCACTTGACCTCCCTTTTTCGAAAAAGCGCTTCGAATTGGAAACCTCAACGATTTCATAACGCCGTCTTAGGCATGCATAGTATCGCTTAAGGGCTTGAAAGCAAATGCCAACAAGCCCGATTCTAAGATAACTTCTATAACTCACTTTTCAATCATCTTCTTGTTATAGAAAGTAAAATAAGTATTCTTTTGTTAAAAAAAAAAATCTTTTTGTATATTCAGTTGAAACTTTCAATATTTTTCTCTTTTGGGTCTTTATTTATATATAATTTTAGTTAATGGTGTGATCGTAGATTTTAGTTGGCAGAAACAAGCAAGTTCAGTCAAAGCATGTTAAGATTTCTCAAAAAGATTGTTTGGCATGCAGGTTTGTCCTCTCTTAACATTCAGCGAGTGTAGAATAATTTTTTATTATTATTATTATTATTTTTAGACCTTTCATGATATTTTTGTTCTGTTTCTCGTAATATTATGATTGTGATAAGGTTGTATTGAAATTTTGGACTATAAAATTATAGAATGATCATATCATTTTGCATCAAGATGAAAATATTCTATGAACTATGAGAAAACTGATATATAAAGATATAGTAATTTGTTGTTGGAGATATAATTGTACCATTCATGCTTAAGAGTCTTAATCTTATAATAGCTTAAGGAGACTTGGTATTTAAATTTATGTCGAAGCATTTATTCATGTTGGCTCTTAGAACAAAATGCAATAAAGGGTGCATTAGATGAAACTATTTAGAAATTACTTCTAAGATGTAACGATCCACATTTTTTAAAGTTTAAATATAAATAAGTTATAATTTATTTTATAAATTAGAATTCTTATTTTTAAAAATTATTTTATTATAAGTAATTAAATTAATTTTATAACTAATTTGAATTCAATCAAATTCATATTCTTATATATATTTTTGTTATGATGAAATATTTTACATAATTAAAACTATAATTCTAGTAATTTATAAGTAATGAAAATTATATGTATATTTTAATTTGAGTAATTGATATTTTTAATTTTAAAATAGAGTTTAATTAATAATATTATTATCGAGTTCGATATCCGCTGATACAAGTAAATATCGGTACTCTTTGATGAACTTAACTTTACTAATGCTTCATCGTATATCTTTTATCCTTAAGTTACTAATATCATTTATATTAGTAACTCATATATATTTAACCCTATATATATTATTACTTGTGTTTTAATATATCCAACTTTCATAATTATTCATTTAAGATATTTATAACTTGAACCGGTGACTAAGCAACTCCAAAAATTGACACCTAATCTATAATCACCAATAATTATAATCATAATCTTTGTTCCATTTAATTTATTTGGCCGAAGCCATAAAAGAACCAAGAGAAAAGAAATAAAAAACGTGGCTTATATGTATACATATATACATATAACCATGACACCTGGCCATCCCCACTAATCATAATCTCCACTTATCCTCTTCCATTCATTCATTCTTGTCACGGACAAGAAGAAAGAAAGGCCCATAGAGAGAATGTGAGCTTTCATGGAGACCATGAGTTTTTAACTCTAATTTCTTAAGATTCGTAACTCCAATAAAAAATTTAATTCGATAAAAGTATTTTTATTTTTTTTTCTTCTACACATTGGAAATCACTTTTGTTCGATAGAAAGTGATGGTGACGTAGCTCTCCTTCCCCTTAAGTTCGGCCAATTGGAGTTTTAAGAAGCACAAACGATTTCTGACGTTTTCTACTTCAGCAGTTCAGTCAAAAAGCCTCTCCAAAATTTTCGTTGTTTTGATTTCATACGAAGGTAGGATTTCAGTAAAATCTCACCAATTAAATTTGTGTTGGATAAGTGAATAGTTGTTGTGATTGATTATTGATGGAGTTTGATTGATTTTATATTGAATTTTATTGATATATTGTTGTATGTGATTAAGCTTGTGGTTCGGTCATTTTAGTGCTATCCAAACCGTGATAATGAGGCTGATTTTGGGCTGTCATTGTGTTAGTTTTTGAATAAAATTGATGAAGTTTAATGATCGAGAGATTATATTAAAAGTTACGAAGAATCGGTGATCGAAACGCTCAAAAACGCATAAAACCTCAAGTTAGTATTTTTATAAAAATTAAAGTAATGTTTCGGTTTTGAGAAGGAGAAGAATTCAGTTAGAAAATTTTATTTTAAAGGGTAAAATTGTATTTTTATAGAAATATTGAGGTTAAATTTATAATTATATAAGTTTTCGGATATTTCGGGTAATAAATAAAGTACAAGAGTAAAATGGATATTTTATAAAAGCCCAGAATTACTTTTATAAACATGAAATTCAATGAGATTCAAAGTATAATTTTATAAAAATGTTAGATTAGAAATAAAATATTTTAAAATTTGTGGTTTAAAATGTAATTAATAAAAATTTTGGAGTTATGTTAAAAAGAGCTGAGTTTTTAAGCAAAGCTTTACATATTAAATATTAGCTTATCTAAATCATTTTAAAGTAAGTAAGTTATTATTATTATTATTATTATTATTATTATTATTATTATTATTATTATTATTATTATTATTATTATTTAGTAATAATAGTATTTTTCTGAAGGACATAACAGAGAACAGTAAAGAAAAGCACCTTAAAAGCTTCAGAAATATAGAACTAATATAAGAATCTTTTGATTTTCTTTCCATAAAATACTTAGGAGAAGTTGTATAAAGATGGACTTGGCCCTTAATGAAAGAGAAAAGATAAATCGGCACGTGTGATTATGAGAATGATAGAAAGGTCACGAGAGGGTGACAAAAAGTAAATAGTTATAGTGCCGATGTGAAAATGTTAAGCCGTTGACTTTGAATGTGAATGATTGTGCGGGGACGCCCGTAAATATGGAATGGCTTCCAGAAAAAGGGGTCACATGCTTTAATTGGAGAATCAACGCTTACAAGTACTTGCAGAGGTCATGTTCGACATACTTCAGCTAGAGAATCAGTGCCGGCAAGAAGTGAAAGCTTGCAGAGGTTATGTCGCTGGAATGCCTTATCCGACTTGCGAGTTGGATTACGTCGGGTGTGGGTCAAAACCGACAAATGAGTTCATTAACTGCACTAGGAATAGA